>NC_140932.1:136036064-138436064 GCF_014529385.1 Adiantum capillus-veneris
GCAAAGAAGAGTAGATCCCACAAAAATTCTCGGAAGCACTTTGACAGTTTGGATGAGGACTACTCGTCCTCGGAAAGCTCGGATTCTGATGAGCCGATGTATGCAACAAAGGGAAGTATTTATACCAAGAGAACCATACGATTACCTTGAGGACAAAGGAAAGAAGCCCAAGGATTTCAAGGAGGGTGGACACGCCTTGAAGTTTGATACGTTTTACGGCTTTAAGGATACCCACAGAGCCCTCGCTTTTATCCAACAGTTTGACATCGCTTTTCGGGGGGGGGGGGGTACTTGGTGCAATCATGAGCAGCGTCCTATCTCAAAGGGAATGCCCAAACATGGTGGTCTACCATGTACATAGTGGTCTACCATGTACATGGTGGTCTACCTTACTGCTACGCAGAGAAGCACCAACGAAGTGGCTACAATTCAAGCAGGTTTTCACTTCTTCATGGCTCACTCAAGAATACAACCAAGATGTAATCACAGCTTGGAATAATCTACGGATGACCAAGGAAGACACATTGGATGTCTACTGTCAGAGATTTTGGGATACTTTTTTACCTACCTCTTCTTTTAAGAAAATCACCTTCAAGCAACAAGTTGAGCGATTCTGTTGTGGACTCCCCAGAGAGATACGGAGTTACTGTCTGTAGAAGAAGTTTGAGTTCATCCAGCCGCTCATGGGAAATGCCAAGCAAGGGTTTGCAATGCACGCAGGCACCTCCAAATGATGCAGGCTGCGGTCAGCGGGGCGTTTGGTTGTAAAAGGCCCCTATATCTAATGGCCCGGACCTTTTTAGGTTATTTGTGGGAGGAGTGATGAGGGAGTCGTTGAACAGCTCATGGCCCAGACGTGGACGGTTATTTGCGGGGGGAGTGTTCATCGATGATTTATGTTTCTATGTCTTGTAACATGCATATGTGAGCATTTGTGTTGCATTGTATGTGCCACCAACTGAATATTCCTTATTGGATGAGATACTTCTAGGAAGTCGAGGACCCAGGATATCAAGAAATCCAATCTGGAATGAGACTCCTTATTGGATGAAATTCTTTTGGGAAGTCAACGACCCAAGAAATCAAAAGCTCCGATTTGGAATGAGAAAACTGATTGTCCCTCATATCGTCCCTTTGAAAATTTTGAGCTAACTTGAGTTGTTTTGCAGATATACTTGAATCGCGGACGATTACTTTCTTTCAAGAAGGGGGGATGTCACAAACTACTGACATGTCAAGCCCTGAAGAATGGAGCCAACTTGCAGATCCTGACCAAGAGGCCTAAACCCTAGAAAAAGCAGAAGCAACAGAAGAAGCAGAAGCAGCAGAAGGAGAATTGTGTAAAGACTACTGATGTGGCACAGCTGTACGGAATCCCACATTTTACGTTGACATTGTCACAAAAATACGGAAGCATAAACCGACTTTTAATTGTACTTCAAATACTCTAAGAGAATTGCAAGAGAGAGAGAAAGCTTGACACTTCATTGGGGACCGGAAGATGGGTTGGTCCCCCCCATAAAGAAATTATCTTTATTACTAAGGGAGAATCTTTACAAGCACAAGAATGGGGCAAAAGCCCGTCCTCTATTCTTTCTTTTTTGCTTCTGACTGAGAGAGTGAGAAAACTACTCTCTGAATACTGAGAGGATTTTCCCTCTGCTGCGAGATTTTGGGAAGCCTCGGAAGCGAGAGTCTATCTTCCACAAAACTCAACGGAAGCTCTCGAAAATGAGAGACTACCTTCCGCTAACTGTGTCCCTTTATGCATAATCAGTCCTGCAATAAAAACAAGGGAGAAACACGCAAAATGCACGCACACATGCTTGCTGTAATTTTCTGCACATAACTTGAATATGTTACTTGAGCACGTTCCAATGCCAAAATAGAGACCTTTTTCGCACCAAACTTTATGTATGCGTAGTATAGGTAGAGAAGAACTAGATTCTATGAGTGTTTTGCTGAAATTCACCCTGACGGAGGTGATTAGGGGTTGAAAACAAAGAATTTGCAACAGCTAAGCGTGAAAGAAAGAGAGTTCCCTTTTACTTTTTCGCGATGAATCTTCCCCCACGGCAGCCTATGATCAAGAGAAACCTTGTTCTAGGTGATGGGAGCTCCAAGACTCCACATGCACCACAAGGGCTGATTCTCTAGCTTCAATGGAGAGCTCCGATGCGTAGAACACGCTCACTTTTGGGGGGTAGGTGCATTGCCAACCTATGAAGAGGGGAGGGGGTGCTCCTATATAGCCAGCAGGAAGAGGGGACGCTAGAGAATGAGGGAGGGTGAGAGTGAGTGAGAGTGTCAATTAGCATTCGCTTGGCACACTTACTTAAAAACTTAAAAACCATTCAACTCTCACATTTTAAAAGTCCCTAAACTATTAATGAAATGTGCAAATTAACTCACAACTGCACACACAAATGCTACAACCTACTAGTGAAATGTTAGCTACTCCCCAGCAAAATGCCGTACTGACACTGCTCTGGCATTACTTGTTCGCACTTGTCCGGCCATTTGGTCCAGCACAAACCATTTAAAATATTTTAATTGACTTATCCTAAGGCCGTAAAAATAATTCAGGCCTTAGGATTACTGTTCTAAGGACCCCATCTCATTCCTGTGCTTGCACTGACGCACATAATTTTCTGAGGCTACTATTTACCCCTTCATTGAAGACCCGATTTCCCAATCACTAGGACTTCAGGGTATTTTCTGCTAGTCTCCCTAAGGTGGTCTGGCCCAAATTTGGACGCACCTGAGGCCCCAGAATTGCTAGATCTATGATGTGCACACAACTAATTAGATAATTATTTCCTCGTGAATAAATTAATTATTTACAAAGTCTGACATTGTTACAGACATGCTGACGTGGCAATTGTACGGATGCTCGCATTTGCGTTGACAGCTTTTTACATTAGCTTTTTGGGCCAGCTGCTTTTGAGTTTGAAAGATTTTCATGTAACTGCTTTTTACGGCCAAGGGCCTTTAAATATGAGCCAAGGGCTCATTCTCTGGGATGCTTCAATACGAAGGTGCAGAGGGTGGAGTACCAGCATTGTACTGAGTTCTCAAGTAATATAAAGAAATCCTTAAAGGGGCGCCAAGGTTTGGGGCCAATACTCTGTGGGGTGGAACTTTGCCACTCCCCGTGTTGTCTATCTCTTCCGTTCACTTGTTATTTAAAGTACTAACAGTCTGTTCTTTTTTATTGGCACGTGGTCCCCGTCCTGTGACGTACTGCGTAGGCCGGGATGGCCTGTACTCGTTCTCTGCAAATCCACTTGAATTTTCCGTACCGCCTCCGATTTTCGAGGTGGTAGGGAAAATCCTCTGATTCTTGCTTGAATCCATGTGTGTCACGAGGAGCATGATCGGATTCACGGTAGAAGAGAAATCGGTCATGCTCTGATACCGCTGTCACAAACTTGGGCACCCCAAGTCTAGAATTTGTCGCAACACGGGAGAGATTCACTTAAAACAGGCAAATCACAGTCGACACGGCTCGACGTAGTTCCGTGCCAAGAGAGATTGGCCCCAAAGATTGGCACCTCTTGCGGTATTTCTTTTTATATTAACTTTGAGCAAAGTACAACTCCCACAGATCCTTGGCTCTTAGATTCTACGTCGAGATGCCCTGAAGAGTGAGGCCCTTTGGCTCCTTTTATTCTTACAAGGGATGCCAAAAGCAGAGCCCCAAAAGCTTATAAACTCAAAAGAAATTGGTCCAAAAGCAATAAACTTAAAAGCAATTGGTCCCAGAAGCTGACAAAAAAAACCACCAACGCAATTTACGAAAATCCATACAGACTGCCTCGTCAGCACTGTCAGCACAAAAAGCGGAATTCCGTACTGTTTTGCCACGTCAGCAGGCAGTCAGCACAAAATCCAGGTGCGGTCATCAGCCGTACTGCTCGTGCCACGTCATCTGGTATGTCCACGGGTGAGCATGCCACGTCATCAATTTGGGACAACAGTAGTTTGAGAACCAACAGACCAGGTCAATTGTACAAACAAGGCATACATGGCACACATAACTTGAAGAGCACAACCACAAAACAATCCTCATGCCCTAAGATCTGGCTATGGGAGATACCGGAGCACTAGCAGATTTGTTCAGAGAAGTGAACGTTGCTAAATCAACCACTTTGTTTAATTTAGCTCTATGAAAATTTATTTGTTTTTCTATATGCAATTTAGAATTGCTAGATTAAATTAGTGGACCACAAGATAGAGGGAATATTCTAGATTCGTCATCGGATTGGAGGATGCATTGATGTAATACGTCTTGAGCCATCCTAGGAAAACACTCTTTGGTGTGTCATTCAAGAGGAATGACTAGAGCACTGTGATTTAGCAAATCTGCTAGGCCATTTGGAACGGTTACTCTCGATGTGTCACATTGGATGTGTAACCGGAGCATCTAGAATTTATCCCACCATCCACAATGGACATTTCTGATGTGTCATAGGATGAGTGACTTAGAGCATTGCTAAAGAATGATTCCGTAGGTTTAGACAGAAATGGTGTTCCTTTTTGCATAACCAGATGGTTGATTGGGTTGTAAGATGGGAAAATCTCACGGATAAAGCAGATACTAAACTGAGTAAGAGTTGCATGTCACGGACAAGCACACGAATGAAGATGGATTTTCAGAAGTTTTTTGGAAAACAGTTGCTTTCCAGAAAGCGATGTTTTTTTGCAGGATACCGTAGTATTGCATTGCATCTATGAGAGACTACACCTCTCGATGCTTTGACAACAGTGTGAGAGCATCACTACATTTGACCAAGTTTTAATACCATGAGCAGACGTTGACCCATTTTTTACCCTAGAACTTGGGGCAACCCCACAAAATGTACACTCTCCCCTCACGTACGATCTCTCTTTCTCAAGGTTAGAAACTCTCTTACTGCATCCATGATCTCTTTTGCTAGCTGTGCACTTTTATTCTCTTTCTATTGGATTGCTCCAACTCCTTATTTTGGCTCAGCAAAAGCAGAGAGCCCCCTATTGCTGGGGCACTCTTTTTCTTTATCTGTGGAGACGCCACCTACAAAGGAGGCCTTCTTGTTGCTATAACTAGAGAGAAACCCTCAGACCATAGTTGTCAGGTAGGAAGATCTTTTGACTGAAGTCGATATCGGTTAGCCTTGACAAATGTTGTTCTTGCTATGAATTTTCTAATTTGTGGTTGTACGTTTGTGGGTGTTTTCCCTCTCAGAAGGAAGTAGGAGCAAAAGAAGGTTACGGCCCCTACTTGAGTAGATGTAATATTCGGAGGGGGTATGGGGGAATAGTGACCCCTCCGGGTAGGGATTTGAGGGTAGTGCCCCCAAGGAAAATTTTTAGGGAATATTTCCTTAGATGTTGTATCATGTGTATGTAGTGTAGTAGCGAACAACCGATCGGTGTGCCTGAAAGACCTGTAGCAGATGTTCTCTATGTTCTGCCTCATCCTTGAAGAAAACAATGATGTCGTCATAGAAAGTGCCAACAAATAGTCTATACTCTCGAAAAATCCTGTCCATCATCTGGTTAAATGTCGCAGGAGCATTGGTTAGGCCAAAAGGCATCACCAAAAACTCAAATAACCCAAAAGTCGTCTTATAGACATCTTCCGGCGCGATTCGGATCTGATGATATCCGCTCTTCAAATCGATCCTGCTAAAACACGAGGATCCCTGTAGTCGATCAAGAATATCATCGATCCTAGGAATCGGAAATCTGTTCTTGATGGTGATTTTGTTGAGAGCTCTATAATCGATGCACATTCTCCAAGATCTGTCTTTCTTCAAAACCAACAACACTGGAGAGCAATACGGTGAAGTACTAGGACAAGACCCTTTTCCAAGAGGTCTTTCACTTGCTTCATAATTTCTTCGTTCTGGGCTCGGTTCACACGGTAAGATGGTCGGTTCCGTGGTGTGCATCCACGAATCAGATCAATGGTATGATCCTCACGACGAGCGGGTGATAACTCGCTTAGCACGCCTTTTGAAAAGCAATCGGCATGAGTGTGGAGAAAATCTTGGCATTCTTTATCAAGTTCAGACATATTTGTCCTATTCTCATCATGCAACTCTTTCAAAAAGATCGAGTAAACAAACAGATTGGATTTCATTAATTTTGAAACGGCCGAAGCCGATACAATAGGGACAAACTTGCCCTTAAGTTTTACATCAAGTACAATGGTTCGGCCCTTCTCTGTAGTCAAAGTCGCTTTTCTCGCCCGACAGTAGACCACGGCGTTGTTCTTATGGTACCAAGGAATTCCCAAGAGGACATCACAACCTTCCAAGGGCATTATGTAGAAGTCCTCATGCCCCAAATACCCGTGACAATGCAATTGAAGTTTGCCAATGACAGGTGTAATGGCTACGTCCCTGTCGGGTGCCGCTAGAACTGCCTCTGCTAGTGGTCCCATCCGATTAGGTGTGATCGAGCCGCGCCGCCAATTCCGGTGAAATGGAGTTGGCCTTGGCTCCTCCATCAAAGAAAATCAGGGCTTCTTGGTCTTTCACTTTGCCCCAAGCTCGGCAAAGTTCTGTACCCTCGTCAATCGTGATTGGGTCAGTACCCATGCAATCTGGAACCAATCCTGCTTTCATCTTGCCTTTTCGTCCACGTTCCTCAGCTGCTTTCGAACCCTCCGGCCTGTCTTCATCCTTGTCGTTCTGTTCTTTCGGTGCCTTTTTAGGGCACTTCGCAGAGATATGCCTAGTTTCTCCGCATCCAAAGCACTTCCCCTCTTTGATGTAAAGAACTCTCTCTCAAAGAGTAAGCTTGGGTCGTGCATCCTTTTCTTTCTTTTCTGGGTTGCTCTTCTTCTTTCTACTTTCATTGTTCGAAGTCTGTTCGGTCTTTTGCATCATGATTTCATCCGTGGGGTAGGTCAAACTGCCTGAATGAATGGCAAAACCCCATTTCGCATGACTCATCAGTTCCTGGATGGAATCTGACTTTTGCTAAGCAGTGATCTCGGATCTTTGTAGGAAGTCCCATGGTAAACCGCTCAATCTTTTCTTTGAACGAGATCTTCTTAAATGAAGAAGCTGGTAGAAAAGAGCTCCAGAATCTCTCACAATATGTGTCCGATGTATCCTTCTTGGTCATCCGAAGATGGTTCCAAGCAATTCGTATGTCGTGTTCTTACTCCCGAGTCAACCAAGAAGAACTAAAAATCCTTTTAAATTTCAGCCCTTTGATTGGCACTTTCTTGTTCAACAGAAGAGGGAGCCCTCCGAATCTTGGAGTGCTCTGAGTAATGTCCTCTAGAGAAAGCTATGTCAAACTACTGAATGAAGGCCAAAGCCTTCGAAGCATCTCAATATCCAAAAAACGTGTCAAATTTAATTGATTGTCCACCTTCTTGAAACTCTCGGACTTTCTTGCTTTTATCCTCTAGAAAGTCATACTGGTTGGCTTTATAGAAATTCTTCTTCTTTGCATAAAAGCTACTGTCATCAGAGTTCGAACTATCTGAAGATCAACCCTTTGTAGAACTGTCAACAACTGGGCGAGATTTAGACTTCTTTGCCTTTTTCTTACCCTTTCCGAAGCTTTGCTTTTTCCCTTTTCTGTCTTCTTTGCTCGAGTCAGAGGAGCTAGAAGAATTGTCCGAAGAAGAAGAAGAAGAACTGGGTAATCCTTCAAATCGCACATGCTTCTTCTGGTTTCTTGCCGAGGCAAATGTAGACTGACGACCCAAATAACCCGGGAAGTCAGTGCCTTTCTTCTGCTTTTTGTCGTGCTTTTGGGCTTTGTTCTGCGCATCAAAAAGCTGAGAAATCCGTATATCAACCGGTTTCTTGAGTGCCGGTTTGAGGGGTGGTTTTGTGGTTTGCCGCCACTGTGAGTGCAATTCGTCGAAGGAGGTCTGGCTCATAAATCTTACAAATTTCGGGTCCTTCGCAAAATTTAGCATCATCTTTGTTGCATCGTCGATCAATCGTCGACGCTCCATCTCTTCAAGCTCCGCCTAAGTAGGCCAAGGCGAGCCGTACTCCTTGCATGAATCTTCTTCCTGATCTCTTCCCGCATCTCCAGATGCAAAGGAAGTCAATTGATCTCTGTCTGAATCCATAAGTGCCGCGTAAAAAGGATCGGATTTCCCGATAGAAGAGAAATCGGCCATGCTCTTATACCACTATAACAGACTTGGACACTCCAAGTTAAGATTCTACCGCGACACGACAGGAATTTACTTCAAAGCAATTCACAGTTCACAATTGATTCGACACGGCCCGGCGGAGTTCCGTGCCTAGAGATATTGGCCCCAAAGATTGGCGCCCTTTTCGGTATTTCTTTTTGTATTAATCTGTTGCACCAAGTACACTGAGTGGTTGGGCTCTCACTCTTAGACTCTGCGTCCAGATGCTCTGAGAAGTGAGAGGCCAACTACACTTATGAAGAGTTACAAGGGATGCCAAAAACAGAGCCCCAAAAGCTGCCCATAAAAAGCATTCAAATCTCCTCTCACAAGGCTTGGTAAAAATAAAGCAAAGCTTTAAAAAATAAAAGCTCTCTCTCTCTTGCGTAAAATAAAGCAGCCACGTTTTTGCGTAGACTGTCCGTAATCCCGTCGTACCAATCTGCCACGAATTTTGTACGCTGCCTGCCTCGTGGGCCTTCGGGATTTGCGCCGCAATCTACAGGCCTGCCACATCATCACTTTAGCGGGGGGGGGGGGGGGGGGGGTGTTACAGCCATCCACGTCACCAATTTGTGACACTCAATGCCACCCAAACCGCCTATGTTGTATACACTAACCCACCATCCTTGCTCAAGTTATAAATAGATGTCATTGCCATGAGCCAATGCATCCAATGTTGTGATATCCAACCCTTGCTACTTGTACACCCTATCAGCTTCAGTTGTTTAAGTCACCATCTTAGCTCTACCTTGAGAGCGCATGGGTGGACAAAGCCATCACAATGTAACAAGTTGGTAATAAAAAATATGTATATATTAGGTCGAAGAGATACGAATGAAGTGTGGGAATTATGTCCCACCTCTTGTAAAAGACTTGGACACCCCAAGCCAAAGATCTAGTGCAACAAGCTACACACGCGAGAGAAACTGAAAGGACCGAATAAAGTTGAGAGAGAGAGAGAGAGAGCACGGCACGGAGGAGCTCCCCGCCTAGAAGTACTGGCCCCAAGGACTGGTGCCCCTTCTCGGTATTTCTTTATTATTAACCTTCAACAAATACAATGTCCAAGGGTCCCACTCTCCCCGCAGTGCTCCCAAGCAATTCTACCGGAAGAGAGGCCATGGCAATTCTTCTAAGGGCCCTTGGCCAAAAGAAGTACATGAAAAGGATGTAGTCTAAAAGCATTTGGGACCCAAAAACTAGCGCCCCATGGGATGTTCGTAGGGTGTGCGACGTCAGCATGTGTCAGCGCAAATCGCGGCGCGATTTAAAGCAGCTCATAGAGCCTGCCACGTCATCATTGGTTTACGCAAATGCTTTATTTTCAAGGTTTTAGGCCCCTCGGCCATGGTGCCATAAGTTGGAACAACTTATAAATGGGTTCTTTTAAAAATCGGGCCTCTCGGTTGAGTTCCATAAGTTGGTCAAACTTCTGTTGGCTCTTTCATTCGGGTTCTGGCCCCTTTCTGTTCGGACTATGTCTTTTAGGCCATGCCACATCATCACTGTTGTGAGAGCGCGTATGCGGAAGCGTGATAGAGGAGAGAGAGAGAGAGAGAGAGAGAGAGAGAGAGAGAGAGAGAGAGAGAGTAGACCAAAAACGCTATGTGTAGGAAAGGGGGCGATCAGCCCCCCCACTGACTACCAGAGCAAGAGACCCAATACAATCAGATGTGTGTGATCTCTGTGAGCTGAGAGATATGGAAGTGGGTACCCCTCTAGCCCCATAAATAGGTGCCCAAGGGGAGGTAGGGCAATGCCTGGAAGAATCCCCCACAACCCAACAAGAAAATGATGTATGGAAATATATGTGGGCGCTCGGACAAAAATGGGCGGCCAACCCCAAACTCGGGCAACCGAGACCAGGAGCAATTGAAACCGGCCCGTGGGGCGGTAGGTGTTGGCTTTCACCCGATATTCTTTACTTTAGACAGACACAGAGAGAGAACGTGCAAAGGGAACCTGCGACGGGAATTAACACTTATGCACACACACGGCCCGGAAGCTAGAATGCTCCGAGAAGACGCCGACAACCTATAGGCCCCAAAATTGGCGCCCCTTTCGGTATTTCTTTATTCTTTAACAGAGGGAATAAAACCTGTGATCTCCTACAAGCTGGCCCGCACAATCTAGGCTAAAAAACACCTGTTCTAGGCCGATTTCGGCAACATAGCTGTACTAGGACGCTTCACAGTCAGTATCCCCACGCAATAGGTGACTTTCCCGACGCATACAGACACTTTGCAAAACCTGGTGAGAATGTGCAGCACGTTCAAGTCTCTGTTTTCTGCCCCGAAAATGCGCCAATTCACCTGTACAGCGGTCCCCTCGCGTCCCCAAACCTCCTGGGGGTATTAGGGTCTGTTTAGGGCCGAAACCCTAAACCTGCAAAAATACACAGCAGGCTGTAATTCCCTGTTTTGGGCTCCGTTTCGTGTGCCGGTCGCATCTGTAACAAGACCTCGAGCTCCTGCACCTGTAGGGCTACTTGCCCTTTGAATCGGACGAGATTTCTAACATGAAACCTCTCCGAATTCACCTGTACCTGCGGGGGATTAGCCGCTAGCTAATCCAATACTTGTGCAAGAGGCTCTTGCCTCGACAATCGCGCATGAACCCACATAACTGTACATTGGTCAAATGAAAAGCCCACTAGTGGGGCATAACATACTGCTCGTAGGGGAGAGAGAGAGAGAGAGCAGTGCGTAGCGTGCAGGGCATCACTCCTGGCACTGCACTGTATATAAGGGGGAAAGGAAGCACTCCATAGCTCTTAACCTGTGACAGATGCAAAATGAGGCTCCTCTCAGCTTGAAATTCAGCACCAAATCTTCCTTGGTGAGGCAAGTGCACAAAAATGTGTCACTTGGCGCATTTACAAGCATTTTCTCATTTCGGGTTCGCCGCTTAAAAATCTCCCAATTGGTCGCCCAGTTGACTTCGTGGCAGAGTTGTAAAATGTTCCCCTAGTCATACCAAAGGTAATGACGCGAACATATTTCGTGGCCCAAAAATAGCAGTTCCCTAAATTTTAGGAGATGATTCCGTTGGGTTCCCTGTGGTCATCTGACCATCTATCCTCATTGGGACCGCATCCAAAAGTGCAATGTGGCCCAACTGTCGGATACTTTCTGTTGGCAGTCACACCTTGACTTTAGGCCTTTATTGAGTTCACTTCCTAGTATCCACCAACTTGCTAAGTGCGACGGGGGGACCTATATGATCTTGCTCTGAGCCTAGATATCCTCTTACCATACGAATTCCAGTGCCGACCACTACCCATCTACGGGTGAAACTACCCTTCACATTGGCCATGCAATGTCCGACCGTTTGCTACTTCAAGAAGAGGGTCTCACAAATAAAACAAAACCCCTTGGAAAGAAACCAACAACTAAAGTTAGCAGTTGCCCCGTCCTCGTGACATAGTTAGCAGTTGCCACGTCCCCGTGACATACCCCCCACTTGAAATCGCAAACGTCCTCGATTGCATACCATAAATACATGCCACTGATGATCTTGTGCTATTAACACTCTTTTATCATCGCATGTATATCCGCAAGAAAGGTCATAACACATAGATACAAATGACTTAATGAGGCCTTCATACTTTTGTCATTTCCATCTATTACACTGAATTCATATGTACATTTGATGTGCTAGCTCTATCATTACTCCTCCTTTGCACACGTTGGGTTGGGGCATAAGTAGGCTGTAACCCAAAGGCTTCAAGGTAAAGCTGCAATACATTGGTGACTCTGACAGTTCATGCTCTTCCATCCACTTTGCATCCATAGGCGGATAGTTCTTGAACTTCACCAAATAGCGTCTTGCAACTTGTCCTTTAACTTTTCTGTCCTTATGTGCCAAAACTTGCTCAGGTACTAGGATCTCATCAAGTTTCTCAACTTCTGGCTGATCCTCATCTGGCATATCTTCTGGCACATCACCCACAAAGGGTCTTAGAAGACTCACGTGAAACGCATTATGAATCTTCCATGCATCAGCCAATTTCAGCCTGTAAGCCACATCGCTAATCTTGTCAAGCACTTGAAAAGGCCCATAGTAACGCATGCTGAGCTTAGGAAACAGCCGTTCCTTGCCCTTCATCTTCTTTAACCTTGCCTTTTCGAACCTTAACAGAACCAAATCACCAGGTGATAACTGCAATTCACGACGGTGACGATCAGCAACCTTTTTCTGCTTTGCCTGAGTCTTCTCGAAGGCAACTTTAATCTTCTTATACATCTCATCCATGTTCTTAACATATCGATCTGCCTCAAAGATCTTGTTCTTTGTATGTAGAATGGGAGGAACCTTTTTGCCGCCTTCAACAATCTCAAAAGGTGCTTTGCCAGTAGACGAATGCACCGTATTATTGTACGCATAGGCAAATACTGTTCCCACTTGCCCTTATTATCTAACACATAGCATTTCAGCAGATCTAAGACAATAGATTTAGCCTCTTCTGATTGTCCATCAGTTTGTGGATGAAACGAAGACGAGAACTTAAGGGTAGTGCCCATGTTCTCAAACAATCCTCTCCAGAACAAACTGGTCATGCGAGGATCACGAGCACTGATAATCGATTGTGGCATACCATGGTACTTAAACACATTGTACATGAACAAGCGTGCCATCTGATCAGATTTTATCTTCTTCCTGACAGGGATAAAATGGGCCTGCTTGTTGAACCTGTAGATAATGGTCCATATACCATCATTCCCTGTTGGCGTTCTTGGAAGATCAAAGATAAAGTCCATAGCAATGCTTTCCCATGGCTTATCCGGAATCGGCAGTGGTTGTAACAACCCTGGTGCCTTTTGCCTGTCAAACTTGACCTTTTGGCAAACTATGCATGCTCGCACAAAGGCATCCACATCTCTCCTCAAGGTAGGCCAATAGAAGAATGTCTCTACCGCCTTAACTGTCGCATCAATGCCACGATGCCCTGCATACGGTGGGACATGACTCTCTTCCATGACCTTATGTCGCAGTGGCCTAGTGACACAAAGTCTGCCATGCATCATCATAAAACCGTCTCTGAGGAGGTAGTGCTCGTGATGTTGCCCCTCTTGTAGCTGTTCAAAGATCCTTGCAAAATCTTCATCAGCAGTATTCTGTTCCTTCATGTCATCTAACTCATGATGATAAGGAATTGACACAGCTGAAATTTGCGGCTTTCTTGATAACGCATCAGCCACAACATTCTTGTTGCCTTCACATGCATAATCTGGAAGTGGAACATGGAAAGAATGTTTGCCCATCGCATATGCTTTTCGGATAACTTTGACTGTGTTAAGAAGTATCGCAAGGGCTGATGATCTGTTTGGACAACAAAATCAGCACCTAAGAGGTAGTGCTTCCAGCTAGAAAGCGCATGAATCACGGCCAAGAGCTCTTTCTCATAGACTTGCATAGTCTTCTCTGGCCCTTGCAAAATTCGGCTTTCATAAGCTACTACCCGTCCATCTTGCATTAGCACTGCTCCGATGCTATTGCCACACGCGTCACACAGGACCACAAATGACTTCCTGAGATCTGGCAAAACAATAACTGGATCTGAAGTCAACTTTTCCTTTAAGAGACTAAAAGCTGAAATCTCTTTTTGGGTCCATCTGAAAGTGACCTCTTTCTTTTGCAAAGTGTGAAGAGGCGATGCTATCTCTGTAAAATTTCTGATAAACCTTCTACAGTAGGAACACAATCCCAAGAAGCTTCTTACATCGTGCACAGTCTTCAAGTCTCGCCATGTCTTGATAGCTTCGACCTTTGCGGGATCCATTCTAACACCATCCTTTGAGACTATGTGGCCAAGAAAGTGGATCTCTTCGAGGAAGAATTCACTTTTCTTAGGATTCACAAGTAACCTGTGATTGCGCAGCTCTTCAAACACAATGGTCAAGTGATGCCTATGCTCCTCTTCATTCTTCGAATACACTATCATGTCATCGAAGAACGTTCCAACAAACTGTTGATGCGAGCGGAAAATCCGGTCCATCATTCTGTTGAACGTGGCAGGAGCATTTGTTAGCCCAAACGACATCACTAGAAACTCATAAAGACCAAATGTCGTTCTAAACGCAGTCTTGTGCACATCCTCTGGCCTTATACGAATCTCATGGTACCCACTCTTAAGGTCTGTCCTGCTGAAACTTGCAGCACCCTCTAAACGATCGAGAATATCATCAATTCTAGGAATAGGAAACCTATTCTTGATGGTATTCTTATTCAACGCACGGTAATCAATACACATGCGCCATGAGCCATCCTTCTTCTGCACTAGGAGCACTGGGGAGCAAAAGGGTGAAGAACTAGGCTGAATCAGCCCCTTCTCTAATAACTCCTCAACCTGGCCCATAATCTCTTTCTGCTGCGCTGCACTAACCTTGTAGGGAGGTCTATTTGGTGGGCTACACCTTGGCACCAAATCTATCTGATGGTCCTCAGGTCTCTCTTGCGGCAATTGCGGCGGTAATGAATCAAAAAAACAGTCATTAAACTTTTGCAAAAATGCTGACCTTACTTTATCTAACACAGATAAATTTGACTGATCACTATCTGAGACATCACGTGCAAAAATCAAGTACACAGAAAGATGATTCTTTATTACAGAAGTGATAGCAGAAGCAAATACAATAGGGACTGACTCTCCTTTAAGCTTTACATCCAAGATGTGAGTTTTGCCCCTATGCTGTACAGTGATCTTTTTGTTGTAGGCATCCAAGACTCCATGCACTCAGAACATCCACGAGATCACCAACAAGGCGTCACAACCTTCCAGCGGCATGATGTAGAACTCTTCTGTGTCGACATACGACTGAATATGCAAACGCAGCTTTCCAATGATGGGAGTAACACACTCTGAGTGGCCAGGACATGCCAACCCTGCCTCTGCTGTGTACCCCATCTCTTCAGCTCTGATGCCCAGCTTCATAGCTAACTCTGGTGAGATAAAGTTGGCTTTGGCACCTGGATCAAAGAAGATGAGTGCCGTCTGATCCCTAATTTTACCCCATGCCCTGCATAACTCACTGGCATCTGTGCTAGGCCTGTCACCCACCATGTCTGGCACTAAACGTGCCGTGGGATTAGGCTTCTTGCTTTTCTGGTCTTCTTTATCCTCTGAGTCAACTGGTCTTTTCCTTTGTGGACAATTGATAGAAAAGTGACCGTGCTGCTTGCATATAAAGCATTGTTCTCAGCCATTAGGACCTTCTTTTCCTCGAGCGACTTGCGCACAAAAGGCTTCCTTTTCTGTTTCTTTGCTTGCGCTCCAGAAGTCCAGGCTGAATCCTTGTCTTTGGTGGCCTTTTCTGACCCCTGTGACGCATCAGGAGCCGTTTTCACAAAGGGCTTCTTCGCTGAATTTTTCTTTTGCTGCCCTCCTTTGTCGCTATTTGGAAATCCACTGTCCTCTCCTTTCAACAAGGCAAGACCAGTGTTCGCAACTTCCATAAGCTGAGTGAGGGTAGCCACTCTGTTCTTTGTATAGTAATCGCGAAGCCCTTTAGGCAACCCACAACAGTACTTCTCTATCTGCTCTGTCAATGGCACAAATCTGTAGGTCACTGAGAGTAACGCTTTACAAAACCTCCTATTGTACTCCAGCAAGCTCTTGCACGAAGCTGAAGTAAGCTGGTGCCAATCTGTCATGACGTCGGCTTCAAATTCATTTGACAGCCAAGCAGATGCAAACATTTGCTTGAAGTAAACCCAAGTGGCAGGTGCATGTCCTTGCATTAACAATGTCATCCACCATGTAAGCGCATTGTCCTTTAAGAAAGTGGCAGCTTTCCTGACCTTCGAAGCCTCTGTAAGATTCCCTCCCGCATAAGCTGTATCAAACTGCTGGAGGAAGGTAAGAGCCTTTGTCTTATCCTCGAAACCACTGAAGGTACTTAACTTTACAGCTGCACCACCTTCTTTGTAAGCCTTCGGCTTCTCTAGTGGCCCCAAGTTGTCATAAGGGATGGTCTGCAACATGGGCACTGTAGTAGGCATGATCGGCACATCTTGGCCATTCACATTTTGCGTCAAAGGTGCAATATCTGGCTGCTGTCCAGAAAAACCAGCCATGCCAAAATGACCCTGTGGCACCCCAAACTGGCCCTGGTTGCAGTAAAAACCTTATTGCATGCCAATACTACCATACATGGGGTTTGGCATGATACCTTGCATACCCCCGAACACTGTTCCTAGCATGTACGGATGACTTCCAAGCGCATAACCAGCCATACTTTGGAACACTGATCCACCTCCGAAATACCCAAGATGTACCGTGGGTGGTGGAAATATTGAGTGCATAGCCTGGTATCCAATTCCCTGTCCATTCAAGACAGCAGGCTGGCTCTGAAAGGTGGCGGGCTAAACTGGCATAACCTGTGGAATAGGCGTTCTAGCCACCTGTTCAAGCACAGGAGGAACCTGTTTTGGAGTCCCTGACTCTGCAACATGTGAGTGTTCCCTTTCCTCTTGAGCCGCATGAAGTACCTGGGCTTGAGCATCAACAAGCTCCGTACGCGACGTAGGTTGCCTATTTTGCAGTTGCATTGGTGGTGCTTGCAAGAACTCCATAAACCTTGGATTTTGCACCAGCTGCGAAAAGACATTCACCGCGGCAACTAACTGCGTCTTGAACGCATCATCCTCAAGTTGCCCAATCATAAGCCCTGTACTACTGGAGGGACATTCACGTTGACAGGAGGTACAGACTGACATGGCCGTGAGCTCTCGCCAATCTCGAAAACCATAGGAATCTCCTGCCTGTCCTTTGAAAGAGGAACCCTCTTCCATAATGCCCTTCCCCTTGTAGACCATAGTGTTAATTCCGATTCCTGCACTGTGTCTTCCCCCAAAACAATCCAGGCTCACTCTTTAAGGAAAAAATGATTGATGTCCCAGCAACGGAACCATGAAACCGGCCCGTGGGGCGGTAGGCGTTGGCTTTCACCCGATATTCTTTACTTTAGACACACACAGAGAGAGAACGTGCAAAGGGAACCTGCGACGGGAATTAACACTTATGCACACACACGGCTCGGAAGCTAGAATGCTCCGAGCACACGCCGACAACCTATAGGCCCCAAAATTGGCGCCCCTTTCGGTATTTCTTTATTTTTTAACAGAGGGAATAAAACCTGTGATCTCATATAAGCTGCCCCGCACAATTTAGGCTAAGAAACACCTTCTCTGGCCCGATTTCGGCAACATAATTGTACTAGGACGCTTCACAGTCAGTATCCCCACGCAATAGGTGACTTTCCCGACGCATACGGACACTTTGCAAAACCTGGCGAGAATCTGCAGCACGCTGAATTCTCTGTTTTCTGCCCCGAAAATGCGCCAATTCACCTGTACAGCGGTCCCCTCGCGTCCCCGAACCTCCTGGGGGTATAAGGGTCCGTTTATGGCCGAAACCCTAAACCTGCAAAAATACACAGCAGGCTGTAATTCCCTGTTTTGGGCTCCGTTTCGCGTGCCGGTCGCATCTGTAGCAAGACCTCGAGCTCTTGCACCTGTAGGGCTACTTGCCCTTTGAATCGGACAAGATTTCTGACATGAACCCTCTCCGAATTCACATGTACCTGCGGGGGATTAGCCGCTAGCTAGTCCAGTATTGCAAGAGGCTCTTGCCTCGGCAATCGCGCATGAACCCACATAACTGTACATTGGTCAAATGAAAAGCCCACTAGTGGGGCATAACATACTGCTCGTAGGGGAGAGAGAGAGAGCAGTGCGTAGCGTGCAGGGCATCACTCCTGGCACCGCACTGTACATAAGGGGGAAAGGAAGCACTCCATAGCTCTTAACCTGTGAGGATAGATCCAAAATGAGGCTCCTCTCAGCTTAAAATTCAGCGCCAACTCTTCCTTGGTGAGGCAAGTGCAGAAATGTGCCACTAGCATTTTCCCGTTTTGGGTTTGCCGCTTAAAAATCTCCCAACTGGTCGTTCAGTTGACTTCGTGGCAGAGTTGTAAAATGTTCCCCTAGTCATACCAGAGGTAATGACGCGAACACATTTCGTGGCCCAAAATAGCAATTCCCTAAATTTTAGGAGATGATTCCGTTGGGTTCCCTGTGGTCATCTGACCATCTATCCTCATTGGGACCGCAACTAAAAGTGCAATGTGGCCCAGCTGTCGGATACTTTTTGTTGGCAGTCACACCTTGACTTTAGGCCTTTATTGAGTTCACTTCCTAGTATCCACCAACTTGCTAAGTGCGACGGGGGGACCTATATGATCTTGCTCTGTGCCTAGACATCCTCTTACCATACGAATTCCAGTGCCGACCACTACCCATTTGCGGGTGAAACTACCGTTCACATTGGCCATGCAATGTCCAACCATTTGCTACTTCAAGAAGAAGGTCTCAAAAATAAAACAAAACCCCTTGGAAAGAAACCAACAACTAAAGTTAGCAATTGCCACGTCCTCGTGACATAGTTAACAGTTGCCACGTCCCCATGACAAGCAACCTAGACTATGGGTGGCCAACCCGGAGACATACTAGCCATACAACTATGCCCTAGACTTGTGAAGCACCAGAGTGGTGTAAATTTAACATTTGTGACATACCTCCCTCTTGAATTGTAATCGCCCTCGATTATGCTTGCAAAACAGACATAGTACAAAAACTAGTTCAGTAGGCATTGACTCTAAATAGTGACGTATTAGACCACATATATCTAGCACTTCCACGAAGACGATAGTCACTAAACATTTACATCACATTCACATCACTATCCCCGTCGAGATCTTAGACTAGAATCATGATCATTGTGACTTATTTAGCAATCACACCCAAACCACGCCGATCTCTGACGGATGTCTTGATTGACTAAATCTCGTTACTATCATATCCACATCACCTCTCATGTGAACAAGACAGAAATGCTGCAATCATTTCGTCTTTCAAACATGCACTCAAACAATACTCACATGAGAAGCACGTGTAACAAATCCCATTTCAAAGTACTTCTTCACATAAAGTCATTCAGCAAAATACTGTCAGCACGTCGTATCCCTGAAATCTCAAAAAGAAATCAACGACTTTATTCCATCGAGGTAACTTGTGACAAAGGAGCGGAATAACCCCTCTCTTCTGCAGTCAGCACCGCACCAGATTCAACTTGTTGATTCATCGGTAACTGTAGGAATAGTAGGTGCTAACCCAAGAGCTTCAAGGTAAAGCTCTAAATTTTGAGGAGCATCTACTAGGTCCTCCTCCATCCACTTGGCATCCAAAGCCGAATAGTTCTTGAACTTGACTAAATACCAGCATGTCAACTTACCTTTCACTTTCCTTTCCTTGTGAGCCAAGACCTGTTCTCGAATGGCTCTGTCTCTTCCACTCTGGGCTGCTCCTCTGGCTCCCTATTCACTGGCACTTCACCTTTGAAAGGTCTCAATAGACTCACATGAAATGCATTGTGAATCTTCCAAGTATTTGGTAACTTCACCCTGAAGGATACATCATTAATCTTCTCTTGAATCTGGAAAGGGCCATAGCGCATACTTAGCTTTGGAAAAAGCCGCTCCTTATCCTTTCGTTTCCGTAGGCGTGCCTATAATCGGCCAGTACACAATAGAGAGCGGTACTAATTCAATTACCTGTTAACTTTACTCAGAGCATTGAGAAGAAAAGAGAGCACAGATGTGTCTAATGACTAGATTGTCACTGCGCATACGAAGACCGACACCCTATAAGAGACTCGCACCCCTTTCCGTATTTCTTTAATCAATTGAAAATAGACGATCCGAACACTTAGATCAAACTCTCACCAAGCTGTCCAAACCCGTCAAGGATTGTGTCACAAACTGCTGACGTGTCAAAGCCCTTAAGAATGGAGCCAACTTGCAGATGCAGGCCGAGGGGCCTAAACCCTAAGAAGAACAAGTAACAGAAGAAGAAGTCCTACCAACTTATGGGGCTCGCACCCCTTTCGGTATTTCTTTAATCAATTGAAAATAGACGATCCGAACACTTAGATCAAACTCTCACCAAGCTGTCCAAACCCGTCAAGGATTGTGTCACAAACTGTTGACGTGTCAAAGCCCTTAAGAATGGAGCCAACTTGCAGATGCAGGCCGAGGGGCCTAAACCCTAAGAAGAACAAGTAACAAAAGAAGAAGTCCTACCAACTTATGGGGACCCCGTCTGATGGGGCCCCAAGTGACATAAAGGATTAAATAAAGCAGGACCCGCCCACATGCGTAGCAGCTGA
The DNA here is from genome assembly GCF_014529385.1 of Adiantum capillus-veneris. Classification (NCBI taxonomy): domain Eukaryota; kingdom Viridiplantae; phylum Streptophyta; class Polypodiopsida; order Polypodiales; family Pteridaceae; genus Adiantum; species Adiantum capillus-veneris. The sequence continues at coordinate 136,056,449 of NC_140932.1, forward strand.
TGATGTGGCAATTTTCGGATTTTCCGTTGATAGTGCTGACATGGCAGATTTCTGCGAAACGCGTTGGCAGTGCTGACGTGGCAGCTGTACAGAATTCCGTGATTTATCCTGGCAGCTTTTTGGTATTCCTTTTGGACCAAATACTTTTGAGTTTGAAGGCTTTTCATGTAAACTGCTTTTCATAGGCCAAGGGCCTTTAAATATGTGCTAAGGGCTCATTCTCTGGCATGCTTCTTTAAGAAGGTGCGGAGTTTGGAGTACCAGCTTGTACTGTGTTGATGCAATATAAAGAAATACCGAAAGCAGCGCCAAGGTTTGGGGCCAATACTCTCTGGGGTGGAATTCCGCCACTCCGTGTCACATGTCGTCTCTCTCTCTCTTTCAGTTCAGTTGTTATCATAGTTTTTTCATACGTCAACCATGCGTCTCACTCGGGCAGGTATGGAAGCCCGATATAAGCCCGATTCAGGCCCCCCGAAGATTCCATATGATATATATATATGTATATATATATATATGTATGTATATATATATATATATATATGTATATATGTATGTATATATGTATATATGTATGTATATATATATATATATATATATATATATATATATATATATATATATATATATATATATATATATATATATATATATATATATATGTATGTATGTATGTATGTATGTATGTATGTATGTATGTATATATATATCATAACAAATAGCAATTAAATTTAAAACACTAGACTCTAGAGAGCAACCCAAAGCCACATAATGCATTAAAACATCATAGAAAATGTAGAATCTAGCTAAATCAAGGAGTCGGGAGTCGAGAAACAAATCAAGATCTCTGATCAATAGATACATCAATGATCATACTAGAGGCTAGAGCAAAGCAGGAGATGGCAAAATATGAAGTCTCCAAAACCAACAAGACTGTATACTGAGTACTCCAAATGACAAAACATAAATAGAGCCTAGAGGGTGGAGTCCAACCACTCGATGCTAAATAGTCAATCCAAAACATAAGTAGAGCTAAGAGGAGTCGGGACCGAGGCTAGAGCAAAATGCAATGAGCTCTAACTCTCATCGCAGGCCACCTCCTCATTATCATCCTCATATCACCCTCATCATCCTCATCCTCATCCTCAGCAACGGAGCATGAAGTCCCAATATCACTGGGCATGCTAATCGGAAGAGACTCCATAACATCATCAGTGCTTTGTGCAATAGCCTCCTGAATCTCCTGCAACTCAAGCAAGCGCTCCTCATCCTTCTCTTTGTTAAGCATCTCCAATGTCACCTCCATTCTCTCATAGCCGCGCTCTTTGATCTTGCATAAGAGCCTCAAGTTGGTGTGTATGTAGACAAGCTTCTCGTTATGAGCAAAAAGTAGCCTATTTCTTCTCTTGGTGTGAATGAGAGAGAAGGTGCTCCAATTTCTCACATGGAGAGGCACATGTCCCTTGAGAAAGCACCTTAAGTACAAGAGTCTGCAATGCGGACGTGCAAGCCCCAAAAGTCTCCCACAATTTTACACCTCTTGCATTCTCTTTGGATCCTTTGCAATAGGATGAGCAAATGACTTTCTTTCAGTGAGGAAAGTGTCCAACTCATCAATGAGGGTACCCTGCATGGTCAAATCACCCTTGGTATACCTGTCCAAAAATGTCATCCACCCGTCATGAACCTCACTATCATTGAATTGCCCTCTTCCTCGCCATACAAGATGCAACAAGTATCCCACAGCATGCAATGGTGTGTGCATCATATTCCATCTATCAACGCATAGGTCCTTGATCTCTTGCATCCTTGCCGCATCAACACCTTGCATGTTTTGAATTTGCTCAACCATGCGATGCGTAAGCTCATACACAAGCCCCATGGTGGCTCTTTCCCTATCAGCCAAACGAAGTATCTTCAAGATGGGAGCACAAATCTTCAAAATCAACTTGAGGATGCAATAAACACAATGTCCGAGACCACTATGGCCTTTGCAGTCCTGGATGCCTTCATTTTCACAAAATTTGCATCAATCATAAGCCTACTCACACCTTGCATACATCTCTCTCCACAAGACTAGCCTACATGATGAATTAGTAGGCAAATCGAGTGGCCGATGGCGTCAACAATTCCTTCTTGCTAAGCATTCGAAACAATGTCAAGACAGTGGACTTCCTTGTGACAAATGTGACAACCTTTGTTGCATCTTCAAGAATTTTTGCAATCCAAGGGAGCTTCCCAATATCCTCAAACAAGAGGTCCAAGCAATGGCATGCACATCTCGTGAAAAAAATGTGTTTCCATTTCTCTTCCACCATTTGCCAGGCCCCAACACAATTAGTTGCATTGTCCATGCATTCCTGCACAACATTGGAGGGTCCTACCCCAATAATCACATCCTTAAGCTGCTTGAAAATAAATTTTGATGTCTTTGTCTCCCCAAATGTGTCTACAGATTTCAAAAACACAGAACCATGGATAGAGCATGCAAGAAAGTTAATGATAGACCTACGTCTAGTGTCAGACCATCCATCACATACAATTGTGTATCCATGTTTCTTCCATTTCTTGCGCACACCCATGATCTCATGACCAATGCATTTGACCTCATCATTTAACTCTGTGGTGCGCAAAGCATTGTATGTGGGAGGCACATAAGATGGACCAACTTGTCCAATTGCCTAGACCATTTCCAAAAAGAAAGGACTCCGCACTTTCCATTCAAGAATGTCCTCTACATAAAAAAAACCTGCGCAAGGCTTGATATGCTTGCTTGCATGCTTGCAAGCTAAATACACTTGCCAAAGGCCCTTGTGCAACCTTCCTCTTCTTGCTCGAGGACCCATATTTGATTTGGAAGCCGAAGTTCCAGTGGCACTTACCTCCCAAATCATCCACCAAGGCATCTACATATGTATTTGGGTCCTTCCCATCATTCTTTACATCTACATGCAATCTTGTGACCACCTCTTTGACGTCCTCTGGCACACTCACATGGGCCTACACCATAGCCAGAGATGGACAATAAATGTGCACGAATACGAGAGGGACCTCCGTCCCAAGTATGCCCACAATACTTGCATTTACATGTAAATTGTCCTTTCTTTTGAGGCTTCAATTGTTCTACATACTGCCATTCGGGACGCTTTACTTGGCCCGTCTGGATTCTGCAAAGTTGCAAACCTTGACAAAGTGGAGGCCTCAGGAGTTAGGAGCAGCCCACGGGTAAACGGAGAGCATAGGTGAAGATGGTGAACCGTGGAAGAGTGTGCGTGGGTAGTCACGGTCTCAAGCCCACAATGGCCTCATTCGGGACGGGTGTGCAGAAAATGCAACGCTGCATGTTTCACAATACTCGCGACAAGCGATGTTACGGGAAAATGTGAATTTGGGGAAAAATTTGCCACCTCGTCAAAGTGACCCTGCCCACATCCGAAATCTCCATTCTCACTCCAATCGCACGCGGACGCGCCCGGAAGAGAGGTTGCCCAATCAGACGCGTCAGAAAAAAACTATGGTTGTTATTGAAGTGCTAAAAATCAGTTCAGTCTGTTCTTTTCCATTGGCACGTGGTGCCCGTCTTATGACAGGCTGAAATCCCACCAACCTGATTTTTGTAGCATAACGGCGCCAAAAGCTTTGTAGGTCAAAAGTACACCTCTAGGACAGATTCCCTCGCTTTTTAGACGCTTTTCGTTGAGCTGTATCTGAATTTCAGTGTGCTGTAAACCATATTTTGTCACTACCAGGTGCTCAAAGCCCTATCTAAGCATCTCAAGGCCTTCCCGAGGCTCCCTTGGTGTTCTCCTACAATTTCGGTACAAAACCCTAAACCTGCAGAAAAACACAGCAGGCTGTAATTGTCACCAGGAGGTGTATTTTTCCTGTTGCCTTCAATAAATAAGTACTATATATTTTTATTTTTATTTTTTTTACTTGTTTCCTCGGGACCCTTGTGCAAGTGGACATTGCATGGCCAGTGTGAAACGGCTGCGGCCGAATAGGTTTCTCACATCGGGAGTCTGGGTCGGTAAGTCGGGGACTGGTCGGGCCAGTTAGCACTGAATTCTGATGAGCATGGAAGCCTGTGCCCGCCAAACGAAATCTGGGCCACTCGGAAAGTCACTTACAACTTTATAAGTGAGTGGGAACTAGGGAATTAACTCAAAGGGGCAAACTGGACACTTGGCAAGAAGAGGTCAATCTGCGGGACACCTCAGCAAGAGGAGGCGCCCAATTTGAGAGGACAGTGTGTGAGTAGTGGATGCAGGTCTACAGCTTTAATGGAAAGCTTGCCTTCTCCTCTGTCTCATGTAGCGCGATGATTTGCTCTCGTGCATCTCTCTCTCCCCTTTGGCACATATGGTAATGCCCCACTAGTTGGACTACTCAGATGAACATGTACAGTTCTGGGGGTTTATGCACGTTTGCCAAGGCAAGAGCCTTCTGAACAGGAACCGGATTAGCTAATTGCTAATCCCCCACAGGTACGCACAATTCCATCGTGAAAGATTGCGAGTTTGGAGAGTTTTCTCGCGTGAAAACTCGTCCAATTCACAGGGAACTGTCCCATTGTGTGTGGGAGCCCTTGGGACACGCGTAGGCGTGTTCGCTCCGCTGAAAACGATCCGAAACAGCGAATTACAGCCTGCTGTGTTTTTCTGCAGGTTTAGGGTTTCGCACCTAAACTGCAAGGGAACACCGGGGGAGCCTCGTGAGAGCCTTGGGATGCATGTACAGGCTTTTGGACACCCGGCAGTGAAAAACAGAGAATTACAGCCCGCTGAATTTCTATGACAGCTCACCAGAAAGCTTCCAAATAGCGAGGAAATCTAGACAGGTGCTTTTGACCTACAAGAGTTTTTGCGCCGTTATGCTGCCAAAATCAGGTCGAAAGCCCTCGCCAGGTTTGAACAGCTTTGTGAAAGCTTGTGCTAAGTGGTCAAATCGTCTACCTTAATTTCAATAAAGAAATATCGAAAAGGGCGCCAGTCTTTAGGGCCTACAGGGTGTTGGTCTCCTGTGTGCAGTGACATTCTAGTCGCTGGACGCAACTGTGTTCTCTTCCCTTCTCAGTGCTCTGTGTAAAGTTAACAGATAATTGAAATAGTACCGCCCCCTAAGTTGTACAGGCCGGTTATATGGTTCCATTGCCGGGATAGTCACTTTTTCTTCAAAAAGTGCAGCGTGGATTGTTGTGGGTGAAAGCAACACAGAGCTTGTCATTATGGCGGAGAAGAGAGACCAAGTACCTGAAGAGGGATCTTTCTCACATGGCACAGAGAAAGTTCCTTCAACTCTTCAAGAAGAGGACAGGTTGTTTAGAACTCAACTGCGTTGCTGCATGGACATGTTTCAGCAATTGGCTAAGAACCCAAGGATGCAGGAGTTCTTATAGGCTCCGACACAGGGTTTTCAGCCTCCTACACAGGGCATGACTGAGCCGTTGCAGGAAAAGGAGATTTTCAATGCGCAGAGGACTCATGATGCTCGAGGGAAAGCCCATGTGGTTGAGCAACTAGCGGTGTCCAATGATCCAAAGCAACTTGCTTTAGCTGGACAGGAACCGTTTGTGAATGGTCAAGGGAGCAATGAACAGGCTATGCGTCAGACCCTTCCATTACCTTTCTTGGTTATTTTGGAGGTGGTTCAATATTTCAAGCTATGGCTGGACCTTCCACAGGTTATATGCCAGGGAATGTGTTCGGGACAACGCAAACAGGCATGGGTAACCCTATGTACGCGAACATGGGTGTTCAACCGGGTGTTCAAGGTGCCTATGGCCAGTTTCGAGTGCCTGGAACACAATTTGGTATGGCTGGTTTTTCGAAGCCATACGTATCAAATGCAGATACGACAGGTAAAACAGTGGATGCGAGTGCTGGAAAGATCAAGCTGTGCAAAGCTTGGGGCAAAGTTAGAGACCAGACAGTGCTGGTTTTCTTTGATCCAGGAGCCCGTGCAAATTTCATATCACCGGAATTGGCATCAAAGTTGGGCATTCATGCAGAGGAGATGGGTATGACAGGGGAAGCAGGTTTGGCATACCCAGTTCATTCAGAGCCTGTTACTCCCATTTTGGGGAAGCTTCGTCTGCACATTCAGAGCTATGTGGATGCGGAAGAATTACAACAAAAAGATTACCCTTGTACATAGAGGAAAGACTCGTGTCCTTGATGTAAAGCTTAGAGGCGAGTCTGTTCCAGTTGTTTCTGCTTCTGCTTTTCATCTGTAATAAAGAATCATCTTTCTACGTACTTGATCTTTGCAAAAGAAGTACCTGAAGTTGTATCTAATTTGTCTACCTTAGATAAAGACAAGTCAACTTTTTTGAGTGGTTTCAGTGATTGTTTTTCGGACTCTTTGCCAAGGGAGTTACCTCCTGAGAGACCTGAGGATCATACTATAGATCTTGTGCCAAGTTCTAGTCCACCGAATAGACCACCATACAGGGTTAGTGCAGCCCAGCAGAAAGAGATTATGAGTCAGGTCAACGAGCTTTTAGAGAAGGGGCTGATTCAGCCCAGTTCATCCCCTTTTTGTTCGCCTGTACTCTTAGTGCAGAAGAAGGATGGTTCATGGCGCATGTGCATTGACTATCGCGCCTTGAATAAGAATACCATCAAGAACAGGTTCCCCATACCGAGGATAGATGACATTCTTGATCGGCTTGAGGGAGCGTCATTGTTTACAAGGATAGACCTGAAAAGTGGTTACCATCAGATACGCATTAGGCCAGAAGATGTCCATAAGACTACGTTCAGGACAACATTTGGTCTCTATGAGTTTCTTGTCATGCCATTTTGTCTCACAAATGCTCCTGCCACGTTTAATAGAATGATGGACAGAATTTTTAGACCACATAGAAACTTCGTGGGTACCTTCTTTGATGACATGATTGTCTACTCGAAGTCTGAAGAGGAGCATAGGGATCACTTGATTGTAGTTTTCAATGAGTTACATAAGAACAGGCTACTCATTAATGCGAAGAAGAGTAAATTCTTTTTGCAAGAGATTCACTTCCTTGGACACATTGTTTCAAAGGATGGGGTACGCATGGATCCCGCTAAAGTGGAAGCAATTAGGGCATGGCCAGACTTGAAGTCCGTACATGACATTCGAAGCTTTCTAGGCTGATGTTCCTACTACAGGAAGGTCATCCAAAATTTTGCTGAGATTGCTTCTCCACTCCATGCACTACAAGCAAAAGGAGTTACTTTCAAGTGGACAACCAAGGAAATTTTAGCTTTCAAACACTTAAAAGAGAAGCTGACTTCGGATCCGGTAATCATTTTGTTAGATCTTTCGAAACCTTTTGTGGTTCAGTGTGATGCGTGTGGCCCTAGTCTTGGTGCAGTTCTAATGCAGAATGGCCGAGTAGTCGCATATGAGAGCAGAATTCTTTTGAAGACTGAAAGAAACTTGCAAGTCTATGAGAAAGAATTGTTAGCAGTAATTCATGCTCTCACTAGTTGGAAACACTATCTGCTAGGGGCTGATTTTGTTGTCCAAACAGACCATCAAACCTTGCGATATTTTCTCACACAAACGAAGTTGTCTGAGAAGCACATGAGATGGGCAAACATCTTGTCAATGTTCCATTTTCAAATTGTGCATGTGCAAGGGAAAAAGAACGTGGTGGCTGATGCGTTGTCACGAAAGCCCCAAATTTCACCAGTGTCAATTCCGTACCATTGTGAACTAGATGAAATGAAGACACAATATGCTGAAGATTCAGATTTTGCAAGGATTTATGACTAGCTTGTTGATGGGCAACATCATGAGCACTATATGCTTAAGAATGACTTTCTCATGATGCATGGAAAGTTATGTGTTACTAAACAATTACGGCCAAAGACTGGAAAGTCACGCTCCTCCTTATGCTGGACATCGTGGAATTGATGCGACAGTGAAAGGGGTTGAGGCATTCTTCTATTGGCCAGCTTTGCGTCAAGAAGTTGACACATTTGTAAGATCATGCTTAGTTTGCCAAAAAGTCAAATTTGACAAGCAAAAGCAATCGGGATTGTTGCAGCCATTGTCGATCCCTGATAGGCCATGGGAAAGCATAGCAATGGACTTTATCTTTGATCTTCCAAGGAAGCAAACAAGCAATGATGGGATTTGGACTATCATTTGTAGGTTCAATAAGCAGGCCCATTTCATTCCTGTGAGGAAGAAGATAAACCCAGAACACATGGTCAAGATATTCATGAGCAATATCTTTAAATATCACGAGATGCCTCAGTCAATTGTCAGTGACAGGGATCCGCGTATGACGAGTCTTTTCTGGACGGCATTGTTTGAGAACATGGGCACTATGCTAAAGTTCTCTTCTTCGTTTCATCCGCAAACTGATGGACAGTCAGAAGAGGAAAATTCTACTGTCCTGGACCTGCACAAATGTTATGTGTCAGAGCACAAGGCAACTTGGAAACACCATCTTCCATTGGTGGAATATGCTTACAATAACACTGTGCATATGTCAACAGGTAAGGCACCATTTGAGATAGTGGAAGGAGGGAAGAAGGTCCCACCCATTTTGCAGACTAAGGACAAAATATTTGAGGCAGACAAGTATGTGCAAGATATGGATGAAACATACAGGAAGATAAAGACTGCTCTTGAGAAGACTCAAGCTAAGCAAAAGAAAGATGTTGATCATCACCACCGTGAACTTGTATTTTCACTTGGTGATTGGGTGCTTTTGCGCTTTGAAAAAGCCAGGTTAAGGAAAAGAAAAGGCAAGGAATGTTTGTTTCCTAAACTCAGTATGCAATATTATGATCCTTTTCAGATTTCAGAAAAGATCAGCGATGTAACTTACAGGTTGAAGCTACCAGAAGGCTAGAAAATACATAATGCTTTTCATGTCAGCCTTCTAAGACCCTTTGTTGGTGATGTGCCAGAGAATATGCTTGATGAGGAACAACACGAAGTCGAAGAATTGGATGAAATCCTTGTTCCTGAACACATATTGGCACATAAAGAAAGAAAGGTTAGAGGAAAGGTTGCAAGACGCTATTTGGTGAAGTTCAAGAACTATCCATCGTTGGATGCCAAATGGATGGAAGAGTCTGAATTGGTTGATTCACCTCATCTATTGCAATTGTATCTTGAAGCCTTTCAGATGGAACCCACAATGACTTGATGTACCCTTTTTGGAGCAAGGCAAGAGCATGGTTCATGATGCTTGAGAGAGTAGTTAAGCAATTGTATCTACTTCCATACAGAATTTAGCTAGAGAAGTTTGTGCTTGAGAGTACACTAGAAGACTTCTATGCTTGATATATGTGTCGTAGCCAGGTTGGTGGGATTGTTTAATCATCCAACGCTACATTTCCGGAAGCATGTATATCTTGGATTCCCATCATAGAATATGTGTGATATCGAGAGATACCGCATGTATTATTGGCATGCAAGCGAGGTCGCTTGCAATATTTCAAGGGTGGGGTGTGTCACCAGGAGGTGTATTTTTCCTGTTGCCTTCAATAAATAAGTACTATATATTTTTATTTTTACTTGTTTCCCCGGGATCCTTGAAAAGGTGCAAGTGGACATTGCATGGCCAGTATGAAACGGATGCGGCCGAATAAGTTTCTCACATCGGGAGTCTTGGTCGGTCAATCGGGGACTGGTCGGGCCAGTTAGCTCTGAATTCTGATGAGTATGGAAGCCTGTGCCCGCCAAACGAAATCTGGGCCACTCGGAAAGTCACTTACAACTTTATAAGTGAGTGGGAACTAGGAAATTAACTCAAAGGAGCAAATTGGACACTTGGCAGGAGGAGGTCAATCTGCAGGACACCTCAGCAAGAGGAGGCGCCCAATTTGAGAGAGGGGCTGAATTTTACACACAAGTGACCTACAGTGTGTGTGTGAGTAGTGGGTGCAGGTCTACAGCTTTAATGGAAAGCTTGCCTTCTCCTCTGTCTCATGTAGCGCGATGATTTGCTCTCGTGCATCTCTCTCTCCCCTTTGGCACATATGGTAATGCCCCACTAGTTGGGCTACTCAGATGACCATGTACAGTTCTGGGGGTTTATGCGCGTTTGCCAAGGCAAGAGCCTTCTGAACAGGAACCTGATTAGCTAATTGCTAATCCCCCACAAGTACGCACAGTTCCATCGCGAAAGATTGCGAGTTTGGAGAGTTTTCTCACGTGAACACTCCAATTCACAGGGAAACTGTCCCATTGTGTGCGGGAGCCCTTGGCGTGTTCGCTCCGCTGAAAACGATCCGAAACAGCGAATTACAACCTGCTGTGTTTTTCTACAGGTTTAGGGTTTCGCACCTAAACTGCAAGGGAACACCGGGGGAGCCTCGTGAGAGCCTTGGGACGCGTGTACAAGCTTTTGGGCACCCCGCAGTGAAAAACAGAGAATTACAGCCCGCTGAATTTCTGTGACAGCTCACCAGAAAGCTTCCAGATAGCGAGGGAATCCGTCCTAGACAGGTGCTTTTGTCCTGCAGGGGTTTTTGCGCCGTTATGCTGCCGAAATCAGGTCGAAAACCTGCATTTTCAGCCCTCGCCAGGTTTGGACAGCTTTGTGAAAGCTTGTGCTAAGTGGTCGGATCGTCTACCTTAATTTCAATAAAGAAATACCGAAAGGGGTGCCAGTCTTTGGGGCCTACAGGGTGTTGGTCTCGTGTGCGCAGTGACATTCTAGTCGTTGGACGCAACTGTGTTCTCTTCCCTTCTCAATGCACTGTGTAAAGTTAACAAGTAATTGAAATAGTACCGCCCTCTACGTCGTAGAGGCCGGTTATAGTAATTCTCTGTTTTGGATCCTTTTGAGCGGAGCGAACACGTCTACGCGTGTCCCAAGAGCTCCCGCACGCAATGGGACAATCGCCCTGTGATTTGGACGAGTTTTCACGCGAGAAAACCCTCCAAATTCGCAATCTTTTGCGACGAAACTGTGCATACGTGTGGGGGATTAGCAATTAGCTAATCTGGTTCTTGTTAAGAAGGCTCTTGCCTTGGCAAACGCGCATAAAACCCATAGAACTGTACATGATCATCTGAGTAGCCCAACTAGTGGGGCATTACCGTATGTGCAAACGAGAGAGAGAGATGCACGAGAGCATATCGTCGCGCTACATGAGACAAAGGAGAAGGCAAGCTTTCCATTAAAGCTGTGAACCTGCACTCACTACTCACACACACTGTAGATGCACAATAACTCAAAAATCAGCCTCCACTCTCATTTGGGCGCCCCCTCTTGCTGAGGTGTCTTGCAGGTTACTCTCCTATTGACATGTGTCCAGTTTTCCCTTTGATTTCATTTCCTAGTATCCACCAACTTATAAAGTTGTCAGTGACTTGATGAGTGGCCCAAATTCATTTTGGCATACACGAGCTTCCATACTCATCAGAATTCAGTGCTGCCTAGCCTAACCAGTTCCTGACTGACTGACCTAGATTCTCGATGTCTTCAAAAGATTTGCCAGAAAAATGCCTTTTTTGTCCTTGTCCTCGCCCAAAAGAAGGTTTAGACTGCTTCTTGGACGTATCAGCTTCTTCAATGGAGGGTTCCTTTGTGGGAGGCACAGAAGACTTTGCTGCAGCATTGCCCTTGGCTGAAAATTGTTTGCCCTGGGACCCTCTCTTGTTGCTATTAAATCCATCGGAGTCTCCTTTTGACAAATTGCTGGCCACTCTCACATTCTCAATCAAGTGCGCCATATTCATGACAGTCCCTAATTTTCTTGGGCAATCCGCAACAGTACTTCTCAATTTGTTATGACAATGGCACAAACCTATACAAGGTTACTAGCAAGAGTGCGGCCCAAAACTGTTTATTATACTCATCAAGATTCGCACACTGTTTAGCATTCAACTCGTGCCATTCCATCATCACATCCACTTCAAAAGTGTTTGTAAGCCATGCAGGTGCAAAAAGTTTTTTGAACTGGACCCACATTGTAGAGGCTTGACCCTGATTCAACAATGCGGTCCACCATTGAAGCGCATACCCTTTAAAGCAAGTGGCAGCCTTGCGTATCTTCGAAGACTCTGTGAAGTTTCCTCCAGCGTAAGCTCCATCAAACTACTGTACGGAGGTCAAAGCTTTCAATTGATCCTCAATTCCCTTGAAAGTTTCAAACTTCACTCCCAAACCCCCTTCCTTGTAATCCTTAGGTTGACTCAAAGGAGTCAAATTGTCATAAACAGGTGCCCGTAAAAGTGGTGCTCCCAAATTGACCATTCCCACACTGGCATCACCTGTTTTACTTGTCATATTTGCATTTTGGGCATATGGCTGCAAAAAACCAGCCATACCATACTGTGTTCCAGGCATTCGAAATTGACCATAGGCACCCTGAAAACTTGGTTGGATACCCATGTTCCCATACATGCCTAATAGCATTGTCGCAAACACATTCCCTGGCATATAACCTATGGAAGGTCCATCCATAGCTTGATACACTGAACCACCTCCAAAATAACCAGGATATGAAATAGGTAACGGAAGGGTCTGACACATAGCCTGTTCATTACTCCCTTGACCATTCACAAACGGTTCCTGACTAGGTAAAGCAAATTGTTTGGGATCAATGGCCATTCCTGGTTGCTCAATCACATTTCCCTCGAGCATCACGAGACCTCTGTGCATCAGAAATCTCCTTTTCCTACAACGGCTCAGTCATGAGTGTCGGGGAAAAACAGGTAAAATTAAAATAAATAAAAATATGTAGTACATGTTTAAAGAAGGCAACAGGAAAAATACACCTCATGGTGACAGTGCCTTCTCAGACCGTAAGAGCACCCAATCATCTTCCTTCAGCTGCAAGTCACATCAATGCTTGTCTGCTACCTTCTTATGCTGTGCTTGAGACTTCTCCAAAGCCTCCACTACGTTGGCAAAAGCAGTGTTGAGATCCTGCATATACTGACCTGCTTCAAAAATCTTATCTTTGGTGCTTAGAATAGGTGGAACCTTCTTGACACTCTCAATAAAGAAAGAATAAATTTGTGAAAACCCCAACAAGTGTTGTTGTAGGAAAAGTTAAAACTACACCAAGGGAAAATACTTCTCCCATTGAGTCTTCTGATCAAAGATGTACGACTTTAGCAAGTCCAAAATGGGTAGAATTGTAGCCGTGTGCCAATATTCTCTTAGATTGCCCTCCAAAACAAGCTTGTAAAGCGGGGATCTCTATGTGAAAATATAGACTTGGACAATACCATGTAATTGTTATTCTATCGCCAAATGATTGGCTTGAACTGTCTTCTTTATCGAATGAAGTGAGCGTGCTTGCTGAATCGATCGATGAGTGTCGAAATACCATCATGCCCACTCTGAGTCTTAGGAAGATAAAAAATGAAGTTCATTGCTATACTCTCCGAAGGTCGATATTTGCCCTCATTTGTTTATCCAAAAGTTGTTTCTGGGACAAGTATCGTAAACTATGGTGATCGGTGAAGACTGTAAAATCGGCCCCAAGTAGAAAATGACACCACTGAGTAAGAGCATGGATGACTGCCAATAGCTCTTTTTCATAAATCTGTGCAACCCACTTTGGCGCCCCTTTCGGTATTTCTTTTATACAAAGTACAACACCCAAGGGGTCTTTTGCTCTCAAACTCTGCGTCCAAATGCTCTGAAGAGTGAGGCTTCTAAGGTCTTTTTATTCTTAAAGGGATGCTAAAAGCAGAGCCCCAAAAGCTTAAAAACTCAAAAGCAAACAATCCCAAAAGCAATTGGTCAAAAAGCTGGTCCAAAAAGCAAGTAGCACAAATTATGAAAATTTGTACTGCTGCCACGTCATCATCTGTCTGCTTCTGCCACGTCAGCAGGCTGACGTACAAGCTGCCACGGCATTGCTATGTGTCCGAGCAGTCTTGCCACGTCATCAGTTTGTGACGTACCCCCCTCTTGAAAGAATTGTAATCGCCCTCGATTACGCCTACAAAATCAGACATAAGCCATAAACAAGTTCAATAGACACTGACTCTAAGTACTGACGCACTAGACGACACAAATCCAACACTTGTACAAAGACGACAGTCACATCACATCACATTCGGATCACAATCAGATCAGATTCAAATCACATCACATAGAATCTAGGATCGTGATTCCTGGCGACGCATTTAGCAATCGCATCTAGATCCGCATCGGACCTCAGTGATGTCGATTAACTAATCTCATATTGCGATCACATCCATGGATTCGGTTCTGATCTAGGATTATGATTCTTAGCAACGTATTTAGCAATTGCACCTAGATCTATCCCATGTCTCACTGATGTCTGATTAGCTAATCCCATATTGCGATCATGTCCATAGAATTCGTGCAGTCAAGCACTGTCGTGTGCGAGTAATCATTCCATCTACACTCCAGCATTGTCGTGTGCGAGTAATCATTTCCGAGAATCTCAATCCATCACACACTGAGTTCATACTCAACAAAGTGGTTTAATCATTCGGTTCTAGCTATGTGACCATCTGATTCCGCACGAACTCTTGATGCCCTCATGACAGTTCCATTGAATCATTCGTGATTTAAAATTCATGATTCATTATCAGGTTCATTTGGGAGCTGTCATTGCTCCAAAATCAGCATCATCATTGATCTCACCTATTATCTGCACACAAGTAGCAAGTTCTTCCAGAAAACATTAATTTCATAAATAAATCAGATTCATCTTCGGAAATTCCTATTTCAAAGTTCTTCATTCACACACTTAGTTCATACTGAACACAGCGTTTCAATCATCTAATCATCTCATCCATCCAGAAGTCTTGATGCACCTTGATCCCTGTGTAGCCATCTTTTACGCAGGAACTCTTGATGCACTCACGACAATTCCATTGAATCATTCGTGATATTTGTTATAAGGTTCATTTGGGAGCTGTCATTGCTCCAAAATCATCATCTCATTCTCAATCCTGTTATCTGTTCACAAATAGCAAGTTCTTCCATTAGTTTCATTCAAAATTCATGATACTTATCGGGTTCATTATGGAGCGTTCATTGCTCCCAATTGCATTCAGATGGGAGTTCCTTGCTGCTATTTCCGGTTATCTGCCACAAACAACCAGACTGTCACTACATCAGTATCCCTTTCAGTGTCCTTTCAAGTATCTAGTTCATCTTCCGGTCAACGACTCTATCCAGCTCTTCCTGCGAGTAAAGCTTCGGCTTTTCAACACTCGTCAGTCCTTTCAGCTTTCATCACGTCTTGAGAGGAGAATGAATGGCCTCACGCCATCTTGAGTGAATCTCATCAATTGGGTAATTCTTCAGGTGTTTCGCAAATCTCGGGTTTCTAGGATACTTGATCAATCTTTTCACAGATGTGTCAACCTACAGCAGATGACGCTTGTACTTTGCTCTAACAAACTTCTCTGCCCAAAAAATCTTCATTCTTTTCTTCAGTTCCCGCGCTGGATTTCAACTTTCCGTTAAAAGGTGTTACTTTGTCAAATTTTCCACAAGAACCCATGTGTAATCTAGGATTCTTTTTGGCTTATGCTCTGTAAGACAGAGCGATGAAGACGGGAGCGCGCCCGCGCCCGATGCGCAATGAAGTATGGGTGGGAGTGACTAATGAGACCGGGGTCGGGACACGAAGATTCTTCAATAACAATTTCCAAACTTGTGCCCAAGTGCCCTGTCTGCTCTTTGATAGGACCGGTATGTTTATGGCGTCCCTTTCGGTATTTCTTTTATATTAATGCTTGAGCAAAGTACAACACCCGAGAGGTCCTCTACTCTCAAACTATGCTTTGAAGAGTGAGGCCCCTAAGGGTCTTTTTATTCTTACAAGGGATGCCAAAAGCAGAGCCCCAAAAGCTTAAAAGCTCAAAAGCAAACAGTCCCAAAAGCAACTGGTCAAAAAGCTGGTCCAAAAAGCAAGTAGCACAAATTACGGAAATCCGTACTACTGCCATGTCATCAACCGTCCGCTTCTGCCACGTCAACAGGCTGTCGTACAGGCTACCATGTCATTGCTATGTGTCCGGGCAGTCTTGCCACGTCATGAGTTTGTGACATTCAACTTTGGCCGGGTCTATTTTTACGCCCTTTGCAAAGACAATGTGTCCCAAAAAGTGTATCTCTGGCACGAAAAACTCGCTCTTTTTCCCATTCACCACCAGTCAATGTTGCCTTAGTGCCTGGAAAACCTGTAACAGATGGTGTTTGTGGTTTCCCTTACTCTTGGAGAAGATGACGATGTCATCAAAAAAGGTGCCCACGAATGTCCACTACTCTATATAAATTTTGTTCATCATCCGATTGAACGTTGCAGGAGCATTCGTGAGACCGAAAGGCATCACCAAATACTCGTACAATCCAAAGGATGTCCTGAACGCGGTCTTGTATACATCTCCAGGAGCGATCCTGATCTGATGATAGCCACTTTTCAGGTCGATTCTGCTAAACATGTAGAACCCTGCAGCCTGTCCAATATATCATCGATCCTCGGTATTGGAAACCTGCTCTTGATGGTGATTTTATTGAGAGCTTTGTAGTCAGTGCACATTCTCCAAGATCCATCTTTCTTCAATACCAACAACATTGGCGAACAGTAAGGTGATGTACTTGGCTGAATTAGACCCTTCTCTAGAAGCTCTTTCACTCGATTCATGATTTTCTCGTTTTGGGCTCTTTTAACTTGGTTAGGTGGCCAGTTCAATGGCATGTTTCCAGGAATCAAATCAATGGTGTGATCTTCAGGTCATTGAGGAGGTAACTCTTCCGGTAAGCCTTCAAAGAAGCAATCGGCGTGAGCTTGCAAAAAAGCTTGTCATTCCTTCTCAAGGTTGGACAAATCTGATGTTTTATTGTCATTTAAGTCATGCGAGTAGATCGAGTAAACAAACAAACTGGATTTCATTAATTTCAAAATGGCCGAAGCCGATACAAGTGGGACGGACTTGCCCTTCAATTTTTACGTTAAGCACTATATCTCTACCCTTCTCGTTATTCAATGTTGCTTTTCTCGCCTTGTAGTCAACCACAACGCCTTTCTTGTGGAACTAGGGGATTCTCAAAAGGACATCACACCCTTCCAAAGGCATGATGTAAAAGTCATTGTGCCCTGGATACCCTTGACAATGCAATTGAAGTTTTCCTATGACAGGTGTAATGGCAACATCCCGTTTGGGTGCTGCTAGAACTGCCTCGGCCGGTGGTCCCATTTCATCTAGAGTAATTCCAATTTGAGCCGCCAATTCAGTCAAGATGAAGTCGGTCTTGGCTCCTCCGTCATAGAAGATGAGGGCTTCTTGATCTTGTACTTTGCCCCACGCTCTGCAGAGGTCCGTACTTTCATCCATTTGTGTCAGGTCTGTCCCCACGAAATACACTACCAATCTTATGTCTTGCCTTTCTGTGCTCGCTTCCCCGTTGCTCGACGCTTTGTTGGGGCACTTCGCAAGCACTTGCCCTTGTTCCCAATATCCGTAACACTTGCCCTCTTTGTAGTACTCAGCAAGGTAGGATCCATACATACGTATGGATCTGTACGGTACGGTACGATATGTACCGTACCGTATGGATTCGTACTGTACGTTTGTTTTTGGGGGCGGTGCTGCGGATAATGTGTGGAAAACAAACCTATTGCGTCGGCAATTTTTGGTTTGCCCTTCTTTAGCCTTATAGATTCCCAACGCCTAATTTTGTAGACATTTCAACACAACTTGCATCTATAGAGCACACACGAATGTCATTGCGGTGGTGAATATAGGAGGGAAAGCACGATCAAGAACTCGTATGAAAGCTTTGCCTTGGTTTGTAGAATAGCGAACTAACATCCTTGGAGTGATACTTATGAGTTTTTTTATCAAGTACAAACCGTATTGTAGGTTTTTGGCTTTTTTTTTAAAACAACCTACAAATTTTACAGACCTAACAAATCTATCCATTCGGTACTACGTACAGGTCGTACTGAATACGTACCGTACCTTACGTACCTTACCACCTTGGTGCTCGGTGTGCTACTCTCCTAACAACCGAGGGCCTGAAGGTTTCTTTTTTTGTTGCTTACCCTTCTTCCTGTTACCATTGTCTGATTCTTGTCCGGTCCGGACTGCCACAAGCCTGTCTGTAGGGTAAGTAAGAGTAGTGCTAAGAGTAACCACTGCTCAGACTTCTTAATACCCCCCCCCCCCCGTAAATAACCATCCAAGTCCGGGCCATGAGTAACAACAACAATACTCCCCCCCCCCCCCGTAAATAACCACAAGGGTCCAGGCCATGAGTAAAAACAGCATTCTTCAAACATTCAATACTCCTCCCGCAAATAACCACGAGGGTCCGGGTCATGAGTATGAACAAGCATTCTCAAACATCATTTCTCGGGTATCCACCGAGAGTAAAATCACCAAAGAAATTCTTGAAAGCTTGCGAAGTCCTTGGAGTGAGTGGCTTGGTAGCTATAGACATCCACCACTACATCTGAGGAAAACAGCTCTTGCAGGTGATCTTTATGGCTTATGCCCTGTAAGACATGATTGATGAAGACAGGAGCGCGCCAGATGCGCGATGAAGTAAGGGTGGGAGTGGCTAACAAGTTCGGAGTCGAGAGACGAAGATTCTTTAATTAAATTTCCAATGAACTCTAGAAGCGCCACCTTGCTCTGTCTAAGCTCTGATACCACTTTCACAGGACAGGGACCACGTGCCAATAGAAAAGAACAGACTGAACAAACTTTTAGCACTTCAAATAACAACTAAACGGAAAGAGACGGACGACACGGGGAGTGGCGAAGTTCCACCCCAAAGAGTATTGGCCCCAAACCTTGGCTCCCCTTTCGGTATGTCTTTATATTACTTGAACTCAGTACAATGCCGGTACTCAACCCTCTGCACCTTCATACTGAAGCATGCCAGAGAATGAGCCCTTGGCTCATATTTAAAGGCCATTGGCCATAAAAAGCAGTTACATGAAAATCTTTCAAACTCAAAAGCAATTGGCCCAAAAAGCTAATGTAAAAAGCTGCCAGTGCAAATTACGAAAATCAGTACAGTGCCACATCAACACCTGTCAGCGCAAAACGCGGAAATCCGTACACTTCCACGTCAACACCTGTCAACGCAAAATTCAGACATCCATACAGTTGCCACGTCAACATGTCAGAGTAAAATGTGGGATTCCGTACAGTTCTACCACGTCATCAGTTTTTATGCAATTCTCCTTCTCCTGCTTTGCTTCTTTTCTTGCTGCTTCTTCTAGGGTTTAGGCCCCTCGGCCGGGATCTGCAGGTTGGCTCCGTTCTTCAAGGCTTGACACGTCAACAGTTTGTGGCACAGTATCAACTCATGGAGATGCAACGTCAACAACAAGTTGATGAGTGTGCACAGCAGATGCTCCAGTTTGCCAAGGACCCACAGTATGCCAATTTTTGACCCGCCACCCGATGGATGAAGTGCATACTTGTCACAAAGTGATGACGTGGCTATCGACAGCAAAAACCCTAATTTCTGCCAGAAACCCTAAAATTCCTGTAAACCCTAATTTCTGCCAAAAACCCTAATTTTTGAAAATTGCGGAAGTGAATTTTTTTTTATTTTTTTAAAAAAATTTTTGGAAATTTTGAGCGACGCAAATCTGAGCTTTTTGCTATGATTTGGGAAAAAGAGAACTTGCTTTTTACTGGCTCTCATTGAGAGAGAGAGAATCTGCTTTTGCTTTCAAGCTTTTGGGGCTCTGCTTTTGGGACTCCCTTGTAACCTTTAAATAAGTGGTGAGGGTCTCACTTCTCAGAGCATCTGGATGCAGAGTCTGAGAGTGAAACCCTAACCGCTCTCTTGTACTTTGATGATTGATTAATACAAAAAGAAATACTGAAAGGGGCGCCAGTCTTTGGGGCCAATATCTCTAGGCACAGAACTCCGCCTGGCCAGTGCAAATCTATTGTGATCTGTTAATTGTTTGAAGTGGTTATTTGGTGCTGTCGCGATTGATTCTTGACTTAGAGTGTCCAAGTCTGTTACAGTGGTATCAGAGCACGGCCGATTTCTCTTCTACGGGAAATCCGATCCCCAATTTTTTTTCCGCGGCACCTATGGCTTCATGCAAGGATCAATCGACTCCCTCTGCATCTGGAGATGCGGGCTGGGATCACAACGAAGATTCAAGCAGAGAGTATGGCCCGCCTCGGCCTACTCAGGCGGAGAGACAAGAGATGGAGCGTCGTCAATTTATCGGCGATGCAACGAAGATGATGCTCAATTTTGCGAAGGATCCAAATTTGCAAAATATATGAGCGAGACTTCTTTTCAGGAAGTGCATGAGCAGTGGGGCAGAAAACCACTACACCACCCCCGAAATCTGCTTTCAAGAAACCTTATGATCCCAAACAATATTCAGAGAAGGAACTAGAAGAGGTGGTTGATGCACGGATTGCTCAGCTTTTTGGCGCACAGAAGAAAGCCAAAAAGCATGGCAAAAAGCAAAAGAAAAGCACTGACTTTCCAGGTTATTTGGGTCGTCAGTCGACTTTTGACAGGGCAAAGAAACAGAAGAAGCGTGTTCGATTTGAAGGAGTACCCAGTTCTTCTTCTTCTTCTGACAGTTCTTCTAGCTCTTCAGATTCGAGCGAAGAAGACAGAAAAGGTAAAAAGCGAAGCAAGAAACAAAGCTTTGGAAAGGGCAAGAAAAAGGCAAAGAAGGCTACATCTCGCCCAGAGACTGACAGTTCTACTGAGGACTCGTCTACAGACAGCTCAGATTCCGATCACGAAAACTTTTATGCGAACAAGAAGAATTTTTACAAAGCCAACCAGTATGACTTTCTCGAAGATAAAAGCAAGAAAGTCCGAGAGTTTAAGGAAGGTGGCCACTCGATCAAGTTTGATACTTTTTCAGGATACTCGGATGCTTCGAAGGCTATGTCTTTTATGCAGCAATTTGACATCGCTTTCGCGGGAGGACGCTATTCAGAGCACTCCAAGATTCGGAGAGCTGCCTTACTTCAAGGGGAATGCTTGTACTTGGTGGTCCACGCTTCTTTTAAACAAGACTGCGCCAGTTAAATGGCTGAAATTTAAGAAGCTTTTTATTTCTTCTTGGCTGACACAAGAATATGAACGAGATGTACGAGCTGCTTGGAACCATCTTCGGATGACCAAGAAACAATGCTTATTGTGAAAGATTTTGGAGCTCTTTTCTACCCGCCTCTTCATTCAAGAAGATCTCGTTCAGAGAACAGATTGAGCGGTTTACCTTGGGTCTACCTACAGAGATCCGAGATCACAGCTTGGAACAGAAGTCAGCTTCTATTCAGGAGTTGATGAGTCATGCGAAGCAGGGCTTTGCCATTCACTCTGGCAATCTGACCTACCCCACAGATGAGGCCATGACACAACAAGCCGAACAGACTTCTGGGAATGAAAGTAGAAGGAAAAAGAGCAACCCAGAGAAAGCTCGCTTCATTAGAGAGGGGAAGTGCTTTGGATGCGGGGAACATGGACATATCTCCGCGAAGTGCCCTAAAAAGGAACAGAAAGAACAGAATGATAATAACGACAACAGGCCTGAGAGTTCGAGAGCAGCTGAGGAACGTGGCAGAAAAGGCAGATAGAAAAGCAGAACTGGTACCACATGGCATGGGACCTGCACCGAATCTAATGAATGAAAGTACAAACTTTGCCGCTTTTGGGGCAAAGTGAAGGATCAAGAAAATCTTTTGAAGGAACCAAGGCCAACTTCTTTTCACTTGGAATTGGCGGCTCGATTTGGAATTACGCCCGACAGACTGACGCCACAGGCGGAGGTAGTTCGACTGGCACCCGGATGGGATGTTGCCATTACACCGAGCATTGGCAAACTTCGTTTGCAATGACAGGGGTGTTCAGGGCACGCGAGTGACGTTCTACTCAGGATCCCTTGGTACCACAAGAACTACGCCGTGGTTGACTACCGGGCCGAGAAAGCGACTTTGATAAATGGAGGGCTTAGAGATTGTACTTGATGAACTTCAGTTTCTTACTCATTCTTTTGGGGGAGAACTGAACGATGGATAAAGATTGAATATGTTTTGACCTGATCAAAAGAACGCCAAGATTTTTCTCCACACTCATGCCGATTGCTTTTCAGAGGGCCTGAAGATCAAACCATTGATTTGATACCTGGAAGCACGCCACCGAACCGGCAACCTTACCGAGTGAGCCGAGTACAGATTGAAAAGATTATGAACCAAGTGAAAGACCTCTTGGAAAAGGGTCTTGTCCAGCCTAGTACTTCACCGTATTGCTCTCCACTGTTGTTGGATTTGAAGAAAGACAGATCTTGGAGAATGTGCATCGATTATAGAGCTCTCAACAAAATCACCATCAAGAACAGATTTCCGATTCCTAGGATCGATGATATACTCGACAGGTTACAGGGATCCTCACGCTTTACCAGGATTGACCTGAAGAGTGGATATCATCATATCCGAATCGCGCCGGAAGACGTCTACAAGACAGCTTTTCGGACGACTTTTGGGTTATTTGAGTTTTTGGTGATGCCTTTTGGTTTAACCAATGCTCCTGCAACATATAACCGAATGATGGACAGGATTTATCGAGAGCACAAGCTATTTGTTGGCACTTTCTTTGATAATATCATTGTTTTCTCCAAGAATGAGGCAGAACACAGAGATCATCTGCTTCAGAGATACACTTTTTGGGACACTGTGTCTCAGAAGCAGGAGTGCAAGTGGAATCAGCCAAGATAGAGACTATACGTGATTGGCCTGATTTGAAGAATGTCCATGAAGTTGGAAGCTTCTTGGGACTGTGTTCGTACTACAGGCGGTTCATACGAAAGTTTGCAGAGGTTGCTTCCCCTTTGCATATCTTGATACAGAAAGGAGTCCCTTTCTCGTGGGGATCCACAGAGGTGACTGCCTTTCAGACATTGAAAGAGAAATTGACTACGGGACCTATTTTAACTTTGTCGGACTTGCAGAAGTCATTTGAAGTATATTGTGATGCTTGTGGTCGTAGTCTGGGTGCGGTCTTGATGCAAGAAGGCCATGTCATTGCTTACGAGAGCCGATTGTTCTCTAGGCCGGAGATGACAGCACAAATATATGAGAAAGAGCTTTTGGCAGTGATCCATGCTCTTACTCAGTCGCGACATTACCTACTCGGAGCAGATTTTACGGTCTTTACAGACCATCAGAGTTTGTGCTACTTCTTGTCACAGAAGCAGCTTTCGGAAAAGCAGATGCGGTGGGCGAACATCTTGTCACAGTTTCACTTCTAGATTGTCCATGTGCAGGGACAGAAGAATGTGGTGGCAGATGCTTTGTCTCGGAAGCCGTTGGTTCTGGCTATTTCCGCGATACATCATAGGAGCTTCGAGGATATGGTCGATCAGTATGCCACAGATACAGATTTTGCAGATATTTTCACACGGATAAAGGTTTAAGGATGGGGAGACAGTAGCTGAATACTCCCTTCGGGAAGGCTACTTAATGAGAAAGACTATGTTGTGCGTTACACAGCCGTTGAGGGAAAAGGTTATGACTGAATGCCACTGTCCACCTTTTACGAGTCACCGCGGCATTGCTTCCACCATGAAGGGGGTAGAGAGATACTTCTTTTGGCCGAGACTTAAAAAGGATGTGGAAGAGTTTGTGCGCAATTGCTTAGTATGCCAGAAGGTCAATTTTGACAGGCATAAGGCACAGGGATTGTTAAAGCCTTTACCCATACCCACCCGCCCCTGGGAAAGTATTGAAATGGATTTCATTTTTGATCTCCCGAGAACAATGAATGATCACGATGATTTTCCGATTACATGGCACGTCTAAGACGATTGTCTCCGACAGAGACCCCAGATTTATGAGTTTGTTTTGGAAGGCAATTTGGGAGAACATTGGCACACGGTTGCAGTTCTCGTCATCGTTCCACTTGCAGACTGACCGGCAATCCGAGATTGCCAATTCAGTGATTTTAGATTTATTGAAGTCTTGTATCTCGAATCAGAAGACTCAATGGGAAAAGAACTTACCTTTGGTGGAATTTGCCTACAATAACACGATACACTCTTCGACGGGGAAGACGCCATGTGAGATTGTTGAAAGTGTTGCGAAGGTTCCATCCTTCCTAAGCACGAAAGATTAGATATTTGAAGCGGATGAATATTTGCGAGATTTGGATACGGCTTTTGCCAAGGTTTGCGAGACTTTGCAGGAGTCTCAAGAACGACAGAAAAAGGCAGCGGATCGCCATCGTCGCGATTTGAAATTGAAGGAAGATGATTGGGTGCTCTTACGTTTTGAGAAGGCACGCCTACGAAAGAAAAAGGGAAAGGAGAGGCTTTTTCCAAAGCTTAGTATGCGATACTACAGACCTTTCCACATCACTGAAAAGATAAATGATGTCTCCTTCCGATTGAAACTGCCAGATACTTGGAGGATTCACAATGCATTGCATGTGAGTCTCTTGAAACCTGTTAAGGGTGATGTGCCTGATGATGGGGAGCCTGATGAGCAACCCGAAGTGGAAGAAAACAAGGAGATCCTTGTTCCTGAACATATTTTGGCACATAACGATACGAAGAAAGGTAAAGTCGAAGGCGGTTCTTGGTTAACTTCAAGAACTTTCCTGCATTTGATGCAAAGTGGATGGAGGAGGAGGACCTAGCAGATACTCCTCGGATTGTGAAACTTTACCTCGATGTTTTGGTTTGGCATAGTCTACTCCAAACGGAACCCAGAATTCAGCTTGGCCGGAGATCTGGTGCAGTGGGATGCACAAGAGGGGAGTCACTCTGCTCCTTTGTCAACAGATGCCTTGATTTTGTTACTAAAGTCACTGATGTCTCTTTGAGCTTCAGGGATACTGAGAGCTGACAGTATTCTGCTGGATGACTTTATGAAATGGAATTCCTGATTATGATACTGATTTGTTCTTGACTTCTTGTGAGTGCAGGAACTAATAGACGAAATGACTGTAGCATTTTGGTCTACTTGATCTCGAACAGACATGGTTGCAATAGGGGTTAGTCAATCGGACATCGATGAGGTCCCGATTGGACCTAGATGTGATTGCTAGCTACATTGCCGATAAATCATGGTCTAAGATCCGAATGAATGTTGAATGTCATGTGATGTCCTGTGATGTCTGGTGATGTCCTGTGATGTCGTGAGATGTGACTGTCGATTTTGTACATGTGCTAGATGTGTGTTCCTAGTACGTAGGTACTAACACTCAGTGTCTGCTAAGACGGTTTATGGCTTTTGTCGGTTTTGCAGGCGTAATCGCGGTCGATTACAATGCTTTCAAGAGGAAGGTATGTCACAAAGTGATGACGTGGCTATCGACAGCAAAAACCCTAATTTCTGCCAGAAACCCTAAAATTCCTGCAAACCCTAATTTCTGCCAAAAACCCTAATTTCCGAAAATTGCGGAAGTGAATTTTTTTAATTTTTTTTTATAAATTTTTTGGAAATTTTGAGCGACGCAAATCTGAGCTTTTTGCTATGATTTGGGAAAAAGAGAACTTGCTTTTTACTGGCTCTCATTGAGAGAGAGAGAATCTGCTTTTACTTTCAAGCTTTTGGGGCTCTGCTTTTGGGCATCCCTTGTAACCTTTAAATAAGTGGTGAGGGTCTCACTTCTCAGAGCATCTGGACGCAGAGTCTGAGAGTGAAACCCTAACCGCTCTCTTGTACTTTGATGATTGATTAATACAAAAAGAAAGACCGAAAGGGGCGCCAGTCTTTGGGGCCAATATCTCTAGGCACAGAACTCCGCCGGGCCAATGCAAATCTATTGTGATCTGTGAATTGTTTGAAATGGTTATTTGGTGCTGTCGCGATTGATTCTTGACTTGGAGTGTCCAAGTCTGTTACAATACTCGTTGGCAGAAAGCCATTGAGTCACACCAATAAAACCCACAATCAAGAAACCTCCTATCCCACAGATGTTTACTGAAGATGAACTCAAGGACACTGTTGAAAAACAACTCAACCAACTATTTGGGTCAAAGGAGAAGCAACTTAAGAAACGTAACACGGGAATTGACTTCCTTGGTTACTTGGGCCGAAAATCCTCTTTGAGAAAGCAAGAAAACAGAAGAAGCGTGTACGGTTCAAAACATTGTCTAGTTCGTCCTCATCTTCTTCTAACAACTCGGACAGCTCATCCTTTTCTGACTTGAGTGATGAGGACAGAAAGGGCAAGAAACGACGAGCAGACTGTATGTTTTATTCAAAAAGGAAGCACTTTTACAGAGCTAATCAGTATGATTTTCTCGATGACAAGGGAAGGAAGGCCAAGGAATTCAAAAGAGGGTGGACAAGCAGTAAAGTTTGAAACCTTTTCAAGGTTTCAAGATGCTCCTAAGTCTTTAGCCTTCATTCAACAGTTTGATATAGCATTTTCTGGAGGCCGCTATACAGAGAACTCAAAGATTAGACGGGCAGCGTCCTTTCTAAAAGGCAATGCACGGACATGGTGGTCCACTCTTTTGTTAAAAAAAGAAACATCGACAGAGTGGCTGAAATTCAAGAAACTTTTTCTTTCTTCATGGCTCACTCAATAATACGAACGAGATGTGAAAACCGATTGGAACCACCTTTGGATGATCAGGGGTGACACTTTGGATTATTACTATGAAAGATTTTGAGATACTTTCCTTCCGAGCTCTTCTTTCAAGACGATCAGTTTTAAGGAGCAGATTGAGAGGTTTTGTCCCAAAGAAATTCGAGACTAGTGCCTAGAGATATTGACCCTAAAGACTGGCGCCCCTTTCGGTATTTCTTTTTGTATTAATCTGCAACTCAAAGTACAAGGGAGTGGGAGGGTCTCACTCTCGGACTCTGCGTCCATATGCTCTGAGAAGTGAGAGCCCAAACCACACTTATAAAGGTTTACAAGGGATGCTATAAGCAGAGTCCCAAAAGCTGAAAATCAAAAGCTTCATAAAAATAAAGCAATTTCTCTCTCAAGCCATTGTTTGGCAAATAAAGCAAAACTAAAGCTCTCTCTCTCTCTCTCTCTCTTGCTAAATTGTGTAGAATAAAAACAGTCCCAAAAGCTGTCGTCCGTACACTGCTGCCACGTCATCATTCCATACGAGCTCCGTGTTTTGCGCCGCAATCTGCGGAGGTGTCCGTATGCTGCCTGCCGCATCAGCAATGCAGAATTTCGGGACTGCCTGCTTTCTAGGGGGGGGTGTGTGTGTACAGGGCAGCCACGTCACTGGGTTGTGACATACCCCCCTCTTGAAAGCATTGTAATCGCCCTCAATTACGCCCGCAAAATAGACAGAGGCCATAAATTGTCTTAGCAGACACTCACTGTTAGTACCGACGCACTAGGAACACACATCTAGCACATGTACCAATCGACAGTCACATCACACGACATCATAGGACATCATTGGACATCACATGACAAATCACATTCAAAATTCATTCGGATCTCAAACCATGATTAATCGGCAACGTATTTAGCAATCGCATCTAGATCCACTCGGGACCTCATAAATGCCCGATTAACTAATCCATATTGCAATCACGTCTATCGAGATCTTTCAGACCGAAATGTTGCAGTCGTTTCGTCTATCAGTTCCTACACTTAGACATGTCAAGAACAAATCAGTATCATATTATCGGGAATTCCAGTTCATAAAGTCATACAGCAGAATATTGTCAGCTCACAGTATCCCTGAAACTCAAAAGAGACATCAGTGACTTTAGGATCAAAATCGAGGCAATCTATTGACAAAGGAGCGGAGCAACTCATACCCGCTGCACCAGATTCCGCCCAAGCTGAGTTCGGGGTTCCATTTAGAATAGACTATGCTAATCCAAATGCTTCAAGGTAAAGATTCACAATCTAAGGAGTATCTGCTAGGTCCTCCTCCTCCATCCACTTCGCATCCAATGCAAGATAGTTCTTGAATTTAACCAAGAACTGCCTTATCGCTTTACCCTTAATCTTTTTGTCTTTATGTACCAATATCTGTTCCGGAACAAGGATCTCCTCGTTTTCTTCCACTTGAGATTGCTCATCAGGCTCCCCATCTTGAGGTACATCGCCTTTAGTAGGCTTCAAGAGACTCGCATGAAAAGCATTGTGAATTCTCCAAGTATCGGGCAGCTTCAATCGAAAGGAGACATCATTTATCTTTTCGGAAATCTGGAAAGGTCCATAGAATCGCATACTAAGCTTTGGAAAAAGCCTCCCCTTTCCCTTTTTCTTTCTCAAGCGTGCCTTTTCAAAACGTAAGAGCACACAATCGTTCTCCTTCAATTTCAGATCACGACGATGGCGATCTGCTTCCTTTTTCTGTCTTTCTTGAGATTTCTGCAAAGCCGGACGGACCTTGGCAAAAGCAGTGTCCAAGTCACGCGTGTACTCATCGGCTTCAAAAATCTTATCTTTCGTGCTTAGGAAGGGTGGAACCTTCGTAGCACCTTCAATAATCTCAAATGGCGCCTTCCCCGTCGAAGAGCGTATCATGTTATTGTAGGCAAATTCCACCAAAGGTAAATACTTTTTCCATTGGGTCTTCTGATCCGAGATGTAAGACTTCAATAAATCTAGTATCACTGAATTAGCAATCTCAGATAGCCCGTCAGTCTGCGGGTGGAACGATGACGAGAATTGCAACCGCGTGCCAATGTTCTCCCAAATTGCCTTCCAAAACAAACTCGTGAATCTGGGGTCCCTATCGGAGACGATCGTCTCAGGCATGCCATGTAATCTGAAGATCTAGGTCACAAACAATCAGCTTGACTGTTTTCTTCACTGGAAAGAAATGAGCTATCTTGCTAAATCTGCCAATAACAATCCAGATACCATCATGACCACTCTGTGTTCTCGGGAGATCAAAAATGAAATCCATTATGTATGGGTAAAGGCTATAACCATCCCTGTGCTTTATGCCTGTCAAACTTGACTTTTTGGCATACCAAGCAACTACGTATAAAATCGTCCATATTCTTCTCGAGTCCCGGCCAAAAGAAGTATCTGTCCACACCTTTCAAGGTGGTAGCAATGCCACGGTGACCCGTAAAAGGTGGACAGTGGCATTCGGTTAAAACCTTTTCCCTCAACCGGTGTGTAACACACAACATCGTTTTTCTCATCCCGAATGGAATATCTCACTACTATCTCCCCATTCCGTATCCGACTGAAAATATCTACAAAATCTGTATCTGTGGCATACTGATCGACCATATCCTCGAAGCTCCTATGATGTATCGCAGAAATAGCCAAAACCAACGGCTTCCAGGACAAAGCATTGGCCAGCAAACTCATATGTCCCTGCACATGGACAATCTGGAAGTGAAATTGTGACAAGATGTTCGCCCACCGCATCTGCTTTTCCGATAGCTACTTCTGTGACAAGATGTAGCGTAAACTCTGAGGGTCTGTGAAGACAGTAAAATCCGCTTCGAGTAGATAATGTCGCCACTGAGTAAGAGCATGGATAACCGCCAAAAGTTCTTTCTCATAAATCTGTGCTCTCAATTCCGGCCTTGAAAACAATCGGCTTTCGTAGGCAATGACATGGCCTTCTTGCATTAAGACCGCACCCAGACTACGACCACAAGCATCACAATATACTTCGAATGACTTCTCCAAATCCGGCAAAGTCAAAACTGGTCCTGTAGTCAATTTCTCTTTCAGTGTCTGAAAGGCTGTCACCTCTGTGGGTCCCCTTGAGAAAGGGACTCCTTTTTGAGTCAACATATGCAAAGGGGAAGCAGCCTCTGCAAACTTTCTAATGAACTGCCTGTAGTACGAACACAAGCCCAAGAAGCTTCTAACTTCATGGACATTCAACATATCGGGCCAATCACGAATAGTCTCTATCTTGACCGGCTCCATCTGCACTCCTGCTCTGCTGAGACAATGTGTCCCAAAAAGTGTATCTCCGGTAAGAAAAATTCACTTTTCTTTGCATTAATCACCAACTTGTGATCTCGTAATGCCTCAAAAACCTGAAGCAAATGTTCTCTATGTTCTACCTCATCCTTGGAGAAAACAATGATGTCGTCAAAGAAAGTGCCAACAAATAGTCTGTACTCTCGAAAAATCTTGTCCATCATCCGGTTAAATGTCGTTGGAGCATTGGTTAGGCCAAAAGGCATGACCAAAAACTCAAATAACCCAAAAGTCGTTCGAAAGGCTCTCTTGTAGACATCTCCCAGCACAATTCGGATCTGATGATATCCGCTCTTCAAATCGATCCCGCTAAAACACGAGGATCCCTATAGTCGGTCAAGAACATCATCGATCCTAGCAATCGGAAATCTGTTCTTGATGGTGATTTTATTGAGAGCTCTATAATCGATGCACATTCTCCAAGATCCGTCTTTCTTCAAAACCAACAACACTGGAGAGCAGTACGGTGAAGTACTAGGCTGGACAAGACCCTTTTCCAAGAGGTCTTTCACTTGGTTCATAATTTCTTCGTTCTGGGCTCGGCTCACACGATAAGGTGGCCAGTTCGGTGGTGTGCTTCCAAGTATCAGATCAATGGTATGATCCTCAGGGCGAGCAGGTGGTAACTCGATTGGCAGGCCCTCTAAAAAGCAATCGGCATGAGAGTGGAGAAAATCTTGGCATTCTTTATCAAGTTCAGACATATTTGTCCTATTCTCATCATTCAACTCTTTCAAAAAGATCCGAGTAAACAAACAGACTGGATTTCATTACTTTTGAAACGGCCGAAGCCGATACAATAGGGACAGGCTCGCCCTTAAGTTTTACATCAAGTACAATAGTTCGGCCCTTCTCGGTAGTCAAAGTCGCTTTTCTCGCCCGATAGTCGACCACGGCGTTGTTCTTATGGTACCAAGGAAGGACATCACAACCTTCCAAGGGCATTATGTAGAAGTCTTCGTGCCCCAAATACCCCTGGCAATGCAACCGAAGTTTGCCAATGACAGGTGTAATGACTACGTCCCTGTCGGGTGCCGCTAGAACTGTCTCTGCTAGTGGTCCCATTCAATCGGGTGTGATCTCGAGCCACGCCACCAATTCAGGTGAAATGAAGTTGGTCTTGGCTCCTCCATCAAAGAAAATCAGGGCTTCTTGGTCTTTCAATTTGCCCCAAGCTCGGCAAAGTTTTGTACTCTTGCTTGGGTCAGTACCCATGCAATCTGTAACCAATCATGCTTTCAATTGCCTTTTCGTCCACGTTCCTCAGCTGCTTTCGAACCCTCGGGCTTGTCTTCATTTTTGTGGTTTTGTTCTTTCGGTGCCTTTTTAGGGCACTTCGTGCAGATATGCCCCATTTCCCCGCATCCAAAGCACTTCCCCTCTTTGATGTAGAGAGCTCTCTCTCGAAGAGTGAACTTGGGTCGTGCATCTTTTTCTTTCTTTTCTGGGTTGCTCTTCTTCTTTCTACTTTCATTGTTCGAAGTCTATTCGGTCCTTTGCGTCATGATTTCATCCGTGGGGTAAGTCAAACTGCATGAATGAATGGCAAAACCCCATTTCGCATGACTCATCAGTTCCTGAACTTTACCTCGACACTTTTGGTCTAGCTGTGCCTACTCCAAGAGTTCCCACCAATCAGCGGGTTGAATCTAGTGTAGGTGGGAACTCCCCTCTTGGGACTGCACAAGAGGGGAGTTACTCCGCTTCTTTGTCACAGATTTCCTGGATGGAATAGTCACTAATTTCCCTTTGGGTTTAAGGATACTGACGTGCTGACAGTATTCTGAATGACTTCATGAGAGAAGTACTTCGACATGCGATCCCCGAAAATGATTACTCGCACATGACAGTGCTTGAGTGGGATGATTGACCAAATGACTGCAGCATTTCAGTCTCAAAACCTATGGACGTGATCGCGATATGAGATTAGTTAAATCGACATCAATGAGGTCCGGTGTGGATCTAGATGCGATTGCTAAATACGTCGCCAGGAATCACCGTCCTAGATTCTATGTGATGTGAATGTGAATGTGATCTAAATGTGATCTTATGTAATGTGACTGTCGTCTTTGTACAAGTACTGGATTGGTGTCGTTTAGTATGTCGGTACTTAGAGTCAATGTCTACTGAACTCGTTTATGGCTTCTGTCTCTTTTGCAGGCATAATCGAGGGCGATTAGAATTCTTTCAAGAGGGGGGTATGTCACAATTTGATGACGTGGCATGATCACCCGCGGACAGACCAGATGACGTGGCATGAGCAGTATGGCTGATGATGTGGCACCCAAATTTTGCATTGACTGTTGACGTGGCAGAATAGTACAGAATTCCACTTTTTGCGTTGACAGTGCTAAGGCGACAACCTGTACGGATTTTTGTAAATTGCGTTGGCGGCTTTTTCTATCAGCTTTTGGGACCATTTGCTTTTGGACCTATTTGCTTTTAAGTTTATTGCTTTTGGACCAATTGCTTTGGAGTTTATAAGCTTTTGGGGCTCTTCTTTTGGCATCCCTTGTAATAATAAAAGGAGCCCAAAGGCCTCACTCTTCAGGGCATCTGGAGAGAGCTCAGGTGTACTTTGCTCAAGGATTAATATGAAAAGAAATACTGAAAGGGACGTCAATCTTTGGGGCCAATCTCTCTCATGTCACGACAAATTCGAGACTTGGGGTGCCCAAGTTTGTGACAAGTGTCCAGTCAGAACAAGTTTTGGTCCAATGTATGAGGGCACCCCAAATTGGGCCTAGTGACTCTTCACATTTCTATATAGCAACTGATAAGAAAAGTTGACACCTCACAAAAGCCTGGCATCCCAGAAAGTCAACGCTTTTAAACTGGCTGAGAGCAGCCACATTCCTACTGCGTAATCCAGCTAGTGGAATCGTCCGGTTAGTAGATTCCCGGCACACAGCAATATTGTGCATGAACTAAGTATTGAACCTGCAGCATCTAGTTTTCAAAGCGACACAAAAATGTGGGGAGTGGTAGATGCACCCCCATCAAAAAAGAAGCAATTAGCGCCATCTTCTCAAATCGCCTGCAGCAGCCATACCAGCACTATGGGTCACTACCAGCTTCACAAGTAGGGGCCCTTTAGTTGTGCCTTTAAGGAATGTGTGGGGAGCTCTCGTATAAACTATGTGAAAATTGAAGCAATCCATTCATGGTAAAAAAATACTTGGAAGTTGGAACGGACAGAAATCTCTATCTATCTCTCTCTCTCTCTCTCTCTCTCTCTCTCTCTCACACACACACACACACACACTTGCCTGCATCAACAAGAATATACATACCTATGATCGGGATGGAGGTGAAGGCAACCATGGCTAAGCTCAGTACTTGGCGGGCCAATGGTGTCAAATGCCAAATACATCACCTGTCTGTGTGTGTCTCTCTCTCTCTCTCTCTCTCTCTCTCTCACACACACGCACACGCACACGCACACACGGCTTCGGGCAGTAGACGTATAGCGTTTTCAGCTTTAATTTAACGGGCATGCTCAAAAATCACACTAATAGAGTATGTTTTCTCGCAGTGGCAAAGTTGACAATACTAGGTACCCCCACACTCGGGGGGTAATCAAATATTTGGTTGGAGTTACCTCCATCACTTCATGCACACACGTAAAATGTTTGTTGTTGTAATTTGAAAGGGGAGGGGTAGGCTAACTGCACGACTAAGAGGTGCAGTTGAGGCACCAAATTCAGTTTTGAACATTGGGATCTTCCCATATCCTTGAAATTCACTCTCACACCTTTTTCAAAGCTTAAGTGATTGCAATTTTGCCTCAAAAGACTCACTTTCTATTATCTCTCTAGTCTCAATCTTTTCTCTCTCATCCTTGGGAAAAGGTTAAGGTCAAATCCACAAAGTTCTAAATGAAAAAAAAATTAGAGGACTCACATAAATGCAAGCGTCCTTTCGACGTGTAACTGCTAAAGGAAATGGTCATTTTCTTTTTCCTTGTGAGAGTGTTGTTTTTAGGGGGGTAACATATAACAATTACCCCCATGCGTGTGGGGGCCCTCTTAGCATGAGAGCGCTATAGTAGCCATTTGCTCAAAAGGCTGGACAGGTTACCATCAACCTGGGCACCCTAACCACCCCGATGGACATCCAAGGGTTGGATGCGCTTTTCAACACGCAAATTGGGAGGACGTTTGATCTCACAACCCCACCAAAAACACTCAGCAGCTCTAACCAGCTAGCCACTCACGGTCGTTGATATTCTGTAGCATGTTTTAGTACTTTATACATATTACGTGCAATGTGAATGAGCAATTGTGGAAAAAGCCAGGAAGGGCTCACTACGCTTGCGCAGTGTGAATCGGCCCTTACTCTCACAAATCGTAGGGCATCTCTCATGCTCTCAATGTTGTTTAAATTGCTTTTAGATAGTTATTAGGTGCATAAAGCCTTGAATAACTTATACTTGAAGACAACCCTACATCTTTTCCAAAGTAAGTGATGCATTGGAAATTGACATCAAAAGGAAAATTGTGCACTTAGTTATGGGAAACCCTTTTACACCTCCAATTGTTGGTAATAAGGTATCATTCCTTCATTTTTCCAAATAGTCTTTGACAACACTATTGCATACCACCACTTCATACTCCCGACCTATTGCAAATCGGTTCAAGCCACTGAGGACAACTTGTATACATATGGCCCCTATATCCTCCCCAAACCTTGACGTCATTGATGAGTTGTGCTACCCATGTTGTGTTAAAAGTATGGCTCAAGAGCACAAGAGCACAAAATATAGGAAGTAGTATTATTGAATGTGCTAAGATAAAGATAAGGCTTACCCTAAAGTGATGGGTGTATATACAAGCCAATAGAAAAAACCTTTCTAACGAGGGAAAAAGTGTTTGGTGGTTTTAAGATTGTTCACACGTGTCGCTACCATAATATGGTAACAAAGCCCCCATGAGAGTGACTCGGTGAACATGAGCTGGCACTCACGAGTAGGGAAATGTTAGACCCTATGTCATCAATCTACAAAGGGGAGCAAGCCCAAAATTTTCTTCTCATGAGACACAGTCTTTGTGAAAAGATTGGTAGGGTTTTTCTACATAGGCACATAAGCATGTTGACCAAGTAAAGAGTCTCACCTTGACATAATGATAATGCAACTTGATGTGTTTTGTGCGAGCATGGAACATTGGGCTCCTCACTACTACCAAACCACTTGACTGTCATTGAAGATTGTGGTGCTACCCAACACCCAAGTTCATTAAAAAGTGTCTGTCAACACAAAGAAATACCTCCATCAACCTATTAAAATTGTATGCTCAAGTAATGTGCAAAAAGTAGCAAATGTGACATCTCAAAAGAGGCATTCAAATTATCCTTGAAATAAAAAATATGTCCCTCATTTGGTCCATAGGGTAACATGTCATCAACATAGTGTAGAATGATTAGAAATACATTATCCACACACTTGACATACAAAGTGCTCTCAATTGGACCATATATGAAAATCATGCATAGGCCAAGTTAGCATGAATCGTTTCATACAAAGCACTTGGAGGTTGCTTTAAACCATGCAAAG
Organism: Adiantum capillus-veneris; assembly: GCF_014529385.1. NCBI lineage: Eukaryota > Viridiplantae > Streptophyta > Polypodiopsida > Polypodiales > Pteridaceae > Adiantum > Adiantum capillus-veneris. The sequence continues at coordinate 136,091,857 of NC_140932.1, forward strand.
CCTTTGAGACCATATACCTTATTTTCTTGCCTTTTTTAACAAAACCACGAGGTTGTGCTACATACACCTCCTCATGCAAATCACTACTCAAAAACGTAGCCTTTATGTCCAATTGATGTACATTCCAACCATTATGAGCTACCAATGCACAAATGTTATGAATGATAGCTATATGATAAGTGGGGACCATCAGGCTTACATTTCAACTTGAAAAAACACTTAATACCAATGGCCTTTTTCCTAAAAGGCAAATCACATGAAGACCGTGTGCCATTCTTCATAGTAGCATCATATTTAGATCACATTGCAGCCAACCAATTTTTTTAGCATTGTCCTTCACCAGATGAAAAAGGTTATTCCTCATCATAAATACTAAACATAGCCAAAACATAAGAATCTAACGTATAAGTGGCATGTTGAGGACCTGAATGAGCATGACTAGTCAAAGGTGCACCCAATTTATTTTTCCCCAAGGTTTTCACGAGCCATCTTGGTATATACTTATAGCCTACTATTTTCAATCATATTCTCATTGATTATAGCTTGCAAATTTGTATCAAAAAATGGATTATCTATAACATTATTTGAAACCTGCATAGGTTGCACATGTGCCCTGTTAGGACTTACATTCCTACTCCCACAACTAAAGGCAACTATGTATCATATATATTATATGAGCTCATAGTTGTCTCCTTTGTACATGAGACAAAGTGTTGAACTACGTCTTTCACAAAAAAAACATCTCAGCTAATTAAGATTTGCTTTGTTTGCGGATGATACAACCAATAACCTTGTCTTTCTAGATTGTAACCATCAAAAATACATGCCATAGCCTTATCTTTCCTTATTCAACTTTGTTGCCCATGCACCATAGCATAAGCCAAGCAATCGGGCACACACAAAGTGACCAATAGATAGCTTCTTGCCATGCCAAGTCTCAAATGGAGTGATAGATTGTAATGTTTTAGTGGGATGCTTAGCACTTATGCAACACACATGATAGCTCAAGGAAAAATGATTGTGGCAAAGATTGGCTTTTGACCATACATCGTACCATCTACATCTACATAACTAACCCTTTTTTCCTCTGAACAACGCCATATTGCCGAGAAATATATGGCACTATACATAATGATCCTTGTGCTTGAAGTAGCTTCACTAGGACCATCCATTGTTATTCCTGTGGAAAATTAGGCCCATTTGTGCTACCCCTAACTAGAAGGTCTACTTCCATCTTTACCACCCCTAGAAACTCTAGTATCCAAATACCCTTATCCTCCTATTGTTTGAGATGGAACTTAGTAGCGTTCTTCTTGGGTTCCACTTTTTATTTTGGCTTCCTCCTTTTAGTCTTTGCTTTGATGAGAGATCTTTGTAGTGTGTTACCAATTGGCAAGGTGATTTTTTTTGCTTTTGAGGGAACCCAAATGTCGACATTTCTTTGTATCTTTGTGCTTGCAATGACTCTCTTGAAGCGATTCATTGTATGGGTTTATCTTCATGATGTAGTTGACTTGTTTGTACCCAAATTTGATATGAACTTTAAGTTATACCAAAGGAACCAACACTTGGTTCTTCTTTCTCTTCTTGTAATAGCTGATAGAGAAAACGTGTGGTAATTGTGGGCTGAACATAGACTTTAATGAGGAGGAGGATTGAGCTTGTTTTGGTCATGCTACTAATGGTTGTAGAGGGGCATATTGAATTTCTACTGAAGCCAATTTTCTTATTTCTATAGGGATCTCTTAGTGTGTGGAAACTACTACTTGAGGTGTGATAGGCACACATTTGTTTCAACTATCCACTTGGATGATCAATATCTTTTTGGTCTCCTCAAAAGGTAAATCGAGAAGAGTTCTACACACATTGAGAGGTGTAAGATGTCAGAGAATCTAAGTCTTACTTTTAGATTCAATGGAATTTAACTATGAAAGGAGAGAGTTTTCCTTAAGAGAAAGATAGCAAGAAGATATATGTTGTGCCGGACTGATTTGTTTACACAAAAAAAAAAACTTTAATCATGCACATAGTTCAAAGAGAACACTCAATTAAAACTAACAACTCAATGAGAACCGGATTTTCTTGGAGTTGGTCCCCCTCCAAATGGACTTCTATTATAATTCTCTCAAAAAAGAGCTTTGTTACATTACATGTTTGTGCTCTTGCAAAGATTTTCTTCAATCAACAAGATGGTGTTCTTCAAGATTCCATGGTATAACCCTCCTTCCCAAACCATAAACAACCCAGCAGGGAGAAAGGAATTGTGGGGAAAGAGGTAAATGAGGGTGAAAGAAGTATTTTTCAAGCAAGAGAATTGTACCATGTATATGCTTACTCCATTGGCAAGCTCTTAGCATATCTTAGCATAATAGAGTAGTAGGAGATGATGAAGAAGAAGATGAAGCTTTCACTTGGTAGCATTTGCATCCGTAGCCAAGGTTCTCGAGCATGGAGACTATCTCTTAAGCTCCTATGAGAGAGGGAATGAGGGAGAGTTTGTTTTCCTTTGCCAACTTCAAAACTTGCAAAATGAAAAAGAGTGAGAGGGGTAAAACCCAATGAGTTCTTAGTGCTATTTTCTTCCCCCAACTTGCCCACATAAAAAAAGGAATGCTTACCATGTGGTCAAATGAGAAGTAAAGATGCACTTATGCTTGCTCAAAAACTTGTCTAAACTTGCTATCCTTGAAGAACTAGTGCCCTCTTCTTTTTTACTTTGCTTGGCAAGTGTTCCCACCACACACACACACACACACACACTCACTAGATTCATATAAAGCAAGTATGTGCTACTTTGGGTATGTGGCTTAGCAAATAGAAGGTCTAGGGTCAACTTGCTAGTTAAGGAAGGGATAATCTAACCTTAGACTTTAGCTTTTTCCTTTCATTTATTAAAAACCATAAACTTACCCTTTTATTAATTAGCTCGGGTGCAAGACCTTTGCCAAACCTTGGAGGCTTATGAAGCTGACCCGGGGCTACAGCCTACCTGCTAACTTAGGACTTGCTAAATTATGATAAACTTTTGTAAAAATAAAACTCACCCTTTGGGCTTTAAAACTTTCACCTCCTATGAGAAACCTTAGCACAGTGCTTTGGAGGCGCCGCCAAGTTGCTCCCAAAACCTGCTAAATTTAGATTATGGTAAGTTAGAATTTCACCCTAAGGCTTCCCAGACTTCATACTTGGAGTCTAAAGGGGTAATCTAATGTCTTGAGCTTAGCGCAATCGCTTTCTATTTTTAGACTCTTATAATTGCTCTTGATCATCTCCTTTGTCGTGTACCTTTGATCAACGCTGCCCAAGATACATTTATCCTTCCTTGACCTATACCTATGATTGAGATAACTAGGAGACTGAGCTACGGTAACCTTGATTCATAGTATGCATAAAACTTATGAACATTTAAAAGAAATCTTAGATTCAAAACAAGACAAAATTCTTTATAAACTATACTTGTATACCTGATTCTTTCCTTTGACAGGAGTCATTGCAAGTATTTATAAGATTTACATTATCCTTTACATGAATTTCTTGCATCCACCTTGCATCTTCAAAAGGATAATTCTTAAATTTGACTTACCACTTCTTAAAACCTTGTCTTCATGTCGTAGGATGCTCTCTGGTTGAAAAATTTCTTCTTGACCCTCAAACTCAAGTGATTCTCCAATTACTAGTTATTTGGGTGGTTCACCCTTATAAGATTTCAAGAGGCTCACATGAAAGGCATTGTGAATGAGCTAGGTACTTGGTAGCCTTAACTTATAATTTGTTTCATTGATAGGCTTAAGAATTTGAAATGGGCCATAATATCTTTCTCTTAACTTAGCATAATATTTATGGTGACCCATTGGGTGTCCTTGTTTTCCTTTGTTGTAGTGTGGCTAAGGCGTGCTTTGAAAACTTGAGCAATATCCAATAATTTTCTTTGAATGTCAAGGCTCATCTATGCTTATCAACATCAGCCTTCTGCTTCTATTGCGTGATAAATATAGTTTATTTGATCTTTTGAAAAGATTCTTTAAGTACGGACAATGTTATTGTACGCATAATCTACAAAGGGTAAATACTTTTCCCATTGATCCCTTGGATCTACTCCATAACATAGACTTTAAGTAAATCAATGATAGTTGAATTTTCTATCTAACTTTGGCCATCCATTTGTGGCTCGTGGGTGATATGCCGAAGAGAAATTCAACTTAGTACGGAGATTCTCAAAGATACCCTTCCAAAAATTACTAGTCTCATGTCTCTATTGGATACTATAGATGTTGGTAAGCCATGATACTTAAAGACATGTGAGATCAAGAAGATTACCATATGGTGTGCTTTAACAGTCTTTTTGACCGACATGAAATGTGCTTGGTTGCTAAACTAGTCTACTATTGTCATATTCTTGTATTTCCATGTATGGATTTTGGAAATCCAAAGATGAAATCCATGGATATACTTTCCCATGCGGAATCAGGTATAGGAAATGGTTGAACCAAGTCAAGCTGCTTTCCTCTATCATACTTTGTCTTTTGACATACAATGCATTTGGCAACATTGTTGGGTATGTATGCCTTCATTTTTCACCAATAGAAGTACATTTCTACTCCCTTGAGAGGGGCTTGAATCCCTCTATGTCCCGCATAATGTGGAACATGAGATTTGTAACTTTTCACATAAACTATGTGTAATGCATTGCCTATTGCCATAGAGAAGATTACCACTCTTGCACATTATATGGTTCCTCTTTCTTCCGTAGTGCAATAGCTGACATTACATCTTTGAAGTCAGATTTGTAGCATACTCATCTATCAGAGAGGATAGATCATTGTGAGAAGCTATTGATACAACATTCACCCTTGGCCTTCCTGAAAGTGCATCGGCCACTTGGTTGTGTTTACCAGTTATGTGAACAATATGAAAATTATATTGTGAAAGATTATTTTCCCACCCCATTTGCTTATCACTTAATTTAGATTGTGTCAAAAAGTATTTAAGACTTTGATCATCTATGTGGAATATAAATAGAGTGCCTAGGAGATAATGCTTCCATGCATCTAGGGCATGTACGATAGCTAATAGTTCTTTTTCATGTATGACTAGATTCTTTTCTTGGTCATACAATCTCCTAATTTTTTATGTTTTGGCATGTCCTTTTTGAAGCAAAATAGCTCCAAGGCATTGTCCACAAGCATCACACTGGACTTCAAAAGGCTTTGAAAGGTCTAGTAATATTAGCATGGGCTGAGAGGTAAGCTTTGCCTTTAAGTTTTCAAAAGATTCATTCTCTTTTGTAGTCCATACAAATTTAACATTCTTCTTAGTCAAATCATACAATGGGCCTGTTATGAATGAGAATTTTTCTATGAAGCATTTATAGTATGCACACATTCCTATAAAGCTTCTCAATTCATTTAGATTTGTTGGTAAGCCGTCCTTTTATTATCTCTAAATTTTCAGGGTCCATTCAAATCCCTACTTGCGACATAATATGACCTAAATAGTGAATCTCTTTTAAGAAAAACTCACTTTTCTTTTAATTAATGTAAAGCTTATTGTAGCCAAGGTTCTAGAGCATGGAGACTATCTCTTAAGGTCCCATGAGAGAGGGAGTGAGGTAGAGTTTGCTTTCCTTTGCCAACTTCAAAACTTGCAAAATGAAAGAGAGTGAGAGTGGAAAAACCCGACGAGCGACTTCAATGCACATACAAAGGGCTGGAAGAATGAGATATACGACTATGAAGACACAGAGGCTCTACATGAATTGGAGGCCGAGGAGGTGGGGGTAGCTTGCACATTAGAGCACAAGGGACAAGATAGAGGCCACTATGGGGTCTAATTACTAGATTTGGGGACATTCTGCTATCTCATTGTCTATAACAAGATGGCACAGTGGCCAGGATCAAGAGCCTTGACATGCTTTCCACGTGGAGGACACACCAAGAAATGGGGCACCATGGTGGAATATGTTATGAGATCATTGGAGGCCTTGCACTTGGTCAACTCATTCTCTATACCACCATTCCCCGTAATCACCAATCATACATACATAGCCATATCCTTTGTAGGAGTACCAATAATACAAGCACACACTACAATCTACTTCACACATGGTATGAGTAGCATAGACACTAGCACACTATTTCCACACAATACAATCTACTTCACACAAGATATGGATAAAATAGACACTAGCACAATACATGATGGGTTATTATGCATAGACTCCCTGGTGCCCATGGATACGATCACTCTAGCTAGTCTCAATTCTACAATCTATGGCAGTACAAAGTTGTCCTCATCAAGTACACTCAAGAGAGCTTGCTAGGTTAGGACTATGCCATAAAATAGATGGTATAATGATGAGTTTGGAGCCAATTTATACCCACTCCTACATATCTAGAGAGCATTGGGGATCATCAAACAATATAAATCCAAGGGAGATTCCAAACCCTCCTTCCGAGGATTTGAGAGACCATGGAATTTTTTTGGTAGGGTACCTTGATAAGATAGAGTACCAACGTCAACAACTGCAAGTTGACGTGTGTGTAAAAAGATTGATCAATTACTCCAAGGATCACCTGTCATAAAAGGCAAGCTTTTGCAAAGCCATCGGAGATGGAGATCTTTCACTTGTCCTTGAGTAGAGACAACATTATCACACGGTGGAGCTTCTAACCCATGAACATTGACACTCTTAACATGCCCAAATATTTGGCATACGTATGCATAGGGTTTATGCCACATCCATAGTAGTTTCCTATACTACAGCCAACAGGAGTCCTCAACCTAGCAAATCTAGCTTTTTTACCCATTCGATCGTAAAGGATAGGTGGCTCCATTTGGTCCACATGGTCTTACAAGGAGAGCATCTCATACATGCATGGATTCACTAGCTCCAGTTCTTATACACTTGCTCAATTGGGCACTAACAAAGAGTTTACCACCCGATTGGATGATCCACTCTATTGTGTTGAATCATAAATCAAGAGATATGCTCAATTTGATCAACTACAAGAGGCCCATGATTGGCTATTTCTTGACCAAACTCTGTGGAGTAGTGTTGTTAAACCGGTTCAAACTCTGCTCTACCCTTATTGCAGATATAGTGAGAGCCTCACATAAATGTCGATACAAGGGACACTTTTAAACTGTCTAGGGCATATAGGCAAGAACTTGTGAGGCTCTTGGAAAAAAATATCAATGCAAACTACAATCGAATACCCACTCTCAAATGATCACCAAATTATCGAATCATGAACTATGACCACAAATCAATCTCAACTATTTCATCAACTAAATGAAACCCAAATGCAACCAATGTTATGAGAGTGATAATTAAGAGTAAATGGCCAATCCTATACTCTCAAAATTACTGAATGATAGTCAGTGACAAAAAAGGTACTCAAATATACCTATCATTTTAGCATGTCAAAATTGATGTTTAAGGTATCCTACAGCTTAGCAATGTTGAGCTCTACCTAATGCAGCTGATGGTTCGTCAAACGATGCCTAAAACTCAAGATATGACACCAAACAACACGTAGGAATTCCCAAACCAAATTTAATATTAGTATGAGAGACTTATGTTAGCAGCGGCTAAGACATGCTACACCGATTATGCATCAAGCTAGGATGTGCTATGGATATGCACAATATTTCCTATCCACATTGTATAAGGTCTTGGGTTCATTTGGGAGTTCCAAATTGTATATGCTAGAGGGCTCAACTTAATCCCGACGTAGTAGAAAGGCTTCTCGTGCATGCCTTTATAAGAAAGCCTTTTATGCAAAGAGGCTTGATTTCTTGAGAGCTCTCTCTTGAGTGGTCTTGGATGGTCTAGCCTTGAGCTTAATGCCCATGCTTAGAAGGCTAGTGCTAATCCGTTGTAATTAGAGAAGCACTTCTTGATTAATCTAATCTCTACTTTATTCATTAGTCTTAATAAGTTAATTCTTCTATATTCCATTATGTCATGAAGTAGTTTCACCTTCTTATTATTCTAGATTTGAGTGTGTGGTGATGACTTCTTGCTTATTGACCACTCCTATCATTCTATGAGTACTCAATTTGTGATATTAACATCTCTAATTAGGTTAATTAAGTGGGTTCTAATCTTGTGATTCGAGTATGTGCCCTATTGTTTGCTCATGTGTGGATGGGTTTAATGAGACTCAAGCACCATTCACCCTTGTGTGTGTAGCTTTTGATTAAGTACCTTCATTGGCATGTGGTGATTGGAGAGGCCAACACCAATGCAATTAGTGTGTGCTTGTCAAAAGAATGCTTTGAGATTCAAGTCTATGGCAAGTTGGACTTTGGAGGGCTTAATGTGTGTAGGTGATGCTTGATTGATGATTATGGTGTAATTAGAGTTAGTGATTCATGGATAATCTCTATTGCATTGGAAGAGCATTCTCTTGAATCCTCTCATTCAATACATCTAATGATGCTCATGCCTCCAAGCTCTAGCCGGGTTGTCAATCCACGGATTGATAATTTTATAGGTCTTGTGTTGTGATTAGGTGATGCTACGATGACCGCCAATGTATGTTCAATCCCCTTATAAGAGATGGAATCAAAACTTTATTCAAGTTAATTGTGCTAATTTGTACCTAACTTGATTATATGAGTGTTGATTTTTTTGCCATTAATTGGTCAATTTTTGGGCTAAATTGGAGACACACACACTTGTGCATGCAATGATACATCATCGCGTGGAGAAAGGAATAGCTTGGAATGTGTTGATAATGTAAGTCACTAACTTGCTCAATTGAATTATTGATTGTTTAATGTTGCTCGAATGAATGCTAATCACTTTCTAAAATTAGGTGTGTAAATCAATTGACCTACACTTTGCACGTAATTTGATTCACTTGGAATGAAATTGATCATCAAATTTGAATAATTAATGATGTGTATGTCAAGATAATGCTTAATAATCATCACGAATTCATGTGTGTGCATAAAGATCATGGTGTGTGTAATCCACCAAAGAGGGGAAAAACTGCCAAAATTCAAGTGTGTGTGCACCTAATCTTGAGTGTGTGCATGCATAGAAATCAAGGAATTGATGATATGTGAGGCTGCAATCATCTAATTGGTATGTATGTCAGGATAATCCAATCATTTGATATGCCTAATTGCCAAGAATTTGGGCAAAAGTTGAGTGTGTGTGCCCATCCAAGAACACTTGATTTTCAGTGATTGATGGTCAATTGGGGCACCCAAATGCTTGTTGATTGTAAAATGTATCAAATGTGCATGCAAGCATTAGGGATAGGCCTAATTGCATTGCCAATTGAGCCAAATTTGAACTTTTGTGTTTAATTTTTGTGTGTGTGCATTTCTTTGATTGGGTCAAATTAGCATCATTTTAAAAAAAAATTAAGCATGCATGCATCCGTTTATGCTTGATGAAGTGTGCAAAATTTGAGCTTTGCAATGGGAAATTGATGTAGTATGTGCATAAAATTTTTGGCCTAAGTTTGGGTGTGTATGCCAATTAATGGCATGTGCAATCCAATGAGCCTGAATGAATAATTGGTATTTTAACCAATTATGATGATGAATTGGCCAAATAGTTTACGTGCGTGTCACAAATTGGGTTGAATATTGAGATAGATCACTCAATTGGTGCTCAATTATGGAAGTTTTTAAGTGAATCTCCATTCTGATGATTACTCGAAGGATGAACATGGCAATGATGCATTCATGTATACCCAATTATACCAAAAAGTCATATATATGTGTGTAGCCTTACAAACCAAAATGACAAATCCAATTCAATTTAAGTGATTGAGATTTGGAAAATGAGCAATAAAAGATTTCAATGATTACAAATTTGATTTGGGTTAATGAGAAGATTTGTGCATTCGTTGAGCATAAATGCATTGCCCAATTGGATGTAGATTGATTTAATTTGAAAGTGGTTTTACGTATACAGGAATTTCCAATGCATGTGTTCACAAGAAAATCATCAAATTGAAGCAATATGAATGAGAGTTTGCGTGATAATGTGCATGAAAATTTGACCTATTTTTGAAGGTGTGTATCATTGTCGCATTTTTTATCGCTCATTGCCTTGTGGGAAAGACCCCTAACAGATTTTTTTTCAAAATTGAAATAAAATGAACCAAACGCAAGCACGTGCCATGCTCCTATTTGCGGCTGATGATGCTACAAGTGAGCACCCCCGCTTTGCTTCATATGGCCTACCATGGCACGATGCTCAAGGCCCACCTCCAAACCCTGCATACCTGCGCTTGGCGAAAAACAAAACGCCACATGCCAAGTTGTAATTAGATCGCTTGCTGAGTCGGCACACACAAACACAACACAATCGCCCTTTTTGCTACTTTCCTCCTTGTGGAATGGGTGCAACACACACACACACACACACACATGCAGTGCACACATCTACTAGTCTTTCTCTCAGCTACAACCGAAACCTCAAAAGATTAGTCAGCATGGAAGTGGGTCCGAGGTGCAAACTATCATCCACCTTAAGCTCCCCTCACATCAACCCACTCACGTCTCTCCTGAGTCCCCACTGTATTCGCCAGTCGACTCGACTCTCCATCCTTGACCCTTGCCTTTGGCTACTGAAAACAAGGTTGACTTGTTTCTCTCTGTTGGCTGAGATAAGCATGAGAACTCCCAGCTTCAGCCCTTCACATGCTATCAGGTGACGTGCAAAAATCTGATCACAAATGGACATTCACCGTTGTAGACCCCATCATGGTATCCACAACTTGTCTCTGCTGATGTCATAGTTTGCTGAGTTTGAGTCGTTTCATGCTTTGATGTTTGGCGAATTCCAAAAGTTTAACCTTATCCCCATCTCCATCAAAATCATTAGAGCATGGTCGCATGGCGCGATATCTTTGTCGTTAGCCGGTTGCCAACAGGTAAAAGTAGAGAGAAAAAGTTAAGTCACATCTATTTAATTCTCTCGAAACCTGTTCGGATTCTCTCCTGAACACGAAGATTGCCTCGTAAACACCACGATTCTCCACTTTGTAGAGCAGCCGCCCTGCTGAATGCGCTCTTTCGTTTCTTCAACCTTTGCTTCAGCAGTTGACCAGCCCCTTGCAGCCAATGATGGCGCGTCTCATCAACCGAATGACCGGGCTGGAATGCTGTTGAGCAGGCGTACGCGACCAGGCTCTTAGCTCGCCACCGTAAAGACTTCATGGCTCCACACCCCCTGAGTTTAATCTCAGGAGCCAGCACCCTCGCTTTTGTTGCACTTACAGCTGGCCCAAAATCAAGACACACCAACGGCCAGCCCCTAGAGTTTCTGGCTACGCCCTTCACACTCCACCAAACCCCAGAGACTATGTCCTCCACTCTCTACCTTGGCTTGCTACAGCCTGCGCTGTTACGGCCCTGCCTTGAAGTTTCCCCACACACACATACAATGCCTCGCTAGCCTGCTGTGCTGCATAACTCCCCTCTCTCCCGTAGCTTGGTGCAACCCAACGAGCTCGCTTGTGATGCCGTCAAGAACTCCCACCGCCCATACAGCGCTGATATCCTCGTTCCACTTTCTAGGTTTTAGAACCAGGATTCGATCTTCGCATGAGCCCTATTTGGAAGCTAGCCGCGGCAACTCAGTGCAGTACAAGCCTACAGTTATTGTTGCCATACTAATAATGCCATCATGGCCTCCTTGCAGACGTCATGCAACGCGCTCATCTGGGCTACCACTTAACCTCGCTATCATACGCATGGCCCACCATAGTGCCTAATGTGGAGCAGTCTCTCGCTGCTTTTGGGGATGTACTACTTAGTGCTACACACCGGCTCAAGCTTCCCTTAGAAGTTCAAAACACTCCGGGCCTCTGCTACCAAGTCCTCCGATTCTCACCCTCATCCAATATCTGCTGAATGTGCCGATACACAACCCCACTTGCCATTTAATGTGTTTCTGTGGCCGAGGTCGTCGCTTTTGCAGGCCCCGAATCACCATCTCTTCCACAGACTCCACACCTCTGAATCACCACACATGCATCAACTTGTGAGAGCTTGCCTACGTGGTGCAACACAATCGAATCTTCTCCCTCTATCTGTCTTTCGCCTGCAGGTGGCCAATCCAACTCAGTAAGGATAAAAGGATATTGCCACATTATTTTATTTTAATTTTGAAAAGAACAGGAGCGGTTCTCACTCATGCTTTCATCTCGGGCCTGATATAAAACAAAAACAAACAAGGGGGTCTCTAATGTGTTCATGCTGGCGGTTGGCCATCAAAAAAAATAATAAAAGAAATTTAGTTTATCATTGAGCCAAAAGAGAAATTTGGGGATGCTCAAAAGCACAATCTGCCAATAAAGATAATATGTACACGATTTAGATTTCTTTTGAGATTGATTTCAATGTTCAAAAGCTTTAAATATGCACTTATTGTTGATCAATTTTGAAGCGGCAAGGTTGAGCTTTTTGAACGAAGGGAAGACATAATGTTTGGCTATGCAAAGTCCAGCATCATGCATCTTGTCTAGTAACAGTCAGAGTCGGTTGTCCTAGAAATTATGCATCAAATGACCATATTCATTAGATTATAAATTTGAGGATGACACATTTATGGGTGCTAGATAAGCTACGTGAGAGATTGAGCTACTATGTTTTACATTAACCATATTTCTTTGCTTGAAATGAACTTGCTACATGAGAGCACATTGTGTCATGAATCAAGAATCTGTACATGGATTGAGTCTATGATTGAGCATGACACTGCTTGGCTTGATTGAATTTCTCATTGCATTGAAGGAAACTCCTTTGTGGTATGCATGCGAGCTTTCTTTGAGAGTAAATTGATTATGCGTTCATGCTTGATCAAGAAGTCTTGTATATTAAAATTTGGGCTTGGTATTGATTGTGCATTTTAGTGATCGCTTTAAATGCAAAACCCCTACATAGCATTAAAAATTGAGATTCTTTGAATGACCATGGGAGAGCAGTAAAATTTCAAGCTTGTGATCAGTTGTGAATTCTTCTAGAACTTGTGATGAATGATCATATGACTATATAGCACTAATGATTGTGCTTTATTTTGAAGGGATGTGGGCAGGCATGTGCTTTTAATTGATCCAAGGAGGGTTCATCATTGCAATGTATTGCAATATGTGGCTATTTAGAGCCATTTAATTTCATTTGACCCAAGTTGTATAAATTCTAGCTCTAAGTTTTGTCTAAATGCAAATTTTTTCATTTGAGCTAGTGTTTAGTCAACTTTTTGAGAGATTCCAATTGTACAATTTGGTTATCAAGAGCCAATTCACTTAATTAAAAATTGCATGATTTCTGGCTTAACTTAAATTTGACACATTTTCATTTGAGATAGCAATTAATCAACTTTTGATTATGCATGAGAGAACATAAAATTTGCAAAATGAGCTTATGTAGAAGAATTATTTCTCTCATTTTTGATATGTATGTATACACTTGCTACTAAAGAGCATCATGTGCATAACCAAAGGCACTTTTTTCCCTTAGGGCTTTTTTTCTTTGGCATATTTGGGTATTTGAGACCCTAGCTTTAGGTTTTCAATAATGTTTCTTGTGTGTTGTTCTTGGCTTTAAATAAATGGTTTTTGGAGTGTTTGTTAACACTTAGCTTCAAGAATCTTGGTTTGTAAATAAAAGGAATCAAGAGACTAGCTTCTCTACCAAATGGATGCTTTGCTCAAGGATGCTTTAAAGAGCATGAATAGATGAAATCCTTACATGATATTGCTCTTTTGTTTCTCTCTCCATTCTCTATGCTTGGATTGCTTCTAAGCTATGGTCCTTTTATTTTCAAAAGCTAGGCATACTAAAGTTTCAACACTTTGATTTGTGAATATTAAACTCATTAAAAATTTGGTTTTATGTGTGCTAATCATAGGTAATTGGCATTGACCTTAGGCTAATGTAGGATCATTGCTTGTTAGTCATAGACTCTTAATGATTGACTTAATACTCCACTCATTTCTAGCATGACCTAAGGCTATGATTAGGTTTTTAGTCTCTGAGTCCATTTGCCATAAACACTTTAATCATGAAGGCAATAAAAAAATGCTAAAAAATGAAACAATGAAGCAAAAAAGGTGTCCTAAAAAAGTAGCAAAAATGCTACTAGACACATGAAAAAGAAAGTTTTATGTTATGTTGTGTCCATGTGAGGCCTAGCACCTTATTGGCACTTGGTAGGGGAGGGGAAACACCTTGGCTTGCTTGATCAAGGCCCTAAACCGATGCTTTGGGATGATAGGGTTAGCCATCGCCTTGGTAGGCTAGTAGATTCTTGGAACACCTTCTTGGGGTTCAAGGAGCATGGAGTCATAGCTAGACTTGCCTTGGGGTGATAGCCTTGTGATGTGCTGTAACTTTTTCTATGAAATGTTAAAAAATAGTCTTCCATAAGTTTCAAAAAGTTGTGACAATGTACTAATTGATTAGGAGCTTCTTTGTGGCCATAGACATGATAGACTTGGATGCTTTATTAAGGATTGATCATATAGTTTTTAGGTTAGTAGTTTTATGAACTTGCATTAGCATAGGGTCATAATTGTGGCCATAGACATGATAGACTTGGATGCTTTATTAAGGATTGATCATATAGTTTTTAGGCTAGTAGGTTTATGAACTTGCATTAGCATAGGGTCATAATTGATTGCTTGTGTTTCACGCATAAAACTGAAATTTCAAGTGGTTTAATCTTTATAATAGTTTAGGTGTTTTTTTGCTTTATGTTGTTTAAATTTGGCATCTTTTAGAAGCAAAAATTTACTTTGCATGATTGTTCATTGCACTTTATGTTTTATTCATCTTTGTTGGCCTTTGATACTCATGACTTGTCTTATGTTTTGCAGCTCAACATTCTTCATGGACGTGCTTTTTACCATGTCATCATGCTCTGCTTCAGCGACGCACAAGGACGTGCACCAAATTAGGAGGGGGGGAATGTTAGTAGTATCTAGCACGTGATACACCGATTATGCATCAAGCTAAGGATGTGCTATGGATATGCACAATATTTCCTATTCACATTGTATAAGGTCTTGGGCTCATTTGGAAGTTCCAAATTGTATATGCTAGAGGGCTCAACTTAATCCCATAGTAGAAAAGCTTGTGGTGCATGCCTTTATGCAAAGAGGCTTGATTCTTGAGTAGTCATTCTTGAGAGCTCTCTCTTGAGTGGTCTTGGATAGCCTAGCCTTGAACTTAATGTCCATGCTTAGAAGGCTAGTGCTAATCCTTTGTAATTAGAGAAGCACTTCTTGATTAATCTGATCTCTACTTTCTTCATTAGTTTTAATTATTCTATATTCCATTATGTCATGAAGTAGTTTCACCTTCTCATTATTCTAGATTTGAGTGTGTGGTGATGACTTCTTGCTTATTGACCACTCCTATCATTCTATGAGTACTCAATTAGTTATATTTAACATCTCTAATTAGGTTGATTAAGTGGATTCTTAATGTTGTGATTAGAGTATATGCCCTATTGTTTGCTCATGTGTGGATGGATTTAATGAGATTCAAGCATCGTTCACCCTTGTGTGTGTAGCTTTTGATTAAGTACCTTCATTGGCATGTGGTGATTGGAGAGGCCATCACCAATGCAATTAGTGTGTTCTTGTCAAGAGAGTGCTTTGAGATTCAAGTCTATGGTGGCAAGTCAGACTTTGGTGGGCTTAATGTGTGTAGGTGATGCTTTATTGATGATTATGGTGTGATTAGAGTTAGTGATTCATGTCTAATCTCTATTTCATTGGAAGATCGAGCATTCTCTTGAATCCTCTCATTCAATACATCCAATGATGCTCATGCCTCCAAACGCTAGACGGGTTGCGCCCGACCGGCCCACGGATTGATAATTTTGTTGGACTTGGGTTGTGATTAGATGATGCTACGATGACCCCCAAAAACTTACATCCATGAGAAGATTCACCTAGCAAAATACATCACAATACTCGAAATCAAACTGCAATGTTGCATCAAGAAGAAATGAGTAGATAAAGTCTACAGACACACATAGCTCAACAAATGTACGATAGCCAAAAACTTAAGACTTTAAGTTACAAAAATGACCTTTATACTTTGGCCAAAGTATAGAATTTGGTCCTTGGCACAAAATAGCTCACACTAAGTGCCAAAAGATGTGATCATTACAAATTGGCAGCTTGTATTCTAATAATTTCTCATGTACCAAAATAATAAAAAATTCCAAGTCAAGATGACAAAATTAAATAATTGGTATCATATAAAAGTGGGAAATTTTACAAAGTAGTGCCACATAATCTTAATTAGTTGTTATTGTAACCTAGCACCTAACATTCCCCCTACTAGTTCATGTTGTCGCTTGACATGGCACGACGAGAGTGCTAGGTAGTGTGTCGGGGCTTTAGCTTCAAGTCTCTTCTTCATTTGCTCCAAGTCCTCCTACACTACAAGAGGTTGTGTGCTCTTGTGACGCTGTTAGCGACGGAAATAAACTGGGTTTTTATAACCCCCGACGTCGCTAAAACCGTCGCTAATAGCGTCGCTATAAGCGTCGCTATATAGAGACGCTCATAGCGACGGTTATAGCGACGTTTACACAGAAGTCTATAGCGACGCTACAGAGCCATAAATAGCGACGCTATAGAGCCATAAATAGCGACGCCCGAGAGAATTTTTTTTTGGTGACAGGGCATTGAATGCCCTGCCACCCATCAAGCATATTGTACTTGATTCACTTTTTAAAAAAAGTGCAAGGGCAGATAATAGACCCAAAATAGTCACCCACAAGACGCATTGTTTGCAAAATTGACAAGCGTAAAATTGACAATTGTACACATCATAGGCAAAATGAATTGATTGGCAAATGTAATAATGACAATTGTACAACATCATAGGCATAAAGAATTGATTGGCAAAATGAACTGCGGTGACAAATGTAATAATATACATGGTTCAAAAAGACGTATAAAATCCGTCTCATGATACATAAGCTATGAGAAACCCTTAACTAATGCTATCTAGCTACGGCTAAACTGACGTCGTCTAGTCAGACGTCTCATCGCGTCCAAGCGGCGTATCTGTCGGATTCTGCAAAAAAAGACAATAAGACAGCTTTCAGTAAGTATAAACATATAACGACATTTATAAAACAATACAAAAAATAGAAAAGAGTAAACCCTAATACTAACCATGCCGCCGCGAGAACTGAGAATGTCCATCAGGGCGTTTAAGCCCTTCCTGCCTGCGTACTCGCGCTCGTACGGTGTGGGATCACGTCCTGTCATCGACCACTGTCAAAACATACAAAGATTTCATTATGTTAGAATTAAAAAACTCAAAAACCCTAAACTATCGAACATAAAGAGAAATGCGAAAACACTTACAAAATCGGCCTCAAATGATGCCCATCCACCGCTCCCCAAGTGGTGCGAGCTCCCTGCCTCTACTCGCGCTCTGGCTGCATCCTTTTGTTGCTTCCACTTGTCGGGATTCTCGCACGCTCCTTTCTTCGCATTCTTCCAATCTTCTTTGGCCAGCCAATCTGGCCTGTTCCACCCATGCTTGATTGCTTTTTGCACTTCGGAATGCTTGTGTTTGCAGTATTCGCGCATTCGAATCTTCATCAAGTCTTCATTGAAGCGCTGATCCCGTGTTGGAACGGGAAACTCATCATGAAGTATGTTGATGACTCTGTTTTTTAAATCACTTGGTACTTCACTCCATTTGTTTAGTATGTAGTGTCTAAACAGCTGAGAGCAAAGACCACGCATGCGCGAGATCACCTTCTTGCCGTCATCATCCATGATGATGCCGCCGCTGAAGTCGACGGAGTAAGGCAAGCCCTCTGGCCGGTGACGCGTGAACCTAGGTGTCCCGGCAGGGGTCTCTAGCGGCGTGTCGATGGGGGTACGAACGTCAAGTGTCTCCACCGGTGTCTGGGCCCCGAAGCGAGGAGTGTCGAGTGGGGTGGCTCCTGGCGGAGTAGGTAGAGGTGTGTAGCTGGTAGGAACAGTCAGCCGCGCAAAACTTGGCGTAGATGGCGATGCTATGGCTGGTGTGGGGGCGGGCAAAGAAGGGGAGGGTAAAGAGCCTCGTCGAACACGAGGCGGTGTGGAGGCATCGGCGGCGGAATCCCCACAACAACCGCCACCGCCACCACTAGAGCTCCGGTGTCTAGACGAGTGTGAAGATCGTCTCGTCGATGCCGAAGCTTCGGAGCGCGCCGAATGCTCTGAAAGAGAGGGAGATGCGGATGGAGTAGGAACGCGCGATGATGCGCCAGAGCTATGACGCTCCATGTACCACTGTCTCTGCTACGGTGACAAAGAAGAAAGAAACTCCTCATCATCCATACCTGCATTAAACACACGAATATTTAAACTTAATATTGAATGAATAGAGTAGACAATGATGCAAAGACCATTAAATACAATGACGTAATGACGCATATAAATACAATGACGCAATGAATTGAGTGATAGAAGAGGCAAGTCGAAAACTCAGAATTTTCAATCAAAAGATGTGAGACGAGTAGAAAAGAGCGTTATACACCATGGAAGGTACTTAGAGAGCCAGAGATTTTACAACACGGAGCAAAATTGTTCAAATACAATATTTGTGGCTTTAAGAGATCTCTCCATCTCCACTCGATTCGTGCCCTTTGTCGCTCTTGCTTTGCATCCTCATATTGTGAAATCCACTTTTGCATCACTGGATTGTGAAGCATGCAAAATCGGTTGATTTTAGCCTCTAGATCTTCCGTCATCTTCTTCTCAACACCGAGATTGCAAATGACAATCCCAGATATGCGCTCATCATCTATGGTTCGCCATAGCGTGTCCCGGGCTTTATCAAATCCGTCTAGCCACTCTCCAATGTACACTAGGGACTCTGATACCAACCAACCTTCTACCATGCTACCCTCCGGACGTGCCGTTTGACGCACATATCCCTTAAGCGTTTTCATGAAACGTTCTAAGAAGAACATCCATCTGGAATGAACTGTGCCAGCTATTTCCACCTCATCAACTATGTGAACAAGAAGATGCACCTGAATGGTTAGCATGGTAGTAGGAAAATGTTTCTCAAACATGCACACAAGCTCCACAGCATTTAGTTTGGCGAATGGTATGGAGTCTACGTTGATCTCCTTTTGTGAGATCCATTGCACCAGCTTTGCATGTTTTTAGATTGTGTTACGGATGTCGAGAGACAAACATCCCTCAATGGCAACCGGTAAAATAAACTGTAAAGTATGTGCAGCAATGATATTAAAGTCCACATTTTATGCAATGATATTAAAGTCCACTATGAACGTACCTGACACATTTTATGCCAATCGTGTGACTTCAAACCGGTAAGCTTTCCTTCTTTAGTAAAACACGTTCGGAGCGAGTGCATTACGCCAGTGGGGGTCCGCAAAGATCGAATGGTCTCTTTTACTTTGCGTTCTTGGGCTCCTGTGAAAATCCATGGTGCTTTAGGGAGTTTTATCGATCCATCAGATGCTGTTTGCGGCCAATATTGCTCCATACGATCCACATTTCTAAGGTCAACTCTGGCTCCCAAAGTATCTTTCTTGCCAGTCAGATGGTCCCATAGTAGATTACCCACATTCTTGAATATGTGCATTGGATCGAGCAAGTGATTGATCATGAGTCGGGGCCAGTATGGTAACTCGTACCATAGAGATAGTCTCTTCATCCCTGGAGGCAATCCGTCATCGCACATCTCCTTTTGCTCTAACCATGCTTGTGCAGACATCCTTGGTGGCTCTCTTCCCAAAAAGCCGTTGCGTAACACATGATTCTCTGGAAGATACGCTTGATGAACTTCGTAGATTTGCTTCTTCAGTGAGGGCGCCCTACGTGCATTCAGTCTAGGTCCACATGTGACACATGCTCTGTATCCGCTTGTTTGAAGCCCTGCATGTATACACATGATAATAGATCAACTATGGGAAAAAACAAGATTTACAGTGTCTGAGTGAGGAGTGTCAATAGATCACCTGAGCATTCTGTTAGCCCGGGATAGTCATGCATGGTCCACATTAGAATGCCTCTGATCAAAGCATTCCGTCGTCCTGTGTGTCGGCTCATATCCACCACCTCTATGCCAATCCACAATTGTTGTAGCTCTTTCAATAGTGGACGAAGATACACATCCATATTCTCCACTTTATATCGCCCTGGCATCAAGTCTGGATCATTTCATCAATCTCGGGCTCAAACATTGCCTCGTTGGGAATGTGCTCTGCATGATCATCCCCTGAGCTGTCAGAGGCTACATCTTGTGGCCTCACATATGCTGCTTGACCAAAGAGCCTGCGAACACGTCTATTGGGTTGCAAGATTGCTGCTTGTTGGCCAGCGTTAGAGTCCGACGAGTTATAATTGGCAACAACTCGATCTATAATAGATGGATCGAACTCGCCAAATTCGCGAACGTGCTGCAAAGAAACACGTCTTGTCCGTCGCACAGCATGCTTGCATTGATTACAAGGACATAAGACCCTCGTTGAGAGATAGGTGTTTCGGTTGGACGGTCCCACATCCTCGTCACATTCTATTGGCATTCTTCGTCTTATCTCTCTCTCTCTCTCTCTCTCTCTCTCTACCTCACATTCTCTAGTCATGTCCAAATTTAATATTCTATTGGCATTCTTCGTCTTATCTCTCTCTCTCTCTCTCTCTCTCTCTCTCTCTCTCTCTACCTCACATTCTCTAGTCATGTCCAATCCCCGCACACCTCGGTCCAGAGGTGCACGGAGATCAGAACCACCGGGTTATAATCTCGTCTTTATTGGTCAATACCTATATTTGTGGGTACAAGAAATCTACAGACCCACGTCTACATGATACTGCATGTAGTGGACAAAACCCCTTTGCCTCTTCTCTAGCTGTAGCACTTCACAACATCTTAACATCTTTTCACAGTAGATCTTTTCACTGTTCGTCTAACTCTAAACCCTAAACCGTAAGTAATTCTTGTGTGGACTCGATCTAACGTAAATAAGCGTAAATCTAAATAAACGTAAATCTAACTAAAAATAAACCTAAATCTAATTTAACGTAAGTCTACATCTAACCTAATCTTTAACGTCTTTTGGGATAGTTTCCTACGACGTTAAAACTCTCTTCTTCTTGTGTGTGTGTGTGTGGGTAAACCTAAATAAACCTAAGTCTAATCTAATATAACATAAATCTAAATCTAACGTAAATTATGTTATATTAAAAACAAAGAACTAAACTAACATTGATTATAAGAACCTTAAAACTGATTTAACACATAATTTTTCACATAACTCGGCAAGAGTTGGCATTCTCATCACTAAAGATGTGAGAGTTAACTTCCGGCGGTGACGCTGCCTCATCTCCATCCACATCTGACGACAGCAATTGGCCCTTTGGACCGTTCTTGCTCTTGTTACTAACTTTGAAGTTGCTGTTGAATGACTAGAGGTTGTCTAGATGGTCATTGTCGGGGATGTAGTGACTCTTGCCGCCCTGAAGATCCACCTTCTTCCCTATCTTCTGAAGACATTTCACCAGTACTTTTGGATCGACGGAGCCCACCATGAGTGAAGGCAGCAATACCCTATATTCCATTGAGGGCTTTCTTCACCCGCTTCATGCAGGCATCGCAGTCTATGGAGACCTAAATCTAATCTAATATAACGTAAATCTAAATCTAGCGTAAATAAACGTAAATCTAACTAAAAATAAACCTAAATCTAATCTAATTTAACTTAAATAAAGCTAAATCTAATTTAACGTAAGTCTACATCTAACCTAATCTTTAACGTCTTTTAGGATAGTTTCCTACGATGTTATAACTCTCTTCTTCTTGTGTGTGTGCGCGTGTGTGGATGTGTGTGCCAATAAAAAGAGATAAATGGTATAACCTTTCTATCACCCATGCCAAGTATGATAGATTGGTTATGCCATTTCCCTCTTGAATAATAGGTCTTGAGTTCAACTCCT
This sequence comes from Adiantum capillus-veneris, assembly GCF_014529385.1. Taxonomy (NCBI): domain Eukaryota; kingdom Viridiplantae; phylum Streptophyta; class Polypodiopsida; order Polypodiales; family Pteridaceae; genus Adiantum; species Adiantum capillus-veneris. The sequence continues at coordinate 136,113,822 of NC_140932.1, forward strand.
CGTCAGCTAGATCTTTAGGTCTTTTAATTTTAATTAGTTTCCTACGACGTTAAATTAGTTTCTCTCTCTTTCTCTCTCAATGTGTGTGCGTTTTTTTGTTTATGCATGTTTTCTCTCTCTTTTCCTCTCTCAATGTGTGCGTTTTTTGTTTATGCATGTTCTCTCTCTCTTTTCCTCTCTCAATGTGTGCGTTTTTTGTTTATGCATGCTCTCTCTCTCTTTTCCTCTCTCAATGTGTGTGTGCATTCTTTGTTTATGTATGTGTGTGTGCGTTTTTGTTTATGTTTGTACTCTTTCTCTCTCTCTCTCTCTCTCTCTCTCTCTCTCTCTCTCAAAAACACTATGTGTGTGTGTGTGTGTGTGTGTGTGAGAGAGAGAGAGAGAGAGAGAGAGAGAGAGAGAGAGAGAGAGAGAGAGGGAGAGAGAAAGAGGGGAAGGGAACATGAGAGTGAGGAGAGGGAAGGAGCATACCTGGCTCTCCTTTCTCTCCTCGTGTGTGTGTGTGTGTGTGTGTGTGTGGAGAAGAAAGAGAGAGAGAGAGAGAGAGGGAGAGCGTTACCTGCTCCTTGCTTGAGGGCGCCGAAAAACTCAGATCTGAGATCTGAGTTTTTGGGCGCTCTCTGTTATTTTTTTTAGCCCAGCCGGCGTCGCTATGAGCGTCGCAAATTTACTTGTAAATTTGCGACGCTCATAGCGACGCCGGGATTTTTTTTTTGAGCGTCGTTGTGTGAGCGTCGCTAATATGAATAGCCTCTTGTAGTGCTAGTATCTAATTCTTTGATCTTTATCTATCTCTCACATGAATTCTATGGTGATACATTATTTGAGCAGAAAGTGTGAGTATCCAACAAACCTTGCCCTTAGGTTGGCAAGTACAGGGCCAAAGATGCCATTTCTCTAGGTAAAAAAGCCGATGTAGAAGGCCTCTTTGAATGTATGCATGTAGTATGATGGTAAATCATCAACCGATAGGATTTCTTCAATGGGTTGAGCTGATAAGTCACAACAAAGGCCTTTACTACCTTCAAGGAATGACATCCATGGTGCATCTGATTGCTCAACAATGTGGATATCTCCAAGCATGTCAATATCATCTTTGATATTTTCACTATCATCACACAAGAGAGGTCTAGAATGCCTCTAAAGGTTTGTATGGTGCCTATAAGGGTTTTCACGATATAGTTTCTAGTAGAAGGTCCATCCTCTAGATTTGGTATGTGAGGGTAGTTCAATCAAGTCAATCACTTCTCTTTGAATCTTTCATATGACTTCCAACTTCTAATACTTGGCACTAAGCGGTAGATTGGGTCTCCTTTGATCTTTTGAGGTGCATTGACAAATAGGATATAATATTTGGGATGTTTCTTTAGCAAATTGACCCTGGCCTTCACTTTGGCTCTGTCTCTTCAATGGCATCTTCAACTCTTGCTTGTGCTTCCGTTGTCTCTTTGAGCATTCTATCTTTAATCATGAGAAGTTCAAATTTTATCATCAATAGAAATGGAAGTACATGTCAATATTAGTCTTCATTGACTGACTTCAATGTGAGCTATCCGATCTTTAATGAGTGCAAAACTCTTGATCCCATTCCATAGCTCCTTTCCAAATATCACAATTTTCTTCAAACATTGCCTTTTTGAGCTCTTTTTTCCCTTCAACTCTGAGATTCTATGTGGCTTCTAATGCACTAGATTCACCTTGTGTTAGGAGTACCTTTGGATCTTCTTGGCCATCATCTACATTGGGTGCATCAGAGTCTAAGATGATCGTTTGAAATATTTTGCGTTTGCAGACCTCATGCTTGTTAAGTTGTTCTATGGTCACTTCAATAACCTTCTCTTCTTGTTCTATGCATACTTCAATGACTGATTCTCACCACTCTACCACCGCTTGTGTCTCTTCTTCTTGTTTGTCCAAAAACTCTTGTAGAGTTTGACTATTGGCTTTGAGGGTAAAATCAGTAAAAGGTGATCAAAAAGTAGTATCTTTGACACTTCCTTAAGACATTTTGGGACACCCATTTTTAAGTACAAGAAACAAAACTACCCAATGTATTATATATCGATAGAAAGCTCTTGAGAAGAGAAATCTAAATCTATGAAGTTCATCAAATTATAAGCTTTTTAAAATTAATTTTATCAGGTGCCCATTTTTCATGAAAGTACTTGAAAGGTGGAAAAACTTGACCTCCTTTTCATGCTTTCACCCTTGAATAATATTACTTCTTCTTGTAGCTACTGGATGGTTGCATTTTTTCATCCTACATTTTGAAGGTACAATGCTTGATAGCCATCAAAGGCCTTCAATTGACGATCCAATGTAGCACTTTACTTCTCAATTGCTTTACTTGCTTTTTTTTGGCTATAAGTTGCTCCCTTCATTTTGTCTACCAAGAGATATATACATTTGTTGAGCATAGTCCTCTACTTCTTGTAGATCTCCAGTTGTGGTTGGCCTTGAGATTGTAATCTTGCCCACTACTCTATCTTCTTCTTTTGCTTAAATTGCTTCTACTTCTTCAAGCTTCACAATTTACAAAATCTGCAATGAACTTGAAATAGTATCATGTACATGATCTTTTAGAACACTTTGATTTGTTGCCTTCAACTTACATACAATATCATGTATATGATCTTCTAGAACACTTTGATGTGTTGCCTTCAACTCATCTTCTTGTTGTGGCACAACTTCTGGGATAGATTGTGGAATTTTTGGTTTCTTGGTTCCAAACTCCTTGGTCTTCTTCGCTTGGTCTTTTTGTGCTCTAGATCTCTCTTTACGTCTTATTCTCAATAAATCTTTTTGACTTCTTCATGGAGGTCCACTTATTGTACCATGGAAGGGTTCCTCATCCTTGAGCTTTGCAGCTTCCATTGTTCTTCTAGATCCCCTTGTAGTGTCCTCTCCATCCCAAATATTAATTTCTCTCTTTCCAGTCTATCCACCCATTACAATAGATCTTTAGTGGGAACCAAGCTTCCTTTTTCTTTTGCTTAGAGGTGTATTTCTCTACCCTTTATTCTTCTTGGGTCTATGTAGCTTCAGATTGCTTGACTGACACTTTTGATTGGTGTTTAGTTTGTTTGGGTGGAGATCACGCACATCATGAGCTGGCGGTGGAGGGGTAGGTCTTAGAGGTGTGTGTGCTTGGCAGTTTTTCTCCTCTTCTTCATCTTTCTTTCTTTCTTCTTCTTCCTTTTATGTTTGCACTCTTATTTTCTTGTTAGCTTCCATTCTAGCTTTTTTTGCAATCTTTGCTTTTATTTTGCTCCATAATGGTCTGGAATAGCTCTTCCTCTTCTCGTCTAATATGTTCAATATTTCTCATTTTGAATTTAGCCTTCTTCTTTTTCTTGGTTTTACTACAACTTTAGCTACATTTGCCTGCTCTTGGTCCAATCATGCTTTATTTTGTACGTTAGTCTCTATGTTGTTAGCATTTTTTACTAGATCAAGGTTCTACTAGTTCTAAGCTTTGCTCTTCCAGTCATCTTGGCTTTGAGGGATTGTCTATTTGTCTTATTCACTTGAACTTTATTTCTTTTGGTGATCAAAATCTTCCTCTTCAAAAGAGGTGTGAACTGCTTGTAGCTTTTGTTTAAGTCAAGTGCTTAGCCTTGGGGATTTTCTTTGGACCTCCTCCTTTGGTCGGATCCAATGATTTTTCTCAAGAGATGGTAGTAAATTGTTTGCCATCTTGAGTGCATGATATGAAAACCTTGTTAGAGCTTTTGCTCCTCCAATGTAGTTTACCTTTTCCATCGTCTTGGTTGGTAGTTTTACGAGACTCTCATGGACATAATTGTAGGTAATTTTCCCCTCTGATTGGCACTATCTTTTGTCGAATCTTTACTCTCTAAATCTCTCATTGATCCTAGGTTCCGTAGCACTTGGGTTGACCTAAATGTTCATAAATTAATATTGAATTTGGATGCTAGCCTAGCTAGATTGCTTACCAAGTTTCCATAAATACATAGCAACTTTTGAGTCCAATCTCTTGTCAAGGACTTCTATCTCTAGCAATGCTCCAAGGCTATGAAGAAAACATTAAATTAGGATATTGATTTTCTATGTACACTTTCTATATATGACCTGTTTTTGGGTGAGAAAATCCCCGTTTAAGGTCTCACTGAATCTACCAAATGTCATAGCTGCCCTTAGAACTTGTTTCTCCTATATCTTGGCTTTGGTGGATATTTTTAAGCAAAAGTTGGATATCTGCAAAGTACTCAAGTATATCTACAAGACTATTAATCTAGATATGCCCATCGTGAAGGAAAATTTAGTATCACCTTAAAGATCTAGACTTGCTATCAAAGATTTGACTTGATACACTTGTTTTCAATGCAAAGTTAAGTACCCTGACAAAGCTTGGTTTAATTTAGACCACTTTAGCTTGACCAAAAGCCCAGTTTTTAATTTGGTAGACTATTTGATCCGATTTTGGTCTTTGATAGTGATCAAAATGTCAAAATTAAATCAAACTTCACCTATGGGCTATTTTTAACATGTACATACAATGTTTACCAAGAGACTTACAAACAATCATAATTTTGGCCCAAAACTATAGGGTCACAATACTCAACTTTTGGTCCAATTTTAAGACAAATTTAATGGAGTGATATTCACCTACTTGGTGAGTCCAATTATGTCCCCTATGGACAATTTAGATTTTGTCTCGAGCAATTCTAATACATTTTTTGTATATTTGCATTTTTTGTCTAGTTTGCTCTATTGGTCTTAGTTGTAAAGTCCAAATTGTCCAAAACATACTATGTAGCATTGTTAGCAGCCAAGCTGACAATAACACCATTTTTTATCACTTTGAGCCAAACCCTTTATAGCTATGCATCAGATTAGTGAATAAAAATTTTGTCGAGGCTAATATTTTGTATTAAATCCATTCATTTTGACATGTATGATAGGTAAATGGGGTCAAGAGCTTCTTGTTTGTAATTTTTATGTTTCCATTAAGTGTGATCCTCAACCCTAATTTATCCAAAGTTTGAGTCAAAGTAGACTTTGTTTTAAACATTGGCTAAGGTAGAAAAGCCAATTTTGTAAACATGAACCTAAGTTTTGGATAATGAAAGTGAGTGTATGATTACTGTTATTGATTGTGTCCTCCCTCTTGCCTCTCTTGCTCATATCTCCCTTGTACGGTGTGGCATTTCAATCCCGAGTATAGCTAGGTGTTTCGGTGTGATGGCACTTCTATTTTATGTAAGTTATTCGCGATAATTTGTGATTTTTTGTATGCTTGTCTACATTCTACTTTTGCTCATATTGCACAAATTGCATGTTCAAATCAAGTTTTGAGCATAGAAGTAGGTAGAGCTTGCTTAGAGGAAGGTATTAAGTGCTTCAAGTGTCCGAACTAACCTGCTAAAAGTAAGCTATTTTTATTAGATGCGATTTTTCCAAGGTGTTTATAAGAGAATTTGGCGTCATAGAGACATCTAATATGGCATGGTCTTTCATGTTCATCTTCATCTTGAGCCATTTTTTAGTTTCAATAGAAGTAGCATAAGTGAAATATTGTCAATGTTGCTCGTTGCTAATTTTTTTGAAGTGGATCATTTTTTGGCAAATTAGGTAAGAAGCGCGCCTATCATTGAGCATACTGATCTATAATTGCATTTTCATAATTGACATCACCAACATACTCCTAACATCATTAGAAATAATTGCATGTGAAAAAATTGGGAATAGAGCACCGATTATACTCACCGATTATACTAGTTTATATTAAGCACATGTATTATCCAAGGTACACATCCATGAACCATTTTGCAACTTTGACCTTACAACCTCATTGTATGCATTTAGTTAATAAATAATGCCAAGTTTGGTGTCATTTGATTCACTCGATCTTTAAACATGGTTAAAATTGGAAAAAATTGTTGAATAAGTGAAAAAGAGGGAAACAACTAGGATTTTGACATCATTAGGTCTTTAGACATAGTTAAAATTGGAAAAAACTACTCAATAAGTGAAAAAGGGGGGACGAAGTGGGATTTCAATTCATTGGATCTTTAGACAAAGTTAGAATTGGGAAAAATTGCTATATACGTGGAAAAGAGAGAAACAACTAGGATTTTGGCATCCAAAAGAAAAACTTATCATCAATGAAACCCTATAAGTGTATAAAAAGCTTGGGCAATCCAAAAGAGCAAAAAAGTATTATATTAGGTGGTCTATAATAGGCACGCTTAATATCTAGCATCATCATAGGAACACAATTTTTCTTCTTTGAGGTAACCTAGGTCTTGCACATGGCATATGAAAGCTGTTTGGAAGAATTTGGAGTTATAGGTGATGAGAAATTGCTAAAACAATCTGGAACCTTTTGAGAATTTCAAAACTTGAGATAGAAACTAATTTGAAGAACCAAAATGAGTGAAATTCAACAGAGGGGTATATTTTCACTAGTACAACCCAGAGGATCCCAAAGACTAGGAAAATTTTTGCCAGATTCAACTTTCTATATTAGGTGGGCCTAATACAAACAAGTGCAAACATCGTATTTGTGGAAAATTTGTGAACTCCTCAAAAGAGTTGGCTTCAATATCAAAGTAAATTTGGCAAGTTGGACCATTGAGGAGTCACACTAATTTGCAGGATTTGGAGCAGTTTGCAAAAAACCAACCAGTGATTACCCCAAAGGAAGATCCTTTAATCAAAGGAGTCGATCACAAGTTTGCAATTGATTGAATAGTCATTGAGGATATGTATTAATCTAAGATTTGGAAAAGTGATCTAAGATTTGGCAAAGTGCTAGGAAATCTTAGTACATTTGATGAAAAATTTAGTAAAGTCTCAACGAAAGAGAGTGTGAACCAAGATGACAGATTGTCACCATCTTTGAAGAAGTGCAAGACACATACTCTGATAGTAGCTCAGAGATGCCAATGGAAACAACTTCAAGGATTGCGGTTCACAACCTACCCCTGAGGTACCATTATATCTTGACGTTTTTTGAAGCAAAATGGTCATGGAGCGTATAATTATCTGGATGCAAAAGATAAACCTTGTGTGAGAATAAATGACCATGAGATAGAGTTTGAATAAGAAGCCCAAAACAATCAATAAGGAGGATCCTACATGGATTCTAAGGGCATAATGTATGTGTTAGTATAACACCCAGACACTATGTATGAATGGGGAAATATCGTTGAAACTCTCATCCCTAGTGAGGATATCATGAAAGGACCACCTTCCATAGGGATGTTAGACTATAAACTAATCAACTCTGAGATCGTGAGATGCTTGAAAGTCTACTACTATAAAAATGTGGATTCAAACAAAAGGTGGAAAACACAAGACCAACAACCCTCATAGATAACAGGAGAGTGTATATCTTTAGGAAGAGATGATGGAGCCATGTTTGTCTTTAGGCTTTGAGAAAAATACAACGACGGGTTTCAAATCCATGGCATAAGAAGATATAGATACCACATTGTATTACGGGTATTTAGTGAAACATTATAAGCCAAGACCAAGAAGAGTAGAAGTTCCACAACCTTCCACTAACAACACGCACAACAAAAGAGGCTTGACAATAAGCCAAACACAAAACAGAGAGCTAGATGATTTGATACCACGAGTTTGGCTTAACGGAGGGGCCTATGAAACACCTGATGTGGATGTGTAGCTCAATCCGAGTCTGATAAAAAAATGTAAATTTGGTGGCAATGATCTCCCCTTGGGTAAAACAACCCCAAATGTATGGTGCCACTCAAGTAGTAAAAGATCCTCTTAACTTAGTTCCACTGTGTAGACCTTGAGCTATACATAAATCTGCACACAAGTGAGATTGCATTCTAAACATATGGCCTCATTATGCATGCATAAATTAAGCAACCAACATCTTGTTGATAGAGTGTGACATCAAATAATCTCCAACATCATGACGACTAAGCTTCAAAGCTATCTCCATAGAACTAGATATCCTCAAGGCTAAATCTATGCAATATTTTCTCAATATACTTTGTTTGGCACACAAAAAATAAATTATATGCCCAATAATGATGCAAAAGCCCTAAATTTGACATCTCAAAATAGGCATTCAAATTAGCCTTAAAATCAGCAATATGCCCTTCAGCCAGTCCAATGAGCAACATGTCATCTACATAGAACACAAATTAGAAAAACATCATCCGCACACTTGACATAAAAAGTGTTCTCAATTGAACCATTCAAAAAACCATTTGCAGCAACCAAGTAAGCATGAATCTTTTCATATCAAGCACATGGTTCTTGCTTCAAACCTTATAATGCCTTCTTAAGCTTGCACACCTTGTTTTCCTACCCTTTTCATACAAAACCACGAGAGTGCACTACATAAACTTCATCATGTAAATTGCCATTCAAAAATGTAGTCTTTATGCCCAACTGGATGTACATTCCAACCATTCACAATAGCATTCTAATGAAACGCATTATAGCCAACCAAAATTTTGAATTTTGTGCTTCATTAATGAGAAAGGCTATTCCTCATCATACACACTAGATGCGATCAAGACATAACACTGTCATGCATAAGAGGCATGCTAAAAATGACTATTAAAGGTGCAATTGATTTACTACCATGTAGGGTTTGCACAAGCCATCTTAGCATACCTTTAGCTTGCTCATTTTCAACTCTATCCTCATCAATCACATCTTGTAATTCGCATCAAAAAATGGATGATATGTAGCATCATTTGAAACCTACGTAGGCTGTTTATGTGCTTCTTTAGGACTTACATTCATATTCCCACCACTGAATAGAGGCAACAAATTATCATACACATTTGGTGGGTGCTTATCTGTCTCTTTGGTACATGCTAATAGGGGCTGAATTGCTTCTTTCATAAAAACAACATCTTGAATAATCAAGATACAGTATTTGTGGATGTTACAACTTGGAAACTTTGCTTTCTCGACTATAACCAACAAAAACACATTCCACGACCTTATCATCCAAATTTTGCATTGTTGGCTCATTCACCAAAGCATAATCCAAGCAACCAAACATATTCAAGTGACCAATGGATGGATTCTTAGCGTGCCAAGCCTAATAAGGAGTGGCAGACGACAATGATTTAGTGGGACACCTGTTTAGCTCATATGCATCACATATGATAGCCTCAAGCTAGAACACATATGGCAAGGCTTGGCTTTTGACCATACATCATGCCATTTCCATAAGTGACCTATTTTTCCTCTTTGCTATATTTTGTTGGGGGGTATGCGGCATTGTACATTGGCTTTTTACAATTCCAAAAATGCACTAATCTCTTTAGACATATGATCCGCCCTTCGATCAAAATGAAGGGAGCCCACACTACAATTAATTAGATACATTTTTAGCCATAAGAAAACCATTTTTGAAACACATAAATACTTTGCGCTTTGTCTTAAGCACATACACCCATGGATGCCTACGACAATCATCGATGAAAATCACAAAGTAAACAAATGATTCCCAAAAGAAGAGATGTGCATTGGATCCAAACATCGTTGTGTACAAGTTGCACTTTGTGATTATCCCACACAGAGCCATCCTTTGAAATCCTTAAAATGTTATATTTTGCCCAAAATATATCCTTCACATATATGTTTCAATGGTGCCTCAAGAGGGGGCGATGAAGCAACCATATCAGGTCTATGCAAGCGTAGCAAATTGACAAATTTTAGATGAGAAAAATAAGCATGCAAAATTTTTGCATCAAGAGATAAATCTTCCACACATTTTGTATAGACATTGAGCTTATATAATCCAAGAAACAAATTATTAGATGCCACAAATATATCACCAAAAACGAGATCAAGTATACTACATCTTTCATCCATAAACTTGACTACAAGACAAGGTTTCTCAAGTGCACATACAAACAAATGATTGTGTTTGATCCTAGGTACATATAGAGCATCCAAAAGTTTCAAAGAGCTACAATTGAAAATAGTAAGTACAATCGTCCCAATTCCTTGAACTAGATAAGAGGCATTATTGGCACACATGATAGTATTCCCCTTAGAGATAGTCTCAAGAGAAGTGAACAAATTATGATGAGATGCAATATGCTTAGTTTCACATTGCACCCCTATCAAAGACACATGATTCATAGATTCTAAAACACATGCATCATGTGGTTATGTCACCATAGGATCACCCACCAAAAATCACCTCAAATGGAGAACATGACCTAGAAGTGTGTTGGCGACATTACCGTGGATGTCAAATCCCGCTCTGATACCGATTGTTGGAATTATAACTGCATGAATGCACACATATGGAGAAGATGAAGGATAAGCTCAAGAGCACACAACATAGGAAGTAGTATCATTAATTGTGTCAATACAATGATAAGGCCTTGAACTAGAGTGCTGATGTATATATAAGCCGGGAAAAAAAAAACCTCCGAAAGAGGAAAAAAGTGCCCCAATGGTCCTAAGTGTTTTCACACACATCAATACCATATTATGGTAGCACCTAAGGAGTGAATTTTATGTCAAAATATTAAATTTTCAAAAATTAATGCACTTATACATGTTTCACGGTGCAAACAATTGATTTGCTTTGATTGTGCTGGATATATAGATAGGGAGAAATGCACTTATTGTTGTACAAGGTCTGTCATAGTTCTAGAACCCAAAATATTTGACTTGACTAGGGAATCTAGCCTTTTTCACAATATCGAATTGAGAGCGTCTTTTCCCATCTTATTGGGACAAATAACTTCAAGTAGCATCTCTTGCAAGGCTGCATCTCTTGTCAAAAGGCTAGAGGTTAAGCCTAGAGGTGCAAACTATGACCAGGAAAAATATTGAAATTTGGCATGCTTTTTGTACAATTTCTTATCAAATAGTATTTCTTGAGAAGGCAATAGCCTTTTGTATATCATTGAAAGCCAAGGGTACCACACTCCAACCAAGCATGCCAAATTGTTCTTAATCATGATATGGTCTCAAGAGACTACCTCTTAGCAATGCTTTATGACGCCTAACTCTATTTCTAGATTACTAATGACATCAAATAGAAAAATTGAGTGCCTTGATCCGCGTATTTGACCACATATTTTTTATTTGTGCTTGTGTGTTTTTGAAAAAAAAATCAGCCCTAATTATGGTGGGGGTTTGGCACATTCCTCCTGAAGGGCATAATCGTATAATCAGGTATCCTTAGTCAATTTCAAGCAAAACTCTCAAGTGTTGGTGGTTGACAATGCCAAGTTGTACTTTGAGAAAGGACCTCTATTCTAAGACCAAGAAAGAGCTTTGAACTCAATGCTCCACCCGTTGTGCACCGGCTCCTCTTTATAAGGTCAAGCCCCCATGCCTAATTCCCATAGGACCCTACCCTTGCTACCTTTGGTCTTACATGACTCCCCCCTTAGATAAGTGATTTTGTCCTCAAAAAAAAAAATGGGGTATTTCTTCGTAAAAGATCACAAATTTCTTTCTAGGTGGCATCTTCTCCAAGTTTATCTTTCCACTTAACTAATGCTTGTCGATGTACATGATTCATAAATCTTGATAGTCTAAATGTGCTCGGATTCATGCGGCTAGGTTGGAGGTTCAATAAAATCAACCAGAACTTGATGATTAATTACATTGTCATCCCTATGCAATTGTCTTATTAAACAACTTACATGAAAAATTGGATGAATACAAGAATGTGCAGGTAAAGAAAGTTTGTAGACCAGATCACGAATTCACTTGAGTATCTTAAAAAGGCCACAATATCTAGGAGATAACTTAGGTGTAGACATAGTTTTGAAACTTTATGGATGTTTTGGAACCCGTAAGATTACCTCTTCTCCTTCCATGAAGGTTATTTGCCAACATTTCTCATTAGCATACTTCTTGTAATAGTCATGTGCTTGTCAAAAATTTTGATGAGCAATATGCAGGATGTTCATATGGTCTTGGATGAAGTCCTTGACTTGCTGAGTTTTCTCAGTAGCCAACCCCATCATAACTAGTGATCTAGGTTGAACCTATAAGCATTTTGTAACATGCTTGGCACTATTATAAACAAAATCCAAAATAGGGAGATAATTTTCCCAAGTGGATTGCTTCTTGCTAACGTATAGTCATAGCATATCCTCTAGCACTTACTTAACTCGTTCAATCTACCCATTCGTCTTTGGATGATGTGTAGTATCGATATTGAGTTATGTTTCCATTGTTTAAACACACCCCTCCAGAAGTGACTATGAAACTTGGGATCACGATCACTCCTAATGTTACTAGGCAATCCATATAATCAATACAGCTTTGCGTGACGCAAAGATCTTGGCTAGCTTTGGAGTTTGAATAGTAGACTTGATTAGAATAAACTTATAGAGTTCCGTCAATCGATCTACTATCACCCATATCAAGTCATGTCCGTGTTAATGTATGGTGGTTGGTAGGCCCACTATGAAATTCATCAATATACTCTCCCATTTTCCATTGGAATCTCCAAAGGATGCAAGAGGCCTCTTTTCTTCAGGTGCTCTAATTTATTAGCTTGACATTTTTGGCAGTGCAAGACATAGTCTTGAACATAGCCATGTAAGCCTAGCGAGTAAAATTATTGGAGAAGAACTATCCCAATAGCTGGTTTGCTAGCATCTATTTTGAGCACAAAAGGTTTCATAGGATCCACAATAGCTAAAATAGGTGCAATATTTAGAGCAACCTTAATTGCATCAAAATTTTGTTGTTGAGATTCTCCTTAAAGAAATGTTTCCCTTGGCCTTCAATTGGTTAGTCATAAGAAACAACAATTTGAGCATAGTTTTTAATGAACCTTTGATAAAAACCTGTGAAGCTTAAGAAAATCTTAAGATCCTTTGATTTTTTGGAGAAGGCCAATTGCGGATGGCATCCCTTTGAATTGATCCATTTTAGTCTGATAGTAGAGATTGCATGCCCCAAATAGTAAATTTCTTCTTTCAAAAAAACAAACTTGGTTTCCTTAGCATATAATTTGTGTTGTCATGGCAGATCAAATACATGCATCAAATGTTGTGCTCTGCTTCAGATGCACTATATAATACAATGTCATCAAGAAAAACAATGAAAAACTTGCCCAGATGTGGCTTCAAAATTTTTTCCATGAGTTTCATGAAAGTAGTTGGCGCATTGGTTAAGCCAAAAGGCATAACCAAAAACTCATAATATCCAAATCTTGTTCAAAATGAAATTTTAGGTATATAAGCAAGTTGAATTTGTACTTGGTGATATCCTATCCACCAATCTGTTTTTGTAAAAGTATGGACGTGGATGAGCTTGTCAAAAAATTCATCAACTCGTGGTAATGGATAATCTTAATGGTAACCATACTCTAACCACAATAATCAATGCACATGCACATACTATCGTTTGTTTTCTTCACCTATCAAAATGGAAATTGCCTATGGTGAAGAGCTAGGTTGAACAACCTCTACTAAGATAGTCAACAAGCTGACATTCCACCTCAATAGCCTTAGAATGAATCATTATGTAGGGCGGTTTACTAATGAGCTTACTACCTACAACCACATCTATGTCGTGCTGCATAGAGGACATCAGTGGTAACCCAAGAGGTAAATATGTGGGGAATATATCTTTGTATTCCGTTACAAATTGATTAGAAATATTTGCTTGTTGTGATGAGAGAAAAGTTGCAAGAGAAGGAAGATAAGAAGAAGCATGTAGCATTGAGGAATCGTCTACCATAATGGAAGTATTACTAACATTTGATAAAAATTGACACAAAGCGTAACACAAAAAGAGCTCTTCTATTTCATTATCAAAAGAGAGATTCATAAGCTTGGCTATACAAATAAGTGGTGAGAAAGGCACATCCTTTTCCTCCAATAGTAGCACATGCACACCATTGGACTCTATTATGCTCATAGGTATGACATAATGATGATCCTAACCCATGCAATCATTTCCAACTTAACAAACATGTAGCTTATCCATAATCATGACTTGAAAATCCAAGGCTATCTGATACCCGTGAATCTCAAGTGGTACACCCCTTTACTTGTGTATGCCACACTTTAGTATCATGGACATTTATCATAGCTACATTGTAGCGATAGGAACTAAGGCTTTGAGGTAGATTGAGACATTTCACCAACTTGTAGTTAATGAAACTATGAGACACTGTTATCTATCAAAATTCTCACCTTGTGACCTTTGATAGACCCATGCATTCTCATGAGCTCGTGTGGCCCCAAAAGTCGGTTGCCACATAGAGATCGTAATATAGCACTAATGGACCACTTTGATATGTGCTACCTCCACCTTGGAATAGCGAGAAGTGGATTCAAGAGGAAGCAATTGCACCATGTGCAAAACTTTCTCCTCGCCCTAAGCAATATATATTTTTTTGGAACAATCCTTTTTGCCATGTCCGCTTCCCAAGCAATCAAAACATAATTTATCCTTCCTCGCTTTTTTGAATTCCTTACTTTATAGATGGCCTTGAGCCCCCTTAACCTTTTTGGACACATTAAATGATGCTACCACAAATTTCCTCTTATTATGACTATGAGATGGATGTGCAGTGGAAATTTCTTGAATGTGTATGCTATGCAATATTTTGTGATGTGGATCATGATGAATATGAGCCTGCACTATAGCTTCCTTAAGTGTTGTGGGATCTTGGGTTTTAACGTGCTTCTTATTAAGCTCAAGATTTAACCCACAGATAAACCCTCTCGCCTGCTAGAAGGCATCTAGACCCTCTAACTTGAGGATAATATCTCCATAATGCAAGGTATACTCAAGAAGTGTCCCATGATGATTCATAGAAAACTTATCCCATGGAGTCCAGTTTCTGTCCTTCTCATTAGTGGGAAAAAATTCCTTTCTAAACACATACTTGAAGGCAACCCATTAATGTGGCTCGATGCCCTTCTCCTTGAGCAACATCCAGCATTTATAAGTATTACCTTCTAGTGTCAAACTAATTTGCAATGCCTTGACTACATCCAAATTTTGATGGAAATCATGGATACCATCCCATTTACTGAGGAAGATATTTACTGCATCCTTCTTGCGTTCTTTCTCCTTCCCACAAAAGATCAATGGTTTTGTGTTTTTTAATAGCTCGTCCACTTCTTTTGGGGCGAGAGTGGGCAATGACAAGCCTGACACGGAGCCTTGATTTGGCATGTTAGGGGCAAGGTTTAACCATAAAATGCCTGATAGAACCCCATGGTACTCACTTGCAGGGCCTGTTGAGTTAAATATTGCACTATCAGATTAGATAGTTAGTGAAATTTTCACTTCATGAGACTAGCCGACCGAGGCAACAACAGGTGCAACAAGTGTAGGAAGTTCAAAGTCTATTTATGTTTGAATCCATGGTGTAATGCTTAGTTGATAGGAAAAATTAATACCTTGTATAAATCCACCATGCAAAGATGTTGCACAAGTGTTGACAAGCAATCACAAAAAAGAGTAAGATTGTTGGGCCTTGCCAAATCAAATTTTGCAATTGAAATGATGTGTCATATCGAATTTGACATCGAGGTACCGAATAAAAGCTGGAAACCATGTAAGCCTTAGTGTTGCAAATCTTCAAGGTCGTAGCAGTGCCGCACATAATCTTCTTGTGGCCCAAATTCATACTTGGCACAAGTAATATCGTATAACAAATTTTTGAGGTTCTTCAACTACCACCAAAGAAGCTGCTCTCAAGTGACTATTATTGGATCACGAATGGTGCAACAATGATGCCTAAAGACCTTGCAAAGAAACTTTGTGGGTGGAAAACCCCTTGATGAATTTGAAAGCCCAAAAATTTGAAGATTACACCCATGTGTGTGAAAAGGGAGGTTTATGAGGCAACCATGGCATTGCAGACATAAACAATGGTTAATGAGCAACATGCATGCATGCGGGAGAGGTTGAATGGACGTGGCACTTCAACGCAAATTGGTCTATAGCTTGATGCACACCCAATGAGCCCAACTTTGTTCAAATTCACGTAGGTGGACTATGTAAGGGAGATGATGTGTAAGGGGCCATGCACATGCCGATCTTCTTCCTTGTGGGGGTGCTCCTCCACGGCTCCCCTATTGCATTCATGCAAAAGGCACCCAAAATAGGATCTCTACTCAAGCTCTGATACCTATCTAAGGCCAAGAGAGAACTAGAAATTCAATGGTCCACCCATCTTGCCCTGACCCCCCTTTATAGGGTCAAGCCCCCATTCCTAGTTCCCATAAGGACCCTACCCTTGCTCTCCCCTTGCTACCCTTGGCCTCACATCGCTCATGTTGGAGATGGAGGGCATGCATGAAAATCATGAGAGAGAGAAGAGAGGATGCTATATATGTGGGTGGATCCTCCTCATCCAAAGACTACTACAACTCGAAATGTAGCTCCCACTATTTGGTATGGATAGAGGAAAATAAAAGGTTAGTTATGTTGGTGAGTTTGTTAGTGGACAGAGCACATTGGACATATATACAAGTTTTCTATCCATCAACCTCCCACTTAAAGGCCATTGTGCCCTTAAACAAGCTATGGACAATATATACAAGGTAAGTAGCGTTTGGATCTCTACCCAATTCTTATAAGCACTTGATAGCAAGTAAACTTCTTGAAGGGTAGACCTTTGGTTAGTAGCCCAACAAGTTTTTATTTGTGTGTAAGTTAGATGCGCTTGTCCTCAAGAACCTCACATGGGTATTGATATTTAACATCCATGTGCTTCATCTTTGCATGAGACCCTAAAAATTTTGCATAAATGCTTAAATCTTCCAATATCCTAGTAAGTGCCATAGCTTCCTTGTTGGCATGTGATGTAGCAACATACTCTATTTCTATGATAGACACTTGAATGTCCAAATATAGGACTAGTGTAAGAACAATCCCTCTTTTTTACAAGGGAAATGCTAGGAGCTTGACCAGAAGGCATTAGAAATATTTTCTTGGATAATGAATTTTTATAGTGAGGTTGTGTTTTACACCGCATAGACTTGAGTATTTAAGGTTTAAACACAAATCTTTTAGTTCACGGATTTAAAGTTTAAAAGATAGTTTCTAAGAGATTTTGTGAGTACATTCACAGTAATAAAGAGGTTTTTTTTTTGTAGATCCTGTAAGTGGCCTCAGTAAGTGGCGTGGCGGCCAACTGTTGAAAAAAGTAATGAAATTATTCATAGATGAACATATGATATGACATAAATGAACTTTTAAGCTCAAAAGATAGTTGACTTTAGACAAGTGACAATGATTGGTACAAAAACAACTCAGTCTTAGAATTATTATGTACATGGCTATAAGAATGAGATCTCATTCTAGTGTAAAAATACAATAGTTGATCCAAAAAGTATGTCTCAAGCTGTAGTAAGAGCCAGTGATGTCACGGACAGTCATTTGCTTCAAGCCAAATAAATTCCAAGAAAGGAAAGAGTCCTTACCTACATCCATCCAAACAAGACAACAGATATGTTAGCCTTGGATGTGTTTTACGGGAGTCAATGGACTATATCAATTGTTATTCATGTCCAACTTACAACTTTTTCAACTAAAAAGCTAACATCCAAAGTGTGTATGTATTCCAGTTCTTTATTGTTTTGAAAAAAGTTCATTATCCCAAATATTTTTGGAAGTACTTATAGGTATGGTTTCTATATAACCCCATTTTTTAAAACCTTAAATAGATAATAGCATACATATGATTCTGATCAGAAGGCCACCACCCCTTCTGATCTAAGTGTCTTAACCCCCATATCATCCCATACATAAATTTTTTTAATATTCAAATTATTTTACCAGATTTATCAAGCTCAAATTCGTCTAGCTTTTTCAAGTACCATAAGCCACAAAAGTCTTTGAATCAACAACTTTAGAAAAAACTTCCATTGATAGTTTTAAGGTTACCATCTTGGTTAAGAAAAACCAAATTCCACACGGAGTCTATCATACCACAATTAGTATGCCAAATGAGATGAAGACCTACTAAATCAAGTCAAGCTGACCTTCACAAAGTTAAAACACTATCACATCCTGGTAAACAAAATCAAAGATAGCAGCACCCTTTAATACGTTGGTAGCTTGCTACAAGCTTGGTATCAGATGGAACAAGAGTTACTTCACGGTATGAAGTCAACAAACCAACAATTGCACATAACAATTGCCCCTTGGGGCTAGTAGTACCAAATCTACCATTACCTTTCAAGGGTATATTATACCACCCTATTATTTAAAAACCAATTTTCAGGCAGCGTAGTGCTAGGACAGAGTTTCTATGGCAGAAACCAGAAGACTAATGTGCCACATTGGCTTGTCAGAAAATAGCCTTAAACAAGAGCCAGAACATTATTTACGCACGGGTTTCACCAAGCCAAAGGTGTAATATGTTTTTACCCAAAAGCTGCCAGTGAAAAAATTTAACACAATAATCAAGTTTGCAAGAGCCGATTAATAACCAATAGTGCAACCAACGTCAGAGGAGAAATGATGCAGGCGTTAAAAAAACTGTTAATCCAAAAATTACGGACGTAATCACCATCAACTATCAAAATCAAAGGCATCTCAACAACTTAGCATGCTTTGAAGTGGTGCAAAGTACTGCAAAACAAACAAAAAATTATATAACCAACCTGAGATGCCTCCTTGTGTTCCACCATCTCCTTTGCAACACAGTAAGCAAGTGTTCAGGCCTTCAAAACCTCACTTTTTATGTACGCACACAAAAAACACAAGAGCCACTCCACACGCAGTTACGTTTTGATTACAAATGAGTCCCAAACATCGTGAACCATGGTATTACTTTCTAAACGGCCCTGCCTCACGAGGCTAAGTGAGGGGTAAAGATTATCCCTCACCTCATTATAAATACCCGATTTGGTACGTGTTCTGGAGAGCCAAATTCAAGGCAAAATCGTGAACGATCTGTTATCATGACAAAGAGAGTACACTCCAGTGGCAGTCACCAACCTTAATCCAATGGATTGGGGGGGGGGGGGGGGGGGGGGGGGGGGGGGGGGGGTTGTGTGTTTGTTTGTGTGTTAGGAGTGAGCGAGAGCAGACTACATTTTATATTTAAAGCACTGGATCCCAGTGCAACTTTATAAAAAACAGTCAGGGAGAAAGTAAAAGAGAATAAAAATGCTTTATGACTATCTTTGGTAATTTGGATCTACTAAACCAGGTTAGGATAGGATGGATATTTAATCAATCTATACTACGTCTAGTATACTCTAATGAGTTTTCTAGAAGGAAAAACCCTTGTCATGTGATTATCATTTATGGGATGGATATACGAAGCAATTCGGCATTCTTGGAATGCACGTATGCACCACGGATCTCTCTATTATGGAGAATATATCTGTAAGATGCCTCCTTTCCAAAGGCCTCAATCACATACCCCCTCACCCACTTAATCCCCATATTGCTTTAAAAGGACTTACTGGATGCTCGCATTACCATATTCTTTGCAGGGTTGAGTTGCAAATGTCTTCGGCCAGATGTAGGAACTTAGGACATCTCTCTCTCTCTCTCATTGGAGAGAGAGAGAGAGAGAGAGAGAGAGAGAGAGAGAGAGATTTTATTAGCATCATTGGAGGTCAAATATGACCTATGGGATCAAAGCTAGATGTGATGTAGTATGTATGGGGCTGATGAGTGATTCTCAACAATCCAAAACTGGTGATGAGAGGTGCAAATGGAGAGTCCATATTGTGTCTAGGAGAGGAAAGCGTGTAGGTCTAAGTCATGGCTAAAAATTTGAGGGAAGCAAGTTTGGATGGGACCAAAAGTTGAGAACTCTAGTAGTGTGTGGTATTCAAACTCTCAAACTTGAAGTGAGCATAATGTGCACAATCAATTTGACTCTTCTTCATTGCCTTAACAACCTATCTCGCATCAAAGGGAGTGGGAGCTAAGCCTAATGGCTGCGATAGTGCATATTGTTGACGAGGGAATAGGCTCAAGCATGTAAGAACGAGTACGGTTTCTTTCAGCAAAGAACATGGTTTTGTGATTGGGGGCAATATTGATGGTGTAATGTATGAAACGTGAAGCCGGATTCCTCCCAAGTCATAATACATTGGCTTTGTAGAAAAGCTTTAGTCACGTGGGAGTCTATTGAGGCATCATGTAGCAAGTGTAATGCATCCCATCTCCCAAACCACTTCTTTATTTCTTGCATCCATCCCATGCTCAAGATCTTGCTTTTATGTGTCTTTTGGAATTTTTTTCTGGCTTCCCATGCAATTATAAGAAGTTGATGTAAGGGGTTTGGGCGCATCTTTGTCATGTACTCCACAACACTTTCCATACCCATAACCTCAATTGGACGAGATCTTGACTCAAGAAGTAGGAGAATATATGGTCTTTGTGTCTTAACTTGGCAAAAGTTTGTGAGAAACTGCTTTTGAACATTCTCAAACTCTTTCCAAGTAGACTTGGAGATGCTTCCACCCCACACAAAATTTGACATTTCCCACGTTACACATATTCTCAAATGCATAGTACACTCTCTTCCTACCTTCCAAATGATGCATATCACATTCATGCCACTTGTGATTGGCCAGGACCTTAACGCCAAGGTACGTAAAGCTCTCAACAACTTCAAGTATCTCTTGTTTTAAATGCATGATTTCTCCTTATGGTTGGTTTTCATAGGCATAACCTTTGTTTAAGATTCGTTCACAATCAGCCCACTATGCAAGAAAAATTTCTCAAGGACAACCATAAACTTTTTTGCATCCTCTAAAGTGTGTGCTAGAAACACTACATCATCTGCATGCAACAAAAGCATGATTACCACATTGCAAATAATGACATCTGCAATCCCTTCTTCTTTCATAAAGGCAAGTACCATTTTTTTTCGATTGATCGACGCATAGATTAAAGAGAGTGGGTGACACCCTTGTTTTGAAATCCATACAAAGAGATAACTTCTCTTCCCTTTGGTTGAGATTATCACGCTTGGTCGTTTCTTCACATGTAAGGTCAATACATAACGTTTGATGGTCTGATTTTGGAGTCCATTGGCCTAGGATAAAACTCTTTATGTGATGCATAATGGCTTTAGAGAGTAGCATATAGTAACTTTCCATAGTAATGAGAGAGAGAGAGAGAGAGAGAGAGAGAGAGAGAGAGAGAGAGAGAGAGAGAAGGATAAGTAGATAGAGATTAAGAGATAAAGAAGGAAAAAAATGTTCTATCTCTCGCTAACTCTCTCTCTCTCTCTCTCTCTCTCTCTCTCTCTCTCTCTCTCTCTCTCTCTCTCTCTCTCTCTCTATCTCTCCCCTTCCTTCTCAAGGTACCCAACCGCATGTCTGCTCAAAGGAAAATAGTAGGGTACATTTCTTATTTGATTTTGAAATGAGTCTATGAATATGAGACGTGTCATTTAAACTTCAACTTATTATTTTTTAATTAATAGTGAAAAAGTGATGGGTATGACTTCCATGGATATCTTTGATTTTGCAACAAGTTTTGAAATGGATGTGTCAAACCTACCAATAGAAACGTACTTCGTCAATGGATATAATGGATGTGTTAGACCTACCAATAGTAACATACTCCTCAATTGGTAATAACTCCTCATCAAACTAACAAACCTCCCAATGGTGGATATTCTAGTTGAATGAAACCTAAATTGACAATAGATGTTGTGTGCAATGTTTAAGGTGCTAATGGTGGTCACATCCAAATTGCACATTACATTTTTGATAAGACGGAGGAAGTCACAAAGAACACTCTCTTGAACCTTGTTGAGGAGAAAAGACT
Organism: Adiantum capillus-veneris; assembly: GCF_014529385.1. NCBI lineage: Eukaryota > Viridiplantae > Streptophyta > Polypodiopsida > Polypodiales > Pteridaceae > Adiantum > Adiantum capillus-veneris. The sequence continues at coordinate 136,135,545 of NC_140932.1, forward strand.
TCTTTCATATCATGAAGAGATCTCTATAATCTTTGTGGTGCATGAATCAATTTTATTCCTCCCCACCAAAACTTCGATGCATGGACTGTACAATATTGAGATTCCATAGTGGAATTCTATGGATGTGTGTTAGTTTGGAAAAATAGCTTGGCTCTTGCATACAGTGGCCAATGAAAATGGAAGGTTGGATGTTGTGTGCCACGTTGATGATCACATGATGGTGAGAGATGTTATAGGTGTTGTTGGATGGCAAAAAGACCACACCAACATGCAAGACTCCAATATGCAAAAAAGGAAACAAAAATGTTTGTTCATTGCTTGTTTTTGTAATGAAGATGGGGCATCCACCACTGACAACATTAGCCATTAGATTATCATGAGAGGACACTTGGTTTGATCCACTCCAAGAGAGTGAATGGACAAAACAAGAGGATGGCATGCCATTGAGATTGTCATAATTCTATAAATTTTGTGTGGAAATTCAGGTAATGTGGAATGTAGGCATGGCTTCATATGGCAACTACTGACTCAATACACAAACCAAAATGATATTTTGGTGTAGTTCAAAGGAGATTCTAAGATGCTAGCATTGCTTAGGAGCCACATGGGTCGAATGGTGAGAATTTTTGAAGACAATCAAGAGTACACTAACAAGATTTATAGCATCTTAGACCAGAAAGCAATTTGTTTCAAAGAGATGCAAGGGCATGGAAAGAGATTGAGATGGCTCATATGATAGAGGAAGGAGCAAGCACTCAGAAGGAGCCAATAATTATAGAGTTGGAACCAAGAACCCATGGCTTAGATTAGGAACCTCTAGTTTTTGAATGATAAAACCTTGTAGTGATGGCAGACAATTGGCAATTTGATCGATTAAGCTATCGTTAAATAAGCTATGATGTAGTTGCTGCATTGATTAGCTAATTTTTCAAAAACTTGGCTTTAAACTCAAAGGTCAACTTTTTTGACGTTATATGTAATAACTGAAAGTATGTTCTTCACTTTGAAAATTTTAAATTCTTCAACGGTTCTAAATTAAATTTGAAATTTTCAACATTTGTGGCTTTGAGGAATTTTGTTGGACTTCAAAGGCACTGACTAAGAAGCCTTGGTGAGATTGAGCCCTTGAATTTTCAAGACCTTATGGGCCTTAACTTTAAAAGGCCTTACTTCTTGGACAAGGCTAGGGTGAAAAGAAAGTTATTTTTGAAGCAAGTAGCCTGCAAGTTGCGGAAGGGCAATGTAGGAGGAGAGAAGTAGGTTGCATGGGATTGTACAGGGGCTCTCTCAACCATCCATCTCTCTCTCTCTCTCTCTCTCTCTCTCTCTCTCTCTCTCTCTGTGTCTCTCTACCATCCATGGACAACATTTGGTAGTAGCACACCATCTTGCTTTGTTAATCATTCTATGTTGTAGGTGCACATCTATAACATCAATTCCTCTCCTCATTATTTGCATCCCACCCACAACCCCAAGCACCACATATGTAGCAAAATTGGCAAACATTGTTGGTCATAGAAGACCAAGTCCATCGGTCTTAGTGGCAACATGGGTTGTAGTAGAAGCTAACAGGGGACAAAGATCTTCATGAAAGGTGGGGAAATGCTTAGTTGGCATAGATTCTTGGAAGTCAATGTCTCTCGTTCACTCTCACATTCTTGCCCTCCACTATCGGGTTCACTTTGTGTTCCTCTCTCTCTCTCTCTCTCTCTCTCTCTCTCTCTCTCTCTCTCTCTCTCTCTCTCTCTCTCTCTCTCTCTCTCTCTCTCTCTCTCTCTCTCTCTCTCTCGTGATGCTTCTTTGCTCACTTGATACTTGTGCAAGAGATGGATAGTATGTCCCTACATACCTCATCTGGGAAAGAGACAAAGACCCCAACCACACAAGCATGACATGCAATAAATTTTATTTGTTTTTATAGGGCTCTTCCTTACATAGGGTCTCTCTTCAAGTGGAATTTATGCTTGCACTTGGCTATCAAATCCTTCATACAAGACATCCCTTCTAGATAGAGACATGAGAAGACTTAGAAAGGGAGCATGTTGGTCAATACGTATGCCAATTATGGTTATCATAGCATAAGAAGTCATCAAAAAGCTTCTCCTCCATGACGCCATTTCTTACAGTGCACTTATTGCTATTTATGTGAAAGAAATTATTTTGAGTGGATGATCGTGTCACAAAGTAGTGGGCTATTTTCAACAACTACAAAATGTGTTTTCTCTCCAAGTGCAATAGCCTATGCTTGCGTATTGGAGGCATGTGCAATATGCACGATGTTTGAATGGGCAATCAACTTCAATATGTGATTGTTTGTGAGGCTTCTAGAAAAAAAAAAAGCCATGCTTGAAATTTTGTTTGTTTACATGAACACTAAGGCTTTTCTATTCTAGAAAACACTAAAGTTATTTGAAAATATCTCTAGGAATGTGTTGATTGCAAGATATGTCCAACAAAGTTATGAGCATGTAGCATTGGGTAGTTTTTTGCGAATCTAGAGTAGGAATTCTCTCCAACTATATGGTCAACGAGTATGCCAATGAAGTGATTGATGCCAAGACTACATCATCGGTAGAGGAAAGAAGGTCTATGCCATTCAAATTGGACGTAAAGTGAGAGCATTTCTTTAAATGCAACACATTTGCTTACATCTAGAAGCTAGCAAAGCCCCTCATAAATAAATCCCGTATAGATAGGTACAGTAGAATGCATATACATAAAGAGATTTTTGTTTAGTATGTACAACATCTCTTGGATTGCATTTGTTATAGCATATGTCAAGGAAGTTGGTTTGATTTACAAAGAAGCTCCAAGTTGCTATTATTGGATACAAACTAAGGGCGTCTCTCTCCTTTCTCTCCAAATATGTGTGTGTGTGTGCATGCGCGTGCGCACGCGTGCAAAAAATAAAGAGAGGGCTTGGACCCTTTTGTATGGCATGAGAAAATTACAATGAGGAAGAGCTAGTCTATTACAAAATACCACCTAGCCAAATTACAAGCTACACAACATGTTGCACCACCACCCACACCAAAATGCATATCCCATAATGAAGATCTTAAAGTTGAAGTAAGTGCTACCATGACTCACATAGATGTCTTCAAAAATGCTAGGAAAGTTCATGAAGCCACACAATAGAGTATACACCTGTGACGCAACACGGGAGAGAGAAATAGATTGATTGACAATGAAAATACAGAATACACAAAGTGAATGGATAAAATAAAAAGTATGTATGGATGTAAGGTAATCATTACAAGAAAAGCATAACTCGTTTCATAATATCCCGACCACCCCCAAGCTATCTAATCTTAATCACACTTTCACTCTCAATCACAATCTCAATCTCAATCTTGTGCACAATCTAAATCTCAATCACACTCTCACTCTCAATCTCAATCACAATCACACTCTCAATCTCTAGATGGCAACAACGATCATAATCCAAATCATAACACAATCATCCCAATATCATGACACATTGCACAGATGCCATTTCACACATTTATTTCTGCAACTTCTACAAAATAGCCAAAAGAACATACTCGTGCAACCAATTCAACATGATAATCAAATTAGAAAGCATAATTTTGTATCATCATAAAAGAGTATAATCACCTCTTGATTGAAAACATAGAGTGCATCAACAAGTGTGAAATAACTGCCATTCAACGAAGTTAGCACAATCTTTCCAACTCCCTTGACCAGATAAGAGGCATTGTTGGCACAGGGACAGACTTGAGAGAGGTAAACAAGTCACAATGTGAGATGGAAAAGTCACATAAATTTAATGTAGTCTTAACAAATTAACTTGAATATAACTTCTCATCAAAATAGGAATTTGCATAGATTTCAAGCTGTATAGGAAAAAACTTATTCTAGGAAGAAATTGAGCTTCATAACTTAGTTACGAGACTTGATTTTGTTATAATAAAAAAACACAAATCTTATAAACGAAGAGGAAACTTTTGGTCTTTCAAGGGCTCTTTCATTAACATGATGAGGTTATGGGGCAAAAATTAAGGTCTATATTATATCTATAGACCATCGTCTATGCATTTTTTAAGGTTTCAAACTCACAAGTATCTTGTACTTTAAGCTCATTTAAAAAGATTTAAAACACGTAATTTCTTGCAAAAAAAACATTGCTACGAAAAACTAATGAAAGTGTGTATGTAAGTTCCCCAATTGCGTCCATATGAGATATTTGTATACAAATAAGTGAGAAGAATGGAAAAACCCAAAAGTGGACTTTATTTTAAGACTAATGTTTGATAAATAAAAAACTCATAAAATATAAGAATTACAATATGCATAGTCTTTGGGATATTACATAAATCACCAAATGTGGCTTGCATAACCATTAAATAGTACCAGCTTAAGTCGTATATCTAGTATATATGCATCTTAAGGCACTGCAAATTTAGATGAACTAAATATTTCATGTGGTCTTTAATTAAATTTGTAAACATTGCATATCTAACCCACACAACTTTCATATATTTAATCTAAACATTGCATATTTAACCCACCGACTTTGTATATTTAAGTATAGTCACAAAGAATTTTTGTTTCACATGACAATTACAAAAAGATCAAAGACGTATATAAGTAGTTACCAAGCATTGTTGCATGTACCCTGCTCATTTTTTCTTGGACTAGAGTACAAGTTTTAGTGAAATATCGACTGCTATTTTGTGTATGTGCTTTTCAGGAGTGTAGTTACTATTGAGGTTGTGTACAAAAGTGATGGATTATAATTGTTATGGGTACTTTGATAACAATTTATAAGTTTGCAAAAGCATTTCTTGAGATTTTTTCTAGATTTCATGTGCCATTTTATTCAAAGTTGTGAAAAAAGAACACTTTACTTTTTGGTACCAAATTAGTGATAGATAGTGGTCGAGCAATTTTCTCACAAAATTATAAAGTAAGGCCAAAACATTTACGGTTGCAAACCATTCTGCATAATTAATGGGATTGAGAATATCATGGGTATACGCAAATAATATACTTCTGCTTACAAAGATTTATCTCAAATATACTACAAGATTTGGTGACCCAAGTCCAAGAGGGAATTCTAGTTTTGAGATCACCAAGCCAAATGTTTTACCATTAGCATGTATGCTTTTGAGAATTCTTATAAATGAGACCCAAATCCATGAGAGAAAACTCTAGTTTTGATACCAATAAGTCAAATGATTTATGCTTAGCATTCAATCAAATAGTCTTTCTTCTATTTCCATTATGTTGGATGAAGAAAGAGCCATTTAGTACTACTAATCCTTAAACCAATAAATTATCACTCTTCCTTTGTGGGTGAATTGGATCATATTCTCGTCCGTACTTATCAACAAAAATAATATGGTTTCCCATTATTGACTCATATGAAAACAAGTACAAGACTTTATCCATGCTTAACTTGTTCACATGGGGTTCCATGCACCGGTAGTAAGAGGTGAATCTTACTTCCTTGCGCTTGTAAATCCCAATGTTTTCATGGATTGTCGCCCATTCTTTCCACTCTCTTGTCATGAATGTAGCAGGCTCCGAAAAGAGTGGGTTTAGGAGGTATCTCTTGAGTCTCCATAACCATCTTCCCTTTTGCTACATTGTCTCCATATCAATTGTAACTTTTAGGGTCTTTGACAATGAGACATATCATCTGTCATTTTGGGTTAAAAAATATGAAGCCTTAACTAGGTAAAGCCAAAACCAATGAGTGAAATAGGAACAAAAGAAACTTGGGATGAGGAGGTATTCTCAACTAGTTCCATAATAGTCAAGGGAAGATAGCATCAACTCAATTTCAGAGTTACCACAGAGATTCCTTACAAGCTCTTTTACCTCTCTCTCTCTCTCTCTCTCTCTCTCTCTCTCTCTCTCTCTCTCTCTCTCTCTCTCTCTCTCTCTCTCTCTCTCTCTCTCTCTCTCTCTCATTCTTTACTGAACAATAAAAACTAACAAATGGACTCGATGATTATTGAGGGATGAATCCCTCACCTTTTATATGGAGGTGGGAGGTAGGAGGATTTAGGAAAATCACAAACCACTCCACAATTGTAGTTGTACACCAGAAGCTTGGACCGGTCTTGTAAGAGGCAATACTTAGAGAATCTAGATAATGAGAACCCCTACAATTTCATAGGAACTTGCATTGAATCACAAGTAGAAGAGAAAACAAGGTTACCATCCAGGCAAGACATGGCGGTTCTACACCCTTAATATAGACAAAAAAGGATAGAAGTTACCATAGTAGGTAGAGGGTACCATGATCAAAGCAAGGTATAAAGCCCTTGTATCAACAACCATCCATCACCCATCATGCAACCCATGGCAAGAGTGAGACGGTAGTCAAGAGTTCATATGTAAGCATGAGTGTCATCAAAAAGAGAAACGAAAAATACTTAATGGTAGTGAAGGTCCAAATCAGATCCATATACAGAGATATATTGAGTGTAGTCCGTATGTTGCAAGTAGAGAGCTTGTCGGCAAAACAGGTGGGAGTCGTAGTATAGTGGTTGAGAGGTTCAATGGAGGAAAGAAGACTCAGTGTGAGGCATGATAGGGAAAGCGAAAGAAAGTGGTGGGAAGGAAAATTGACTTTGGGAAGTGCAAGTCAGTTAATATGTCAGAAGGTTAGGTAGGTGAAATGCAAGGGGAGATTCCCGTATTCATGGAATAATTACAAGTACTAACCTCAAAGGCCCTTCACATGGGAATTGGAGATAGCACAGCATATACAGGGGGCCAATCATAAGGTTTAAATTTGAGGCTTACATAACCAAGAGAGGGTTTAGGATAGGTTCCAATGCATCAGTAGCCTAGGATAGAAACTATAGGAAAAAAGAATATTGACATGGAGAAGCCCAATATCATGGAATTGTAGGGCAATTTTAAGAAGGATCTCATATGGCATCCTTATAAACCTGATATTGTCAGTATGTGCCATCCCAAGATTGTGAGAAAGATAGCTACAAAATTTGCAAATCTTCCTAGTGAGACCACAACAATAGGGCAAGGAAGACAAGGTAATTTTTAAAAAAGGGAAAAATAAGAGGCACAAGTAGTTTTTTATTACAAGGGTTGTAACCTAATTCTTGAAGTTGTGTATTAAGTAGAGTACTGGTTTCCCCTGGGTTGAGAAATATAAGAGGGAATTCTTCTCCATTTAATTTTTCCATTGTTGCTAATTAGGAAAGTTGTTTACAAAGAATTGAAGGTGTGTTCCCAGCTTTCTCGAGTCTAACAATAAAGAATCTCATTATATGAGATCCTTGATTTTGGTTACTAGGTTGTCTGGGCAAGCCCACAAACTATCAATGCTAAGCCAATGTGGGTCTAAGTTTAAAATCTTTAAAAAAGTAGTTGAGAGAGGTTCTAATGAACCTCTATCTCTAGGTGGAGTTTAGCATTTGAGAGATGGGGTGATTTTTTCCTCCATGCTAAGGTTAAGAAGTACAAGCAAGGTTTTGATGCCATTATAGTTACAATACGAGGTCAAAAATGTCCCTGGTTCATCTTCTTTGAGCTCTTTGAGGACTTCGAGCATCATATTACGGAAGTGGATAAAAGGGATTTGTGCTAGATCCAAAGTATGGGCTTGTCTTCCAAGCTAAGAGAACTTGAGTAATTGTATCTATTATTTTTTGTTTCAAAAAACCATTATGGTGTATGAATTTGTTTAAGGGTTTAGAAATTTCCACAAACTCAACAAATGAGTACATGATGAGAATACTAGTAAAATTGAACTTATCCCGTTTCAACTATATCTTGTAGTAAATAAGGTTTTAGTAGTTCAAATCTTAAAAACATAAGTGATACAAGTGGTAAAGGGCTCCTTGTTCAACAAAATAATCATGTCTGCAATATTCTGAAATATGGGTAAATTGTGTTCAGTCTCTTTTATGACTCAGAGTTATTAAGTTTTTTAAACCATTTGTATTCAAAGTATGCCAAGTAAAGGTTACAAATTGCAAGTGAACAAGAGAGACCCAAAGAGGTATTTTTTTGTTGTTTGAAGTATTTATCACCGAGTAGTAGTTCTACTTGGTTAAAACGAAAAGGGCATGTATGTGTGCCTTTTAGAACCCAACATGGGTCCTTAAAGAGTGATATAGAGAAAGAATGTTTTTTTTGTCGTGTTTTAGCAAGGTTTACCAACTCTTCTAGAATAGAGAGTGATCTTTTAGTTCCAAAAATAAAAATATTCTTGTAACATTGTGCGAGGTATGTCATGTAGATATATGTGATCTGTTTTGGGAGATTTAATAATAGTTCTCTACAAATTTCAATTTGGTTGAGAGAGGTAAGAGAGAATTTGTCTCTAGTTAGTCTTTCCATTGTTGTTAAGTAGGAAAGTTGTTTATAGAGAATTGAAGGTGTATTCCAAGCTTTGTCGAGTCCGGCAATAAAGAATTTCATGGTGAGATCCTTGATTTTGGTTACTAGGTTCAAAGTATCCCATAAAGTATCAGTGCTAATCCAATTTGGGTCTAAGTTTGAAACCTTTTTAAAAAAAGATTAAAAAATTAGTTGAGAGAGGTTCTGATGAATTTTTGCCTTTAGTTAAATCTTATTAACCAAGTCGGTTAGGTAGTATAGTAGAGCAGAAAATGCTAAGTAGGGAATGAGTGGGTGAAGGGGAATATGATTTAGTCCTTTGTTGAGGAATGCTTGAACATCAATATTTTTGAAATATCAAGGATCAAAGTACATATATAAGCTCCTATATTCAACTACAATAGAACACATAAAATTAAGACATTGAAAAATAGGGAGAAAAAGATTTCTTAAAAAGTCAGTACTATAGAACCAACTTTTAAGTGGGTCCATGTACTTCCGTCCAAACATGGCATGATTGAGAAGGAAAGTGTTATCAGAATATTAATGAAAAATTTCATGCAATATAGCTTTTGGTGGGTACAATTCCAAGATTTTCTTCACAAAGAGACAATGAACAAAAAATTGATTCCCATCCTCCATCTTAATACATAGGATCATCCTTCTAGTACGACCTAAATTTATTACAATTACATATCAAGGAGATGCTTTACACTTAGACTCTTGGCTCTTCCTTTATTAGTAAATCTTTTAGTATTCCCTCTAGCAAAACTAGACCTTGAAGCCATAGAAGAGATCACAAAAGATGTTAGCAAGTTTGAAGTTCTAGTAAGAGAAATAGGGCGTTTGAGGGAGAGGGTGTACTTTTCCTCCATCTTGGGTTTAAGAAGTCAAGAAAGGTTCTGATGCCAATTTAGTTATTATAGGAGGTCAATAACATCCCTGATTCATCTTCCTTGAGCTCTTTGAGGCCATCATGCATCATATTATGGAAGTGGATATCATGCTAGAACCAAATTATGGGCTTGTATTCCAAGCCACGAGCAAAGCAAAGACAAGTGAAACTTTGTTTCTTTGTCAAGAAATAGGAGCTCCAAATGATAAAGTATGTTCCAAACGACAGGGTTGAACTAGATGATGCTTGATTGCCATATTGCTTTGCTATCTAAAAATCTACAATCACATTTGATGTATGGCATGTAAATATTTTAGATAGAGCTAGAGTAATAATCCACATTAGATTTGGAGAAGGCAACAATACGTTTTGTACACCCATAGATGCTAGTGTTGGTGGAGCAATGGGAAAGATCTAGAAAGCTCATGGCAAAGGGAGCATTCATTAACTCTCCTTTACCCATTATTGAGTTCCTTATAGAATATTTTCTTGACACTTGTCCATGAAAGCAACATGTAGGTTGGGTAAAAACACCCAATTTTCTAGTCCATACTTGATTGTTGACGTTGGTGCCTTTGACTTTGACTTGTTTTGGAGGGAGAAAGCAAAACATTTGGATACTTTAGGTACCATCTCAAGGAGTGTGACTCACTAAGAGAGCATAAGTGTTACAAGTCAAGCCAGACGGGTGCCCTTCAAGTCGACCCCTTCTTCCTTAAGCCTAAAAATTTAAAGTACTCTCACTCTTTTCCGATAGCCTTGTAATTATTTTGATCATCTTGGGGCAACAACCACCATTACCACAAGAGAACGGAGCCATTGTTCATTACGCCTACCCTATAGATAAGAGACAGTCGAAGGTCATATGAGAGAGACGGAGAGAGCAACTTACACACTAGAAGAAAGTCCATATTGGGCTAGTGCTGACGTAGCTTCTGATCCCTTGTATGTTGCTCAGAGAACTAAAAACGAGTTCACAATGGATGAAAACGTACTCATGCTGTAACATTTAATGGCCTAATAACTTTTGTGTAGCGGAAATGAGCATGAACATAGTGGGCATTTCATTAGAATAGATTCCTAATGAGAATTACAAGAGTGCTTGGGTGGAGAGAGCAACAAAAAGCATAACACCTAGTTAGATAGCATCGACAATACTTTCAAAAGAGAGAGAAATTAAGCTAATGACAAAAGTTGAGGACCGGATTTGTATGGAGCCGGTCCCCCCTCCAAAAGGCTTTGTATTATGGTTTCTCCCATCAAGAGAGACATTGTACAATACAATTCTTTGTGTTCCTTCAAGACTAGCTAGTGCAATGAAGATGAAAGCTTCATGCACTAATCAAAACACTTAGCAAACACAACTTGAATTATCCCCATTCTCAGACCCAAGACCTCACACACCTTTGAAGATGGTGAGAGCTAGCAGGGTATGGGAGTAGATTGAGAGGAAGAAGGAGTATCTTACGAGAAAGATGTACATCTCCTCACATAATCACTCATATTAGCATAGCTTAGCTTAGTAATTAGCTTGGTAGAGGAGATGAGCATGCATTGAAGCTTGGCTCTTGGTTGGATTTGCATCCACATGCCAAGAGTGTGTTGATGTAGGCTTATATCTCACAAGCTTGGAGTAGGTGATGAGCTCTCCATTAAAGCTTGGGAAGAGATAGTCTTCTCTTTCTTCACACATGAGATTGTGTGAGTGTGTGTGTGATAATGCCTTGCAAAAATCAGCCCCCTCTCTCTCTTGGGCGAGCCCTCTTGCTATTTGCTCTTGCTGAGCCCTCATTGGCTCTCCCCAAGTCAAGCCAATGACTATTAAGCAGCATAAGTGATAGCCTTCTGACATGTGTCCCCCTTTCCCCTTTTGTGAGAGCTTTAGGTAATTAAATAATTAAACTAAACTCTCATTGGACCCCTTTTCCTCATGGCCAATAGGAATCAGGCAAGCCATTGGGCTCCTGAATGCTCATTGGACCCCTTGTGAGACTGCCCAATAGTCTTCTAGGAGACTTAATTCTCATTGGTTTCTTTTATTAAATGTTTTTTTAATTAATTAAACTAGATTTACTCTAGCTTAATTCTCATTGGTCCACTTCAAGGGTCATCCAATAGAAACTGGGCACACCTTGTGGGCATCTGGCCTAGGGAGCTGACATGTGTCCCTCATTCCCTTTGTGTAAAGGGAGCTTGTGTGTGTGTGTGTGTGGCTTTCTCTCTCACCCCCTAGAAGAAGGGCTCGCCCCCTCCCATGTAGGGATATGTGTTGACTTTGGAGAGCACACAAAGCATCCAATTCCCCCTAAGCTTTAACCCTTTGGACACAACCTTTGAATTTTGGAACCTTAGCATTTTGGAAGTTTTAATGGGTTGAACCTTAGGGTCTTTTTAGCCCATTGTTGCACATGGATCTTTTGCAGATGGCCCCCCCTTTGGATCCCTATTTTCCCTCCTTTGGATCCCTATTGTGGCTGGTCTGCTAGCTTAACCAATATTCTAGCCTTTTCTCCCCTGGCACTTCCCCACATTAAATGATCAGTTTAATATGAGAAAATCATTTAGGAGAATTAGATATTGATTATTATGACATTACCTCTCTCTTGAAATCATAGTCATCCTCGACTATGGTGTAGAGAAGATAAAGCATATTCATGAGTCCTTTTCTTAGCGGGTAGAGGATCCCTATGTTACCCTACGATATCATTCCACAATGGATGACTAGTCCATTTGGCGCTTGAGAGCCTCAGGCTGCCGCAAGCATGTCTGCACATTAGTCCTATCAGTCTTCCATAATAGAGTGACAAGCTCTACCTTGTGTTTGGGAGACGTCGTCTCCGCAAACTTGATCTAAGCATGCATACTACTTCATTTTTGTGCACAATAAAGAAAAAGAAAGTCTTATAAGACAAAAACTTTGTTCATTTTTAACATTTTGTACATTTGCTTACTCATTGGGAAGCATTGTAAGCATTGACAAGGTTTAGGTTATCCTTTAATTGTATGCCTTGCATCCATCTAGCATCTTCAAAAGGATAATTCTTAAATTTAATAAGATATCGTCGGATAGTCTTACCGCCTCTTAGCACCTTGTCTTCATGTCGGAGAATGGACTCGGGCTGCAGCACCTCCTCTTGGTCCTCGATCTCCGGCATGGCTTCAATAGTTGGTTCTTGAGGTGGCTCTCCTTTGTAAGGCTTTAATAGGCTCACATGGAAAGCATTGTGTATGAGCCAATGATTGGGCAACTTGAGTTGATAGGCCATCTCATTGATTGGCCTAAGAATCTGAAAGGGACCATAGTACCTTTTTGCTAGTTTAGCATAGTACTTTTGGTGGCCCGTAGGATTCTTGCCCGTCGTGTGCCTTAATCGAGCCTTGGGAAACTTTAACAAGACCCAATAGTTTTCTTTAAAGGCTTGGGCTCTTTTGTGCTTGTCAGCAGCAACCTTTTGCCTTTGCTGTGAGATAGAGATAGCATCCTTAATCTTTTGGAAAGATTCTTGTAGGTCTAGGCTATACTCATATGCAGCGAAGATCTTCCCATGTACCTTAAGTAGCAAGGGACTTTTTGATCTTCCCTCAATTACCTCGAAAGGTGCTTTTCCCGTGGAAGTATGTACAGTGTTATTGTAAGCATACTCCACTAAGGGTAAGTACTTCTCCCATTGGGATCTTTGATCTACTTCCGTTACATAGGCTTTTAGTAGATCGATAATGCTTAGGTTAGCTATTTCACTTTGGCCATCCGTTTGTGGATGATAGGCCGAAGAGAAGTTTAGCCTTGTCCCTAAATTCTCAAAGAGACCCTTCCAGAAATTACTGGTCATTCTAGGATCTCTATCCGACACTATGGACATTGGCAAGCCATGGTACTTGAAAATTTGTGAAATGAAGAGGGTTGCCATTTGATGGGCTTTGATAGTCTTTTTGACAGGTGTAAAATGAGCTTGTTTACTGAACCCGTCTACTATCGTCCATATTCCCGTATTCCCATGGATAGACTTAGGCAGTCAAAAGATAAAATCCATGGATATGCTCTCCCATGGTGAATTAGGGATTGGCAAGGGTTGAAGCAATCCAAGTTGCTTCCCTCTATCAAATTTTGTCTTTTGGCATACCACACATTTAGAAATATACTCTTGTATGTTCACTTTCATGGTAGGCCAATAGAAATATGTTTCAATTCCCTTTAAGGTAGACTGAATCCCTCTATGCCCCGCATAAGGTGGATCATGAGATTCATACATTACTTTCTCACGTAGTGAGTTAGTAACGCATAGTCTATTGCCATAGAGAAGATAACCATCTTGTAAGGTAAATGGTTCTTCTTTCTTCCCTAATGCAAGGGCCGAAATCACATCTCTAAAATCGGGATCAATAGCGTACTCATCTATCATTGAAGATACATCATTGTGAGTTGCTATGGAAACCGCATTCACTCTCGGCCGTCTTGAGAGTGCATCAGCTACTTGATTATGCTTGCCAGCAATGTGAGCAATATGAAAATGAAATTGCGAAAGGAAATTTGCCCACCTCATTTGTTTGTCGGAGAGCTTGGTCTGCATCATGAAGTACTTAAGACTTTGGTGATCCATTCATAGAATGAAAGGAGTCCCCAATAAATAGTGCTTCCATGAGTCTAAGGTATGTAGAACTGCAAGGAGTTCCTTTTCATATATGCCTAGAGCTTGCTCAAGAGGGTCGAGCCTTCGACTCTCATAGCCTATGGCATGCCCTTCTTGGAGTAAAACAGCTCCAAGGCAATCACCACAAGCATCACATTGGACCTCAAATGGTTTTGAGAGATCCGGTAGTGTAAGCACAGGTTGAGAGATAAGCTTTTCTTTTAGCTTTTCGAAAGCATTGTTCTCCTTAGCAGACCATGTATACCTAACGCTTTTCTTTGTCAGGTCATGTAATGGTCCCGCAATTTGTGAGAACTTTTCTATGAAGCGTCTATAGTATGCACACATACCTATAAAGCTTCTTAGTTCATGAAGATTCATTGGTTTAGGCCATCCTTTTATTACCTCTAACTTAGATGGATCCATTTGGATGCCATCTTGAGAGATAATATGACCTAAATACTGAATCTCTTGCAAGAAAAATTCACTTTTCTTTCGATTAACATAAAGTTTATTCTCTCTTAAAACTTGAAATATTACCTGGAGGTGTTGCTTGTGTTCCTCCAATGAATTAGAGTAGATGATAATATCATCAAAGAACACTCCAGTGAAGGTTCGATGAGGCCTGAACAGTTTCTCCATCAAGTGGTTGAATGTGGCTGGTGCATTGGTCAAGCCAAAAGGCATGACAATGTATTCGTAAAGACCAAATGTGGTGCGAAATGCGGTCTTTACAATGTCTTGATCAACTATCCTTATTTGATGATAGCCACTTTTTAGGTCAATCCTACTGAAGTAGGTCGATCCTTGTAGCTTATCAAATAGGTCTTCTACCCGTGGAACGGGAAACCTATTCTTGATAGTGATCCTATCTAGTGCTCTATAGTCGACACACATACGATATGTGCCGTCTTTCTTTTGCACTAATAGCACAGGTGAGCAAAATGGAGATGAGCTTGGCCTAACCATACCCTTCTCAACTAACTCATGCACTTGCCGCATAATCTCCTCTTGTTGAGCTTGAGAAACTCTATAAGGAGGTTTGTTAGGCGGTGAACTTCCTGGAAGAAGTTCGATTGCATGGTCATCATTACCTCGTTTAGGAGGTAGCTCACAAGGGATGTCGTCAATAAAAACATCTTGAAACCCCTTGAGAAAATTGGATAACTCTAATTCCTTTTGGTTGCTTTTATTTTCTTTTGCTAAAGCATTAGGTTCATTTTGAGAGTCTTTAACAAAAATCATGTACACGGAAATAGAGCTCTTTATTGACTTGTTCAAAGCTTGTGTAAGTACAATGGGGATAGTGTTACCCATTTCCTTAGCATCTATATACATGTCTTTTTCCCTGAACTTAAAGGAGATTCTCCTTTCAAGAAATTTAACATTGGTAGCCAGGCGGTCAAACCATGGTGCCCCTAGGATTACATCCTCATGCTTGAGAGGAGAGATAAAGAAGTCCTCTTTGTCCACATAGCCTTGGACATGAAGCCTCAATTTCCCGATTAAGGGAGTGACTGAAGCTTCTTGCCCCTTCAAGGCACTGTCTGCGGGTAGGACATCTCCCATCTCATAGGATTGTATGCCTAGCTTGGTGGCTAACTCTATAGATATAAAATTGTGAGTAGAACCAGGGTCAAAGAGAATAAAAGCATCATGTTCTCTTACCTTTCCCCAAGCATGGCATAGAGGAGATCCTTTGTGATGAGTTTGGTGAGTCTCCTACTCTTGGATTTCAACCAAGGAAGCTCTAGGAGGATCTTGGCGGTTGTTCTTTTGGGGACAAGCGCGGTACGCATGCCCTTGTTCGCCGCACTTGAAACACCGGTTATCCTTGCGATAACGTTCAAGCTCTTCAGGAGAGAGTTTGTTCTTACCTTTGTAAACTCCCTTCTCTTTAGCCTTGTTGGAGTTGCCCTTAGGAGACTTTTGGACATTGTCCTTCCCCTTAGGCTCATTGGAATCCTTGTTTTCCGGGGGCTTATTATTTCTTTTAGCCCCTGTTTGGAAATTGATTCGAGAGGCCACCATAGTATGGTGTATTACATCCGATATGGTACGTGGCCTTTGGGAGTTGACATAATCCGCCATTTCTTCAGTTAAGCCCGCACAAAATTGTTGCTTTTTCTCTCCAAAATACAACTTTTTGAAGACAGTGGCTTTGAGTTGTAGGTCCCAAAACTTGTCTACATATTTGTGGATGGATTCATTGGGAGAGAGCTTTAAGCTTCGCCATTCGGTGAGTACTTTGTCTTTTGCATCGGTGGCCAAAAACTGCTTCATAATGGAAGCTCTTAAAGCTTTCCATGTTCGTGGAGCTTCACCGTTGGCTCGTAGGCTAGACCACCATTGTCCGGCGGACTTTTGAAAGTGCATAGCTACATGGCGTAGCTTAGAGGACTCCGTGAAGCCCTCATCTCCAAGCGCCGCATCAAATTGCTGGATAAAGGCCAAGACTTTGTCCGTAGCACCAAAGGTACCATCATAAGTAAGGAAAGAGATGCTCTTCCCTCCCTCTTTGAATTTCTTCAGCTTGGACGACCTCTTCCATGTGGCACAGGATTTCCTATGGCCTCTTCTTTTTTATGGTTCAAAGGTTGCACCATCACTTTCTTTAGAAGGTGAAGAATTTGAAGAAGGTGGAAAAGAGGGTGACCTCTTTCTCGCCTTTTTCTTGTCTTGATCTTTGTCGTCTTCACCATCACTTTCATAAGAGGAAGAGGATGAAGAAGATGGAGAAGAGGGTGTCCTCTTTCTCGCCTTTTTCTTCTCTTGCTTTTTATCATCCCTCTTTGAATTGTGGTGAGGAGAAGAATACGATGATCTTCTCTGCTTTGGTGGTGATGGAGAGCGTTTATCCCGCCGTCTTCGTGGAGCCATCTCCGCCGAGGTGGCGGGAGACTCGCTTCTTTCTCGTTCCTTCGGTGGAGGCTCTTGAGTTCTCCTTTGGGAAGCAGATGCATCATCAAGAAGTAAATTCTTGAGCCCTTCGTACGGATTCTCTTCTTCTTCCCGAATTGGAGAGAGACCTCTTTTGGTAGTCTCACAAGGAGGCTTCCTAGGTGTTCTCTCGTCATGGTGATGAGCTTGGAGAATCCTGTGAGCACGGAGCTGCCGTTGCACTTCACTTTGAGACATGGATTGCCCATGGCTTGTTGAAGCCTAGAAACAAGATAGTTAACAATCATTGAAGCATCATTAGTAGCTTGCTCATGAGCAAAATCAAAGTTATCAACATTAATTTCACTCTCTTTACTATTGTCAGCCATTCTAACAACTTTTAGGTGTAAACTTTTTAGGTGTACTTTGGCACTTCAAGCCCTAGTTGCTACTCCTCTTTACCCCTTTAGAAAAAGCACTCAAGCTACTGTACCCACGGCTCGAATACCATTAATTGCAAGGAATAGAAGAGAGGGTCTTTCAACACCAAAACAGCTCCGGCTCCTGTCAAGCTTCTAATAGCTCAATAGTGGTTAAGCCGTAGGCAAGCCCCATAGGACTCCACTATTCAGACCATAGCTCTCGATGGTGATGCCCCGTTAACTGCACGAACGTAGGCGCACTGCAAGGCAAAAAAATCCCTATTCTACTTACTCACAGGCAATTAATAATACCAACCATTTGTAGCTAGCTTGAGGACCTCCCTTCTTGAGCAAGAAAAGAGAAACCTTGTGCTCTGATACCAATGTAACATTTAATGGCCTAATAACTTTTGTGTAGCGGAAATGAGCATGAACATAGTGGGCATTTCATTAGAATAGATTCCTAATGAGAATTACAAGAGTGCTTGGGTGGAGAGAGCAACAAAAAGCATAACACCTAGTTAGATAGCATCGACAATACTTTCAAAAGAGAGAGAAATTAAGCTAATGACAAAAGTTGAGGACCGGATTTGTATGGAGCCGGTCCCCCCTCCAAAAGGCTTTGTATTATGGTTTCTCCCATCAAGAGAGACATTGTACAATACAATTCTTTGTGTTCCTTCAAGACTAGCTAGTGCAATGAAGATGAAAGCTTCATGCACTAAGCAAAACACTTAGCAAACACAACTTGAATTATCCCCGTTCTCAGACCCAAGACCTCACACACCTTCGAAGATGGTGAGAGCTAGCAGGGTATGGGAGTAGATTGAGAGGAAGAAGGAGTATCTTACGAGAAAGATGTACATCTCCTCACATAATCACTCATATTAGCATAGCTTAGCTTAGTAATTAGCTTGGTAGAGGAGATGAGCATGCATTGAAGCTTGGCTCTTGGTTGGAATTGCATCCACATGCCAAGAGTGTGTTGATATAGGCTTCTATCTCACAAGCTTGGAGTAGGTGATGAGCTCTCCATTAAAGCTTGGGAAGAGATAGTCTTCTCTTTCTTCACACATGAGATTGCATGAGTGTGTGTGTGATAATGCCTTGCAAAAATCAGCTCCCTCTCTCTCTTGGGTGAGCCCTCTTGCTATTTGCTCTTGCCGAGCCCTCATTGGCTCTCCCCAAGTCAAGCCAATGACTATTAAGCAGCATAAGTGATAGCCTTCTGACATATGTCCCCCTTTCCCCTTTTGTGAGAGCTTTAGGTAATTAAATAATTAAACTAAACTCTCATTGGACCCCTTTGCCTCATGGCCAATAGGAATCAGGCAAGCCATTGGGCTCCTGAATGCTCATTGGACCCCTTGTGAGACTGCCCAATAGTCTTCTAGGAGACTTAATTCTCATTGGTTTCTTTTATTAAATGTTTTTTTAATTAATTAAACTAGATTTACTCTAGCTTAATTCTCATTGGTCCACTTCAAGGGTCATCCAATAGAAACTGGGCACACCTTGTGGGCATCTGGCCTAGGGAGCTGACATGTGTCCCTCATTCCCTTTGTGTAAAGGGATCTTGTGTGTGTGTGGCTTTCTCTCTCATCCCCTAGAAAAAGGGCTCGCCCCCTCCCATGTAGGGATATGTGTTGACTTTGGAGAGCACACAAAGCATCCAATTCCCCCTAAGCTTTAACCCTTTGGACACAACCTTTGAATTTTGGAACCTTAGCATTTTGGAAGTCTTAATGGGCTGAACCTTAGGGTCTTTTTAGCCCATTGTTGCACATGGATCTTTTGCAGATGGCCCCCCCTTTGGATCCCTATTTTCCCTCCTTTGGATCCCTATTGTGGCCGGTCTCCTAGCTTAACCAATATTCTAGGCTTTTCTCCCCTGGCACTTCCCCACATTAAATGATCAGTTTAATATGAGAAAATCATTTAGGAGAATTAGATATTGATTATTATGACACATGCACATAGCAAACAAGAACTACAAGCCTAGGTATTATCCGCTTAGAGCAAGCCGAGCACAAGATATAACCAAACTTGAGGGCCTGTGCTACGAATACAAAGGCAACCATTGGGCAAGGGGATGTCCTTTTAAAGATCAAGCACTAAAATCTTTGGATTTTGTGAGGGGTGTGGAAGAGGCCACTTTATTCAAAATTGTGCAAAAAACCCTGATAATCCTGGGAAAGCAGCTATAAGTGTCATTGGGATTTTACCATGCACAAGCGGATCAAAGAGAGGGCCTCCTGTCAAAGTTGTGACTAGAGCTCGAGCTCAAGTTGTTGTGAAAAATCAACCTATCGCAATTGACCTAGAAATTCCAAACCAAACCAAAACGGATCAGTTAGAACTTGTTGGGGTATAAAGCCCAATGTGGTCGACCAGGTAAGTGGGCGGGCCGCCAGGTATGTACACATATTCTTTTGTAAAAACCTAATAAGAACTCACTATGCTTTACACATTACAGTAGAGCGAGTTCACCATATCGCCGTGCTCTTCTTCTCGCTCACTCTCTCTCACGTCGCACTTCCGCTCGTACTCCTTCAACTGGTATCAGAGCTCAGATCGAGGCTCGGGGCAGCACTGCAGGAGGCTAGAGCCACCAGCTCAGATTGGAGTGAAATTCGACAGGCAAAGACACGGCCCCAAATTTCATTCTGAGGTCATCTCGGTCACCGTTCGGCTTCGACAAAGTTCTGCGCAGGCCATTTTCGACTACGTGGTCTCAGCGGGTGTAGATTCGACACTGCAAATTTGGGGTTTTCGGCCTACGATTGCAGGTGCTGAGGATATCGACACTCCCAGAGTGTTGATTTGTGGCTGTCTACACATCGAAGGATGGCTCACAGTTCTTGGAGGTGTGTCACATACGACACGGGCGCATCTACACACAGACTATAGGCGACATCCACTAGTTCATCAGGTAGCTTGTGTTTGCTTCTTGATATTCCAGATTTCATCCTGACATTGCAGGTACTTCCACATGGGATGTATTGTCAGAGATGATGTATGTCTGTTGAGGGTTTGGTGGCTGTGAGTCACGTAGCAAACAACCGCCGCAGCGGTTACAGTATACAGTGGGAAATTTGTGGATGTATGACTTTGTGGGAAGTCTATGTACTGTCAGATTTACTGCAGCCTTTGTTGAGGGTCGAGTGAGGTTTTATTGAGCTGGGGGATTCTTGAATGTTGAGATCCTTTCGGTGATACAGGTCTTGGAGCGATCCCTCGAGCACCCTTAGATAGGCAGCTAGGATGTATTGACTATGAGTTAGACAGTTGGGATTGCATCTTTGCTTTACTGCCGTTGAGGCATTGTCGCAGTCTATGCTTACAGGACAGTGACAGGACAATCAGAGACAGTACAGGTGCAGGACAGGTTTACCCACAGCTTATAGTGTCAGAGAGACAGTGTTTTTTGAGCTGTTTTTTGGTCTGTTTTTGAGTACACCAGAGCCATTTTACAAAGGAGACTCTGCCAAAATTTTTGCAGAATCTGAAGCTTTCTTGGTTCATTTGACAGGTTGATATTGGTTCAGAGGTCAGTTTACAGGGGAAACTCTGCCGAATTTTTCCCAGGAAAGTAAACTACTGTGAAGCGTAGCTATGGCTGGATCACAGGACACTGCTCTTTACAATATCAAGAAGCTGGATGGAACCAATTTCCCATTGTGGAAGAAGAAGATTTGGCACGTGTTGGTACAAAAGAAGCAGATAAAACCTATAAAGCTCAAGGGGATAAAACCAAAAGATATGGACGAAGATGAATGGAGCGAAATGGATGAATTGGCACTTTCTACCATTATGCTGACTTTGGCAAAAAGCGTTTACTTCAATGTAGCAGATGAGATGTCGGCTTATCAAGCATGGTTAAAGCTGAGTGATCTTTATGAGAAGCAGAGTGCAGCTTCGCAGGTATACTGGCTTAAGAAGCTTGTTGACTTGAAGATGAAAGAAGGGACACCTATGTCCAATCATCTGAATGAATTCAACACAATCTATAGTCAGTTGTCAGCTCAAGGTGTCAAGTTTGATGAACCTGTTAGAGCTATGTTCCTGTTGATCACATTGCTGGAAAGTTGGGACACTTTTCGCACAGCTTTGAGTAATTCTGCACCTCCAGATGGTTTGAACATAGCACGTGTAGAAGGAAGTCTGCTTACTGAAGAAACCAATAGAAAGACAATGGACAAAGGCAAAGGAACAAACTTAGTTGTTAGGGGAAGGACCAAAGAAAAGTACAAAGGTGGAAAGAGGAATCAGTCTCGTAGCAAGTCCCGCAGTGCTAAAGGCAAGAGTGACATAGAATGCTACCATTGTGGCAAGAAGGGTCACATGAAAAGAGACTGCAGAGAATGGAAAGCAGAAAAAGGCAAAGAGAAAGCTGAAGACCATGGTGAGAAGAACAAGTCCTCAGTGAAGATTCAAGAAATAAATGTGACAAACACTGTTGCAGAGGATGACAATCTAGTGTCAGGAGACATCTACTTCTTGAAGAATACAATAGACTCAGCTCTTCTTACAGCATCTGATGGAAATGCACTGAGTGACTGGATTATAGACTCAGGGGCATCACTTCATGTCTCCAAACAAGGACTGGTTTACCTCTTCTGTGACCACTAAAGATCATGTTCGGCTAGGCAATGGGCAGACATGTGAGATCTTAGGTGTTGGAGATGTTCAATTGAAGTTTCAGAATGGCTCTTCTTTCACGCTGAAGAATGTGAGACATGTTCCCGCAATTACAAAGAGCTTGATCAGCACAGGTTTACTTGATGATGCTGGCTACGTCACCACTTTTGGACAGAACATGTGGAAGATATCCAAGGGTTCTATGACAGTAGCACATGAAGTAAAGTCTGGAGGACTTTACATGATTTATGTATCAAATGTCTCTAAAAATGTAATCAATGTAACCGAGCAGCCGAACGTTTCTTTGTGGCATAGCCGGTTAGGACATATGTCCAAGAAGGGAATGGAAATCTTGTCTCGTTCTGGTTATTTGCCTGGCTTTTCATTTAATGATTTTGAATTCTGTGAACATTGTCTTTATGGTAAGCAAACACAGCAGCCACGTACGCATAGAAGCAGTAGAAGAGATACACAGTTGGCACTTGTTCATAGTGATTTGTGTGGACCTATGCCTAACCTATCTCTAGGGGGAGCTTCTTACTTTATGACATTTATAGATGATTACTCGAGGAAAGTATGGGTTTACTTTCTCAAGCACAAGGATGAAGCGTTTAGTGTTTTCAAAACGTTTGTGACACTTGTGGAGAATCAGAGTGGCAAGAAGCTTAAATGCTTACGCACTGACAATGGTGGAGAGTATGTTTCAAAGGCCTTTCAGGACTTTTGTGAGTCAAAAGGTATAAAATGTGAACTTACTGCTCCTTAAAATTCTCCTCAAAATGGTGTTGCTGAGAGGATGAATAGGACCATACAAGAGAAGGTCAGAAGTATGTTGTCTAAAGCACAGCTGCCAAATGGGTTTTGGGCTGAAGCTTTATCAATAGTTGTTCATCTTGTAAATACATCTCCTAGCAAGGTTTTACAGAAGGATTCAGTGCTAGAGATGGTATGGTCAGGCAAAATGCCCTCATACAAGCATCTCAGAGTCTTTGGCTGTGAGGCATATACTCACGTTCCAAAGGAATTTAGGAACAAACTTGAGCCAAAGAGTAGAAAGTGCATCTTTCTTGGCTATGGTAATTCTGGTGAGATGGGGTACAGACTTTGGGATCCCGAATCCAGAAAGGTTGTCCGCAGCAATGATGTTCACTTTAATGAATCCAAATATCATTCTAAACCAGAGAGGGTTGAGGAGATTAGAAGAGTTGTCTTCCAAGAAGATGGACCTGCACGTGCAAGACAAAATGTCAGGGCTCAAGAGGAGCAAGGGCAGGATAGAGTGGAACCACAGGTTGTGGCTGAGCCTGAGCCACCTATTGTGCGTAGATCTGGACGTGTCACGCGATCTCCTGATAGGTTTGTTCCATCTATGAACTATGTCATGTTGACTGATTGCAATGAGCCTTCAAGTTACAAGGAAGTAGTGCAAATGAAGGACTCCGGGAATTGGCAATTGGCCATGCAGTCAGAGATGACAGCTCTGCATAAAAACAAGACATGGAAGCTAGTTAAATTACCACAGGGCAAAAAGGCTCTACCTTGTAAACGGGTTTACAGGTATAAGATCACCGCTCATGATAATCAGCCAAAGTACAAAGCAAGGCTTGTTGCCAAGGGCTTTAAGCAAGAACAAGGCATTGACTTTGATGAAGTCTTCTCTCCGGTGGTCAAGATGACTACATTGAGATGCTTTCTTGCATTGGTTGCCATATTAGATTTGGTGTTGCACCAAATGGATGTCAAGATAGCGTTCTTGCATGGTGATTTAGATGTGGAAATTTACATGCAGCAGCCAGAAGGGTTTGTTGAGAAAGGCAAGGAAGATTGGGTATGCCAGTTGTTAAAGAGTCTTTATGGCTTAAAACAATCACCGAGGGCATGGTACCATAAATTCCACAAGTTTATGCTTTCTCAAGGCTACAAACGTAGTGAGTTAGATCACTGTTTATATACAAAGAAAGCTAAGGATGGTAGTTGGTTGATCCTTATTTTGTATGTGGATGATATGTTGATTGCTGGCAAGCACTTGGAAGAAATTTCAGCTTTCAAGTCAAAGATGGCAAAATTGTTTGACATGAAAGACATGGGTGAGGCAAGTCATATACTTGGTATGCTCATTGAGAGAGACAGATCAAAGAAGTTGATTTGGTTATCTCAAACAGAGTATATTGACAAGGTTTTGCAACGTTTCAATATGGAGAAGGGAAAGGCATTGAGTGTTCCATTGCCACCATATGTGAAACTTAGCAAACAAGATTGTCCTGTGTCTGAGGAAGAACAGGATGAAATGGATAAGATTCCATATGCGTTTGCAGTGGGTAGTTTGATGTATGCAATGATTGCTACTCGCCCAGACATTGCATTTGTAGTGGGAGTAGTAAGTCGATACATGTCAAACCCAGGCAAGAAACATTGGGAGGCAGTGAAAGGAATATTGAGATACTTGAAAGCTACAAAGAGTATGCGTATATGCTATGGGAGTCAGGAGCTAAGTGTAAAGGGTTTTACAGACTCATATTATGCAGGTGACTTAGACAACCGAAGGTCTACGTCAGGGTATGTCTTTACATTGGCTGGTGGAGCAGTATCATGGCGTTCTAGATTATAAGATTGTGTTACTCAGTCTACTACAGAGGCTGAATATGTTGCAGCATCAGAGGCATGCAAAGAATCAATTTGACTTAATCGACTAGTAACAGATTTGGGAATCAAAGAAGAGATTCCTGTATTATATTGTGATAGTCAAAGTGCTATACAATTGGCTCGCAATCCAGTTTATCACTCAAAGACAAAGCATGTGGATGTGAAGTATCATTTCATCAGGGAAATGCTTGAGGATAAGCAACTTCAGCTTGTCAAAGTTCACACCACAAAAAATCCTGCTGATCTACTTATAAAAGGACTTCCCTCAGAGAGCTTTGCGCATTTTCGCAAGCAGTTAGGTGTAGGGTAGTACATCACTTCTCTACATCTCTTGTATATTAGCTTGTATAGTAGCTTCTCTCACATTTAAAGTACCACATTGGACTTTAGGTGGGAGGTTGTTGGGGTATAAAGCCCAATGTGGTCGCCCAGGTAAGTGGGCGGGCCACCAGGTATGTACACATATTCTTTTGTAAAAACCTAATAAGAACTCATTATGCTCTACACATTACAGTAGAGCGAGTTCACCATATCGTCGTGCTCTTCTTCTAGTACACTCTCTCTCGTGTCGCACTTCCGCTCGTACTCCTTCAGAACTCAAAGAAGATCTTGGAAAGTCAAACAAAAAGAAAAGAAAGGAAAGAGGCTGCAGAAAAAGACGATTTTGGAAGCTAAAGTGAATCAAACCAAGGAATGGCTAAAACAAGAGAAAGAAATTAAGAAAAACGCAAAGGAAGCGGAAGGGTCAAAGGTTGACTTAGGTGGTTCGATCTTGGTAGAGAAAGTGAATGAGCACCTATACGCAATACTGCAAGAATATGCGACGAGGCTCCATAACAACCAAGCTCAAGAGAAAAGACTGTTGACCTATCTACATCTTGAAGATGAATCTAGGATAATGGAAGTATACAAGAGACTTGTAGAAACTGCTCAAGCCATATTGTAGTCGGAAAGGCCAAAAACTTTTGAATCGGTAATGTAGGAATTGAGAAAAGTAAACACGAGAAAAGAAAAGGAAACCAACGCATTTAAAGATGACAAACTTCACGAATTTTGTGACCAATGTGGAAAAGATCACTTATATGAAAATTGCACTCAGAATCCGGACAATCAAATAAAACCAGTGCAAACAGACAAAGAAGATCCGTAACTACTGGAATTGTTGCAAATACAATAGACAAGGGTAAATCATTGGACATGCAACCAATTCAAGAGGTAGATGAACCATGGCCACAATCATTATGAGAAACGATCCAAAACATAAAAGATGAGAGTGCCACTTTGATTTCAGCACCAATTTTTGAAATAAATGTGGATCATGAAATCTATCCATGAGATATTCAGTCATTGTATGAAGACACAAGAACGAAGGTTTGATAGTGAGCAAACCAGCATCCATAAGAATGTTATCGTCCTTCATAGGGGAATATGAGACTAAATTTGAGGTTAAGGTTTCCATCCAAATGACAATTCCACAAATGACGGATGCAAAGAGCTTGCACGACCTGTTATCTTCACCTATCGAGTGCACCATCACCCTCGCGAAACTGTTGAAAATCAAACCATATATGTGACGACAAATGAGAAAAACTTGGAGAAGTTGGGAGTAAAAGTCCAGCCGATAGATGAATGAATCGAAGCATCCAGGAAAGAAAACCATCTTGGGCACCCAAAACCAAAACCTGTACCAGTAAACAAGCTTAGGTGATTATTGTGAAGGTGAAGATGGAAACACTACCTTACCTCTGGAATACAAGGGAGTAACCACCACTGTGATACTCGACGACAGTGGGGCAAGAATAGCCATCACTACAAAAGAAAATCTAGGAGAAATGCAAAAGACCAGATCCCAGAAGAACGTGCATGAAATTATAATTAGCCGATGGGTATGTGGAAAGACCTTTGGGAATGTTAGAAGAAGTAATTGTATCATCCTGTGGAATAGAATAAGAACACACCTTTGTAGTGGTTGATTAGACAACAACTTTTCAATTATTGGGACAATCGTTTATGCGTTAACTCAAAATCATTTAAGATTGGGATTATGACCATCTCTACTTAGGACACAAGGGAGTTGTCACTAAGGTGAATACCAGGAATCATAGTTATAGGAACCTCAACCAAACCCTTGTTGAAGAGTTTGTTATAACTAGGGATGACGAAACACAAGTACCTGTTTGGCTAGTGAAGGATGCACATATTTGGATGTGTGGAGCATCAAAATATAGGAGTCTAAAGAAGGAGGAGTGCACATTAGAATGGACCATAGAAGACAAGTGCTATATAAAGAAAACCTTTATAAAGAAAACCTTTCTAAAGGAGGTATTTGGATGGGATCAAATACTCGCGACTCTCAATGTCTGTGTAAATGAGATAACAAACACCACCTTCTGTGACAAAGACGGCTATGATATAAGACCGTTCCTAATGATTTAGAATGTCCAAGAAACTGAAGACATTTTGAAGACTACAGAAACAGAATGGGTAAGAGACTATAAATGAATAGTGGAAGAGGTTTCCATACGTGACCTTTCACATGTTGAAGCAAATGAAAACCACAATTCAAGGAGCGAGGAATTAGGAAACGATGTAGAAGACGAATTCTCAAGTAATTTGGAACAAAATTGCACAAAAGAGAAATGAGCCAATTTTCTACGAAATCCCTAACCAAAAATTGTGAAGATAAGAGAGATATCAAAGAAAACAAAACAAGAAACAACAAAATAAAATTCAGAAAAACATGCCAAAGTTAGTAAAATTTTTTGGCCAATTGATAACAATTTTCTATAATTTTCTTTGCTTTTTAACCTAATAATGATAAAAAATTAACAATCAAAGCTAGGAAGTTCAGTATCAAGTTCTGAAAACAAATGTCAAACCCACAAAGCAAGAGCTTCGAGCATGACAAAAATAAGGTGAATGGGAACAATTCCAACTTTGGGTACAATTCAAACAGACCAAAAATTGCAACTTTGACAACAAGTGATAACTAGATATCTGAACGATGAGCCATCTGAGTCGTAGGTGATATGCCAAGGCAACAGTGGCCAAAGAAGGTAAGTATACAAGATGCACTCGGACATATATAGGCAAAAAGGTCAAAATAGAGTTCATTTTCATTTAATAATTTGAGAGGGATAGATAGATAGAGAGAGAGAAAGAGGGGGGGGGGGGGAGAGAGAGAGAGAGAGAGAGAGAGAGAGAGAGAGAGCAGCGAGGACCTAGAGTACGTGCTGTATTTTTGCCTGCTACACCCATCTCGAGACTCCACACACCACCAGATTTCACAGGTATTATTCTAATCAGAGCATGAATAACTTGGTATAGTCAGCACTGCACAAAATCTACGACAACAACTGTTTCAATCAAATCAAATGCGGCAATCACCCAAACTAGCAGAGGGACTACAATGCATATCAAGCTAACCCTCTCAATGGGCATAATAAAACCATGCAAAGATGGCTTGCATATTGGGGTGGAACATGGATCGTGATCCATGACCCCAATAATCCATTTGCAAAGAAAAGTTAAGTAGAAGTATGCTGACAAAATTGCCAACACACTCATGCAATCATAGAGCAAAACCACTGTAAAACATGGATCACAATCCATGTCCCCATTTCAACCAAAAAAAGAAAATTGTCAGCACAGCTTGGTACAAGGTGTATTAGAGAAGGTGCCACTCAAGTTTGGAATAGAATAAACAGTGCAAACAATAAAAACCGAGGAAAGAAGAAATTTTAGCCTGCAAATGGTCATTACCACCTATGAATGAGAAAATTTGATTCAACCCCCAAAAGAAGTGCATCATAGGTTGAAAAATGCATCTAGAAGTAACTCTACAAGTTTTGTTCAAAAAGGTGGTTGAACTTGGATTGGAATCCATGACCCCCAGATGGAGTTTAACCAAAATTTTGGTCCAAAACTGCAGTAATGGTTCTAAGTATGAAATGTGTCAAGTTTTGATAGTTTGATAATCTCAAAGGACTTTATGTGATAGTGAAATCAAGGTCAAGGACAGAGTACAGAATATAGGGGATTGAACAACTCAAAACACTAAAGGGAACTTGGTAGCTTGTTTGACCAAACATACTGGAAAGCCTAGAATATCTAAAACAACTTCAAATCAGACACAACTCATTATGTAGCTGGGATGAGGGTACATCTTCAGCTCAAAATCATCAACAAAGCTAGCGGACAAGCATATTAATCACAATATGAACTTGTCCAAAGATGGTGAAAGGCCGAATCACGATAGATATGATAAACCAGGCATTACCCTAGCCTCCAAGAAATCATAATCTCCTTCTCAAGGCAAAGGCAATGGACAATGACAAGGCATTTGTGAAGCAACCTGGGCACAAACTCACTTATAAAAACCTAGTATACTCAGAGACAAAACTATTGCTCAAACTCATCGCACAACACTTGAAAGTCCAGAAACCACCAAGGTATACTAAACCCAATCTCCACATTGTGGTGGTAATGGCAATAGGGTTGTCAGAGCAAAGGGTCATAAGATGTGACCTAGGAACATATATCCTAGACACTTTACTGGAAGCAAATCTAAAGCACAGTGACCGCAACAATACCTACATGAATGGTGAACTAGGGCTAACCAAAATTTCCTATCAAGCATTGGGAATGATTGATGAACTACCACCCGCGAAGATGCAATTGGCATTAATTCATAAATCCAAAAGAGCAATGAAGCCGGTGGCAGGACCCTCAATAATATGAACCACGAAGAAGAAAGAATCTCGACAAAGCTCAAGAAAACAAAAATTTGACAGTGAAGAGATGGAATCTGATATACCACCAAGTGATGAAAATAAATCAAAGACAAGGATACTCCCTCATAGTATCAATCTTCAGAAGGGGATGAGGAAGAAAAGGAGGGATATGAAATCCATAAAACATGTCTCACAGATAGGTCGGACATGCCAAAAAATACCATACCCATTATTCGAACCCAAAGGTCTATGAAGGAAGCTAAGTCCTTAAGAGAAAGGCTATGGAGTCAAAGGGATGAGGAAAAAAGAAACCTTGGAGCTGAGGTAGATGATGAGGGAGAAGAGGATGAGAATAGGCCACTGGAACACCGCAAGGCTGAGGTTCTAGAAAAGATCAAACAGTATAAACAAAGGGTGGCCATGGAGAATTTGAATATTGCCAGCAACATGCAACAACAAATACAAAATGATCTCAAACTTAAATCTAAGAAAAGGGAACAAGAGGAGTCCAAACGGCAACACGTCAAGATGATTTGAAATCATATGAAGAATCTATAAAGCAAAGGAGATAGAAAAAACTCATAAGGAAGGAGAAAATATAGAAGAGGAAGGTGGTGTAGAGCATTTTGAAACTCACACCAAAAACACCATCAACAATAAATGCAACCACCCCTCCTCCTACTCAAGAATCAACTGACTAGATAGATGAGAAAGAACATTTCAAGGAAACAATAAAATTGCCCAAGAAACCAAAAGACAAGTGTTGCAAACAACACATACATCACAAAATACCGAGAGAAATGAAGGTCAAGAGATTAAACAAACTCCAATTGCACGTGAAGCACAACATGATAAGGGTGAAATAACGGAATCTATAAACACAACAGAAGTTGGCACCTCCGACCAAACTCATGGGACAAAACAAAAGCATAGGCCACCCAACTCACAGGCAATAGTAGATGAAAGGAGCCAATTGATAAAGTCTTTTGACATTGATGCACATTTGGAACAAATCAAGCTACATTTTCAATGTCAAAGAGTACTCTAGAACCTACCTGACTTGGAGCTAAAGGATACCAAAAGAGAGGAAGCTCAAGCAATTAAGGATAATCTAGAATTACAACAAAAATTTGAGGGATTACAAACAGTACAAAGACAGCTCTAGTAGGAATTGCAAAGGGAACAAGAAAATGATGCATATTACTACAAGGAAGTTCAAGTTTTTAATGAGGTAAATACAAATTTGCAAGTAGCACAACAAAACCTAGAGGAAGAGCTAGCCAAAGAAAGCAAAAGAATGCCAAACTCAAAGAATCATATGCAATTGTGAGAAAAACACTCACACAACTCCTAGCCATGCAAGAGACACATCACAACCATCCTCTTTGACACAAGAGCTAAAGTTCCTAAGGCAGCCCTAGCTCAAGAGCAACATGACAGACAAATCATGACAACAGGGCATAAGGAAATTCAAAAAGCAAAAGACGATGAAATTCCATAGCTTCATGAACAACTGGCAAAGGCCAAGGAGTTAAATGCTGAGAGTGTGTCGCACATAAGGCGACACTACAACAGCGAGATATGGCAATTGATGCCTTGAAAACCCAGGCAACTAAAATCAAAGTTTCTTAGGTGATAGGCCAAGAACATAATAACATGGATCCGCCACCTCTCGACATGCCTAACACTAGTATAGAGGGGTCCTTACAGGACTTTGAAGATATAGAAGAAAAAGAAGCTCACAAAACTGTGAGAAGAAATTCAAAGGTGGATCTCTAAAGTGTGTGATCTTTCACACAAGGAATATCTGCACTATGAACTCAAGGTACTCGAATCAGCTGCACTTTTGATGATTACACATGATGAATCATGGGCATGAGATGATTGCATTATCAATAATGCGACAAGAAGCTCTCTTGTGGAAAAGGAAAATGTTTCCCAGTATAGAACCCAACCACAAAGGGGATTATAGGGATGTCCCTGTAATCCTGTAATTGCTTTACAAATTCAAACAATCCTTGATACCCAACCCCTTTGGAGAAATAAATGGTTTGAAAAGCATCCAACAGAAGAAACATATTACAAGGATGCGCCACAACATCTCAAGATCGACCCAACCTATTGCCCTATCAACAAAAGACGATCCTGGGATAGCTTCTATTTATGGTAAAGCAAAAGACCTGCAATGCTTAACTACCTAGTAATAACAACACCAGCTAATAATATTTCCCCCTCAAATAAATATACGGTATGGAACCTCAACGGAGTCATCAATTAGATGAATGTTGTTCCAGATCTCACATGCCAAATGCTTGTAAAGATTGCCAAAATGCTAGTCACATGCATCACACTATTTGAAGATAATGAAGTTGTCGACCACCCCTTGCAAGTATTTGTAGAAGGAACTAGAGGTTTGTGATGACATCTGGAAACCAAAATTCCAAGAAAAAAAATCATCACGGGGTTGTAGGCCCGCGTCATGTTTTTGCCCTCTCACAACATGCAAACTCTCAAAGAGGCATTCATGACCGGGTTCTTTGTGAAATCGACTCATCCATATTCAACCCCATGACAAAGAATCTCCAAGCTCAGCACATTGTAATGAGTCTAACTCCGGTACGCTAACTCCGGTACGGTCGACCACTACCCAAGAGAACCCTAGATATAAAGTCTAAGTTGTAAACTGGGAAAGGGCATGATTATTATGAAGGCTTTTTGAGGAGTTTGAAGCACACGACTTAGGGTGATTTTTCCCTACAACTTGTAATCCGCATATCTTGGGTTGTGATAATAACATTTCAATTTGAAAACTTGCAATGTATTCCTTGTTCGATGGTCTTTCATTAAAGTATGCTCATTGTCGATTCTATTGTGATTTTTGACTACGAGTACAAATGCTAAATCTGTTGATTTGAGTATGTTAATGAGTGTTTTTTGACATTCCAACTGTAGGAGAGTGTTCCTAGACCCTAGGAAGACCTATATGATGTGTTCTGTTGCTATTTTTAAGACCTAAATTATGATCGATTGTGATTTTGGTACCTCCTCAAAATGACTTAGGAGCATATTGTCTCTAAGTGTTTTTTACCTTCTCCCAAAGTTTTGTAGATTTTGGACTCCGTCTAAGTGCCGGAACAGATTGATGACTGAGCATAGTGATGTAGGACATAGGTACATGGCCAGATCCAAGAGCACGAGATTTGCATGTGTTAGGTGTTGAGTTATTCCGTCGGCTTACTTCTTTGAGTTTGACAATCTCGAAGAGTCTTTGTGCTCCATCCGAGTCGCTTCCTTGAGTATTGACATTATGTTCGTGCCGGAAAGCTATGCTATAGACGTCCGTTGCGGCAATCCGCTAACAATAAGTCGTGTTGAAAATTCTTAATTAACAACTTCTAACATTACTAGATTGCGACTATAGATTCTTCTAGAGAAATTAAATGATGGAACTACAAGAGTAGCAATGAAAGCACAATTTAATCCACATAAACTCTTTAGAAAACTTGTTAGTTTGCACGTGAAGATGAGAAAGTGGCTAGTAATTGAGTGTAAATTTTTTTGGAGAAGTAGAAGTTGCTTCAAATCATCTTCAAGAAGTTTTGAGTCCTTTTTTATTCTTGACAAGAACTGCTAGGAGTTTAATCCAATCATTGGAGTAGAGAACCTTGAAGATACAATTCTATATTAGAAAAGTTGATAATACGTTCGAATGCATTTTCTTGTTCAATGCAATGAAAGACATGAACACTTGAAGATACAATTCTATATTAAAAGAGTTGATAATATGTTCAGATGCATCTTTCTCTTCGATGCAATCAAAGACATGAACACTTGCTTTAGAGGAGGTGAGCTCGACAAGAATTTGAAGCCCAAGGGCTAAAGAGTCATTATGAAAAACCCCATTTTAAATTAGAGTGGATAAGTTACAAAAAACCATCTTTTTTTTTTACTACAAGAAGAAACCTACCCAATGGGATACATACTACCCCTACTAGATAGGGCTAAGACCGTCATTTTTTCTTTGGAAACCCTTTCAAGAAAGGGTCTGCTATGTTTCAAAGGGGATTTTTAAAAGTGTTGTTTGTTACATTTTGCTAAATCCATTCTTAGTTCCTTCATAAGCTTATCCAAAATCTTAAGTTTGAGTAGACACGTTAGGCAAGAAGTAAGTATAATTACCTGCTTGAGTAGAAGCTAAAGGTCTACTAACTTTATGAAGGCAAGTATGGATAGGAAAATAAGGTACAGCCAAACAAGCCTCTTTTGGAAGTGTGAAAGGAAATGAGGGGCTTTCCTCAAATCAGGATTTATGAAAATATTTCCTGCTTGGTCAAGGTAGATGGTTAGGGGATACATGGGACATTAGAACATGTATTTACAATTCAAAAGTAAGCATTACTAAGTTTGAAACATCCTATATGCAAAAGGTACAAAAATATGGAGATCAAAAAATTTTAATAAGCTCCTAGTGGTTGTTAGTAAATGAGTGGCTAATATGGTAGTAAATAGATAGTTGCGTGCCTACTAATATTGAAAAAATCCTAGTTTATCATCTATCTATTGAAGATAATAGTCATTGCAACTTTTTTGAAGTCGTACAATTATAAAATTTATGCAAAAGGGAGTTTATAGCATGTGTATATAACATAATCATCTACATTTATGCTTTTTTTTTTTACACTCTACTGCATAATCTTGTCCTATGAAATGCATAACCATGCAAAGAAACAACCCATAAACAAACAAATATGCTATGTTGTGTGCATGCTTTGTGAAAATAGTGTATCTGTATATCATTGGAGTTAAGAAATTGAAGTAATTCATCATTCTTCAAGCTACACATCCGTAGATGATTGCAAAACAGATTTTTCAATTTATACGAGACATAGTACATAAGACTGTGAAAGTATCTAGGCAAAGGAAGAGTCTTCTGAGGCATTCATTTTCAATTCTCCTTCCAGTATAGAGCCAAGGATTTCAGGTGTAGTGCCCTCAACATAGCAAACGGAGAAAGAAGGTGCCCTTGATAGGGAGACTCGTTACTACATTAGCTTTGATGTGTAGGTGCATATACAATTTTGATGAGAAAAGGTTTTACAATAGCTTTTGATGGGATCTTATTAATGCAAGGCAAGCACGTGAGAGGATTAAGTGAGAACGTAGGACTTTGGGCTTGAGATCATGTTGTGGCAAGAGATTTTTTAATAAAAACAATGATTTTTTAAAAACTTAATCCTTTGAGATTCCTTTTCTACAGCTTCTCCTTACATAACTCTTCTTGGAGCGAACACTTTCTTGTTTTGCAATAACTATAAAAGTCACAGTATTAGAGGATTTTCTTAGAAGCTTCTCCCCTTTGTTTTAACACTAGTTTGGTACCAAAGCCAAACATCTAAGTGTCCTTTTTTGACAAATGAATCAAATATTTCTTGTGGTAGGAAAGGTATCTTACAAAACCCTCTTGATAAGTATCAATGTGTAAGTTACATGCTGTTTAAAAAATACAACTTTGCAACTTGATGTTTGTATCATAAAGTACCACACTCATCAAGAGGACCCACACTCATAAAGAGAAACCACTCAACGTTGTGATTGGTGTTCTGACAAAACCAACATCATACACCCCCCAAAAAAAGCATTGTAGCTTGTAGAAAATTGTGATTGATAATTGTACACTTGTTCATTGGATATTTCCAAGTTTTTTGTGCAAAGAAATTACTCTTATAGAGAACATATAATTATGCCGAATTGTGTGTCTTTTAATCTGGCAATTCCATGGGTTGTCTTGTGTATGCAAAGAAAAAAGCGTTTTTAATGCATTTGGGAGTTTTATAATGTTACACAATGCTTCTTTCATAATGTAACACAATGCTTACTCTATCCATGGAACACTTGAAGTAACAAATAAACATGCTTTAACAAGCTATACTATTGGATTATACCAAAATTTCAAAACTGCACAGGAGAGAAGTTCTTGTATTTTGTATCTTCGAAGAGCTCAAAACCTTTGTATGAATCAATAAGACGTGTCAACATACATTGTATAAATACACTTGTGGTGCCCAAAACTTTGGTTTCAATGTTTTTGAGAAGGACTTAAGATTTTAAAAAGATTTTGCGAGTTAGAAGTTTCAATATTAGATTCAAGTGACATGATTTCAATGAGTTAAGGACTCCAAAAAATATGTAGTCTCCTGGTTTTGACCTATAGAAGCATTTGAAGTTGTCAAACTGCATGAAAACAACCTTAGTTTCATGGGATAGCCTTTGGAAGGCCAACATTTTCCTCTTTGTTACCATCCTTGCAAATTTTGCGAGTCGGAAATTTTAAGATTAGATTCAAATGACATGATTTCAATGAGTTAAGGACTCCAAAAAAATGCAGTCTCTTGGTTTTGACCTATAGAGGCATTTGAAGTTGTCAAATGCATTAAAAGAACCTTAGTTTCATGGGATGGCCTTTGGAAGGCCAAAATTTCCTCTTTGTTAGCATCCTTGCAATTATAGGATCTGGCTTATAACTCACAAGTGGCTCAAAAGCTAGTCCTTCAAAAGAGTATATTGTTTTGCAACCTTAGTTCTTCGCAAATTACATTTCCAAACACAAAAAAAAATCAATTATCCAACAAGTTATGAGCATTTCATATGCCATGCATGTGCAAGTCTCAATCATAGCATAAATCAAAGAACCAAAGAGCTCTTATTTCTTCAAGATGTCTTGTTTTCATGCAAATTTTGAGTTTTTATTTCTCAAAAAGGGGTGGTGGGAGGCTAAGGTCTCTTTCTTTTGATCTAATCATTGTTACCCTAATTTATTAGTTCATTTTTTTTCCTGATGGCTACATCCAAAGCATTGACTATTTCCTAGGAACCAATTCACTTTAGAGTATCTTTAGAGGTCTATGATACTTACTAATACTACCATATTTCTTTACATATTTGTGTGTGTGCATGCGTCTATGTGTGTGTGTGTGTGTTTGTGCGCACGCGTTACATAAGCTATTGAAAAATAGTACATTACAACCAAACAAACCAAGAGGGTTGAAGCAAATTATTTATGTACTAGATCCTCAGTATAGACCTTGACACTACAATATCAATGTTTAGATTTTGAAATTTACAAAGATCGTTACTACATTTAAAGAACTTTCACAAGTTCATGGATATGGATCTCCTCATACAATTGAAGCATTTGTAACTCCAAGGAGGAGACCTATTACCTAATCACCATCCAAGAACACAAGAACATCAATACTAGCATTACTTGGGAAGACAGGTGTCAATGACCCCTTCCCCTTGCTACAATTGGAGTATTTGTAACTCCAAGGAAGAGACACGTTACCTATCACCATCCAAGAACACAAGCACATCAGTATTAGCATTACTTGGGAAGACAAGTTTCAATGACCTCTTCCCCTTGTTATCCTTGTCAAAATAACAAAGACGCTAACAACTAAGCAAAGATCAAATAAAGAAAAGGCAAAATTAAAATATCTAGTTGATACTACTGATATCAGAGATTCATACATCATGAGCCAATTGGTTATATAATTGTGATTTTTTAAACAATTTACAATAGTAGATCCATCACATGGTGTCATCAAAGGTGCATGTTTCTTTTTTGAATACAATGTGCGCTTATGCCCAAGATGGGGGAGAGGAAAAGGCAAGAGAGGTGCGTATTTGATTTTTTTGTAGATATGCAAGCAACCATATGCGAATCGATTTTTTGCTACACTGAACCATGCTAGTGTTTGTGTCTTCTCCGAGATCACATTTCAATCAACAGCCACACTATTAGGCAAGAGAGAGGAGTGAAGAATTACTTGATCACAAAAAGCAATTTCAAAGCATACTTAAGATTCATCTACCACAAACTATTTGATTTACATTTCAATTATATTGCAACTTCTATGTGAGCACGTTTCTAGCACAATCCCTAGATTTTTAGTTCCTTAAGGAAAATTTTGACAGCTTTTTTTTTGTATTGTGTCCATATTTATAAAAAAAAACCAATCATTGCCATCTCATATGGGACCCTCATGGGAGGTTTAAGGCATAAGACCAAAGCTAAAAACATCAAAATGTTTTTTTGAATCAACATCAAAGTAGATCAATGCAGCTGACCTAACCAATATCAACATTCTCAAGCTCTATAAACCAATTAAAAAAGTCTTCAACAAAACAATTGTCTATAGGAATCCATACATCTTGTGAATGATATTTCTTTTTTTTAAAGAACATTTTTTTAGGAGAGTATAAATTGAATCTATCCTAAAATCTTAATTACTATTAGACTACACACTTCCAGCTCAATAGGTAAAGACGCAAGCAGCCATGTACCACCAACACATGCTTGCAAGAACATTTTCTCTAGCACATATGAGGAAGAGCTTACCTTAAAAAATCAATTTTTTGAAATAATCTTAAACCATACTGAGTAGGTGCCGATGCACCTACTTGTATGATGTATATTTTTATATTGCATAATCATTGACGAATACATGTTGGACACCATATGGACACCCTCAATAGATGATGAAGATGACAACTTTTGAACAATAAGGTTCATGGCCAGTTGAACCACCATGGCTTGTCATCTGGGTGTGTGTGCATGTGTACGTTCAAGAAGCCACAAAGAGGGCAAGTCAACCACCCTTTTCAAGTAAGAAGAAGGAGGTCTTCACAGACAGCCTTGATGCTGGTCATTTATGTTTTGCAGGTCAAAGAGGGCAAAGTGGCCATCCTTTAATGATAGAATAACAAGCAGGTGCACAAATCTTGGTGTGTGTATATGTGTGTGTCTGTATGCATGCACAGATGCACAAATGTGTAGATGTAGTAGCATATTGCATGCGTAAGCAACAAAATATCTTTTTGAGGATGTGTGTCTTTGTTGAAAGTAGGGTTGCAAGGAAACACTCACAGCCTGGAGAAGATGAAGAAGCTCAAGTCACACAACAGAGAGTGTATTTTTTAGTGCACAATAGAGAGATAAGTTAGCCCTACAATGATGGGAATATATAGAATGCACGGGGGAAAAACCTCCTAGTCATGGAAAAAATGCCCAAGCAGTCCTAAGTGTGATCATACACATCACTACCCCATATATGGTAACAAATCCCCCCTGGGAGTGCTGCAGATTCTGAGAATGCCATGCCTTGAGGACATGATCAGTCCACAAAGGGAAGCAAGCCCAAGGCTTTGCAAAAATCTTCAAATTTCTCATGAGGCATGTACAAAGCATGAAAAACTGGGTTCCTTGCAACTACCAATGCGCTCTGACTGTTAGTGTAGATGATGTTGGTAGTGCCCTGTCCAACACCCAAATCATCAATAAGGCGTCTAAGCAATACAAACTAAACTGTAGCTGTGAAGACTACCCTATACTTAGACTCACAACTAGAAGTGGCCACAGTAGGTGGCTTCTTGTTCAACCATGATATGCATGAACTACTAAGGATGAAACAAAAACCGATTGTGGACACTCGCACGTCATAACAACCATTCCAATTTGAGTCCAAAAAAGCATGAAAATCAGGCGTCAAAGATCCCCCTTGGGATAAAACACCACAAGATGTAAAGCGCCACTCAAGTAGCAAATGATTCACCTAACATCCTACCAATGCTTAGACCTTGGGCTATGCATAAATCTGTTGACCCGTGAGACTGCAAACTGAATATCTGCCCTTGTATTGCATACATAAATAATGCATCTAATGTCAGTCTGATAAAGAGTGGCATCAGCAAGGTCTTCAACATCATGAAGACTCAATTTCAAACTTCTCTCCATTGGAGTTGCAATAGGTTTGCAGTCCTCAAGTACAAACTTACATAGTAATGTCTCTATGTATCTTGCTTGACACAAAGCAATACCTCCATCACACTACTTAAAATGTATGCCCAAGTAATGATGCAAAATCTTGAAGTCTTTCATCTTGAAAGTAGCATTCAAATCATCCTAAAATTCAGCAATATGTGTGTCATTTGGGCCATAATCAGCAAATCATCTACATATAGAACGACGAAGATAAGACATCACCCTCACACTTGAAATGAACAACAGTCATTCAACAAGTGGGAGCAAAAGTTTCTTCATAATCAATGCCTTTCTATTGTGCATAACCTTTTGCAACAAGTCTAGCCTTGTAGCAATCAATCCCACCATCCGGCTTGTATTTCAACTTGTAAATCCACTTTGTATCAATGGCCTTTTTGCTAGTAGGCAAATCACATAAAGTCCATGTGCCATTTTCTATAAGTGCATCATATTCTAATTGCATGGCAGCCATCCAATTTTTTGAATTTTGTGCTTCATCAAAAGAAAGAGGTTCCTCCTCATCTCACAAGAACTAGAAACAACCAAAGCATAACAATCTAACATATAAAATGCATGGTGAGAACCTGAACGAGTATAGCTAGACATAGGTGCATCCAATTTACTATCGCACAAAGTATGCACCAACCATTTTGGCATACCTCTAGCCTCCTCATTCTCATCCCTTTTCACATCAAGTACGTCATGTACACTGCATCAGTAATAGGCACTGTACATTTGCCTCATTGGAATTTACATTCAAGTTTCCACCATTAAAAAGAGGAAAAAAAGTGTCATAAATGTCATGTGAGTTTACATTAGTGTCTCGAGTACACGATAATAAAGGTTGAACAGAGTCTTCCACAAACATAACATCTCATGAATCTAAGTTATGTTATGTTTTCAAATGGTATAACCTGTAACTTTTCTTTGAGTAGTACTGTAACCAACAAAGATGCATTTAACAACATCATCATCTAATTTTCTACTCTATGTGTGGGGCACCAAAGCATAAGCTAAACGGCCAAAAACGTGCATGTGATCAATAGATGGATTTTTATCATTCCATGCTTATAAGGAGTCATAGACTATAAGGTTCTGGTAGGAAACCTGCTAAGTACATAAGTAGCACACATGAAAGCCTCAAGCCAAAACAAATGTAGTAAATCTTGACTCTTGACCATGCATCTTGCCATTTTTGTAAGTGACCTATTTTTTCTTTCAGCAACACCCTTTTGCTGAGGTGTATATGGCATTGTACATTGGTTTTTTATACCATGATTAGCCAAAAATGCATTAAACTCATGAGACATTTATACTCTCCCCCTCGATTTGAGTGAAGTGTGTCAATAATACATTTAGAGACATTTTCAACCATACCCAAAAATTGCTTGAAGCACTCTTATACCATACAAATGGCTGTCTACTGAGAGTTCCTGGATCACACCACATCTCGGAGTTGAATTTCATATACTTTCACAAGATTGGTTTATAGTAGGGCTGGATAAAAGCTCCAACTGTCCTACTCTTATGTGAAAAAACTTGGCTTGGACAGCAACTCACTCTTGGTTATCTGGGAAGGAATTCACATCGCTTAACTTGTCTCCTAGTTAGGTTACTGATAAGATCTCCAAGCATCTTTTAAATCTTAGTTATTCTCTTCAAGCTACCAAGCTTTCAGTGCCTTTTCCCACATATAGACATCATAAGCATAAATTCATATGGATATCAGATGCTTCCAACAGTATTTTTTCTGACATTACTAAAGATATCACCCTTTGCTTTGACCTTGTACTCTCAAAATTTGAATTTGTTTGTGCAACTAAACAAAAAATCCTTTCTAACTTCCTCCAAATACACTATAACCCCTTTTGGCTAGTAAAAAACTCTATTGAAGTCACTCTTAACCTCCCCAAACATATATTCCATCTCTTCACAACAAATATCACTCAATGCTACGAGAATATACCTTTGGATGGAGAAATAGGGCTAAAGAATATTCTACTACAATGATTGGTTAGCATTTGAACATGCTAGGAAGAGAGGTTTCTTCTACATTTCTCTCTCTAATAAACCAAGATGGATTAAAAAATCCTACTCTTCTCATCCCTTACACTTCAATGAGGAAAAACTATTTAGTAACATTTCTTGGGTTCTCGATAATTGCACTATAGACCAGTGCTTTTGCATTAACCAAAGCCTTCGCATCCCTATGGAATTTTCGTGCTCACCCCTTATGTGTAATTTATATTTAGCCTTCTTTGAATACAAATGGTTTCTCAGAACCATGGGTGATAAAATTGACTGTCATAAACTCTCCCTATTTAAGTACATCTACAGGTATATGAATGATGACATCCTAAGCCACAACAATAAAACTCTTTCAGAGGAAATTAATCTTATTTAACCTAACTACCTCAAGATTGAACCAACTTATGGTCAAGGTTTTACTACAACCTTTGACTTCTTTTCTACCTCTATACTATTACCATATACATGTGAACACACTAGGACCGCCGGGGCATTTTTTCCCTCTTTAGGAGGTTTTTTCCCCCGTTCATTGTGTATACGCCCATCACTCTAGGGCTATCTATCTTTCCATTGCACACTAAGTAACACACTCTCTATTGTGTGCCTTGAGAATGGGCTTTTAGTGTAGAGTGCACTTACAATCCTGTTGTCCATGATGCATGCATGTCAGTTGCTGCAGATTCACATGTGTGGTATCTTGATAGTGGTGCTACAAAGCACATTACCTCACATCGTGAATTGTTCACCTCTCTCGAGTCTGTCCCTCTTGGGAATTCAGTCACTTGTGCCAACAATGCCTCTTATCCGGTTCAAGGAGTTGGAAAGATTTTTCTTACTGCTACAAATGGAAATTCTTTCACACTTGTTGTTGCACTTTATGTACCTAGAATCTAGGAGAATCTTTTGTCTGTATCTACACTTGCTAGACTTGGACTTGTAGTCAAATTTGTGGATGACAGATGTACAATTCATGATCTCAGTTTTGGTGATGAAATTGTTGCATCTGAGATTTTGTGCCATGGGCTGTATAAGCTCACTTTGTATGACAAGTGTGGACAAAATTTTGCAAATGTAGTTGCTGATTCAAGGGCTATTTAAGATACAAAACTTTGGCATGCACGTTTTGGTCATTTGAATTTTTCCAGTTTGCTGCGTTTGCAGAAATCTGATGCGCCGCCTCTTGAAGCACTTGTCAAACATGTTTGTGAAGGTTGTATTTGGGTGAGATGCAACATTCAAAGTTTCCAAAGGATGGTTCAATTAGGGCCACATACAGGTTGCAGCTTGTGCATAGTGATGTTTGTGGGCCCATGCAAACTTCGTCCTTGGCCAATTACCTATACTTCGTGACTTTCATTGATGATTACTCCATGCATGCATGGGTATTTCCGCTTAAAGCGAAGTCCGAAGTTTTCATGTGCTTCAAACAATATTTTGGTTATGGCTGAAAATGTCTTGAAATGTACTATGGGCACCCTCCGTTCGGATCGAGGGGGGGAGTATATGTCTCATGAATTTAATGCATTTTTGGCTAGTTGTGGGATAAAACACCAATGTATAGTGCCCTATACACCTCAACAAAATGGTGTTGTTGAGAGGAAAAAAAGGTTACTTACGAAAATGACACAATGTATGGTCAAAAGTCAAGCTTTGCCGCATCCTTTTTGGCTTGAGGCCATCATGTGTGCCACTTATGTACTAAACATGTATCCTACAAAAGCTTTGCAGTCTATTACTCCATAAGAAGCATGGCATGATAGAAAGACTTCTATTGAGCACATGCATGTTTTTGGCTGTTTGGCATATACTTTGGTGCCACAAACACAACGCAACAAATTGGATGATAAGGCTGTCAAATGTATTTTTGTTGGCTATAGTGCTGAAAGCAAAGGTTACAAGTTGTATCATCCGTAAACAAAACGTATTCTGGTTCCACGAGATGTAGTGTTTGTGGAAGATTCTGTTCAACCCTTGCTGTCATGTACTAGAGACAGTAATGTAAGCTCACATGACATTTATGACACTTTGTTGCCTCTTTTCACTGGTGGAAATACGAATGTAAACTCCAATGAAGCAAATGTACAACCTATGGGGGTTTTTGAAAATGTTACAGATCAGCCTATTACTGATGAAGATGTACATGATGTACTTGATGAGGAAAGGACATCTGAAAATGAGCCGGCTAGAGGTATGCCAAAATGGTTGGTGCATACATTGCGTGACAATAAATTGGATGCACCTTTGTCTAGTCGTAATTGTTCAGGATCTAGCCTTTCATCTTATTGATCAGATTGTTATGCTTTGGTTGTGTCTAACTTACATGATGTTGAGGAACCTCTGTCTTTTGATGAAGCACAGAATTCAAAAAATTGGATGGCTGCCATGCAATCAGAATATGATGCACATATAGAAAATGACACATGGACTTTATGTGATTTGCCTCCTGGCAAAAAGGGCATTGGTACAAAGTGCGTACAAGTTGAAATGCAAGCCAGATGGTGAGATCGATCACAATAAGGCTCGACTTGTTGCAAAGGGTTATGCACAACAAAAAGGCATAGATTATGAAGAGACTTTTGCTCCCACTTTTCGTATGACTATTGTGCATTGGCAGCTCATTTTGGTTGGGATGTACATCAATCAGACATTGTTACTGCTTTCTTGAATGGTGACATATTTGAGGAAGTTTATGTAACGCAGCCTCGCGGTTTTGTCAAGAAAGGACAAGAGGGAAAAGTGTGCAGATGTAAGAAGGCTTTGTATGGGCTGAAGCAATCTCCTCCTGCTTGGTATGAGAAAGCTAACACTCATTTGGTCAAACAAGGCTTTCGTAACAGTCCAACGGAAAGCATATTGT
Organism: Adiantum capillus-veneris; assembly: GCF_014529385.1. NCBI lineage: Eukaryota > Viridiplantae > Streptophyta > Polypodiopsida > Polypodiales > Pteridaceae > Adiantum > Adiantum capillus-veneris. The sequence goes on from NC_140932.1 coordinate 136,179,435, forward strand.
ATGTAAAGCGTGAGGGTGATGTACTTCTCATTGTGGTTCTTTATGTCGATGATTTGCTATTCACTAGACCAAATGAGAGACATATTGCTGAATTTAAGGCTGATTTGAATGCTACTTTCAAGATGAAAGATTTGGGCTGTTGCATCATTACTTGGGTATATAGTTTAAGCATTGTGATGGTGGTATTGCCTTGTGCCAGAAAAGTTACATAGAGACATTGCTATGTAAGTTTGGACTTGAGGATTGCAAACCTATTGCCACTCCCATGGAAACATGTTTAAAACCGAGTCTTCATGATGCCGGTGATCGTGCACATGTCACTCTTTACCAAACTGCTATTGGATGCCTCATTTTTGTATGCAACACGAGGCCGGATATTCAGTTTGCAGTCTCACAGGTTAGCAAATTTATGCATAGCCCAGGGTCTAATCATTGGCAGGCTATCAAGAGGATTTTTTGCTACCTTAGTGACACTTTACATCTTGGCTTGTTTTATCCCAAGGGGGGATCATTGTCGCCAGACTTACATGCTTTTTCGGACTCAGATTGGGCTGGTTGTTTTGACACGCGAGTGTCAACAATTGGTTTTTGTTTCATGCTTGGTAGTTCATGTATATCATGGTTGAGCAAGAAGCAACCTACTGTGACCACTTCGAGTTGTGAGGCTGAGTACAGGGAAATCTTCACAGCTACGGTTGGGTGTGTATGGCTCAGATGCCTTATGGTTGATTTGGGTGTTGGACAGGACACTGCCAACACTATCTACATCGACAGTCAGAGTGCATTGGCAGTTGCAAGGAACCCAGTTTTTCATGCTCGCACAAAGCACATTGAGGTGCATTACCACTATGTCAAGGAGAGGCTCTCAGCAGGAGAGATCAGCTTGGCTTATGTGCCAACACAGGACAACCTTGCAAATCTTTTCACAAAGGCACTGTCTCGTGAGAAGTTCGAAGCTTTTCGCAAAGCGTTGGGCTTATTCCCCTTTGTGGACTGATCATGTCCTCAGGGTATGGCACTTCCCTTTACTCATGTGCCAGCTCTTGTTCATTTCCATATACATGTGGTAGTGATGTGTGTGAACACACTAGGACCGTCGGGGCATTTTTTCCCTCTTTAGGAGGTTTTTTCCCCTGTGCATTGTATATACGCCCATCACTCTAGGGCTATCTATCTTTCCATTACACACTAAGTAACACACTCTCTATTGTGTGCCTTGGGCTTCCTTTATTTTCTCCAAGCTGTGTGCGTTTCTCTGCAACCCTAATTCCAATATATACAATTCCTTAACTTCAAAATTACACTTAATAACCCCTATAATGGTGGCTATGACTACCATTTCACTTGGAAGAGAGACCTATTAAATATCCCTCCCATAGAATTCATCAAGAAGAATAGTAACCGACCTCATAAAGCTACTCTTAGTACATGCATCAGCCTCCTATACTTGATCTTATTTCTTCCTCTAACTGCCTCTTAGCAAGGGAAGACATCAAGCTACTTATTCACAAGTTTTTACTTAATGGATTCAAGAGGAGTGAACTAGTAAACAAAATCACCAAAATTATCTCTCGGAATGACTGGCTTGGCTTACAATTCAGTCATGCCAACCTCATCTCATAAATTAGTAGTCCCATAGACAATGGGCCTACTAAAGACCCATTGTGTATGGAGCCTGGGACACGATGGGTACACACACACACAGAGGTACAAGTACCACTGCCTGGTATTGGTCAAAATCCTGCTTGAAGACATTAAAAGGCAAGGAACCTCTCCATCCTTTGTGGGGTGCTCTCCCTAAATTGGTTGTTGCTCATGGGATTTAGGCCTCATAAAAATCCCCTCCTAGGGGAGGCATGAGTCTTTTTTCTCCTCCTTGGGAGGCAGGCCGTGCAATAAGTATCTTCCTCCCACTCTCTACACAACTCCTACTATTCCTACTCCTTAGTGTCACATGCACCCAAAGGTCCACATTGGTGTGACCTGCATCACGGCATTGTTGTGCAATTTGCAAGTAATGACGCTTTGAGGGTGTGAAGTCCTTTGGCAACCGAACATGTAGAGAAACCGTTTCCGAACTTGACAATCTTGTTGTGGATGGGAGGTTTGTAATTTTGCATAGCTCCATGGCAAGGGGAATAAAGCTGGCCTCAAGAAGGAATGGAGAGCTGCAGTAGAGGCACGGAGTGAAGAGCTATGGGATGGAGAGCTTCAGGAGAGCTACAGAGTGGAGACAAGAGCTATGGAGTGGAGTGCTGCAGGAGAGCTACGGAGTGGAGAGGAGGGCCATGGAGTGGAGAGCCATGGGGGGGAGAGCTGCAGAAAGCTATGGAGTGGACCTGCAACAAAGAGAGAGAAGGAGGAAGCCATGGAGTGGAGAGTCATGGGGGGAGAGCTGCAGCAAAGCTATGGAGTGGACATGCAACAAAGAGAGGAAAGGAGGAATCTATGGAGTGGAGAGCCATGGGGGTGAGAGATGCAGCAAAGCTATGGAGTGGACCTGCAACAAAGAGAGGGAAGGAGGAAGTGTGTGTGCTGAAAAGTAAGAGAGAGAAGAGGGAGGGAGAGGAGTGAGAGAGGGAAGGAGGTAGAGTGTGTGCTGAAAAGTAGGAGAGAGAAGAGACGGAGAGGAGTGAGAAAGAGAGGAGTGATTTTGGAGGAAAATAAAAAAAGGTGGGAAGTTTCATATTTTGTAGGTCTAGCTGTGAGATTTTGAGAGAGAAATTTGATTTTTGAGTGTATATATATAGGTTGGGGAGAAGTTTTTAGTAAAAGCGAGGTTTTTTTGAATTTTTTTGGAAAAAGTGTTTTTTTGGGCTGAGGCTATGGATGCCCTTGATGATGTGACAAAAGAAAGGGGGGAAGGGTAGTTATTGTCATAAGGACCAACACTCTTTTGGGTAGAGAGAGAATGTACCTATCCTCCCTCCTTAGCCTCTATTTCAACCTACAAAAAGCCTCTGACAGCCTAAAAAGAAGCCTATGAGAATACCCTCATTCAATGGCCTTGTCTCCTAAACCACACACATTTTTAGCCTTAATCCCTTAAAATTAGGGATTCTTACAAGGCTCTTTTGGGGTTCATATTTTTTCTAATGCATTTTGAGCATGTTTTCTCACTACTTGCATATGTGGTTATGCACTTTCCGCTTGGTTGAGCTATTTTTCCCAAATTGTATGCCTACATATAGTAGATTGTTGAGCTATTTTATGCATATGTGAGCATCGACTTTGATGCAATTGATCATGGTTTTTTATAATTGTGTAGTAATAATCAAGTGATCTCTCACTTTGTTGCCAGTTTGGCATGGTTTATGGTTGAGTTTGATTTCTCATCATAGTTTGGTTTCTTGGCATCCATATAATAGACATGTGTGATAGCTCAGAGTCAACAATGATGAATCGTAGAGACGACGGTCTTGCAATTTTCTATATATGTGATGTTGGCATTGTGGTCACACAACACACATTAGGCACCACTGTTTTAGACAAATGAGGTAGCAACAAAGATCTATGTGTGATGTAGATGAGGTTTTGATGCATGCTAGAGAGGTGGCTTCGTATGCCAGTGACGGTGATTTCACGTTTGCCTTTAGTGTTCCTCTTACTCACATATCTTACAACAGTGACACTTCGCCTCGTTGGTTGTTAGATGAGGATGCAATTTTCAATGTCATGCCATATCGTGAGTGGTTTAGCACATTCTCTAGTGGGAGCTTTGGTTGTGTGCACTTGGACGATGTTTTGGTGTTTGACATTGTAGGTGCAAGAGATGTTTACTTGTCATTTCCCAGTGGTGTGTCATATACGCCATGACATGTGCGCTACGTTACTCAACTAAGATAGAACTTCGTCTCAATGAGACAATTAGTAAGCCTTGGGTGTTAAGTAGTGCTTAGAGTGCAGTCTTTCCAGCTGCATTGCAGATGCATGTATCTAAGGTACAAGACGACATAGTCTCGGTTTTCTTGTTGGCATGCATTGAGCGAGAGCTTAGACGCATCTCCTTTGCATCCACCATGCTCACGAGACATAGCATTTAGTTGTGCAGGATATGCCAATAGACTCTGTTGAGAGAGAGCTAGAGTGGCAATGCTCTAGTGAGACACAACAAGTGTTGTTAGAGCCTGTAGGCAGAGGTAGAGCGGGTTTGCTCCCTAGAGACACAAGCAGAGATGATGGACATGGAGTTCTTTGATATGCTCATGCTAGAGGCTGATGATTTGATGCCACGATACACGATTTTGCTTGTGGTGTGAGAGAGACGTAGCCATCCCAGTGTTGGTGATGAGACATCCATATGTGATGAGTAGCCTTGATGATGCAGTGCATACAGATAGCACAGGAGAGGCTAGGACTACCAGGTTTGCACAGATTTTGTCAGCGTTTTGGTTAAAGGAGGGAGATTGTTGGGGTAGAAGCACTATGCCTTTGCCTGAGGCTGAACATCCATTTTTTGGCTGCCCACTAACCAAACTAACCTTATTCTTCATATACCAACGAATAAGGAGCTCCTCACATCTTAGAGATTTGCCGCACCCACACAACATGTCTCTCCCCTTCCTCTCTCCCGCACCACACCATGCACACACGCATTCCACACAAGAGCGCACTCACAATTCAGTTTTGCTAGAGAAAATAAGAGGTGCTACTCATAAGGGGGGCAAAAGAAGAAGAAGAAGTAGTTGAATTGAAAGATTCTTGAAGGAATTTTGAGAAGAAAGCGAAAGAATCGAGGCCACCAATAAGAGGTGCTACTCATAAGGGGGCAAAAGAAGAAGAAGAAGTAGTTGAATTGAAAGATTCTCGAAGGAATTTTTAGAAGAAAGTGAAAGAATCGAGGCCACCAATTGGATCCAAGAAGGAATTATTGCTTTGATATCGTTGTTTGAAATAGGATTGCTCAAATCAAAGTTCAAATTGGCAACTTGCAAGCTCAATCCTCCAACGCGAGGCCAAACTTCATAACAACTCTTTTAGTTAAAAAACCATGTGTAGAGGGGCTTACAAGCCTAAAACTCCTTTCATTGACATCAACCATAGTGTGGAGAAGTGGTATCAAAAGGGGCACCCAAGGTTTGCCATCAGTTATCTAGTGGTCTTCTTGCAACTTGAAAACAACTTTGGTGATCACCATCTCCATCAACGTTGTCGCTCAGAGTATTATGTGTTGCTCATTTGCTTTCAACCATGAATCCACACCTTTTACCTAAAGGTGGAGATTAAGTTGGCTGCCTGGTAACACAAAAAATCTTGGCCATCCATCTTCAAACTCCTTTGGCCGCCCATATACAACCTACCTTTGGCCACTCACCAATTTTTGGCCATTAAAACAAAGCACAGCTTCCTCCCAACCGCCTTTTGAATTCCAAAGCCATTCAAAATTCCAAGGGTACACAACTTTCCCTTGTTCGAGACTGGCCACCCAAAAACCTTCAAGGTCAAAAGAGTAGACTCCTCATGCAGAGGTTGAGCCCGCAGTTTCCAACTTTTTTGATAAAAAAAAGGCCTCTTGCCATTGGTTTTCCAATCCCCAAAGTTTGTAAAACACGATGAAGCTTATGCTAGCGATTGCCAGTTGCCTTTGGCAATAGATAATCTCCAATTCTTCTTTGGCAATACAAGATAGATTTTTGAAGGTTTGACAAACCAAAATTCAAACCATATTATAAACTACCAAAAGTGAAAAAATTTGAGCTTTTTGAAGCTTACCTTATTCAAAAAATTTGACTGTGTTGCTGATTGTCTACTACTTGGACAAGAGAGTTCAGAGGCCAAACAAAAATTCAATTTTCTGGCTTAGTGGCCTCCTCAATCGATTGATAATTTTCAACCTTGCCTTAGTGTTGCACTCATGAGTTGGGTGTCATCACCGACCTTACAACTAAGTTCATTTTTCTTTTATTTTCTCACTACTTGCATACCAATAATATCCACACACACACACACACACACACACACACACACACACACACACACACACACACACACACACACACACACACACACACACACACACGCACACGCACACACACACACACACACACACACACAACCATCATGGCTCATTTTCCATAGCCACCCACCATTGCTGAACAACTTAAAAATTTGTAACAATCGCTTGCATATAAGCGCATGCAAAGACCATAGCTAACAAGAACATAAAAAACATTTAACACGTGTTTGATCTTATTTCATAAAACCATTGGTATTTCAATCCCAAAAAAAGTCCATTTTTTCAATTTGAATTTGAGTATTTGGCACACATTGGGGAATTCATGTAGAGCCAAAGAAAATGGAAGCCATTTAGTCATGGTCTAAACCCAAAAATATTTATGAGCTACGTTCTTTCATTGGTCTTTGTAGTTATTACAGGAAATTCATTAGTAATTTTGCTTATAAATCTCAGTTGTGTTACAATTACTCAATATGATAGACCATTCTTTGTTGTAGTCATTGATGCTAGTGGAAAAGATATTGGTGCATTTCTTATACAAGATAACCATCACTTGTAGTTAAGAGTTGAAAATTAAAACCTTCTGAATCAAAGTTCACCACATATGAAAAAGAATTGACTGTTATAGGGCATGTTTTGGGTGCTATTTTGATAAGCACATATGAAAAAGAGTTGATTGTTATAGGGCATGTTTTGGGTGCTATTTTGATAATCAAAACTGATAAACAAAGTATCAAGTGTTTACTATCTCAACCCTTAAGAGATGATAGACATATTAAGTGGGTTGTCTCCATTCAAATTTTTCTGTCCAAGATTCAATATCAAACTAGTGAAGAAAATGTTGTAGCTGATGCTTTGAGTCAAAGACCCTCTCTTAATAATATATCAACCATTACGGGTACTTAATGATTCTATGTTCAATACTTATGCATAAGATGATGATCTCAAAACCACATGGTTGCATATGCTTTTGAAAATTTTGTGCACACATTTTTGGAATACACTATACAATAAAATTTCCAAAAATTGTGTATCACAAAACCTTTGCATCGTTTACTCATCGAAGAGTTGCATAAACCACCCTACATCAGTCACAGAGGATTTGCTGCTACATTGCAATATTTATTTTGTGATTTTATTGGCCTACTATTAAACGCGATGTTAAACAGTATATTTTGCCTAGTTTGATTTTCCAAAAGATTAAATCGGAAATAGATAAGAATTTGGGTCTTTTATACCCTCTCCCCATTCCTCAAAAACCTTGGGAACATATTTCTATGAATTTTGTCATTGGTTTTCCACTCAGTCTTCACAAGCATAATATGATATGGACTATCATTGATCATTTTTCTAAACAAGCATACTTTATTCCTTGCAAGAAAACTCTCATAGCACATTAAGATGCACTTCTTTTTCTTAAAGTTGTCTTTCCACATCATGGTTTGCAAAAGGTAATATTTATATATGATTGAGATTCCAAATTTTGTTGTGCTTTTTGGACTATAGTTTTTTAAAAAATCTCAATATTACACTTAATTTTACTTTTGCATTCCATCCTGAGTCTAATGGTCAAATTGTACCATTATTGATATATTGAAAGCTTATATTTCTTCTCAACCAAAGAAATGGGATGATTATCCGCATAGTTTATAGTGTGCTTATAACAATACCACTCACTTTTCTACAAATAAATCTCCATTTGAGATTGTGTATGGTCACTCTCCTCCTACTCCTGCTTCATGCCTTTCTAATCTTGTGCATATTGCGGATAGTTTTATTGAAAATTTTCATGACATTTATGCAAGTGCTCCTTTTTCTATTAAGCATTCATAGTAACTTTACACTAAGCATAGTATCAAGCATCGCAAGGCACATGAGTTTAAGGAAGGTGTTTGTGTATGCTTCGTATTGAAAAGTGCAAACACTACAAGAGGTACTTAATATTAGCGACGCTCGCAGTGCAACGCTCAAATGTGAAAATCCACAGCGTCGCTATGGGCATCGCTAAGTTATAAGTAACTTAGCGACGCCTATAGCGACGTTGATAGGAGTAAAAAAATAACTGAGAGCGTCCGAAAACTCAGATGACGTCCATAGCGACGCCTATAGCGACGTCGACAGGGGTACAAAAATAACTGAGAGCGTCCGAAAACTCAGATCTCAGATCTGAGTTTTCGGCGTGCGCTCAAGCGAGCAAAGGTAACGTGCGCTCTCTCTCTCTCTCTCTCTCTCTCTCTCTCTCTCTCTCTCTCTCTCTCTTTCTTCTCCACACACACACACACACACACACACACAAGAGGAGAGGAAGGAGAGCCAGGTATGCTCCTTCCCTCTCCTCACTCTCATGTTCCCTTCCCATCTTTCTCTCTCTCTCTCTCTCTCTCTCTCTCTCTCTCTCACACACACACACACACACACATACATTGTGTTTTTCAGAGAGAGATACAGAGAGAGAGCACATGCATAAACAAAAAACGCGCACACACATGCATAAACAAAGAATGCACACACACATTGAGAGAGGAAAAGAGAGAGAGAGAGAGAGAGAGAGAGAGAGAGAGAGAGAGAGAGATAAAACAAAGAGAGAGAGCGAGAGAGAGAAGAAGAAGAAGAAGAGAGTCTTAACGTCGTAGGAAACTATCCCAAGAGACCTTAAAGATCTAGTCAACGAGGAGTTGAACTCAAGACCTGTTATTCATGAGGGAAATGGCATAACCAATATATCACACTTGGGTGATAGAAAAGTTATACCATTTTCCTCCTTTTATTGGCGTGCACACACACCCACACACACACACATCCGAGAAGAAGAGAGTTTAATTTAACGTCGTAGGAAACTAATTCAAGAGACCTTAAAGATCTAGCCGACGAGGAGTTGAACTCAAGACCTTTTATTCAAGAGGGAAATGGCATAACCAATCTACCACACTTGGGTGATAGAAAGGTTATACCATTTTTCTCTTTTTATTGGCACACACACACTCACACACAGATACGAAAAGAAGAGATTTTTAACGTCGTAGGAAACTATCCCAAAAGACGTTAAAGATTAGGTTAGATGTAGACTTACGTTAGATTAGATTTAGGTTTATTTAAGTGAAATTAGATTAGATTTAGGTTTATTTTTAGTTAGATTTAGATTTACGTTATATTAGATTAGATTTAGGTTTATTTATGTTAGATTTAGATTTACGTTATATTAGATTAGATTTAGGTTTAATTTGAGTTTAAGATTAAATTAGATTTAGATTTATGTTCGATGGACTAGCTTTTTTTAGATTTAGGTTAGATTTTAGTGCATGTCAATGAAGGTGCGCTCATGATGGTAAGCATTGTATGAAAAACACTTGCTCGTATGAAAAACACTGAAAAAGACTCCTTTTTCCTACATGAGAAAATTTATTGCGCTCACAGCCTCGACAGCAATTCCACCTACATGTTCGACTACTGCTACCATACAATAAGCCGTCATGATGAGCCAATGGAAGAGCAAATTGAGCCTACACAAAAATTAGTGATGCAAGATGACGATTCCAAGGGTCTCACACACACACACACTACAGCCCGTCAAATCTAGAGTAAGAATTAAGTGCTTCGAGCACGCATCAGCTACATTGGAAGAATGGCATACCTGCATGCTACAGAAAAAGATCTACTTTTAAAAGATTCTAAGATGCTGTGAAATGCTACAGCTAGTGAAGAGGCAAAGGGGTTTTGTCCACTACATGCACTATCATGTAGACGTGGGTGTGCAGATTTCTTATACCCACAAATATAGGCATTGACCAATCAAGACGAGATTATAACCCAGTGGTTCTGATCTTCGTGCACCTCTAGACCGAGGTGTGCGGGGATTGGACATGACTAGAGGATGTGAGGTAGTTTACAGTGTGAACAAAGAGAGAGAGAGAGAGAGAGAGAGAGAGAGAGAGAGAGAGAGATAAAAGACGAAGAATGCCAATAGAAGATTAAATTTGTTGTCCAGGTTATAAGATTTTTACCCTCATTATGAGTACTGACAAGGATGTGGGGCCGTCCAACTGAAACACCTATCTCTCAACGAGGATCTTATGTCCTGTAATCAATGCAAGCATGCTGTGCGACGGACAAGACGCGTTTCTTTGCAGCACGTTCGCGAATTTGGCGAGTTTGATCCATCTATTATAGATCGAGTTGTTGCCAATTATAACTCGTCGAACTCTGACACTGGCCAACATGCAGCAATCTTGCAACCCAATAGACATGTTCGCAAGCGCTTTGGTCAAGTAGCATATATGAGGCCACAAGATGTAGCCTCTGACAGCTCGGGGGATGATCATGCATACCACATTCCCGACGAGGCAATGTTTGAGACCAAGATTGATGAAATGATCGAGACGATCATGGATTCAGAAAGGCTTATCTAATGATATGAAAAGTGAAGCCGATACGCCATTGTATAATGGAGCACGTGTGTCTAGATTGAAAGCGCTCCTGGTTCTTCTCAACATGCGGGAAAAGTTTGGATGGAGTGACACTAGCGTCATAGCGCTTTTCAGGTGATCTATTACAATTAGTTTACTTTAATAAAACTCTAGATGTATAATGATCGGATAGATTTTTACACAATTGTACCGTATTTTATGTTGTGTAGATTGCTCAAAGAGCACATACTACCAGCTGATAATGTGATGCCAGATTCCCGATAGGAAGCAAGAAAGATTTTGCGAAACTTGGGGATGGATTACAATTTGATCCACGCTTGTCCTAATGACTGCATTCTTTTCAGAGGGGAATACATAGACATAGAGAAGTGTCCGAAATGTGATTTCGAGAGATATCGAGTAGATCTCCATGGAACAAAAATTCCGCAAAAGGTTTTGCGACATTTTCATCTGCTTCCTTGCATCAAGCATTTCTTCGAATGTAAGTCCATGGCTTCCCTAGCATCATGGCATGAGGAAAATAAATCTTCGGATGGTGTACTACGTATTCCTGATTATTGCGCAGCCTGGAAACATGTAGATGAAACATGGTCGGATTTTGCTAGGGAATCTCGAAATTTGCGCTTAGGCTTGGCTATGGATGGCATAAATCCATTTGGTCAAAGATCAACATCTTACAGTGTATGGCCCGCATCTTCAACTACAACATTCCCCCGTGGGGTTGACTACGAAGAAGGGGCACCTATGGCTCAGCTTGATTGTGCTGGGGCGATATAAAGTGAAGAATATGGATGTGTATCTTCATCCACTATTGGAAGAGCTACAACAATTGTGGATTGGCATAGAAGTGGTGGATATGAGCCGACACACAGGTCGACGGAATGCTTTGATCAGAGGCATTCTAATGTGGACCATGCATGACTATCCCGGACTAACAGAATGCTTAGGAGATTTACACTCCTCACCCAAACACTATAAATCTTGGTTTTTCTCAAGCTAATCTATTACCATGTGTATACATGCAGGGCTTCAAACAAGCGGATACAGAGCATGTGTCACATGTGGGCCTAGATTGAATGCACGTAGGGTGCCCTCATTGAAGAAGCAAATCTACGAAGGTCATCAAGCGTATCTTCCAGAGAATCATGTGTTACGCGATGACTTTTTGGGAAGAGAGCCATCGAGGATGTCTGCACAAGCATGGTTAAAGCAAAAGGAGATGTGTGATGACGGATTGCCCCTAAGGATGAAGAGACTATCTGTATGGTACGAGTTACCATACTAGACCCGACTCATGATCAATCACTTGCTCGATCCAATGCACATATTCAAGAATGTGGGTAATCTACTATGGGACCATTCGACCGGCAAGAAAGATACTTTGGGAGAGCCAGGGTTGACCTTAGAAATGTGGATCGTATGGAGAAATATTGGCCGCAAGCAGCGTCCGATGGATTGATAAAACTCCCTAAAGCACCATGGATTTTCACAGGAGCCCAAGAACGCAAAGTAAAAGAGACCATTCGATCGTTATGGAGCCCCTAATGCACTCGCTCCGAACGTGTTTTACTAAAGAAGGAAAGCTTACCGGTTTGACTCACACGACTGGCATAAAATGTGTCAAGTATGTTCATAGTGGAATATATCATAGTGAGAATTGTGTAACAAATTTGTGTGTGGACTTTAGTATCATTGCTGCATGTGTTTTGCAGTTTATTTTACCGGTTGCCATTGAGGGATGTTTGTCTCTTGACGTCTGTAACACAATCTACAAACTTGTGAAGTTGGTGCAATGGATCTCACAATAGGAGATTAACGTAAACTCCATACCATTCGCCAAACTAAACGTTGCGGAGGTTGTGTGCATGTTTGAGAAACATTTTTCTACTACCATGCTAACCATTAAGGTGCATCTTCTTGTTCACATAGTTGATGAGGTGAAAATAGCTGGCACAGTACATTCCAGATGGATGTTCTTTTTAGAATGTTTCATGAAAACGCTCAAGGGATATGTGCGTCAGAAGGCACGTCCAGAGGTTAACATGGGAGAAGGTTGGCTGGTATCAGAGTCCCTAGTGTACATTGGAGAGTGGCTAGACGGATTTGATAAAGCCTAGGACACGCTATGGAGAACCATAGATGATGAGCGTATATCTGGGATTTTCATGTGCAATCTCGGTGTTGAGAAGAAGATGACGGAAGATCTAGAGGCTAAAATCAACCGATTTTGCATGCTTAACAATCCAGTGATGCAAAAGTGGATTTCACAATATGAGGATGCAAAGCAAGAGCGACAAAGGGCACGAATCAAGTGGAGACGGGGAAGACGACCACCGATGCCATAAATATTGTATTTAAACAGTTTTGCTCCATTTTGTAAAAACTCTGGCTCTCTAAGTACCTTCCATGTTGTATAACGCTCTTTTGATTTTGCGCTCACATCGGGCAATCCATGGCCACATGCAGCTCCACCACCTGGTTTTTCAACTGCAAGATTTGATTGTGTGCGCTCTCTCTCTCTCTCTCTCTCTCTCTCTCTCTCTCTCTCTCTCTTTCGATTGAAAATTCTGAGTTATCGACTTGCCTCTTCCATCACTCAAGTTGAATAGAAGAAGAACGCGTTCTGTTTGTTGCTAGCCTTTGAACATTCCAAAGCTACAAGCACCTTCAAGTTCTACGTCAAAAAAGAAAGAGATGGTTGGGATTCTTGTAGGATTCTCCGTTTTGAACAATTTTGCTCCATTTTATAATATATATATTGTGTTCACGTGGCTTTTTGTCCATTTCTATTTATATGTGTCATTGTATTTAATGGTCTTTGCATCCACTCCAGGTACGTATGCTCTAGGTATGTTCTCACAAGCAGGGACGACGAGCACTGTGCTCCGAGTGGGATGGAGACTGAAGCTGCAATCGCGAAGGGAGTGATTTGTCTCTGCTCATAGATACAGCTCGTCTCACTGCTAGATCTAATTGATCGCGTGAAAGAGACGCTAAGAAGCACTACTACTGCTTACTTAGCGTCTCTTTCACCCGATCAACTAGATTTAGTGGTGAAAGAGACGCTAAGAAGCACTACTACTGCTTCTTAGCGTCTCTTTCACCCGATCAACTAGATTTAGTGGTGGGGCAAGCAACATCTATGAGCAGATACGGACTTCCTTCGCAATTGTAGCTTCAGTCTCCATCGCACCCGGAGCGCAGTGGGTTTATAAATTCACCCTCATTCAACGAAAACTCTCTACACACGAATCCCTCCTCCTCTCTCTCTCTCTCTCTCTCTCTCTCTCTCTCTCTCTCTCTCTCTCTCTCTCTCTATCTATCTATCTACTTGTCCATGTTTTCTACTCCATCCATTCGATATTAAGTTTAAATGTTCGTGTGTTTAATGCAAGTATGGATGATGAGCAGTTTCTTTCTTCTTTGTCACCCGAGCAGAGACAATGGTACGTGGAGAGTCATCGCTCTGGCGCACCATCGCGCGTTCCTACTTCAGCCGCATCTCCCTCTGTTTCAGAGCATTCAGTGCACTCCGAAGCTTCGGTGTCAACGAGACGATCTTCACACTCGTGTAGGCACCGACGCTCTAGTGGTGGCGGTGGCGGTTGTTGTGGGGATGCCGCCGACGATGCTTCGACACCGCCTCGTGTTCGACAAAGCTCTTTACCCTCCCCTTCTTTGCCCGCCTCGACACCAGCCACGACATTGCCATCGATGGCCGTTCCTAGCAGCTACACACCACTATCTACTCCTCCAGGAGTCACTCCAGTGGACACTCCTTGCTTCGGGGCCCAGACTCCAGTAGAGACACCTGACGTCCGTACCCGCGTCGACAAGCTGCTAGAGACCCCTGCCGGGACACCCAGGTTCACGCGTCAGTGGCAAGAGGGCTTGCCTTACTCCGTCGACTTCAGCGGCGGCATCATCTTGGATGATGAAGGCAAGAAGGTGATTTTGTGCATGCGCGGTCTTTGCTCTCAGGTGTTTAGACACTACATACTAAACACCTGGAGTGAAGTACCGAGTGATTTAAAAGAGAGAGTCATCAGCATGCTTCATGACGAGTTTCCCATTCCAACACGGGATGAGCGCCTCAATGAAGACCTGATGAAGGTTCGAATGCACGAATACTACAAGCACAAGAGTTCCAAAGTGCAAAAAGCAATCAAGCATGGGTGGAACAAACCAGATTGGCTGGCCAAAGAAGATCGGAAGAATGCAAAGAAAGCAACGCGCGAGAATCCCGACAAGTGGAAGCAACAAAAGGAGGCAGCCAGAGCGCGAGTAGAGGCAGGGAGCTCGCACCACTTGGGGAGCGGCGAGTGGGCATCATTTGAAGCCGATTTTGTAAGTGTTTTCACATTGCTCTTTATGTATGATAGTTTAGGGTTTATGGGTTTTTAAATTCTAACATAATGGATTCTTTGTATGTTTTGACAGTGGTCGATGACAGGACGTGACCCCACACTGTACGAGTGTGAGTACGCGGGAGAGAAGGGCTTAAACGCCCTGATGGACATTCTGAGTTCTCATGGCGGCATGGTTAGTATTAGGCTTTACTCTTTTCTATTTGTTGTATTGTTTTATAAACGTCGCTATATGTTTATACTTACAGAAACCTGTCTTATTGTTTTTTTTTGCAGAATCCGACAGATACACCGCTTGGACGCGATGAGACGTTTGATTAGACGACGTCAGTCTAGCTGTAGCTAGATAGCATTAGTTTCTTTTTGTCATAGCTTACGTATCATGAGACGACTTTTATATGTCTTTTTGAAAACCATGTATATTTTTTCAATAATGACAATGGTGTTGTAACTATTACATTTGCAAAGTTTAACAATCAAGTGATTTTGCCTATGATGTGTACAATGGTCATTGATTCACTTTCATCAATTCACGCTTGTCAATTTTGTATCTTTATTTTGCAAACAATACGCACTATGGATGATGGAGTTAATGGTTATATTGTCTTGTGGGTGACTATTTTGGGTCTATATCTACCTTTGCACTTTTTTTCAAAGGTGAATCAATTAATGAAACATTCAATATGGTCGAATGCCGTGCCACCAAAAAAATTTCCTCTCGTGCGTCACTATGACCGTCGCTATATAAGGCTCTGCAACGTCACTATGAACGTCGCTATAGATGGCCTGCAAACATCGCTATAATCATCGCTAAAGGCATCGCTATATAGCGACCTTTATAGAGATTGTTATAGCGACGCTTATAGCGACGTTCCGGTATCGACGTTGTTAGCGACGCTCTTAGCGACACCAAGGGTTATAAAAACCCAATGTATTTCCGTCGCTAACAACGTCACAAGAGCACACAACCTCTTGTAGTGAAAATTAAATGTGTTGTCACCAATGTTTTTGTAAAGCTTGCTCCTTGTTTTTATGGTCCTTTCAAAACTTTTGTTGTAATAAATGATGTTTAATATTATTTAGATTTACGTTCACGCTGACACATTCACAATGCATTCCACATTAGTGTTTTCCAACCACCCTTTTGACGACCCCTACCTGCACATCACATTTGTGAGGATCCACCTTGAATTGTAGATCAAGAAGAATAACTCATCCCTCCACAAATGATTTATCATGAGACCACCACCACATGCATTGGCATGGTTTACAACTACTATCTTATGACTTTAAAAGGCTACCCTAGAGAAGATGCTAAATGGATGCCTAAATTTTTTTTGCCAAAACTTTCCAAACCTTCTTCACACTTTTTATCACTCATGGTCCAATTGATTTTCTATTGAGCAATTGAGGATAGTTGTTATCCTTGATGGGAGGGATGTTACGAGATTGGACACCCTCCTGTTGTTTGTGGTTAGCATTACAATTTTGATAGCTGGCGTATAATGGTTAACTACATTGTTGTATTTTATTTTCACTAATAGTGAGTTGATGCCTCATTGATGCTCTATAGATTGAAACTCTAGAAACTAAGGAGAAGATGCTAGCAATAAATAATACTTCTCATCCATTTACCTTTGTGTATTGTTGTGGTTATTTTCCCACTGAGCTGATAGGGCTCCATTGTACATATTTAGTGAGAACCCACCCTATAAAGGATCATGCAATAAGTGATAGCTACCACACATGAACTAAAGTGTAAGGAGGAGCCGCAAATTTTTGGCACCTCAACAAATTAATAATAGAAGTAAATATTCAACTCCATAAGAGGTGATGTGGAGTTTGGGGGCTACACTTTTTAGGCCATTCTCTTGCACGATTCCTCTCTCATGTCTTATGTTAAGCTATGTGTGCACAAATTTTGTCTCCATCTCCTTGTCTTACAAGCTATTACTATCATACCTATTCTCTTGTTTGTGTATGTGTGTCCTTGTCTATTTGTGTGTACTTTGGTTTTGGGAGAGATGGTGAGAGGTTTGATGGGTATGTGTGTGAGGAAAGTTGAATAATTTTTAGCATCCATTCTCCCCTTCTCCCAACAATTTCTACAAGAGTGCAACTTGACGTGTAATGAGAGTTTTGTTACATGCAATAAATATGCTTGTTTATTGTAATGACCAATCGCTATCCAAATCATATCATGTTTATGTGTAGCATGGGGAAAACCTATAATGAAATCGATTGAAATGTTGTCAGGTTGGAGGGGAGAAACACCGGCATACTAAAACCATAGAAACTCTATACACATAATCAACATTCCATTTCAAGATTTTCAAATTAGATATAGACATGCCAAACACAAACTTACTTACTTACACACATACACACACATATTCAATCAACTATGAAAACGTACTAAGATAAGAATAATTAGATTGATGTAGACAAGACCAATAGTATGAACACAGAGTAGAAGAAGAGAGAGAATTTTCTCAACAATGGCCTAAGTGTAGGCATAGAGCTCTTGAGGATGATAGAGCAGAGGTGCCATGGTTAGTGAGAGTATGAGAGAGACAGAGAAGAGGATGTAGAGACAAGAAAAGCTTGTCCACAATTATGCAAATAGAACTACACACTCTCATTTCATGCATTTATAGACTTTACAAGTAGCAAAGGTGTTCTCTCCATGGACTCTTCTCACTTTATAGCTCATGTATGGATCTCCATCATCATCTGCATGAGGTCACATGTACATCCTCACCTTTTTTCCTAGAGGAAATTCTTGCAAACAACGACAAAGTTAGGTATACCCAACAATTGCCTCCTTAAGATGAAATTTGCGGGGTTTGCAAAAGATTCACTCTCAATATATTTTTTCTTCTCTTACTTTCATATCATAATGTTTTAGGTTCACTCATAAAACATCATTTTAGTTTTATGACACTAAGTGTTTTTTTGTTTTCCCATAACATGGTGCTATTAGAGAGCATCCCCCTTAAACTAGGGTGCATGTAGAGATAGTCACTAAAATTGGAATTTTTTGTTTACTCCCAAACCCCTAGAGTTTCATGTTTACTCCACTTGGGTTTAGGTTTACCCGATAACCTAATAGAAAGAGATTTTTTAAGCCGGTCTTCCCTCATTGTCAGAGGCAGTGTCTATAGCCCTTCACAATAAATCTCTGATGTTATTTTGACAAGAAATAAAAAATACTTGGAACATCTTTTGATCTTTCATCTTTCCCTCAAGCCGTGCCATTTGAGATATCCATTGTAATTAGAGGAGGTACTTGATTCTATTTGAATATGCTTGAAAACCGAATGTCACAAGCATAACAAAGTGAGTTAATCACTCAGAGAGATTGCAGGTTTGTCCTCCAATGTTTGTAAAAGAGTACTTTCAAATGTAGAACTGTCTTAAAGATGTTATTATCACAAAATCTAAGTGATTAGAGACTTATAAACCTTTAAAAATCAAATCCCATCATTTGAAACTATCCTTCCTAAAAGCGGTAGCTCAAAACTAATCCCACTTTGGAGATTATGTGAGAACCTGGTGTATTTGGCCTTCTAGATAAAGAAGTCACTAAAAGCGTGCATAACAAATTCAAGTAACATTTATCATCCATTCTTGAAGGCTTTGTGTTGTGGATCTTGGTACAAACATAAAATGCTCTTGTGATCTCCAAGATGCGTGGAGCAAACCCATGGACTCCAATTTCCATGAGAATGGTTGCAAAGGCATGTGTGTGTGTGTGTGTGTGTGTGCACATGTTGAAGATCGTGTTAAAACACATTGCCTTGTGTTGAATTGGAACAACACCGTTTACTATTGTAAGGCTTGGCTTGGATGAGGTGGCAAGTTAACAATGCAAAACGGCACAAGTTGATAAGAAAGAGATCTACAATGAACTGGAATCCAAGTGCCTATGGAGAATGTATGTGTGTGTGTGTGTGTGTGTGTGTGTGTGTGTGTGTGTGTGTGTGTGTGTGTGTGTGTGTGTGTGTGTGTGTGTGTGTGTGTGTGTGTGTGTGTGTGTGTGTGTGTGTGTGTGTGTGTGTGTGTGTGTGTGTGTGTGTGTGTGTGTGTGTGCGTGTGTGATGTCTTGAGGTGCTGCCATAGATGGCATTGGTTGTCCATTGGATACCTTCATTTTTTGTTGACGGGGGCCAAGTTTGATGTTGATTATGCATGCAAGACAAGCTCACTCATGCAGCCTACCCACTATATGAGATAAGAAGATGAAATGTTGTTGAGCAGACAAGCATGGAAGTAGCTATCCAAATTGTTGAAGGTGATATGGATGAAGGTGATTATGGATGAAATCTATGGCTACACTCATGCTAATACCACTTGTAGGTGTAGAGCTATGAAAGATGATAGTGTAGAGGTGTCATGGTTAGTGAGAGTACTTGAGACAAAGAGAGAAGAGGATGCGCAGATGGGAAAATCTAGTACACGATTATGCAAATCACAACACACACCCTAATTTCATTCCAAATTAGTGTGCTTTAAAGTTATTGAAGGTATTATCTCCATATGATCTTTTTAGCTCATTTTATAGCATGTGTATGGACTTACATCATCATGTATGAGGTCACAAGTACATCCTCACCTCTTTTTTCCTAGAGGAAGTTCTCACAAGCAAAGACAAAGTTGGGCTTACCCAATACTAATCTTAGCCCCCAAAGTGTCATGCAAAGTGCACGATGGCACAAGTCTTTTGCATGTGGCTATTTGGTATTTCTACTAAAGTAGCTTCTACCAATTTTAGTCCCCTCTTTACAAGTATATCATTCCCATCTACATATTTACAAGAGACGCTTTCGATGATCATTATTTATAGATTAGATTATTCATCAAGGCTTAGCTATGTATAAATTAATATATTAGGTGTAATCATGATAAAAAATGAGATACTACTCCACAAACCTCCTTCAATTCCAATCTATAATTCCATCCACATGTTAGTTAAACCACTAATCATAAGAATAACAAGCAAGTATAAACAATTCCAGTTATCCCTATTGACATAAGATACTAAACCACACCAACACGGTGATTTTCCAAGCGCCCCAAGTCAATCACACAAGAGGGTGGACAAAATCATAACATCCCTCCTACTAGGGATAGCAATTTTCCTTAGTTGCTCATAAGAGAAAATTAGTTGGCTACTAAATGATGAGATGTGAAGAGAAGGTCAAAAAAATATCAAAAGTATTTTCCACACATCCAATGGGGTATCTTCTTTAGGATGACCTTTAATTTTCAAGAGATATTCTTTTATTTTTTGCCATACACACAATTGTGAGTGGATGTATTAAATTCACGATAAGGAATGTACGATAACCCTCAAGCACGGGATGAGCCTCGAGGGACCATAAGATACATATATAGAAGCTACAAATACCTAGATTGATGTAAGCTACTTCAAAAGATTCCTTTTGTGACGTTATCAAGTTATGATGGTGATGGCTTGGATTGCTTGATTTCACTCATCAAAGTGGAATCAAACAATCCAATAGATATGATCACATCCATGCTTTCTTGCATAACCTTTGTGAATCTAGCTCTTCCTTTTACCAATATTACAATCACTTTCCTATTTTTTCGGATAACCTCTCTGAAGCTAGCTCTTGAGAGGTCATTTTATAAGACCCATTGGGTCCTAACCCTCCAAACTTTTTTAAAGTAGCATCAACGAACAATTTATGATTAAAAGAGCTTGGTTCTTCACAATCTTCCCTCCCAAGAGTAGATCATTCTTGAAGAACACAATCTTCTAGGTCTTTTGTATCCATTTGCAAATTTTGCGTGTAAGGCCTCTTTTAGTTAGGCACTCCTTGAACAATTGAGGGGGATCTTCACTTTGCTGTTTTGCATCTCGAGCACCTATCTGAGCCAGTTCCTTTGGCGAGTATCTTAATGCCGATTGGAATAGACCCTCATATGAATATCTTCATCGCATGGGGCCACTGACGGTCCCATATGTTACTTGCTATCATCTCCCAAAAGCAAAACTTTTAAGAGATATCTATTACAAAATCTGCTATTGCAAGTAGTAATGGTTTCATGATCTACTATAGTGTTAGGGACAAGTTTTCCTTCTCAATCAAAAAGGAATGGTGGTAAATCATAAGATGGTAGGGGTCCTTCAAATAGTTTTAATCAGCTAATGTGAAAAGGATTGTGTATATGCTAGTGTGAAGGCAAATCAAGTTCAAATGAAACATTATTGATGACATGTGAAATGCAAAATAGCCCATAAATATGATGAGAAAGTTTAACAAAAGCATTAGTATCAACACTTTGAACCCTATGCTTTTCAATTCTCAGCATCGCATAATCTCCTTCTTTGAAAACATGATTTCTTCAATGTTTGTTTACATCCTTACTATATTGTTATTGTGAGTATTTTATGACAGCACATACATTAGTATAGATGGAATGGAAATCAACAACAAAACCATCAGTAGCTATAATAAATTTAGACAATTAAGAAGCACCGAAGGTGATTTGCCTATGGCAGAATGTGTGGCTTTGTTATATGCAAATTGAAAAATGTGTAAATAATCATCCCACTTTTTGTAATGTGGATGCACAAATGCTTTCAACAAATCAATAATTGTGCAATTAATCACTTAATTATGCCCATCACATTCTAGATGAAAAGATGATGTGAAATCATATAGTGCCCACATTTCCAAAAAGAGTGGTCCAAAATGCACTACAAAACTTTGAATCGCGGTCAAAATTCATAACTGTAGGTAAACCGTGATGTGGGAAAACATTTTTCAAATACAAGAGTGTGACTTAATATGTAGTGAGATTTTTATTACATGGAATGAGATATGCTTATTTATTGAAATGGTCAATCACATTCCAAATCATATCATGCCTATGTGTAGTAAGAGGAAAACCAGTAATGAAATCCACAAAAACATGTTCCCAAGGTCTTTCAAAAATGGGCGTTGATGCAAAACACCTAGTCCCTTACATGTGGTAGACTTAATCTTTTGAGAGACCAAAGAAGATCTGACATACTTCTTAATATCAATGCCCATAATAGGGTAGATTGCAACACAAATTATGGTAACTATCAGCAAAACCTAGATGACAAGAAAAAAAAATTATACAATTCTTCAATGATTATAAGACAAAATGGTTGAGCAACACAAAGCTTTTGCTTAAAATATAGAATTGGTCTTGACTAGTATGCTCCAAAAATTCAAAGCAATGTGAGATAATGCGCCGGTTCCTATAATAACTACATAAGCCAAAAAAAAGTCTCAATTCATGCATATTTCTAAGGGTTGACTATAGTTTGATAGCCTCAATTTTCTTAGAATCTTCATGAATACCAATTTTAGAGACTATATGTCCTAAATACTCAATGTTATATTGAAAGAAAGAGTTGTTTTCATGATTTGAATACAATTCATTTTTTCTCAGCAAATCCAAAATATGTGTAACGTGCTCTTTTTGTTCATCCACAAACTTACTAAAAACTATTATGTCATCAAGGAATTTAATTACAAAATCTTGGTGATCAATGAATCTGCGGTTTATCATACGTGCAAAGGTAGCGTATGTATTAGTCACCCTGAATGGTATAACAAGAAATTCATAGTGCCTTGTGACAATAGCTCATGTAGATTTGTTTTACAAGTCATGTACCCAAGGGATAAGGAAATTTGTTATTGATTGTTATCTTATTCAAGGTTTGTTAGTCTATACACAAACGAAAGGTACCATTCTTCTTCTTGGCAAAAAGAAGAGGTGCTCCAAGTAGTGAACTACTAGGTCCGCTAATCATTATATCTAGTAATTTTTCAATTTAGGTTTGTATCTCTTTGTGTGCAAGTGGGTTCACACGATAAAGTCCATGACATGGTGGTTCACTTCAAAGAATGATGTCAATTCGATGATTTTTTGGTTTAGAAGGTGGTAAATTAAGCTACAATTGATTTATAAAATAGTCTTGAAATTTTATGAGAAACAGTTTGTGTGGCTCTTCACATGTAGGTGTTTCATTGGAAGGTACTTCATAGACAAGAACTAAGTACATCTTTTCTTGTTTACGGATTACCCTCTTGGCTTGAGTGTGATGTAAAGGTGCAATTGTTTATGTTTCAACAATTTATTTTAAACAAATTAACTCATTGTTATTTGTAAATAAAAAAGAACGTGTAGGATTAAACTCCATGATGAAACCGCATACCAAGAATCATGTCAATACCACATGTAGAGGTGGTAAAAAAATTATACATGTTGATTGAAATTCGGCATGTTAATCATTAAATTCTCCACGATGATTGCGATTGTACTTCTAGGTATTGAACATGATTTTACTCCTACTACAATTTATTGGTGGTAAATTAAGCTTAGATTTGATTTGAGAGAGGGAGAGAGTTGATGTGATAGACATGAAGAAATAAATCCATGAATACTCCTACTACAATTTAATTGTAATCTCTGTGCTTTGCACTTTATCCTTGATGTCTAACAATGCATGAGGGATAACATGAATAACTAGATCTTCTTGTGTAGACTGTTCTTGATGAGTTGCCAACTCTTACCAAACTTTTGCTAGTTACTCGGAGAATTATGACTCAAGGAAACCCTCAAGCTGTCAAGTTTGATGCATTATGCACATTGCTATTACAAGAGTAACTTCAAGAAAGAGCAAGTCTAAACAGTGAGCAATTGAACACGCTTTTATTGTTTCTCAAAGAAAAGGTGGTAATAGCAATACAACCACTTCTCATGGTTCTTTTGTGACTAGTAGATCACATGTGCTTTTGATGGCAACAACTTATCTAAAGATTCTCATTAAAAATCAAGAAGAAGATGCAACATGTGCTTTTGATGGCAACAACTTGTCTAAAGATTCTCATGAAAAATCAAGAAGAAGATGCATTGCCATTATTGCAAGGATCGCTTGATCGCTACAAGGCTAGATTTGTTGCAAAAGGGTATGCACAACAGAAAGGCATTGACTATGAACAAACCTTTGCTCCTACTTCTCGTATGACTACTATTCATTTTCTATGTTATAAAAACTAATATCTAATTCTCCTAAATGATTTTCGCATGTTAAACTAATCATTTAATATGGGGAAGTGCCAGGGGAGAAAAAGCTAGAATATTGGTTAAGCTAGCAAACCGGCCACAGTAGGGATCCAAAGGAAGGAAAATAGGGATCCAAAGGGGGGGCCATCTGCAAAAGAGCAATGTGCAACAATGGGCTTAAAAGACCCTAAGGTTCAACCCATGAAGACTTCCAAAATGCTAAGGTTCCAAAATTCAAAGATTGCGTCCAAAGGTCAAACATTAGGAAAATTGGATGCTTTTTGTGTGTCCCAAAAGTCTTCATGCATCCCTACATAGGAGGGGGCGAGCCCTAGTTGTAGGAGATGAGAGAGAAACTCACACACACACACACACACACACACATAAGCTCCCTTTACACAAAGGGAATGAGGGACACATGTCAGCTCCCTAGCCCATATGCCCACAAGGTGTACTCAAATCCTATTGAATGACCTTGAAGGTGGACCAATGAGAATTAAGCTAGAGTAAATCTACTTTAATCAATTTTTAAAACACTTAATAAAAGAACCAATAAGAATTAAGCTCTCTAGAAGACTATTGGACAGTCTCCCAAGTGCTCCAATTAGCATTCAACAGCCCAATGGCCTGCCTAATCCCTATTGGCCAAGAGGAAAAGGGGTCCAATGAGAGTTTAGTTGCATTTATTAATTACCTAAAGCTCTCATAAAAGGGGAATGGGGGACATATGTGTAAGGTCTCTGACCCCGATAAAAAAGAGCACCATTGTACCTTGAAATGAATATACTGGAAAAAGTTACTATTTTTAGCAGTTTTCCGAATTCTGTCGGTGCCATGATGTTTAGAATATTTTAAAGCTTCGAAATGTGAATTAAAATAATTTTTGTAAAAAAATTCCAAAAATAGTAAGTTTTTGGTCACCCAACCGTCCAGTTTTGACCGTCTCGAAAAACTGCACCCGTACCCCAATTTCAAAACATGCATTTTCAGACCCCGGGGGTTGCTAAATATGGCAGGTACTCGGGCCAGTACGCCTTAGTTAGAGCTTGCTATAGCAATTTTCAGCATCAAAATCCAACTCGTATGACCCGTTTTAGCCTAAGATCAATTTTTCCCAAAATTGTCCGGGGAGGCACCGGGGGCTCGAGGTTGTGTGGGAGCAGGTTCCAGGCCACTCCAGATCAGCTTTAGCAGCTAGGGGGCGCCTTTTGTCCTTGTGGCAGTCTTGGGAGAGTTTCCAAGCTTGCAACTAAGTGTGAGAGCCAGTTAACCAAGCCAACTGGACACTTGGTGGGTAGGCAACTGGACTTGCCATGCTTAACTGGAGTAGCTCCCAGATGCAAATAGCAAGCAGGTTCCATTTTCAGCTTGAGGAGGCCTATTTAAAGGTGTTCTCACACACACACACATACACACACATGCTCACACACACACACCCAGTACACACACACACACACCTACACATACCTTAGGGAGGTGCTGCCGGCACACACACAGTTTTTGAAGGAGAAGCAAGGAGGGAGGTGCTGCCGAAATTATCATCTTGAGGATTCATTGGATCAAAAAAATCAGAGGATTCTCATCCCTAATCACAGTAATTATGGTTTTAATTACAGTTCTTCTTAATTCTCATCATTACTCTCCCATATTCTTCGTCTACTATGTCTACTTTCAGCTATAATTCCCTATAGCTGCTCTCTAAGTTTACATAGCTATACTCCATTACATAATCATCATTCAATTAGCTAATTTATGCCGCCATTCATCATCCTTAATCAAAGATTAATACATGATTAGAAAAGATTCTCTCTCTAGGCAGCATAGTTAATAAATTGTCAGCCACAGTAATAGTGTAGATTTGATGAAATTCATTCTTTTACCACTCAATAGTGTTGTAATTAAATTAGACTCAATCTTCTCCCACATTAAAATGTGATTAAAGCTGAAAAAATAATTGAGCTTGCTTACTTCATCTCTTTTGTAAATCAATTAGTAAAATTCTGAATTTCTTAATCATCTAAGCCAAGTGATTAACCTTAGAGACAGTTCCCATAGGCTAAGTAAAGAATTACCCTTAAAATTGCTAGGTCTCGAAGGAAAAATCTAATCTCTTGCATAAGGAGGATTCTTTAATGATTCTAATCTACCAATTGGTTTGTTATGATGCTCTCGGACTTTAACTCTTTTTCAAGTTTATCATTTAAAGTAGTGAGTAAAATGGCCCCGGTTAAGAGAACTCGCTTCGGTGGTGCCCACGACCGCGAGGCGGGAACGAGCAATGTGAACGGAAAGGGAAAAGTTCCCATGGACGAATAAGCACCAGCTATCTCACGGGCCATTGACGAAGAAATGGAAGAGGTAGGTCATAATGTCATTCAAGTTGTTTAATTTAACATTGCACACGTTTAGCTAGGAATGAACATATCCCCAAACATGTTGGAGAAATCCGACGGAAACCTCGGCATTGAATTCATTTGTACATTAAAGTAAAGTAGGAAAGAAATGATTGATGGGTATGTTGTTTGCAATAGGAAAGAATGTATGCTAGGAAAAATTTAGCTCAACATGTTCATTCTATTTCCAACTTTGAATCAGTCCTGACCCCCCTATTGATCACAGGGGGCAGAGTTCCTCGTTAGGGGCTCTTGAATCCACGACTTGCTTTTTATGCGGTGGATACCCACGACTTGCTTTCTATGCAGTGGGAACCCACGTCTTGCTTTCTATGCGGTGGGAGTGCCATGTCGTGCTTTCTATGCAATGGACATACCTAGTTGTATGGGCAACTAGGCGACAACGGGAGGAGTAAACTCTCGCTGAAGGGGGGATGTTGTACCTCCAGAACATTGGAATTTTAATGAATAAGTTTGAGTAGAATTTTTACTAGAATACTGTCTTGGTGTCGTTTGCAATACTGATTAAAGGGTTGTCTTAACGAACATTGTGAATCGGAATCTAATCAAGGAACTTTTATGTTGAACTAGGACACACAAGGAAGTGTGAGTGTGGGGGTGGAAAGTGGGGGCTTGGCTTAGGTTGCCAATGCCTATGAGAAGAGTGGTCCCGATTGGTCGAGAACTCTCTGTCCCCATAGTGTTTAAATCGATACTAGTAATACTCATTGCCCCTAGAGCGACGAAGTCTCAAGTGTACGTGCCTCTGAAACATGGAGAAAAAGGCACTCGGGGTTTCTCTCCTCTTGGAAGGTGGGTCTTAGAATCGCTAGATAGGTTAAGTACGCTTCCCCTACGAGGTGGAGCTAGATCTCATTGCTAGTAGGCTCGAACTCGACTCACTTTGTGATGAGAGATAGGCCGCTAGTTGAACCCTGAACCACTTTGTTTGCTTCCGTTATAGATCTAGTGGCCACCAGGTTCACCATCAGATCCGGCGTTGATACGGCGGGGTGGGGACCTCACACCTGGTATCAGAGCCTAGGTTAGGCTGAGAAATAAAGTCGTATTGTTTGAATATTTAAAAAGGAACTGAAAGTATATAGGTAGCTGATCCGAATTCCTTGCATTTGTGTTGCAGGAAGACCCCGTGCTAGAATATCGGAAGTTCCAAGTGTTTGAGCTTATTTATGAGCAAGCTCGACGATCCCTTGTTTACCAGTTCAGGCGAGATGTCATGGAGATACTGATGAAGGCTCATACGCCACACTCCACTCGCATCGATAGAGGATGGGGACTTGATTGGACACTTGCAGGAGGGGTTTACTACATCAACGCTCGGAAGCTAGGATGCCTGGCTACCGATTTGAAGAAGATACGTTGGGGAGAAGAGTTGAGGGTAGTGGAGTTATTCTACCTACTGCCTACTCGTTTGGACCTGACTGTCTCAGGCGACTCGAATCAAACCATCAACTACTGGCTCCTAGAAAAGGTCACCAAGGTGATCCCAGCTAACAGAGTCAGAACTTTTGGAGTACCAAAAGAGGAATCTCGGCTCGATATCTTAGTTTATTATCCACTCAAGGATGAGTACAGGAACTACTTCACGAACAAAGTAGTGCATCATGCTAGGCGTATCTTATACGCAATCCAAATAGCCATGTAATAAGTTGATCATCAGTTATCATAAACCTTGAGGGGTTTCAATTGTAATAAATTCTCATCAATAAAGTGCTTTTTGTCTCTGAATCTCTGTCTCTTGATAAAGTGGAATCTTGAATTTTATTTAAAGTCTCGTCTCTATTTTGAAATCCAAGTAATGGCATCAAGAATCTCGTATAACCCATGTAGGCACCGCCTGTTGCTCTGTATTCGGCAGCGCAAGAGAAGAAGCTAAGCAAGCCCAGCCTCCGATCTTTAAGGGCGAGGGGGCAAATGTGGAGAGAGATACGGAAGTGTGGATGGAAGCCATGGACGATTACTTTGAAGTTGCAGGGACCCAACCCTTAAATCAGACCATGCTTGCGATGTTCCTTGACTGGCGATGCCAAGATATGGTGGAAGCAACATTGCAGGGACCTGGATATTAAGGGATCTTCCCAATCCAAGGAAGACATCAAAGCTGCAATAATGGGGTGTTATTTACCACCTGCCTATAGAACCTTGAAGATGAATGAATTCTTTTCACTTCAGCTGCACAGCTGACTTCATCTCTCGAAGAATATTATGCAAAGTTTGTCACTCTTCGGAGATATGCTCCTAAGATGACCTTGGAACAACAGGTGGCGAGGTTCTGCCAAGGGCTAATCAACCCTTTGAATACTTGGTTGGAAGCTCTCAGGCCAACGACACTACAGGATGCCTTGTTGAGGGCCAAACCTCTAGCTCTTGAAGTACAAAAGGTTAATCAGAACAGGAGGAATCATTGGGCAAAGAGGGCAAGGACAACTGCTTGGAATAACAGACCAGCCAACCAAGCATATGACCAGCGCCCTATTGTGGCTACCACCACAACCATGGAGTTTCCAGATGTTCGATGTTATGGTTGCGACGAGTATGGACATTACAGATCCAAGTGCCCCAGGAACATTCAGGCAACCAACGCCAATGCCATACCCTTGAATACCCATGGGCGTGGCCAAGCTAACGGAAGAGGAGGACGAGGAAGGATGAACAGAGGGCGAGGGCGTGGAGCTACCGCCAGAGTGAATGCCGCAGTGGTACAACCAACTATGGGTGATGAAGCAGTGGAGAGAGCAACCCTACATGCTGCAATTGACAATCCCAATGGTTGTGAGAAATATGCAGTCATTCATACGCCAGGATCTCTCAGAGGTGAACAAGTTAACTTCCTTATAGATTGTGGTAGTACTCTTTCATTTCTTTCACCCAGATGCATGAGGAAGCTAAAGCTAGATAAGTATCCAACAAGCAAGCTAGTTGTAGAGTTAGCAAACGGCAAGGAAGTAGTATCTCAACATTCTGCACGAAAAATCGACTTTGATTTAGGGGGAAACCCAACTTCTGCCCAATTCCAAACCCTACCCTTAGGATTCTTTGATGGGATACTAGGGATGGACTGGCTAAAGCAAAATAGGGCCCACATACATTGTGCACAAGGAAACTTTACCTTTACAAATAACTTGGGTAATGAAGCCTTAATCCAGGGGGGAAATGGGAGACCTAGGGCTACTCTAGTTAAGGCCATCAAAATTTTAAAGGGACTAAGAAAGGGACAGCAAATTTATGCGGTAAAGCTCAACAAGGTGGACCAATCAGATACCTCACTTCGACCAAACTGGTTGAGGGAGTATGATGATGTATTCCTTGAAGACCTTACGAATCTTCCGCCACATAGAGAGGTTGATCATGAGATTAAGACTATCCCTGGATGTGAACCTATCTCAAAAAGACCTTATAAAATGTCACTTCCAGAGGCCATCGAACTCAAGGAACAACTTAGGCAACTCATTGAGCAAGGATTCATTCGACCCAGTACTTCTCCTTGGGGTGCACCAGTTCTTTTTCAGAAGAAGAAGGATGGAACCTTAAGGTTATGCATAGATTATCGTGGACTGAACCAGATAACTGTCAAGAACAAGTATCCAATTCCAAGGATTGACGAACTCTTGGACAGGCTCCACGGTGCCAAAATATTTACAAAGATTGATTTAAGGTCAGGATATTACCAAATCAGGATCAAGGAATCAGATATTCCAAAGACGGATTTCAACACTAGGTATGGACACTACGAATTCACAGTAATGTCTTTTGGTCTAACAAATGCTCCTGCAAGCTTCAATCGACTCATGCAGGATATTTTTAGACCTTACCTGGATGATTTTGTCTTGGTTTCTTTGATGACATTCTGATCTATTCTAAGAACGAGGCAAATCACGAAGAACATGTTCGCAAAGTACTTGATCTTCTTCGGGAACACCAACTTTACGCTAAAGAGAGCAAGTGCACCTTTTTCTCAACAAAGGTCAACTATCTTGGATTTGTCATATCGACGACTGAAGGGATTTCAGTAGACGAAGACAAAGTCAAGGATATCGTTGATTGGCCTCAACCATCCACCGTCAACGAAATAAGAGGATTTTTTGGAATAACGGGATGGTACAGGATTTTTGTCAAGGATTATGCACGTATTACTGCACCTTTGACGGAACTCCTGAAAAAAGGAATGAGGATCGAATGGAAGACCGAACACGAGTCTAGATTTGCTAAGCTAAAATAATTCTTGGTCTCAGCTCCTATTTTAAAGCTTCCAGACTTCAGTAAAGAATTTTAAGTAGCAACAGATGCTAGCAAATCTGCTTTAGGCAAAGTTCTTACTCAAGAAGGAAGACCGGTGGCGTATACTTTGCGAAAGCTGAGGGATCATGAGAAGAATTATCCTACTCATGATTTGGAACTTTTAGCGGTTATTCATGCACTGAAGTTATGGAGACATTATCTTCTGGGGCGCAAGTTTCAGCTGGTTACAGACCACAAGAGCCTAAAATGGATTTTTACTCAACCTATTCTCAATATGCGACAACGGCGATGGATAGAGCTATTACAGGAATATGACCTTGACATAAAGTAGAGACCAAGGAAGGAGAATGCAGTTGTAGATGGTCTTAGTCAAAAATCCTTTCTCGGAGCTATCTCTATTCCAAATAACCCTATCTGGGATAGAATCAAAGAAGCATCCTTGGTAGATCCAGAGTACCAACGTATAGTATCACTAGTTCAGCAGAATAAGATGCTTGAAACTAAAGATTACTCTCTTACGGGAGGATGTCTTTACTACAGACATAGACTCTGTGTACCTAGAGATCCAGCCTTAAAGAAGGCCATTTTGTATGAAGCACACGATAGCCCTACATCTAGACATCCAGGCTATGCTAAAACTCTTCATGCTGTCAGGAGGAGTTATTTTTGGTCTAGAATGAAAGGAGACATACTTCGCTATGTGAGGCAATGTCTTTCTTGTCAGCGGATAAAGGCCAAAAGGATCAAGTTACCAGGGCAACTTCAACCTCTTGACATATCCCAGATGAAATGGGAAAGCATCAGTATGGATTTTGTTACAGGATTATCTTCTACAGGAGGGTATGATTCTGTTTTCGTGGTTGTTGATATGCTCACAAAAGTGGCTCATCTAATACCCGTAAAGACAACCTTTACTGCTTCAGATGTTAGCCGGGTATTCATTAAGGAGATTTTTAGGCTACATGGTCTACCCAAGCGTATCGTCAGTGATAGAGATGCCAAGTTTACATCAAAATTTTGGACTTCTCTTTTCCAATCTATTGGGTCACAATTAGCTTTCAGTACAGCATACCATCCGCAGACAGATGGGCAAACTGAAAGAGTTAATCAAGTCATCGAGGACATTCTCATAGCCTATTGTTCGCAAGACCAAAGAAGTGGTTACAATATCTACCTTTGGTGGAGTATGCTTATAATTCTTCCGAACACAGAAGCATTGGAATGTCACCTTTCAAAGCTCTTTATGGACAGGACTGTTTAGCACCACTAAACTTCTCAGACCCAACCATCAGGGTAGAAGCCTCTAGGAAGATGTTAGAAGATATGGAAGCTCAGACTAGAGCTATTCGCCAGGACATTCAGGCAGCTCAGGATAGGCAAAAGCACTATGCAGATAAGAACCGTTCAGAAAGAACTTTCAAAGATGGGGATAAGGTTTTTCTGCGAGTCCGACCAAATAAAAGCAACTTATCTCTAGGCAGATATAAGAAGCTAAGCCCAAGGTATTGTGGGCCATTCGAGATCATTAAGGTTGTGAGTGACCAAGCCTACGAGCTAAAGTTACCCGCAAACTTGAAGGTTCATGATGTATTCCACGTCAGCTTACTCAAACCCTATATTCCTAACCCTGATCAATTCTTGGACTCAGATCAGATAGTCATGCCAGCACAAGGAGTTCTTGAGCTCCAACCTGACTATGTACTTGAAACAAGCGAAAGAAAGTTACGCAACAGAACTATCACAGAGCATCTAGTAAAGTGGAAGGATTACCCTGAAGAAGATGCAACTTGGGAGGACGAACCAACACTCATAAAAGATTACCCAAACACATTCTTGAGATGAGGACATCTCAAATTTTTCACGTTGGGGAGGTTGTAAGGTCTCTGACCCCGATCAAAAAGAGCACCATTGTACCTGACCCCGATCAAAAAGAGTACCATAATGAATATACTGGAAAAAGTTACTATTTTTAGCAGCACGTTCACCATCAGATCAGGCGAGATCCGGCGTTGATACGGCGGGGTGGGGACCTCACAATATCTCAGAAGACTATCACTTATGCTACTTAATTTCCATTGGCTGAGGCTGGGGAGGTCCAATAGGATGTGAGCATGAGCAAATAGCAAGAGGGTTCGACCAAGAGAGAGGAGGGGGGGGGGGCTGATTTTTTTTAAGGCATTATTCACTTACACACTCACACAATCAATGTGTGAAACAAGAAGACTCTCTCTCTCTCCTTCTCAAGCTTTAATGGAAAGCTTACCACCTACTCCAAGCTTGTGACAAGGGAGGCCTACACCAACAACTCTTGGCTTTGTGATGCAAATCCAGCCAAGAGCCAAGCTTCAATGCATGCTCATCTCCTCTAGTGATTTTATGAGGAGATGTATATCTTTCTCGTAAGACTGCTCCTTCTTCCTCTCAATCTACTCTCATACCCCGCTAGCTCTCACCATCTTCGAAGGTGTGTGAGGTCTTGGATCTGAGACTGTGAGGGAATTGATGTTGTGTTTGATAAGTGTTTTGCTTAGTGCTTGAAGTTTCCATCTTATGGCACTAGCTAGTATTGAAGGAACACAAAGAATTGTACTGTAAAATGTCTCTCTTGATGGGAGAAACCATAATACAAAGCCTTTTGGAGGGGGAACCGGCTCCATGCAAATCCGGTCCTCAACTGTTGTCAATTGCTTAATTTCTCTCTCTTTTGAAGTATTGTTCATGCTATCTAACTAGGTGTTATAATTTTCTTTGCTCTCTCCATCCAAGCACTCTTGTTATTCTCATTAGGAATCTATTCTAATGACATGGTCACTATGTTCATGCTATTTTTAGCTACACACAAGTTACTAGACCATTAAATGTTACATTGGTATCAGAGCACAAGGTTTCTCTTTTCTTGCTCAAGAAGGGAGGTCCTCAAGCTAGCTATAAATGGTTGGTTTTATTAATTTCATGTGAGTAAGTAGAATAGGGATTTTTCAGCCTTGCAGTGCACCTGCCTTTTGCAGTCAACGGGGCATCACCGTCGAGAGCCATGGTCTTGATAGTGAAGTCCTACGGGGCTTGCCTACGGCTTAACCACTATTGAGCTATTAGAAGCTTGACAGGAGCCTGTGCTATTTTGGTATTGAACAACCCTCTCTTCTATTCCTTGGAATTAATGGTATTCAAGCAACGGGTATAGTAGCTTGAGTGCTTTTTCTAAAGGAGTAAAGAAGAGTAGCAACTAGGGCTTGAAGTGCCAAAGTACATCTAAAAGTTGTTAGAATGGCTGACAATAGTAAAGAGAGTGAAATTAATGTTGATAACTTTGATTTTGCTAATGAGCAGGCTACTAATGATGCATCGATGCTTGTTAACTATCTTGTTTCTAGGCTTCAACAAGCCATGGGCAATCCATCCCTCCAAAGTGAAGTGCAACGGCAGCTTTGTGCTCATGGGATTCTCCAAGCTCCCCACCATGACGAGAGAGCACCTAGGAACCCTCCTTGCGAGACTCCCAAAAGAGGCCTCTCTCTGATTCGGGAAGAAGAAGAGGATCCATATGAAAGGCTCAAAAATTTGCTTCTTGATGACGCATCTCCTTCTCAAACGAGAATTCAAGAGCCTCCACCGAAGGAAAGAGAAAGAAGTGAGTCTCCTGCCACCTCGGCGGAGATGGCTCCACGAAGGCGGCAGGCTAAACGCTCTCCATCACCTCCAAAACGGAGAATACCATCACATACTTCTCCACATCCTACTTCAAAGAGGGATTATAAAAATCAAGAGAAGAAAAAGGCAAGAAAGAGGCACCCTCTTCTCCATCTTCTTCCTCTTATGAAAGTGATGGTGAAGACAAAGAAGGTCAAGGCGAGAAAGAGGTCACCCAAACTCAAGAAGTTCAAAGAGGGAGGGAAGAGCATCTCTTTCCTTACCAACGATGGCACCTTTGGTGCTACAGACAAAGTCTTGGCCTTTATCCAACAGTTCAATGCGGCGTTTGGAGACGAGGGCTTCATGGAGTCCTCTAAGCTACGCCATGTTGCTATGCACTTTCAAAAGTCCGCCAAGCAATGGTGGTCTAGCCTACGGGCTAATGGTGAAGCTCCACGAACATGGAAAGCTTTAAGAGCTTCCATTATGAAGCAGTTTTTGGCCACCTATGCCAAAGACAAAGTACTCATCGAATGGCGAAGCTTGAAGCTCTCTCCCTATGAATCCATTCACAAATATGTAGACAAGTTTTTGGACCTACAACTCAAAGTCACTGTCTTCAAAAAGTTGGGTTTTGAAGAGCAAAAGCAACAACTTGGTGCGGGCTTAACTGAAAAAATGGCGGAGTATGTCAATTCCCAAAGGCCACGCACCATATCGGCGGTTCTACACCATACTATGGTGGCTTCTACAATCAATTTCCAAACGGGGGCTAAAAGAAATTCTAAGCCCACGAAAAACAAGGGTTCCAATGAGCCTAAGGGAAAGGACAATGTCCAAAAGTCTACTAAGGGAAATTCTAACAAAGCTAAAGAGAAGGGAGTTTACAAAGGCAAAAATAAACTCTCTCCTGAAGAGCTTGAGCGTTATCGCAAGGATAACCGGTGTTTCAAGTGCGGCGAGCAAGGGCATGCGTACCGCGCTTGTCGTCGAAAGAACACCCTCCATGAACCTCCTAGAGTTACCTGCCCTAGAAGAGGGTTACCTATGTAAAATTTTAAGTCTAAATATCAATTTGACAAAAGATGCTATTTTTAGCAAGTTTCAGTGATCAGATGTCATTTTTGAGTTGTGATCCTTGTAGAACTTTTGATTCTGGTCAAATTCAATTCTTGTGAAAATTTTCCAAAAATAGAAAGTTTTTGAACCCCGGCATGGTTTAGGACCGATCGATTCGTCTAACTGTGCACCGACCCAGATTTCCTTAAAAATAGGATCCGGACGCCAGAAGCTGCTATTTTATGGAAGGTAGTCGTATGTGTAACCTGCAGGTCTATCTTGAGTTAGCAAGTTTCAGAATTGAATTTGGGTTAGTATAGATCAAGTTAGCCTAAGGTTAGCATTTCCTAAGGTATGTGTATGGCATGTATGAGGATGTGCATGCATGGGTATGCATGGTCATGGGTATGCATGGGCATGTAACCCCATCATGTATGGCCATGGGTCATGTGTATAGGTAGCCTTGTGCCAAGTGTTGGGTCAAGTATGGGTATGTGGCATGGAGGCTAAGTATGGACTAGAGAGGTGTATCACTTAATTAGGTAAAAGGGGACACCTCTAGTGGTTAGTGAGAGAGTTGTGAAACCTCTACTTCTTCTTTTGGCAAGAGGGGGCGAGCAAGGGAGGTATGGGCATGCCTTGGCCATCAAGCAACCCCCAGAAGCCTATATAAGGAGCATTCCCACCCAGTTTTACTAACAATTTCCAAGTCAGTGCAAGGAAATGTTGTTGCCATCATTCTTTTGTGAAGCCTTTCTACATCACATAATACACAAAGGAGGCCTTAATTGAGGATAATTTAATTATATTTATGTTAATCCTATTGCTCCATAGTCTCTTTTCTCTAGAGGATTCCTATGTTGAGCTTAATTATGCTAGCTGGCTAAAACACTAAATAATTATATTCTCTATTATATGTGGGGTATTGTCAATGGTTTCCATTCATTGATTGTATCCATTGTTGGGTTAAGGAGTACCTTGCTCTTAAAGATAGTTAATTTTCCTTTAATTAAGCATGAGTTTATGCATATAATCATCATTGCCAGTTGTGCATAGTTATGTGTAAAGCTCTTCACCTTTGATTCTCTAAGATATGGTGAGACTTTTTGTGCATCCAAATTGAGGATTAATCAAGGAATTAAACCCTTGATTTTCCCATGAAATTAGGACATAATTATGAGACTTCTTGCATACAAAAAAAAAAGATGTACAAGTAGGGTATTGTGTTGCTTTAGCAAATTGTGTATGAATCATCTATTATATTGGGTATTTTCATGGTTATAGTCTACCATTGTATGTTATAATGATTCATTTAATTAGTATAGTAATCTTGATCTCATGTTGCATACGAAAGAAGTTTTGGTTATGATAATCTTAGGATGAGGTATGAGTTATTAAGCCATAATCATCTCGTGGCATTCTTGAGTTAGCTTGCATACTTGCAGTATAAAGGCTTAGCATTTAATCTAGCATTATGTGTAAGAATAGGGTTATTTCTTGTCAAGTTTTCTCATTGGTTATTATGGGAATTACGCCTAGTCTCTTGTTTCTCCAAAAGAACTAATCCTAGTAGTGAGATATGGCCCCCAAGAGAACCCGGTTTGGTGGTGCTAACGACCGCGAGGTAGAAACTAGCAACATGGTGAACAACGGTAAAGCACTGATGAGAGAAGAAAACCCGGCCGTATCACGAGGCATCGAGGAGGAAACTCATGAGGTTGGATGAATTTAATTTTTGTATTTACATAAACATTGCATTACGATAACTTAGGAATGTTTAAATTTCCCAAACTATGTTGGAAATCCAACTGAGACAACGGCATTGGTATCTTTTAAAGATTTTATTTAGATTTAAGTTGAAGTAAATAAGAAAGAAATGCTTTATGGAAAGACTGCCTGGAAGTAGGAAAGAATGGTTGGTAGGAAAAACTATCTCAAGCAAGTTTCATTTCTTATTCCAATGTTGATCTAGTCTGAACCCCCTACTGATCACAGGGCGGTAGCTCGCAAAGTTTTCACAGGAGCTAAATCCACGACTTGCTTTCTATGCGGTGGATATGTCCATGGCTTGCTTTCTATGCGGTGGATACATGATTTTTACTCAGAGAGTTACTCCATGAATTGGGTGGAATCATGGACTGGTTGTATGGGCAACCAGTTGACAACGGGTGGAGTTAATACTTGCTGGAGGTCCTCACAACTCCAGGACATTGGAATTTTTAATGAAATATTGTTTGTTGAGTATTTTTCCTAGGAAAGATATGTTTTGGTGCTGATTTGACAATGTTTGAAGGGCTGTTTTAACGAACTTGTGTCGAGGAAATATAAAAAAGAACCCTAAGTGTTGAACAACAATGTGTTAGTAATTAGGCCACACAAGACTGTGTGACTGCGGGGTGGAAAGTGGGGGCTTGGCTCAGGTTGCCAAAGCCTATGAGACGGGTGGTCCTGATCATTTGGAAACTCTCTGCCCTGCGCAATAGAGAACGTCATTAGATAAGATGAGAATAGGACCGATAGTACGAAATTACGCTTCCCCTGCGGGACGGAACTAGACTCCTTTTCACTAGTGGCTTGGACTCAATTCACTAAGTGATGAGAGACCATCCACTAGTCTTCTTTTTCTTCTTAGCCAATTTTTATGTTTGCCTCCGCATAGGGTCTAGGGACCGTCAGGTGTCCTCCAGTTCTGTCTAGGTGAGACGGGGAGGGGACCTCAGAGCTGGTATCAGAGCCTAGGGTTCAGAGCCTAGGTCTGTCTGAAAATTTTAAAAACAAGAAAAATTGGTTAGCTAATCCAACGCTTATGCGTCGATATTTCAGAAAGATCATGTGGTTGAATATCGCACGTTTCAAGTATTCGAGCTTATTTATGAGAGAGCTTGTCGTTCTCCAAACTATCTGTTCCGATGGAGCGTGATGGAGCTATTGATGAAGGCTCACACTCCTCATTCGACTCAGATAGATAAAGGTTGGGAGCTCGAATGGAGCAATGAAGGCGGGACTTATTACATCAATGCTTGGAAGCTGGGATGTCTTACCACGGATGTAAAGAAACTACGCTGGGCTGAGGAGCTGAGAGTGGTTCAGTTGTACTATTTCTTGGGTACAAACTCGAGTATCACTGTTCCCACTTATCCAGGAGGCACGGGGAAACCCCTGAACGAATGAGTATGGGATAAAGTGGTGGAGATGATCCCATATCGAAGGATCATAACTTTTTCTCAAAATACCCCTAAGAATTTGGATCTTGTAATTTACTTTCCGATTTCCAATGAGTATAAGAACTATTATACCAATCAGTTAGAGGATTGTCGAAATGTGACTACAAACACCCATCATTTGTATCACCATATTCCAAGTCAGCCAGCTATGCGGATTCTTTAGAGGCCGCAAAAATTTACAATAAGTTAAGATGAGATACCCTAAGCCTCTTTTGTAAGGCTATCCTTGTAAATATTCACCTTATGAATAAAGAACCAAATCTTTTGAATTGACTATCAGCGACTGTTAACACAGATTCAACAAGGTGAAGGACCTAAAGTAACTTCTAGACCGGCTAAAGACTATTCTCTTCAAGGGGAATTTCTTTATCTTGGTCAAAGACTTTATATACCTAAGGATCCAGCACTAAAGAAAGCAATTTTATTTGAGGCTCATGATAGCCCGACTTCTAGACACCCAGGGTATGCAAAAACCTTGAATGCAGTCAGAAGAAGTTATTTTTGGCCAGCAATGAAAGGTGGTGTTCTTCGTTACGTAAAGCAATGTTTATCTTGTCAGCGAATTAAAGCCAAATGAATCAAGCTTCTTGGGGAACTCAAACCTCTTGATATACCTCAAATGAAATGGGAGTGTATCAGTATGAATTTTTGTCACCGGATTACCTTCTGTCGGAGCCTACGATTCTATATTTATGGTTGTCGATATGCTCACTAAGGTGGCTCGCTTAATACCTGTCAAGATTACCTACAGTACTTCTGACATCAGTAGGGCTTTCATCAAGGAAATCTTTAGACTTCACAGTTTACCGAGAAGATTCGTCAGTGATAGAGATGCAAAGTTTTGGACTTCTCTTTTTCAAGCTATTGGAACTCAGCTATGCTTCAGTGCAGCATATCATCCTCAGACTGAAAGGATGAACCAAGTAATCGAGGATATCCTTAGAGCTTACTGTTCACAAGAGCCAAGGAAATGGATTCAAAATCTTCCTTTAGTAGAATATGCTCATAATGCTTTTGATCATAGAAGCATAGGAATGTCACCATTTAAGGCACTCTATGGACAAGAGTGTATAGCTCCATTGAACTTTTCTGATCCAGCTATTAAAGTGGAAGCCTCAAAGCAAATGTTAGAAGACATGGAAGCACAGACTAGAGCAATTTGCAAGGATATTCAAGCAATTCAGGACAGACAGAAGCATTATGCAGACAAGAAAAGATCTAAAAGAATTTTTAAGTTAGGGGATAAAGTATTTCTCAAGGTTAGACCCAAGAGGATAAATCTAGTTGTTAACCCTCACGCATATTCCTATCACCTACGACAGACGCTGTATTATTTATTTGGTAGAATCAGGTATCGGGCTTGTCGGTCCAATAGAAAAAGGGTAAGAGTGATCGCTGATGAACTGGAACATTCAAGGGATTAGTTGGCTAAGCATGGGCGTCCAAGTGTGAATGGGGCGAGCTCATATAAAAGTCAACTAAACCTAAAATTCACTCATTCTCTCATTTGTGTAATTGAAAAGTGCTCTTGCTCCATCTCCATCTTCTTCTTCTTCATCTCCTTGTGTGTGTGTGTGTGTGTGTATGCGTGAGAGAGAGAGAGAGAGAGAGTGTGCGCGATCGAGCATTGTGGCGGCACGACGGCAGCGAGGCGGTTGAGCGCGGCGTAGCAGCGTCTCCCTCTTCTTCGCGGCAAGGAATCCTCCACGACAGCAAGCGTAGAGCGGTGAGTGACACACCATCGTCTTCTTTGAGCTTACTAGTTTAGGCTTGTTGTGTGCTTGGAGCCATTTGTGGCTCGCACATAGTGTATCGGCAAGTTCCTTGCATTGACACGTGCAACATACGCACACATTTTTGGCGCCGTTGATGGGGAATGCCATACACTAAGCTTGAATGGCACTCTGTGCTTCTTTTGTGGTGCAATTTCAATTGTAGGAAAGGTAAGGAAGGAAGGGGTGTGTGTTGAGAAGAAGGATTTTGTGTTTCTACTGTGTATTTTTTTATAAATGAAGTTTTGAAAGGTTACTGTGCTTTCTCTGTGATAAGGTCTTAGACTTAAGGTTGTTAGTTCTGTGTAATGTAAAGTATAGTAAGTAGGAAGTAGATCTGTGAGAGCTAATGAAGTGTGTCAGTGTGTAACAGTAGGTGTATTAGTTGTAAGTAGGTAGGTAGAGTGTGTGTGTGCTCGTGTGCACGCCGCAGCGACCTTATCCAAAAAAAAAAAAACTTTAAAGGTAGGACCGAGATCGAGAATATCTCCAAGACCCAAGCCCAAGCTCACGCTCAGGCTAAGACCTCAATCGCCCTTTAAAATTACGTATTTTAGCTTCACACGTAGCTAAAAATCGACTTTTTTGAGGACCAATTCAGGTGACCGAACATTGTGTTGTAAAGCACACCGCGACCCTCTGAGTGATATGCTCGTTTTGAGCTATCACACACTTTAATCAAAAAAACGATCATTAAAAACCATAAAAAAACGAGTGAAAACGGACGCCTAAAAAAGTAAGCGGTTAACCTTCGAGGTTATTCGCCAAGCTTGTAGGGTGCCAAAGGCACATGCATCTACACTCTGGTTGTGTGCTAGAGATGGAGCAACTAGAGAGAATTTGACTTACGCAAGTTCTCATTATCCACCTACCTTAGGTTTCGGGCCCTCGACGGGGACCCAAGGTAGTACAAACAAGACCCGAGTATAGCGGCTAGTGACTCTTCCTCTGACTACGACATCATGGAGGGTTTCCTAATGCCTAATCCTGATAGCTGAAGCCAAGACATGCAT
The DNA here is from genome assembly GCF_014529385.1 of Adiantum capillus-veneris. Lineage (NCBI taxonomy): Eukaryota > Viridiplantae > Streptophyta > Polypodiopsida > Polypodiales > Pteridaceae > Adiantum > Adiantum capillus-veneris. The sequence continues at coordinate 136,220,608 of NC_140932.1, forward strand.
GCCATGGGCCCGCAGTTCAGGCCGAGCGTGCTTAGCCGCTTGAAGGAAACCTTTAGTAGAGCCACTCGCTCCGAACATGGAGCTAATGATATAAATGAGGGGGGTGGGGAAGTAAATTCTCCATTCATGACCAACGTAGAGCCTATTCCCTTAGAGAATGTGCACGTGAATACTTCATTCACTGCATCTCCTGACTCTTCAGAGCTATTCCCCTCCGAGGTCATATTACCTGATGGTAGAAGCCTTGCCGAAGTGCAAGAGGTTGAGCGATATATCATTGCGGCTAGGGAAAATGAAGTCGAGACCTTACGCAAGGCGGAGCAATGAAGAGAGTTAAAAGCAAAATCCCCTATCTCAATATCCTTGCTAGGAGAGCAATCGAGTGCTCCTGACTTAGCAACTGCTAAGGGCCAACCCCTAGAAAGCAGTATTGCATCTAGCTCAAAGGACAACCCTAGCACCTCAATCTTAGGTGGAGCGTTCTTAAATGAGAATTGGGAGTACAAACTACAAATGGAAACTCTGACCGACCTATACACAGGTCACACCTATCACGTGGGTTGGTTAGATGTCCTACAATCCACAATGGGTGCTACTAGTGTGGAGGATCAAGAACAGAGAGTTTGTGAGGTCATCCATAGGGTGATTGAGTTAGAGAGACAGAACAAGGGGATCAACATGCCTTCAACGGGTCTCATGAGATTTTTGGATATAGGAAAGGCTAAACAACCGACCTTATCGCAAATGGAGACTCCCTCGGTAAGTCCGATGGATCCTCCATATGTTGTTTCGCCAGGGGTCTCAGTGCAATCTGAGCCCACAAGTGATAGCTTTACCTTTCCAAGTCTAGCTCATCTTTCCCTTGATGACACCACGGCCACCATTCCTACCCCAATGATGGGCATGCCAAGAAACACGCCATGGACCTCATTTGTTAGTAAAGCACCGCTACATGGTAGCTCAATGCCTGCAACAGTACCTACAAGTGTGTACCAATCATATACACCCATGGGTCCTCATACTCATGTAGTTCCTACCCCTCCCATTGTTTCAACTACCTATTCTCCACAACCCCAACACCCAAGCTCTTATTTCCATGGGACCATACCGGCTAGCGCTAGCATGTCACATCCGACGTCTGCTATGCCTAGGGCCACACATATGAACTTTGGGCCACCACATGGCACAACATCGTACCCAACGTGGAACCCAAGGGCTTCCTATGCGCCAAGCCCAATGCCAATACCTACTCCACATGTAGTCTCTGGAGCGCCTTCACCCACGGTGTCTGCTCACTTAGGTGACTTGGCAACGTTTGCTCAAGCTATTGGTCGATCTATTTCTGAGAATATGCATAACACGCCTGATAGAGAGCCTAGAAGTAAGGCAGTACAAATTGCCAGGCTCACACAAAAATTTAGTGGAGATGGGGATGTGAGAAAGCATATCGAAGTGTTTGAACAAATATGTGATTCTCTAGGAGAACACAATGACCTGCATAAGAGTAATGCTTTAAGCCTAACCTTAAGTGGGAAGGCAGGGATTTGGTATAGAACCCTAAGGGTGGAAGAAAAAACGTTTTACCCTACTCTTAGGAGACTATTCTTGAAAGAATACATACGAGAAGGAGTACTTTGGGGTGTAGCCTCTCAGCTCCAGAAAGCCCAACGAGAGGAAGGAGAGTCGGTGAGAGACTTTATTAGTCGAGTGAAGCATTTGAATTCTCATTGTAATCCAAATGAGCGCTTCAATAATAATCAATTGCTTGATAGATTCATTAGGGGATTACCACATGAGGATATCTACAATGGCCTAGTCATTAGAGGTATCACTACTTGGGAAGCAGTCACCACCAATGCGATCCAATTGGAGGATAATTTAATGATTCAAGGAGAAAGAGTGTCTGTTGAGCCTAAATCTATTAGCTCGCAAGCATCGGGGCATCATCCAATGACCCTAAAGCCTATTGCTACGGAGCCAAATATATCTGAGATGACTTTAGCAGATCTCACCAAGGCTATTCAAGAGAGTCTTAGAGACAATCTTGCTCCGCAAAACAATCATATGTATCCAAGAAGGGAGCAACAATGGTGCTCAGTATGCTATGGACCGCATAGTACCAGTGAATGCCTTACTTTTAGGGTAAAAGTCAATGGGAATTGCAATGCCTGTGGGACGTATGGTCATCAAGCTAAGGATTGCATAGTATTTAAGCGCACGATGGCCAATAGACCAACCTTAGCATGGACAGACACACCTCAAGTGCTTGCATTGATGCCGGCCCCACCTCTTGAACAAACAACACAACACATGGTCCCTAGGGCCCAAAATGTTGTTCAAACAACACCCTTACCACCTCCAGTGCTAGGACCGCAACCACCACATCCGAGAATCACTTCTGTGAATCAAGTGGGTTGTGAGGCATCTATTGCTTGTTTGGAAGGCTGTGAGGAAGATATGGACCCTAATATTGCCTATGGGATGGATGTGCTTGAAGAAAGTCCACAATACTACATGAGGACTATTGGGGACAAGTCAAACCTGTATCTCAAGTACCTGGTCTTGCGGCAAGAGGCCAAAATATCAATTACATTGCTAAGAGACCACCTCTTCAATGCTATGAGTGTGGAGGTCCACATCGTGTAGAGGAGTGTCCTATTAGGCTACAAAAGAATGCCACACTAATGCAAACCAATCAAGCGAGCACGTCTACAATGCCCATACTCATGTGTAATCGATGTGGCATAGATCATTTGATTGCCCAATGTCCAAATAATCCAAATGCACCGAAGATCACGTCATTAAACTTGATTGAAGTTATCGAGGAGCCATCACAAAGTACACCTGTGGTACCAGTAAACGTACTCACACGATCGATGGTCCAAAAACAAAATTATATTCTTGAGGAAAGAGACACGGCATCAATTGCCCAATCTCAAAAAAAGAAGAAAATACAAAGGAAGAGATCACAAAAAGCAACGAAGTCAGACCCCAGTTCAAAGACCAACATAGGGACTGGTGACAACCCCGTATATATGAATGACACTGAAGAGGATTCTGATTCAGGTGAAACCATGGAGACCAAAACGACCACTAAGATAGAAACCAACAAGGAAGATCTTCATGAGCCACAATGGCCAGGATCCAAGAAGAAGATAGCAACTTATCCAAACCCTATAGAGGAGATTGAGCGAGTCAAGCAATTAAGGAGTTTGTTAGAAGATACCCAAAGGGATCTAGAACCAGCACCTAGGCAGATCCAGATTATGGACACCGTGTTCCCTACGCAACAACAACCTCACCAAGTCCAAAGACCCTTAGCCATACCTAGTGTCATCCAAGAAGAAAGTGACTTAAAGTCATGGAAAAGTGGGCGTACTCACTTCTTGATGGAAAGAATGTTTACAAAGGGACTACCTGATGCTATCAAAGAAATTGAGATACCATCTTCCCCACGTCCAGGGACTGAAGTCCAAAAGGTGCCATTAAACATTTCCAAATTGATGGATTTCATGTCTTCAAAAGTTAGAACCACCATCATGTCCAAACTATATAAAGACCCTGAGCTAGTCTCAGCTCTTCGAGCCTTCCTCGATGGAGAACTAAAGTTTGGGCTACCACAATTTGCACAAATGGATGGAGCTGGGGAGATGCCAATAGAGGAGGAACACTTAGATCCACAACCCAACCTAGATGAGAACCTTGTTATAGAAATACCTGTTAACAAGTTGGGACAATACTTTGAGGGTGATGAATCCAATGCGACCATACCAATCACTACTAAGGGATTATCTGTGAAGGGAATCCTTGATGGTGGTGCTCGGGTTAGCATTGTGACTAAAAATTGTTGGGAAACTATGGGAAGACCTCACCTTGCGACCACAACCATTGTAGTGAAGATGGCCAATGGGTCTATTGTTAAACCTATTGGTTGCTAGAAGATCTCAAGATCAAGGTCTTTGGACATAAAACAAGGATTACCTTCATTGTTAAAGATTTCTCCAAACACACTATGGCATCGGAGATGATCTTAGGACGTCCTTTCATGAGGGAAGCAAAAATGGTGCATGACTAGTCTAAAAACCATGTCTACTTGCAGTTCCAAGATTCTGTCATTCGAGTGGATCTTGTGACTGGTCGAGCACATCCTCTAGGAAACAGGTTTATAATTGATCATAGATCTGACACAGCAGTTCACTCGGCCCCATTCCAGTATTGTTACACGTGTAAAGCGAACACTGATATTGGGGAAGATTCTCCTTATATGGATGTACTACCTGGGATGACTGAATCGGACAATGTGGATTGGGTCCACCTAGCAGCAACCATAGACACTTCGGGAAATAGGGGGATGACCTGGGTAACACCTGAGGGGGATGAAATGCCCGTACCCTTAAATATGCTACAAGCAATGCATATAGCTTCTAACAAGACTTGTCCTAATATAACAAAGAAAACATACAAGTGGGTCCCTAAAGCTTCTTTAGCGACCATAGCTAGTACTAAAAAACAGAAGCCTTGTAAGAAACGTCCCACTCGCTCCAAGAAATGTAAGGAAACGTGGCGTTGGATTCCTAAACGACTATTGGAAGCCCAAGGCTACTATGAAGGAAATGATCGAATCTGGGTGCCAAAACGTAGATTGTGTTCTTACCGGTCACCTGAGCCATGTGCGCCCAATCCCGTAGCTTCAAAACGAACTAACGATCGCGGAAAGAAAAAAAATCATAGAATGCTACACACCCGCTACAGAGCTAGTTTGGGTACCGAATAAAGAACGATTTGTTCCACCTAGCTCAAGAAGGGGGAGTCCCATGAAGCTTCTAGCTCCTCATGTAATGCATCCATAGAGGTAAAAGCTTCTCCACAGCCTTCATCTACAATACTGGACCTTCATGAAGCTACAAAGGAATCCACACCTCCCAGTGTTCAAGAATCACCTGATGAACCACTTCGAGTTCGATCCTGGGAGAGTACCTTACCACCCTTGCAACTCGACGAGGCACCTAAGGTAATAGAAAACTACTGGCAAAAATCCTCACCTATTACCAACTGGAACAGTTGGTTTCAAAGGGTGACAACATCATTCCAAAAGGTATGATCTACCCAAGGAAGGGGGGAGTGTTTTTTGACATCCATCATTCACTTGCTTCCCTCTCAAACTTCCTCCCTGACCTCTTAATCTCCAATCTTAGGGAATGTATATATAAAGCCTTATACTCACAAAAACAAGGTAAAAAAGCAAAAGAGCAAGAGCCATAACACAAAATCATAAAAACACATTATGCACAAGAATACGACCCTTGTAATATTTGCACTCTAACCATCATCTATTTGCATGTACAGATATGGCTAGTACGCTAGAGTCATCCACTCCTGCCTTGGGTGAGAGGTACCCTCGTTACTTTTCACAAATGTTTCACATGGTCTTTTCGGTCCTTGCGTGTGAATGGGATTTGGTAGGTCGGCTAGCATGTGAGAGGAATTTCGAGGAGTTAGAATGGCTGATACGTCTCTTGACCACGACTGATCCATACTTAGTAGAGAGTGTATCTCCCATTGCACAAGCCTATCCTTTTGACCAAGATAACTATAGACGTCTAGTGACCTTCTTAGTAAACATTGGTGCCTCTGATGATGATGAAGATTTACATGATTATACGGATGGCACGTATGGTCTCACGGTGATGATTTTGTTTTTCTCGATGACGAGGATAGGGGTTTAGCCTTAGGGTTTTCTCCCAATCTCTACAATATCCTATTCCCTTGACTCTCTAGGGGAAGTGCAAATAATTAGGTTAGGGTTCCTTATGTTTTTTTAATTGTGTTCAATAAGTGTTGGTACCTTTTCCCACTAATGTGCCTCCTAGAGGTATTCTTTGTGTTTCCTAGTGTGTACAGGAACGTGTTGTTGTGGTTAGGATTTGGACCTTCATAGAATCTTTCTCTCGTTCACACTTCAAATTAAGCGCAACCATCAACACAAACAGGTGTTTCTTGTCCATCAACATTGCCCCTTATCTTTTTGCATCCATGTTTGTCTACTTTAATTGTGATTGGTAGCATAATATTCAGTACATTTGCTTAGTATCAAACATTAAATTCAATGTAATTTTTTGTCATAATCACTTGTCTAAATTTAAAAATCAAGTAGTCTGACTAAGCTAGTTTGACCAAGCTAGGTGTTAGAGATCTTCTCTTAATACCATGGGGAATGCCTTCCTACTAATCAATGGTTACTTAGGTTCTTAATCCAATTTAGGCAGCATTGTGTGAAATGTACTAGGGATTTTTAGTGGGCTTAGTCCCTATTTACATTTAGCTTAAGTATTATAAAGGGATTTTACTAGTGTGATAAGCCTGGGGGGGGTGTAACAATGTTATATGACCCCCCAAAGTTACATTATTAAAATGCTAAAAACAAACAAACAAAAAATCAAAGTGCCACAATGTAAAATCTTAAGCTGGAAGAGAAACCTCAGCTTGATTTGGTACTCCACTCACATGTATCGCCTATGGTACTAGATCCCTAGAGGTTCCCAGTGTGGGCGCTTTTCCTTGAAAAGCAAAAAACCCAAGGCATACAAAATAAGCATACACATCAAATTGAATCACTGTGGAAAGAGTTTGGGGGGTCAAAGAAAAGGTAATCAGTCAGGCGATGATTTCATGAGAAATTCCTTTTATCGTAGCTTAACTACAAGATCTTCTAGGTATAGCCTCTAGTCAGCCCTCGAACATGAAATACTTGGCTCTCGCGATTAAACAACTTAATTGACCAGAGAAAATTAAGAAGCTTACCCATGGTATTAATAGTCGATCTTTAGTGCCTTTCGATCGTTGAATTAGCGACCCCGAACTTGTTTAGTTTTTTACCTTCCCAACTGTTTATGCGTTTGATTTTATTGCAATTTAATATTTATTGCTGACAAATGGTTTAGAATTATGCTACCAATCAATTTGTCTGCCTAAAACTGCATATGCTTTTTAATTGTATATGAGAATGCAATTACTGTGCCAATGTTGTTTGATTTTGCAGTGACTAAAGAAGGCTAAGGACATTCATCTCAAATGCTCTTCCACCTCAATGAACGAACTTCAACTCAATAGCTTCCGAGGACGGAATCTACATCGGGAAGGGGGGCATGTTAACCCTCACGCACATTCCTATCACCTACAACAGACGCTGTATTATTTATTTGATAGAGTCAGGTACCGGGCTTGTCGATCCAATAGGAAAAGGGTAAGAGTGATCGTTGATGAGAGGCGCACTCTAACTGGAACATTCAAGGGATTAGTTGGCTAAGCATGGGTGCCCAAGTGTGAATGGGGCGAGCTCATATAAAAGTCAACTAAACCTAAAATTCACTCATTCTCTCATTTGTGCAATTGAAGACTGCACTTGCTCCATCTCCATCTTCTTCTTCTTCATTTCCTTGTGTGTGTGTGTGTGCGCGCGTGCGCGTGAGAGAGAGAGTGTGTGTGTGCGATCGAGCATTGCGGCGATACGACGGCGGCGAGGCGGTTGAGCGCGGCGTAGCGGTGTCTCCCTCTTCTTCGCGGCGAGGAATCCTCCATGACAGCAAGCGTAGAGCGATAAGTGACACACCATCATCTTCTTTGAGCTACTAGTTTAGGCTTGTTGTGTGCTTGGAGCCATTTGTGGCTCGCACATAGTGTATCGGCAAGTTCCTTGCATTGACACGTGCGACATACGCGCACACTAGTCTTGGGAAAATTCAAGAAGCTTAGCCCGAGATATTGTGGACCTTATGAGATTGTAAAGGTTGTAAGTGACCAAGCTTACAAGTTGCAGTTACCCTCAAACCTTAAAGTTCATGATGTTTTTCACGTGAGTTTGCTTAAACCCTATATTCCCAATACCGATCATCTTGTCGATGCAGAACAAGTTGTTATTCCTACTCAAGGCATTCTTGAGCTACAACCTGATTACATCATTGAAACACGGGAAACAAAACTAAGGAATAGGAACATTATCGAACATCTAGTCACGTGGAAGGATTTTCCAGAAGAGACGCAACGTAGGAAGATCAACTAACACTTCAGAAGGATTACCCAGACTTACCCTTGAGATGAGGGCATCTCAATTCTTTTAGTGATCAGATGTCATTTTTGAGTTTTGATCCTTGTAGAACTTTTAATTCTGGTCAAATTTAATTTTTGTGAAAATTTTTCAAAAATAGAAAATTTTTGACCCCCGGCATGGTCAAGATCGACCGGTTCGTCAAACTGTGCACCGACCCAGATTTCCTTAAAAATAGGGTCCGAACGTCGGAAGCTGCTATTTATGGCAGGTAGTCGTATCTGTTACCTGTAGGTCTATCTTGAGTTAGCAAGTTTCAAAATTAAATTTGGGTTAGTATAGATTAAGTTAGCCTAAGGTTAGCATTTCCTAAGGTATGTGTATGGCATGTATGAGGATGTGCATGCATGGGTATGAATGGTCATGGGTGTGCATGCATGGTCATGGGTATGCATGGGCATGTAACCCCATCATGTATGGCCATGGGTCATGTGTATGGGTAGCCTTGTGCCAAGTGTTGGGTCAAGTATGGGAATGTGGCATGGAGGCTAAGTATGGACTAGAGAGATGTATCACTTAATTAGGTAAAAGGGGACACCTCTAGTGGTTAGTGAGAGAGTTGTGACACCTCTACTTCTTCTTTTGGCAAGAGGGGGCGAGCAAGGGAGGTATGGGCATGCCTTGGCCATCAAGCAACCCCCAGAAGCCTATATAAGGAGCATTCTCACACAGTTTTACTAACAATTTCCAAGTCAGTGCAAGGAAGTGTTGCTGCCAGATCATTCTTTTGTGAAGCCTTTCTACATCACATAATACACAAAGGAGGCCTTAATTGAGGATAATTTAATTATATTTATGTTAATCCTATTTCTCCGTAGTCTCTTTTCTCTAGAGGATTCTTATGTCGAGCTTAATTACGCTAGCTGGCTACAGCACTAATAATTCTATTCTCTATTATATGTGGGGTATTGTCAATTGTTTCCATTCATTGATTGTATTCCATTGTTGGGTTAAGGAGCACCTTGCTCTTAAAGATAGTTAATTTTCCTTTAATTAAGCATGAGTTTATGCATATAATCATCATTGCCAGTTATGCATGTTGTGCATAGTTATGTGTAAAGCTCTTCACCTATGATTCTCTAAGATATGGTGAGACTTTTTGTGCATCCAAATTGAGGATTAATCAAGGAATTAAACCCTTGATTTTCCCATGAAATTAGGACATAATTATGAGACTTCTTTTTCCTAGGAAAGATATGTTTTGGTACCAATTTGACAATGTTTGAAGGGCTGTCTTAATGAACTTGTGTCGAGGAAATATAAAAAAGAACCCTAAGTGTTGAACAACAATGTGTTAGTAATAAGGCCACGCAAGACTATATGTGAGTGCAGGGTGGAAAGTGGGGGCTTGGCTCAGGTTGCCAAAGCCTATGAGACGGGTGGTCCTGATCAGGTGGGAACTCTCTGCCCTGCGCAATAAAGAATGTCATTAGATAGCTCATTACGCCGGAGCGGAAGGAACTCGGTGTACGTGCCTCTAAAAATTATCGGGAAAAAGGCACTAAGGTTACTTCCCCTCCTCGAAGATGAGAATAGGACCGATAGTACAAAATTACGCTTCCCCTGCAGGACGGAGCTAGACTGCTTTTCACTAGTGTCTTGGACTCAATTCACTAAGTGATGAGAGATCATCCACTGATCTTCTTTTTCTTCTTAGCCAATTTCTTTGTTTGCTTCCACATAGGGTCTAGCGATCGTCAGGGGTCCTCCAATTTCGTATAGGTGAGACAGGGAGGGGACCTCATACCTACCCGCAGACGATGCTTTCAAGGGGCAAGAAGCTTCAGTCACTCCCTTAATTGGGAAATTGAGGCTCCATGTCCAAAGCTATGTGGACAAAGAGGACTTCTTTATCTCTCCTCTCAAGCATGAGGATGTAATCCTAGGGGCACCATGGTTTGATCGCATGGCTGCCAATGTTAAATTCCCTGAAAGGAGAATCTCCTTTAGGTTCAGGGAAAAAGATATGTACATAGATGCTAATGGGTAACACCAAACCCATTGTACATATGCAAGCTTTCAATAAGTCAATAAAGAGCTCTATTTCCGTGTACATGATTTTTGTTAAAGACTCTCAAAATGAACCTATGCTTTAGCAAAAGAAAATATACATAATCAAAAGGAATTAGTGTTCTCCAATTTTCTCAAGGGTTACAAGATGTCTTTATTGACTACATCCCTTGTGAGCTACCTCCTAAACAAGGCAATGATGACCATGCAATTGAACTTCTTCCAGGAAGTTCACCACCTAACAAACCTCCTTATAGAGTTTCTCAAGCTCAACAAGCGGAGATTATGCGGCAAGTGCATGAGTTACTTGAGAAGGGCATGGTTAGGCCTAGCTCATCTCTATTTTGCTCACCTGTGCTATTAGTGCAAAAGAAAGACGGCACATATCGTATGTGTGTCCACTATAGAGCACTAAATAGGATCACTATCAAGATTAGGTTTCCCGTTCCACGGGTAGAAGACCTACTTGATAAGCTACAAGGATCGACCTAAAAAGTACCTATCATCAAATAAGGATAGTTGATCAAGACATTGTAAAGACTGCATTTCGCACTACGTTTGGTCTTTACGAATACATTGTCATGCCTTTTGGTTTGACCAATGCACCAGCCACATTCAACCGCTTGATGGAGAAGCTATTCATGCCTCACCGAACATTTACTGGATGTTCTTTGATGATATCATCATCTACTCTAATTCATTAGACGAACACAAGCAACACCTCCAGGTATTATTTCAAGTTTTAAGAGAGAATAAACTTTATGTTAATCAAAAGAAAAGTGAATTTTTCTTGCAAGAGATTCAATATTTAGGTCACATTATCTCTCAAGATGGCATTCAAATGGATCCATCAAAGTTAGAGGTAATAAAAGGATGGCCTAAACCAAGGAATCTTCTTGAACTAAGAAGCTTTATAGGTATGTGTGCATACTATAGACGCTTCATAGAAAAGTTCTCACTAATAGCAGGACCATTACATGACCTAACAAAGAAAAACGTTAGGTATACATGGTCTACCAAGGAGAACAATGCTTTTGAAAAGCTTAAAGAAAAACTTATCTCTCAACCTGTGCTTACACTACCGGATCTCTCAAAGCCATTTGAGGTCCAATGTGATGCTTGTGGTGATTGCCTTGGAGATGTTTTGCTTCAAGAAGGGCATGCCATACGCTATGAAAGTCGAAGGCTCGACCTTGTTGAGCAAGCTCTAGGCATATATGAAAAGGAACTCCTCGGAGTTCCTTTTCATGCCTTAGACTCTCCGACAAACAAATGAGGTGGGCAAATTTCCTTTTTCAATTTCATTTTCATATTGCTCACATTGCTAGCAAGCATAATCAAGTAATCGATGCACTCTCAAGACGGCCGAGAGTGAATGTGGTTTCAATAGCAACTCACAATGATATATCTTCTATGATAGATGAGTATGCTATTGATCCCGATTTTAGAGATGTGATTTCAATCCTTGCACTAGGGAGAAAGAGGAACCATTTACTTTACAAGATGGTTATCTTCTCTATGGCAATAGACTATGCGTTATTAACTCACTGCGTTAGAAAGTAATGTATGAATATCATGCTCCTCCTTATGCGGGGCATAGAGGGATTCAATCTACCCTAAAGGGGACTGAAACATATTTGTATTGGCCTACCATGAAAGAAAACATACAAGAGTATGTTTATTAATGTGTGGTATGCCCAACACAAAGTTTGATAGAGGGAAGCAACCTGGATTGCTTCAACCTTTGCCAATCCCTAATTCACCATGGGAGAGCATATCCATGGATTTTATCTTTGGATTGCCTAAGTCTATCCATGGGAATACGAGAACGACTATGATTTCAAGAGAGAGGTAATGTCATAACAACTAGTATCTAATTCTCCTAAATGATTTTCTCATGTTAACTGATCATTTAATATGGGGAAGTGCTAGGGGAGAAAAAGCTAGAATATTGGTTAAGCTGGCAGACCGGCCACAGTAGGGATCCAAAGGAGGGAAAATAGGGATCCAAAGGGGGGGCCATCTGCAAAAGAGCAATGTGCAACAATGGGCTTAAAAGACCCTAAGCTTCAGCCCATTAAGACTTCCAAAATGCTAAGGTTCCAAAATTCAAAGGTTGTGTCCAAAGGTCAAACATTAGGAAAATTGGATGCTTTGTGTGTGTCGCAAAAGTCTTCATGCATCCCTACATAGGAGGGGCCGAGCCCTAGTTGTAGGAGATGAGAGAGAAACTCACACACACACACACACACACACAAGCTCCCTTTACACAAAGGGAATGAGGGACACATGTGTAATGGAATTGTCCTATTTAATTTGAGAGTAGCGGAAATTAATGAGAGTACTTTTGAGAAATGACTTTGTGAGCATAGCGAGCGAACATAATTGAAGATAGCAACATAATCATAGCAATTAGTTAACTTGGCATGAACAATACTTTTGCAAGAGAGAGAATTTAGAGAACATGACAACAGTTGAGGACCGGATTTATGTGGAGCCGGTCCCCCCTCCAATAGGCATTTGTATTATGATTTCTCCCATTAAGAGAGACTTGTTACAATGCAATCTTTGTGTTCCTTGTGACCTAGGTGATGCAATGAAGATGGAAAGCTTCATGCATCACAAACATAACATAAACTTGAAGAAAGCTTTAACTATCCCAAGCCTCAATCCCAAGACCTCAAACACCTTCGAAGGTGGAGAGAGCTAGCAGGGAATGAGGGTAGGGAAGAGGAAGAAGAAACATTTCGTAGGAGAAAGAATTAGTTCCTCACTTATCATAACTCTTGTTGCTAGCATACTTAATAGCATAGTAATGAAGAAGAAGGAGATGGCAAGCTTAAGCATTGAAGCATGGTTCTTGGTTGGATTTGCACTCCATATCCAAGAGTGTTGGTGTAGGCTCACAACCTCTACTTGCTTGGAGAAGGAGAGGGAGCTCTTGCACTTTGCATAGCACCCAATGAGAGTGTTTGTGAGTGTGTGTGGGTGAGTATACCCCCTAAGCAACCCCCTAGCTTGCTTGGGTCAACCCCCCCTTGTAGCTCATGCTTGAAGCTCATTGGACCCCTCCAGGCCTAGCCAATCATAAGCAGGAGGCATTACAAGTAGCAAGGGTAGCCTTGAGACAAGTGTCCCTCTTTTCCCTTTGAGAGAGAGGGCTAGATAAATGCTAAATAAATTAATTAAATCTCCTAAATTATTATTGGACCCCTTGGGTGGCCAACCAATAGGCTTCAGGCACACCATGAGGGCAACATGAGCAGGAACTTGACAAGTGTCCCTTTTGCTTTCTTTGTACCATGCATGCCTTGTGTGAGCATGTGGGTGTTCTCTCTCATCCCCCCTCATGTAGGGCTCGCCCCCTCCTTGTAGGGATTGAATATTTGACTTTTTGACACCTCAATCCCCTCATGCATAGGCCCAGTTCCCACCACAAGCTTGGCTCTTAAGCACTTTAAGCTTGGGATGTGTTCTCACCTCAAGTGCAACCCTAGCATCTCAAGCATGTCAAGCACCTCAAGCATCTCAATCATTAAGCACCTCGAGCATCTCAAGCACCTCCATCATCAAGAACCTCAAGCAACTTAGTCATCAAGCATGACAAGCAGGACAAGCACCTCAAGCACCTTAGTCATCAAGCATGACAAGCAGGACAAGCACCTTAGTCATCAAGCATGACAAGCAGGACAAGCATCTCGTGCCTCAAGCTCAGCCTTAGCTTACCTAAGGTCAAAGGACTTTTACACACATTATTGGAGGTCTTCAATGAAGCTAACCCTAAGGTCTTATGCTCCATTTGTTAGCCTTGCTCTTTGATAGACCATCTCTCATTTGGGCCCCTTTACCATTGGCCCCGTGTTGAGATAGATCTATAAGCACAAGTCTATATCTTAACACTTGTTCCCGTTTATTCTCATACATTAAGTGATCAATTTAATATGAGAAAATCATTTGGGTTGGTTAGATATTAGATATTAATTTTTATGACACATGTCAGCTCCCTAGCCCAGATGCCCACAAGGTGTACTCAAATCTTATTGGATGACCTTGGAGGTGGACCAATGAGAATTAGACTAGATTAAATCTAGTTTAATCAATTTTAAAAACATTTAATAAAAGAACCAATAAGAATAAAGCTCTCTAGAAGACTATTGGACAGTCTCCCAAGGGGTCCAATGAGCATTCGGCAGCCCAATGGCTTGCCTGATTCCTATTGGCCAGGAGGCAAAGGGGTCCAATGAGATTTTACTTGCATTTATTAATTACCTAAAGCTCTCACAAAAGGGGAATGGGAGACACATGTCAGAAGGCTATCACTTATGCTGCTTAGTTTCCATTTGCTGAGGCTGGGGAGGTCCAATAAGATGTGAGCATGAGAAAATAGCAAGAGGGGTCGACCACGAGAGAGGGGGGGCTGATTTTTCAAAGGCATTATTCACTTACAGACTCACACAATCAATGTGTGAAGCAAGAAGACTCTCTCTCTCTCCTTCTCAAGATTTAATGGAAAGCTTACCACCTACTCCAAGCTTGTGAGAAGGGAGACCTACACCAGCAACTCTTGGATTTGTGATGCAAATCCAACCAAGATCCAAGCTTCAATGCATGCTCATATCCTCTACCATGCTAATTACTAAGCTAAGCTATGCTAATATGAGTGATTATGTGAGGAGATGTATATCTTTCGCATAAGACTACTCCTTCCTCTCAATCTACTCTCATACCCCGCTAGCTCTCACCATCTTTGAAGGTGTGTGAGGTCTTGGTTCTGAGACCGTGAGGGAATTAATATTGTGTTTGATAAGTGTCTTGCTTAGTGCTTGAAGTTTCCAGCTTCATGGCACTAGCTAGTATTGAAGGAACACAAAGAATTGGATTGTAAAATGTCTCTCTTGATGGGAGAAACCATAATACAAAGCCTTTTGGAGGGGGACCGGCTCCATGCAAATCCGGTCCTCAGTCATTGTTAATTGCTTAATTTCTCTCTCTTTTGAAGTATTATTCATGCTATCTAACTAGGTGTTATACTTTTTGTTGCTCTCTCCACCCAAGTACTCTTGTTATTATCATCAGGGATCTATTCTAATGAAATGCTCACTATGTTCATGCTATTTTCTGCTACACACAAGTTACCAGACCATTAAATGTTACATTCTATGTGCATTGGCAACTCATTTTGGATGGAATGTTCATTAATCAAACATTGCTAATGCTTTCTTGAATGGTGATATATGTGAGGAAGTATATGTAATGCAGCCTCGCGGTTTTGTTGAGAAAGCACAAGAAACAAAAGTGTGCAAATGCAAGAAATCTTTGTATGGGTTGAAGGAGACTCCTCATGCTTGGTATGAGAAAGTTAACACTCATTTGGTTAAACAAGGCTTTTGTAACAGTCTAAGTAAAAGCATTTTGTATGGCACTTTGTATGTCAAATGTGAAGGTGATGTATATCTCATCATCGTTTTGTATGTATGTTGAGCCAGCAGAGGATCACACCCACATTTTTTGCTCACACCCATCATTTTGTAACCATTGATTGTAATAAATGTCTTTCCGACATTAATTTTGATTTGAGCCATTCATTAAGTAACGGGACTCAATTGAGTTTCCAGCTTGTAATCCCGAAGTAATTTCACCTGTTGATGTAAATAATTAGAGATGTTCTCACCTCCAAGGCTGAGGTATATAAGCCAAAGTTTTGTAACCTAAAGGAGATTCAATTATTAATCAAAGTGAGTTTTTGAGCGCCGTGACTGTGTCTGAGAGAGACAGAGAGAGAGAGAGAGTCTTATCTTCTTGCTACGCGAGCTACGGGGCCGCCATTGGAGAAGCGACACCGCCATTGTGTTAGCAACGGTGAGAGCTACGCACAGATACCAAGAGTGCGCGCTATCGGCTTCTACGTGTGGTAAGTTCCTACGAGCTTCGGTGTGAGTTTTCTTCCAACTCGGGTGTCGGAATAGAGCGTGCAGCATATCTATAAAACCACAACGAGTAGAGCTACGCATTAGTACCATCGGGGTCAAGTTTCGGTCACCTGTATTTTTCGGCCTGTCTTCATACGCGTTTGCCGCACGGAGTGGTTATAGGTTGATTTTGCAGTTCAAGTCTTTAGGGTGTTGTTCTTACCTAGTGTATAGACTTCCCCTTGAGTTTGAGATCGATTCAATGATTCTAGATCCTGTTTCGTATAGCATTCGTTCGTAGTACGGATTTCAGTCACTTGCGTATTTTAGAACTTAGATTTGATTTCCTTAGTAGTGATTGTCATTAGAAGGTCGAGTAGGTGATGTGACACCCACCTAGTTGTTTCCATGCGCCTGCGGGTCAAGCTCCGTCCTCGTCTGACAAATTCTGTTGTTGGTTGAGTTCTCGCTATTTAGCTTCCGCTAGCGGCGTAACCGCCTTAACATTTGGCGCCGCTGCCGGGGACGAGAGCCCTAAGTAGGTGACCTTAGACTAATCCTACGAGGTGAGTCGTATAAACTACTTTGTATACTTTAGTTAGAAAAGATCTAGGAGTGGTGGACTCCGAAGGTCTCGAGAGATACTAGGAAGTGGGGTATTCCTGGGTCTTCCGTGTTGACAGTATTTTTAGTTTAGCTTAGATTAGATTGTTTTTGATGGTGTTTAAGTGGTTGTTGACATAAAAAGCATTTGCTACTCCTTGTGTGGTAGTAAATCTCTTTATATTTTCAATTGCAAAAAATCCATTTTATGATTAGAAGTAGCTTAGGTAGGGCCTAATTTGATCCTGATCTAGAGCTATCAATTGGTGTTCTATTTGCTTGATGTGTTTGATTGCATGTTAGATCACTGAAAAAGTCGCTTTGGTAGTGAAATATGCAATAAACAAAGTTCAGAGAAATTTTCTGTGTAACTGATTGTTGCTGAGCACTTAAAAGAGCTATTGGAAGAGTTCTGTGCTGAAAAACTGGAAATCTGCAACTTTAGACATCATACGCGTATGATGTCTTAGGACCTAAACAGAGACTAAAATTGAAAATTTGACATTGCCAGAGTGTTTAGAAGGGGGGTTTTACCCTAAGATCAACTTAAAACAAGAGCATTAACACTCAAAGAAACCCAAAAAGACAAGTCGGGGTCCAAGAAACGCAAAGAATAGAAAATTTTGGATTCAAATCTTGTTTTTACATTCAAACCTGACAAAAACACTTGAAACTCAATTATAAACATTGGAGAAGGCTTAAAACCAAAAATAGTCAAAATCTGGGACAAAAGACATCATACGCGTATAATGTCTTTTGGCACTTCCACTGCTTATTTTTTAAATCTGACCTTACAAGATTGTTACAAACACTGTAGAAAGCATAAATATCAAGTTTGGACCCAAATTGATGAAAAACACATCATACGCGTATGATGTCTTTGACCTAATTTTGGACATATTTTGATACTTTGCTAACACAGATCCATTGTAATAGCTGTCTAGAGGTTATATTTCAAGTTTCATTTCATTTGGATCACAATTGACCCAAAAAACAAGTCAAAAGCGGAAAATTGCCAAGAAAAGCCTAAATTAGCCATAACTTGCTCAAACAGAGTTCAAACTGAAGTTTATGAGTGAACAGAGCATAAAGGGGCCACTGAGAGTGAGCATAACCAAAATAGTCAAAATCTGTGAAAAAAGACAACATACGCGTATAATGTCTTTTTCAGCATAACTGCGACAAAATTCTCACTTGATGAAACAGAAGTTGTCCAACTCACAAGATTAAACAATTGACCAAGTATCAGTCAGTTTGGATCAATTCTGACCACAAAAACTTGGGGAAAACAAATTGCCGAGACGGAAAAGTTACAGTCCTTTAGGGGAATTGATGAATTTGAGATCGGGCAGGAATCTCCGGAATAATCAACCAAAACAAGGGGAACCAGCAAGTGCCATATCAACTGAGGGAAGTGTAAACCAAAGTTGGGTGAAACCATTAGAGCCGATCTTTGAAGGAAGTGTCTCTGATACTTCTTCGGAGAGATCTTACGAGATTTTCACCGAAAACTTGGAACACTTGAACCTGAACAACAGAGAAAATATGGCAGCAGGATCATCAAACCCTTCCGCCACCATGAAGCTATTGTTCATAAAATACCAGTACGACAATGAGCAAGGTGCCAAGATCTACAAAGATGGAATGGACCGCTATTGTGTAAAGATAGAAGATAGACCTAGTGAGTTCAAGGACTTAGTGCCTGTGAGCTATAGCGGAGATAGATATCTAGATGACGAGGGTACCATGTACTTGGTAGTCCTAAACCCTAACATTGTGGACAAGTGGGGATTGATGGGCACCAAAGCCAAAATAGATGAAGAACTCGAGGAGAAAGCACCAATAATGAACTTCCCTAATGCGAGGTTAAGAAGAGAGAATGAAACTACAAGGATCAACACTGATAACATCTATGTGGGGCTATACAAATATAATAATGGGGAGCAAGATCTCTATTATAGATGTGAAGAACCCTACACCGGAGAGTTGACAGACCAAAAAAGACTTTATGTCTTTACCTACACAGAGGGATCGGAAGTGAAAATTGCCGCTTACGATAAGTATGGCAGGCAATACTCAACAATGGGCAACAAAGAATTAGAAGGATATACATACTTTGGGGGACCACTACATCAGTATTATGTTACTTCTAGCTCACATAGACCAGCACCAACAACTGGAGTGCAAAACTCAATGACAACAGGAGGACAAAGAACTCAGGTTACTGACTCTTTCAGTCAACCTTGGGACTCGAAGCTCGGACCAATGGGATCATTACATTCCAGAGAGTCAATGGAGACGAATCGAGGTAGTGCAGTTCCAATCCCCACCTATACCACTCCAGGTCCAAGGTTTGAAGCGGAACCATCACATTTACCTCCCAGTAGTAGATTCAGGGCAGAGGAACCGACAAGGGTAACCCATGAAGTCCATGATGCTAGAGAAAGCTTTAGCCGAGACACAGGAGCAATGAGATTGGTAGCAGATCATAGACGTATGAGACCATCTCAAGTAGCCAAGTGTATGCCAAAGAAGTATGGTGGTTCAGGAGATCCGTATGCACATGTGTCACTCTTTAAGCAAGTCTTAAGAGCTGAGCAGATAACAGATTTCCATACACAATACGAGGGATTTGGTCTTACTCTAGAAGGTACTGCATTGACATGGTTTCAACCAATGACATAGGGGGATTCCATGACATTGACCATTTGCTAAGAGAGTTTGCTGAGGAATTCTCAAAACGAGGGATTAAGCACAATACGGTCTCACAAATATATGCTTTTAAACAGAGAGAACACGAAAAAGTGAAGGAAGCTTCACTTCGCTTCAAACAATACATTGAGAGATGTCCAGTACGTGAACGACCACAAGATGACAGACTATCTGTTCTCTTTATTGAGGGACTGAGGAACGACACTCTCAAGAAGGACTTGCACTTGAAAGCTTGTACAAGTTTCGAGCAAGTAACGAGAGAGGCATTGTACTTAGTGGATAACTGTACGGTTTATGGAGAGGTGTCAGCGGATACAGATTTTGCATCCAGTAGCTCCTCCTCCGTAGCGAGCGAGACTACCACTAAAAAGAATGTTCAAACAACAACCATGCCAAATGTAGAGCAAATATAGAAGATGCTCTAAAAAGGATGGCACCATACCAAAAACCATTGCCAAAAACACTGAAATGGTGTGCTATTGAACAAAAATGGACAAATCATCCAACAGAGGAGTGCTATTACAACAAAGGGTATGTAAGGGAGCGCCAGTATGCACCACCTGCTCAATTAGCACCACCTCAGATACATCCAGTACCTCGATACCCAACGGGAAATGTACCAGGACCTATGGGGATAGAAAGACCGCAACCGGTATTGGGACAACAACCACCTTTACCAGGAGCAAGACCAGTGGGCATTAGATATGCACCAACCTTAGAGAATCAGGAAGAACAAGCCTTAGTGTCTGTTCAAGCCTATTATGAAGAATCGGGTGCACACATGTCTCCGACAGTGTATTACCCACCAGAAGAACCAAAACAACCAGAACCATGGGGCATGATGGGGAATGTTGGAACACCAACAGTTACAAGTGCTTCTGATGAAGAGAGATACAATTTGGACGCAAGAACATTGATGTTCATAGCTCATGGAGGGTTAGCAGGACAGAGACCATCCTATCCACAAAGGACGAATCAGGTAGGACCAAGACCAGCACTAGGACCCTGTTACAAGTGTGGAGGTGACCATCTGATGAATGTTTGCCCACATACGGAAATCATTAGAATTAACGCTTATTGCACTGAGTGTGGGGTTACTCACTTCATTGAGGATTGTTCAAAGAATCCAAACAAAGTGCAAAAGACGACATTGAATATGCTAGAAACTATTCCTACCAGCAGTGGGTCTGAAAATGAAACTCTGATACCAACGCAAGTTGTTACTAGAGCTCAAGCTAAGAAAACCACTAGAGAACCTGAGAATGGAAAGTTAGCGACTGAAGTGGTTAGTCAAGGACCGCAGAGTCAGAAAAACACATGGAAAGCTAGAAAAGCACGCATGAAGTTGAGAAAAGAACGTGAAAACGCTATTCTAGCTGAGGAACTAAAGCAAACTAAAGCTAAATTAGAAAAACTTGAGAGTCAAAACGGGAAACGAGAGATGAGCCCGGAAAGAACGAAACAAAAGAGTATCAAAGAAACAACGAGCTTAAGCTCAGGGGGATCAGTGCTAGTCGACAAGGTACACCAACCATTGGACGCACTGATGAGAGCTTACGAAGCTAGGTTAAAGAACAACCAAACACAAGAACAAAGGTGGATGACATACCCAAACGCGGAATTGGAAAAGCAGAGACTTGAAATGTGCCAGAGAATGATCGAGACTGCACAAGCCTTATTAGAACCACCAAAAGAAACAATGAATTGTGGAAAGGAAAACCCAATTCAGCAAGAGACTATCGTTTCACGGGTAGCTGAAAAGAGTCCCAGTGCACAAAAGCCTGAAAATACACAAAAGGATGACCGCATAGTATTGAACACAACCGATCAGGAGATAGAGAGTTTTCATCCAGTCATACAGAGGATTTACGAAAAAGATGAGGATTACAATGAATTTTGGAAACAAGTGAGAGAGGCAAACTTTGCAAACGAGCTAAGTTGCCAAGCTAATCAGACAAATTGGGAAAAGGACATCAGGAATCCTCCCATAGTGGAATTTGAGGCAGGATCTCAAGTAGACTTGGATCTGCAATCTTACTGGGGAGATGGGGGCTCTGTTAGAACAATGGAGAGCAAACCTCATTCACTGAATACCTTACCTTCATACTTAGGAGAGTATGAAGCAAAATCCGAGATTAGAGCACTTCCCTCACGAAAAATTTCATCAGAAAAAGTCATGGACTCGCAAGGATTGATAGAGATTTTGTCAACACCAGTGACATGCACTCTCACTCTAGCTGAGCTTTTGAGGCTAAGACCACATATGTGGACCACTGTAGGAAAATGCTTGGAGAAATTCGGGATAAAAGATCCAACATCGAGATTGCAAGAGAGCATAGAGGAGCTGAGCAAGCCACAAAAGAACGCTAAGCATGTACCCTTAAACAAGGTCGGAGAGTATTGCGAAGGTGAAGAGGGGAATACAACCTTACCAGTTGAATTCCAAGGAGTGAACACAATGGCAATACTAGACAGCGGAGCTGGGGTAGCCATTGCTACAAAAGAAATCTGGAAAAAATGGGGGAAACCAGCAATAAGGAAGACAGGTTGAAACTCCAATTAGCAGATGGACACATGGAGAAACCTATGGGGTTATTAGAGAAAGTTGTAGTGACTTCTTGCGGCATTGAATACGAACATACTTTTGCTATTGTCGATTTTGCCAAGGAGAATAACTATGATATCATATTGGGAAGACCATTCATGAGACAGTTGAAAATGGTCCAAGATTGGGGCTACGATCACATATACTTGAGAAATATGGAAACCACTACACGTGTGAACCTGAAAGACCATAGCTACAAAGATGTGAACCGAACACCGGTGGAGGATTTTGATTCAGCTACTTTGGCGGGATCCGAATTTCCAGCTTGGTTAGGTAAACCCAAGGAGTTATGGATGTGTGGAGCTTCGAAATGTGGAAGTCTGAAACGCGAAGAATGTGTTTTAGAAAGGGCTATCGAAGACGAAACTTATGTAGGGGAACCCTTTCCAGAGGACACGTTTGAACCATTAGAATGGACACACATTCTAGCAACCCTAGATGTTTGTGTAATTCCGGAGGGTCCCACAACAAAATTTTGCGACAAGGACGGGTACGACGTGGTTCCGTATTTCATGTTGAGAACTGTACTCGAAAAAGAAACTGAAAAGAACGATACACTGGAAAAGGAAGATGAAGAAGAGGTGTTTCACGACATTCCCAATCATCCACAGTGGGGAAATGAATCAGACAACGAGTCAACGGACAATTCAAGCGGAAATGAAGAAACTATAACGGATGTCCGATTTTATGATTTTCCGAACCAAACTAAACAACGCCAGAAACACTATAGAGCAAAGAAAAAAACAAAAGGGGTTAGAACCAATCTGATGCCTAGAATAAGAGGAAAAAATCAATTCCTAATGCTAGTAAAGGCTGAAGATTGTGTTAAGGATAAGATTTCTGGAAGAATGAGAGGCAGTGATCAAAAGAGCTTACGAAAAGACAAAAGAGGCTCAAGAAATCAAGTTCAAAAGAATGGAACGAAAACTGAAACAGAAAAATCAGAAAAGAACAAGCGCAACAGAGAATACACGGAGTCCAAGTTAGAACGTAAAACAAGTACAGAGAGCTCAAGAAAACTCTGAAGGAAGTTTGGACGACAGAAATTGAGAGTGGAGAGGACGAAAACGTCAAAATCAAGGAAAACATGGATGTTCCCTCTCACTATAGGAAATTCACAATAGAGGATAGGAAGGTGATATTAACACCACCTATTCGAGAGAGGAAGGAGAACGAATCTTATGACGGACCGGAGGATGCAAAAAAAGTTGATTTAGCAGCTCCAGGTGAGACGCCTAGACCGGTGTACATAGCCACAGATTTGTCTCCAAGCGAGGAAGAGAGACTTTTGAGTCTTCTCAGAGAGTACAGGGATGTGTTTGCATGGTCTTATAAGGACTTAAAGGGAGTTGACCCATCGATATGCCAACACTCAATCCCACTGAAACAAGACGCAAAGCCTAGCAGACAGAGACCATACACATATAATGATACTTTTGCTAAGCGAATCAAGGAGGAGATAGATAAGCTAATGGAAGCTGAATTCATATACGAGATTGAACACACTGATTGGGTATCTCCGATTGTGGTAGTACCTAAGAAGAACGGAAAACTCCGAGTGTGTGTCAACTTAAAGAAAGTGAATGCTGCAACAATCAGGGACAATTATCCCCTGCCGATAACTGATCATGTTCTAGAGCGTGTATCAGGGAAAACAGCATACTCCTTTCTTGATGGTTTTTCAGGATATAACCAGCTAGCCATAGCACCAGAAGATCAACATAAAACAGCTTTTGCAACGGAGTGGGGAATTTATGCTTATCGAGTTATGCCTTTTGGTCTAACCAATGCTCCCGCAACCTTCCAGAGGCTGATGACGCATGCTTTCAAAGAATACTTACGGTTGTTTCTCGAAATATACATGGATGACTTATGTGTACATTCTCTACTGAGAGATGAGCATCTAGAACACCTAAGAAAAGTATTTGAGAAATGTAGGACATATCGCATTTGTCTCAATCCTGAGAAATGTGTGTTTATGGTCCGCCAGGGCAGAATTCTGGGACATATTGTCTCACAAAACGGAATATCCACGGATTTAGAGAAGATAAAAGTTATAGTGGATATGCCTAGACCAACCAATGCGAAACAAGTACAGAGCTTTATGGGACATTGTGGATATTATAGACGATTCATTTACATGTATGCTATAATAGGCCAACCACTTTACAGGCTAATAGTGAACTTTGAATGGACAGAGGAGTGTGAGGAATCATTCAAGAAATTGAAAGAGGCACTCATTACTGCTCCAGTCTTGAAATCACCAGATTGGGAGAAGATATTCCATGTGCACATAGATGCTTCTGCATATGCAATAGGATGCATTCTGGCTCAGCCAGAAGAAGGAAACATGGATTTTCCTATCTGTTACGCCAGTCGACAGCTCAACCATGCAGAGAAGAATTACACCACAACAGAGCGAGAAGGATTAGGAATGATCTATGCTGTGAAGAAATTTCGGCATTATCTTCTAGCCAACAAGTTTGTGTTTTTTACGGATCACCAAGCCTTGCTCTACTTAGTGAATAAACCATGCAATACCGGGAGAATAGTGAGATGGTTCATTATCTTACTGGAATTCGACTTCACGGTAGTAGTAAAGAAAGGAAAAACACATCTTAGAGCTGATCATCTTTCGCGTTTAACGAATGGAGAAGACCCTATAGGAGTAGATGACGACATGCCAGACGCGTACTTGTTCAACATAGAAATGATACCTAAGTGGTCTCAAAATGTCGTTAACCTATTAACCTATGGAGGAGAGTTCGATAGAAGAGAATACAACCTGAAACATATTGCTATTCAGCAATCCAAGAATCTTCAATTGATTGCAGGAAGGTTGTATCAATTGGGAAATGATCATGTTTTACGACTATGCATCAATCCTGAGGAATATAGTATATATCTGCGCGAAGCACATGTTCAGGAATGTGCATTTCATTGTTCAAGAAGGAACACATATAGGAATTTGTTACAATTGGGAGTCTATTGGCCAGGAATGAAAGAAAGCATACATGAATATGTCACAGTATGTATTGTATGTTCATCAAAACCGCCAGCCGAGTATTCGACATTATATCAGATAATGATCGCTCCAGAATGGAGTCAGTATATTGTTGAATATCTCACAAATAGAACTTTCCCAGAAGGAACGTCAAAAGCTCGTCAGAAATCTGTAGAGACAGAAGCTAGAGAGTACGCTTTAATAGGAGATCAACTCTATAAGAGAGGTAAAGACAACCAGCTTAGGATTTGCGCATCAGAGTCTGAGTATGTGATAATCCTGGAGCAAGCTCATGGAGGAGTAGGTGGAGGCCATTTCTCAGGTGATAAGACAACAAAACTTGTCTTAGCTGCAGGAATATGGTGGCCAACATTACATATGGACGCTGAGGAATACGTTAAACGGAGTGATGACTGTCAGCGGACCAAAGTACCACTTAAAAGAGATGATATGCCGCTTAGACCAATGATGGGGGCAAGAGCTTTTGCAAAATGGGGGATTGATTATGTCGGACCCATTTCACCTCCTGCATATAAGACTCATGCACAATACATCATTGTGGCTACAGACTATCTAACAAAGTGGGTCGAAGCAAAGGCAACTCAAAAAGCAGATGCCAGGACCACGGCACAATTTCTGTATGAATACGTCTTTGTACGATATGGATTGCCAATAGAAATTGTGAGTGATCGAGGCACACATTTTATAAATGAGGTGATAAAGATCCTTCTAGATGAATTCATGGTAATCCATAGGAAATCAGCCCCGTATCATCCACAAGCAAACGGACAAGCTGAAGCAACAAACAAAACCATATGCACGGTCCTTACGAAGATTGTATCTGAGTCGAGAACTGACTGGGACCAGAAGTTGCATTCAACATTATGGGCATATAGGATAGCATATAAAACATCAATAGGAACGACCCCATATAACATGGTTTTTGGGCTAAATGCTATCTTACCAATAGAATTCTTGATTTCAGCCTTAAGGGTGGCTAAGGATCTAGAGTGGACAGGGCACGAGCTCTCTGATAGAATAGATGACCTGGAAAAGCTAGATGAGCTTCGCCTAAAAGCAGTAGCTTCCATCTACGCTCAAAAAAGGCGACAAAAGGAATTTTTTGATAAGCATGTGCGGACTAAAGAGTTTAAAGTTGGGGACTATGTCCTAGTTTACACTCTGAAATAGCATGCTAAGAAGCTTAAAAAGCGAGGGATGGGACCTCTGGTGATTAAAGATCTATCACCAAGTGGAGCCGTCAAGCTGGCTACATTAGACGGAGAAGAAATGCCCAATTGGATTAGTGGATGCAGAGTGAAAAATTATCTGTTGCCGCTAACACAAGACATGCTTCTCAAAATACATCAAGAAAAGCTGCGTATCCAGAAAAAGAAAAATATTGAGGAGGAAGCGCAAGCCGAGGCGAAGGAAAGAATGGAGAAAAGAAGACTACTCCGTCAGAAACAGCGCAATGAAGGAGCAATACGAATAAACGCAGTCAGTATAACAGAAATGGATAATGACAAAGAAGAACCCATCATTGAATGCAAAGTAGGAACCAACCAAATCAAAGCCAGAGCACTATTGGATTCAGGAGCTCAAGCTAACCTACTTTCACTCAGTTTGTATAGACAATTGACAAATGACACTAAACTACAAACTGCCAAGCAAGAGTTAAAGAGTTACTCTGAGAATTCAATCAAAACTGTCGGATGCACAGTTTTACATATACAGATTAACCAATATGTGTATCCTCATATGTATTACGTGGTTGAAGACCAAGCTACACAACATCCATTATTGCTAGGACAACCATGGCAGAAGCAATATAATGCAATGATTGACTGGAGTTCTAATTCAGTGCTTATCAAATACGAAGGTGAAAGTCAATCAGTTAAGTTCACCAAAGGAGAAGAGCCAACTCCAAAGGACGAATCCAAAGACAAAGATAAACAACAACCAGAGAAAAAGAAGAAGCAATGGCAACTAAAAGTTTCTATACAACCAGATTACTCTTCGACGAGGAATTCTCAACAGTGGATAAGGAAGACAAGCAATAATATAACAGCTCAACCTTGGAAAAAAGCGGAGTCAAAGTTGGTATGGAGACCAAAAAAGGCTGTGCCAGAGAACACAAAGGTGGAAAACAGAGTCTTCAATACCAGACAACAGAGTGATTCCAGACAATCCAGGACAGTGAAACAAATCTGGATTCCAAAGAAGTTCATGACGGCACACAGCTATAGCAAGCAAATTTGGATCCCAAAGATTTGTAAACAGGAACTCCCTTCAATACAATCAACGGAAACTCCTAGGTATTTCAAGGCGAGGAAATCAACACACACAACAAAGCAGGTTTGGGTCGCAAAGACTTTGTGGCAAGCACAAGCAAAACGGAAGCAGATTTGGATTGTGAAAAAAGACAACAAGGTAACGAAGAATCCATCTACTGATTCTACTACCGAAGTGCCAAAACCAACCCAAAACCCGACCACCAATCCTTCAATCAAACAAAGAGCAGCTTTATTGGAAAGACTGTTGTATCATCGCTCTACAATTGCATTGGGAACTTATGACCAAAACAACTACAATGCTTCACCCACAGACACTTCATAGTCGTCCGGGAGGACTCAGACTAGGAGGTGGGGAGGTATACAGGAGCTACAAAGCAGCTACAAGCAGAAAAAACAAAGAAAAACAAAAATTATATTACAAGGGCAGTGTCTTACATGATTTTGTAATTTTTTATGTTTGATTGCGGATATTGATAATATTTATGCCCTTATATACCTTGTTTTGCAACAAGAAGAGATCACATGATGAATTTGGGTCTCTAGAGGTGTAAATATCACTAAATAAGAGTGTTTTTGGAGCTAAAAAGTGGAAAAAAGTGGTAATCCAAGTCCAGAAATCACAAAGAAGTGTATATTCATATACACAGGGTTACCAGCTATTTATCGTGTATGTTTGGAATTTTTTGGCTTCAATTTGCTATTTTCCTTTATTTTTTATGATTTTCTTAATAAAAGTAAAAGAAAAATAAAAAAGCAGGTGAAATGAGATCCGGAAAAAGAAAAGAATAGACGGTGATGGTCCTAATGACAAGTTCAACCCATGGTAAAAATTGGGTACATTTCTGAAAAAGTTGCGGAAAGCCCGAAATGACAGAATTTTGGCAAAGTGGACAGATTTCTCAGAAACAGGTCAAACGGAGTCCAAATTGAGAAATTTCAAATCCTAAAGTGCATTTCACGACGAGATAGGAGCACATGTCAAATTTGGTAACAAGTGATCCGGGAAGCCCGAAGTTAAGTATTTTTCACTTCACTATCAAGCTCATTTCCACTATTACCTTCTTGGAGAGAGCAAAGAGCACACAGGAGCATCCGACCTTCTACCGCCTTCTACGACTGCTACGAGAGCTCAGAGGACACCAGACATGAGAGGTAGACTCGTTGCCATAAGCTTTTGATGCTTATCGTTAACTTTTGTCGCGAAAACTCACCAAAACCAAGAAACAAGAGCAGTCGGAGAAGGGGGAAGAACGCTAGGTAGGGGCACAACCGCCTAACCAAACCTTGCAAGAACTTAGAGGTGGGTTACCCTAGTATAGGAGATGAGTTTCTAGCACTCAAAGCTCGAGAAAGAACGACTGGAAAAACCCTAGGTCAACAGAGCCTGCAAGAGGCAAACAGAAAAAAGTTGTCGGAACGACACAAAACTTCTCAGGAAGCTTAACAACATCGAGGGCAATGCAACCATGGAGTATCTCCGAGTTTGGATCACCAAAAGTAGGTCGGAACAACCGATTCGGCGGTGGACACACAAAGCGTCATTTTGGCATAACGGCTAAAATTGACGACCAAATGACATGAAACTTCACAAGCAGCTTCAAATATACATGGATGACTTATGTTTGCAAGCAAAACCCAAAAGAAAGCTGATTCACTTACCGATGGTGAAAAAGACGCTTTCGGGCAACCAAATGGAGAAAGATGGAGAACGGGGAGCCAAAGTCAAGTTCAACCAAATAGGTGGCTTCACAACATATCCAATGAGCTGGAAATGCAACTCTCGAGAAGAAAAGTTGAAGAAATTCAACTCCAAGGCAAAAAGACGACTTCGGAGACTGAAATGCCTATAAGGGGGCTTTTTAGCTAAACTGATGACTTTTTAAGTTGAAAACTAGTTAGCAGGGCTTAGGGCACTAGCACAAAGCATTCTTTGCACAAAAAGACCAACATTTCAAGAAAAGACATCATACGCGTATGATGTCTCACAGCATGATTTTCACATCCATTTCAACATTTGAGTGCATAGCCTCATTCCACATGTTAATCACATCCTATGAACCAAGTATCATGAGAATTGGAGTTAGAAAACCCAAGGAAAACCAAAAAGACGCAAAGTAGGCCATAAAATTGATTTTTGGTCCTAATTTTATCAAAATAACTCCAAACTCATTGAAACTTTGTAGGATTGTTGATTAACACATCTACAAGCTATCTGGAACCAAAAAGCACCATTTTGACACAAAAGACATCATACGCGTATGATGTCTATTTGCACTTACAGAGCCAAAAATGATCATTTGTCATCATACATCCATTATATATATCTAATACATGCTACATATGAAGTTTGGAACCATTTGGTCAAGTGGATCACCCCATTAGCCCAATTAAGAGAAAATCCTTCATACAAAGCCTATTTTTGTCCCAAATCCAACATATTCAAGTCCAAACCAAGATTTGAGTATAAATAGTCCTTCACTAGCACATGGAGAGTCCACAGAACCAATCCCATGAAAAATTGATGAAAAAGACATCATACGCGTATGATGTCTCCAGGGCCATTTTTAGTCCAAATTCTATCCAAACTTGATAAATCCACTGAATAAGCCTATCTAAAGCCAAAACCAAGCTTATAGAGAAAATTGGTCCAAAAATGCACTAAAAGACATCATACGCGTATGATGTCTCACTATGTGATTTTGGCACCTCAGGGCTTCAACCACCAAACAGAAGTGTTCTACATGCCATTTGAAAGTAATCCACCAAGTTTTACCCAATTTGGATCATAAAATCCATTTCCCTTTCAAAATTTTGCCAAGAGCCTGAACTGGACTGAACTGGCCAAAACTTGACCAAATGGTATCCAAACTCAAATCCAAGCATATGATACTCATGTATACACTATCAGCTACAAGCACAACCAATATGAAGTCATTTTGACACAAAAGACATCATACGCGTATGATGTCTCCAGCATGATTTTGAGCCCAGTTTGCATATTTTTCCACCTACATTGCATCCTTAGGCCCTGAATAGCTCATGTTTCAATTTTCAAGTCATTTGAATAGTTAAAAGCTTCATTTCGGCTTTCAGTACTAAAAAGACGTTAACTTCTATGATTGGAGTTACAGGATCCATGAATTCTGCTAAGTCATCGGCAACTAAGAGAAAAAGACCAACCATCAAGGATGCTCTTGCAGAAGCAGAACCTTTTGATATTCCAACAGAAACCCTCAAGCCAACCAAGACTTGGGTGGAGGAAGCAGTACTAGAAAAAGAGGGAATAAAGATCTACCAGGGGACTTTCAGAGATCCTCAAGGGCAATCGGTCGATGTACCTATGATCCCACGAGAATTAGTGGATTATAGCAGATCAGAGAACATCAGCAGATACCTGGAAAAGGCTGACTTACACAGGTTCTTCACCTCGAGACCATCAGGTGTAGACACAAGAAGAGTGTATGAGTTGGCAACATCCATTCAGAAGGATGGGAAAGCCACGTTGACAGCCATGGATGGAGAAACAGTTGAAGTACAGATCACTCCACAGCTCATTGCAGATGCATTGAAGCTGCACAACAAAGGGAGTTCTGTCAGAGAAAGAAGGGAGGCCATAGAGGTCTATGGATCAAAGAAACAAAATACAACCTACGGAGATATGGCAGATCAACGAGCGGCAACCCTTTGCCGATTATACAACCAGTTTTTCCATGTGTGCAGTAAAAGACCGCAGAAGTATACTACACCACCCCATGCCATTGCGACAACCATCACATGGGCACTGAAGAGCAACGTGCCAAAAGAGGTGAATTATGCTCAATACATCTACGAGCAAGTAATCGCCATGCACAACCAGAAGCCAAAGTACATAGGAGGAGGAGAAATCCTAACAAGAATAGCTTATGAAGCTATTGGAGCTAGGGATCAAGGGCCACGGGTTCCCTCCCAGAATGAGTGGCTTAGAGAAGCCGATGAAGAGAAAGAACAGCAAGAAGTATCCAAGAGGGCGTCCACAAGAGCACGCCGAAAACTAGAAATAGTTTCAGAACCTGAAGAGGCTGTGGACGAGCCGCTCAAGAAGAAAGCGAAGAAGAAGGCTGATCCCAAGCAAACCAAAAGTCAAAAAGCCGCAAGAATGGAAAGGCTGGTGGAGCAGTTTAGAGCGGAAAGAGCTCTAAAGGGGGACTTTGAAGAAAGGTGGGTGCCAGACCCCACTAAAGTCGGAACCAGCTCTGCCAGGCCACATGTTGATCAATATGATCAATATATTAGAGCTTATGAGGAGTCGGAGGCCATACTGGAGCAGCAGCCTGTCGAGCCTTATACTGAAGAGGAAGTACAGCTTTTAAAAGCTGAGCTGAAAAAGGACGACAAGGAGAAGAAGGAAGTAGATGAGTCTACTGAACTTCGAGAGAAAGACGGGCAAGCAAACAAAGGGAAAGCCAAGATGACTGAGGACAATCAGCCCTCCTTTACTGATATACCAAGCCCGAAGAAGACGGAAATTATTGTGGAGGAGACCACAATAGAAATAGAAACAGAAGTTATGGAAAAGCCGGAGACCGGGACCAAGGAAAAGGAGATAGATCCCGTTCAGCAAAAGAAAGATGATTATGAGGATCTGGTAGCGATCGGATACAGTGAAGAAGAGGCCCTGGAGGCAGTTTATGGGATATCCCTACGAAAACAAGATGATCGGAAAGGGGCGAAGGAAAAGACAAAGGGTACAATGGAGAGTGAAGAGAAAATGGACGAACAGAACATACTAGAAGAGCCGAAGCCATTGGAGGTGGTGGCAGAAGGAGCTGTCAAGTTGACAGATGAAGATGAAAAAGACATGCACATGGTGCATGAACTGCTCCGCAAGATTAAAGAAAGATCCAGAGCAAAGGAAGTAGCAATTGAGACAGCAAAACAAAAGGAAGCAGAGTTGCAGAAGAAGTTAGAGAATGCTATGACTGAATCTGAAAGTCATAAAGCATCACTCTACGACTTAGAAAACGAGAGAGACGGCTTGATACTCCAACTAGCCGAAGCTTCAAAAGAGGTAACAAGCTCACAGGAAGCAAAGGAGCGAATAGAAGATGAGCTGGAGGCAGCCAAGGATGAGCTCATTGAGCTAAGGGAAAGAGTCGAACTTCAAGAAAGGACAATCACGAAACTCAGGACCACCCCTAGAGCTAGCAGAGCAGGAACATAACAAGAGGGAGCCCTCGTACTAGCTCTGGAAGATCAGGTCAGAAGTTTGCAAAGAGAGCTAAGGTTAGAGCAAGTGCAAAGATTGCACATGGCGGAGGGATCATTGGCTGCAAAGGATAGGCTCACATCAGAAAACCAAACACTAAGGACAGAAAATGAGGCCCTCCGCAAACAGCTCCAAGACCTCCAAGAGCAACAAAGAAGAGAAACAGAGCCACCACAAGAAGAAGCAGGGGGAGCAGCCATAGAGCTACCAGAAACTGGAGAGGCAACCACAATTGAAGATCCAGCCCCAGTTCAAGAAGTGGCCTCGACTTCAGGAATCTCTGAAGAAGAAGAACAAAGGCTCCAGGACCAAATAGAAAAGTCAACAGAGGAAAGTGCCAAGGCGGAAATGGAATGGGAAAGGAGACTCCTCATCTCCATTAGACTTCAAGGTTTAGACACAAAAGTGCTCCATGAAGAGTGGATGCAACCCAGCCTGTCTTTCCCTCTGATGAAATTTGAAGTGATAAAGACGAAAAAGAGAATAGAGGAGGAGCAGTATGTCGCTCTTTACGAAGGCGACATCACAAAGGATGAACAATCAAAGAAGATTGTAGATTCTCAACCTAGATGGAGGAAAGGTTGGCTGAACAAATACCCAGCCTACCTCATCTACTTGGTAGAGGCTCCAAAGGAGATTCGGGAGGATGCAACCTTCTGCCCGGTGCCAAGAGTCAGAAGCTGGAAAGAGCATGGCAGGATTGCAGAAAAGAAGCCAAATTGGCTTAATTACCCAAGGATGCCAGGACCAAAGGCAGGAGAGAGAATAGGTAAAGCCTACATGGTGAAAACCCTAACGGGCACCATCAAACTCTTTACTGGCTCTCCTGACCTTTCGTGTCAGATGCTAAAGAAAATCTGCAGGACTCTCTTAGCATGCATTGAACTGTTCGCGCCAGATAAAGCCACGACCTCGAGTCTACTATCGACGGCCGTCACAGTGACGGATATGATGTATGATCTTTCATTGCAGCCATCACCAAAGGTGTTACATCTGTTATACCAAAGAATTATGTTTTTGCCTAGCTTCCACATGCAAACATTCGAAGAAGCTTTCTACACCGGCTTTTTCACTCACGAAAGCAAAATATTCGGCCCAACCTTGACCATCGGCAACCTACGCTACGAATCACATTTGCAGATGCTCAAGACGACGGGACTCTATTGACCAAGCCTAAAAGTCATGTCAGGGACGACATGAACGCGGAGGGGGGGAGTGTTGAGCCAGAAGAGGATCACACCCACATTTTTTGCTCACACCCATCATTTTGTAACCATTGATTGTAATAAATGTCTTTCCGACATTAATTTTGATTTGAGCCATTCATTAAGTAACGGGACTCAATTGAGTTTCCACCTTGTAATCCCGAAGTAATTTCACCTGTTGATGTAAATAATTAGAGATGTTCTCACCTCCAAGGCTGAGGTATATAAGCCAAAGTTTTGTAACCTAAAGGAGATTCAATTATTAATCAAAGTGAGTTTTTGAGCGCCGTGACTGTGTCTGAGAGAGAGAGAGAGAGAGAGAGAGAGAGAGTCTTATCTTCTTGCTACGTGAGCTACGGGGCCGCCATTGGAGAAGCGACACCGCCATTGTGTTAGCAACGGTGAGAGCTACGCACAGATACCAAGAGTGCGCGCTATCGGCTTCTACGTGTGGTAAGTTCCTACGAGCTTCGGTGTGAGTTTTCTTCCAACTCGGGTGTCGGAATAGAGCGTGCAGCATATCTATAAAACCACAACGAGTAGAGCTACGCATTAGTACCATCGGGGTCAAGTTTCGGTCACCTGTATTTTTCGGCCTGTCTTATACGCGTTTGCCGCACGGAGTGGTTATAGGTTGATTTTGCAGTTCAAGTCTTTAGGGTGTTGTTCTTACCTAGTGTATAGACTTCCCCTTGAGTTTGAGATCGATTCAATGATTCTAGATCCTGTTTCGTATAGCATTCGTTCGTAGTACGGATTTCAGTCACTTGCGTATTTTAGAACTTAGATTTGATTTCCTTAGTAGTGATTGTCATTAGAAGGTCGAGTAGGTGATGTGACACCCACCTAGTTGTTTCCATGCGCCTGCGGGTCAAGCTCCGTCCTCGTCTGACAAATTCTGTTGTTGGTTGAGTTCTCGCTATTTAGCTTCCGCTAGCGGCGTAACCGCCTTAACAATGTACATGATTTTTTGATTACTGTTCCAAATGAGATGCACACTGCTAAATTTAAGGTTGAGTTGAATTTCACTTTCAAGATATATCTCACGTTCTTTTGTATGTACATAATTTATTGATTACTCGTTTAAATGAGATGTGCATTGTTGAATTCAAGAATGAATTGAATATCACTTTCAATATGAAAGACTTGGGGATTTTGCATCATTATATGGATATGCAATTTAAGCAATGCAATGGAGGGATTGCTTTGTGTCAAGCAAGATGCATAGAAACATTACTGCGTAAGTTTGGACTTGAGGACAACAAACCTATTGCTACTCCAATGGAAGTAGTTTTAAAATTGAGCGTGATGCTGGAGATCTTGTTGATGTCTCTCTTTATCAAATTGCTCTTGGAAGCCTTATTTATGTATGCAATACAAGGCCAGATATGTAGTTTGCAATCTTACGGGTCATTAGTAGGTTTCTAAAAGGATCTTTCACTCCTTAAGTGGCACTTTATTTTTTGGGTTGTTTTATCCCAAGGGGGGATCATTGCCACTCAATTTACATGCTTTTTGGGATTCATATTGGATTGTTGTTACGAAACATGAGTGTCCACAAGTGATTTTTATTTAATGATCGGTAGTTCATGCATATCATGGTTGAGCAAAAAGCAACCTACTATGGCCACTTTCACTTGTGAAGCTGAGTGTAGGGCAGTCTTCACAACTATGGTTAATTGTGTATGGATCAGATTCCTTATGGTTGATTTGGGTGTTGAATAGGACACTACAAACATCATCTACACTGACATCATCTTTCCTAAACACTATGTGCAAGCTCTCATTCAACGCATCACTCCTAGGGGGATTTTTTATCATATATGTGATAGTGATGTGTGTGAACACACTTAGGACCGTGATGGCACTTTGTCCCCCACTCAAAGGTTTTTCCCCGTGCATTTTATATGCGCCCATCACTCTAGGGATGACTTATCTTTCTATTTGCACACTAAGCAATACACTCTCTATTGTGTTCTGTGAGCTTATTCACCTTTTTCAAGTTGTGTACATTCTTTCAACCATAATTCCAACATGGCGAGTGAATCATAGAGGGTTGATTGATTGGGTGTTGTTATGATTGCTCGGTCAATTAGGCTTGTGGTCTATTTTTGGAAAAATTGGCTTCTTCACAGCTTTAGATGTATCAAAATTAGAAGAACTTTGGGGCTTTCTTCCTTGATTAGTAGATTGAAAACCATTGGGTTGTTGATGTCCACCATTCATCTTTTCATTGTTAAGTTCCAAAAAGATTTGTTTTTGTAGTAGTAGGTGGATTAAATATATCGACATCCTTCCCTAGCTATGGAGCCAAGCCATATATAAACTTTCGTTTCAGCTTCCTTTTTCTAGCTTGGGAAATAAAACTTTGAGGTCTCTTGGGACTCTCGTCAGATAAATTTAAGGTCCCTTGAGATTTTTTGAATGAACTTCAAAAAATTTGTCTTCTTTTCTTCTTATGGTAGCCTCAATTGGCTTCTTCCTTGAATCAAATTAAGGAAATTTAAATATTGTTGATTCTTACAATTTCGAATCTTCTTCTCAGTCGGTTTTTCTTCTTCCACTTCTTCTTCTTCACCAGCTTAAACAAGATTAAAAAATATAACTCAAAACATTGCCATGCATGTTTTGATCGTTCGATAAACCATCGTATTTGATCTTCATAATTAAGCTTCACCTTCATTAATTAGTGAATTTTTGTTGTTGAATTGCTTCTGACCAAAGCTCGGATACCACTATTGTTAGAGTGGAGGGGAGAAACACCAATAGACTAGAACCATGGAAACTCTACACTCATAATAAAGCATCTCTTTCACGATTTCTAAATCAAATGTAAACATGCCATACACAAACTTGCACACATACAATCAATCAACTATGACAACAACCTAGGATAAGAATAGTTATACTAATAAAGATAATATCACAAGCACAAACATATAGAGTAGAGGATGAGAGAGAATAAGCACAACAATAGCTCCGACATTGCAAGACACAAGTCTCTTTGCACGGGAATTTTCTTAATTATAGTAACAAGTGCCAATCTCTTTACAAGCATGTCATTCTCATCCACATATTTATAAGAGGTGCTTCCATGAGCATTATCTATAGACTAACTTAGTTAAAGCTAAGCTATGTACAAACTAATTTACTGGCTGGCATCCATAGCGACAATTGTGAAAAACAATATGATACTGTTTTGCAAACTTCCTTCAACTCCAATCTAAAATTTATTCATCCATATGCCAGTTTAACCACTAACCACAAGAACGGGCATCGAATGCAAAAGACCGGATCTCTTACTATGGTAAACTTAATCTTTTGACAAACCAAGCATTTGTCAACTTACTTCTTAACATCAATGCGCTAGTAGGCCAAAAGAAACGATGTCATAAAATCTAATATCTAACTAACCCAAATGCCTTTCTCATATTGAATTGATCTATTAATGTGGGAGAATAAACAAGAACAAGAGTTAGAATATAGACATGTGCTTTTAGATTTATCTCAGCAAGGGACCAAAGGCAAGGGCCGTGAATGGGAGATGGTCTAGCAAAGAGCAATGCCAACTAATGGAGCTTAAAAGACCTTAGGTTTAGCTTCATTAAAGACTTCCAAAGGTTAATGTTAAAAGTCCTTAGATCTAGGACCTTAGGCAAACTTAGGCAAGCTAGGGCTGAGCTTGAGGTGGGAACCCGGCTCAAGCTTGAGGTGCTTCTCATGCTTGCTGACTAAGGTGCTTGAGATGCTTGTCATGCTTGATGTTAAGGTGCTTGAAGTGCTTAAGGTACTTGGGGGCCAAGAAGCTTGAGGTGCTTGAAGTCAAACCATGGCCTACAAAGGAGCGGGCGAGCCCCAAGATTAGGGGGTGGGGTTGAATGGTCTTTCCCTCACCCAAGGGATACCCCTTGTTCAAAGAGGCAAATAGGACACATGTCAAGCCACTGGCTAGGTTTCCCCCATAGTGTTCCTAAAGCCTTTTGGATGGCTTTGAGAGAGGTCCAATGAGAATTTAGTTGAACTAATTATTTTTTTAAAAATTATTCAAGCCCTCTCTCTCAAAGAGGAAAGAAGGAAACTTGTCCAAAGGCTACCTCTATTGCTTGAAATGCATTGTGCATGTGATTGTCTAGGCTTAGGGGGGTCCAATGAGCTTCAAGCTTGAGCTACAAGGAGGGGTAAACCAAAGCAACCAAGGGGGTGCTTGGGGGGTATACTCCCTCTCACACACACTCACTTTTTCTTATTCTCACTTTGTGAAAGTGCAAGAGTTCATCTCCTTCTCCAAGCTTGAGAAGTTGAGAGCCTACATCAACACTCTTGGCAATGGAATGCAAATCCAACCAAGAGCCATGCTTCAAAGCTATGCTGGCCATCTTCTCCATATTTATTACTATGCTATTATGATATGCTAAGCTCTATGAGTAATGGTATGCGAGGACACTATTTCTTTCTCGTATGTTACTTCTTCTTCCTCTTCCCTTCCCTTAGTCCCTGCTAGCTCTCTCCACCTTTGAAGGTGTTTGAGGTCTTGGGATTGAGTTCGGGGATATGTTAATGCTTTTGCAAGTTAATTAAGGCACAATTTTGGTGTATGAAGTCTACCATCTTCATTGCACGAAAGAGGTCTCAAGGAACACAATCTTGTATTGTACCAAGTCTCTCTTTATGGGGGAATCTATAATACAAAAGCCTTTCGAAGGGGGGACTGTCTCCACAGAAATTGTAATGTACCCAACATTTTTTAATAAAAACTATTTCATTTACTTTGCAAAAGTATTTAAGGTTCGAATTTTGTTAAGTCATAAAACGTTCCAACGGAATGATCGGATAAAAAATCGGACTCTTGAACTATTAATTATGGCCTTTATTTACTTGAAAACAATAGGTTGATATGAAAAACTTAAGCCTCAAGTTATTTCTCAAGATAAGAGTTGACCCTCAAGAAAGAAAGAATATTTTAGGAAAGGAGGACTATTTTTAGAAGAAAAGGAGTAAAAGGAGTATTTTTAGGAAAGAGGGAGTATTTTTAGAGAAGAAAGAGAAGTGAATCAAGTTTAGAGCTTCTTTTCTTGGAAGCCAATCTTCTCCTAAAATAGGAGACTCGAAATCGTGCATCGGAATGTGTGCCCACAAAAAAAAACATTATATATATATATATATATATATATATATTTACAATCGCGAATGCGTACGAACTTATCTCTTTGCTTTTTGCTATTCTTAGCTTGTGCTTTTGGCTCTTGAAAGCCTATATAAAGGCCCCTCTTTCTTCACTTTCAAGACACACACACACACACACACACACACACACACAGAGAAGTTCTCAAAAGCGGAAGCTCTCTTGCCATAACGCCGGATTTATCTTCTCTCCCTCAACCTTTCACCCTCGACCCATCTCCATCTCTACCACCATCGTGTTGTCCCTTGGATCTCCTCTCGGCAAGCAAGGAAACCATAATTCTGCTTTTCATGGCAAAGTTTTTCTTCTTCTCTTTAGTGATACGATGGCCCCAAAGTGAGTGACTCGAAGCTCCAAGGGATGCTCTTGTCGTTCTACCTCCAAGGAAGGTGCAAAAGAAGGTATCATCTACTCCAATTATAACTTAGACGGAGATGTCGAATCTGAAAGAAGTTGAAATTGCCCAACGTCAAATATGGGAGGTAATCAAACATGTCGCTAATCCGGTAAGACAGATTTATAATTTTGCATTGCTATTCATGTTGACCTAGGAAGCAAGCATAGGGATTCTTTTAAACCGTCCAAGAAACGTGGTTCTATCACAACAAACAAGCATATGTTTTCATAGATTAATGAAAGAATTATTTGATAAATTGTCACTGTTTGTTAAATTGTTATCGCTTGATAAATTTTTATTGTTTGATAAGTTGTTATTAGTTGATACGAAGAGTTGGTTGATCATGTTTGAAGAATCATTTAAAGAGAAGAATTATGAAGAATATCTTTTGTTCCTCGTGAGTAGTGAGATGCCTTGCGGTTAGCGAGATGATTTTACAATTAGCAAAGATTAAGATGAGGTTATCGGCTCTCTTTTGTTCCTCGCGGTTAGCGAGATGCCTGGTGGTTAGCAAGATGCCTCGCGGTTAGCAAGATGCCTCGCGCTTGGCAAGATGAGAGGGCTATGCAACTTGTGGTTAGCGAATAAATCCTTTGCAAACGCTTTGTTGGTTAGACAAAGAAAGTCTGCAAGTAGCGGAAAACTCATAAGAAATCAAAAAATTTCTTTTTGTTGAAATATAGGATTGTCTTCATTAGACCTTGTTTGAATTTTTTTGGTGATGTTTGAAGAGTTGTATAAACAAACCTGTGTCCGAAACTAATAAAGGAATCTTGTTTGTACATGTAAAACAATGTGGTAGTAATTAAAAACAAGAAGAACGGGTGAGTGTGGTGTGAAAAGTGAGAGACTAGTATCCTAACGTATCTAGTTAGGTACTTTTCACAAGATTTCTAGCTAATTTAGACTAAGTCTCATATCATATTTAGGGTTTATGGATGGCGTCTGTGCCTCTTAAATGTGGGAAAAAAAGCGTTGTTTATAGATTCTAATATGTCAATGGGATTTCATCTTTATGTTAGGAAATAACTTTCACTAGAATCCTTGAATTATCGACCTAGCCTATGGCGTATGACCCTTACAACCACGATCATGATGGATAGAGGACTTCCTCTCTTCCGTTTCTCGTATCTCTGCTTCATGGAAACGGAGTAGGGTGTCGTCAATGGAACTTGAGAATAAAGGAAGGTCGTCTATCAAGTTGCCTCAATCTTCCGGGGTTGGGAACCTCACTTAAATCCGATCCTCAGATGTTGTCGATTCCTCCAATCCTCTCTCTCTCTCTCTCTCTCTCTCT
Organism: Adiantum capillus-veneris; assembly: GCF_014529385.1. Lineage (NCBI taxonomy): Eukaryota > Viridiplantae > Streptophyta > Polypodiopsida > Polypodiales > Pteridaceae > Adiantum > Adiantum capillus-veneris. The sequence goes on from NC_140932.1 coordinate 136,261,178, forward strand.
CTCTCTCTCTCTCTCTCTCTCTCTCTCTCTTTTAAGTATTCTGCATGCCAAGCTAATTAGGTTTAATGTTCATTTTCCTACCTTGAATCAATTACTCTTCTAATGCTCCTTAAGAATTCTCTTAAAGAATATGCTCACTATTATTATTTCAATTTTTGCTACAGTCAATGTTATAGCCATATTCCATCCCATTGGTATCATAGCTATTGGTTTCTCTTTTCTTCCTTGAGAAGAGAGGTCCTTAAGTTGTCCATGAAAGTTTGGACATGTTCATTGCAAGAGGGTAAGTGGGACAAGGATCAATTAACTTGGTTGAAAAGGACTTAGTTCGAGGTACACCGTTGGGAAGTAAAGACTTAATAATGGAGTCTTTTAGGGCTTGCCTTCGGCTTAACCATTATTGAGCTATTAGCAAGCTCAGCAGGAACCATAATAAATCGAGCAATGTTATACCCTCTCCACTACTCTTTGCAATCAACAGTCTCTAAACCACAGGTGTGGCTACTTGAAAGATAATTTTCAAAGGTAAAGAAGAGTAGCAACTAAGGTTTTTGAGGGTACCAAAGCACAAAGTAGCATATACATAAGTTTAGATAGCATGACTGACAATAATAAAGAGAGTAGAATGAATATTGGTAGCTTTGATTTTGCACATGAAGGTGCTACTGATGATGCCCCAATGTTTGTGAACTATCTTGTTACTAGGTTGCAACAAGCTATGGGCAACCCTGCCTTGCAAGCGAAAGTTATTCAACAACTTCGTGCTTACGGGATTTCCCTACCTCTCCCAGATGAAAGAGAGCCTAGGAAGCCTCTTATAGAGACCTACAAAAGAAGAATCTCTCTGATAAGAGATGTCATAATAACTAATATCTAATTCTCCTAAATGATTTTCTCATGTTAAATTGATCATTTAATATGGGGAAGTACCAGGGGGGAAAAAGCTAGAATATTGGTTAAGCTGGCAGACAGTAGGGATCCAAAGGGAGGTCCATCTACAAGAGAGCAATGCGCAACAGTGGGCTTCAAAGACCCTAAGGTTCAGCCCATTAAGACTTCCAAAATGCTAAGGTTCCAAAATTCAAAGGTTATGTCCACTGGTCCAACCCTAGGGAAAATTGGATGGTTTATTGATGACCAAAAAGTCTTTCATGACTCCTAAAGAGGAGGGGGGAAGCCCTAAAGGTAGGGGAAGAGAGAGAAGCTTGTAAGAGAACACACACACACACACTCAAAGGCTTCCCTTTACACAAAGGGGATAATGGACACATGTCAGCTCCCTAGGTCAATTGCCCACAAGGTGCACTCAAATCCTATTGGATGGCCATAGAGGTGGACCAATGAGAATTAAGCTAGATTAAATCTAGTTTAATTCATTTAAAAACACTTAATAAAAGAACCAATAAGAATTAAGCTCTCTAGAAGACTATTGGACAGTCTCCCAAGGGGTCCAATGAGCATTCAGCAACCCAATGGCTTGCCTGCTTCCAATTGGCCAGAAGACAAAGGGGTCCAATGAGAGTTTAGTTGCATTATTTAATTACCTAAAGCTCTCACAAAAGGGGAAAGGGGGACACTTGTCACAAGACTATCACTTATGCTTCTTAAACCCTATTGCCTAACCTTGGAGAGGTCCAATGGGAACCAGCAAGAGGGGTCAACCAAGAGAGAGGGGGGGGTGATTTTTCAAAGGCATTATCACACACACACACACACAATCTCATGTGTGAAGCAAGAAGACTCTCTCTCTCCTTCTCAAGCTTTAATGGAGAGCTCATCATCTACTCGAACCTTGTGAGAAGGGAGGCCTACACCAACAACTCTTGGCTTTGTGATGCAAATCCAACCAAGAGTTAAGCCTCAATGCATGCTCATCTCCTCTACCATGCTAATTACTAACCTATGCTAAGCTATTACGAGTGATTATGTGAGGAGATATACTTCTTTCTTGTAAGACTACTCCTTCTTCCTCTCAATCTACTCTCATACCCTGCTAGCTCTCACCATCTTTGAAGGTGTGTGAGGTCTTGGGTCTGAGACCGTGAGGGAATTGATGTTGTGTTTTATAAGTGCTTGCTTAGTGCTTGAAGCTTCCATCTTCATTGCACTAGCTAGTTATTGAAGGAACACAAAGAATTGTATTGTAAAACGTCTCCCTTGAGGGGAAACCTATAATACAAAGCCTTTTGGAGGGGGGACCGGCTCCGTGTAAATCCGGTCCTCAACTGTTGTCAATAGCTTAATTTCTCTCTCTTTTGAAGTACTCTTCATGCCTATCTAACTTGGTGTTATGCTTTTTGTTGCTCTCTCCATCCAAGCACTCTTGCTATGCTCATTAGGAATCCATTCTAATAAAATGCTCACTATGTCTATGCTATTTTCCGCTACACACAAGTTACTAGACCATTAGATGTTACATTGGTAATATAGCACAAGGTTTCTCTTTTCTTGCTCAAGAAGGGAGGTCCTCAAGCTAGCTATAAATGGTTGGTATTATTTATTGCAATTAAGTAAGTATAATAGGGATTTTTCATCCTTGCAATGCACCTGCCTTCGTGCAGATAACACGGCATCACTGTCGAGAGCTATGGTCTTAATAGTGGAGTCTTACAAGGCTTGCCTACGGCTTAACCACTATTGAGCTATTAGAAGCTTGATAGGAGCCGTTACTTTTGGTGTTGAAAGACCCTCTCTTCTATTCCTTGCAATTAATGATATTCAAGCCACGAGTACAGGAGCTTGAGTGATTTTCTAAAGGGGTAAAGAGGAGCAGCAACTAGGGCTTGAAGTGCCAAAGTACACCTAAAAATATTACAGCTAAAATTTTTTAGAATGGCTGACAATAGTAAAGAGAGTGAAATTAATGTTGATAGCTTTGATTTTGCTAATGAGCAGGCTACTAATGATGCCCCTATGCTTGTTAACTACCTTGTTTCTAGGCTTCAACAAGCCATGGGCAATCCATTCCTTCAAAGTGAAGTGCAACGGCAGCTTCGTGCTCATGGGATTCTCCAAGCTCCCCACCATGACGAGAGAGTACTTAGGAACCCTCCTTGCGAGACTCCCAAAAGAGGCCTCTCTCTGATTCGGGAAGAAGAAGAGGATCCATACGAAGGGCTCAAAAATTTACTTCTTGATGATGCATCTCCTTCCCAAAGGAGAACTCAAGAGTCCTCACCAAAAGAACAAGAAAGAAGTGAGTCCCCTGCCACCTTGACAGAGATGGCTCCACAAAGACAGCGGGATGATAAAAAACAAAAGAAGAAAAAGGTGAGAAAGAGGTCGCCCTCTTCTCCATCTTCTTTATCCTCTTCCTCTTATGAAGAAAGTGATGGTGCAGACAAGGAGGAACAAGGCAAGAAAAAGGTGAGAAAGGGGTCACCCTCTTCTCCATTTTCCTCAAATTCTTCATCTTTTGAAGAAAGTGATGGTGCAACTTTTGAACCATAAAAAAGAAGAGGCCATAGGAAATCCTATGCCACGTGGAAGAGGTCACCTGAGCCCAAGAAGTTCAAAGAGGGAGGAAAGAGCATCTCTTTCCTTACCTATGATGGTACTTTTGGTGCTATGGACAAAGTCTTGGCTTTCATCCAACAATTTGATGCGGCGTTTGGAGATGAGGGCTTCACGGAGTCCTCTAAGCTACAGAATGTAGCTATGCATTTTCAAAAGTCCTCCAAGAAATGGTGGTCTAGCCTACGGGAAAATGGTGAAGCCCCACGAACATGGAAAGCTTTAAAAGTTCCATTATGAAGCAATTTTTGGCTACCAATGGCAAAGACAAAGTTCTCACCAAATGGTGAAGCTTGAAGCTCTCTCCTTATGAATCTATTCCTAAATATGTAGAAGTTTTGGGACTTACATCTCAAAGCCATTGTCTTCAAAAAGATGGATTTTGGAGAGCAAAAACAACAGTTTTGTGCCGGCTTAACTGAAGATATGGCGGAGTATGTCAACTCCCAAAGGGCACGCACCATATCTGCGTTATACACCATACCATGGTGGCTTCTCAAATCAATTTCCAAATAGGGGCTAAGAGAAATCTTAAGCCCACAGAAAACAAGGGTTCCAATGAGCCTAAGGGGAAGGACAATGTCCAAAAGTCTCCTAAGGGCAATTCCAATAACAACAAAGCTAAGGAGAAGGGAGATTACAAAGGCAAAAACAAACTCTCTCCTGAAGAGCTTGAGTGTTATCGCAAGGATAACAGTTGTTTCAAAAGTGGTGAGCAAGGGCACGTGTACCATGCTTGCCCCCAAAAGAACACCCGCCATGAGCCTTCGAAAGCTACCTTGGTCGAAATCCAAGAAGAGGAAGCTCACCACAAAGTTCCTCCTCTATGCCATGCTTGGGGAAAGGTAAGAGAACATGATGCTTTTTATTCTCTTTGACCCTGGTCTACTCACAATTTCATAACCACAGAGTTGGCCACCAACCTAGGCATCCAAACCTATGAGATGGGAGATGTCCTACCTGCACAGATGGTGCTTTCAAGGGGCTAGAAGCTTTAATCACTCCCTTAATCGGGAAATTGAGGCTCCATGTCCAAAGCTATGTGGACAAAGAGGACTTCTTTATCTCTCCTCTCAAGCACAGGATGTAATCCTAGGGGCACCATGGTTTGATTGTATGGTAGCCAATGTTAAACTCCCTGAAAGGAGAATCTACTTTAGGTTCAAGGAAAAAGATATGTACATAGATGCCAAAGAAATGGATAACACCATACCCATTGTACATACACAAGCTTTCAATACATCAATAAAGAGCTCTATTTCCGTGTACATGATTTTTGTTAAAGATTTTCAAAATGAACCTAATGCTTTAGCAAAAGAAAATATAAACAATCACAAGGAATTAGAGTTATCCAATTTTCTCAAGGGATTTCAAGATATCTTTATTGACGACATCCCTTGTGAGCTACCTCCTAAACGAGGCAATGACGACCATGCAATTGAACTTCTTCCAGGAAGTTCACCGCCTAATAAACCTCCTTATAGAGTTTCTCAAGCTCAACAAGAGGAGATTATGCGGCAAGTGCATGAGTTAGTTGAGAAGGGCATGGTTAGGCCTAGCTCATCCCCATTTTGTTCACCCGTGCTATTAGTGCAAAACAAAGACGACACATATCGTATTTGTGTCGACTATAGAGCATTAAATAGGATCACTATCAAAAATAGGTTTCTTGTTCCACTGGTAGAAGACCTATTTGATAAGCTACAGGGGTCAACCTACTTTAGTAGAATTGACCTAAAAAGTGGCTACCATCAAATAAGGATAGTTGATCAAGACATTGTAAAGACGGCATTTTGCACTACGTTTGGTCTTTACAAATTCATTGGCATGCCTTTTGGTTTGACCAATGCACCAACCACATTCAACCGCTTGATGGAGAAGCTATTCAGGCCTCACCAAACCTTTACTGGAGTGTTCTTTGATTATATCATCATCTACTCTAATTCACTAGACGAACACAAGCAACACCTCCAGGTAGTATTTCAAGTCTTAAGAGAGAATAAACTTTATGTTAATCAAAAGAAAAGTGAGTTTTTCCTACAAGAGATTCAATATTTAGGTCACATTATCTCTCAAGATGGCATCCAAATGGATCCATCAAAGTTAGAGGTAATAAAAGGATGGCCTAATCCACGGAATCTTCATGAACAAAGAAGCTTTATAGGTATGTGTGGGCATCTTGAAATTCATTAAGGAAATTAGATAACCCTAATTCTTTTTTATTCCCTTTATTTTTATTTGACAAAACATTAGGTTCATTTTGAGAGTCTTTTACAAATATCATGTACATAGAAATAGAGCTCTTTATTGACTTATCAAAAGCTTGCTTATGTACAAGAGGTACAGTGTTAATTGACTCATTAGCATATATGTACATGTCTTTGTCCTTGTACTTAAAGTAAATTTGCCTTTCAAGGAACTTGATGTCAGCCGCCATGGCGATCAAACTATGGTGCCCCTAGGAGTCTTCAAAGTTCACAGCATACTTGAGTATATGCACATGCATATACTCTATGATGTTGTGAAAAGTGTCATTGTGGAGTTGCATGGTTTTTTGTAAATCCACTGTGCGGGTAAAGAAGCCGTGAAGATCACTGCGTCCAACATATTTGGTGTCCTCTAAGAAAAGAAGAAACCGTGAAAGGGGGGTGTGTGGCTCTTCCGATGCTGTTGCTACGTGGGAGGAGGATGCGCTAGCATGTGCTTCCATGGCTCTCTCTCTCTCTCTCTCTCTCTCTCTCTCTCTCTCTCTCTCTCTCTCTCTCTCTCTCTCTCTCTCTCTCTCTCTCTCTCTCTCTCTCTCTCTCTCTCTCTCTGTGTGTGTGTGTGTGTGTGTGTGTGTGTGTGTGTGTGTGTGTGTGTGTGTGTGTGTGTGTGTGTCTTCTTTTTGTCTCTCTCAAGGACAGAAAAATAAGAAGGCCCCTCTCCTTTATATACACCTCCCCAGCCATCCCCCCCCCCCCTCCCCCCCCCAAATGGCCCGCTGCAGAAAAAGACACCATCCCAAAGCTCTTTGATATATACAAACACACATGGGTGCGCACACAAATACCCAAACAAAACCTAAAAAACTTAATCAACGAAGGTGATACTATAATGACAAAAAAAATTTGAATGTCCATTAAATAGAAGACTTTACAACGTGGCATTAGAGCCGGTCACATTAATCTATCAGATCAACTTAAAGATAGTGCGCCGCCAACCCTCCACTCCTCTTGCACTTTCATGGCTGCCTCCATCCGCCTACCAATCTGAAACAACAAAACTACTTTTAATAAGACTAACAATTGGCACATGTAGACAACATATAAACTAAATTGACCTTTTGCCGATTGAGATAAAAGTAAGCATCTTCGATTTCTTTGTAGCCCAAGATAATCAAGTGTTCCCGTATGTTGGTGAGCTTCCAGTGTTCATTGACTTGCACAATCTCAGAAACACCATTTATCAAAGTAACGGGCATGTCAAATGTCACAAAATTAGCAACAGTAGATTGTAAGGTAATCCACTTTCCACTCTTACACATCCAAGGCTCATAGTAAAAATGTAAGTACAAAGTAGTGCGCACTTTCAAATATTGTATCCCTATACATGAAGCGTCCACCTTACACTTGTATTTATCTCCTTCGTGCACTTCCTTGACCATTCCCCAATTATCTCCAAATACCAATTTTAGTGCTTCATACATGACAGTTTTGTTACAAAACATAGTAGGTGTGACACAGGATGGCAATGTCTTGAACAGGTGTACAAAAACATGCACTGGGCAGCACCAACTAAGCCCTACTGATCTGGAAGCCTTCCCAAATTTTAACGAGGAGAAAATATCAGAAATCATCTGCTGCTTCACTGAGAAAAGTGACCACGCATCGAGTTGTGGCCATTTTGGACTCAATAATGAAGGTTTGTCAATAGCAATGATCTTACCATATCCATCCTTCAAGGCCGGCACTACGTATGTGTGTGAGTAGAAGAAGATTCTATGTTGTAGTAGAATCAAAGGTGGAGAGTTGGGAAGCATCATAACACCAATGTCCGCATGAAGAGCGTTGAAGGTTCCTGTGAGACTCTTGATTGGTTGTTTCTCAACAAGGTTGGATGGGAATATATCTATGACAACACCAAAAACTATTAAATAAAAAACAAATAACACGCATTTACAATCAGCAACCAACATGTTTTACGGCTTACAATGTATTGGGAAATCTCTTGAGCTTCCATTCCATAAGCACATGGAACGCCAAGAGTACACGTGTTGAACAATGGCCACTGTGCCTTTGACTCTATGGTTTTTGAAACCAAGAAGTCTCCCCTTCTAATGTTCGTCAAGGTTGCCACGGTTTCGAACTCGATGAGGCCCGATAGCTGCAGGTTGCATGAAGATCCAAGATTCTTTAGAAAACACATGCAGCACGCATTCCCCATCAAACTCCCTAGTGTTATGCAAGCAAACCGCTTCTATCTCATCCTTTGGATTCCTTGAAGTGGAGGGGGTTGACATGGTAGCACCAGAAGAAGAAGAGTTGTGGTGTTAGAGAGAGAGGCATATTGCTTCAGGAATGAAAGGTTGAATGGGAAACAAAGGGGAGAAGAAGTAGTTCAAATGGAGGGTGTGGATGAAAGGGGGAGACAAGTCGTGCAGCTATGGAAAGCTTCCACTTGTGATGCAACAATGGAAAGCTTGGCGGGAGGGGAGAAGTGGCTAATGGGGACCAAGGGGAGAAGAAGTAGTTCAAAGGGATGGTGTGGATGAAAGGGGGAGACAAGTGGTGCAGCTATGGAAAGATTCCTCATGTGCTGCAATTATGAAAATCTTGGAGGCAGAAGGAGAAAGAGAAGAGAGAAGAGGTAGAATAGAGGGTACTGCTGAGAAATTCAGATTTTGGTCAAGAAAATAGTTTTTTGACCATGTATTTGGTTAGGAGATCTTTTGGAGAGTGAAAAGTGAGATTTAGAGATTTTATAAAAAATTGAAATTTTAGGGTTACTTTATGGGCACCCATGAAAATGGAGGGAGCCCCCCCCCCCCCACCTTTTTCCCCTTCTCTCTCTTTCTAGGGGACAAAGCTATAATGAGAGGAACAAATAGGGCCTCATGCCCCCTACTACCCTACCTTTTGAGAGGGTATAGCTATGGCCACCACCCTCTTCCTATTGGTCCATGCTTAATCACCCCTTAAGCTAAAGGGCCCTTTTGGGGTTCATATTTTTCCTAATGGCATCCCGCAAGAAAACTGTCTTCAGAGTAAACTGCACATACGCATAAATCATGGCAAGAACCTGGAAAAAATACGATAGAGTTTTTCCTGAAAACTGAGTAAAAACTCAAAATGTTCAAATAATCTCAGCCATAAACAATCAGCAACACAAACAATGCGTAAAATGCATCAATAAAGTTTTTCCAACAATGCACAAAAACAGAGACTCGGTCTCTTATCCACAAATGTCATACACCAAGTCAAAAGTGACTAAATAAACTCCAACCACGATAGAGAGAAGCAAGACAAAACCTATGGTTCGGAATCAAAAGCACATAAATATTTCCAAGACCAAGCCGTCTCAATCACATATCCACGTATGGCATACATTTACCATAAGCATAGCAACCTAGCTCACTCCTGCACGAGTAGCTCTATGGAAAATTCCACTTGTTTGAATCAAAAACGCATAAATATTTCCAAGACCAATCCTTCTCAATCACATATCCACGTATGGCATACATTTACCATAAGCATAGCAACCTAACTCACTCCCGCACGAGTAGCTCTATGGACAATACCACTTGTTTGAAACACATGTATACATGTGAACCTATCACTTGCAAGCTGTAATTAGCTCAATTTGTATCCACATATGCATACAAAGAAAATATACACAAAATCATGTACATAAATCTCTCTAAAGAAAAATCCACATAGTCACAAATGTGAACAAAAAAACCGCATCCGATGTGTAACAATTCGAAAGTCATATCCCAAAGAATTACTTGCACACACAAATGCAAGGTAAATTCTCTCTCAAATAGCACCATAGTGTGACATACATAGCTAGAGATGCAAACCGCATCATGCTCTGCAATGCAAGAATCCAAACTGCCAAGCTTCTATACGTTGAGATTGCAGGTTGCTGTAAAAAAATTATCACTCAAAGTTTCAAAATTTTGATATGATCAACGCATTTGGAACGTGCCAAAACCCTAGGATAGACTTCTAGATCATATAAATTCAAGTCCGGATGTGAGAGATATGCCAAAACAACCGTCCAAAAAAGCAGCACAAACTTACTGCTAATACACTTGCTATAATTTTGATTAGAATTTCAGAAAATAAACATCACGTTTACGTCCAAAATGTGCCAAAAGCCTAAACTAGACTCTTAGATCATATCTAGCCGACACCGTATGACGAAGATATGCAAAAAAACACTATTTCGGGGGTTGAAAACAACAAAAATGAGTTGGAGCGCTTCTTGCTCATGCTTCTTCTCTACAAAAATCAGCAATATCTTGCTACATAAGCTGAATACATATACCTAAGCTCAAATATGCAATATGGGTTTCTCTTGCAGTGCAATCTGCGTGTACACAATGCCGACGTAGAAGCTTCCGTGTATATGAGAAAAACCACTCGCAAACCGTGATGCGCACACAAGCTTAGCCTCAACTCTGATACCAGTTGTGAGTGCACTCTTGTGCACAAAATACACGTGTGCACATTGTGGTGCAAGAGAGAGGAATAAGAGTGTCATAAAATCTAATATCTAACTAACCCAAATGATTTTCTCGTATTAAACTGATCATTTAATGTGGGAGAATAAATGGGAACACGAGTTAGAATATAAACATGTACTTATGGATCTATCTCAACACGGGGCCAAAGTCAATGGGTCCAAATGAGAGATGGTCTATCAAAGAGCAATGCTAGCTAATGGAGCTTGAAAGACCTTAGGGTTAGCTTCATTAAAAACAAAAGGTTAGTGCTAGAAGTCCTTAGACCTAGGACCTTATGCAAGCTAGAGTTGTTCTTGAGGTAGGAACCTGGCCCAAGCTTGAGGTGCTTGTCGTGCTTGCTGACTAAGGTGCTTGTCATGTTTGATGATTAAGGTGCTTGAGATGCTTAAGGTACTTGAGGGCTAAGGAGCTTGGGGCCTTGAAAGTCAAACTCATGCCTACAAAGGAGGGGGCGAGCCATGAGAGTAGGGGGTGGGGTTGAATGATTCCTCCTTCTCCCAAAGGGCACCCCTTGCTCAAAGAGGCAAAAGAGACACATGTCAATCCCTTAGCTAGGTTGCCCTCAAGGTGTGCCTAAAGCCTATTGGTTGACCCTTAGAGAGATCCAATGAGGATTTAGCTAATTAAATCAATTGTTTAAGCATTTATCAAGCCCTCTCTCTCAAAGGGGAAAGGAGGACATTGTCCTAATGCTAGCATGGTTGAAGGAGGGTTCAACCAAAGCAAGTTGGGGGTGTGCTTGGGGAGTATACTCTCTCTCACACACACTCATATGCTCATTCTCACTTGGTGAAAGTGCAAGAAATCCATCTCCTTCTCCAAGATTGTTGAGAAGTTGAGAGCTTACACCAAGACTCTTGGCTATGGAATGCAAATCCAACCAAGAGCCATGCTTCAATGCTTAAGATTTCCATCTTCTCCATCTTCATTACTATGATATTATGCTATGCTAAGCAAGAAGAGTGATGATAAGTGAGAAACTATTTCTTTCTCATATGAATTATTTATCTTCCTCTTCCCTACCCGCATTCCCTGCTAGCTCTCTCCACCTTTGAAGATGTTTGAGGTCTTGGGACTGAGGTAGGGGACAAGTTAATCCTTTCATTTAGCTAAGTTAGAGGCATAATTTTGGTGCATGAAGCTCTATCTTCATTGCATCATCAAGGTCTTAAGGAACACAAAGCTTTTACTGTATCAAGTCTCTCTTTATGGGAGAAATTATAATACAAAAGCCTTTTGGAGGGGGGGACCGGCTCCATATAAATCCGGTTCTCAACTTTTGTCAAGTTCTCTAATTCTCTCTCTTGCAAAATTATGGTCCGTGCCAAGTTAATTAAGTATAATGGTTATGTTGCTACCGCTAATCAAGTTCACCTCTATTATCTCCAAGTAGTCTCATAAAAATGCTCACTATAGTTCTCTTAATTCCGCTATTCTCAATGTTCATAGGCCATTTCCATTACATTGGTATCAGAGCTATTGGTTTCTCTTTTCTTGCTTAAGAAGAGAGGTCCTTAAGTTGTCCACGAAAGGTTGGACATGTTCATTGCAATAGGGTAAGTGGATGAATCTATTATCTTGGTTGAAAAGGACTTAGTTCAAGGTACACCGTTGGGAACTATAGTCTTAATAATGGAGTCTCTCGGGGCTTGCCTTTGGATTAACCATTATTGAGCTACTAGCAAGCTCAACAGAAACTATAATCAACCGAGCAATGTAAGACCCTCTCCACTACTCTTTGCAATCATCAGTCTCTAAACCACGGGTGTGGCTGCTTGAGAACTAATTTTCAAAGGTAAAGAAGAGTAGCAACTAAGGTTTTTGAGAGTACCAAACCACAAAGTATCTTATACATAAGTTTAATTAGCATGGATGACAATAATCAAGAGAGTAGAATGAATATTGACAACTTTGATTTTTGCACATGAAGGTGCTACTAATGATGCCCCAATGTTTGTTAATTATCTTGTTACTAGGTTGCAACAAGCTATGGGCAACTTGCTTTGCAAGCCAAAGTTACTCAACAACTTTGTGCCTATGGGATTCCCCTTCCTCTCTAAGATGATAGAGAGATTAGGAAGCCTCTTATTGAGACTCCCAAAAGAAGACTCTCCCCGATAAGAGAAGAGGAGGAATCCAATGAACGAGAAAGAAGTGAATCTCCAAATTCCTCTGAAGATGTAACTCCACAAAGACGGAGGTCTTGACGATCCCCAACTCCTCCCAAGAGGAAAAGATCATCCTATAGTCCTTCTCCTCATCACTCCAAAAGGGAAGAGAGGAAACAAAGGAAGAAAAATGCAAGAAAGAGGTCACCGTCTTCTCCTTCTTCTTCACCTTCCTCCTCTTTCGACAAAAGCAACAGTTATTCTTCTAGAGAATACAAATGGAGAGGATATCACAAATCCTATCCTGCTTGGAAAAGGTCCCAAAAGCTTAAGAAGTAAAAAGAGGGAGGAAAGAGTATCTCTTTTCTCACCTATGATGGCACCTTTGGTGCTACCGACAAAGTATCGGCCTTCATCTAGCAATTTGATGCGACCGTTGGAGATGAGGGCTTCACAGAGTCCTCCAAGCTATGCCATGTGCACTTCTAGAGATCTGCTCGTCAATGGTGGGCTAGCCTTTTTGGCAACGATGAAGCCCCAAAGACATGGAAAACTCTACGAGTTTTCATCATGAAGCAATCCTTGCAAGCGATGCAAAGGACAAAGTGCTTACCGAATGGCGGAGTTTGAAGTTGCTCTCCAACAAGTCTATCCATAAATATGTTGATAAGTTTTGGGATTTATATCTCAAGGCTACTATCTTTCAAAAGATAGACTTTGCCAAGCAAAAGCAACAATTTTGTGCAGGATTACCTGAAGAAATGGCCGAGTATGTCAACTCGCAACGGCCTACTACTATCACTGAAGTAATCCACCACACTATGGTTACTTCGCGCATCAACTTCCAACAAGGGGCTAAAAGGAATGCCAAACCCATGGAAAACAAAGATAAAAATGAATCAAGAGGGAAAAACAATGCGCACAACTCTTCCCAAGGCAATTCCAATAATAACAACAACAATAATTGGTCCAAGGAGAAGGGAATTTAATAAACTCTCTCCTAAAGAGCTAGAAGCTTTTTGTAAGGACCACAAATGCTTTGTGGGGAGCAAGGACATGGTGTTGGGATTAAAGCCCAAGTGGCCTCTTATACGGATATGGCCGTCCGCCCACCTAACTCGCTTATCACGAACTCTTTGTATATACTTACCAAAGTGAGACTCTTTACAACATAAAGAAGCTGGATGGCACAAACTTTCCATTCTGGAAGAAGAAAATTTGGTAGGTTTTGGTGCAGAAAAAACAAGTGAAGCCACTGAAGCTCAAAGGGGAGAGACCAGAAGGTATGGCTGAAGATGAGCGGGAAGAGCTTGACGAGTTAGCTTGTTCCACAATCATGTTGACACTGGCAGAAAATGTTTACTTCAACGTAGCAGAAGAGACTACAGCTATGGTGTATGGAAAAAGCTATGTTGTATGTACGAGAAACAAAGTGCTGCTTCTCAGATTTACTGGCTCAAGAAATTGGTGGATTTGAAGATGAAGGAAGGGACAGCCATGTCAAATCATCTCAATGAATTTCACACAATTTTTCAACCAGTTTACAATATAGCAGATAGTCTTTCCAGATTCAGTGAAGGCTATGTTTCTCTTAATCACTTTGCCAGACAGTTGGGATACTTTTTGCATGGCATTAAATAATTCAGTCGTGCCAGAAGGTCTTATAAGTGCCAATGTAGAAGGCAGCTTGCTTACAGAGGAAGTGAACATGAAGAACATTGATGAAGGCAAAGGCAATAGTGCTTTGGTCGTTCGAGGGAGACAACAGTCTAAAGAGAAGAAGGGTAAGAAGGCACAAAACCGAAGTAAGTCTCGTGACTCGAAGTCAAAGGATGACATAGAATGCTACCATTGTGGCAAGAAGGGTCACATGAAGAGAGACTGTACAAAGTGGAAACAAGAAAAAGGCAAAACAAAGAGTTCTGAGCAAGATGAAAAGAAGAGTTCAGTGAAGATTGAAGAGGTGAATGTCACAGGATCTGGTTCAGACATTGATTCTGGTATAGCAGCTGGTGACATCTTCCTCACAAGCAATTTTGATTCTGTTTTCTTGACTACAGAGGATGGACATGCTATGAGTGATTGGATTATCAACTCAGGGGCATCTTTACATGTTTCTCCGCACAAAGACTAGTTTACATCATATGTAGCTACTAAAGATTATGTCAGACTTGGCAATGAGCAGGTTGTGACATACTTGGAGGGGGGGGATGTGCAGTTGAAGTTTCAGAATGGCTCTTCTTTATGGCTCAAGAATGTCATACATGTTCCAGCAATCCGAAAGAGCTTGATCACTATAGGGAAGTTGGATGATGCGGGTTATGTGACAGTTTTTGGGAACAACGCTTGGAAGATCTCCAAAGATTCGATGACTGTAGCACATGGCAGCAAGTCAGGAACTCTATACACTTTACATGTTTCAGAGGTTAAAAACCATGTAATTAATGTGATTGAGCAGCCAAGTGTGTCACTGTAGCATTGTAGGTTGTGACATATGTCAAAAAGAGGAACGGAAATACTTTCTCATTATGGTTATTTGCTTGGCTTTTCATTTCAAGATTCGAGTTTTGTGAGCATTGTGTTTATGGTAAGCAAACACAGGAACCGCATAGATCAAAGAGGAATTGTAGGGACAAACGGTTAGCTCTTGTGCAAAGTGATCTATGCGGACCAATGCCTAGTTTGTCACTAGGGGGAGTAGCGTACTTTTGTACATTCATAGATGACTATTCTCTCAAAGTATAGGTTTATTTTGTGAAGCACAAGGATGAGGTGCTCAAGGTCTTTAACACATTCTTGCAGCTTGTGGCTACTAAAGATTATGTCAGACTTGGCAATGAGCAGGTTTGTGACATACTTGGAGTGGAGATGTGCATTTGAAGTTTCAGAATGGCTCTTCTTTATGGCTCAAGAATGTCAGACATGTTCCAGCAATCCGAAAGATCTTTATCAGTACAGGGAAGTTGGATGATGCGGGTTATGTGACAGTTTTTGGGAACACCGCTTGGAAGATCTCCAAAAGTTCGATGACTGTAGCACATGGCAGCAAGTCAGGAACTCTGTACACTTTACATGTTTCAAAGGTAAACCATGTAATTAATGTGATTGAGCAGTCAAGTGTGTCAATGTGGCATCGTAGGCTGTGACATATGTCAAAAAGAGGAACAGAAATACTTTCTCATTATGGTTATTTGCCTGGCTTTTCATTTCAAGATTTCGAGTTTTGTGAGCATTGTGTTTATGGTAAGCAAACACAGGAACCGCACAGATCAAAGAGGAATTGTAGGGACGAACGGTTAGCTCTTGTGCACAATGATCTATGCGGACCAATGCCTAGTTTGTCAATAGGGGGAGCAGCGTACTTTTGTACATTCATAGATGACTATTGTCGCAAAGTATGGGTTTATTTTGTGAAGCACAAGGATGAGGTGCTCAAGGTCTTTAACACGTTCTTGCAGCTTGTGGCTACTAAAGATTATGTCAGACTTGGCAATGAGCAGGTTTGTGACATACTTGGAGTGGAGATGTGCAGTTGAAGTTTCAGAATGTCTCTTCTATGGCTCAAGAATGTCAGACATGTTCTAGCAATCCAAAAGAGCTTGATCAGTACAGGGAAGTTGGATGATGCGGGTTATGTGACAGTTTTTGGGAACAGCACTTGGAAGATCTCCAAAGGTTCGATGATTGTAGCACATGGCAGCAAGTCATGAACTCTGTACACTTTACATGTTTCAGAGGTAAACCATGTAATTAATGTGATTGAGCAGCCAAGTGTGTCATTGTGGCATCGTAGGCTGTGACATATGTCAAAAAGAGGAACGGAAATACTTTCTCATTATGGTTATTTGCCCAGCTTTTCATTTCAAGATTTCAAGTTTTGTGAGCATTGTGTTTATGGTAAGCAAACACAGGAATCACACAGATCAAAGAGGAATTGTAGGGACGAACGGTTAGCTCTTGTGCACAGTGATCTATGCGGACCAATGCCTAGTTTGTCACTAGGGGGAGCAACGTACTTTTGTACATTCATAGATGACTATTCTCACAAAGTATGGGTTTATTTTGTGAAGCACAAGGATGAGGTGCTCAAGGTCTTTAAGACATTCTTGCAGCTTGTGGAGAATTAGAGTGGTCAGAAGCTGAAGTGCTTGAGAACTGACAATGGTGGAAAGTACGTTTCCAAGGCTTTCCAAGACTTTTGTGAAGCAAAAGGGATAAATCGGGAACTTACTGCACCATACAATCCTTCAAAAAATGGAGTTTCAGAACGTATGAATAGGACCATACAAGAGAAGGTCAGAAGCATGTTGTCAAATGCTGAGCTGCTTGATGGATTTTGGGCGGAAGCAGTGGCTACAGCAGTCCATTTGATCAACAGATCTCCTAGTAGGGTTTTGGATAAGAGTGAAGTGGCCGATGCTATGGACAGGCAAGGCACCTTTGTATAAGCATCTCAGAGTCTTTGGTTGTGAAGCTTATAGCCATATTCCTAAGGAGTTCAGGAATAAGTTGAAACCAAAGAGCAAGAAGTGTATATTTCTTCTGGTTACGGAGAATCGGGTGAGATGGGTTACCGGCTTTGGGATCCTGAGTCCAGAAAAGTTATTCGTAGCAATGATGTGCTTTTCAATGAATCAAAGTTTCCCGCTAAGCTAGAGAAGACAGAGGAGATCAGAAGAGTTGTCTTCAGGGAAGATGGACCTAATGCTAGCACATCAAGACAGCATGGTCGGGCTCAGGAATAGCCTATAGTGGCTAGAGAGGCAGAATCAGTTGTGGTGAGACGTTCTGAGCGTGTCTCCAAACCACCTGATTGTTATGTGCCACCTCTAAATTATGCCATGCTCACAAATTGCGGAGAACCATCTTGTTAAAGGAGGCATTACAAGTAGTTGACTCGAAAAAATGGTAATTGGCCATGCATTCAGAGATGACGGCTCTGCATAAAATTAAAAGTGGGATTTGGTTCAATTGCCAGAGGGCAAGAAAGCTCTACCTTGTAAGTGGGTTTACAGGTATAAGCTTACTCCTCATGATGGACAACCAAAATACAAAGCACGGTTGGTTGCTAAGGGTTTTAAGCAAGAACATGGAATAGATTTTGATGAAGTCTTTTCACCAGTTGTCAAGATGACCACATTGAGAAGTGTACTTGCTTTGGTTTCCAAACATGATCTGCATTTACATCAGATGGATGTGTAAACGGCATTTCTTCATGGAGATTTGCATGAGGAGGTTTATATGCAGTAGCCAGAAGGGTATGTTGAGAAGGCAAAGAGAAATTGGTATGTCGTTTGAGAAAGCGTCTCTATGGCTTGAAACAGGCACCAAGAGAATGGTACAAGAAGTTTCACCAATTTATGCTTTCTCAAGGATACAAGAGAAGTGAGACAGATCATTGCCTGTATACTCGACAAGCTAAGGATGGTAGCTTGATAATCCTCATCTTGTATGTGGATGACATGTTACTTGCTGGTAGACAAATGGCAGAAATTTCAGCTCTTAAGTCAAAAATGGCAAAGGTTTTTGACATGAAAGACATGGGTGAGGCAAGTCATATACTGGGTATGTGTATCTAGCAAGATAGGTCAAGAAGATGCTTTACTTATCTCAAGAAGAGTATATTGACAAGGTGTTGCAACGTTTCCATATGGATAGGGGAAAGGCATTGATGACACCATTGTCGTCATATGTGAAACTAAGCAACCAAGATTGCCCACAGTCTGAAGTGGAAAATGAAATGGATACGGTGCCGTATGCATGTGCATGTGGGAGTTTGATGTATGCAATGATTGCTACACGTCCGGATATTGCATTTGCAGTGGGAGTGGCTAGCAGATATATGTCAAATCTCGGCAAGAAACATTGGGAGGCAGTGAAAGGTATCATGAGATACTTAAAACATACAAAGAGTATGCGCATATGCTACGGTAGTCAAAATTTGAGTGTTAGAGGATACACTGACTCAGATTATGGAGGAGACTTGGACAAGAGGAGATCTACATCAGGTTATGTCTTTACATTGGCTGGAGGTGCCATATCATGGCGATCTCGATTACAAGATTGTATTACGCAGTCTACTACAGAAGCTGAGTATGTTGCAGCAAATGAAGCATGCAAAGAAGCTATTTGGCTTGGTAGATTGTTAGCAGACTTGGGAATCAAAGTAGATATGCCAGAGTTATATTGTGATAGTCAAAGTGCTATACAATTGGCAAAGAATCCAGTGTTCCATTCGAAGACTGAGCATATTGATGTGAAATATCACTTCATTAGGGAAGTACTTGAAGACAAGCAGATACAATTGATGAAGATCCACACCAAGGACAATCCTGCTGATCTACTCACAAAGGGACTTCCAAGAGAGGGCTTTGTGCATTGTCGTGAGTTATTGGGCATTGGATAGATGGCAGTCATGTAAATCTTTGTACATTTATGTTCATAGATTTACAGTTACTTAAAGTGCCACATTGGACTTTAAGTGGGAGGTTGTTGGGATTAAAGCCCAAGTGGCCTCTTATACAGATATGGCTGGCCGCCCGCCTAACTCGCTTATCACTAACTCTTTGTATATACTCACTTATACTTGTGCGAATAATAAGATTTGGGAGATAACCCTTCAACGAATTCTATGCATATTGTGTAAGCTCTCTGTCTGTGTATCTCTGTGTGTGTGTGTGTGAGTCGATCTAAGCTCCACTCTGCGACTTCACATGGCTATCGTTCTTGCTCCAAAAGGAATGCCCACAATGAGACTCCTAGATCTTCCACGCCAAAAGAGGATGCTCATTGCCAAGGATCACCTCTCTCCCATGCTTCGGGAAAGGTAAGGGAGCATGATGCCTTCATCTTGTTTGACCCTGGCTCTACTCACAATTTCATTCAACGAAGTTGGCCACCAAGTTAGGCATTCAAGCTCATTAGATGGCATATGTTGTTGTAGCCGATGGAGCCTTCAATGGGCAAGAAGCTGCAATTACTCCCTTGATTGGGAAATTGAGGCTTCATGTCCAAGGCTATGTTGATAAAGAAGATTTCTTCATCTCTCCTCTCAAACATGAAGATGTCATCCTAGGGGCACCATGGCTGACCATATGGCTGTAAATGTAAAGTTCCCTAAAAGAAGGTTGTATTCCAAGTACAGAGAAAAGAACATGTACATAGATGCTAATGAGCCTAGTCGTACCATACCCCTTGTAAATTTTCCTGCTTTTGACAAATCAATCAAAGCTTAGTTTCTACATACATGATTTTTGTAGAATGAAAAGGTCCTAATGTTTTATCAAATGAAAATGGTAGGAATCAAGAAGAGTTAGACTTGTCTAATTTTCTGAATGGATTCCTATTACCATATACATGTGGTAGTGATGTGTGTGAACACACTAGGACCGCCGGGGCATTTTTTCCCTCTTTAGGAGGTTTTTTCCCCCATGCATTGTATATACGCCCATCATCACTCTAGGGTTATCTATCTTTCCATTGCACACTAAGTAATACACTCTCTATTGTGTGCCTTGAGCTTCCTTCGTCTTCTCCAAGCTGTGTGTGTTTCTCTGCAACCCTAATTCCAATAATTGGTATCAGAGCAGGTTGCGTCCTTCCGGGCTTAGTCGCCAACTGCTTCAGTACACACCTGCTCACTTTCTTCGATTTCAGTGAGCTTTGGCGAGCATTCGTAGGTCAATAAATACTTTGGGCAAGCTCGTAGAGCTCGGTCTGCTCATGATTTTTAATTTGGGCTCATTTCGGCCTCCGTTTCCACTACAGGCAGGTCTGCACATGCAATTTTGTCATTTTGTGCAGAATTTCTGTCAGTGCCGTTTTCTGCATAACAGGTGCCTTATAGTCTCCTACGGTTTGTGCTATATAGCACGTGTTGTTCCCGCTCCGTTTCTCCTATTTTCCGGTGGTTTTCACATCAGGTGCAGCATTTACCATGGCTGGCAAAAACAACAGAGACGTGTTCAAGATTGAGGACAGGTTGGATGGGGACAACTACCCTATGTGGGCTTATATGATGCAACATGTTCTTGTGTCAAAATGCGTCTAGAACATTGTGTAGGGCATTGATGTATGTCCTGGTTCTGAGGATGTAGACGATGTTGAGGATGTTGCAGGTGTTGCTGCAAGGATTGCTGATGTTAGAGTTGTTTTGCCTACGACAAAACAAGCTTGTTGGGATGTAAAGGATGCGCAGGCTCATGCATTGATTGCGTTGTCTGTGATGTGCACCATTGTTCCTCACATCCGTTTAGCAAAATCTGCAAAACAGGTTTGGGATATTTTGGCTGGTCTTTATGCAAGTCGCAACGAGGCTAAAATTACTTTGCTGCTTAAAGAGCTGGAGTCTAAGATTATGCATGAGGAAGATGATATGGAAACTTTCCTTGCTAGTGTCAAGGATATCAATGAGCAACTTATTTCTACACGTGAAGTCATTTCAGACAGTTCCCTTGTGCAGACTGTTCTTGATGCCTTACCAGATTCTTACCAGACTTTTGCTAGTACTTGGAGACTTATGACCCAAGGAAGTTCTGAAGTTGTCAAGTTTGATGCATTATGCACATTGTTGTTGCAAGAGTCACTTTCCAGAAAAAACAAGACTAGGCAGCGTACAGTTGAATAGGCTTTATTGCTTCTCAAAGAAAGTTCGGTAACAACAATGTAGAGACTTCTTATGGTTCTACTGCGAGTGGCAAAAATACTGTTCCTAATGCTTCTGCTGGCAGCACTTCGTCTGGCAATTCTGGTGATAAGGGCAAAAAGAAGATGCGTTGCCATTATTGTAAAGCTAATGATCACTTGATCAAGTAGTGTCCTAAGTTGAAGGCAAAAGAGGCTAAGAAGAAAGAGGTCCACTGCAAATGCTGGTTCCACTACAAATGCAGCCATCGTTGAGTCTTCTGTAAAAGGAGACTGTAATGCTGATGTTGATGCAGAATGGGCTTCTAGTGCAGAGTACACTTACAATCCTGCTGTCCATGATGCATGCTTGTCAGTTGCTGCAGGATCACATGTGTGGTATTTCGATAGCGGTGCTACAAAGCACATTACCTCACATCGTGAATTGTTTACCTCTCTCGAGTCTATCCCTCATGGGAATTCAGTCATTTGTGCCAACAACGCCTCTTATCCAGTTCAGGAAGTTGGAAAGATTGTGCTTACTGCTGCTAATGGCAGTTCTTTCACACTTGTTGATGCACTTTATGTACCTGGGATCAAGAAGAATCTCTTGTCTGTATCCGCACTTGCTAGACTTGGACTTGTAGTCAAATTTGTGGATGACAAATGTACAGTTCATGATCTCAGTTTTGGTGATGAAATTGTTGCATTTGGCCTTTTGTGCTGTGGGATGTATAAGCTCACTTTGTATGAAAAGTGTGGACGAAATTTTGCAAATGCTGTTGCAGATTCAAGGGCTATTTCAAATGCAAAACTTCATCAGAATTTTGCGAGTTTGCTACGTTTGCAGAAATCTGATATGGTTGCTTCTTTGCCGCCTCTTGAAGCACCTGTCAAACATGTTTGTGAAGGCTGTATTTTGGGTAAGATGAAGCGTTCTTTGCCGCCTCTTGAAGCACCTGTCAAACATGTTTGTGAAGGCTGTATTTTGGGTAAGATGAAGCGTTCTAAGTTTCCAAAGGATGGTTCAGTTCGGGCCACATGCAGGTTGCAACTTGTGCATAGTGATGTTTGTGGGCCCATGCAAACTCCGTCCTTGGGCAATTACCTGTACTTCGTGACTTTCATTGATGATTACTCCAGGCATGCATGGGTATTTCCGCTTAAAGCGAAGTCCGAAGTTTTTATGTGCTTCAAACAATTTCAGGCTATGGCTGAAAATGTCTCGAAATGTACTATGGGCACCCTCCGTTCCGATCGAGGGGGGGAGTATATGTCTCATGAATTTAATGCATTTTTGGCTAGTCATGGGATAAAACACCAATGTACAGTGTCTTATACACCTCAGCAAAACGGTGTTGCTGAGAGGAAAAACGGGTCACTTAAGGAAATGGCATGATGTATGGTCAAGAGTCAAGCTTTGCCGCATTCTTTTTGGCTTGAGGCCATCATGTGTGCCACTTATGTACTTAATAGGTGTCCTACAAAAGCTTTGCAGTCTATTACTCCATATGAAGCATGGCATGATAGAAAGCCTTCTATTGAGCACATGCGTGTTTTTGGTTGTTTGGCATATGCTTTGGTGCCACAAGTGCAACGCAAAAAATTGGATGATAAGGTTGTCAAATGTATTTTGTTGGTTATAGTGCTGAAAGCAACGGTTACAGGTTGTATCATCCGCAAACAAAACGTATTGTGGTTTCATGAGATGTAGTGTTTGTGGAAGATTCTGTTTAGCCCTTGCTGTCATGTACTAGAGACAGTAATGTAAGCTCACAAGACATTTAAGACACTTTGTTGCCTCTTTTCAGTGGTGGAAATACGAATGTAAGTTCCAATGAAGCAAATGTATAGCCTATGGGGGTTTCTGAAAAAAAATTAGATCAGCCTATTACTGATGCAGATGTACATGATGTACTTGATGAGGAAAGGGCTGAAAATGAGCAGGCTAGAGGTATGCCAAAATGGCTGGTGCACACTTTGCGTGACAGTAAATTGGATGCACCTTTGTCTAGTCGTACTCGTTCAGGCTCTCGCCATGCATCTTATGCATCAGATTGTTATGCTTTGGTTGTGTCTAGCTTACATGATGTTGAGGAGCTTCTGTCTTTTGATGAAGCACAAAATTCAGAAAATTGGATGGCTGCCATGCAATCAGAATATGTTGCACTTATAGAAAATGACACATGGACTTTATGTGATTTGCCTCCTGGCAAAAAGGCCATTGGTACGAAGGAGTCCTACCGTATGGCGAGCGAATATTTTCGAGCAAGGAGAAAATCGAGCGAGCAATGTGTGTGTGTGTGTGTGTGTGTGTGTGTGTGAGAGAGAGAGAGAGAGAGAGAGAGAGAGAGAGAGAGAGAGAGAGAGATGTGTCTAGTTGGATGAGTGGAAAAAGCGATAAGAAAACATAGAATATATTTGGGTGATTTCTATCATTATAATTGACCCAAAAGGAAAACATGCCTATTTGCGACGATAACGCTATATTTGGGTGATTTCTATCATTATAATTGACCCAAAGAGTGCCCAAAATTGCAATTCTTTTATTTTGCAATGCATGAACTTTTGAGTTGATATGTCGCATTAAACTTTGATGGTTTTTTAAAAAGAATATAGCAATTAGTAACTATTTATATTGATGTTTTCCTAATCTTTATTCTTTTTTGACAATGGAGATCTGTTTTTAGTGCTTAGCATGTAATTTGTCACAAATTACCTCCCAAAAAAAGACAATTATGTCTAAAAATAATGAAGCAATTCAGCTCCAAAACCTACATAACTAGCTCAAATTCTAGTTTAAGTATCTTGTATTGATAGACAATCAATCTTCTTATGAAAAGCTACAAATTTTTTAATCTTTGGACAAATTTACTCTCACAACTAGGGGTATTTTGGGAATTTTGGAAAATTTGAAAGGCATTTTGGGAATTTATCACAAAGTAGGGGGTACCCAGCTGGGGAAAATCAAAAAAACGATAGAATCACGTGAGATCCATTTTGAAGCTGAATGAGAGGTGTCAAAGTTTGCAGACAAATGTCTGAGTGAGGGGGGAGATGCGAGGCAAATTCGGCTGCTCATGCTCCAGCCACATGCTGCAGCTTCTCTGCATTCTGTCGCGCAAGGAACTGGCAGCTATGGGAGCACAGGAGGTTCATGCTATTTTTTATATGCAGGGAATTGTGCTCAACATCGCAACACCTATTGCATGCTATGTTGGCTTACGAGAACATTGTGAGGTCGTACCATAATTATGTCGCGCGTTCGAATTCCTCATCCGCCTTTTACTCTCTTGAGAGAGATCTCAACTCAGAACTGGAATCTAATGAGTATCCGATGAATATAATATCAGCGGAGCCAGTATGTACCATTATGGCATTGGGAGTTTTTTTAATTTGAAAGGTAGTAGGTGGTTCAATTTTTGCAGACATGTGTGGTGTGAATTCTCTCGTTCTCTCTTTGTCGCATGCGCAACACAGTTTTTGCAAACCGCATTTTTCCCTCTCTTTCGCATGTACAGAAGCCTACGAAGGCCATTCTCTCTTTCCTTCCCTCAACGTTGTCGTGGTGGTGAAGGCCGTACTCTCTCTCTCAATTCTGTATGTGTGTGCATAGCGAAAGCACTCTCTATAGGCAAGGTGTCTTGGAAGCAGAGTGGGGAAGAAATTGTGCACCAAGAGGAGAGGAGGGGAAGGGAGGTAGGGGAGGAGGGAGAAAGCGGAGGAAGAAGGGAGACGGGCTCAGATCGAACAGAGGAGGGGGGCGGGGCGAGGGGGAGGTAAAACACGGAACATACCTATCTATTGAATTTTTTAAAAGACGAGCAAATAATAGTAGCTATGTATTAGAAATTTCCACAAACTAAAGGGGTATTTTGATAATTATCCCAAAAATGAACTACCTGTAGCCATCCACGCCGGCGTGGATGGCTACAGGTAGTTTCACGTCACTGTTTTTTCTTGTCTAATGCCATGCTACAGTGCAAAGATGAAAGGCTGCTTCTCTCTCTCTCTCTCTCTCTCTCTCTCTCTCTCTCTCTCTCTCTCTCTCTCTCTCTCTCTCTCTCTCTCTCAAAGCTCGTGCCCTAGTTTTCCCCTTCTCTCTCGCGTTTTCCACAGTCCCCCCCCGGCGAGGGGCAGCCCTGGGGGGGGGGGGGGGTGTTTAGCCAAGCTTCGCCCTGCTCCTCCTATCGATTCACAGCCGGTGAGTTAAGACTCGTTTTACTGGTTCGACCTGCTGCGATAACCAAGCCGACCCAACGATTTTCAGTTTTCTCTTGCCCCTCAAGAAACGCTCTCCGAGTGCTACGTCTTTATATCTTCTGGAACTCTTGGAAAGGCTGATGCATCGAGCTCGTGAAGATCTTGTGAGGTAACAACTATATAGGGCTATGTAATGCAGATCCGACTAGTACTGCATTTATCTAATTCGATCAGATGACAGTACTGAAGGGCGTAGCCTTAAATTTGGTGGGATCGTAGGTATAATGTGCAAGCCCATGCAGCTGACCGAGAACATCAGTTATTTTTGGTCTGCCGACCACAAGAAGGAAGCCAAGCAGAACCTGGTTTCCTGCCGCCGAGTTCTGGTTTGGGACCTCACACACGATAGTAAGCAGCTTGATTTTGTGAGCAATAGACTTTGTTCCCACATTGATTGTAAACAACAGTAAGCAAATGGTTCTGGTTTGTCGACCTCACAAACAACAGTAAGAAGGTTGATTGTGTGCAATATTGAGCAATATTAAGCAAGCAAATAGAGCCCCGGTTCGCGCATTGATTGCTCTGTTTTGCGACAGTGAGCATTTTTGCTCTGGTTTGCGACAGTAAGTAAACTAATGTTCTCACCAAAGCCCCCTCCAGCGAGTGAAAAGATGGCGACTAACAGTCCAAAAACAACGGGGAGAGCAGGCTAGCTTTGCCGCGGTCCGAGTAGCTCCGAGCAAAACCGATCGTATTGGACAATTGCAAGCTGCCCTCAACATGGTCATGGAAGAAAACCGCCACCTCAAAGCGCGCCTTAGCACGCTCGAGGCACCATTTGACTCCATGGTGGGCCTCACAACAGACAAGGTGAAGGAAGTCGAAGAAAAAGTCACTCAAGCTCACACGATCGCACTCGCCAAAGTGGAAACCTATGTGAAAACAGAACTGCACGAACGTCAGCTTCAAGAAGAGAATGCCCTTAAGCTTCGCATTGGAGGGCTGCCCCAAGCATGGAATGAGTGCAAACAAGACTTCTGCAAACTAATCGACCTCCTCAACAAAACTCTTAAACCAGTCCATGTCGACTACGATGCGGTAGAATGTATCGTCAACAAATTCAACACCAAGCGCACACCTAGTGGACATGTCATTCTTGAGTTCAAAGACAAAGGGGAACGGCTTCGACTACTCCAGCAATCACATCTCCTTAGAGACACCGAATTTTGGATAGCCGAAGAACTCACTCCTACACAAGTCAAGCACAAAGGTGAAGAGCTGAAGAAAGTGTCTGAAGCACGAGCCAAAGGCAAGTGGGCAGTTTACCGCGGAGGGAAGGCCATCATCTAGGAGTTTCGAACTCCTAAACCGGCCCCTGCCACACAAGACCCCCCTTAGGTTTTACTTTTTCTTTTGATGGACCCTCAGTCCCTAACTGATATGTATCGATCGCCCTCACTTAGGAAAAGTGGTTGTAATGTTTTGTTTTCGGTCCCATGGGTCATATCTGACCTCTATGGACAATAATTCAATCAATCTATCTATCTCTCAGCTCCCTCTCTCTCTTCCTTCTTCTTCTCCTCTCTCTCTCTCTGTCTCTCTCCCGTGCATAATGTGAGAGGTTAGAGCAGATGGAGCCGTGGCCATTATCAAGCGACGGCGTGCACTTCAACACTTTTGGTTGACTCATCAGATTAGCTCTCATTGTTTCTGCGAGCTTTGGATCAAGCCTATATTGTAGCGATGGATGCAGAGTAGAAGCCTCTGCGCTCAAATAACACAAAGAGACGTTTTCCTGTGTCTCCAGCCGTGAGTGGATGAGGTTTAAAGAGAATCTCTCTCTCTCTCTTTCTCTCAGCTACTCATCCGGTTGTATGCTAATTGATCTCTCTCTCTCTCTCTCTCTCTCTCTCTCTCTCTCTCTCTCTCTCTCTCTCTCTCTCTCTCTCTCTCTCTCTCTCTCTCTCTCTCTCTCTGTTTTTTCCTCGTGATGAAGAAGCTACAAAATCTAGCATAGTTGCACACAATGCAGGTTCAGGCGGAGCAGCTGCTCTCTTATAGGGCTCCCATCAACTTTTTAGGTTTGGATGATGACAATGAGGACAACGAGAATGGTGAAGCTCGAGCTGGGGTGTTTCTTCCAAGTTATGGGATTCTTGAGGAAACTGCCAAACTCATTCATCACTTGCCTAGCCAATATTTTGCAAGATGTTTTACGGCTCTCTGTGTGCGTCGCGATGAGGAGGAAGCCCTTGGGCTTGGGGGAGGTGTATCCTGCTTACAAGGCTGAGGAGGATGGTAAGGAGAAGGAGCAAGAGGTGCATGCGAAGGCTGAGGAGGATGGTGCAACCTGCATGAGGAATCTGACATCTTTAAAGTATTAGCGGTATTTATTTAAAGAGAGAGCCAGTAGGTGAGCAAGAGCTTATGCAGCTTGCCTGCAGGCTTTCAACCTGCAGCGGGGATCCTCTCCTTGCTCATTCATAAGATACTATAGTCGGTATATTTTCTCTCTCTCTCTCTCTCTCTCTCTCTCTCTCTCTCTCTCTCTCTCTCTCTCTCACACACACACACACACACACACACACACACACACACACAGAGGGAGGGAGAAGAAGAAGAAGAAGGAGAGAATTTTAACTTTGTAGGAAACTATCCCAAGAGACCTTAAAGATCTATCCGGCGAGGAGAGTTGAACTCAAGACCTCTTATTCAAAAGGGAAATGGCATAACCAATCTACCACACTTCGGTGATAAAAAGATTATACCATTTTCCTCTTTATTAGCACACCCACACACAAAAGAATTTTAATGTCGCAGGAAACTATCCCGAGTGACCTTAAAGATCTATCCGACGAGGAGAGTTGAACTCAAGACCTGTTATTCAGGAGGTAAATGGCATAACGAATCTACCACACTTGTGTGATAGAGAGGTTATACCATTCTAGTGGTCCCCATTGTCAAGCTGCATTCCACGTACTCTCTATCGATAGCATTAGGGCCAGGGCCTAAGTATGTGTCCATTTAGAGAGAGAGAGAGAGAGAGAGAGAGAGAGAGAGAGAGAGAGAGAGACGGGCGAATAGTGAGTGTCACCTTGCGTGAAGTCCATGGTTTCTCTCAAGCTACAGAAGTGCCTCGTAGCCAGCATTCTCAAATGTGTAATGGCCCAATCCCAATGAGGTCAATGAGATTTCCTTGGCCAATTCACTTTTAGTATGGCAGGACATCACCAAGATCATCAAAGATGGTTTTGTAATTTGGAATCTAGCCAATATTTACTATAAGCCAAGGATGAAGTGTGGTTCCATCCAAGGTCTTGTGGCTGAGATACATGCGTGTTCTACGTTGACTTCTTTGTGGAGAGTATCCACATGTCAAAGGCTAAAAAGGCACGCAAGAATACATTTTCAAATCAATTTGAATATCAAAGAGCTCAAGGAAAGGCTATTTGTTAGAGGAAGGGTGCAAGAAGGGAAGAGCTATTGGTGTTGAAGTTGTTCTAGTTATAGTCATGTTTAGCAAGACCACAAAGATATCCAAGAACTAAGCGATATTTTTTAGGACTTGAATTTTGTAGGGATTTTACATTCATACTATCATGTGTCTATCATCAATGCAAATGACATTTGAGTCTTTGATTGGGGGGGGGGGAGAGAGAGAGAGAGAGAGAGAGAGAGAGAGAGAGAGAGAGAGAGAGAGACATGGATATTAATCAATTGACACACCAAAAGAGTTATCTGGTTTTTGGACAGTTGACTCTTCAAAACCATTACGTGACTTTTGGTTTTTGGAAAGTTGACCATAGATGGCCTATGGGAGACCATGTATATTTCCGTCCATTGAAATTTTGGAAGCACAAGTGATGTTTGGAGGCCGTAACATAGATGATGGAGAAGATGCATATGTGAAGTTAAAAATTGTAAAAATGTACTTTTGAATATGCTTTCTTGCTTGATCATGAGTTGCATCAATTTTACAACATGCATATGTTCAAGGTGCTTTGCTAGATGTCGCTCGATTTTGTATTAGCTCGGAAACACTTGCTCGGAGTTTGGGATTCCTCGTATGAAGTGGGTTTACAAGTTGAAACGCAAGCCGGATGGTGAGATCGATCGCCATAAGGCTCGACTTGTTGCAGAGGGTTATGCACAACAAAAAGGCATTGATTATGAAGAGACTTTTGCTCCCACTTGTCGTATGACTATTGTGCGTTTTCTATGTGCATTGGCAGCTCATTTTGGTTGGGATGTACATCAATCAGACATTGTTACTGCTTTCTTGAATGGTGACATATTTGAGGAAGTTTATGTAACGCAGCCTCGCGGTTTTGTCATAAAAGGACAAGAGGACAAAGTGTGCAGATGTAAGAAGGCTTTGTATGGGTTGAAGCAATCTCCTCATGCTTGGTATGAGAAAGCTAACACTCATTTGGTTAAACGAGGCTTTCGTAACAGTCCAACAGAAAGCACATTGTATGTAAAGCGTGAGGGTGATGTACTTCTCATTGTGGTTCTTTATGTCGATGATTTGCTGATCACTGGACCAAATGAGAGACATATTGCTGAATTTAAGGCTGATTTGAATGCTACTTTCAAGATGAAAGATTTGGGGCTGTTGCATCATTACTTGGGTATACAGTTTAAGCATTGTGATGGTGGTATTGCTTTGTGTAATAAAAGTTACATAGAGACATTGCTATGTAAGTTTGGACTTGAGGATTGCAAACCTATTGCCACTCCCATGGAAACGGGTTTGAAGTTGAGTCTACATGATGCTGGCGATCCTGCTGATGTCACTCTTTACCAAACTGCTGTTGGCTGCCTCATTTATGTATGCAACATGAGGCCGGATATTCAATTTGCAGTCTCACAGGTCAGTAGATTTATGCATAGCCCAGGGTCTAAGCATTGGCAAGCTGTCAAGAGGATTTTCCGCTACCTTAGTGACACTTTACATCTTGGCTTGTTTTATCCCAAGGGGGGATCATTGCCGCCAGACTTACATGCTTTTTCGGACTCAGATTGGGCTGGTTGTTTTGACACGCAAGTGTCCACAAGTGGCTTTTGTTTCATGCTTGGCAGTTCATGTATATCATGGTTGAGCAAGAAGCAACCTACTATGGCCACTTCGAGTTGTGAAGCTGAGTACAAGGCAGTCTTCACAACTACGGTTGAGTGTGTATGGCTCAAACGCCTTATGGCTGATTTGGGTGTTGGACAGGACACTGCCAACACTATCTACACTGATAGTCAGAGCACATTGGCAGTTGCGACGAACCCAGTTTTTCATGCTCGCACGAAGCACATTGAGGTGCATTACCACTATGTCAGGGAGAGGCTCTCGGCAGGAGAGATCAGCTTGGCTTATGTGCCAACACAGGACAACCTTGCAGATCTTTTCACAAAGGCATTGTCTTGTGAGAAGCTTGAAGCTTTCCGCAAAGCTTCGGGCTTACTCCCCTTTGTGGACTGATCATGTCCTCAGGGCATGGCACTTCCCTTTACTCATGTGCCAGCTCTCGTTCACCGCATCACTCCAGGGGGGATTTGTTACCATATACATGTGGTAGTGATGTGTGTGAATGCACTAAAACCGCCGGGGCATTTTTTCCCTCTTTAGGAGGTTTTTTCCCCCGTGCATTGTATATACGTCCATCACTCTAGGGCTATCTATCTTTTCCATTGCACACTAAGTAATACACTCTCTATTGTGTGCCTTGAGCTTCCTTCGTCTTCTCCAAGTTGTGTGTGTTTCTCTGCAACCCTAATTCCAACAATTCCAAGATGTTTTTATCGATGATATCCCTATGGACTTACCTCCAAAACGAGGGGATGATGACCATCAAATTGAGCTCCTACCAAGAAGCTCACCGCCTAAGAAGCCTCCTTATCGAGTTTCCCAAGCTCAACAAGAGGAGATCATGAGGCAAGTACAAGAATTAGTAGACAAAGGGATGGTGAAGCCTAGCTCCTCCCCCTTTTGCTCACCTGTTCTATTAGTGCAAAAGAAAGACGGTACATGTCGCATGTGTGTGGACTACAGGGCTAAACCATATCACTATCAAAAATAGCTTTCTTGTACCACGGGTCAAAGGTTTGATAAGCTATAAGTCTCTACCTACTTCAGTAGGATTGACCTTAAAAGTGGCTATCATCAAATAATGATGGTGAATGATCGTAAAGACCGCGTTTCGTACAACGTTTGGTCTTTATGAATATCTAGTCATGCATTTTGGCTTGACTAATGCACCGGCCACATTCAATCATTTAATGGATAAATTTTTTAGACCCCACCGCAAGTTTACAGGAGTGTTCTTTGATGATATCATCATCTACTCCAAGTCTTTGGAGGAGCAAAAGCAACATCTCCATGTAATTTTTCAAGCTTTAAGGGAAAAGAAGTTTTTTATCAATCAAAAGAAGTGTAAATTTTTCCTTCAAGAGATTCAATACTTAGGTCATATTATCTCTCAAGATGCTATCCGTATGGATCCATCAAAGTTGGATATAATAAAAGCATGGCCTAATCCAAGGAATCTATATGAGCCAAAAAGCTTTATTGGTATGTGTGCATACTATAGATGCTTCATAGCAGGACCATTACATGACTTAACAAAGAAGAACGCTAAGTACTCATGGACTGCTACAGAACAAAATGCTTTCAACAAAGCTCAAAGAGAAGCTTACCTCCCAACCAGTGCTTATACTTCCAGATCTCTCAAAACCATTTGAGGTCCGATGTGGTGCTTGTGGTGATTGCCTCGGAGATGTTTTGCTTCAAGAAGGGCATGCCATAGCATATGAGAGCCGAAGGCTCAATACCGATGAGCGGGTCTTGGGCATATATGAAAAAGAGCTTTTGGCTATTTTGCGTGCCCTAGACACATGGAAACACTATCTATTGGAGACCCCATTTATTTTGCGAACGGACCACCAAAGTCTTAAGTACTTCACGACACAAATCAAGCTTTCCGACAAACAAATGAGGTGGGCAAATTTTCTTTTGCAATTTAATTTTCATATTGCTCACATTGCTGGTAAGCATAATCAAGTGGCCAATGCACTATCACGCGATGACCAAGAGTCAATGCGGTGTTTATAACAACTCACAATGATCTTCTTCTATGATAGACGAGTATGCTATTGACACTGACTTTAGAGACATAATGTCAGCCCTTACATTGGGGAAGAAAGAAGAACCATTCACCTTGCATGATGGTTATCTTCTCCATGGCAATAAGCTATGTGTTACCCACTCCCTTTGTGAGAAAGTCATGTACGTGTCCCATGCTCCTCCGTATGTGGGCCATCGAGGCATTCAACCTACTCTTTGAGGAGTAGAGAAGTACTTCTATTGGCCTACCATGAAAGTAGACATACAAGAGTATGTTTCAAAATGTGTGGTATGCCAAAAGACCAAGTATAATAGAGTGAAGTAACCTGGATTACTCTAGCCATTGTCAATCTCTAATTCACCATGGGAGAGTATATCCATGGATTTTATCTTTGGATTACCCAAGTCTATCCATGGGAATATGGACAATAGTTGACAGGTTTAGCAAGCAAGCACACTTTATTCCTATCAAAAAGAACTATAAAGGCACACGAAATGGCAATCCTCTTCATATCTCAGATTTTCAAACACCATGGATTGCCAACATCCATCGTGTCAGATAGAGATCCTAGAATGACCAGTAATTTTTAGAAAGGTCTCTTTGAAAATCTAGGTACAAGATTGAATTTTTCTTCGGCTTATCGCTCACAAACGGATGGCCAAAGTGAGATAGCCAATCTTATGATACTCGATCTACTAAAGACTTATGTTACAAAAGTAGATCAATGCTCATAATGCAAGAAGTATTTACCCCTTGTAGAGTATGTGTACGATATTATTGTCCATACTATTATGAGAAAGGTGCCTTTTGAGATCATAGAGGAAAGACCTAAAAGTCCCTTGCTACTTAAAGTACATGGGAAGATCTTTGCTGCTAATGAGTATAGCCGTAACCTTCAAAAATCTTTCCAAAAGATTAAGGAGACTATATCCATCTCTCAACAAAGGAAAAAATGCTATTGGTAATAAGCACCAAAAGTACTTAACGTTCAAAGAAAATGATTGGGTCTTAAGTTTCCCAAGGCTCGATTGAGGGAAACGACGGGCAAAAATCCTACGGGCCATCAAAAGTATTAAGCTAAACTCTAAAATAGATACTATGGTCCTTTTCAAATCTTGAAGCCTCTCTCTCTCTCTCTCTCAAGGTGGGGCTTTTACCCTTTGCATCACAAATAAGTTAATTTGAATTTTAAATTGGTTTTCCTTTCAGATGACAAATTGAAAGTTAAAATTCAAATATAAATTAAAAAACTGTAACACAAAATTATTAAAAAAAAGCTCTCTTTCATCCCACACACACATAAACAATGACCAACTCATTTTGGTCATTGTTTTGAGTTGAGAGAAAATAAACATCAATATTTAGGAGAAACCCATCATGCTTCTTTTTCATAGAAATAAGAGAGAACACTCAACTCTTGTCATTTTAGTCATTATGTCGAGCTAAGAAAATAGATCACATCAAAACTCATCATCAATATAAATCTTAAATATAGTCCCATTATGATCCTTTCTAATGAAAATCATTCAAATCATATCAACCTAATCATTATTTGACTTGAGAGAGGAATTCATATCAAACATCATCGTTATTTTGCACTTAACTAAAAAATTCATTCCCATCACATAGTTCTTCCTTTGGAAGGCTAAAAAATATGAAATACTCAAGCGCAAAAGGATTGATGCTTTGTAATTTTGCACTTTGGGGGCTAAGATTAGGCCATTGTCGAGCAAATTCTCTCTTCTCCCTCTACTCTATGTATCTATGCTATTGCACCACCTACTGATCTTGTCTACATCGGTGTAAGTATTTTTATTCTAGTATGTTGTCATAGTTTTGATGGTTTTAGTTTAGTGGTGTTTCTCCCGTTCAATCCGACAACAATGCATTTTTTGCATCTAAAACATGTACTCCACGACTCTCTCCATACCTATAACCTCAATGGGAAGTGATCTAGACTCAAGAAGTAAGAGGATGTATGGTGTTTTAGACCTTAGTATATAAACACTCACCACTATTCTCTTGTGTATATTCTTTCGACATTGTAAAATCGTAATCATGAGACTCGCTCAAGTTCTTAATGGAAAAAGAATAGATGAGTGTTACTTAAACTCATAGATGCTTCCACCTCATACTTCAACTTGATAAAGAAGCATGAGTCTCACCAAGGTGTCAAAGAGGTATTTCTCGAGAACACATGCATTGCACATGTTCTCTAGAGAATAAACAAAAGCATAATCACCACATTCCCAATCATAGCCTCTTTATGCATAAACTCAAGTATCATGTCTACAATTCATCTATGAGTAACCCCAAGAGAGTTCGTGCAAGTGGGCATCCTTGCTTGGCACAACTAGTGCTTGTGAATTTTTTTGAAATTCCCTCTCCTATATACACTAACACATCACCTCCTTGTAAATACAAGAACTTGCATGCATATATTCACTTTGCACTTGGAGTTCCTACATATGTCTCCAAAGATTCTCCCTAAGAACCATATCAAATAATTTCTTGAAGTCCACAAAGGAACGATACACTCCTCTACCTTTCAACCAGCTTTCCTCCATTAGGAGTCAAAGAGTGACAAGGTGATTAGTGCTGCTATGATGTTTTTGGAAATCTGCTTGTCCATATGCACTTGTGCCATTCTTTTCACCCCTTTCATTTACCTTCATTTTTATGACACATTCAAACAACTTTGCCATGAGATAACCAACCATATATTACGGTAGTTAAGTAAGAGAGAGAAGGTAGGTTGAATCACATGTGAGTGTGGGGAGGATAGAGTAGGTCGAGGAGCTGGCCATAGGAGCATCGACCACACACACACAGCTACAAAGAGAGCCGTTTTATGGATCTACTGACTGCCAAAATCTATATGTTGAATTTTGTAAGACGGATGCGTGGAAGAGGGCACTCATTTGTTGACATGTATTATGACTTTGACAAAAAATTGTTTCGCCATTATCTAGTGAATAGATAGATAGTATGTTGCTCATCCTGTCAGGATTGATCTTTGATAGGCACCCTTGGTCATCAAGTTTTAAGGATTTTAATTTTCAATTTATATTTTGAAGGGCACCTCACGTTCTCACTTGTAGAATCTATACTTACTATCAGCTTGAAATTTCAAGGAAGAAGAGGGCCTCCATGTGTCACTCCCTAGTTCACTTTAAAAAAAACCCTTACAAGATATCTAATCTAAAATGCAAAAGTTAAGGGTAAGATTGTAAGAAATGGCAGCCAACCTTACAAAACATCTAATCTAAAATGCAAAAGCTAAGTGTAAGATTGTAAGAAATGGCAGCCTTAGCCTTTGCAGAATGTAAGAAATGATAGGCTTTTTAAAATGTAAAGTCAAAATATTTACTATTCTACATAGAATAAATGTTCCTCTTTGATTGCACATGACAAAAAAGGGATAATGTTAATGGAGGTTTGCTACTTAATGCGAATTTACTTTTTGAAGATATAACAAAAAAGGGAGACTTTTAGTGGAGATTTTGTTATTTAATGGAAATTTAATTTTTGAAGATATATTTGGCTTTATTTTTTCAAGAAGTTTTTTTCAAGACCAATATTGATATTTTTTAGAAATTTTTCGAAGTGTATTTCTTTAAAGAGCTTAAGAAAAAGAAAAAAACCCGCCTAACATCAACTTGGGACTGTCTTGCTTTGAGGACATGCATGACATGCAAATATAGGGTTCGTTATCCACGTTATTGAGAGAGAGAGAGAGACCACCACATTGCCTCTGTGTGTGTGCCATCTATACTATTCATTTCAAAAAAATGAGAAAAAAGAGTTCGCTTCTCCTTGTATAATGTCCACTTGGGATCGTCACTTCAACTAGAGCGCCAATTTGTCAAATACTATGCCAGATGACCAATCGTTTATATATGCACACATGAGCTCCAGGAAACTGCTATCCACCCAATGTGTGTGTGTGTGTGTGTGTGAGAGAGAGAGAGAGAGAGAGAGAGAGAGAGAGAGAGAGAGAGAGAGAGAGAGGTTTGGGGGGGGGGGGGGGGGGGGGATGAGAGGAGCATAGAAATTTTGAATGTCATAGTTACTGTATTGGAACAATAGGAAGATGCCTCAAGACGTCTGTGATATATATGTATGTATATATATACATACATATATGTGTGTATGTATATATACATATATACCTATATGTGTGTGTGTACTTTGTGCATATATAGATATATATATGTATACACACACACAAACACATATTTGTGAGTGTGTGTGTGTGTGTAGAGAGAGAGAGAGAGAGCTTTAACTTATATGAGTCATCTCTATATTAGTCCAATTTTATTAGATGCTTCAAATCATTGAAATAATTTGAGACTTTTTCTATGATGTCAGAATATTCTATAGCTTATTTATTGACATGAAAAGTTTCATAACTCTTAACTTCTCCACACATAACCCTCCCCTTCTACCCTTGCATAGTGTTGACGAGAGAAGACGCTCGCAGCTTAGTGTATCAACAAATAGCAGTGGTCCCATGTGTGTCTACCTTGACTGGGTTAGGTTCCCCCCCCCCCCCCCCCCCCCCCCCTTCGACCCTCTCTCTCTCAAGCCCTCCATAACCTTTTGGCACATGCCCTTTTGTAGCCAAAATGGCCTTCACTTTGTTGACGTATCTACAATGTACACCTCCCTTCCATTAAGATGCACACTACAAGTACTAATAATCTCTAAAATCTCCAATTTCAGAGCATTTTTTGAATATTTTTACCGGCTTTACTTCCTATTATTTCGATTTGAGACCAGTTAATTAAACTCTCGACTCCTAACCTCATGTAAACCTTCTCCAAACACTGCTCGCAAGAAGCCATCCTGTTGCACAGCTTAAATCACACACACACACACACACACACACACACACACACACACAATGTTTAACATCACCAAAATAAATAATTGAGTACGTGAAAAGTACTAACAAATGAGATTTGAAGGGGAGAGAGAAAGGAGAGAGAGAAGAAGAAGTTGAAGAAGAAGAAGAGAAGAGACCTAAAAAATATAGCCAATGAGTTTTGATTCTTGAACGCAAGTGCTTACATGCTCGCATACTTTCTCAAAGAGGGAGAGGGGGTGGGATTTTTAATATTGTAGAAACAAACACAATGACCTCAAATATCGGGGATATATATATATATATATATATATATATATATATATATATATGTGTGTGTGTGTGTGTGTGTGTGTGTGTGTATATATATATATATATACATATATATATGTGTGTGTGTTACACACATACAATATATATATATATATATATATATATATATATATATATATATATATATAGAGAGAGAGAGAGAGAGAGAGAGAGAGAGATTTCTACTCTTAGAATAGAGACGATGTTTACTTTGCCGCACCAACGCGCGGGTCACATACTAGTACAAGTAAAATACCCAAAACAAGTAAGTCATGTGACAAAAAGCAACCTTGCATCCCCTTGTCACTATCTTTAATGGGAGGCTCTTTGAGGGGGATCTATGGTCGAGATTAGTAGCCATTGATGATGTTGACTCTGATCCACATTGCCTAATCTCGACCCCATAAATCCGCCCTTGAAGACTACTTGTCATTTGGAGATCTTCCTTACATCCTTGGTTACAATGTGTTATTGTACTTATTTTGCTTTGGATAGCTAGGTTCAAGGTTGGATTTTTACAAGCACTCTCGCCCATCAGATTTCACGGGTACCATACCTTTTTGGCTTTCTAAAAGAAGCCTTAGAGATGAGTTGAGTTAGGTATACTTTCAATGTATTCAATGTTTTTGGCCTGCCCGAAAGGGGTAAGGCCTTAGTGATGGTTTCTCTTTTTGCTAATGAAAAATAAGAAGTTATTTTTTAAAAACGTAATTTTTGGCAAATAAACTAAAGAATGAAAATGTTTGATTGGTGAGTGTACTGCAACATTCAAGAAGGAGTCATGAATGCTAGTGGTGACCCGGTGGGTTGTTGAAAAATGTGAAGGATCCAATGTGTACGAGTGGAAGTAAGTTATCATCTAGAGAGAGAGTCTGTAATTACTAATAACTCTCTACGTGTAAACGGAATGATTATATGTATAAATGCACCATTTTCAAAAATAAATGTGGAAAGCAAGGAATCGAAGCCATCTCTCTCTCAGCTTCTATGAGCGGCAAGCGCTAAGCTCTCTCTCTCGTCTAAAACGCAGGCTGTGAAAATAACTTCTGCGTTGTTTTGAGCCTGTGCGAGGCTGCGAAAATGACTTTTGTATTGTTGTGAGCCTGTGCGAGGCTGCTCTGGGCAGACTCTAGAGGCAAGACCATGGGGAGCAGTCGCCCATCACGTTAAGCCTTAAGGGCACTGCTAGATGGCAAAAGGCAGCCACGCTGCCACGGCACTAGATTGGAAGGGTATAGCCACCGACCAGTTCATTACCATCTGCTCGCACCACCATGAACTCTTAATTATCTCATCTCTCTGTGGCGTTTTTGCCTCTGTGTGTGTGTGTGTGTGTGTGTGTGTGTGTGTGTGTGTGTGTGTGTGTGTGTGTGTGTGTGTAGGCTCAACCTCCTCCTCGTTCTCACCCTCCGCGCTCCAGCTTCACGCTTTGCTCAACAACCTCCAAGTCCTCTCTCTGTTGTTCAAGTTTCAGCTTGCGCTACTCTAATTAGATCAAGTATGGCTCTCTCAATAGCGGTAGTACTGAGCTAGCTTGTAAGGGCCTTCCACAACAACGTTGATATATGCAGCCTGATCCTTGGATAGTTTGGTCAGGTTGGCACCAAGCTTGGCCAGATGATGCAAAGAAACAACCATCTCATCCAAATGCTTGGGCAAATCATATACTTGCTTGGAATATCTCCAAGACTTCCTTCCATTCCATAGCGCCAACTAAGCTATCACCCCTATTCCTGACCATTGTTCGATTTCATGAATTGAGATGTAAATGGAATGATTGTCGGGGGTCTCAACATCATGATTCATGATTCACCGCTAGTAGTGTGGCTGTATTAGCTCGAGTTGCAAGAAACATTAACTGCTGACTCCACAAAATATCTCACGCCTCTACTATCTCCATAGGTGTTGCAAGCTAGCAGGGTACCTGCTAGCCTAGTCTAAGTGCTTCTGTAGTTCAGCTGTGCTTTTGACAGTACTGCATGAGGCCATTTGCAGCCTCTATGTGTTGGCTAAACTCCACTGCAGTCGGTATGGGCATAAAGTTACAGCAGCCACAGGAGCCTGCACTATGACTTTGCACGTCTTCGTGGTTTTTAATGGTAACCATCTGCGCCTCAACTTCAAAACAAAGCCACGCACCATGACGTAGCACCTCTTTGTTGCTTTTAATGGCAATCATCTGCACCTCATCTTCTAAGCGGCGCTGCCCCAAAAATGTTGTGCCAAAATTTGACCGCATGGTGACCGTCTTCTATGGACACAGGTCGGAGATCGATGGGTGTGCAATGGTAACAATAGCCAGGGTGCTGGCGGTTTCAATGAAAGGACAGTGGGGAAACAGTATGGCTTGATAGTCTAAAAATGAGATTGCACCAGCTGTGGTGACTTCAATATGCCAGTGGAAAAGGCCATGAAGGTGGGTGTGGTCTAGCTACATTAATTCCATGTTGCTACAAGTAATAGATGACGACTAGTAATATGAGTACTAGCATGAAGAAGCTTACATGTCTCCAAAGTGGTTTGCAAATATAAGCAAGGGCTTGAGTTTTTTGAGTGGAAACTGGCATTCCCCTTCTTACACATCAACACTTCCATATGCAGGTTAAGTTCTTTCGGTTGGTGCTCAGTTAAGTTTGGTTAAACCAAGGCAATTGGGAGGAGCTATGCACCAAATTTTGCTCATGTTGATGCCTCCAAAGAGTGTATACTCTGTAAGTGGCAGGGTCGGGAATGAGCTGCAATGCGGAAGTGCAACTCTCCATGCACCACATTCTCAGTAGCTTTCCCACCAAGCATGATGCCCACTGTCCCGCTACCCCCTTCCTTCCACTAATTACTTTGATCCTCCCCCACTGTTGCATGTATGCA
Source organism: Adiantum capillus-veneris (assembly GCF_014529385.1). Taxonomy (NCBI): domain Eukaryota; kingdom Viridiplantae; phylum Streptophyta; class Polypodiopsida; order Polypodiales; family Pteridaceae; genus Adiantum; species Adiantum capillus-veneris. Next base: position 136,301,516 of record NC_140932.1, read on the forward strand.
TCGCCATCGTCGTACTACTATTTCTGCCCCTGCTCATCATAAGGTGCAGCTAGAACCCCACCTTGATGCGGAACAACACGTAGAGAAGCAGCAACAAAATACCTCCTTCATGCATCTGTCTCTCTCTCTCTCTCTCTCACACACACACACACATGCATGCACGAGGAGATTGAGAGACTCCGCTAATTTTAAGCACTGTCTCTCTCTCTCACACACACACATGCATGCACGAGGAGATTGAGAGACTCATTAATTTTAAGCACTCGCTTGAATCGTCACCTTTCGAGGAATTTAGTAAATCAATTTTATGTGTTGTAAGCGATTTTAAAATACCTCATTCTTCTTACTTTTTCTGTTTGGAGGAGCTCAAGACTTCATTTGACTGTTTAGACTATTCTTTTGAACGAGGTTTAATTTCTTTGTGTTTGAGAAAGTGTCATTGTTGTTCGGCTAAGATTATACATGAATCCTCTTCTTAGACTATTCGTTTGGTGGGACTTAAATTCTAAAGTTAGAAGTTCAACTTATGTTTATTTAGTCCTTGTCTGTGGTATGAATTGGTGTAGTTCATACATTTGGTGGTATGTTATTTATGTTTTATCATTTTGTGCAAATGGTTGAGCTCTATTGTCATGGTTGAGCTCTATTGTCATGGGTTGAATTTTGGTTATGAGAGGTATCCACAAGTTCCTACATGGACAAGAAAGATAGTACAAAAAATGAATGTATTCGTATCGCAACTTGAGCTGCAACATCCCATGGTCCCCAAGCTAAGGAGCATGAAGAGTTGGCCATGTGGAACAGTTGACCATCTGAGCCAAAGGAAATCTACGCTCTTTGGTGATGCCCAGATCCCACCATTGACTTTCGAAATCGTAGAAATTAGTCCATGATGAGCTATTTCCCCAACTACTCTCAATAGCTTACCTATATTGTATGTATGTTTTTGTAGACAAGATCTTATTGGTTGTAGAATGGCTTCATAAAGAATTGACAGAAGGGCTTCAGCATGGAGACAAAACTAAGGGTAGAGAGAGATCCGTACAAACACATACGAAGCTACTTGTGGAAAGTTGTAGTGGTGAGCAATAGTATGTAATGGATTCGACAAAGTGCATCTTTGTAGGAACTTGCAAGTTGAGAGATGAGCGGAGTCAGCTATGAAAAATTGGGGGAGGGCATGCCCCACTAGGCAAGTAATGAAGGTTGACAATAGCCAATGAAGTCATGCAACATGTCATGCATGCACTCTCGTATGTGCAATGGGTAGTTGATGAGTCCAATGTCCGTGGTGCATTGAGCTTAAGATAGCTTGTATGTCGAAATTTGTGTTGAGATCAGCTCTAAGGAGAGGGGAAGAGAGAAGAGAAGAAGAAGAAGCAACGACAGCCATGTATGTAGCACTGGCAAACCAATCATCGGGGCCTTTTTTGAGAGCAGTGGGGATCCATGACCAACTGCATTGCCTATGCTATAGTACTTGCTCTTCATTGATCTGAAAGTTCCTTAAAGAGCCAAAAATCACAACCAACCACTGACGAATAGGTTTGTTACAAGAGGTCTCTATATGGGATCTTGGAAGATAAGAACCCTAAAAATCAAACGTCGAAGAGATCATAGCTTCAACAACTGCTACGTCATTGTAACAATCGTGCCTAAATCAAATTCCTGATGAGTTACTTGACTGTTTAATGTTTAAGTTTTTTATTCATGGCAGGTCTCGTGATTTTATCACTTGTTAGTGATATTTTCAATGTTTTCACTGATGATTCAGACTTACCTTAAATGTTATTTTGGTTTTAAAATATTGAATGGATATTTTTATTTCACCTTTCAATTCACATCCTTGATATGTCTTGACTTTTCTTGCATTCTATTGTTTAAGAATGCCAAAGTGAAGTTTCACCTTGCATAATTCTAGTATATTCCACACACACACACACACACACATATAACAATCAACAATGTTTGGGAAAGTCTTTTTTCCTAAGCGGCCGAGTCTCCTGCATGTAAAGATGCAAATTAAAATTGTTAGGAGAAATTTTCAAACGTGTAGGATATTGAACTATTTACTCGTATATTTTATCGTTTTTTCCCCTTACCATTGCTTGTAATTGGCTAATCTTGATTTTCAATCGGCTCAAGGCTAAGTTGAGACACACCTGTCTTGAACATTAGTGGCCAAGCTTCCTCCTCACAAAGAAGCAAACTGAAAATACTAGCAGAATTTTTGAAATTTGGAAGATTTTTGAACTATTTTCTCACATATTTCACCGGTTTTTGTTCCCTTTACCATGGTCTGTAACCGATTAATCTTGATTTGCAACCGGCTCAAGGTTAAGCTAATGCAATCCTTTCGCAAACACTGATTCCAATTAAACTCAACCTAATAATTTTATTACTTTCTTATTGTTTTAAAAAGCCACCGTGACCCTTTCACTTGTTTTGTGTGTGTGGAGATTTTGTGTGCTTCTTGAAGATGTTTTCACCCATGTAACATGGCAAAAAACCACAAAATGAGTAAAATGGCCGGCAAGCAACCTTGGTGAGGTTGAACGTGAGGTTGACAACAAATTTCATTGTATGGCATCCTATGTTACTAATGTTACTAGGGTCATACTACACGTCTTTTTCTAGGGCCTCATAAAAAAGCTTTTAAAGGTGACATCAACATCATACTTGGAATGGCCAATCTCAATGTGAACGATTGATCTCAGCTCGCTACATGAGCTCAAGCCTCAAAGGCATGTGGCACGGGTTATGCTCGAACTTGCAAAGCTCGGGGGTTGTAAAGCCGGAAATAAAAAAAGCAAACAAAATTTTGGAAATTTGTAGTATTTTGGAACTACTTTATAGTATTTTTAAAGAAGTTTTCTTCCCTTTTCCCTCATTTTCAACCACCTAACTTGGATTGTCAATCTGCTCTAGGCTAAGTTGAGGAAAACCTTTCTCGACTACCTCATTGAGCTGACCTCCGTAAGCCCCTACATCAATGAAAAGGCATCTCATGATCACATGTGTTGGAAAGCTCGGTAGAATACATTGTTTCCAGCTCTGTTCAAGCTACTTGGAGTTACAGTTTGAGGCTCAAGGTAACCCAATGGGCTTGAGCCATAGACCTATGGAAGCTTTCACTCAAAGGTCACACACACTCATATTTGGAAATTTTTGGCATGGTTGCATGTCAAAGGCTTGGCTCTAATTTCTATCAGGGTAAAGGAGCCAGTAAACAGTAAACAGGGACCATCGACCCCCAAATAAGAAAATAGAGTGTGCCAATGGTGAGCCATCACTCTTGAGTACTTGCACGGCTAGCATGGTTGGGACAAATCTTGGGCGTTGGATCGACATTTCAAGCCCTATTGGCAACTCCGTCTCTTATTACACCATTGATGGGTTCACATTGGTACCTGTTTTTGTTATCCAAAATTTCGTAAACAACGTCAATCTTCGCTTGCGAAGATCCGTCCGTGTTGGTGTTCTTGGGTTTTGCGCAGTGCTTCCATTTGAGCCCCGTCATGCTAAAAAATGGTGCACCAGAGATCTCACAATTCATTCCCACTTTCGACGCCTCTAGGAGGATTGGTTGCACTAGCCGTGGGAGAGTATTGTATGTGACTAGGCAGCATGCATGCACTATGAGAGGAGGGCTGAGCATGCATTGCATGGGAGGGTAGTAGGAGGAGCGTCATTGTAAGGAGACAGCCAGCTAAGAGAGTCCAAGAAGGAAAGCCTAAAAGGGACAAGGCAGGCTGGTGAGAGGTCTGTTCTCGTTTCTCGAGGCCCGCTTGCCAGCCTACCCCGCACTCTCGCTCCCCCTCTTTTCCAATTTTGCCCCCTTCTTTCCCTCCCCTTTATTGCCAGCACCATCTTCCATTCTTGCATCCTCTCTCAGAGACTCTCCCGCCATTCCTACCTACAGGTTTTGTTGTCGACCACTGCTGCAGGCTCGTCCTCTTCGTCCCCTCAGGTACTCTCTCTCTCTCTCTCTCTCTCTCTCTCTCTCTCTCGCCCGTCCCAAGGCTCCCATGCAGACACACCTGCTGTTATTCTCGCCATGCATGCGTCTTCTTGCTTGCTCTCAGCTTAGCAACGGTCTCTTAGCTTACTAACGCAAGAAAGAAAGGTAGGGTCAAGACCGGGAAGTAGAAAGGCTGAAGCTTCCTTTCTTACGTTTGTGAGCTAGCTGCACAGAGAGTTTCATGAGAGAGAGAGAGAGAGAGAGAGAGAGAGAGAGAGAGAGAGAGAGAGAGCGCCAAATTATACTCGGATTCTCTTACATTGCAGGATAGTTCTTCACAACAGTCGCAATCAATGGCTTCATCAGCAGTATTCTTCTTGTTCACTTTCACAGTGCTGGCCATGATGATGAGTTTGGCCGACATGGCGTTGGCTCAAGGTGAATCTCCTGCCGCGGCTCCCGAGTCTGGGGCTGCCTTCACGTCTCCCGATCTTGGAGTCCTTTCTTTGGCCTTTACCTCTCTCCTTTCCCTCATTGCAGTTTTGCTGTACTAAGGCTTGGCCCTTCCATGTGTCACTCACACACACATACATACACTCAGATAGGTAGTTATTCTTGGGGCTTTCTCACGTGACATTTGTTCATTTGTTATTTGTGGCACTCTCTGATGTAGGGTTTGACGATACTCGAGTTTGTATAATTTTTGAGGTTATTTGACATGTAGATTTGTAGTGTCCCTATTCTAGGAATCATGTTGCATGTTACTGGTTATTGAGCTCCTTTCAAGTGAATTTATTATTGTTTCTCAAGAATTCTGGTGTAAAGTTGGATATTCAATTCTGTTTTGTATTTGTGGTTGCTCTTCTAAATGGATGGGCAAAGCAGCCGGTTGATCAAGAAATCTTTTTGACATTGTCTTGGCCAGTTAGTAAAGTCTGCCTTGAATTTGTGACTGCTATGCTAGTGCTGGTTAAAGTTGACATGGTTGGAGGAAGTCTAGGTTGTATGGAAGTGTATGTGGCCTCTTGTTTTTTAAGGCAGCGGGTGGCTGATGGATATTTTATGCATCACTGTGATGCAAGCTGGAGTCTGCTGGGTTGTTAATGCTCCCTTTGAGGTATTTTGAAGTAAACCTGTATTTTGTATTTATCTGAGGTTCCTTGAGTGAACACTAGGTTTCTGTACATGTGAATGTATGGGTGCACCGAGTAGGATGGTAGTTGGATTTGTGATGATGCTCCCTATGATGTAAAGCTGGAGAAAACCCTGCACTTCATTGCCTGTGTACGAGTTTGATTTATCTTTGTTTCTTTCTACCTGTCATTTGTTATTAGCACTGCCATGGAAGGGAAGTTGTAATGTGATTCCATCAAACTCATGAGGAAAATGAAGCGCTGCCATTGAGGTAGATTTTTTCTAGGTAGTATTTTCATTGGAGACTTTATCCATGGACATTCATGCAAAGATTGGTCTGGAATCATTCGAAAGAGATGGTAGACTTGGTTGAGTCTTGTCCTGCAAGAGCTACTCCAGTGTAGTTCAGCGAATTTGAATGGACTGTAAACATGAAATAGGAACTGCCTTCCTGAGAAATGATGCACTTATTGGTTATCGTAATTTCCAGAAAGAAACTAGTGGCGCTTGGGATATGGACAGTGCTTGAAAGGAACTGGTAGAAAATTAGTCCCATCAACTTAAATAAGTTATTTAAATTTTGTAGGTATTCCTTCAAACGTAAAGGAGTTAAATCTCAAAATTTTAAGGTTGGATTATACTGAACCTTGGTTATTTTCTAGTTTTAAATATGGTGGCTATGACTCCGAACTTCGAAGTCACTGGTCTTGAGTGGTGAAACGTTTTCTGATCCCTTTGACAAGCATGTTCCAGGGATTGACTTATCCTACAATATTTTTGCCCAAGAATTGTGACAATAGACAAGTCTATTGGGTAATTGGTCGACATACCAATGCAGTTTTTATTCTTTGACGAACCTTAATTCTAGCAGATCTCCAATAAAGTAGGTTGGTAGTCGAGTAGAGTGGAGACTCGCATGGTCTTCGAAGCGTCATGAACTCTTAAGAAAGGAGGTTATGCTATTGCCAATTTTAATATTACTAAATGCACTAAGTCGAATGATACGGAGTGTACAATTCACAATTAGAAATTTTTTTGGAGAACTTTATGACCATGCATCCCAAGTGAGGAACATGCGTGGATAAAAAAAATATTTCTTCTCATAGATTGAATTGGCTATGTTGCCATAGGTAATCTACTGTGATCAATTGAACTATGGAGTTACAATGGTAACCAAAGAAAAACGTGAAGAGCTACATTCAAGCAATATATATTTTGTGCATCATTTGATACCGAGCAAGAGAGGAAGGTATGGTAAATCCTAAAAAAATATCAACCTTGCCCAAGGTTATACCCGAAATGAAAACCAATCGAAATTAGATGAGTGCTGGAATTTCAATCCTAGAGATTGGAAAAACAAGAGAAGCAAGGTAGAATCACGAAAACAATAGGACAGACAATGTGACCATACCAATAAAGGGCTAAATGGGACACTTCACTCTTGCCTAATGCGGAGATATAGGGTCCATAGTGCCTAACACTAGGAGGGTCCGGTTTTGATATGGTGGTTAGTATAGCTTTGCATTTCAAGTGATGTTGTTTGAAGCTTTGCATCTTGACTAACTTGTGAATATAAGCCGAGGGAAATGACATTACCTTGGACTCTTGTATGAGTAGAGCGGTGAATTTTTTCTTGATTGTTGCCAATCTTGATCTTGATTATTAGATCCACTCTTATCTTCTTTGAATTCTTTCATGGAAATAGCGTTGATTCCCAATGGTCTCTCTTGTTGTTGATGTTGTTGTAGAAGTCTTTGTTTCGCCATTCATTCTTTAGCTTATGTTTGTGCTTCTTCAACAATCCATTGGTTTTCTTTTGTTTGTTGTTTTTCACTATGAATTTGATGTAGCATTTCTTGGGTTAGTTAGTGGTAGATGACACCTCCTTAGTTTACATCCACTAATCTAGTTAGGTTTTTTTTCTCCTTTTGATGTCGCAAGCTTGATTTTTTTCTCCTTTTGATGTCGCAAGCTTGACGACCTCACTTGGTGACAAATTTTTGATCACAAAGGGTTCATTGTTCGCTTTGAGTTTTTTAGCATGTTGTTTTAGGGTATACATCAAGACGTAGTCCTTTGTTTTAGATTCTTTTGATCACACATGCTTGTCGAAGAACTCTTTTTGACTTTTTTTTTGAGCATAGATAGATAGACACTACAACTTGAAGGTGTAGCTTATCTAGCTTTTCCAAATCATCTAATCTTGACGACAATTCATGATATGTCCACTTTAGTTGTTTAGCTACTCTCAAAGTTGGGATTAAAAATTCAATGGATAGAATGACATTAAGACCAAACATCATATTGTAGGGTAACGATCCAATGGATGTCTTATAGGCCACTTGATATGCCCATAAAGCAGAATGTAACTTTTGATCCCTATCTGTTCGTGAATTCGTCACAATTTTGTCCATATTGTGTAAAGTGTTTTATTGGTAGCTTCAGCTTGTCCATTGGCTTGTGGGTGATATGGGATAAACTTTTATGAATAATCATGAATTCATCACGAAGACTTTTAATAACTTCATTTATGAAATGTGTGCCTCTATCACTGACAATTTCTATGGATAATCCATATTTTACAAAGACATTTTCATATAGAATTGTGCAGTGGTTTTGGCATCTTCTTTTTGTGTGGTCTTTGTTTCAATCCATTTTGTGAGATAGTCTGTGGCGAGGATGATATATTGGGCATGGGGTTTGTAAGCCGGTGGTGAGATTGGTCCCACAAAATCTAGAGCTCACTTAGCAAATTCCCTTGCTCCCATCATTAGTCGTAATGGCATCTCATCTCTTTTGATAGGTACCTTGGTATGCAAGCAATCATCACAACATGAATCGGTGCTTCCATTGAGGAGGAGAGAGTATGTTTTGTTGTTTTGATTGCCAAGTTGGAGTCCACTTGGGAATCAACTCTAGGTCTTCCCTAATCTTGGTTCTAAAATGATTTTGCAAGATTTTGATCACTTGAGAAGGTACTTGGAAGCATGTGATAATGTATTTGAGACTTGTGGACAGAAAGATGACCGTAAACAAGGTTTTCTCTTTATGTTGGCTTACCAATATAGGCAGTTTGAGTTCTTATAGGTATGTTATGGATGATGCTATGTATGAGAAATGTAGTAGTTGGAAAGATTCTCTCTTGGATTTTAGCAAAGGACTTGCAAGTGGAGAAGTTAAACATATGGATGAATATGCATATTTGTGGGATAAGGAAGACATTGTTTTTGATGGCACATGTAAAATGGATGATGTTATGCAAATTGTGAATGTGAATTTTTAGTATGCAAGCACTTCATATAGGCAAGCCTCTGGTTGAGTCTGCATTGTGGAATCTTGAGATGGGCTTTGATAAGGAAGACACATGAGAATGATGTGACATGTAAACATGTGGAACAAGATGTCATAGATGTGTCCCATATTGCCAATGTGGATTCTAATGGTTCACATGGTAATATGGATGCTTATGTTGAGGATGAAGGTGTTGGTCTTTATGATTTAAAAGATGATTTGGAACCCAATGGTATGCATGATTTTGATAAAGATAAGCGTTAGGAAGAGGATGGGGTCTAGAAGGGCCTCTTTATTTGCCATGAAATTATGAAGGTGATTAACATTCTGACAAATAGATGTATGCCATGTGTTCGAGAATGGTGGGTATGTTAAAAAGGTGTAAGAGTGGTCAAAGGATGCACTCTCCCCTCCAAAAAAGGGGGTGGAAAACTTTATGATTTTTGGACTTCCATAGTTCATACATATGATCTCCAATTTGAGCGGAGATTATAGATCTAGAATCTACACGACGAGATCTTTCCATAGATATGTTATATGATATATTAGATTTTAAATTTCATTTTGGCGGGAGAATTTGAACTCAAATAAAGTAGCCGTTGTGCTTGTTTGAATTCAAAAGTTGTCCTTTGATTGCTTTCTTAATACTAAAGGTTTGACTCCCTTAAACTGCCAAATAAAGAGGCTCTCTTAGACTCTATTCTCTTCCTGATGGAATGCATCTCAACTTGTGGTATGTTTGATGAGAATGATGCAGCTTGTAATTATATGAAAAAGAGGGGGTTAAAGATGTGGTTAAATCTTGTGATGTGGATTCAAGTATAAAGGTGTCTATGGACTCATGTGCAAGATCAAGCTATTGATTTGGGTCATCTTGATGTTATGTACTCTTATGGTATGCATATTGTGGTTAATGAAGACTATGTCTCTTTTTATGGGTTGTTTGATGAGCTGCCTATGGTTGCCAACGATGATGTAAATGCTTTTGGTGATTTGGATTATCACTTAGATGTTAATGAGGCCAATATGGATTCATTTAATTTCACTAAAGAACCCATTGGTAAGGATGAGTTGGTTGATACCCAAGACTTTGTTTTCGCTTATGGCTTGTTTGATGATATGCCTCTGGTTGTTGATCATGTGGAAGGTTTTGATGCACAAGGTTCTATGGAGTCCCATGTTGAGCTCAAAAGTACTAATTTGGACACTTTGAATGATGCTATGCTCTTTGATGATGGTATACTTAATGATGACTTGTTTGGCGAGATACTTGTTATTGCAAGCTCTAATGTCAAGCATGAGAGAATTTCAAACAAACTTATGAAGTTTATGAAAGAGGCGTTTTGCTTTGAAAATATTGATGAAATGGATAGCCATATTCTTTGTGTTAAAAAAATTGATATGCTTACCAAGTTGGATGATGGCATACCTTATAGTCTCAAGTGTGATGGGAAACAAAAAGTGCTCTTTTATGGTTTGGTAGGCGAAGATGCCTTGATTGTCTTGATTGGACAATTTATGGTGGAGAATGTAGAATATTTCATAGAAAGTATGAAAATCAATAGTTTCTATGAATTGAATTATGATGATGTTGGCTTGGATTCAATGCAAAATTATGTGTATGATAGAGGGAAAAGACATATGTCTCATGTCAACAGCACATGGGATTTTGCTTCAGTAGGAGAAGATCCTTCTATTTATGTGTATGGTTACTGGATGCAACATGGAGGTGTATAATGAGAGAATCTATGTTTTTTTAATCCCTCAATTTACATAGAGATGCTTTTGTGGCATGCAAAGTGGAGGGTGTCTACAAAATGCTAGATTATATACATGACACACTTAAAAGTGTTCCATGCTTGTTGGGGAGGCAATCTGTGACATATTTTTGAGAGATGATGTAAACCGTTCCAAAGTCTTTGAGAATTTTTTTTATATGCTTTTGGACGTCTTGTATGTAAATAAAACATGCTTGTACAAAGTGTACAAAGGCGGTGTGTACCAGCTATCTCTACGCATGCGGGCCCGTTGTGTGGGGTACATAGTTTTGCTATTTTTGTACATAGAATTTTCAAGACTTCAAAGTGTGAGTAAGTTAATATGAAGAAAAATTGAGTTTTTATTAACTTGGGGTCGTGAGTGAGTGGGAGTTTTTAGCTGTGAAGAAGGCAGCCTATGTTATTGCAGCCTGCGATAAAGGGTGGGGTTTTTGATGTAGGGGTTCCCCTCTTGCCTTGCAAGAGCCTTGTGTGGTGAGTTGAGAGTGCGTCTCCCCTCAATGGGCTGATGAAAGTGGGTGCTTAGCTCTGCATATTGACCTATATTCACCTTGGTTTGAGGTATGGCAGCTATGTTGTGTGCAATTCCCTGTGGTGCAACTAGTTGAGCATAGACTATGCGTTGCAATTTCTTGCTTGTATCGTATGCAAAGGGCAAGGTTTTCCTCAAGTTTTCTATCACTTTTTTTTTGAGTTTTTTTGCTTTATTTGGATGGGTTTAGGTCAAACTATATGTATATATGGGAGCGCCTATGGAGTCTCTACTAGCACATGGAAGGACGTTTGAAAAGAATTGAAGCCACTGGTTCTATAAACAAAAGTGTAGAGATTTTCATGTTTTTTTCTTCACTTTTTTCCTTGGTTTTCTTGATTCCTTTGATGCATCCAAGGATAGTGGGAGTTGTAGCGATGTAGAGGGAAGCTAATCGAGGCTAGCCGAGGTTGAGTGTGAGTGAGGCTATCAACATTTGTGAGCAAGGATCAGTTCATATTATCTTTAGAGAGCTACTCTCTTCATCCTCTTTTCTTTGTGGCTGTTTAAGGTGTTGTAGAGGCCAACACCCCAATCCTTCACAACATCTAAGGCTCTTTTCTATGTGTAATGTTGTTGCCACCTAGGTTTTTGATTTGGAAAGTCATAAAACGTGACATCTATTATGGTCTCTTCTTGGTCGCTAGGGTTGTCAGAGAATTTGTCATTCACATCATTCACATACTTGAAATTCTCCTGGGAGTTGTAAAAAAACTCTTCCTCTCCTTCGTCGTCCTATTTTCTCATTTTGGGTTTGTTTGAGGCTTGACTTTCACCCTCTTCCTCAACTACATTAACTATGTAATATGGGATCACGTCATAGCCATCCTTGTCATAGAGCTTGGTTGTGGGACCGTCACCCACAACACACACATCCAAAGTTGCCAAAATGTGTAAAGGCTCTAGTTCTTCTTCTAGAAAAGGTTTTGGGACGCATTCTTTGTATTATAAAGCCCTTTCTAAGATACACTCTTCGCGATGTAAGCTTCCACAATCTGAAGCTCCTCACATCTATAGCTGTTTGGATTGGCCTAACCAAGCTCGAAGTTCAGATCTGGCTAGCGTAGCATAATCACATTCCTCAAAGTTATTTCCATGTTTCTTAGGTATATATGGTCGTATCCCCAATCCTGGACCATTTTTAACTGTCTCATGAATGGTCTTCCAAGTACTATGTCGTAGTTGTTCTTCTTGCCAAAATCGGCAATAGCAAATGTATGCTCATATTCAATTTTGCAAGAGGTGACAATGAATTTCTCTATCCACGAGCCGAAGTTTCATTCTTGTTGCTCTTAAAGCGGTTTTTTTCCATTTTTTCCAAGTTTCTTTTGTAGCTATGGCTACCCCAGCTCCATTGTCAAGAATTGCTATGGTGATGACACCTTGATTGTGGTCTTTGAACTCCTACCGGTCTTGGAAGAGCTCTTGTTGCATATCTTGGCACTGGTGGGGCTTGTGCTTGTGCTACTTGGGCTTGTGGGACATACTGGCGTTCCTTCATGTATCCCTTGTTATAATAGCACTCCTCAATCACATAATTTGTCCATTTATGCTCTATCACACACGATTTAGGTTGCTTAACCTGCGGCTTAGCACATGGATTGATCCTTTTGAGCACCTCTTCAATGAGCTGTTCTTGATTTATCAAGAATTTGGATTTTTGTACTGACTTGGTGGATTTGGATCCACTATGTTGTGACGAGGAATCATTGTCTTAATCCTTGTATTATCCTTCCTTATAGACATCATAATCATCCACCAAGTAGAGAGCTACTTTTGTCAATTCATTCAATGTAGGGCTCTTTTTCATGTGAAGGTCTTTTTGAAGATCCGCGTTCATCAGTTTTTGGAAAAAATGAGCATTAACCTTGGTAGGTTGGCAGTTCTCCTCCAGACATAACTTCACATATCTTTTCAGCCATAAGACTCCTTTTGTACAAATTTTCCTTCTTTTTTCTTGAATTTATAGATTTGCGAGACGGTGTTGTGAGCTATACTCTTTGAGAGAATTCCTCAATAAACTCGTCACAAACACCTCTTTAACCGATTTGAAATCTCTATGTTCTACGGAATTGAACCAAGTGGCAGCATCTTCTTCCAAGGTTAGTCCAAATCTTGCGAATTGTGTTGGAAAGTCTAGGACTTGCTCAACTCTAATGACGTGCACAAAAACTATCACGTGATCCCTTGGATCTTTGTTTCTGGAATATTTCTTGTTTACCCACTTTTGGTATGGGATGGTCTTATCTTTTGGTGGTCTATCAATCTAAGCATAGGGTCTCCTAGTCCTCCTCTATGAGCTCTTTTTGACCTAGGTTATGGTAAGTGTTCCTCCCCTAAGGGTGCTCCTAATCATAATTCTTGGCTAGTCTCGCAGGTGGTTGCTCCTCTTGTTGGACCCTTTCTTCTTGTTTTCATTATCAATGTGGTGCTTCTGTCCTAGCCGGATTTGACGTTCTTGTTCTACTCTCACCTTGGTACTATTGATGGAGTGGTGGTATTGGTGGCGCTCCTAGCTCTGACATGGCTTGATAACCACCTCTATTTGTGTTCTACTGTGTTGCATATTGAGACATGCTTGAAATGATAGCGACGTGGCTTGGATTTTGAGGGTTGGGAAATGGCTATCTAGTGGTTGCGACGGGGTTTCATAAACTTTTGAGAAGGGATTTGTGGATTTGCTAGGGGTATGTGTGAGTTTTTGCTTCTTTTCAGAAGCCTATGTAAAAAATTCTAGTGTTATCATTCTTTCTACATCCCCTAGATGGATTGGCTCATATTCTCATCCGTACTTATCGACAAAAATGATATTGGTTCCTGTTGTTGTGTCATAAGAAAACAAGTACATGACTTTGTCTTTTCTTAATTCATTTACATGGGGTTCCATGCAACGGTAGTAAGAGATGAATCTCCCATCCTCGTGCTTGTAAATCTCAAAGTTTTCATGAATTGTAGCCACTCTTGTCACTCTCTTGTCATGAATGTAAAAGGATAACAATGTTTGGTTGATGTACATTCCATCCAAAGTGAGCTGCCAATGCACATAGAAAATGAAACAGTAGTCATACAACACATGGGAGAAAAGGTCTCTTCATTGTCAATGCCTTTTTGTTGTGCATAACCTTTTGCAAAAAATATAGTCTTGTAGCGAGCAATCTCACCATGTGGTTTGCATTTTGTAAGCCCATATTTCATTATCTATAAGTGCATCATATCTTGATTGCATTGAAGCCATCTAATTTTCTAGAATTTTGTGCTTCATCAAAAGAAAGAGGTTCCTATTAATCACATGAACTAGAAACAATCAAAGCATAACAATTTGATGCATGACAAGAACATGAATGCGTATGACTAGACATAGCTACATCCAATTTATTATCACAAAAAGTATGCACCATCCATTTTGGCATATCCCTTTCCACATCAAGTACATCATGTACATTTGCATCAGTAATAGGTTGATCTATAACATTTTTTGAAACCCCCATAGGCTATACATATTTCTTAATGGAATTACATTCAAGTTTCCCAAGGATTCCCCTTTGGATAGTGCATGTGATTGTGTATGTATGTAGATTGAGACATTAGCAATTATGGCTATGCCAAATTAAGCTAAGACCGAGTAGCATGCTTTCTAGAGTTTATTTTGATGCTTGTTTACTATGTATAAAGTATTTGTATGTCCTTTGTAAAAAAAGCCATTACCTTATACATATCATCCATAAAGCTTAAATTAAGCTAGAAAAGTGCAGGAGAGGGTTCGGCCCATAGGAAACTGGCTTCAGATTTTAAGCCTCAAGTGAAGGGCCCTTCAGTGAGTGACGCCATTTCATAGTTAGCACTGCTTAAAAATCAATATAGTTTAAGCTATTACATAATAATGCAAGGTATTCAGGTACAAAAATTGAGAGGTACAATAAAGAGACCGAGTTGGGGTTAGGCCCTCTGGAGGTGAGAGATTTAGCCCATAGGAGAGCTATAGATCAAAAGCAATAGGTGAAAGGTATTTCATATCATAGGGCAAAGTCATAAAAATTTGAGTGAGGAATTTGTAGGCATAGGATAGGCCAATAGTAGGCCACATATGAAGCTGATGTGTGTGTGTGTGTGTGTGGTAAGATATACACAAAATAACATTTTAGGAAGGTGGCTTGCATAAAAGGTTCCATATTTGATTTACTTTTTCATAATTTGATCAGAATGACAATTATCTTATACATTAGGACTACACCAATTTACGAGATGAAATAATCCTTCATCTCTAAGGTTCGGACTGCAACAAAGCTAAACCTCTTTAAGCAAAGATAGAATTCTCACATGCATCCATATAGACAAGACCATAGATTTTGTTTGGTTTGGATACGTATGGCAGATGTCAAAAAACCTATCGGTTGTTATCCATGTTTTACATAAAAATTATTAGACTAGCTACTATCCTAAATGTCTAAGTGTATGAAGGGATCTCACCTGCTTTCCCTCTTTCAAAAAATAACTATATAATAATTCAAAGATTTTCTTTATTTTTTAAAATTGGAAAATTAGATCTTTAGGGTTTTCAAACAACTATTCTTAATCTAACCCTATCCAATCCATCCAAATCAAGCCACTCAAGAAACTAGGTATTCAAAATTCGGCAACATGTAAGTCTCAAATCAGAGAGCGTAATAATTGACCGGTCAATTAGGTTCACATATGCAAGAATCCAAGTCTGAAGAGAGTAGTGATGCCTCATGTCGTCTTTGCCAAAGTTTCATCCTCTTATACCTCATTTTTTAAATAAAAATCACCAATGAAACCAAGCCAAAACAAGTAGGGAAGCTCCTTCTTAGAATAAACAACAATTACAAATAGGATCAAACAAACTCAAAATGTAGCTTGTTAGCAACCCTATCTCTTCCACCTATAATCTCCAACCTCAAGAATCTAGAACCTGCCAAAGAAAGCAATATCCTATAGTTGGGGTTTCCCTCAAGCATATGTGTCGTGAGTGCCCAAGCAAGGCACACCAAATCAAAGTTTATGCCCGAGCAATACCATAGCAAGAAACCAACATAATATACCTCTTTTAAGAGTTAGTGACATTAAAGAGTCACTGAACCATAAGTTTTTAAGATCAATACTCGTTCGGTACAAGCAGATCAAAACCTAGTCAAAGAAAAAAATCCCAGATCCTTTGAAGTAGAGCATTCCTACTTTATCAAAAAATGTAACCACGATCAAATAGATCAATAATCAAAAGCAAAAAATATGTAAAGTTACGGTTACTTTAGATTCAAGTAAAGGAGAACTGAAAATGTTTATAAAACTTGATCCAATAGTCAAAAATATTCCAATCAAAGTGCAAATTGCATTTATCTGAGCTTTTTTTAGAAAAAGAACATTTGTACACAGAAGATCAAAATTCCATCGGTGCATTGTCTATAAAATTCAAAAAAACAATAAAAGGAGAATTAGTCAATCCAGCACAATAGATTTCTTGAGCTCTCCTTGAGTTGTGCAGTATTAAAATAATCAAAATAATTAATATTTAACCTTCAAATCAGTATCCAACTAGTCAATTATAGAACAATTAGAGAGTATAAACACACAACACCCCACGTACAACATGTCTTTAAACACACAACACCCCAAGTACAACATGCCTTTAAACACACAACACCCCAAGTACATCACTCCTTTAAACATTACCAATGCCAACAATAAACCAAAGTGGTGTCAATATCATCACGTAAAGAGAGACACCATATGATCAATAACCAACTAGTTAAAATAATGAATAGAGTTATTTGCTATAAATATCATTCATGCCAAAGCAATGAGCTAGGAGAAGCCAAGATTCATCACTACTAAAAACTAAATCTCACCTAAAGCAAGCATTAGTAAACATTAACCATAATGGGGTGAATAAACATTGAAGGAAAGAGTAGGGTATCAAGATCCAACCAAATATGTTGTTCAAAACCTTCATTAATAAGTCTAGACATAGAGGAACTCATCATAGTTATAGTTGAGTCCAAAACAAAGATTGATCCTTGTCCAAGTGTTTCAGAATCTCAAAAAAAGAAACACCCAAATTAACTCCAGCACGGGAAAAAATACCCAAAGCAATAGAATCAATTTACTAGTACAAACAAAAGTGCGCATGAGCCAAAGATAGGCAACCACACAATGTGTGCAAACAAATTCATGCAAAGGTAAATGAATAATAGAATTATACAGCAAATGAGGCAAGTAGCACCATGGTTGCTTATCAAATAATCGTTTAACCGAGAAAACCAAAGGAGCATCAAAGTGGGAGACCAACAAATGACTTCAAGAATAGGCTAGTAGCCCATCATTAAAACGCCATTTTCATTACTCAAATAACCAACATTAGTATGCTAGTTTCAAAATCCAATCAAGCCAGTATTTCACTCAAATTTTTTTCAGGCAATGCAAAATTGGATGGCCCTTTCCAAGTATGAGAATATGATTTCGTCAAATGAATTTTAGCTAGTTTTTTAGTTTCAAACACGAACTAATATAGACAAACTTTGAAGAGAAAAAAATGACACATCATTTAAATATTATCAAAGATCTATGAAGATGAAGCTCCGTCAACCATTCCCAAGTGTTGCATTGTTGAGTAATGCTAGTGAATCAACAAAACAAAAAAATAGCATCACGAGAGATCCCTCTACATTCACTCTCTTGAAAACCTAAAGACAACCAGTAAACCAAAACAAAGTGAGGGAAATACAGTCCCTCACCTCTTAAATAAATGTTTGAGGCCTTTGTAGTGAGATGGCAGCCACTATCCACCAAGCCAAGTATTAGCCCGTTTAGCTAAATTGTCATTAATAGGAGGAGGGGAAATTAGTGCCTTACGAAGTTGACTCGTTAGAACATCAGAGGGGAAAGACAGACAATTGGGTACTCCAAGGGTGATGTGGTGATGTAGAGACACCATATGGGGGGGAATTCAAGCATTGTAGCATTGGACAAAGAGGGGAGCATGATTCCACGAGTAGCAGATCCATGTTCAATAGCTACACGAAATATGCAGGTCAAGGCGTGAGGGAAAGAAAGAGTCCATGCCACATGAAAATCACCATGAGTGGGAAGTCCATTTTCAAGGTATCAAGTTTAGGGCATGGTTGTACAAACCATTGTACAATCCATTGGCCGACGACTATGTGTCTCAGATAGTCGTTATGTGTTAGCAAGCTACAATAGCTGGGAGGGAGGTAAGTGGGAGCATACCATCAATTTAGGACAACCGTTGGGATTATAGTGCGAAGCGCCGATTTTCTTGAAGAGAGAGGGTTCTACTCTAAGAGGAGATATGAGAAGAGAGAACATCAAGTAAATCACGTGTGTATATGTGTGTGTGTGTGTGTGTGTGTGTGTGTGTGTGTGTTTGTTGTTGTTTTAAATTAATGGATATACAAAAAAGAACATAATAGTTCAAAAGACAGTTGGCTTTATACAAGCAACAAGGAGTAGCACAAAAAAAACTTAGTCCTTGAATTATTTTTATACATAGATATAAGAATGAGGTCTCATTCTAGTGTTTTTGAACATGGGGTAGTTAGTACTGATTGTTCTATAATGTGACAAGACATTAGTGATGGATAGCAGCTAGGCGAAAAATATTCCAAGAAAGGATAGAGTCCTCACCTGCATTCATTCAAAAAAGACAACATATATGTTAGCTTTGAATGCCTTCTACAGGTGTCCATGGACTTTATCAATTGTTATCCATGTCCATCTTAGAACCTTTTTAACTTAAAAACCAATTGTTCAAAGTAGTTCTTGATTTTTTCCAAGCATAAGGTGTGTTATTTTTGTTCCTTTTTACATTCCTTGTAAATGTATAATAAAAAAAGGTCATCACTCCTTTGAGATTCCATAGAGTTATTGTAGGTTATAAATATGGTTATTAAATACCCCAATTTTTAAACCCTTAAATAGCTTATTTATGTAGTTTAAAATCTTGATCGGAAGGCCATTACCCCCTCTAATCCAAGTGTATTACACCCAACTTTTATCCCAATTTTAATGTATCCTTCTACCAATCACTCCAATACGTTTCTTGCTCAAAATGTCTTGATTTTTCTAAAGGATTTTAATGTTGCCATGAATTCATAATGTTTTTGCATAGGCCACACTTGTGATCCTTTTAGAACAAAGCACTACTTAAGCCACACAGGCTACTTTAACAACCAGTAATTGAGGTTAAAAAATTGGATTTTAGTTAAGTCGTTCCTAGATACTTGAAGCAAAGAGATACCCCATACATTTCTTTAAACACTAATGTAGCTCCATGGTTTCTATGCCAAAGGTTTAATGCTTCAACCAGAGATATCAAACTATGCTATCACCACTTTTAATGCTCTTGGGACAAGATTTAAATGGAAGAAACCCAAACCAGAGACGGAGCCTAATTTTGCTCAATTAATCTAAAAAATATAACTGAGTGAGATATTTAAGTACTCGAGGTGCCATCCCTATTTTTTTCAAAAAAATTTGCAATTGATCATCCTTTAATGGCAAAAAAGATAAACAAAAAGTCAAGACAGTAGGCAAACACCGCGTCATCTGTGTTTTTCTTTAATCCAAAAAAAAACCAACATTTTAGAGCATTTGCAACACACATATAGAGTAGGCCAACATAAATACCAATAGTTTACAAAGTGAGATGCATGTGTGTGTTTCTTTTTTTAAAACAGCCAATGCAAAGTCTATGTTGAACACGATAAAGCACATCAAGCACAGGTTGTGAGAAAAATTACCCAGCAAGGTGTAGCACCAATAGTATGGCATGTATCAAGAAGATCATGCAGAGGTTTTAAACCTATTACACAAAAATTTTAAAAAAATCCCACCAAGTAGTATAGTTAGCAAAGCTCATTGTGCTTCACTAACCCAGTACCATTTACATCAATTAATTGAGCGAGAATGCTCAAGTGGGTGAGGTGCGATCCCCCCATTTTTAAAACCAAAACCACATGGCAGAGCATCATTCCATGCCAGATAGCAAGACAAGTAACACCAAAGGTCAAGACAGTAAGCACCATATGTGTGTAGGTAAGGCATTCTTTAAATACCTAGCAATGCCAGTATGCCGATAGAAAAAACCATTAAACCATTAAAGCATATGCACAATGCAGTAGTATGTTAACAGAAACCCAAGTAAAAGCTGCAAACTAGAACTAGATAAGCACCGACCTGAGATGTTTGTTCCACTAATTCCGTAATGCTCAACAAGCGGCAATGCATTCTCTCCTCTCTTTCACATACACACACCAATGCAAACAAGGCTAAGTGAGGGGCCAAATCAACCCTCACCTATTTTTATAGCAAAATCACACGGTTGAGGCCTCTTATATTGCACAAGGTAACAAAGTCGCCCCCCCCCCCCCCCCCCCCCCCCCCCCCCCCCACCACACACACACACACACACACACACACACACACACACACACACACAATATGATCATTCAGTAGGTGCTAGTTTTTAGGCAAAAGCATACCCAATGCAGCCACCATAGGTTACCTAGTAGAAACTATATGATGATGAGAGAGAGAGAGAGAGAGAGAGAGAGAGAGAGAGAGAGAGAGAGAGAGAGAGAGAGAGAGAAGAAAAGTTTATGAGTATGCACAGCAGAGCAGGGTCACTTGCATATGATAGACGCAGGTTATGCGACAGGGGAAGAGAGAGAGGGGAGGCAGCAAGGTCATGAATGGATTTTATAAGAATAAGTTGGAGTCATAACACATGTAAGTGCCACGTACATAGTGTTAGAGTTGCCACCCTCCCAATAAGGGTGCCCTCCTACGAGGGCCATAGGAGATAAGTAGTATATGAGAAGCAACCATGTGTGGAGTCCCCCGCAAGAGAGACATAAACTAGTCAAGGGGGGGGGGGAGGGAGGAACCCTTTTTCTTAAGTGCTTAGGAGGGTTTCAGATTAGCAAAATTCCTCAAGGTTCACGGTACCCACTCTAGATAGAAACATGCTTCAAATCAAAATTGTTGGGAGTGTGAGTGTGAGCATGTTCATATTAGTAGCTAAAGCATGAACTCGGTAAAGGGAAACCCTAAGCTATCAGAGATAGTGTTTTTGAGGGAGAGAGTGTGAGGGCATGGGTTTAATCAATTATGGCTGATAGTAGTACATGTGTGTGTGTGTGTGTGTGTGTGTGTGTGTTCTCCTATCCCAGGCGCCATAAAGAATGGGTTGGCACTAGGCCCATTGTGTATGGGCCTATTTCCATTAAACAAATGAGATTAGTGCAATTAATTTTTAAGCCAGGCTAGTTATTTAATGAAATAGCCTTAGTGATAGCACTAATTAGGTTGTTTCTCTTGGAGCCATTGAGGCAGAATTTGTGAATGAGATGATTGATGTCTTCCCATGCCGAGAAGCAGTTAGAAGAAGAATATAAGATCATGTAAAGTAGACTAATACATGTGTTTATTGCTGCCTTATGAGGTCGATCACTAATCTTTTTAACAAATTATATAGAAGAGATTTTAAGATTGTCCCTTTTTCAGATGAAACGAAAATCAAAGTTTCCATTACAAGGATTGTGTAGCAGAATTGAGAAATTAAGGAATTTTTCTGAGGCTAAGGATATCATCCATGTATCTATAGGTATGATTAAATAGAGAAAGTTTATGATTGGTATTTTTATTCTTCATGGTCTCAAGAAACCATTTATATTAAAAAAAGGCTAGGTATAAGTTGCACATAAGGGGTGAGCATGAAAAGCCCATTGGAATACCAAGGCTTTGGTTATAGCACTGGCTACCAAAGTGTACACAAAAATGATCAAGAAGCCATGAAATGACGGTATTAAGTTTATTCTCATCAAAATGGGATGTATGTTATGAGTTAGATTTTTTAATCCATCTAGGTTTATTGGTGAGAAAAGTCCTCTTATCGGAGCGTGGCTAAATGCAATCTTAGTCATTTTTTTCAAAACATTTTTCAGTCATGTATCTACATTAAGGGGAATGTTTTTGTAACATTCAGTAATGTCAGCAAAGAAAGGTGAAAGATCTGAGTGGGAAGGTTAAGAATAACCTCTCTAAAGCTTTTAACCATCCAAAAGGGATTGTAATGGATTTTGAGAAAATCTAAACATATCTTTTGTGTTGACACACACACAGATTCAAACTCGGTTAATACAAGGTCAAGGCATAAAGTAATGTCCTTAGTAATATCAGTAAAGATTCTGTTTGAGGCATCAGATATCCACCGGAGCTTGTGTTTGTGACGTTTGTAAGTAGGAAATAATACAGGTAATTTGACAGTCTTAAGAGAATACCCGAGATCACTACAGTGTTTTGAAATAATATTGGTAACTTCAAGAGGAGATAAGTTAAGTAAAGTAAACTCACCCCTAGATAGTCATAAGTGAGCAGCTTTCCATGTAAGGTTTTTGTAGATAAGAGTAGGGCAATTGGCAGCTTTATCAAGATCAACAATAAACCAACTTTGTGCAAGTCTTTGAAATTTTAAGCTGAGGTCGGGTGTGATCCAAGTGCTATCAGTAGATAGCCATTTATGCGGAAAAGAGTCACCTTTTGCAAAAAACATTGTTGAACCAATTTGGTTAAGTCCAATAGGACTGTCTTCTCCAATCGGAGAGTATTTACTAGCTCAGTCAAACAGCTAAGTAAAGCTGAGAGGAAAAGGTAAAGGTTTTTTTTTGGAAAATTTGGAATGTGATTAAGTCCTTTAGCAATGATTTTTTGGATTGTAGGATCACTAATCACCTTAAGGTCACAAGTGCAGACATGCCTTCCTAAATCACCAGAGTCTTTACAAAAAGTATCAAACTCACAAGAACAATCAGGGACAGTATTGTGGCATAAAAAGTCATTATTGTAGACTAAACTTTAAACATGTTGATAATATGTCAGCCAGTTAAGACCTTATCTAATATCTTATGGTTACCAAAAAGTATATCAAAACACTCACAAAAGATAGACTTAGGTAAAAACCAATCCAAGAGTTCATATCTGGTACAAACAATGTATATAGATAAGCTTTGCCTAGAAGTCTTTTTTAAGAGACGCTTCCTTCCTCTCCCTCCAGTAAAGCTATAAGATTTTCCCCTATTGAAGCTAGAAAAAGTGCTAGGTGTTAGAAAAGATGTGAAAGAGCTATTGGGGGTGGTTAAAGAGTTAGGTCTTTTTATGAGAGAGAATGGTCATCTTCAATGCAAGGTTTGAGTAATCCAGTAACAATTTTGACTCCCTTGTACTTGGAATAAGTGGTGAGATAAGTGCTAGGTTCTTTTGATGTGAGTTCCTTAAGAATATCAAGCATCATGCCACGAAAGGTGTTAAAAGAAATCTGAGCAATGTGGTTTGGATTGTCCTCCCAACCATGAGCAAACAAGGGATAAATGAAAGTCAACAGGTTTTTGAGGGAAGATTTGTTCTAAGTGATGAGAATAAACCAACTATCATGGTCAAAACACATGATACTGGACTCACACGAGGCCTTTGGGTCCAGAACTTGTAGGCACATTTTATGTATGGTCAAAAGACATTCCAAATAGACTCAGGGTAGAAGTCTAGATATATCTTGGCGAACTCCATATTTTCTTTCATGTAAATATAGAGACCAGCATTAGACAAACACTTAGAGTGGTCAATAAATTTAGGTTTAAAGGGGCCTTAATGAGTTCCCCTTTGTCTAGGAACTATCCACCTTTAAGAACTTTGAGTCTGTAATCCTCCACAGTGGAGGCGGGGAGGATGGCTATATATATTCATGTTTCACTTAGGATAGGTGCCAAAAAAGCTTTGTTAGGAAGGACCCAAAGGTGATGGTCAACTTCAAACGATTCTACCTCAATTTGTCTGACTTGAAGAATAGGGAAGACTTTGGAAACTTTAGGAACCATTTCTAACAGGTTGGGGTCACTGACGGAGAAAAGGTTGTTTTGAAATTCTTTGACAGCTTCTAGAGTAGCATTGTCCCTCCAAAAGATGCCGCTAGGTAATGGGATAATAGGGGTAGTAGGGGTACTAACAAAAGCAGGATTGAGGCCGCATAATTTTTTTAAAAAATTTGACAATTTTGCACCAGAGGAAGAAAAACGATCCAACTCTTGGTTGTATTGTATGGAAAGTATGGGTAATTGGGCAATGTATTGGGAGATCATAGCTGTACCATCGTTACCATCTTTGTCTAAAGTATCCAAAGTTTTGACCCAGTCATTAAAAGAGAGTATGTGTAAAATAGAAGACTTCTTGTCAGAAGCAAGGGTTGATTTATAGATAAGTTGTGATGCTTCCAAGCTGCTTATACATCATAAGACAAGAGAGGCCACCACAGAAAGAGGTTCAAAAGTTATCTCCATACCTTGGGAGAGGAAAATGGCCTGTAACAAACATTTTGAAGAATTAGAAGGATACTATTTAGGGTAAGAGATTACAATGCTTTTGGTCTCTCGGGCAAGAAAGGGTCTAGATCTAGGGGCATGGGCTTTTTTAGAGGGATGATGTTTTAGGTAAAGTCTAATTTGTTCTATAATCCTTGCATGTTTCTCCGGGTCATGGATGACTCTCATGCAAGCAATCAATTTATATTGAGTGTGTACCTAAAAGATTATATAAATCAAAGTTAGAATAATTGGATAGACCTGCAACCATAAAATTGGCAAAGTCAAAAGACTACAATAGCCGTGAGCACGAATCCTAAACTATAGTCTAAAAGGATAGAGTCCTTACTTGCATCCATTCAGACAAGACAATATATATGTTAGCCTTAAATTCATTTTACATATGTCGATGGACTTTATCAGTTGTTATCCATGTCCGTCTTACAACCTTTTTAACTTAAAAACCAATTATCCAAAGCAGTTTTTGCTTTTTTTCAAGTATAAAGGTGTGTATTTTTTGTTCCTTTTTACATTCCTTTTAAACTTGTAATCAAAAAGGTCATCACTCCTTTGAGATTCAAGTAAGTTATTGTAGGTTATTAATATGGTTATTAAATACCCCAATTTTTAAGCCTTTGAATAGCTTATTTATGTAGTTTAAACTTTTGATCAGAAGGCCATTACACCTTCTGATCCAAGTGTATTACACCCAACTTTTATCCCCATTTTAATGCATCCTTCTACCAATCAGTCCAATAGGTATCTTGCTCAAAATGTCTTGATTTTTCTAAAGAATTTTAATGTTGCCACGGATTGCATAGGCCACACTTGTGATCCATTTAGAACAAAGCACTACTTAAGCCACACAAGCTACTTTAAAACGACCAGCCAGAGTAATTGAGGTAACTGGTTTTTAGTAAAGGCGTTCCTAGATGCCCGAAGCAAAGAGATACCCCATACATTTCTTTAACCACCAAAGCAGATCCATAGTCTTTATGCCAAAGGTTTCAATGCTTCAACCAGAGATATCAAACTATGCTATTACCACTTTTAAGTGCTCCTGGGACAAGATTCAAACGGAAGAAACCCAAATCGGAGATGGAGCCTAATTTTGCTCAATCAGTCTCAAAAAAAATTTTGATTAAATAACTCAGTAAGAGTGTTTAAGTCCTCGGGATACCATCCCATCCTTCAACGTCAAAAAAGATAAATGGAAAGTCAAGAGAATAGGCAAACACCGTGTCGTCTGTGTTTTTCTTTAATCCATTAAAAAACCAACATTTTAGCGCATGTGCAACACACATATAGAGTAGGCCAACATAAGTACCGATAGTTTACAAAGCGAGATGTGTGTGTGTGTGTTTCTTAAAAAAAAAACCAATGCAGAGTTTGTGCTAAACACGATAAAACACATCAAGCACAGGTTGTGAGAAAAATTACCCAACCATGTGTAGCATGAACATTATGGCACGTATCAAGCAGATCATGTGGAGGTTTAAACCTATTACGCAAAAACTAAAGGTTGCGAAAAAAAAACCCCTTTGGGTAGTACAGACAGCAAAGATCATTGTGCTCCAATAACCCCAGTACCATGTAGACCAATTAATTGAGCGAGAATTCTCAAGTGGGTGAGGTGCCATCCCCGTTTTTTAAACCAAAACCACGCGGCATACCATCATTCCATCCCATATAGCCAAAAAAGAAACACCAAAAGGTCAAGACATATGCACAGTACATTAGTATGTTAACAAAACCCCAAGTAAAAGCTGCAAACGAGAACCAGATAAGCATCAACTTGAGATGGTTGTTCCACTAATTCCATAATGCTCAGCAAGCGGCAATGCACTCTCTCCTCTCTTTCACATAGACACACCAACACAAACAAGGCTAAGTGAGGGGCCAAAGAAAACCTCACCTCTTTTTATAGATGAATCACACGGTTGAAGCCTATTATATGAATCACACGGTTGAAGCCTCTTATATTGCACAGGGCAGAGAGTCCCCTGCCCCCCCCACACACAATCTGATCATTCAGCAGGTGTGAGTTTCCAGTCAAAAGCATACCCAATGCAACCACCAAGGGTTACACGGTATAAGCTATATGATGAGAGAGAGAGAGAGAGAGAGAGAGAGAGAGAGAGAGAGAGAGAGAGAGAGAGAGAGAGAGAGAGAGAGAGAGAGAGAGAGAGAGAAGAAAAGGGTAGGAGTATGCACAACAGAGCATGGTTGTCTGCACATGATAGACAAGGGTTATGTGCCAGGGGAAGAGAGAGAGGGGAGGCAGCAAGGTCGTGAATTTATTTTATAAGAATAAGTTGGAGTCATAACACATTTAAGTGCCACGTAGAGAGTGTCAAAATTACCACACTCCCAATAAGGGTGCCCTCCTATGAGGGCCATAGGAGATAAGTCGTAAATGAGAAGCAACCAGGTGTGGAGTCCCCTGCAAGAGAGAGATAAACTAATCACCCCGGGGATGGGGGGGGGGGGGGGGGGGGGGGGGAACCCTTTTTTAAAGTGGTCAGGAGGGTTTAGGATAAAAAAATTGCTCAAGGTTCAAGATACCCACTGTCCATAGAAACATGCTTTAAATCAAAATTGTTGCGAGTGTGAGTGAGCGTGTTCATATTAGTAGTTATAACATGAACTCGGTAAAGGGAAACCCTAACCTGTTAGAGATAGTGTTTTTGAGGGAGAGAGTGTGAGGACATGGGTTTAATCAATTATGGTCAATAGCAGTACCTGTGTGTTTGTGTGTGTGTGTGTGTGTGTTCCAATAACAATATAATATATACACCAAAGAATCCTTACAAATTACAAAAGACACTAGAAACTATGTCAATGAAACGGTGGTATGATTCCCACTCATAGTACAAAACAGTCTTTATACACAAGTACAAGAGAATCAAGAGCCTGAAGATATATAAGTCCACCATCTTCAAGCCAAGGAACTTTGAAAACCATAGTTGAGAAGGTAACCCTCACTTGCACCCATGGAAACAACACAACATATAGTTAGCATTGGCACCGTATGCAGGTGATGCATGGGTATCCCACATGTTATAATTGTCACCCAACTAGATTGCTTTCAAAGACAAATAATAAGAAAGGTAAAGCTAACCATAACATATATTCAGAGATGGTTTGATTTACAAGGGGTTGCAAGGAAACCATGAGGATCCCCTTTTGCTTTGCAAGCTCTCATGAGATAAGCTCGGAGACGAGTTTTATGAGGCTTTTTAGCCCCGAAGTGGGCCACATATACCTGTTTCTTAACTTTATAGAGTTTGGCATTAATAGCCGCTATTTTTTTTGGGTCAGTAATAGTACTCATACATGCAGTCAATCTATACTTTGGATTCGCCTCTGTAACACAAAGAGATGTTAGTATGTATGTACTACACCTTCCTAGATGGAGTCGAAAAAAACCACATAAAAGGTAGTAAGTATGAATGCTCAATTCCCCTTAATCATAAACACATAGAGGTGGGATATTCCAGAATCCCCCAGTTGTTCCAAAGGCCAAGGGAGTCCAAAGCCCATTAAATAACATAAAATTAATGCAATGAGTAGCCATATTCAGTCACATACGCAGCTATAAGGTAACCATTCACAACCATATTTGGCCATATTTCACAACCCTTCACAACCATATTCGGCCACAACCATTCTTAACCATATTCACAACCATATTCGGCCACATGAGCAGCTTTGCCAAAGATTTGTCACACAACAATCAACATGCATAGACCATATCTGAGCAAGAAAGGAAAGCTCAATAAAAAACCCCAGAGGCACCTCATCTGAACAGTAACCGCAACAGCTCAAGGTAAGCCAATACCTACCATATAATATAGGGACATCCACCAAGTTGTAAGAAAAAACTTCTATCACTACGTTTTAGCCAAAAAAATCTCAAGGCAACCATTATCTTGCATTGAAGGAAGGATACAACCTTTCAATGTATTTCACTGCTCATATACACGCCTATGACAGGGTAGTAGACATATATTGAAAGAATTCCCTAAAGTCAAAAGGAGAGTAAAAAAACCAGTGTCGCAGATACCAAAGGGTCAATGGAAGTTGCTAACCATATAAAATTCATACTTCAGCTTAGTATAGCCAAGACATGCATGAGTTCTATTACCATATCAAAAAGTGAATCACAACACATCCAAGCAGCTCAGACAAAAGTTCCATATCAGTGCCTAAGTCACCTGAGATTGAGTTAGAGCAGCAAGCTCCACAATATTTTGCTTGTCTTTGCCTTTTTCCATAGATCCAACCACTCTAACAATATACACCCTTGTAGGCAAAACCCTCACAATCCCAAGGTACAGACAACCCTTCACTAGTACACACACACACACACACACACACACACACACACACACACACACACACATACACACACCCCCCATAGAAGCACATATGTACCAATGCTAAGTGAGCATGGAAGCTCACCTTTTATAGGGTATGATTCCAGTAGACAAATTCCTTCCACATCAATATGGCGGGTCCGATCTTCATGAGGGAGAAGAACCATCGGTGCCGCCTTGTACACACACACACACACACACACACACACACACACACACACACACACACACACACACACACACACACACACACACACACACACACACACACACACACACACACACACAAGACGTCACCAAGAGGGAGCCATCACATCATCAAGCGGATGAGGACAAGGTATACAAAGTCAAGCCAGCCAGTTCAAAACCCCACTATCCCACTTAAATCCTAAAGTGTTTGGTACCATACATTAAGAATCCACCCACTAATTTCCCATTTAGAAATTCACCTAGTGAATTCAAACGATTATTCACAAGAAATTTACAGGCTAATACTAGTTACTGAGACCAGTCCCTAGCTAATTATACCTAGGAAGTGGCAACAAGCCACTCCTATATTCCAGAAGGAGGTAAACTGCATATAAACAGTAGCATGTGTGTGTGCGCGCCCGCGCTATACTGATTTCTTAGAGTTGTTAACAAGTTGGGTGAGGGTATGGACACACTTCTCAAACAACATGGTTTGAACCAAGGAGTTGTCTAGATCAGCAGAAGCTCTTGCTATTAATTCAGATGCCATAGGGTCATGAATGCATCTAAGTACTTGAAGCGAGGCTTTAGAAAGAGGCTCAATAGGAAACTCTAACCCTTGAAATAGTGCTAAGCTCTGCATGGTCAAATAAATGTTGATTAGAGAAATATATGACTAGTGGTAAGAATTGGTAGCCTCTTCAGCCTTCACCGACTAGGAGAACCTATAAGGGCCGTGTGAAGTAGGGATCGGTTCCAGGTAATCTATCTAGGACACAAACGGAGGGATAAAATATAGTAACTAGGTTTGAATAGTATCAAAACTACTCTTGGTGCTAGGTGTGTGTGCGTGTGTTTGTTCCATTAACAATATAAGATAAACACCAAAGAATCCTTTCAAATTACAAAAGACACTAGAAACTATGTCAATGAAAAGGTGGTATAATTCCCATTCATAGTACAGAACAGACTTTATACACAAGTACAAGAGAATCAAGAGCCTGAAGATATATAAATCCGCCATCTTCAAGCCAAGGAACTTTGAAAACCATAGTTAGAAGGTAACCCTCACCTGCACCCATGGAAACAACACAACTTTCAGTTAGCATTGGCATCGCAGGTGATGCATGGGCATCCCACATGTTATAGATGTCACCCAACTAAATTGCTTTCAAAGATAAATAATAAGAAAGGTAAAGCTACTCATATATTCAGAGATGATTTCATTTACAAGGGAGGAAAAACATTTGGAGCCCCTTTTGCTTTGCAAGCTCTCATGAGATAAGGCTGGAGACGAGTTTTATGAGGCAATTTAGCCTCGAAGTGGGCCACATATACCTGTTTCTTGACTTTACATAGTTTGGCATTAATTACTGCTATTTTTTCAAGGCCAATGACAGTGCTCGTGGAGTCAATCTATAATTTGGAGTCACCTGTAACATAAAAAGATGTTAGTAAGTAAGTCCTACACCTCCTTAGACGGAGTCGAAACCACATGTAAGGTAGTAAGTATGAGTGCTAATCCCCTAAATCATACAACATATAGATGTGATATTCCATAGTTCCACATTTGTTCCAAAATCTAGGAAAGGGAGCCGCCATGGCCCATAACTTCAATGCAATAAGCAACCATTTACAACCTCACTTGCAGCCCATTTACAACCATATCTACCATAACACAACCTACATAACCATATTCTTAACCATATTTGGCCATAATCAATCTTAACCCTGTTCACAACCAACCATTTATAACCATATTCGGCCAAGTTGAGCAATTTTACCAAGGATCTATATACACAACACTAAAACGGCATAGACCGTATTTGAGCAAGAATGGTAAGCTCGATAAAAAACCCAGAAGCTCATCAATAGTAGAATAACCACTGCGGCATCCTCAAGAATATACCAGGCTGTTGTTTTTTACCCCACAAGTAGGTCAACCCTACCATATAGGGTCATTCACCAAGTTTTAAGAAGAACTTCAATCATTACTTTTAGCTAAAAAAGAAATCCAGTATTGAAAGAGGATACCACCTTCCAATGATTTTTTTAAAAACATGCCTATGACATTCGGCCACAATCAATCTTAACCCTGTTCACAACCAACCATTTATAACCATATGCGGCCAAATTGTGCAATTTTATAAAGGATCTATATACACAACACTAAAACGGCATAGACCGTATCTGAGTAAGAATGGTAAGCTCGATAACAAACCCAGAAGCTCATCAACATTAGAATAACCGTTGCGGCAGCCTCAAGAATATACCAGGCCGCTGTTCTTTACCCCACAAGTAGGTCAACCCTACCATATAGGGTCATTCACCAAGTTTTAAGAAGAACTTCAATCATTACTTTTAGCTAAAAAAGAAATCCAGTATTGAAAGAGGATACCACCTTCCAATGATTTTTTTTAAAACATGCCTATGACAAGACCGTATATATGCATTGACAGATATCCCTAAACTCAAAAGGGAATCACAAAACCAAAGCCGCAGATACTAAACGGGTGCTCATATAAAAGTTTATGATATGTCAATCAAAAATTGAAAGCATTTTCTAAACTTGAAAGGCGAGTAAACTAACAGTGCCGTAGACGGAAAAGGCTCAGTAGAAGTTTCCATTCATGTACACATTCCGGTATATGCATGAGGAATATTACCATAACAACAAGTGAATCACAACACATCCAAACAGTATGGACGTTAGTCCATAACAATGCCATACGTCACCTGAGATTGAGTCGGAGCAGCCAACTCCACAATAGCCTGCTTATCCTGTCCTTTTGCCATATAGCCGACTACTTAACGCTACACCCTTTGTGGGTAAAACCCTCACAAATCCATTGTACACAAGTACACAGACACACCTTAGAAACACATAGTACCAATTCTAAGTGAGCACGGAAACTCACCTTATAGCAAGTGGCCCTATTCCTTTACAGTAGTATGGCGGGCCCAGCTTCAAGAGGGAGAAGATACAGCAGTGCCACCTTGTACTGTGGCCACATTCCTTCACAACAGTATGGTGGGCCTAGCTTCAATAGGGAGAAGATACAACATCACCACCTTGTACACACACACACACACACACACACACACACACACAGAGAGAGAGAGAGAGAGAGAGAGAGAGAGAGAGAGAGAGAGAGAGAGAGAGAGAGAGAGAGAGAGAGAGCACTGTAGCGCATACCCACCAAGGGGGGAGCCACCGTGATATTACACAGAAGAGGATAGAATTAACAGAGCCAGGCAACCCACCCAACCTCATAACCCTATTTAACTACTAAGGGTTACGTGCCATTAAGGTACCACCTACTAATATCTTTTCAAAAAATCACCTAGTGAATTCAAGTCGGTTATTCACCAAAGGTTCCCCAAGCCAACAGTCCCCAACTAATAATACCAAGGAAATAGCAACACGCTATAACTAGCCATGTGTGTGTGTGTGTGTGTGTGTACAAGGAAGTGTCATATCCATAAGAGATATGGTGAATGGTGAAGGAGTTTGTGTTTAAGAAGATCATATCATCCAATGAAGAACTTGAAAATTTTAGTGTTTATCAAGGTTTGAAGACATCACATAATTTTTTGCTCAAGGGATAAGAGGCAACATGAGGGAAATTTGAAGTGGATAAGTAGCCAAGTCTATTGGGATCCTACCCTAACACACATAAAGGACATTTCAACTTCAACCAATGATGTTTCCAATGCAATCGAATGTGGTTTCCTAGGCGTGAGGAGAACTTTTGGGTTTTGTAGCTCGACTAGAGAACATCTATACAAGCAAGCAAGAGTAACCCTTCATCAAATTCGTCATCCCTCCCTTTGGATGTTACCATATACATGTGGTAGTGATGTGTGTGAACACACTTAGGACCGCCGTGCATTTTTTCCCTCTTTAGGAGGTTTTTCCCCCCGTGCATTGTATACACGCCCATTCATTCTAGGGCTATCCATATTTTCTATCGCACACCATGTAATACACTCTTTGTTGTGTGCCTTGAGCTTCCTTTGTCTTCTCCAAGCTGTGTGCATTTCCCGGCAACCCTAATTCCAACAATTGGTATCAGAGCAGGTTGCATCCTCCCGAGCTTAGTCGCGAGCAGCTCCAACACACGCGTGCTCACTTTCTTTGATTTCAGTGAGCTTTGGCAAGCGTTCGTAGGTCGATAAAATGTTTGGGTGAGCTCATAGAGCTCAGTCTGCTCAGATTTTTGATTCGGACTCATTTTGGCCTCCGTTTCCACTACAGGTAGTTTTGCACAGGCTATTTCGTCAATTTGTGCCAAATTTCTATCATTGCCGTTTTTTGCACAACAGGTCCT
The DNA here is from genome assembly GCF_014529385.1 of Adiantum capillus-veneris. NCBI lineage: Eukaryota > Viridiplantae > Streptophyta > Polypodiopsida > Polypodiales > Pteridaceae > Adiantum > Adiantum capillus-veneris. The sequence continues at coordinate 136,334,496 of NC_140932.1, forward strand.
GTATAGTCTTCTACGGTTTGTGCTATATAGCACGTGTTGTTCCCGCTTCGTTTCTCCTCTTTTCAGGCAGTTTACCATGGCTGACAACAACACAAATGTGTTCAAGATGTTTGTTGCTGATGACAGATTGGATGAAAACAATCACCCTATGTGGGCTTACATGTTGCAACATGTTCTTGTGTCAAAGGGTGTCTCAAATTGTGCAAGGGATTGATAGACGTCTTGGTTCTAAGGATGTAGGCGATGTTGAGGATGTTGCAGGTCTTGTTGCAAGGATTGTTGCTGCTAGAGTTTTTGCTTACAATAGAACAAGCTCATTGGGATGTAAAGGATGCACAAGCTCATGCATTGATTGCATTGTCTGTGAAGCCCACCATTACTCCTCACATTCAATCAGCAAAATCTGCAAAACAGGCTTGGGTATTCTAGCTGGTCTTTATGCAAGCCGCAATGAGGCAAAAATTGCATTGCTGCGTAAAGAGATGGAGTCGAAGATTATGCACGACGAAGATGATATGGACACTTTTCTTGCTGGTGTCAAGGATATCATTGAGCAACTTATTTATGCAACTGAAGTCATTTCAAATAGTTCCCTTGTGCAGACTATTCTTGATGCCTTGCCAGATTCTTACCAGACTTTTGCTAGTACTTGGAGACTTATGACCCAAGGAAATCCTGAAGTTGTTAAGTTTGATGCATTGTTCACATTGCTGTTAAGAGTCACTTTCCAAAAAAAAAAAGGACTAGACATCGTACAATTGAACATGATTTTATTACTGCTCAAAGAAAGGGTGGTAATAACAACAATGCAACCACTTCTTGTGGTTCTTCTGCAAGTGGCAAATCACATGTTCCTAATGCTTCTACTGGCAGCAATTCGTTTGAAAATTCTGATGATAAGGGTAAAAAGAAGATGCGTTGCCATTATTGTAAAGCTAATGATCACTTGATCAAGCAGTGTCCTAAGTTGAAGGGCAAAGAGGCTAAGAAGAAAGAGGGTGGTTCCACTGCAAATGCTGGTTCCACTACAAATACAGCTATTGTTGAGTCTTCTGTGAAAGGAGAGTGTGATGCTGATGTTGATGCAAAATGGGCTTTTAGTGCAGAGTGTATGTATAATCCTGCTGTCCATGATGCATGCATGAGTTGCTACATAATTACATGTGTGGTATTTTGTTAGTGGTGCTACAAAGCACATTACCTCACATCATAATTTGTTCACCTCTCTTGAGTCTATTCCTCATGGGAATTCAGTTACTTGTGCCAACAATGCCTCTTATCAAGTTCAGAGAGTTGGGAAGATTGTGCTTACTGCTGCAAATGGCAATTCTTTTACACTTGTTGATGCACTTTATGCAAATGGCAATTCTTTTACACTTGTTGATGCACTTTATGTACCTTGGATCAAGAAGAATCTTTTGTCTGTATCTGTACTTGCTAGACTTGGTCTTGTAGTAAAATTGGTGGATGACGGATGTACTGTACATGATCTTAGTTTCGGTGATAAAATTATTGCATCTCACATTTTATGCCGTGGGCTGTATAAGCTCACTTTGTATGAAAAGTGCGGGCATAATTTTGCAAATGCAGTTGTGGATTCAAAGGCTATTTCAGATGCAAAAGTTTGACATGCACGTTTTGGTCATCTGAATTTTGCCAGTTTGCTACATTTGCATAAATCTGATATGGTTGCTTCTTTGCCGCCTCTTGAAGCACCTGTCAAACATGTTTGTGAAGGATGTATTTTGGGTAGATGTAGCGTTCGAAGTTTACAAAGGATGGTTCAGTTAGGGCCACATGCAGGTTGCAGCTTGTGCATAGTGATGTTTGTGGGCCCATGCAAACTTCGTCCTTGGACAATTACCTTTACTTCGTAACTTTTGTTAATGATTACTTTAGGCATGCATGGGTATTTCCGCTTAAAGCGAAGTACGAAGTATTTCTGTGCTTCAAACAATTTTTGGCTATGGCTCAAAATGTCTCGAAATGTACTATGGGCACCCCCGTTTTGATCAAGGGGGGCAGTATATGTCTCATAATCTAATGCATTTTTGGCTAGTCATGGGATAAAACACCAGTGCACAATGCCTTATATGCCTCAACAAAATGGTGTTGCTAAGAGGAAAAACAGGTCACTCACGGAAATGGCACAATGTATGGTCAAAAGTCAAGCTTTGTCGCATTTGTTTTGGCTTGAGGCCATCATGTGTGCCACTTATGTACTTAATAGGTGTCCTACAAAAGCTTTGCAGTCTATTACTCCATATGAAGCATGGCATGATAGAAAGACTTCTATTGAGTACATGCATGTTTTTGGCTGTTTGGCATATGCTTTGTTGCCACAAACACAACGCAAAAAATTGGATGATAAGGCTATCAAATGTATTTTTGTTGGTTATAGTGCTGAAAGCAAAGGTTACAGGTTGTATCATCCACAAACAAAGTGTATTCTAGTTTCACGGGATGTTGTGTTTGTGGAAGATTCTGTTCAACCCTTGCTGTCATGTACTAGAGACAATAATGAAAGCTCACATGACATTTATGACACTTTGTTGCCTCTTTTCAATGGTGGAAGTACGAATGTAAATTCCAATCAGAAAAATGTACAACCTCTGGGAGTTTCTGAAAATGTTATAGATCAGCCTATTACTGATGTAGATTTACATGATGTACTTGATGAGGAAAGGGCTGAAAATGAGCAGGCTAGAGATATGCCAAAATGGCTGGTGTATACATTGCGTGACATAAATTGGACGCACCTTTTTCTAGTCACACTCAGGCTCTTGCCATGCATCAGATTCTTATGCTTACATGCTCTTGAGGAACCTCTGTCTTTTGATGGCACAAAATTCAAAAAATTGGATGGCTGCCATGCAATCAGAATATGATGCACTTATAGACAATGACACATGGACTTTATGTGATTTGCCTTCTTCTGGCAAAAAGGCCATTGGTACGAAGTGGGTTTACAAGTTGAAACGCAAGCGGAATGGTGAGTCCGGGACAAGGAAACAAAGATTCTTTAATAACTTATCGACTTGCTGCAAAAGATTATGCACAACAAAAAGGCATAGATTATGAATAGACTTTTGCTCCCACTTTTCACATGACTTCTGTGCATTTTCTATGTGCATTGGCAGATCATTTTGGTTGGATGTACATCAGCTAGACATTTTTAGTGCATTCTTGAATGGTGACATCGTTGAGGACGTTTATGTAACACAACCTCGCGGTTTTGTCAAAAAAGGACAAGAGGATAAGGTGTGCAATTGTAACAAAGCTTTGTATGGGTTGAAGCATTCTCCTCGTGCTTGGTATGAGAAGGCTGACACTCATTTGGTCAATCGGAGCTTTCGCAACAGACCAACAGAAAGACATTGTATGTAAAGCGAGAGGGTGATGTACTTCTCATTGTGGTCTTTATGTAGAGATTTGTTGATCACTGGACCAAATGAGAGACATATTGCTGAAGTTAAGGCTGATTTCAATGTTATTTTCAAGATGAAATATTTGGGGTTGTTGCATCATTACTTGGGTATTCAATTTAAGCAGTGTGATGGTGGTATTGCATTGTGTCAAAGAATTTACATAGAAACATTGCTATGTAAGTTTTGACTTGAGGGTTGCAAACCTATTGCCACTCCCATGGAAATAGGTTTGAAATTGAGTCTTCATGATGCTGGTGATCCTACAGATGTCACTTTTTACCAAATTGTTGTTGGATGCCTCATTTATGTATGCAACACGAGGCCGGATATTCAGTTTTTGTAGTCTCACACGTCAACAAATTTATGCATAGCCCAGGGTCTAAGCATTGGCAGGCTATCAAGAGGATTTTCCGCTAGTTGAGTGGCACTTTACATATTGGCTTGTTTTATCCCAAGGGGGGATCATTGGCGCCAGACTGACATGCTTTTTCGGACTTAAATTGGATTGGTTGTTTTGATATGCAAGTATCCACAAATGGTTTTTATTTCATGCTTGGCTGTTCATGTATATCATAGTTGAGCAAGAAGCAACCTACTGTGGCCACTTCTAGTTGTGAGGTTGAGTATAGGGCAGTCTTCACAGCTACGATTGAGTGTGTATGGCTCATACGCCTTATGGATGATTTGGGTGTTGGACAAGACACTGCCATCACTATCTACAATGACAATCAGAGTGCATTGGCAATTGCGAGGAACCCAGTTTTTCATGCTCGCACAAAGCACATTGAGGTGCATAACCACTATGTAAGGGAGAGTCTCTCAGCAGGAGAGATCGGCTTGGCTTATGTGTCAACACAGGACAACCTTGTAGATCTTTTCACAAAGGCATTGTCTCATGAGAAATTTGAAGCTTTCCGCAAAGCTTTGGGCTTACTCCCCTTTGTGGACTGATCATGTCCTCAGGGCATGGCACTTCCCTTTACTCATGTGCCAGCTCTCGTTTATCTCTCGTTATTATATACATGTGGTAGTGATGTGTATGAACACACTGAGGACCGCCGGGGCATTTTTTCCCTCTTTAGGAGATTTCCCCCCCCCCCCCCCCCGTGCATTGTATATATGCCCATTCATTCTAGGGCTATTCATCTTTTCTATTGCACACCAAGTAATACACTCTCTCTTGTGTGCCTTGAGCTTCCTTCATCTTCTACAAGTTGTGTGCGTTTCCCTGCAACCCTAATTCCACCAGTGATGTGTGTGAACACACTTAGGACCACCGGGGTATTTTTCCCCTCTTTAGGAGGTTTTTCCCCCGTGCATTGTATATACGCACATTCATTCTAGGGCTATCCATCTTTTCTATTGCACAACAAGTAATACACTCTCTGTTGTGTGCCTTGAGCTTCCTTTGTCTTCTCCAAGCTGTGTGCGTTTCCCTGCAGCCCTAATCCAAGATTGGGTGCTTGTAGCTACTTCAATTTGGGCTTTTGGCCACCAAAAGAAATTGGCCTTTACAAATCGCATTACCAAGTGGACATTCCATGCACACCAGCCAAGCAACTTCAGATTCTAAATCGTGTCAAGTTAGCTCCAACAAAGTACAATACTCTAAGTACTCTAGTGATGGCACAACCTATGTCTTGACTGCAAGAGACCATGTACAAAATCACAACCACACCAAAAGGATCCAAGGAGAGGGCCAGTTATGGTCAAAATGACCAAACCATTAGAAACCAAGGGTAACTGGGATCAAGATTCATGTGGTTTTGGCCATGGGTCCAATTAGGCATTAGGGACACACACATAGAAATTGATTTGGCTACATTTGGCTAGTCTGCATGGAGCACAATTTATTATGCACCCCCTACTAAGACCTTGACTCTACAAATCTTTTATACCATTAGCAAGGGTATAGAATCTCTTGTACTGGGTGGGATCTTTGTCCATTTGTCCAATTAGACACTAAGAACACATAAAAATTGATCTGGCTACATTTAACTAGTTGCAAAGAGCACTTATGCACCCCCTTCTCAGACTTAGATTTCACAAATCTTTTGTACTAGTAGAAAAAGTAGAGAATCTCAAGAAATTTTAAGCAAAATGGAATCATAAAAAACCATAAGAATCTCTAATTTGGACCAAAGTGATTTGGCAAGCTTGTGTAAATTGGACAATAATTCAAGGGAAGCCTTTGCACGACTAGGGCAACACAGCCACATGGTCAAAAGAGAAAAATGATGCTACACATATATTGTGATCCATCAACCATTGCCAAAATATGTTTGTTTCCACTTTTTGTGGTTTCCTAGAGTTATGGCTAGGCTAAGGGTTTGATATTGCATAAGTTTGAATACCTTGTTTTCAAGATGATTCATAAAGTGTTCATATTTTACTAGCACTAAAAATCGCAACACTGGTGCAACCTTAAATAAGTTCAACTTTTGACATGGCTCGACCACATGTGTTGGCTTGCTTCTAGCAACAATAGCCCCCAAGAGACCAAGACCAAACAAGGAATGGGCAACTCCACCACATGAAGTGATGGAAATAGCATCCCATAAAGCTTGCTTCTTGACCAAGGAATAGCTACAGAAGGTTCTTGTCAATGTATTCATATCAAGTTATTGAGAAAATGGAAAGAATTGTGAAGACCACCATCTAGATGCTACCGTTTGAACCCCCAAGAAATATTTTTTGATGCTACCATGGGGAACATATTATTTAAGAGCCTATGATTTAATGTCTTCAATTTAGTTTTATGGTTAAGCCATTGTTGTTGGAGAGCTTGTGAAAATGAACCAAAAAGCTCATCATGGAGGCCTTAATCATCCCAATTTCACATACCGCTTGGGAACAAATTATCTAAGAGCCCATGACTCAATGTCAACGATTCACTTTGATGGTTCAGACATCATTACTACAACGGATGGAGATCTTGTGGTAGTGAAATTCACAAAAGACCTCATGATGGAAGCCTTGATCATCCCAATTGCACATACAGGTTGGTTGGTTGCACCAACCTCTTAATTATGATAAAGCCGATAGTCCATTGTGACTTTGCAGGGTAGCTATTTGACTTCTTTGTTGATGCTAGCTTGAAATAATCTTGTAGGTATCATTCCTACATCAACAACGGATGGATGTTGACCCACATTGTAAAATCAAGTTGTGGGAATGATGGAACAATTGTTGCAAGCAAAGACATTGTTAATGCTAATCCAAGTAACAAGACACCATGTGACACATGTTAAAGGATTACCTGCGTCTTCCTTTGCCACAGTTGGGTCCTCAAAATGAGAAACAAGGTCGGCAAGTTCATCGGCCAAGCGTAGCAAGAAGGATTCAAAATTTTAGGATACCCATGTAGATAAAGACGAGAGGCAAGAATCTAAGAACACTCTGAGCACAAGGATAGTGATCAAGAAGAAGAGGAAAACCAATTCAAATATCACATTTTAAGAAGCAAAGAATGAATCAAGTGATGGAAGGTTTCTTAAAGTGGATGGAGAAGAAAGAAAAAGAGAGCAGCTAAAATGACAAAGAAATAGCAAGAGGAAACTAAGAAGAAGAAGATTGCCTTGTCACCAAAGCACAATTGAGAAAACAAGCAAAAAAAGCTACAACGGAAAAAGAGTTTTTAGAGAAGCTCAATGAAGAGCTAAAGAGAAAAGTGGAGGCGAAAGCAACTAAAGATAATCCACACAAAAAAATGAAAGGATAGTCTGAAGATCCCTACACCTTGCACCACTCCCCCATTGTCTCCACACAAGGACTCTTCTCTTCCTAAAAGTGATACACCAGAAGATCCCATTCTATAAGCAATCCAGGTCCCTACGTATTGACATTTATATATTCGTGCCCAAACACAAGTGTGCATTGTCCATCACCATCACGGTAATTCACTAATAGACAAGTTGTAGTCTTTCGAGGTACATAGGGTATATTTCTATCATACTCATACCTATAGTAATACTCATGGGTCTTGTGATTTGTCCAATTTCCCTCGATGGCACACCATTTGGGCTACTTTTGTGGAGCCATTGGTTGTCCTTGAAGAGGCCCGACATCGCTCGTTGTGGAATCCTCATCAAGTGAGCCATTTTCTTAGTTACTTGCTCTACATAATCAGCTAGGATCAAATTTTCCACTGGACCAGCTTGTGTAGGTATATCAACTACTTCCATCCTATGACTCTTGGTATCTATGGCATTTTGGTTACAAGCATTCAAAATTGTGTGTTTCATAGTATGTAAGATAGCATGTGAAGTCTTCATTATTATTTTTTTGAAAAAGTGTGAAAGGAGTCTCTTCTTTAAATATTTCTATTCCATGAAATCTAAATATATCTTGTCTCATTCTATTGGCACAGTTGCTCATTGCTTCCTTGAGCTTCTACTTAAAGCTATAGATTTGGGCACTTTGATCCCATTTTTACAAAACAAAGCTACTAATCTTTTTGTTAGAGATTTTGATTCTTTGCCTTCTAAACCACTCAAGCCGAGTGAGTGTACTCCATTTGCCCTCAATGCATGATGGAAGCTTGCTAAGTGATCATGCAGGTCCCCTTAGCCATCATCATCCTTCTTCACCCATTTCTAGAACTCCATTAAAAACCAACACAAATTATTGCTAGGACAACCATGGAAAAGGAGGTACAATGTTCAGATAGATTGGAAGTCCGATCTGGTACAAACTTAGACTGAAACACACAATCTCAGAAACATGGAAAACAATGGCAAAGACTACTAACAGGGGAAAAAAACCCTTGCCTACAGGAAACATGCAATGGATTCCCAAAGAGTCGACACAAAAACCAACACTCCAATTAAAGGTGACATCAGCTTCATCCACAGCAAAACCAACCAACAATCCAATGAGACAAATGCGAAACAAAAGAGAAAGATGGATACCCAAGCAACAACTCAAAACAAAGCAGGTTTGTGTCAAAAAAGATGAAATATATGCAAAAGAATCACTCAAAACCCATAAGCTAGCACAAAATTCAGTACCATCTCACATACCCATAAAGAACACCAATGCATATATCACAAAAATATGGGTGCCAAAGAAGTTGGTTCAAGCTTAAAAAACACAGGGGCTTATTTGGATTCTTAAGCGCAGTAAGTTGAATCTCTCTATGATGCCAAACAAATAGACCAAGCACCACCTAGCGAATCAACAATTAACCAAGTCAACAAAGCAAGTTTGTATAACCAAAGAGCTATGCCAAGCACAAAAAAATCAGCTTTGGATCTGGATTCCAATGGCAACAACACAAGGAAAATAGCAAGACCTTGTAAGGAGATGCCAAAACAACAAGTATGGTGGCCAAAACAACCCAAGCAAGTTATTAACACGATCGGTTCTGTCAAATTTTTCCAGATGCCTATAAAAGCACGTGTTGCACTACTCCAACAGATCTATATGGGCCCAGAAATATTGCTTCACCCACCTTGTATCCATAATTTCCAATTCATCCAGGATGACTTAGACACGAGAGGGGAGAGACATGTTAAAACTCATGGCAAAAAGCTTTTTATATATTACCAGGCAGTGTCTTACAATGGATTAAACCTTGTTGTGCTTTATTACAATTTGATTTTTCTAAAAATGCTAAGTAATGACTGAAAAGTAAACTAAAGGGGGATCAGGTCATGTCAGGGCCAATTGTAACCCCATAGTCTTGTATTTACTCCATACACAAGAGCTTTTCTTATTTTGTTTCTAACTATATGGTCAACCTTTGTCAAAATTCGAGAAAAGGTAAAAAAATTGGACCAATGATGGCTTAAAAAATTTGTATATAGCTAGAAGCTTATTTTTTTAATCGAAAATAATTTATCTTTTTTTGGATAATTTTTGGCTTGATTTTGGGATTTATCGCATTTTTTAAAGTACCTTTTTGAAATTTCTTTCTAAAAATCTAATAAAAATTTCCAAAGAAGCAATGGAGAATCTAAAGCCAAACGACATAATACCATAACAGAAGGGACTCACATAAAAATTTTGGAAGCAAATGGAAGACATCAAATTTTGACCTAAATACGACGGTGACCCGAAAGGTAAACCTGCTATTTTTGGGACATATAAAGTCCAAATGTGAAAATTGAAGATCCATCCAAAATCTAAGGTATGCATAGGGAATGATGGAATTAAAAAGGAAAACGGGTTTCTGAAAGCACTAGGCACATATACTAACTTATGAGAATTTCCTAGTCATTTTCTGGCGGATGAGTTCTATGATGCTTAAAGAACATGTGCATGTATGCCAAAAACTAACACACTCACCAAAAACATAAAATTGGGGTATTGTCACCTCACATGGAAGTCCAAATTACAGGTACAGGGCATCGAAATAATACCCAAAGCATGAGGAATGCAAAAATGTGACCCAAGTCTATCGTAGTTGCCATTAGACATCAAATCAACCACAGAGTACCAGCAAGTAGCTCACCTGCAGAGGGTCCTAATGAGGCTATGATCACCTCAAATAGACACCTAAAACTCATCAGGAACAGCCAAAGGGCCAGGAACTTAGGTTTTTCCCTCTCACACAGTGCATGTTGCCAAACTACAGGTGCAAGACCCCAAGATGTTTTCCTTAGCATGGGACACCCAGCCATATGACTTTTGTGCAAAATGGCCTCATCTAACACATACCGTGGTTGCTGCCACATGGCTCATACTAGGCCAAAGATGATGTCAGCAGGTTCTACAAGTGAAGAGGAGTCCATAGGCACTTCATTTGCTCAAATTAGACCAACATGGAATTTCCACACTCAGATTTACATATTTCAGAGTCCAACAGCCATGAATACTGCAAAACCAAACAAATAAAAGCCTTGAAGTTTTGAACCATTAGGAGCCCATTACCATAGGGAATGGAGCAAAAAGTTGGTCAGAGTTCAACTTATCATAAAATGTGTGTTTTTTTTGAAAACTGGGAATTTGACTAGCCCATAGGACAAAGTTTTCAACCCCACACTCCAGAAGCTCATAAGTGATTATAGGAAGCCATAGGGAAGATCTGAACCAAACTGCAAAACTATAACTAGGGCTTGCTTAACAAACATGACTTTTGATAAGATAAAAATCTAAGCTGCGACCAAACCAGTGATCCACATTGACCATGCAAGGTGCCAATAGACTCTACACACAGATGCTACCACTTCTGCTAAGAATGGGCACAATTGACAACGGCGGCGGTTGTTGTCACTTGACCTAAAAAGGGCACTTTGAGTCAAGAAAATTGACAGCTATAGCATGTTGCCAGTCCATCCAGAGAACCCACTTGAAGAGTAGAATACAAAATTGGAGTCAAAAAGGTAGGTCAAAAGTAAAAATCCCAACTTAACTCCAGGAAGACCAAGTCAGAAAGACTCCAGGTCCTTTTTGGGCCTAATTTGAGGTTTTAGGTGTCCAAATTGATCATATATAGCATGGGTGGGATCAAGAGAAGATGAGTTTACCAAATATGCGAAAAAATCTCAAATTTGGCATTGATGTCACCTACCGTGGTTGCTGCCATCTATCAGATTTCAGAGGCTATAGTAGACTATGATGAAGTTCCTCTCAAGGGGATCCCAATGAGACCTCATATGCGAAAATTGGACACCTTGAGCTCAAGATATCGACCAAACTAACTATGAGGGGACTAACTGCACAAATGAATGACATTTGATGACTATCCATCCAGCTAAAAAATGGATCTTTGTCATTTCTTTGCCACATGATCAGACACACCCAAAAAAATGAGACATAGAAGTATTTACAAGCTAGAAGAGAAAGAGAGCTATCAAGTTGACATGGACCACACAACAGGTTCAAGAGACTGTTTTATCAACGAGTCCATTCAAGTGCAGCACGGTCTCAGAGTCTTCAACTGTGTCTGGAAGGACGAGCAAGGTAAAAGATGGGAGGCACCTCAAATGCCCAAAGATTTCAACACCATTGCCTACACACTGCAAAATACCGATAGAGCTATCTCTAGGCTAGGAGTCAAGGACTTCCTATTTGAGCCGATAGTTCAAGCCAATTATAGACGTGCTCATGAATTGATAACCACTCTCCAAAACATAGATAAAGAGAAAATGACGGCAACACCCACCAAAGAAAACGGGTAAAAGTTGACAGTTGAAATCACTCCAGACACAATAGCAAAAATCACCAAGCTACTAAGGGGAGAGCCGATTAAACCACAAGGCTATGCTGATGAGGACTTCAGTACAATGAAGTTGCCAACCTTTAGTAGCATCAAAAAAAGGAGGACAAAGCACCTAAGAGAGTTTTGCATCAGCATCTACACTACGATAGATGGGCAAGATATACCAAGCCAGACAAAAATCTAGCATCAACTCTACACAAGCTACTACCGCAACATCGACACGTACTTGATGACCTAGCCAAATCGAGATTCGATCGGCTAGTAGCAACACTCGAGAAGAAGCAATGGGCTAAGCAGTCCGGCATCACACACCTAGGGAGAGCCAACTTTTTGAGTAAAAGAGCATCATATCTTGTCGAAAAAAGAGATTCACTAGAGGACGTCCCAGATTTCAAATGAATGGGTAGAATAAGTATGTCAACCCAAGGCAAAGAAGGTAGTGGCATCTTTTGCATCAACAAGGACCACAAGAGCAAAGAAAACAACACAACTAGAGTATATTTGGGATGAAGGGGCCACCAACTTTGAGTCATAGGATCAAGAAAAGATAGAGCTCCAATAAGATTGATGAAGAAAAGATAGAGCTCCAACAGTTAGATCCCACTACACAAGAAAGAAAGCCAGCATCTGCGTACGCCAAGAGAGTGGAGCAAAGAGAGTAGAGGGCTAAGGAAGAACAAGAGAGAAAGCAAAGGGCAGAGGAAGAAAGAAAGGAAAAACAAAGAGAAGCGGTTCAAAAAAGAAGAGATAAAGAGAATCTTAGAAAAGAAGAGCAGGCCCAAAGTTTGTCAGACATGATTAGGGCCAAGATCAAAGAACAGATGAGCCAAACATCAAAGAGACCAAAAGAAGAAGGAGACGAAAGAGAGGAGGCCAAATGAATCAAGAATCAAAGACAACATGAAGAAAGTGCCTCCTCCAGAGAACTAAGAACAAAGAGAAGACTTGATCGCCAACAGACCACTACCACCACTATGGAAGAAGAATACTTTGATAAAACCCAAGACAACAATGTTATAGAAATGATGGACTAGATCCATCAGCAAGAGGAGCAGATGAGGCAAGGGCAACAACAAGAAGAACCAAAGATACCAAGCCCGGTGCCTACCAATATGATCCACATGGAGCCCCTCCCCATTGATATAAGCCTCCAATCAAAGCAAGCCAGCCAAGTTCATACGAAAAGCACGAGGGTTGAGGTCACATACGAACAACTCACGGATGAGGAGCAAGCAAAGAAGATAATCAAAGATTTGTTAGAAGCTGGCTATAGTCTAGAAGAGGTCCAGACAAACATATCTTTGTCCTTCATAAAAGAGCCCAGCCCAGATTGAGGACATCGAAACAGGCTACAAGAGAAGATGATCAGGTAGAGGGCTTGCAAAAAATGCAAGAAAACCCCATGATGACTAATCAAGAACATGAAATAAAAAATAAATAGGTACACAAAGGAGTAGATCAGCGTTAAGGCTTGTTAAAAGTACAAGAAAACCTTCGGATGACTGGTTTACCTATCTTATCAGAAGCTCAACAACAACAGATTCTCCATGCGGCTACAAAGATACAAGAAATTCGAGAAATCACCAGAGGGCAGGGCTAAAATCCTTGCCCAGACACTCTCTTAAGGAAGCTCCACATGGAGAAAGATCAAGCCACACGACATAGATAACCGCTCAACCAAAAATCACACTTATCAAGAAAGATGAGAGCAAGGCGTCCGGCCCCAAGACCACCATAGAAACGACACAAATTGTTGCTCAAGGGCCACTCATTCAAGAATCAATGTCTAGTATGGCCAATGTAGCATTGATCTTTAAGCTGACTGAGGATCTAAACAAGGAAATCATGCAGATAACTCTCAAATGCGAGAGAGAAGAAGAGAACAATGCCGATCTAAGCTTAGCAATGGTCAACATACAGCAAGGGATGGACAAAACAAGGAGTGAAAACAAAGAGTTGGTCGAGACGAACAAATTTTTGGTAGAATATCTTCAAAGAAGAGATGTACAACTAGAACATGTCAGCCGAGAGTTGGCAAAGTACAAGGAACTGTATGAGAAGAAGATGATGAACATGAAAATATAGGAGAGTATAGTTCAAACAGGTAATCTTTCCCTGGACCAAAAGGAAAAGCAATATCAACAAGCCCATCAAAGTGCCAGAGAGTCATCAACAGTAGCTCAAAAGCCAAAGATATCAATAGATGTGCTTAAAGGCTGGATAGCTGATCAGAATAGACAACTAGAGGCATTTACAGAAGATCATTTGCTCATCGTGACAAGTAGCTCTGAGCAGACTGACATCTATAAGAAGAATATTGGAGAATTGCAACAGACACTAGAAGTTTCTCAGACAACTAGAATTACGTTGGAAGAGGCTCTACACACTAAGAGCAAGGCCATGACAAAAGAGGGAAAAGCAAAAGACGAAAGCATTGAGATGCTTATGAAGGAAGTGGAGCAGTTCCAGAACCTCCCTCTCGGAGGAAGGACCCTTGGAAACAGGGCCTCACTTTGAGAATATAGAACAAGAGATAGAGCAGGAGGACAAGTAGTTTGAAGGCCCGATAGATGTGAGTCCTTCAACTAAACCCCATAAAGTACCTCAAGAGTACTCACATCTACCGGAGGAACAATGAGAAGTGACTAGGGAAGTTGTGGCCAGGAACCTCCTCTACGAGCATCATTTATTGAAATCGGATTTACTAAAATACATCACTCTAGAGCAGCTATGAGAGGAGGTCCTTGAGTCAAACCTTCCCTTTCCACCTGACAATAGAAAAGAAGAAGGAGCTACTACCAACACTTCTACCAAATATTGAGGGGAGTTACAAAGAGGATAATCTTTTGGAATGGACCATGGAAGAGATTAAAGAAGCCAAACGAGAATGGAAAGTTCAATTCATGGGGGAGAACAAGCAGACAATCACAATAAACTCTTTTGCTTGAACCCACCTTCAAATCGACCCAACATATTGCCCAATCATCAACAGGAGAAGGTGGGTTTACTTTGAACAACTGCTTGTCTCTCACCCCACATGGCTAAACTACGTGGTCTTCCCTGAACCAAGAGAGGCACGTTCGCTCGTTTACATGAGGAAGGCCATCAAGCAGATAATCAACCTAGTTTGAGGAAAGCCAAATATAGCATGCAAGATGATGCTGAAGATCTGTTACATGCTTTTTGCATGTATCAACACTTTCAGAAATACAAAGGCCACCAAAGTAAAGTGGACTTCATTCTTGGAGGGCTACAAAGGACTTATCTTCAACTTGAATGATACCCTCAAGATGAAAGTAATTTATGGCCTATTCTCCAAAATTGTGTTTCTCCCAAGCTACTACATGCAGACATTCAAGGAGGCTTTCTATATGGGCTACTTTGAGACGGATTCCACAATGTTCATGCCAATCTGCAAGGATCTCAAGATCAAATTTGTGGCCTACACACTCCACGAACAAGAAAACCCCTTAACAAGAATCTACAAGCCACTGAAAGAAGATCAAGTACATCAAATGATGATGGCATTCCAGCAATATGTCAACAAGCAGAAGCAAAGAAAGCCCTTTCTCAAAGAATGAAGTCTTGTCAAGGATGACAAGAAGCCAGGAGAGGGAGTGTTGAAGCAAGGAACCCAATTATGCCAATTCAGATGGGCCTGCAAAACCTCTCCCTCTCTGTCATTTATTTTCCGCCTAAGCCGGTGTTGTAAATCATGAAACCGAAAGAATCTGATTATTTCCAAACAATTTTGTACTTAATGAAGAGACTCGATACCCTAGTCCATCACATTTTTGAAGTAATTATCCCTTCCTAGCCAAATGGCGAGTTTTTGACTTTGGGTATTAAGTATGGAGGCTGATCTACCCCTTGTAACTTTTTGTATTTTAAACGCACATTTGTAAGGCCCCATTATGAGGAGAAGCCATTGTGTGTGAAGAAAAATCACTCACCGAAAACCAAAATTTTCATGGCCAGTCTCGAGCAAAGCTCGAGATTGGCTTCACCGGAATATTATGGCCGGACGGCGGCCAGAAAGTGGTCGGAAAACGGCCAGCCATTTGGCTGGTGGCCAGTAGTCAATGGCTGGTGGTGATTTCAAAGGCGGACTTGTCTTCTCAAGGGGGGCCACACATGGGCGGATAGTCCATTTGGACTTGTCTACACAAGGGCGGCTACACATGGTTGCCTCTCATGAGAGAGGGTAGCCCTTTTGGCCTATAAAAGGAGGCCATTTCTACACACATTTGAGAGTGTGAAGTTGATGCAACAAGGTGGGTGTGAGGTGGTGAGAGTGAAGCAAGGCAGGAGCTCTATTAAGGGTATAATCCCTTTGTAAACTACTTCTTGTTTGAAGTACTAAAGCCATTGAGTGGCTACTTTTCCATTGATGTAGCCCACATTGGGTGAACCACGTATATCGTGCTTTCTCTCTCTCTCTCTCTCTCTCTCTCTCTCTCTCTCTCTCCTCTGTAATCTCTTGTGTGTGATAATTTGTCTCTCTCCATTAAGTAAACTACTCATTCATCTACTTAGCTACGTTCTATTTCCTAACAGGGTGTATAAGCCAAAATTTGTAATTATTAGAGGATTTGTTAATTTTGGAGCTCATGTAGTGAAGAGTACACCCACACTTGCACGCTCACTACTCTTTGTATGGGTAAGCATTGCTAATGAAACTTCATGTGTTGCTTCCACATACTCTTGGCCTTTTATACATGCTCAATGTGCTATGTTTGAGTGTGTGTGTGTGCGACGCAATGAGCAGTTTTAGCTCTAGGTCGCCTAATGTGTTTAAGTGCTTGTTTTGAGTTGCTGATGGTGTTTTTAAGTGAAACTAAGCATGGACACATGTAAGTAGGCCTTAGGAGGAGCCAAACGACCCCTCATTCATCATTGTTGGTGAAGGTGAGAGGTGGAAACAATTGTGGTTGCTCACCTATCTAATTGTGACTTTTGCAGGTTTTGATGCTGGAAACCTATTGCTTATAGCCTACAGTCCCCCAATCTCAAGTTTCATGTCATTTGGAGTTCATTTGACACCTCTATGACCATTTGAGTGTTAGTTAGACCGTATTTTCCCTTTTAGTTGGTTCTTGGCTGGAGAGCGACACCTTTCTCCTCAGTGCATTGTCGTTAGGGCATTGCATTCAACATTTCATGCACTAGTCGGGTCGGCTACATCCTCGGATTGACATATTTATAGGAGAGGGAGTTTAACAAGAGTACCTTTTTGATCGTTTTGGTTGAGTTGGTAGAAATGCTCGTAGAAGAAAATTCCCTATACACTATGTGTTAGCTCTCATTCATTGCATCCCTCCTAGGGGGGATTTGTTTATATGCTAGTAATATGTGTGAACACACTTAGGACCACTATACGTCCATAATATAGGGCTAAGTTATCTTTCTATTTGCACACTAAGTAATATACTCGCTGTTGTTTGCCTTGAGCTTCTTCATCTTCTCCAAGCTATGTGTGCATCCTTGGAATCCTAATTCCAACAAAAATAGAGGAGTTGATATCTCTTAATACAACCATCAACTTTTGGATCTTAGAAAGAGAAAATGGTCCCTTTAATGTGAAGAATAGCCAGACCAAAGTTCTCTTGAATATCTGATTTACATGTGAAGATATGCAGTCCACAATAGTGCTAGTCGGATGGCTGTAGACATTGTAGCCACCATACCAACTTGAGAGCTACCTACCTAAAGATATAATTGTGATCTCTTCATGAGTGTGAAGAAGGAATTTTCCTCACATTATGGTGTTTCTACCTATCAAAGAAATCCATGAATTATGCTTGGTATTGAGATCTGTAGCTATAGAAATGTGTACTGATACACTAGTTCTACAGAGAACACAGATCAGGAGCTGAGAGGCATTGTGAGGCATTAAATCATCTTGTATAGAGTGTTGTTAGCTGGGAAAACATAGTCATGACTTTAGCCTCTAGCTTGGCACCTGTCAAGCTACCTCCTTGAGTCAATAAAAAGAACTTTAAAGTACCTCTTTAAGTACCTCAAATGCCTGGATTGTATCCCATGGTAACTCTGTGATTAATACAACTTTCCATTACATTATATCATTGTATCTCTCATATTTGAGTTGTGTTTATTTCCTCTCCTCCTCTTCCCATATATTCACACAAGAGACATAAAATAATGACTTATGACAAAAACCAATATGTTAAGAACTTTGAAAATCCAAAGCTTAGGGCCTAGCTCCTTGATTTCATGGCCCTTTTAAAATCGTTCAAAAGCTACACGACATTGCTTATGGGCTAGAATTACCTCCTCATTGGCGCATGCATGATTCTTTTCACATCAGTCGACTATGCCTATTTAAAGACAATCTATATATTGCACCTATGATTGACAATTCTCCCTCTCCTAAAAATGTAGAAGTCTTGAACCTTGGAAGTGTTAGTGTATACTCAATGCCCCCGCCTCTTACCATGTATCTCACTTTGTTGTATGTTGCACATTTGTGAGGCCCCCATTGTGAGGAGAAGCCATTAGTGGACATGTCTTTGGTGGGATTCCAAATTAAATGCCAGAATGGTTGTTCTTTTGATCATGATGGTAGTGAGTTGCAATGAGCGTTGAAGCTGCTTACGAAAGGGATCATATTTGGCAACAAAATTTCTCGTTGCATCTGCTTGTAGCAAGTTAAGGCCCCATCTGCTTTTTGGATCCATAAGAGAAGGTCTCTAAGCTTGCACAATCTTCAACTTTTTGCTCCACTCGAGACTTGCCTCATGAACTTGTTTTGGCATTGCTACTTTTATGTTTTTTACATCGTTAAGCATTGGTCTTTTCTTAAATTTTTGTGTGGAAAAACCAAGGGCCAACGTTCTTTAAAAGAGTATATTGTAATCATGGTCAAAACAAATATGTTTGACTTTCTTATTGTGTACTGCAATTATGATCAATAACATGGAAATGAATGTCACAAGGATGATAAGTGTATTTCTCTACAATACTAGTGTGATTACAAATTGACTAAGCTAATGCATTCAACATACAAGACTTAACTTGATTTGAGAATCCAAATATTAAATAGCTAGTTCCTCACGATTTAAATCCAATGCAACCTTCTCATGTACACGATCTTGATTGAAAGCAACCCAATGAAACAAAATGGAACTTCTTGTTGATAGGTTGAAGTCAATAAGCTTAGTAGTGCAAATTGTGGTAGGTGAGGGTACTCTAAAGGTAACCAATTCTATTGACTTATTCATGAGGTACACCAAGCATGGGAAAATTACTAACAATCACTCCTTATGAACACTTTCTATAGTTCAAGTTGCCATAGGGAGTAAGATGTATTTATCGTACGTTTAAATAGTGTAAATTACCAATAGTTTCTTCTTGCAACCAACTTTCTTGCCATACTATTGTGTGCACCGATGTAGGAACAAAATAACTAGAGCAAGGGTGGTATATTAGTGTATGCAACATGGGCGGTTTGGGCAGCTTTGACTGTGCAAGCTAGAAAAAGAGGATTGTTAAGAGACGATTCCTTTCTCAACAATGAATTATTGGCAATGTACATTGATTCTTTTGTCATCACTGATTTATTGGAAATGTACAGAGATTTGCACAAAGTAAGTGAAATATTTCATGAAATGCGGAATCCATGAAAATAGACCCAACAAGGGAAGTATGTAATTGTGATTGATGCATGCAGTCACTCAAGTCTAGTGGATGAAGGCAAAGGAAAAGAAGCTTTAGGATTCTTTCAAAGGATTTGAGATGAGGGCCTCTCTAGATATGGGATATTTTATGCCAAACAAGGCTAGGTCAGGGAAAAGAAGATCTAGACTATTTTTAATTGACGCCAAAAGATGGCATCTCCTTGAGATGCTGTCACTTTTGCGAATACTTTATGCATATAGTCACTCGGGTGCCTTTCGACATGCAAGGATTTTTGACAAGATTTGGAGTAATCCTACTTAACACAACTTTCCTTGACATGTATGCCAAATGTAATGGAGTTGAAGGGACAGAGTGACAAGGTTATGACATGGAAGCAATTCATGGTTGCTATTACTACTACACAAAATGGCCAAGCACATGTGCGAGTGCGTACAAGATTACCATAGGTCATTCCATGTCAAGTTCGTGCTCATTTTTGAAAGTCTTTATTCACTTTGATTAACTAATAAACTCAAATGAAGTATGACCATATTATAGCTAATGTTGTGCAGCTCTGAAGAACTAAGCACGTTGCTTAGCTGTGATTGTTGCAATACTTGTTACTAACCTCACAACCAGCTTATATTTAACAAAAAATGAGTAAGAAATACTTTAAAGTTGATGGGCCCTTTGAGTTCTAAAGAACTAATGCTTTGAGCCTTTGAAGCATTGATGCTCTCCAACTTAGACTCATTGATGCTCAAAAACTAAAATTGAGCCTGCTGCTTAGCTATGATCGCTGCAATACTTGCTGACCTCATAGACAACTTATTCTTCCACAAAAATTGAGTAAGCAATGCTTTAAAAGTGATGGGTCCTTTGAGTGTGTAACTTGCTATGTGCTACTTTGGAGAGAGAAGTTTGGCATCTGGCATCTTCAAGGTTGAAACCACAATGGGATATGAGATCCCAACTCAGATGATTATGAAGTTCTAAGTTCAAAAAATAAGTTCCCAGGATGTAGCCATGGTGCAGAGACAAAGCTAGTTCAAAACTAAACATAGAGCAAATAGATGCAAATGCAAAGGAACAAATGACAAACGCAACAACATATGCAAATCTATGTGTTCATCTTGGAAAGCACCTGCTAACATCGACAATGGCAAGTAGATCCATGAGGGTTACATGATGTCATATTTGAGCAGAATGCAATCATTAGAATCCCAAACGTAGTTTCTAGCGGTAAGGTGGATTGTGGCCGGCAATGAACTTCAACCGGCGATTTTGGCACTCCAAGCTTGACTGTTGGGGTCGAGGTTGCTGGTTGTGGTGTGGTGGTATCTTCATGGCAAGGGTGCTTGCTTGTTTCTGTTTTGCTTGGGATGGAGCCTTGCGAGGATGGAAGCATGTGTCCTTTTGGTGGCATCAGAAGGCTCGTGTCGACTTGGGATCGTTTCGTGATGCTTTTCCGGCCCTTGGTGGCTACTGCTGCTGGTGGTTTTTGTGTCTTTAGGGGATTTTCTACATGGTGGACATGCCGGGCTGGGGTGACAGACCAACCGGTATGGTGGCAACCCCCTTGCAGGTTCAATTGGTTATACTTTTTGGCGTTATGTAATGGTGATGTATGTAAGGTTGTGGCTTCTTGTAAAAGCTAGGGCAAGGTCTGGTTTTTTGTTCGTTAGCCGAGTTTGGGGGACTCCCTATAAAAGCCCTCCTGATGATGTCTTTGGAATTTGGGTGGTGGGCCATCCTCGGGACTAAGTGGCATGGGTATGGGGGGGTGGGATCTACAATGGAGGAATTGTGGGCCGTAGATTTGGGGGGCGCCGAAAGTAATTTACGGTGCCGTAGATTACTTTTGGAGGTTGCCGCCTTGCACACATGTTTTAAGTAAATTAAGGCTCCCATCCTTCAATAACGGGGCAAGGTGAAGTGGTTAAGGCACGTGCCTCTCATGGGTCAGGTCACGGGTTCAAACCCTACGCTCGCAAAATGAGGTACCCTAAATTACAAAAAAGTAATCTAAGGCATTTGCACCAAATCTACAGCCCACAATCCCCCCATCGTAGATCCACACACCCCCTCCCCCGCCCCCCTCCCCCACAAATGCCCGTGCCACTTAGTTTCGAGGGTGGGCCATGGCACCGTCTGGACGTGGTCTTTTCTTTGCTTTTATAAACTCACATTATGAAAAAAAACGAAAAAAAAAGACGTACAACAAATTTTCCTCGCTACAGACCGAACAAAACGCAGAAATGTTTCAATAAGTTGTGGCGTACTTCGTGTTGTCGAATTGCTGTTTGTCGCGAAGGAGGAGAAAGAGGAGAGCAGCATGGCGGAGGAAAGCGAAGGCGTACAGGTCTTGTTGGAACGCTCAAGCCGAGCTACTCGTGGGAAAAGGTACCCCCTCCGCCCCCGTTTCACACATACAATGCTATGAGCTACCAACTCACCCGTGTACATGCGTACATTCATACATTGTCGTTTTGGGTTTTTTTTTGTCAATGAAAAACAAACTAATCATGCTGCTTTGCCATATCAATTTGTTGATGGTTTTAATATCGATGTGTTGTTTCAAGTTACAAACAGTATGTTTATATAGTAAATTGTATTGTAAAGAAATGCAAAAATTAAATTGGACTATTGACATGGTAATCGAGTAGGCTTCTCTTCTGAGAAAGAGACTTTGTTTATCAAGCTATAGGAAAACCATGCGACCAGTTAAACTTTTCATCATGCAATGACAAGTGCCTCAGAGATTATAAGAAACGGAAGTCGTGCTTTGTCTCGTAGTCTCGTTGAGCTGTCCAATCAAACGCATACGAATGGAGATTTGGATGCACATAACGCATCTATACGACTTGTTGACGTAGAGTTTTGTCCGTCGTTTTGTAGTTGCTGATGTTGATGAACTTCGATGTTACTTGCTTGGATAGACACAATATTGTTAGAATTTGTGAAGTCCGATGGACAAACTGAGATGTACAACTAGTTGGCATTTGATATTCTCAAATTGTATGTGCATAATAAGCAATCTAAGTGGGAGCAATATTTGGCATTAGTTCAGGCTGTCCTCAATGATTCGTTCTCTAGTGTGATTGGTCGTACTTCTTATGAGGCGGCGTTTGGCCGACCTTTTCAATCTTTGTTTACTTGGTCCATTTTCAAATTTAATGAGACTGTGTACTCATGATCGCTTGCGGTGTTGGTCGACTTCCTTTGCTCGCACTTTAGATAGCCATAATGCGACTTGAATGCTAGCAATCGTCAAGTAATGCTGTTGATAGCAAGAGGCAAGGTCTCAAGTTTTCTTGCTTCTTGCCACTGCCCCGTGGAACCACCCCCTTATAGTTTTTAACTTTAATAAATGGTAAAACCAAGGGTTAATCTGGTCAATGCGGTGACGGCTCTCTACCCCTGGAGGTGCCCAGAGGCGATGGTGATCAGTTGCATTGCTGTAGGCGGCACCTGTGGGTATTTGCGGCGCTTTTGGGCGTTGTAGATGGAGTCTAGGGACTTTGTAACAGACTTGGACATTCCAAGTCGAGAATCTACTGCGACAGCACAAATAACCACTTCAAAACAGTTTACAGTTCACAATTGATTCGACACTGGCCCGGTGGAGTTCCGTGCCTAGAGATATTGGCCCCAAAGTCTGGCGCCCCTTTCGGTATTTCTTTTTATATTAATATGAGTTCAAAGTACAAGAGTGCGGGCAGGCGCTCACACTCAGACTCTGCGTCCAGATGCTCTAAGTTATGAGTCCCTTCCTACTTATTTAAAAGTACAAGGGATGCCAAAAGCAGAGCCCCAAAAGCTTCCCATAAAAAGCTGCCCTAATAATAGGCTTGCAATAAAAAAAACATCTTTTTAAAAGTTAAAGCTCTTTCTCTCTCTCTCTCTCTCTCTATGTTGTTTTACGTAGAAAAAGCAAAAGCAAGAGCTCTCTCTCTCATCTCTGAGATCGCGTAGCCAAAAGCAAAGAGACTGTTGTACAGTGCTGCCACGTAAGCAGTATGGAACTCCGCAATCTGTGCCGTGTTTTGCGCTGGCGTCCTTACAGGGGCAGCCACGTGTCATCAGCATGCGGGTCCGTACAAGGGTAGCCACGCGTCAGCCAGACAGTCCGGGTGTGTGTGGTTGTGTCCTCTGCTGCCCGGCAGTGTCCAAGCATGACACGTCACCGATTTTTGACATACCCCCCTCTTGAAAGCATTGTAATCGTCCTCGATTACGCTTGCAAAACAAACAGAAGCCATAAACTGCCTTAGCAGACACTGACTGTTAGTACCTACGCACTAGGAACACACATCTAGCGCATGTACCAATCGACAGTCACATCACACGACATCACAGAACATCACAGGACGTCACATGACATTCAACATTCATTCGGATCTTAGACCATGATTTATCGGCAATGCAGTTAGCAATTGCATCCAGATCCACTCAAGACCTCATAGCTGCCCGATTGACTAACCCTATTGCAACCATGTCTATTCGAGATCATTCAGACCAAAATGCTGCAGTCATTTCGTCTTTCAGTTCCTGCACTTAAAAACAAGTGAAGAACAAATCAGTTTCGTATTGAGGAATTCCATTTCATAAAGTTATATAGCAGAATGCTGTCAGCTCTCAGTATCCCTAAAGTTCAACGAGACATCAGTGACTCTAGTATTCTAAAATTGAGGCATCTGTTGACAAAGGAGCGGAGTAACTCCCCTCTTGTGCAACCCACTGCACCAGATCTCTGGCCAAGCTGAATTCCGGGTTCCATTTGGAGTAGACTATGCTAAACCAAAAGCTTCAAGTTAAAGGTTCACAATCTGAGGAGTATCTGCTAGGTCCTCCTCCTCCATCCACTTCGTATCCAATGCAGGATAGTTCTTGAATTTAACCAAGAACCGCCTTCTTACTTACCCTTATTCTTTGTGTCCTTATGTGCCAAAATCTGTTCAGGAACAAGGATCTCCTCGTTTTCTTTCACTTCGGGTTGCTCATCAAGCACCCCATCGTCAGGCACATCACCTTTAAAAGGTTTCAAGAGATTCACATGAAATGCATTGTGAATCCTCCAAGTGTCAGGCAGTTTCAGTTGAAAGGAGACATCATTGATCTTTTCGGAGATTTGGAAAGGTCCATAGTATCTCATACTAAGCTTTGGAAAAAGCCTCTCCTTTTCCTTCTTTCTTTCTCAGGCATGCCTTCTCAACACGTAAGAGCACCCAATCATCCTCCTTCAATTTCAAATCGTGACGATGGCAATCTGTTGCCTTTTTTTGTCTTTCCTGAGATTTCTGCAAAGCCTCGTGGACCTTGGCAAAAGCCGTGTCCAAGTCGCGCGTGTACTCATCGCCTTCAAAAATCTTATCTTTCGTGCTAAGGAAGGGTGGAACCTTCACAGCACCTTCAATAATCTCAAATGGCGCCTTCCCTGTCTCGAAGAGTGTATCGTGTTATTGTAGGCAAATTCCACCAAAGGTAGATACTTTTCCCATTGAGTCTTCTAGTCCGAGATATAAGACTTCAATGAATCTAAAACCACTGAATTGGCAATCTCAGATTGCCCGTCAGTCTGCGGGTGGAATGATGACGAGAACTGCAACCGCGTGCCCATGTTCTCCCAAATTGCCTTCCAAAACAAACTCGTAAATCTGGGGTCCGTGTCAAAGACAATCGTCTCAGGCATGCCATGTAATCTGAAAATCTGGGCCACAAACAGTCTCGCTAAGTGATCCGGCTTGATTGCTTTCTTCACTGGAATGAAATGAGCCTTCTTGCTTAAGCTGTCAATAACAGTCCAGATATCATCGTGACCACTCTGTGTTTTTAGGAGATCAAAAATGAAATCCATTGCAATACTTTCCTAGGGGCGGGTGGGTATGGGTAAAGGTTGTAACAATCCCTGTGCTTTATACCTATCAAACTTGACCTTCTGGCATACCAAGCAACTGCGCACAAACTCGTCCACGTCCTTCTTGAGTCTCGGCCAAAAGAAGTATCTCTCTACCCCTTTCATGGTGGTAGCAATGCCGAGGTGACCCGTAAAAGGCGGACAGTGGCATTCAGTCATGACCTTTTCCCTCAACGGCTGTGTAACGCACAACATGGTTTTCCTCGTCAAGTAGCCATCCCGAATGGAATATCCCGCTACTATCTCCCCATCCCGTATCCGTATGAAAATGTTGCTAATTGGACTATTTTCTTATTTTTAATGATTAAATCTCTTTTTTCGGATATTTTATTATGTGCACTAAGAACTGTTAAAAAGATTGCAGCTACAGGAACTGCCATCAGGAACGGACAACTCTGATGTGTCATTTGATGGGTGACGGTAAACATCGCGAAGGAGTTTCCGTAAGTTCGGTGGAAAGGGCCGGGTTACGAGTGCCTCTGATGCGTCACATGATGGGTGACGGGTGCATCAGTAAGGGGGCATCCCGTAGGCTAAGGAGGAAATCCGAATTGAGTAAGAAAATACGCGTAAGAACGCTAGCACAAGAATAAAGATGGGTTCAATGAAGCTTTTTACGAAAAGCAGGAACAGTCGCGGGAGGACAGATGTTTTCCCGCGGGGAGTCTGTGTCTGCATTGCATCTGTGTCGTGTCCTGCACCCGGGGACGCCTGGAATGTGTTCGTATAGCATTGTTTTCACTAACTAAGTGAGTTTTTAAAGTTTGAACACGTTCACACTTTATTTTATTAAAGTGGCCGGTCACTTTTAAGTGACCAGGCTTTTATTAATAAAATAAAGCAAGCAAGGCCCTTAAAAAAAAAACCAGCGCTAAAACCTACGCAGGGAGGCTGAATTGCGATCTCTCTCTCTCTCTCTCTCTAAAAAATGCGATTTTCTCTCTCCTCTCTCTAGGAGCGTCAAGCTCTGCTTTTGGACCCCTATTCCTGCCGGGTGTCAGACCCTATAAAAAGGGTAGCTAGCGTTTCAGTTTGGAGGAGCCGGAAGCAGCAGGAAGTGCAAGCGTTGGGATTCTGGAGCAGAGACTGGCGACGGAATTTGCAAGTGCTCGCGTGACGACTGAGTACGGAGGTCGATTCTCCGAGCAAGGAGCGACAGGTATAAGGTGTTGATACGCATTGAGAATTGCTGCTTTGTGTGGTTTGTTTTGCAGGAATCTCCCGTCTCACGGGAAGGCACTTCACGGGAAGTACGGCTTCACGCCTAAGTTCCTTACGGGAAAGTACGGCTTCGCGCCTAAGTCCCTCACGGGAAGGAACGGCCTTGTGCCCAAGCCCTTTACGGGAAAGCACGACCTTCGGGTCTAGGACTACAGAACGGAGGGGTTTCCTCGGGTTCTCGTGCTTGTATAAGAATTCTCCCTGAATAAAAGAATACTCTTAACGGGGGGGGGGGACCAGCCCATCTTCTGGTCCCCAATACTGTGTCGATCTTCTCCCTTCTCTCATGTTTTCAAAGAATTATAATTTTCAGATTTTCTAAGTGCTCGTGTACGCTCCCGTTTGTGACAGAAAACGTCTGCAAAATCTGGATCAGTGGCATACTGGTCGACCATATCCTTGAAGCTCCTATGATGTATCGCGGAAACAGCCAGAACCAATGGCTTCCGAGACAAAGCATCTGCCACCAAATTCTTCTGTCCCTGAACATGGACAATCTGGAAGTGAAACTGTGACAAGATGTTCGCCCACTGCATCTGCTTTTCCGATAGCTGCTTCTGTGACAAGGAGTAGCGTAAACTCTGATGGACTGTAAAGACAGTAAAATCCGCTCCTAGTAGGTAGTGCTGCCACTGAGTAAGAGCATGGATAACCGCCAAAAGTTCTTTCTCATAAATCTGTGCTGTCAATTCCGGCCTTGAGAACAATCGGCTCTCGTAAGCAATGACATGGTTTTCTTGCATTAAGACCGCACCCAGACTACGACCACAAGCATCACAATATAGTTCAAATGACTTCTGCAAGTCCGGCAAAGTCGAAACTGGTCCCGTAGTCAATTTCTCTTTCAATGTCTGAAAGGAAGTCACCTCTGTGGGTCCCCACGAGAAAGGGACTCCTTTCTGTGTCAAAACATGCAGAGGGGAAGCAACCTCTGCAAACTTTCGAATGAACCGCCTGTAGTATGAACACAGTCCCAAGAAGCTTCTAATATCATGGACATTATTCAAATCGGGCCATTCACGGATAGTCTCTATGTTGGCCGGATCCGTTTGCACTCCTGCTGCTAACACAATGTGTCCCAAAAAGTGTATCTCTGGTAGGAAAAATTCACTTTTCTTTGCATTAATCACTAACTTGTGATCTCGTAATGCCCGAAAGACCTGAAGCAGATTATCTCTATGTTCTGCCTCATTCTTGGAGAAAACAATGATATCGTCAAAGAAAGTGCCAACAAATAGCCTGTACTCTCGAAAAATCCTGTCCATCATCCGGTTAAATGTCGCAGGAGCATTGGTTAGGCCAAAAGGCATCACCAAAAAGTCAAATAACCTAAAAGTCGTCCGAAAGGCTGTCTTGCAGACGTCTCCCGGCGCGATTCGGATCTGATGATATCCACTCTTCAAATCAATCCTGCTAAAACACGAGGATCCCTGTAATCTGTCGAGTATATCATCGATCCTAGGAATCGGAAATCTGTTCTGATAGTGATTTTGTTGAGAGCTCTATAATCGATGCACATTCTCCAAGATCCGTCTTTCTTAAAAACCAACAACACTGGAGAGGAATACGGTGAAGTACTAGGCTGGACAAGACCCTTTTCCAAGAGGTCTTTCACTTGGTTCATAATCTCTTCGTTCTGGGCTCGGCTCACATGATAAGGTGGCCGGTTCGGTGGCGTGCTTCCAGGTATCAGATCAATGGTATGATCTTCAAGACGAGTAGGTGGTAACTCGCCTGGCAGGCCCTCTGAGAAGCAATCGGCATGAGAGTGTAGAAGTTCTTGGCGTTCTTAATCAAGTTCAGACATATTTGTCCTATCCTCATCACTCAATTCTTTCAAAAAGATCGAGTAAACAAACAGTCTGGATTTCATTAATTTAGAAACGGCCGAAGCCGATACACTAGGGACAGACTCGCCCTTAAGTTTTATATTGAGTACAATGGTTTTGCCCTTCTCTGTTGTCAATGTCGCTTTCCGCGCTCGATAGTCGACCACGGTGTTGTTCTTGTGGTACCAGGGAATTACCAAGAGGACATCACAACCTTCCAAAGGCATTATGTAAAAGTCCTCATGCCCCAAATACCCCTGACAATGCAACCGAAGTTTGCCAGTGACAGGTGTAATGGCTACGTCCCTGCCGGGTGCCACTAGATGTCACAAACGGGAGCGCATAACAATATAAAATACATTCGGATAAATAGGATTTATCACTTATTACTGAAGCCAGAGGATATAGAGAGAAATAAATAGAGAGAGAGAGATAGAGTGAGAAGATCGACACAGTACTGGGGACCAGAAGATGGGCTGGTCCCCCCCCGCAATAGTATCTTTATTACTGAGGAGAAGTCTATACAAGCACTTGAACCGAACGTATTACCACGTTCGTTCTAGAATAAGACTTGATGGTTCCTGGAAGCCTCAGCTTCTGATTCCTAGGGCAAAACCCTATTCCAAGGAACTTCCGTTCCTTATTCCAATTCCTCGAGAATCAAGGTTCTCGCCTCTGGATCTCACCTTCCAGACTCAGGGCATGGCATCCCTGCAACTCTTTTCCAACTCTCTTTCCAGAGTCCTCTTCCTGCAGAACAACTCTGCTTTCCCGGACACGAAGTCCTTACTTGGGAATCCCAACTTCCGGATCACAACTTGAGAGACTACCTCTCTCTGATCCGTGGATCTACTTCCCAAACTCGAGTACGAAACCCTTGGGCTGATCTGGCTCTAGTTCCTCAGAGCGCTTTTCTCCTGCAGAGGCTCATGCCTTCCTCTGCTCCTACTCCCTCACGAAGAGGAAGTATACCTGCAATCAAATACTCAAAGATCAGAACATGAAAATCGTTACCTTCAAAGTCTCGACGCTCGAAACGTAACTCGATTCTCGAAAAGCAATTCCTCGGAAGAGATCTCTCCATAGAAAATCCTCTCTTCCAATCCTACACACAAAAGAGGTGTGTTCTTGGGTTTTTTCTCGTAAATCAGCCCCGTCTATGACGTTTATGGGCTGAAAACAGAGAAAAACAGCAACTTGTCGCGATGGAAACACACTTCGTAGGCACTTCTTCGCGAGGGAACTCGCGCACTGGGTCTTGGCGACATCTGGTACACTTGGGGCAGCCATGGGCATCACCGGCAACGTCTTCTTTACGGCTGAAATCTGCAGCAGCATCTCCTCCTTGCAAAGATTGGTCCTCCCCTCTGAGTGAGGGCATGTAATGCTTTTATAGGCACGAATAGCTGCTCGCGTAGAGATCGCGGCCGTTTTTTTTTTTTTTTTCAAAAAAAAAAAAATCATTTTTTTTTCCGTTCTGCCAGAAAAAGAGAGAGAGAAAACATTGGCTGATCTGTTGCCTTATTTATCAGATGGCTGCCCACTTATTAAATGGACGGCCGGCGTATTTTAAAAAATAGTCTGAACCTGCCCAAAAACTCAATAAAACCTTATAAGTTAAAAACAATGCTTTCACAGCACTTCCCAGGCGTCCCTGGATGCAATCACACGCACAATTGCAATGCAAACATAAACTTCCTCGTAGGAAAGCATCTGCTTTCCCGAAAAGCAATCCCGCTTTCTCAGAAAGCATCTGTTTTTCCTCAAAGTTTCCTCTGAACGCATCTTCATTCAAGTGCTTGCTTTTCCTTGTGCACAATTCTAACACAGTTCGGAATTTCCTCCCGACTATGGATATTCCCTTTCCGATGCACCCGTCACCCACCTCGTGACGCATCAAGAATACCCATCACCTAGTCCTTTCCTACCGAACTTACGGTACAATCTCCTTCACGATGCTCTCTGTCACCCATCCTATGACGCATCAGAGATGTCCATTCCCGGATGGTCGGATACTTCTTTCCGATGCTCCCTGTCACCCATCCGATGTGACGCATCAGAAGTACCCGTTCCTGGTGGCCTTACAGATATTCCCGTTCTCAGTGCTTCTGTCATTACTTTGAACGACGCACTAGGAATACTCTGTACTCGGATGTCTCCAGTGAGAAAAACCCTCTCACTTAAAATTCCAATAATTCATTTAGAATTATTTTTCCGGTTGTTCCAAGTGAGAAAACCCTCTCACTTATAAATCCAATAATTCATTTAGAATTATTTTCTTGTCAAATAAAGCCAGTTTAGCAACACTAGAACTGCCTCCGCAAGTGGTCCCATCCGATCGGGAGTGATCTCGAGCCGTGCCGCCAATTCCGGTGAAATGAAGTCGGCCTTGGCTCCTCCATCAAAGAAGATCAGGGCTTCTTGGTCTCTCACTTTGCCCCAAGCTCGGCAAAGTTTTGTACTCTCGTCCAACGTGCTGGGATCGGTACCCACGCAATCTGGAACCAGTCCGGTTTTCATCTTACCTTTTCTTCCACTTTTCTCAGCTGCTCTCGAACTCTCAGGCCTTTCGTCGTCCTTGTCGTTTTGTTCTTTCTTGTGTCTTTTTAGGGCACTTCGTGGAGATATGTCCAGTTTTTCGGCATCCAAAGCACTTTCCTTGATGTAGCGAGCTCTCTCCTGTGGAGTGAGTTTGGGTCGTGCATCTTTCTTATCTGGGTTGCTCTTCCTCTTTCTACTTTCATTTGTCGAAGTTTGTTCGGCTCTTTGCGTCATGATCTCATCGGTAGGGTAGGTCAAACTGCTAGAGTGAATGGCAAAACCCCGTTTCGCATGACTCATCAACTCTTGAATGGAAGCTGACTTTTGTTCCAAGCAGTGATCTCGGATCTCTGTAGGAAGACCCAAGGTAAACCGCTCAATCTGTTCCTTGAACGAGATCTGCTTAAATGAAGAGGTGGGTAGAAAAGAGCTCCAGAATCTCTCGCAATAAGCATCCACTGTATCCTTCTTGGTCATCCGAAGATGGTTTCAAGCAGTTCGTATATCACGTTCATACTCTCGAGTCAACCAAGAAGAAATAAAAATCCTCTTGAATTTCAGCCATTTAACTGGCGCTGTCTTGCTTAATAGAAGCGTGGACCACCAAGTTCGAGCATTCCCCTTAAAGTATGAGGCAGCTCTCCGAATCTTAGAGTGTTGTAACGCCCTCCCGCGAAAGCGATGTCAAACTGTTTTACAAAAGACAAAGCCTTCGAAGCATCTCTATATCCAGAAAACGTGTCAAATTTAATTGACTGTCCACGTTCCTTAAACTCTCGGACTTTCTTGCTTTTATCTTCCAGAAAGTGATACTGGTTGGCTTTGTAAAAATTCTTCTTCTTCGCATAAAAGTTGCCGTCATCAGAGTCCGAACTGTCTGTAGACGAGTCCTCTGTAGAATTGTCAGTCACGGGGCGAGATTTAGACTTCCTTGCCTTTTTCTTGCCCTTTCCAAAGCGTTGCTTTTTGCCTTTTCTGTCTTCTTCGCTCGAATCAGATGAGCTAGAAGAACTATAAGAAGAAGAAGAAGAAGAAGAAGAAGAACTGGGTACTCCTTAAAATCGAACACGCTTCTTCTGTTTCTTTGCCTTTTCAAATGTCGACTGACGACCCAAATAACCCAGGAATTCAGTGCCTTTCTTTTGCCTTTTGTCGTGCTGTTTTACTTTGTTTTGCGCGTCAAAAAGCTGAGCAATTTGTGCATCAACCACCTCTTCTAATTCCTTCTTTGTATACTTCTTGGGAGTAGGAGGTTTCTTGAGAGCGGGTTTTCGGGGTGGTTTTGTGGTCTTCTGCCACTAGGTGTGCACCTCCTCGAAAGAAGTCTCGCTCATACATTTTGCAAATTTTGGATCCTTCGCAAAATTGAGCATCATCTTTGTTGCGTCGCCAATCAATCATTGACGCTCCATCTCTCGATGCTCCGCCTGAGTAGGCCGAGGGGGGCCATACTCCTTGCCGGAATCTTCATGATCCCTTCCTGCATCTCCGGATGCAGAGGGAGTCGGCTGATCTTTGCCTGAAGCCATAGGTGCCGCGGAAAAAAATTAGGGATCGGGTTTCCCGTAGAAGAGAAAATCGGCCGTGCTTTGATACCACTGTAACAGACTTGGACACTCCAAGTCGAGAATCTACTGCGATAACCACTTCAAAACAGTTCACAGTTCACAATTGATTCGACACTGGCCCGGCGGAGTTCCATGGCTAGAGATATTGGCCCCAAAGTTTGGCGCCCCTTTTGGTATTTCTTTCTATATTAATCTGAGTTCAAAGTACAAGCGTGCGGGCAGGCGCTCACACTCAGACTCTGCGTCCAGATGCTCTGAGTTATGAGGCCCTGCCTGCTTATTTAAAAATACAAGGGACAAGGGATGCCAAAAGCAGAGTTTCAAAAGCTTCCCATGAAAAGCTGCCCTAATAACAGGCTTGCAATAAAAAAAATCTCTTTAAAATTTAAAGCTCTCTCTCTCTCTCTCTCTCTCTCTCTCTCTCTCTCTCTCTCCTTTACGTAGAAAAAGCAAAAGCAAGAGCTCTCTCTCTCATCTCTGAGATCCCGTAGCCAAAAGCAGAGAGGTTGCCGTACAGCGCTGCCACATCAGCAGTATGGAACTCTGCAATCTGCGCCGCGTTTTGCGCTGGTGTCCGTACAGGGGTAGCCATGTGTCAGCCAGACAGTCCGGGTGTGTATGTGGTTGTGTCCTCTGCTGCCTGGCAGTGTCCATGTCACAAAACGGGAGCGTACACGAACACTTGAAAATCTGAAAATTAAAATACTTTGCAAATGTGAGAGAAGGGAGAAGATCGACACAATATTGGGGGCCAGAAGATGGGCTGGTCCCCCCCCTGTTAAGAGTATTCTTTTATTCAGGGAGAATTCGTATACAAGCACGAGAACCCCAGGAAACCCCTCCGTTCTGTAATCTTAGACCCGAAGGTCGTGCTTTCCCGTAAAGGGCTTGGGCACAAGGCCGTTCCTTCCCGTAAGGGACTTAGGCGCGAAGCCGTACTTTCCCGTAAGGGACTTAGGCGTGAAGCTGTACTTCCCGTGAAGGGCTTCCTGTAAGACGGGAGATTCCTACAAAACAAACCACACAAACACGCGACAACAATTCGTATGGCGAATCCACAATAGATACCTGTCGTTCCTGCGCGGGAAAAGCGACTTCCGTGCTTCGTAGTCTCGCGATCTCTTGCGGCAGAGTCTTCTCTTGCTGATGTTGGTACCCCCCGTGAGTGAGGGCATGTGGTGCTTTTATAGCTCCCTGGCCACTGCATGAATAACTGCTCGCGTAGAGATCGCGCCGTTTTTTTTTTTTTGTTGTGCTGTTCTACCCGAAATAGGGAGAGAGAATTCGCTGGCTGGTTTTGCTTTATCTTCTAAGTGGCTGCCCAATTATTAAGTGGGCGGCCGGCATATTTTAAAATTGGTCTGAACCTGCCCAAAAACTCAATAATGCAATGCAAACATAGATTCCTCGCGGGAAAGCGTCTGCCTTCCCGCGATTGTTCCTGCTTTTCGTAAAAAGCTTCATTGAACCCATCTTTATTCTTGTGCTTGCGTTCTTACGCGTATTTTCTTACTCAGTTCGGATTTCCTCCTTAGCCTACGGGATGCCCCCTTACTGATGCACCCGTCACCCATCATGTGACGCATCAGGGGCACTCGTAACCTGGCCCTTTCCACCGAACGTACGGAAACTCCTTCGCGATGTTTACCGTCACCCATCAAATGACACATCAGAGTTGTCCGTTCCTGATGGCAGTTCCTGTAGCTACAATCTTTTAAGAGTTCTTAGTGCACATAATCAAATATCCTAAAAAAAAAGATTTAATCATGAAAAATAAGAAAATAGTCCAATTAGCAAAATCCCTCTGGCTTCTAAACAGTTGACCTCAACTGTAGTGCTTGGACATATACCCCCAGTATCTCGGGATAAGCTGCTAATTCCTCCTGCATCATCCACTGAGCATCTAGATTCGAATAGTTCTTAAACTTAACCAAATACTTCCGTGTTATCTTTCCGGATTTGAGAGACCGCTCTTGATGACTTACTATCTGCTCCGGTTGGAGTATTTCTTCTTTTTCCTCAACCTCAGGAGGTTCCTCAGCACTAGGCTGGCTTGGAGGCGGTCCCACATATGGCCGGAGTAAACTGACGTGGAAAGCATTGTGGATCCTCCAATTAGGCGGTAGCTCTAATCGGAATGTAACATCATTCACTTGCTCAGTGATCTTAAACGGCCCATAATAACGGGTAGAAAGTTTTACCACCTTCCCCTTATGAGACGGTTGTTTCTTAAGTCTTGCCTTCTCAAACTTGAGTAAGACTAACTGTCCGACTGTTAAGTCTAGATTCCTTCTGTGCTTGTCTGCAACTTTCTTATGTTTTTCCTGAGAGCGTAGAATAGCTCTCCTAACTTGCCCGTCGGCGGTGTCCAAATCCCGGACAAACTCATCTGCTGCAAAGATCTTATCCTTAGTGAAAAGGATGGGTGGAAGCAAAGGCTTACCATGAAGAATCTCAAAAGGTGCTTTCCCCGTCGATGAGTGTATGGTATTGTTATACGCATACTCGACAAGAGGCAAATATTTCTCCCAGTCAGATTGCCGGTCTGACACATAAGCTTTTAACATATCCAATACTGTGGAATTGGCTATCTCACTTTGCCCGTCCGTTTGAGGATGGTAGGCAGATGAAAAATTCAGCTTTGTACCAAGATTATCCATCAAGGCACGCCAAAAATTTCTTGTCATGCGAGGATCTCGATCGCTCACAATTGACTTAGGCATTCCATGATGCTTCAAGATCTGTGCTAGGAAGACCCTAGCCATATGATCTGCTCTGATCGTTTTCTTGACCGGTATAAAGTGTGCTTGCTTGCTAAACCTGTCCACAATGGTCCAGATCGCGTCATTTCCAGTCTGAGTTCTAGGGAGGTCCATGATGAAGTCCATGGCAATACTTTCCCAAGGTTCATTAGGCATAGGAAAAGGTTGTAGCAACCCAGGCGTCTTATGCCGATCATACTTCACTTCTTGGCAAACCAAGCATTCCTTGACATACTTATCAATGTCTGCTTTAAGGCTAGGCCAAAATAAATATCTTTCCATTGCTAAGGTTGTAGGGAGAATACCCCGATGACCCGCATAAGGCGAAGCGTGGGCTTCATCCATGATCTTCTTTCTTAATGGTTCCGCCACACATATGGCCTGATGGTGGTAGAGATAACCGTCCCGAATGGAATAGGGAAACTCATTCTCTCCACGATGTAGCTTTCCCCAAATGGTGGAGAAGTCTGGATCATTCGGATACAAATCCGGTAGTGCTTCTAATTCTTGATGATACACCGAAGTGATAGCGTTCACCCTTGGCCGCCTAGACAATGCGTCCGCGACCACATTCTTACTCCCTGCCGTGTGAAGGATCTGGTAGTGAAACATAGACAAAAAGTTTGCCCATCTCATCTGCTTCTCAGATAGTTTCCTTTGCGTAAGAAAATACCGCAAACTCTGGTGATCAGTCTTGATCACAAAATCCGCTCCTAGAAGATAGTGCTTCCAGTTGGATAAGGCGTGAATCACAGCCGTGAGTTCCTTTTCGTAGATTGATGCATGCAACTCTGCATCCTTAAGCCGTCTGCTTTCGTAGGCCACTGCATGACCTTCTTGGTTTAACACTGCTCCGATGCAATCGCCTGAAGCATCGCAGTGAACCTCAAATGGTTTTATTAAGTGAGGCACTATCAAAATAGGTCCATGGCTTAGCAAGTACTTGAGCCGATCAAAAGCTCCTTGTTGTCTCGATCCCCATCTGAAAGGAATCTTCTTCTTTGTCAAATCATGAAGGGATCCTGCTACATGAGCAAATCCTCGGACAAACCTTCGATAATACGAACATAATCCCAAGAAACTACGTATATCATGTACCGTAGTGGGAATAGGCCAATCTTCTACCACTCGGATCTTGGCAGGATCCATTCTCACTTGATTGTGAGAGACTATATACCCGAGATAGTGTATCTCAGAGAGAAATAACTCGCTCTTCTTTGCATTCACATGCAACTCATGCTTTCGCAATTCTTGAAACACTAAGTCCAAGTGCTTCCGATGTTCCTCTTCTGACTTAGAGAAGATGAGTATGTCGTCAAAGAATACTCCCGTAAAAGCTCGATACGGACTGAAAATGCGGTCCATCATGCGATTGAACGTCGCAGGAGCATTGGTCAAGCCGAAAGGCATTACCAAAAATTCATATAATCCAAAGGTTGTGCGGAAAGCAGTCTTATGGACATCCTCAGGGGCGATCCGTATCTGATGATACCCACTCTTTAAGTCTATGCGACTAAAGACACTTGCACCCCGCAACTTATCAAGTATATCATCAATCCGAGGGATCGGAAAGCGATTCTTGATTGTGATCTTGTTTAAAGACCGATAGTCTATGCACATTCGAAACGTGCCATCTTTCTTCTGCACCAGTAGAACTGGAGAGCAGTAGGGTGAAGCACTTGGCCGTACTAACCCTTTCTCTAGAAGCTCGTTGACTTGCTTCAAAATTTCCTCTTGCTGAGCAAGACTTACCCGATAAGGGGGTTGATTGGGAGGCGAGCTACCCGAGTATGAGATCTATGCCGTGATCTTCCGGGCGTATCGGAGGGAGTTCATCAGGAAGTGTTTCCGTGAAACAATCCTTGTACTTTTCAATAAATTGAAGACGCTTAATTTCCAAACTAGAGAGAGAGTCCCTACTAGTTTTATCCTTTGCAAAAATCAAGTAAGCAGAAACACACTGCTTCATTTCTTAATGGAGATATGGCTTACAATTGGGAACTGCCAATCTCCTGCATCAGCTTGAATCGTTATTTTCTTACCCCCATGATCAAAAGTGAGGGTCTTTTCCACATAATCGGGAATAGGTGTCATGTGAAAGTGCCATGGCATACCCAAGATGATATCACATCCCTCGATGGGTGCCATAAAAAATGATTCGCGGTCCTTGTACTCGCCAATCCGAAGATTGAGCTGTCCTTGCACGGGAGTTGCATTGGTTGTCAACCCCTCGAATGCCGATCCGGATGTAACCGGTGTGCCAAGCTGAGCCGGTGTGAGGCACAAACGTTCCGCAGTATCCAGGGAGATGAAGTTATCCGTGGATCCTGGATCATAAAGAATCAGCACTCGCTGGTTGTTCAAAGACCCCCAGCCCTTCAGAAGTTGACGCTTCCCTTTCTCCATTTCTCTGTTTCCTTGAATATCTGGAATTGAGTTCGAGCTTGGCGGTGCGGGTTCCTTCCTTGCTTTTTCTTGCCTCGCAGAAGCTTGTTCTTGCCGTTGCTGCTTTAGAGGGCAGTCCGGTTTCATATGTCCTTTCTCGCCACAGTAGAAGCATCTTCCTTCCTCTCTGAAAGTTTGGAGTTGAGTAGGAGAAAGATACTTAGTTCGCTTGCCAGTGCCCTCTGGCTTCTTAGAATGATCATCGTCTCTAGATTGAGGACGTTTTCTTCCTTGGCCCCCTTGGTCATCGTAGACCCCTCTTTGTCTTGCACGGTAAGTGCTATGCTCCATCTTTCGGGGCGTCCCAGTTGAGTGCAAATCCTCAGCAATGATTGCTTACTCCATTATCCTTTGAAGAGTATCATGCGGATACACCTTGATACTCTTTCGAAGCTGTGGTTGGAGACCCGCTTCGAACTTTCGTTTCTTTTCCTCGTCGGCAATCTTCATGAAGGGAGTGACCTTCAGAAGAACCGACCAATACTTGTCCACATAGGTCGTTACTCTTTCATGTTCCTTTTGGGCAAGCCAGTCCCATTCCTTCCGTATGTCCTGCTCGAAGTCAGGCGGAAGAAATTGTTCATAAAATTCAGATTTGAAGCTCTCGCAAGTTCTGGCCTGAGAACCTTCCAGAATCTTGGCTAACCACCAATTACTTGCCGTTTCCTTGAGGTGCATCCCCACATGGCGTAATTTGGATTTTTCTGTGAAGTGCCCATTGGTAAAGGCGACTTCAAATTGTCTGATGAAGGACAGTGCCTTGGAGATGTCTCTCCGTCCATTGTAGGTTTCGAACTTGATGTCCTTGTCGCCCAATTTGAATACTGTCATGGGATGTTGAGACTTGCGACCATGCTTCTTGAATCGAGGCTTATCTTTAGGTGGATGAAGAGTAGTAGTAGTAGCGGCTTCCTCCTTCTGACGAGATGATCGAGAAGTAGAAGTATAATCTGGAGAGTAAGATGGAGATGAGATAGAAATGTCCTTGCTCTCGTCTAGCACAGAGAGCGCTTTTTCCTTGCCTTTCCTTGGAGTAGGCCGTTCATTACGATCCGAAGATCCTTTGTGCACCTCGGCACGTTCTTCTTCTCTTGCCTCCTGTGGTCTCAAGCCAACAGTGTTGTGTGGATGCTTGACTGCATCAGTTCCATTCGGTTTCTTCATTCCGCCCAAAAGCTTTTGGACGTCTGGCAACAGTAAAATTTGTTGCAACTCGGCAAGCTGAGCTTGCACTTGTTGAAGCTCCTCTTCAACGCTTCTCCCTTGGCTCGACATGGTTCTTCCCGTTCTTCCCGGAATCGTCCTTCTTTGCAGAGAAAGAGAAGAGTCCGAGCTCTGATACCACTGTCACAAACGGGAGCGTACACGAGCACTTGAAAATCTGAAAATTAAAATACTTTGCAAATGTGAGAGAAGGGAGAAGATCGACACAGTATTGGGGACCAGAAGATGGGCGGGTCCCCCCCCGTTAAGAGTATTCTTTTATTCAGGGAGAATTCGTATACAAGCACGAGAACCCGAGGAAACCCCTCTGTTCTGTAATCTTAGACCTGAAGGTCGCGCTTTCCTGTAAAGGGCTTGGGCACAAAGCCGTTCCTTCCCGTAAGGGACTAAGGCGCGAAGCCGTACTTTCCCGTAAGGGACTTAGGCGTGAAGCCGTACTTCCCGTGAAGGGCCTTCCTGTAAGACGGGAGATTCCTGCAAAACAAACCACACAAACACACGACAACAATTCGTATGGCGAATCCACAATAGATATGTGTCGTTCTTGTGCGGGAAAAGCGACTTCCGTGCTTCGTAGTCTCGCGATCTCTTGCGGTAGAGTCTTCTCTTGCTGATGTTGGTACCCCCCGTGAGTGAGTGCAAGTGGTGCTTTTATAGCTCCCTGGCCACTGCACGAATAACTGCTCGTGTAGAGATCGCGGCCGTTTTTTTTTTTTTTTGTTGCGCTGTTCTACCCGCAATAGGGAGAGAGAATTCGTTGGCTGGTTTTGTTGCTTTATCTTCTAAGTGGCTGCCCACTTATTAAGTGGGCTGTCGGCATATTTTAAAATTGGTCTGAACTTGCCCAAAAACTCAATAAAACGTTATAATTTAGAACCAATGCATTTAACAACACTTCCCAGGCGTCCCTGGATGCAACCACATGCACGAATGCAATGCAAGCATAGATTCCTCGCGGGAAAGCGTCTGCCTTCCCGCGATTGTTCCTGCTTTTCGTAAAAAGCTTCATTGAACCCATCTTTATTCTTGTGCTTGCGTTCTTACGCGTATTTTCTTACTCAGTTCGGATTTCCTCCTTAGCCTACGGGATGCCCCCTTACTGATGCACCCGTCACCCATCATGTGACGCATCAGGGGCACTCGTAACCCTGCCCATTTCATCGAACGTACGGAAACTCCTTCGCGATGTTTACCGTCACCCATCAAATGACACATCAGAGTTGTCCGTTCCTGTAGCTACAATCTTTTAACAGTTCTTAGTGCACATAATCAAATATCCTAAAAAAAAAGATTTAATCATTAAAAATAAGAAAATAGTCCAATTAGCGACAGTCCAAGCATGACACGTCACCAATTTGTGACAGACTTTGCTGGCGGTGTTCATGGGTGCCGGTGTTCATGGGTGCCCACAGTTGGCGCCCGCTTGCACCTTATGTGAGAGAGAGAGAGAGAGAGAGAGAGAGAGAGAGAGAGAGAGAGAGAGAGAGAGAGAGAGAGAGAGAGAGAGAGAGAGTTGCGCTCCCCCCCCTCTTGTTGACTTTCATACGCTGCAAATGGGGGGTTGGTCGTTGCAAATAGTGATAAAGACGAGCTGAGCGTAGTGGCAAAAAGAGTATGGGCGATGACTATTGGACTAGTAGGAGAGGAAGCGGCAACGAAATAGCAAGGGGAATGGGCGAGGAGAGAGAGAGAGAGCCAGCAAAGGATTGCCTACTCTGAGTAGCTATGGCACTCCTTCACCTTGCTCTGTTTCATCTTCCTCGTTGAAACGAGATGCCGTATCCTCTAGCTCACCTCATTAGCCAATAATCATGGCCTTATAGTTGGGTGGGTCCGTTCATGTATTGAACGAGGCACGAGCTCTGATACCAATGTTGCACCCTTGTAATGCTGCTACATGCCCACTACCAAGGAGAGTGCAAGTCTCTGTTCACCATCCAGCCTATGAGAAAAAGGATGCTTGCCCCTCATTCCCGGACCATTTATAATGTGTGGCCTGCTGTTCATATTGGTCTAGTTGCCCATGCACTCCGGCCAGGCGGTCTCCACCTGAACCCGCTTTCCGACTCAGCAACCAGAAGGCGGTCGACCTGTCCGTAGCCGTTATAGGCGTGTCACGTGACACATCCAACCCTATGTGTCCGTGGACAAGCTCCAGCACGACAAGGGTTCAGTCAGTCCAATCAGTTTAGATGTAGAAGTGATCTGGCACTTTTGTGAGTCTATTCGTAGACCGTGCATGCCCAGTCACTTAGTGTAGATGCATATCCTCTGGTTGCACACAGCATGATCATCAACATTCCCATTAGAATCCATCAGACAAATTTTCCAGTGCATTTAGCCTATTTTCCCTAGTTTTGACATTTTTCACTTATTATTTTTTAGTGACTTTTGTTGGAAAGTAGGTAGGGCAAATTGAGTAAGTTTGTATATAAGCAAACCTAGACTAGCACTAAATGGCAGAAGAGGCAACAGGAGCCAAGCTCAGCAGGCAACTTCTCAAGCAAGAACTTGGTGGATTTTCCTCCAAGCAAGACTCAACCTAGCGTTTTGCTAGCTTCATCCCTAGCGTTTTTAGCAGGAGAACATCGCCATCACCTGCATACATCAGCCTGTCGTTTTCCCATCAAGAGATCATCGCCACACATCCCCCATCAGCTAGCGTTTTTGAAGATCCCTTCTCTAGTGTTTTTGGAAACCCAGCAACCTAACGTTTTTGACAGACATCAGCCTAGCGTTTTCATCAGGTATGACCTCAACATGCAGCGATTTTCA
Organism: Adiantum capillus-veneris; assembly: GCF_014529385.1. Classification (NCBI taxonomy): domain Eukaryota; kingdom Viridiplantae; phylum Streptophyta; class Polypodiopsida; order Polypodiales; family Pteridaceae; genus Adiantum; species Adiantum capillus-veneris. The sequence continues at coordinate 136,376,008 of NC_140932.1, forward strand.
GCAATAAAAGACCTGCAAGTTCAGCCCCTAAAGAGTAGCAGATTCAGCCCCAAGAAGCCTCAGTCTTCAGCCTAAGACTTGCAGATTTTCAGCGACAAAGACCATCAGAAAACAGCCCTAAAATCAGCATTTTTCGGCAACAGCAGATTTCAGTCCATAGCGTTTTTGGACAGCAGATACAAGATTGCAGATTTCAGCCCTAGTGTCGGCCTTGTCATCCCCGTCGTCATCGTCAACATAGCCTAGACTTGCATCAGTCACATGCATTCAATTTGTACCAGTTTGTGCAATCATAAGTAGACCACTCTCGCCGACGAGAGTGGGGCCTTCAGAGGAGGGTTTTACAACGTCTCTGGTGTCGTATCTCTCTTCTCTCTCTATTTCTCAGTCTCATAAACTTGCACGCACAGTGTCCATTCACTTTGTTGTGATCATAGCATTCTCTCATTAAGAACGGAAGGCTCTCCCTTCCATAAAAACAAAAGGAACCTTAAGCACAGTTCGGAGCACTCATCTTGAGCAAAGCGCAAACATTCATTCCGCTGCACCTAACATTGGTATCAAAGCTTTAGCAGTGTTCTGTATCACTCAAGGAAAGAACCACAAGAATCACAAGAATTTTTTTTGCTTGTTGCGGTTTCACGAACCCAAGTTCGCTTGGGCGTGTCGATTCCTAATCGTGTTTTTGAAGAGTGACAGGAATCCTAGGAAAGAAGGGCTTGTCCAGCCTCTCCTTGTGTCTCTTTTCACTCATTGAGAGCGGACCGTGTACTTAGCGACCGGCCAATCGACGTGAGGTGGGAAAAAGCAACCTTGGTGTGAGCGCAAGGCCGCCAAGGGGTGCGCCCGCGGAAAAGAGTAGAACTCGGGTGAAGAGAAGATCCTTCTCGAACACAGATTGCAAGCGAAAGAAGAACCTCAAGAACCTCAAGACCCTCAAGAACCCAAGAACCCAAGACCCTCAAGAACCCAAGTTCCTCGTGAACTTAAGAACCAAAGATCATAGTGCATGGTCATCACCCGAAGCGGAATGGATACTTCACATACAAGTGGTGAGCATGAGAGACTCCCCACCATGAGATTTTTCCCACCCTTCCCCTTCGCCACAAGTTGTACCAACTTCCATGGAGACGATGGTCAAGTCGATGTTGGACATGATGGCCAACAACAAGAAGCCAATCACTAAGCAACTCGCCTTGCCATGGCACAACAAGAAGCAAATCGAATTGCGTTGGCACAACAAGAAGCAAATCGCATTGCTTTAGAACGCGAGCGCGATGAACGAAAAGAAAGAAAAGCACAAAGAAAGGAGGAATGGGAAGCTCAAAAAGCGGCCTTGGAGGCCGAGCGTGAAGCTCAAAGAGTGGCCTTGGAGGTCGAGCGTGAGGCTCAAAGAGAACTACGCACTCAAGAATTGGTTCGACAAGTACTTGCCTCGAAGTCCGAACCAGCCAAAGATCGTGGGAGTTCCTCAAGTGGCGCAAGCCACGATGTGGATTTCAACCATCTAGTCACAAAGAAGTTGACTTTCAGTAAGTATGATGGTAAGATGGATGCTACGGTTATTCATTCTTGGTTGCATCAATTTAATGCTTATTTTGCAATAACTAAGAAGACAGGAAATAGCAAAGTTTTGACGGCAGCCATGTATCTTGCCGGTGATGCAATCAATTGGTACCACGCATGGCAAGAGGCATAGTTAGCCGCGCGCCTAGAGGAAGCCGACGAATTCACGCCTCTTTCCTTCAATTGGGCTGATTTCCAAGACAAGCTCAAGGCGCGGTTTATGCCACCTTAGTACCTTGTACGATTGAAGGATGATTGGCGCGCTCTCAAGCAAAATGGTATGCCGGTTATGTCTTTTTCTAATCGTGTTTTGCAGCTAGGTACCCAATTACGCAAGTCGGATGATGAACGCAAAGAGGCACGCCTTTTTGGGTTAGACGACTATATCAAGTTTGATATAGAAGTCTTCGACCAAATCGATCTCAATAAGGCAGTAGCGATTGCTCTCGCACAGGAGATGAAGCACAACAAGGGAAAGCCTAAGGAGAACAAGACTTCCACAAGTACCTCGCAGACTTCTCAGAACCCTCAGAACGGTAAGAACAGTAAGAATGGTAACTCTTCTAACCAATCTTCCAACAGTCTCTCAGAAAAGAATTCTTCGAATGAACCTAAGGGTAAGGCTACCACAATTGTTAAACCTAAGCTTACTCCAGATGAAAAGGTAGCACAAGGAATTGTAGGAGGATACATCACGTCGGAAGAGCAAAGCACTTATTTTAAGGAAGGTCGTTGTTTTCATTGTCACATTAAGGTCACATAAAGAGAACATGTCCTAAGCTTGAATCGAATGAATCTAAAGAATCCACAGAACCCACTGCCTCTGTCAATGCAATTAATGATAACACGAGTGTGCCCCAAGTTTCTCTTGACTCTCTCATTGATGATTCTCTCATTAAATGTTATGGTCAGGTGTCGGGGCAGCGTTTTGTTATATTGTTTGACCCAGGTAGTATGCATGATGTGATCAGTGACCAGTCCCTCTCTTGTTGAGAGAGCCCGCCTAGAAGTTAGTCAGAAATCTTCTTTCAAGGTCTCTAGCTTTGTTCCCGGTATGGACTCTCTCATCACGCAGGAGTGTCTTGGTGTGTTGTTTATAGTTCAACAAGCTGCCTTCACTAGAAGATTTTTTGTCTCTCCTCTCTCAGGATGTGATATGATTTTGGGCATTCGATGGTTTCGTGATCTTAACCCTTTCATTGATTGGGAGGCTAACACTTTCACTCTATGCCAAAAGTGATTCTCCCATTGTCATTCGTGGAGAGGACTTTGTTCATTCTCCCTCTCTCATTGCTACTATGCAAGACAAGATTGAAAGGATTCAGGAGAAGGAGACTCTCTCAGTCTCTTCTTTTCCCAAGCATGACACACAGGATTTGCATGATTATGAGAAGCATGATGAATTGAATGACATTGATTTGCATGATGATTTAGATGATAAGGATGAGCATGATGATGTGCATGCCAATGATAAGTATGATGATTTGGATGACACTGATAAGCATGATGATTTGCATGATGATCAAGATGCGATTTCTCACAAGCATGACGTTTTGCATGAAGATGACGTGATTGTTCACAAGGATGATGAGTTAGTTGATGTTTTTTCTAGCGAAGCTAACCTCGTTGCAGATTCGATCACTCACGAAGGATCGATCTTGGCTCTCGAGCCTAGGCCTCAAGAACCTCTTCAAGAACAACCGATCTTGGCTCTGGAGCCTAGGTCCAAAGAACCCTCACAGTAAGTATTATGTTCGCATGATTGATACGCACGCATTGTTCGAGTGTTTTATTCGTGATCGTTTCCTGTATTTTAGTCAACGTCTTTATGTGATCCCTTTCCTAGGCATGACATATTGTACGTTGAGCACGTTTCACTCATGAATGAGCACGGATGTATGCGGATTTTTCATGAAAAGCTGAAAAGTATGCATTCAAGGAAGTCACATTCCATTTCTCTCCCTTGGCATGACACATTTGTAGAAAGAGCACATGAAAGTATGAGCACCAAGCATGGGCATTTCCGTTGTGAATTGCCACAGTTGATTGCTCTAGATCCTAAGAGAAAGATTTGATCTCATTGTTTGCGTGTGTGTGGTGAACAATTTGGCACTCCATCTCTTTGTTCATCTACATTGCATGTACAGTCTATTAGGACGACATGATTTTTTCCAATCACTTTACATGCAATAGGTATGTTCATGTTTTTGTGTTCGAAATGGTTTCAAAAATTTTCAGCCATGGAGATTCTTGAAGAAGAAAGAAGCATGACTCTCGACGAAGTTGAAGCATTGAAGGAGCCATAGAAGACTTTGTGTCCCTTTCGACGCGGCCCAAAGAAGCAAGCGTTGTAGACCTTTCTGAAGTTCAAGTACCGCACGACCCACACATCAGAGTGGGCCGACGAAGAGTCCCTTCCAGGATTCCGGATGCTATTGGCGATCTCCCTCGACACCATACAGTTCGGTATCAGTACCGCACTTTGAAAAGGAGGGGATGTCACGTGACACATCTAACCCTATGTGTCCGTGCACAAACTACAGCACGACAAGGGTTCAGTCAGTCCAGTTAGTCTAGATTTAGAAGTGATTTAGAAGTGATATGGCACTTTTGTGAGTCTATTGTAGACTGTGCATGCCCGGTCACTTAGTGTAGATGCATATCCTCTGGTTGCACACAGCATGATCATCAACATTCTTATCAGAATCCATTAGAATCCATGAGGGGAATTTTCCAGTGCATTTAGCCTATTTTTCCTAGTTTTGACATTTTTCACTTATTATTTTTAAGTGACTTTTGTTGGAAAGTAGGTAGGGCAAATTGAGTAAGTTTGTATATAAGCAAACCTAGACTAGCACTACATGGTAGAGGAGGCAACAGGAGCCAAGCTCAGTAGGCAACTTCTCAAGCAAGAACTTGGTGGATTTTCCTCCAAGCAAGACTCAACCTAGCGTTTTGCTAGCTTCATCCCTAGGTTTTCAGCAGGAGAACATCGCCATCACCTGCATCAGCCTGGCGTTTTCCCATCAAGAGATCATCGCCACACATCCCCCATCAGCTAGCGTTTTTGAAGATCCCTTTTCTAGTGTTTTTGAAAACCCAGCAACCTAGCGTTTTTGACAGACATCAGCCTAGCGTTTTCATCAGGTATGACCTCAACATGCAGCAATTTTCAGCAATAAAAGACCTGCAAGTTCAGCCCCTAAAGAGTAGCAGATTCAGCCCCAAGAAGCCTCATTTTCAGCCTAAGACCTGCAGATTTTCAGCGACAAAGACCATCAGAAAACAGTCCTAAAATCAGCGTTTTTCGGCAACAACAGATTTCAGCCCATAGCGTTTTTGGAGCAGATACAAGATTGCAGATTTCAGCCCTAGTGTCGGCCTCGTCATCCCCGTCGTCGTCGTCAACATAGCCTAGACTTGCATCAGTCACATGCATTCAGTTTGTACCAGTTTGTGCAATCATAAGTAGACCACTCTCGCCGACGAGAGTGGGGCCTTCGGAGGAAGGTTTTACAACGTCTCTGGTATCGTATCTCTCTTCTCTCTCTATTTCTCAGTCTCATACACTTGCACGCAGAGTGTCCATTCACTTTGTTGTGATCATAGCATTCTCTCATTAAGAACGGAAGGCTCTCCCTTCCATAAGAACAAAAGGAACCTTGAGCACAGTTCGGAGCATTCATCTTTAGCAAAGCGCAAACATTCATTCCGCTGCACCTAACAAGGCGACATGACAGCGTGCATTGTACAAAAAGATGGAGACTCAAAAGTGAGAAATAGACGTACAACAATTTAATTGTATGGGAGGGGGAAAGAGCCACATAGGTGGCTTGTAGTGCTCGTATAATGCATGACTCACTGTAACAAACGGTCTAGGCCGCCATAAGTGAATGAAAACATAGCGTGGTTTCTTAGGCCTATTGAAGCTGCCCTACGTGGCGGAGTTCCACTCCCAGATGCTTTGGTTGCATAAAGTGATGACGTGGCGTGCTCAACTGGAAAGAGAGAACTGGCCGAGAGGACAAGAGAAACCGAACCGAGAAGATGAATTAAAATCCTAACCCCTACCAACTTATGGAGCACCGACCGAGGGGCCTAAAACCTAAATATTAAAAGCTTTAACTCTGGGGAAGCTTTCTGTAAATTGCGTTGACAGTGGTGACATGGCAGTTATGCGGATTTCCGCGTTTTGCCCTGGCTGGCTCCTAGTAGTTTTGTGTGAGCTTTTGAGTGCAAGAGCTTTTGGAACTGGAGCTTTTGGGGCTCTGCTTTTGGGCATCCCTTGTACTGTTTATAAGGACCCTTGGGGCATTTGGACTCAGTCTCAGAGAGAGTTGAACCCTCGAAAGTTGTACCTTTGCGAGGCAACAATAAAGAAATACCGAAAGGGGCACAAGTCTTTGGGGCTAGTGCGTCTTGGCTTGGAACTCTACCGTGCCATGTCGTGTCAACTCTTCTCTTTTCTCTCTCTAGTCAAGTTCAGTTATTTGCAGATTTTGTTCTCATGTTGCGATTGATTCTCGCTTGGAGTGTCCAAGCCTATAGCAGTGGTATCAAAGCTCAGATCGATTCTTCTTCTACGGAGGATTCGATCATTTCTGCAGTACACATGGGTTCTCGTGGAGAATCTCATAGAGACGACACCCCTCTGATTGTTGGTCACTGAGGAGATGAAGAAAGTTGAATCCCAGCGTGGGAACAGAAGAAACCAATGGAGATTTCTCAAAAATTTTCCGAGCAATAAGGAGATTTCGGCAAATTTGCGATGGGGAATCTCAATAGAGCCGAGTACAAACGTCAATTGCAGGTTGACATGTGTGTGAGAAGATTGATCAAGTACTTCAAAGACTTGAAATATGTGAATCACCGGAAGAATTACCCGATTGATGAGATTCACTTGAGATGGCAAGAGGCCGTCGATTCTCTTCTCAAGACAACAAGAAAGCGGAAAGAAAAACCGAGTGCAAAAAGGAACTCGTAGAAAGAGTTTAACCAAGCTCTTAAAAAGAAGACAAACCAATAGTTGAAAAGCTTGAAGCACTCTCAGAAGAAGAAGATTTCTCGGTTATCCGGGCTAGAAGTCGACTTAAGAAGATCCAAGAAGTGTGGTCGTTTCGAGGATGACCCAGATTTTCTTCGTCTTCAGAGAGTTCCGACAGTTCATCGTCCTCTAGTTTTAGAGAGGATGAGAAAAGCGCTAAGAAGCGGAGAAAAGCAGGTTTTTGAAAAAGTCTAGAAGGCACAAGGAGCCAGCTATAAGTTACATCGGAGGAGACTTTATCCTTTATTGACAGTTCAAATAGTGAACAAAAAGGACAAGAAGAGAAGACCAAGGAGTTGAAGGATGAGGGTCAAGCAGTCAAGTTTGACACGTTTTGAAGCTACCAGGACACCCATCGAGCTCTTGAATTCATACAGCAAATTGATGTCACCTTCTTAGGAAGTCGTTTCTCGGAATGCTCCAAGGTGCAAAGGGTGGCATCTTACTCGAAAGGAAATGCACAAACATGGTGGTCTACTCTGTTGTTATGCAGAGAAGCACCTAAGAAATGGGTAAAATTCAAAGAGTTTTCACTTATGCATGGATAACGAAAGAATATAAAGAACATGTCATTACGGCTTGGCATCATATGAGAATGATGTAACAGACTTGGACACTCCAAGTCAAGAATCTACCGCGACAGCACCAAATAACCACTTCAAAATAGTTCACAGTTCACAATTTATTCGACACTGGCCCGACGGAGTTCCGTGCCTAGAGATATTGGCCCCAAAGACTGGCGCCCCTTTCGGTATTTCTTTTTGTATTAATCTGAGTTCAAAGTACAAGAGTGGTTGGGTCTCACTCTCAGACTCTGCGTCCAGATGCTCTGCGAAGTGAGAGACCAACTTCAATTATAAAGAGTTACAAGGGATGCCAAAAGCAGAACCCCAAAAGCTAAAAATCAAAGGCTTTTAACTTTTTCTCTCACAAGCTCTTTTGAGCCTTAAAATAAAGCAATTTAAAAAGCTCTCTCTCTCTCTCTCTCTCTCTCTCTCTCTCTCTCTCTCTCTCTCTCTCTCTCTCTCTCTAAGTCCTTGCGTAGGAAATCCATGCAGCAAGACTTTGCGTAAAAATAAAGCATCGCGGAGAAAAGCCATCGTCCAACTGCCGCTGGTCGTCCGTACAGCCTGTCGTACGGATTTCCGCCATTCACCGGCCTGTCAATACGGTGTAGCCACGTCATGCCGTGTCAGTGGGGGTAGCAGTAGAGGCTGTGTGTGTGCGCTGGATAGCCACATCATCACATTTGTGACATAGCCCCCTCTGAAATCATTTTAATCGCCCTCGATTACGCCTGCAAAACAGACAGAAGCCATAAATTGTCTTAGCAGACACTGACTGTTAGTACCCACGTACTAGGAACACACATCTAGCACATGTACCAATCGACAGTCACATCACAGGACATCACAGGACATCACATGTCATTCAACATTCATTCGCATCTTAGACCATGATTTATCGGCAATGTAGCTAGCAATCGCATCTAGATCCAATCGGGACCTCATCGATGCCCGATTGACTAACCCCTATTGCAACCATGTCTATTCGAGATCAATTAGACCAAAAGGCTGCAATCATTTCGTCTATCAGTTCCTGCACTTACAAACAAGTCAAGAACAAATCAGTTTCATATCAAGGAATTCCATTTCATAAAGTCATACAGCAGAATACTGTCAGCTCTCAGTATCCCTGAAGCTCAAAGAGACATCAGTGACTCTAGTATCAAAATCGAGGCATCTGTTGACAAAGGAGCGGAGTAACTCCCCTCTTGTGCATCCCACTGCACCAGATCTCTGGCCAAGCTGAATTCTGGGTTCTATTTGGAGTAGACTATGCTAAACCAAAATTTTCGAGGTAAAGATTCACAATCTGAGGAGTATCTGCTAGGTCCTCCTCCTCCATCCGAAGTGATGACGTGTGTGTCCGAGAGCATGCGGGAAACCCTAACCCTGACTGCTGCTGAAAACCCTAATTCTGGAAACTCTAACCCTAAAACCTGCAAACCCTAAAATTTGCCAAAAACCCTAACCCTAACCTAACCTTAAAAACTGTCATAAACCCTAACCCTAACCCTAGGGAAGCAGGGTGATACTCCTGGATAAAGCACTGACTTGATGACTTGGCACCGTACGGCTGACCCGCTTTATGCGGCGTATTTTACGGTAGCCCACAACTTTTCTCTACGCAGTTGTGTGTGAGAGAGAGAAAAAGACTTTGCTTTATTTTATTAAAATCTCAAGAGAGCTTGTGAGAAAGAGATTTTGCTTTTGATGTGAAGCTTTTGGGGCTCTGCTTTTGGCAACCCTTGTAATTTAAATACGTGGTGAGGGCTCACACTTTGCAGAGCATCTGGACGCAGAGTCTGAGAGTGAGAACCCGATCCACTCTTGTACTTTGAACACTGATTAATACATAAAGAAATACCGAAAGGGGCGCCAGTCTTTGGTGCCAATATCTCTAGGCACGGAACTCCACCGGGCCTATTGTGAACTGTGAACTGTGAACTGTTTTGAAGTGGTTATTTACTGCTGTTGTGATTGATTCTTGACTTGGCGTGTCCAAGTCTGTTACATTGGTATGAGAGCACGACCGATTTCTCTTCTACAGGAAATCCGATCCTCAATTTTTTCCGCGGCACCTATGGCTTCATGCAAGGATCAATCGACTCCCTCTGCATCCGGACATGCGGGCAGGGATCACAACGAAGATTCCAGCAGAGAGTATGGCCCGCCTCAGCCTACTCAGGCGGAGCAACGGCAGATGAAGCGTCGTCAATTGATCAGCGATCCAACAAAGATGATGCTCAGTTTTGCGAAGGACCCGAAATTGGCAAAATATATGAGCGAGACTTCTTATTAGGAAGTGCACGAGCAGTAGCAAAAAACCACAACACCAACCCCGAATTTCACTCTCAAGAAACCTTCTGCTCACAAGACATATTTGGAGAAGGAATTAGAAGAGGTGGTTGATGCACGGATTGCTCAGCTTTTTGACGCGCAAAACAAAGCCAAAAAGCACGGCAAAAAGCAGAAGAAAGGCAGTGACTTCCCGGGTTATTTGGGTCGTCAATTGACATTTGACATAGCAAAGAAATAGAAGAAGCGTGTTCGATTTGAAGAAGAACCCAATTCTTCTTCTTCTTCTGACAATTCTTCTAGCTCTTCAGATTCGAGCGAAGAAGACAGAAAAGGCAAAAAGCGAAGTAAGAAACAATGCTTCGAAAAGGGCAAGAAAAAGGCAAAGAAGTCTAAATCTTGCCCAGTGAGTGACAGTTCTACAGAGGACTCGTCTACAGACAATTCAGACTCCGATGACGCAAAATTTTATGCGAACAAGAAGAATTTTTATAAAGCCAATCAGTATGACTTTCTGGAAGATAAAACCAAGAAAGTCCAAGAGTTTAAGGAAGGTGGACTGTCGATCAAATTTGACAGTTTTTCAGGATACAAAGATGCTTCGAAGGCTTTGTCTTTTATTACAGCAGTTTGACATCGCTTTCGCGGGAGGACGCTATTGAGAGCACTCCAAGATTCGGAGAGCTGCCTCTTATTTTAAGGGGAATGCTTGAACTTGGTGGTCCACGCTTCTTTTAAACAAGACTGCGTCAGTTAAATGGCTGAAATTTAAGAAGCTTTTTATTTCTTCTTGGTTGACGCAAGAGTATGAACGCGATATACGAGCAGCTTGGATCCATCTTTGGATGACCAAGAGAGATACAGTGGATGCTTACTGTGAGATTCTGGAGCTCTTTTCTACCCGCCTCTTCATTCAAGAAGATTTCTTTCATAGAACAGAATGAGCGGTTCACCTTGGGTCTACCTACAATGATCCGAGATCACTGCTTGGAACAGAAGTCAGCTTCTATTTAGGAGTTGATGAGTCATGCGAAGCGGGGCTTTGCCATTCACTCTGGCAGTCTGACCTACCCCACAGATGAGGTCATGCCACAACGAGCCGAACAGATCAAGGAATGAAAGTAGAAAGAGAAAGAGCAACCCAGAGAAGAAGGATGCACGGCCCAAGCTTACTCCTCAGGAGAGAGCTCGCTTCATCAGGGAGGGGAAGTGCTTTGGATGCCGGGAACATGGACATATCTCCGCAAAGTGCCCTAAAAAGGCACAAAAAGAACAGAATGACAAGGACGACGACAAGCCTGAGAGTTCTAGAGCAACCGAGGAACGTGGAAGAAAAGGCAAGATGAAAACAGAACTGGTTCCATATGAAAAGGCAAGATGAAAACAGAACTGGTTCCAGATTGTGTGGGTACTGATCCCAACACCATGGACGAGAGTACAGAACTTTGTCGAGCTTGGGGCAAAGTGAAAGAGCAAGAGACCCTAATCTTCTTTGATGGAGGAGCCAAGGCAAACTTCATTTCACCGGAATTGGTGGCGCGGCTCAAGATTACTCCTGATCGAATGGGCCCACTTGCGGAGGTAGTTCTAGCGGCACCCGGCAGGGACGTGGCCATTACATCTGTCATTGACAAACTTCGGTTGCATTGTCAGGGGTATTTGGGGCATGAGGACTTTTTCCTAATGCCTTTGGAAGGTTGTGATGTTCTCTTAGGGATTCCCTGGTACCACAAGAACAACGCCGTGGTTGATTATCGGGCGAGGAAAGCGACATTGACTACAGAAAAGTGCAGAACCATTGTACTTGATATTAAATTGAAGGGCGAGTCTGTCCCTATTGTATCGCCTTCGGCCATTTTTAAATTAATGAAATCCAGTCTGTTTGTTTACTCGATCTTTATGGAAGAATTGAGCCATAAGGATAGGACAAATATGTCTAAACTTGATAAAGAACGCCAACATTTTCTCCACTCTCACGCCGATAGTGTCTCAGAGGGCCTACCAGGCGACTTACCACCTGCTCGTCTTGAAGATCATACCATTGATCTAATACCTGGAAGCACACCACCGAACCAGCCACCTTACCGTGTGAGCTGAGAACAGCACGAAGAGATTATGAACCAAGTGAAAGACCTCTTGGAAAAGGGTCTTGTCCAGCCTAGTACTTCACCCTATTGCTCTCCAGTGTTGTTGGTTTTGAAGAAAGACGGATCTTGGAGAATGTGTATCGATTATAGAGCTCTTAACATAATCACCATCAAGAACAGATTTCCGATTCCTGGGATCGATGATATACTCGACAGATTACAGGGATCCTCGTGCTTTAACAGGATTGATCTGAAGAGTGGATATCATTAGATGAGAATCGTGCGGGGAGACGTCTACAAGACAACCTTTCGGACGACTTTTGGGTTATTTGAGTTTTTGGTGATGCCTTTTGGCTTAACCAATGCTCTTGCGACATTTAACCGGATGATAGACAGGATTTTTCGAGAGTACAGGCTATTTGTTGGCACTTTCTTTGATGATATCATTGTTTTCTCCAAGAATGAGGCAGAACATAGAGATAATCTGCTTCAGGTCTTTCGGGCATTACGAGATCACAAGTTAGTGATTAATGCAAAGAAAAGTGAATTTTTCCTACCAGAGATACACTTTTTGGGACACATTGTGTTAGCAGCAGGAGTGCAAATGGATCCGGCCAACATAGAGACTATCCGTGAATGGCCCGATTTGAATAATGTCCATGATATTAGAAGCTTCTTGGGACTTTGTTCATACTACAGGCGGTTCATTCGAAAGTTTGCAGAGGTTGCTTCCCCTCTGCATGTTTTGACACAGAAAGGAGTCCCTTTCTCGTGGGGACCCACAGAGGTGACTGCCTTTCAGACATTGAAAGAGAAATTGACTACGGGACCAGTTTCGACTTTGCCGGACTTGCAGAAGTCATTTGAACTATATTGTGATGCTTGTGGTCGTAGTCTGGGTGCGGTCTTAATGCAAGAAGGCCATGTCATTGCTTACGAGAGCCGATTGTTCTCAAGGGCGGAGATGACAACACAAATTTTTGAGAAAGAGCTTTTGGCGGTTATCCATGCTCTTACTCAGTGGCGGCATTACCTACTCAGAGTGGATTTTACTGTCTTTACAGACCATCAGAGTTTGCGCTACTTCTTGTCTCACAGAAGCACCTTTCGGAAAAGCAGATGCCGTGGGCGAACATCTTGTCACAGTTTCACTTCCAGATTGTCCATGTTCAGGGACAGAAGAATGTGGTGGCAGATGCTTTGTCTCGGAAGCCGTTGGTTCTGGCTATTTCCGCGATATATCATAGGAGCTTTGAGGATATGGTCGACCAGTATGCCACAGATACAAATTTTGCAGATGTTTATACACAGATAGGAGATGGGGAGACAGTAGCGGGATATTCCATTCGGGATGGCTACTTGATGAGAAAAACCATGTTGTGCGTTACACAGCCGTTGAGGGAAAAGGTTATGACTGAATGCCACTGTCCACCTTTTACGGGTCACCGCGGCATTGCTACCACCATGAAAGGGGTAGAGAGATACTTCTTTTGGCCGAAACTCAAGAAGGATGTGGAAGAGTTTGTGCGCAGTTGCTTAGTATGCCAGAAGGTCAAGTTTTATAGGCATAAAGCACATGGATTGTTACAGCCTTTACCCATACTCACCCGCCCTTGGGAAAGTATTACAATGGATTTCATTTTTGATCTCCCGAGAACACAGAGTGGTCAGGATGGTATCTGGACTGTTATGGACAGATTTAGCAAATAGGCTCATTTTATTCCAGTGAAGAAAACTGTCAAGCCGGATCACTTAGCGAGACTGTTTGTGGCCAAGATCTTCAGATTATATGGCATCCCTGAGACGATTGTCCCCGACAGGGACCCCAGATTTACGAGTTTGTTTTGAAAGGCAATTGGCACGTGGTTGCAGTTCTTGTCATCGTTCCACCCGCAGACTTATGGGCAATCTGAGATTGCAAATTCAACGGTTTTAGATTTATTGAAGTCTTATATCTCGGATCAAAAGACTCCATGGGAAAAGTACTTACCTTTGGTGGAATTTGCCTACAATAACACGATACACTCTTCGACGGGAAAGACGCCATTTGAGATTGTTGAAGGTGCTGCGAAGGTTCCACCCTTCCTAAGCACAAAAGATAAGATTTTTGAAGCGGATGAATATACTCGAGACTTAGATACGGCTTTTGCCAAGGTTCGCGAGACTTTGCAGAAATCTCAAGAACGATAGAAAAAGGCAGCGGATCGCCATCGTCGCGACTTGAAGTTGAAGGAGGATGATTGGGTACTCTTACGTTTTGAAAAGGCATGCCTGAGAAAGAAAAAGGGAAAGGAGAGGCTTTTTTCAAAGCTTAGTATGAGATACTACGGACCTTTCCAGATCACTGAAACTGCCTGATACTTGGAGGATTCACAATGCATTTTATGTGAGTCTCTTGAAACCTTTTAGAGGTGATGTGCCTGATGATGGGGAGCCTGATGAGCAACTCGAAGTGGAAGAAAACGAGGAGATCCTTGTTCCTGAACAGATTTTGGCACATAAGGATACGAAGAATAAAGGTAAAGTCCGAAGGCGGTTCTTGGTTAAGTTCAAGAACTATCCTGCATTGGATGCGAAGTGGATGGAGGAGGAGGACCTAGCAGATACTCCTGAGATTGTGAAACTTTACCTCGATGCTTTTGATTTAGCATAGTCTACTCCAAATGGAACCCAGAATTCAGCTTGGTCGGAGTTTTTGTGTAGTGGGATGCACAAGAGGGGAGTTACTCTGCTCCTTTGTCAACAGATGCCTTGATTTAGATACTAGAGTCGCTGATGTCTCTTTGAGCTGCAGAGATATTGAAAGCTCACAGTATTCTGTTGTATGACTTTATGAAATGGAATTCTTGATTATGATACTGATTTGTTCTTGACTTCTTTTAAGTACAGGAACTGATAAACGAAATGACTGCAGCATTTTGGTCTACTTGATCTCGAATAGACATGGTTGCAATAGGGGTTAGTCAATCGGACATCGATGAGGTCCCGATTGGATCTAGATGCGATTGCTAGCTACATTGCCGATAAATCATGGTCTAAGATCCGAATGAATGTTGAATGTCATGTGATGTCCTGTGATGTCTAGTGATGTCCTGTGATGTCGTGTGATGTGATTGTTGATTGGTACATGTGCTAGATGTGTGCTACTAGGTACTAATGTCGGTGTCTGCTAAGACGGTTTATGGCCTCTGTCTGTTTTGCAGGCGTAATCGAGGGCGTTTACGATGCTTTCAAGAGGTAGGTATGTCACAAAGTGTTGACGTGTCTGCCCGAGAGCATGCGGGAAACCCTAACCCTGACTGTTGTTGAAAACCCTAATTTTGGAAACCCTAACCCTAAAACCTGTGAACCCTAAAATCTGCCAGAAACCCTAACCGTAAAAACTGTCATAAACCCTAACCCTAACCCTAGGACAGTAGGTTGATACTCCCGGATGAAGCGTTGACTTGATGACGTGGCACCGTACGGCTGACCCGTTTTATTGCGGCGTATTTTACGGCAGCCCACAGCTTTTCTCTACGCAATAGTGTGAGAGAGAGAGCGAAAAAGACTTTGGTTTATTTTATTAATAGCTCAAGAGAGCTTGTGAGAAAGAGATTTTGCTTCTAATGTGAAGCTTTTGGGGCTCTGCTTTTGGCAACCCTTGTAATTTAAATACGTGGTGAGGGCTCACACTCTGCAGAGCATCTGGACGCAGAGTCTGAGAGTGACAACCCGATCCACTCTTGTACTTTGAACACTGATTAATACATAAAGAAATACCGAAAGGGGCTCCAGTCTTTCGGGCCAATATCTCTAGGCAAGGAACTCCACCGGGCCAGTGCAAATCTATTGTGAACTGTGAACTGTTTTGAAGTGGTTATTTGGTGCTGTTGTGATTGATTCTTGACTTGGAGTGTCCAAGTCTGTTACACTTCGCATCCAATGCAGGATAGTTCTTGAACTTAACCAAGAACCGCTTTCTTACTTTACCTTTATTCTTTGTGTCCTTATGTGCCAAAATCTGTTAAGGAACAAGGATCTCTTCGTTTTATTCCACTTCGGGTTGCTCATCAAGCACATCACCTCTAAAAGGTTTTAAAAGACTCACATGAAATGCATTGTGAATCCTCCAAGTGTCAGGCAGTTTCAGTCGGAAGGAGACATCATTGATCTTTTCATAGATCTGGAAAGGTCCGTAGTATCGCATACTAAGCTTTGGAAAAAGCCTCTGCTTTCCCTTCTTCTTTCTCAGGTGTGCCTTCTCAAAACATAAGAGCACCCAATCATCCTCCTTCAATTTCAAATCGCGACGATTGCATTCCGCTGCCTTTTTCTGTCGTTCTTGAGATTTCTACAAAGCCTCGTGGACCTTTGCAAAAGCAGTGTCTAAGTCGCGCGTATACTCATCCGCTTCAAAAATCTTATCTTTCGTGCTTAGGAAGGGTGAAACCTTCGCAACACCTTCAACAATCTCAAATGGCACCTTCCCCGTCGAAAAAGTGTATCGTGTTATTGCAGGCAAATTCCACCAAAGGTAAGTACTTTTCCCATTGAGTCTTCGGATTTGACATATAAGACTTCAATAAATCTAAAACCACTGAATTGGCAATCTCAGATTGCCCGTTAGTCTGCGGTTTGAACGATGACGAGAACTGCAACCGTGTGCCAATGTTCTCCCAAATTGCCTTCCAAAACAAACTCGTAAAACTGGGGTCTCTATCTGAGACAATCGTCTCAGGCATGCCATCTAATCTGAAAATCTGGGCCACAAACAATCTTGCTAAGTGATCCGGCTTGACTGTTTTCTTCACTGGAATGAAATGAGTCTGTTTGCTAAATCTGTCAATAACAGTCTAGATACCATTGTGACCACTTTGTGTTCTCGGGAGATCAAAAATGAAATCCATTGCAATACTTTCCTAGGGGCGGGTGGCTATGGGCAAAGGCTGTAACAAGCCCTGTGCTTTATGCCCGTCAAACTTGACCTTCTAGCATACCAAGCAACTGCGCACAAACTCTTCCACATCCTTCTTGAGTCTCTGCCAAAAGAAGTATCTCTCTACCCCTTTCATGGTGGTAGCGATGCCGCAGTGACTCAACGGCTGTGTAACGCATAACATGGTTTTTCTCATCAAGTAGCCATCCCGAATGGAATATCCCGCTACTGTCTCCCCATCCCGTATCCGTGTATAAACATCTGCAAAATTTGTATCTGTGGCATACTGGTCGACCATATCCTCAAAGCTCCTATGATATATCGCTGAAATAGCCAGAACCAACGGCTTCCGAGACAAAGCATCTGCCACCACATTCTTCTGTCCTTGAACATGGACAATCTGGACGTGAAACTGTGACAAGATGTTCGCCCACGGCATCTGCTTTTCCGAAAGGTGCTTCTGTGAGACAAGAAGTAGCGCAAACTCTGATGGTTTGTAAAGACAGTAAAATCCACTATGAGTAGGTAATGCCGCCACTGAGTAAGAGCATGGATAACCGCCAAAAGCTCTTTCTCAAAAATTTGTGTTGTCATCTCCGCCCTTGAGAACAATCGGCTCTCGTAAGCAATGACATGGCCTTCTTGCATTAAGACCGCACCCAGACTACGACCACAAGCATCACAATATAGTTCAAATGACTTCTGCAAGTCCGGCAAAGTCGAAACTGGTCCCGTAGTCAATTTCTCTTTCAATGTATGAAAGGCAGTCACCTCTGTGGGTCCCCACGAGAAAGGGACTCCTTTCTGTGTCAAAACATGCAGAGGGGAAGCAACCTCTGCAAACTTTCGAATGAACCGCCTGTAGTATGAACAAAGTCCCAAGAAGCTTCTAATATCATGGACATTATTCAAATCGGGCCATTCACGGATAGTCTCTATGTTGGTCGGATCCATTTGCACTCCTCTGCTAACACAATGTGTCCCAAAAAGTGTATCTCTGGTAGGAAAAATTCACTTTTCTTTGCATTAATCACTAACTTGTGATCTCGTAATGCCCGAAAGACCTGAAGCAGATTATCTCTATGTTCTGCCTCATTCTTGGAGAAAACAATGATATCATCAAAGAAAGTGCCAACAAATAGCCTGTACTCTCGAAAAATCTTGTCTATCATTTGGTTAAATGTCGTAGGAGCATTGGTTAAGCCAAAAGGCGTCACCAAAAACTCAAATAACCCAAAAGTCGTCCTAAAAGCTGTCTTATAGTCGTCTTTCGGCGCAATTCTGATCTGATGATATCCACTCTTCAAATCAATCGTGCTAAAGCACGAGGATCCCTGTAATGTGTTGAGTATATCATCGATCCTAGGAATCTGAAATCTGTTCTAGATGGTGATTTTGTTGAGAGCTCTATAACCGATGCACATTCTCCAAGATCCGTCTTTCTTCAAAACCAACAACACTGGAGAGCAATAGGGTGAAGTACTAGGCTGGACAAGACCCTTTTCCAAGAGGTCTTTCACTTGGTTCATAATCTCTTCGTGCTGTTCTCAGCTCACACGGTAAGGTGGCTGGTTCGGTGGTGTGCTTCCAGGTATTAGATCAATGGTATGATCTTCAGGACGAGCAGGTGGTAAGTCGCCTGGTAGGCCCTCTGAGACGCTATCGGCGTGAGAGTGGAGAAAATGTTGGCGTTCTTTATCAAGTTTAGACATATTTGTCCTATCCTTATGGCTCAATTCTTCCATAAAGATCGAGTAAACAAACAGACTGGATTTCATTAATTTAGAAATGGCCGAAGCCGATACAATAGGGACAGACTTGCCCTTCAGTTTAATGTCAAGTACAATGGTTCTGTCCTTCTCTGTAGTCAATGTCGCTTTCCTTGCCCGATTGACCACGGGGTTGTTCTTGTGGTACCAGGGAATCCCTAAGAGAACATCACAACCTTCCAAAGGCATTATGAAAAAGTCCTCATGCCCCAAATACCCCTGACAATGCAACTGAAGTTTGCCAATGATAGGTGTAATGGCTAGTCCCTGCCGGGTGCCGCTAGAACTACCTCCGCAAGTGGTCCCATTTGATCGGGAGTGATCTCGAGCCGTGCCCCCAATTCTGGTGAAATGAAGTTGGCCTTGGCTCCTCCATCAAAGAAGATCAGGGCCTCTTGGTCTTTCACTTTGCCCCAAGCTCGGCAAAGTTCTGTACTCTCGTCCGCAGTGTTGGGATCGATACGCACACAATCTGGAACCAGTCTTGTTTTCATCTTGCCTTTTCTTCCACGTTCCTCAATTGCTCTTGAACTCTCAGGCTTGTCGTCGTCCTTGTCATTCTGTTCTTTCTGTGCCTTTTTACGGCACTTCGCGGGGATATGTCCATGTTCCCCGAGTACAAAGCACTTCCCCTCCCTGATGAAGCGAGCTCTCTCTTGAGGAGTAAGCTTGGGTCGTGCATCCTTCGTTTCTAGGTTGCTCTTTCTCTTTCTACTTTCATTCGCGAAAGTCTGTTCGGCTCGTTGTGTCATGACCTCATTGGTGGGGTAGGTCAGACTCCCAGAGTGAATGGCAAAACCCCGCTTCGCATGACTCATCAACTCCTGAATAGAAGCTGACTTCTGTTCCAAGCAGTGATCTCGCATCTTTGTAGGTAGACCCAAGGTAAACCGCTCAATCCTAGAATCTCTCGCAATAAGCATCCACTGTATCTCTCTTGGTCATCCGAAGATGGTCCAAAGCAGCTCGTATATCGCGTTCATACTCTTGCGTCAGCCAAGAAGAAATAAAAAGCTTCTTAAATTTCAGCCATTTAACTGGCGCAGTCTTGTTTAAAAGAAGCGTGGACCACCAAGTTCAAGCGTTCCCCTTAAAATAAGAGGCAGCTCTCCGAATCTTGGAGTGCTCTCAGTAGCGTCCTCCTGCGAAAGCGATGTCAAACTGCTGTAATAAAAGACAAAGCCTTCGAAGCATCTTTGTATCCTGAAAAAGTGTCAAATTTGATCGACTGTCCACCTTCCTTAAACTCTCGGACTTTCTTGCTTTTATCTTCTAGAAAGTCATACTGATTGGCTTTATAAAAATTCTTCTTGTTCGCATAAAATTTTCCGTCATCGGAGTCTAAACTTTCTGTAGACGAGTCCTCTATAGAACTGTCACTCACTGGGCAAGATGTAGATTTCTTTGCCTTTTTCTTGCCCTTTCCGAAGCATTGTTTCTTACTTCGCTTTTTGCCTTTTCTGTCTTCTTCGCTCGAATCTGAAGAGCTAGAAGAACTGTCAGAAGAAGAAGACGAAGAAGAACTGGGTTCTTCTTCAAATCGAACACGCTTCTTCTATTTCTTTGCTTTGTCAAATGTTGACTGACGACCCAAATAACCCGGGAAGTCAGTGCCTTTCTTCTGCTTTTTGCTGTGCTTTTTGGCTTTGTTCTGCGCGTCAAAAAGCTGAGCAATCCGTGCATCAACCACCTCTTCTAATTCCTTCTCCGAATATGTCTTGTGAGCAGAAGGTTTCTTGAGAGCGGGTTTCGGGGGTGTTGTGGTTTTCTGCCACTGCTCGTGCACTTCCTGAAAAGAAATCTCGCTCATATATTTTGCCAATTTCGGGTCCTTCGCAAAACTGAGCATCATCTTTGTTGCTCGCCGATGAATTGACGACGCTTCATTTGTCGTAGCTCCGCTTGAGTAGGGAGAGGCGGGCCATACTCTCTGCTGGAATCTTCGTTGTGATCTCTGCCCGCATGTCCAGATGCAGAGGGAGTCTACTGATCCTTGCGTGAAGCCATAGGTGCCGCGGAAAAAATTGAGGATCGGATTTCTTGTAGAAGAGAAATCGGCCGTGCTCTCATACCAATGTAACAGACTTGGACACACCAAGTCAAGAATCAATCACAACAGCAGCAAATAACCACTTCAAAACAGTTCACAGTTCACAATAGATTTGCACTGGCCCGGCGGAGTTTCGTGCCTAGAGATATTGGACCCAAAGACTGGCGGCCCTTCGGTATTTCTTTTTGTATTAATCAATGTTCAAAGTACAAGAGTGGTTCGGGTCTCACTCTCAGACTTTGCGTCCAGATGCTTTGCAGACTGGGAGCCCAATCCACATATTTGAATGTTTACAAGGGATGCCAAAAGCAGTGCCCCAAAAGCTTCAAATCAAAAGCCTAACCATAAAATAAAGCAGAGGCTTTTCTCTCTCTCTCTCTCTCTCTCTCTCTCTCTCTCTCAAGCTTACAAAATTAAAGCAAAGAATTCTCTCTCATCATTGGCGTAAAAATAGCCCCAAAACTGCCGTAAAAGCAAAAGCCCAGCCTCTCTGATTTTCGCTGCGTTTTGGGGGCTGCCACGTCAGCACAACGTACAGATTTTATGGGATTTCCTTGCTGCCTTGGTTAGGGTTAGGGTTTCTAGTAGATTTCAGGGTTTGCAGGTTTTAGGTATGGTTTCCAAATTTAAGGTTTTCAGTAGCAGTCAGGGTTTCCTCTCGGGCAGCCACGTCACCCTTTGTGATAGTATTTGCCACCAATTTCTTCTGTCCCTACATATGGACAATCCGGAAGTAAACTGTGACAAGATGTTTGCCCACCGCATCTGCTTTTCCGATAGCTACTTCCATGACAAGAAGTAGCATAAACTCCCATCATTTATGAAAAACGGTAAAATCGACTCCAAGTAGGTAATGCCGCCACTGAATAAGAGCATGGATAGCTGCCAAAAGCTGTTTCTCACAAATCTGAGCTGTCAATTCCGGCCGAGAACAATCGGCTCTCGTAGGCAATGACATTGCCTTCTTGCATTAAGACCGCATCCAGACTACGACCACAAGTATCACAATATACTTCAAACGACTATTGCAAGTCCGGCAAAGTCAAAACTGGTCCCGTAGACAATTTCTCTTTCAAAGTCTGAAAGGCATTCACCTCTGTGGGTCCCCACGAGAAAGGGACTCCTTTCTGTGCCAAAACATGCAAAGGGGAAGCAACCTCTGCAAAACTTTCTAATGAACTGCTTGTAGTACGAACACAATCCCAAGAACCTTCTAACTTCATGGACATTCTTCAAATCGGGCCAATCACTGATAGTCTCTATCTTGGCCGGATGCATTTGCACTCCTGCTGCTGACACAATGTCTCTCAAAAAGTGTATCTCTGGTAGGAAAAATTCACTTTTCTTTGCATTAATCACTAACTTGTGATTTCATAATGCTTGAAAGACCTGAAGGAGATGATCTCTATGTTCTGCCTCATTCTTGGAGAAAACAATGATATCATCAAAGAAAGTGCCAACAAATAGCCTGTACTCTCGAAAAATCCTGTCCATCATCCGGTTAAATGTCGCAAGAGCATTGGTTAAGCCAAAAGGCATCACCAAAAACTCAAATAACCCAAAATTCGTACGAAAGGCTGTCTTGTAGATTTGATGATATCCACTCTTCAAATCAATCCTGCTAAAACACGAGGATCCCTATAATCTGTCGAGTATATCATCGATCCTAGGAATTGGAAATCTGATCTTGATGGTGATTTTGTTGAGAGCTCTATAATCGATGCACATTCTCCAAGATCTGTCTTTCTTCAAAACCAACAACACTGGAGAGCAATACGGTGAAGCACTAGGCTGGACAAGACCCTTTTCCAAGAGGTCTTTCACTTGGTTCATAATCTCTTCGTTCTGGGCTTGGCTCACACGGTAAGGTGGCCGGTTCGATGGTGTGCTTCCTGGTATCATATGAATAGTATGATCCTCAGGACGAGCGGGTGGTAACTCGCCTGACAGGCCCTCTGAAAAACAATCGGCATGAGAGTGGAGAAAATATTGGCGTTCTTTTGTTCAGGTCTAAACATATTCGACCTTCATCCATCGTTCAGTTGTCTCCCAAAGAAAGTGAGTAAAGAAACTGAAGTTCATCAAGTACAATCTCTGAGCCCTTCATTCGTCAAAGTTGCTTTCTCGGCCCAGTAGTCAACCACGGCGTTGTTGTTGTGGTACCAATGGATTTCAAGTAGAACGTCACAACCTTTCAAGGCAAATACGTAAAAGTCCTCGTGCCCTAAACACCCCTATCATTGCAAACAAAGTTTGCCAATGCTCGGTGTAATGGCAACATCCTGTCCGGGTGCCACTCGAACTACCTCCGTCTATGGCCTCAGCCTATCGAGCGTAATTCCAAATGGAGCCGCCAATTCCTAGTGAAACGAAGTTGGCCTTGGCTCCTTCAAAAGATCTTCTTGATCTTTCACTTTGCCCCAAAAGTGACAGTTTGTACTTTCATCCATTTGATTCGGTTCAGGTCCCACGCAATGTGGTACCAGTTCTGCTTTTTATCTGCCTTTTCTGCCACGTTCCTCAGCTGCTTTAGAACTTTTTGGCCTTTCTTCATCCTGTTCATTCGGTGCCTTTTTAGGGCACTTCGCGGAGATATGCCCAGTTTCCAGCATTCAAAGCACTTCCCCTCCTTTATGAAGCGAGCTCTATCCTGAGGAGTAAGCTTGGGTCGTGCATCTTTCTTTTCTGAGTTGCTCTTTCTCTTTCTACTTTCATTTGTCGAAGTCTGTTCAGCTCTTTGTGTCATGATCTCATCGGTGGGGTAAGTCAGACTGCCCGAGTGGATGGTAAAGCCCCGTTCTGCATGACTCATCAACTCCTGAATAGAAGCTGACTTCTGTTTCAAGCAGTGATCTTGGATCGCTGTAGGTAGACCCAAGGTAAACCGCTCGGTCTGTTCCTTGAACGAGATCTTCTTAAATGAAGAGGCGGGTAGAAAAGAGCTCCAGAATCTCTCGCAATAAGCGTCCACTGTATCTTTCTTGGTCATCCGAAGATGGTTCCAAGCAGTTTGGATATCCCGTTCATACTCTCGAGTCAACCAAGAAGAAATAAAAAGCCTCTTGAATTTCAGCCATTTAACTGGCGTAGTCTGGCTTAATAGAAGCGTGGACCACCATGTTCGAGCATTCCCCTTAAAGTAAGAGGCAACTCTCCAAGTGCTCTGAGTAACGTCCTCCCGCGAAAGCGATGTCAAACTGGTGTACAAAAGGCAAAGCCTTCGAAGCATCTCTATATCCCGAAAACATGTCAAATTTAATTGACTGTCCACCTTCTTTAAATTCTCGGACTTTCTTGCTTTTGTCTTCCAGAAAGTCATACTGGTTGGCTTTGTAAAAATTCTTCTTCTTTGCATAAAAGTTGCTGTCGTCATAGTTTGAACTGTGTGTAGACGAGTCCTCTGTAGAACTGTCACTCACGGGGCGAGACTAGACTTCTTTGCCTTTTTCTTGCCCTTTCCGAAGCGTTGCTTCTTGCTTCGCTTTTTGCCTTTTCGGTCTTCTTTGCTCGAGTCAAATGAGCGAGAAGAACTGTTAGAAGAAGAAGAAGAAGAATTGGGTACTCCTTCAAATCAAACACGCTTCTTCTATTTCTTTGCCTTTTGAAACGTCGACTTACGACCCAAATAACCTGGGAAGTCAGTGCCCTTCTTTTGCTTTTTGCCATGCTTTTTAGCTTTGTTTTGCGCGTCAAAAAGCTGAGCAATTCGTGCATCAACCACGTCTTCTAATTCCTTCTCTGAATACTTCTTGTGAGCAGAAGGTTTCTTGAGAGCGGGATTTGGGGGTGGGGTTGTGGTTTTCTGCAACTGCGCATGCACCTCCTGAAAAGAAGTCTCGCTCATATATTTTGCAAATTTTGGGTCCTTCGCAAAATTGCCCATCATGTTTGTTGCATCGCCGATCAATTGACGACCCTCCATCTCTTGACGCTCCGCCTGAGTAGGTCGAGGCGGGCCATACTCCTTGCCGGAACCTTTGTTGTGATCCCTTCCCGCATCTCCGGATGCCGAGGGAGTCGACTGATCTTTGCCTGAAGCCATAGGTGCCGCAAAAAAAAAATTGGGATCGGATTTTTCGTAGAAGAGAAATCGGCCATGCTCTGATACCACTGTAATAGACTTGGACACTCCAAGTCACCGCGACAACACCAAATAACCACTTCAAAACAGTTCACAATTCACAATTTATTCGACACTAGCCCGGCGGAGTTCTGTGCCTAGAGATATTGGCCCCAAAGAATGGCGCCCCTTTCGGTATTTCTTTTTGTATTAATCTGAGTTTAAAGTACAAGAGTGCGGGCAGGCGCTCACACTCAGACATGTGTCCAGATGCTCTCAGTTGTGAGAGGCCTGCTCACTTATCTAAAGTTACAAGGGTTGCCAAAAGCAGAGCCCGAAAAGCTGAAAGTCAAAAGCTCAAAAGCTTGGCAAATAAAGCAAAAGTTCTTCCTCTCTCTTTCTTTTAATAAATAAAGCAGAGAGGCTTTCTCTTTCTCTCTCTTGCTAAAATAAAGCAAAGAGGGTTCTCTCTCTTTTCTCAGCAATTTGCGTAGAAAAAGCAACGCCAAAAAGCTGCCCAGCTTTCCGTAAACCACACTGATGTCCAACAAATCAGGGTGAGGGTTAGGTTTAGGGCAGAATTAGGGTTTCTGATTTTAGGGTTAGGGTTTTCAACAGAATTTTGGTTTTTGGTTTTAGGGTTACGGTTTCAGCAGAATTAGGGTTTTTGGTTTTAGGGTTAGGGTTTCAACAGAATTAGGGTTTCTGGCAGCCACGTCATCACTTTGTGACACCCTTGGCCTTGGGGAAAAGCAGTACATGAAAAGCTTCCAAACTCAAAAGGACTTGGCTCCCAAAAGAAGCCAGCTCAAAAGACGGAATTCCGTATGGCCTGCTACGTCAACACGTCAACATGTTTTGCGAAGTTCGGTATGGCCAGCCAGGTCAGCATTGCAGCACGTTTTGTGGCGCTATTTACAGTAGCGGCTAGCTGGTTTTCTTTTAAGCTTAGTGTCCCTAGGGCCCTGTCGACAAGTGCCCTCTAAGTTGGGACACTTATGGACATGGCCACATCATCAGTTGGTGACATACCCCCCTCTTGAAAGAGTTGTAATAGCCCTCGATTACTCGTGCAAAACAGACAGAGGTCATAAACCAGTTCTGTAGACACTGACTCTAAGTACCGATGCACTAGACAAAGACAAATCTAGCACTTGCACAAAGACGACTCAGTCAGTGCACATTCACATCATGTCAATCACATAAAAATTGATTCTAGATCTAAACCATGATTCCTGGCAATATATTTATCAATCGCATCTAGATCCATCCCGGACCTCATTGATGTCGGATTAGCTAATTCTTATTGCAATCATGTCTATAGATTCTCAAGACCGAAATGCTGTAGTCATTTCGTCTTCAATTAATCACTCAAACAAAATCACATGAGAGAGTACACATCAATCAAATTCAACTTCGGGAATTCCCATTTTCAATTTCCTTATTTCGTAAAGTCATACAACAGAATACTGTCAGCACAGTAGTATCCATGAAATCCAAAGGGTAATGAGTGACTTTATTTTATCCAGGTAATCTGTGACAAAAGAGCAGAGTGATTCCCCTCTCGTGCAGTCTTGTTTGCACCAGATTCAACCTTGTTGATTTGCGGGATCTTTCGGAACCCTCCCCGTCCGCACTAGATTCAACCCTGCTGATGTGCAGGATCTTTCGGAATAGACGCATCTAAGCCGAAAGCCTCAAGGTAAAGTTTCAAAATCTGAGGAGTATTTGCTAGGTCCTCCTCCTCCATCCACTTCGCATCCAATGCCGGATAGTTCTTGAATTTCACTATAGAACCGCCGAATCACTTTACCTTTCACGTTTCTTCCTTTATGGGCCAGTACCTAATCCGGAACGAGTATCTCCTTGCTCTCTTCCACTTCAGGTTGCTCATCAGGCTCCCTGTCAACTGGTACCTCACCGTTAAAGGGTTTCAAGAGACTCACATGAAAATCATTGTGAATCTTCCTGGTGTCTGGCAACTTGAGTGTGAAGGATACATCATTTATCTTTTCTTGAATCAAGAAATGTAAGGTGCAGCGGAATGAATGTTGTATTTTCTCAAGATTAGTGATCTTTATTGCTCTAGGTTCCTTTTAGTTCTTAGGGAAGGATAGAGCCTTCCGTCTTATGGAGAGTGCTATGATCACGAACAAAGTGAGTGGATATTGTGCGTGCAAGTGAAAGAGACTGAGAGAAGGAGAGAGAAGAGATACGACACTCGAGAGGTTGTAACACCCTCCTCTGAAGGCCCCACTCTCGTCGGCGAGAGTGGTTTACTTTGATTGCACAAAGGTGTACAATGCGAATGCAATGGACTGACGCAATAGGACTATGCCGACGACGACGACGGTGGTGACGACGACGACTTGGTGGCTGAAATCTGTGGTCTTCTAACTGCTGTTTTTCGTGGACTGTTTCGGGGCTGAAATGGACTGTCTTACTGCTGTCTTAAGGGCTGGAAGTGAGGGCTTTGCCGGGGTTCCTGCTGAAGGTGAAAACGCTGATGTTATGCACCTGTCAGGCTGCGTTTTTATGGCTTTAAGCACCTGCTGAAAACGCTGCAAAACGCTGATGATCTGCAACAGTTGGCTGGCGTTTTTGGCTGAAAACGCTGAGGAAAAAACGTTATGGCCTGTTGATGTTTGCAATCCCAAAACACTGGCTTGAGGGGCTGCTTGAAGGGGGAACAAGCGCCAGAACAAGGAGGTTGTGGGCGATGGCTTTCTGTAGGGGAAAACGCCAAGGGATGGCTGTCACAAAGTGATGACGTGGCGGACAGCAAAAACCCTAATTTCTGCCAGAAACCCTAATTTCCGGAAATCGTGGAGGCTGAAAAAAAAAGAAAAAGATTTTTTTTTTTGAAAATGATGAGCGACGCGAATTTTGCTTTTTTTTTATATAAAAAAAAGAGAAAAGACTCTCTAAGAGAGAGAGAATTGGTGCTTTTTATTTTTAAAGCTTTTGGGGCTCTGCTTTTGGGCATCCCTTGTATCTTTAAATAAGTGGTGAGGACTTCACTTCTCAGAGCATTTGGACGCAGAGTCTGAGAGTGAAACCCTAGCCACTCTCTTGTACTTTGATCTGATTAATATAAAAAGAAATACCGAAAGGGGCGCCAGTCTTTGGGGCCAATATCTCTAGGCACAGAACTCCGCCGGGCCAATGCAAATGTATTGTGATCTGTGAATTGTTTTAAAGTGGTTATTTGGTGCTCTCGCGATTGATTTTTGACTTGGAGTGTCCAAGTCTATTACAGTGGTATCAGAGCACGGCCGATATCTCTTCTACGGGAAATCCGACCCCTGAATTTTTTTTCCCGCGGCACTAATGGCTTCAGGCAATGATCAGTCGACTCCCTCTGCATTTGGAGATGCGGGCTAGGATCACAACGAAGATTCAGACAGAGAGTATGGCCCGCCTCGGCCTACTCAGGCGAAGCAAAGAGAGATGGAGCATTGTCAATTGATTGGCGATGCAACAAAGATGATGCTCAATTTTGCCAAGGACCCGAAGATGGAAAAATATATGAACCAGACCTCTTTGGAAGAGGTACAGGTGGAGTGGCAAAGAATCACAACACCACTCCCGAAACCCGCTCTCAAGAAACCTTCCGTCTCCAAGAAATATACGGAGAAGGAACTAGAGAACGTGGTTGATGCACGGATTGCTCAGCTTTTCGACGTGCAAAAGAAAGGAAAAAAGCACGGCAAAAAGCAGAAGAAAGGCACTGACTTCCCGGGATATTTGGGTCGTCGGTCGACATTCGACAAGGCAAAGAAACAGAAGATGCGTGTTCGATTTACCCAATTCTTCTTCTTCTTCTTCTTCTGATAGTTCTTTTAGCTCCTCGGGTTCGAGCGAAGAAGACAGAAAAGGTAAAAAGCGAAGCAAGAAACAAAGCTTCGGAAACGGCAAGAAAAAGCAAAGAAGGCTACATCTCGCCCAGAGACTGACAATTCTACTAAGGACTCGTCTACAGACAGCTCAGATTCCAATGACGGAAAGTTTTATGCGAACAAGAAGAATTTTTACAAAGCCAACCAGTATGACTTTCTCGAAGATAAAAGCTAGAAAGTCCGAGAGTTTAAGGTAGGTGGCCACTCGATCAAGTTTGATCATAGTTACATGGGACGGCGGGTCGGGGTCGGGAACGGGGTTGGGACGGCAAAAGTTAGGAAACGGGGACAGGAGTCGGAACGACAAAAAAAAAAGAGAGTTTTTTGACCTACACACATGCCACACACATAGAGCATCACTTTGACCATAAATTTACACTAAATAGACCAAAGAACACGAGTCATATAGGCTGAAATGTGCTAATAAAACATCGATGATCGATGGATACAAAATGAGAAGTGCATGCCACAAGGGCTCAAGAGTCAAAAAGCCTAAAGGACTTAGGACAAGCCTGAGGCCTCAAGGATAACAAAAAGTACAAAGGGCTATGTAGTAGGTAGAGTCGTAGACTCAAGAGTCTAGACTCGAGAGTCGAGTGATCAATGATCATCAAACTCAAGAAGTGCTCGCCTGCTGAATCTCCACATCGTCGTCGTAGTCGAGGTCGTCAGCGACGTATGAGGGCTCGGGAGGCTCGCATTGAGGCTCGAAATCCTCCTCTAGCTCCTCCAAAAGAGTATCGGCCATAGATGGATTCTCTTGTGCCATCTCCCACTCAGTGAAAGGATCTGCCTTGTGTGTGACGCTCTTGGCAAGTATGCGCAAGTTAGCGCTCACAAACACCAAATCATTGGCCCTCTGAACCTCAAGGCGATTCCTCTTCTTAGAGGCAATGTGGCTGTACACACTCCATAGTTGCTCCAAGCAACTAGTGGTACATGCTTGGCTAAGGACACGAACAGCCAAGCGCTGCAAATGTGGGCCATCTCCTCCATAGTCCTCCCACCACAAAACCGAGCCAATCTTGTTGCGATCAAGCTGTGCATCTACACATCTATAGGAGCCCTTCTTTTGCCTGTAGTTGAGTAGCTCGTCTCTAATCTTGCGCCTAATGTCACTGCTAGGCTCAAGGCGCTCCAATGCAAGCCGCCATCCTTTGCTCACCTCCTTGTCGGTCTCTCGACGCCTTCCTTGAAACTCAGGGTCAAGCACATAAGCTGCCGCATGAAGTGGAGAGTAGTATCCATTCCACCTCCACTCACACAAGCCATGAATCTCCGCATACTGAACAGGGTCAGGCACAAGCTTCTCAAGTGCCTCTATCATCCGATCCATGGCTTCGTAGACTTTGCCAATGCATGGCTGCAAGCCATCCACCACTCGAAGTAGGTGTAGAATAGGCTTGACCATGGCGTCAAGAGTCTTCACCTCCTCCCACCAAGTTGCGTCGTCGGCCCATTCTTGGCATTTCAATCCTACTGCTGATGTAGACTCCGGCATGCCCTGGAACTCATCACTGAGAAAGAGGCCCCTTAAGGCTCCGCCACATGTAGACAAGCGGCCTAGCATAAGCCAATTAAATGCAAATCTTGTCTCTGAATATTTGAGCAAGGATTTATGATGGTTGAGCACAAAGGAGACAATTCGAGAGGCGTCACCAATGGTGGGTGAAATCCATGACAAGTTCCCTATGTCCCTGAGGAGGTTATTGAGGCAATGCGCTATGCAAAATGTGAGGGATACATGCCCTCAATGATAGCTCTGGCTGCCCTATTTGACGCCTCTCCATTTGCAACCATACAAAGGACATTCTCCGGGCCGGTGATCTCTATGGTGCTTGTCCACTCCGCAGCAAGCATCTCGGCGGCCTTGCCACTATCGGATGCATCATGTGACTCCACAAAGTACATCTCCCCCCAAGAGTAGGCCACCACCCCGTGGATGGACCGCTTGCGGGTGTCGCTCCATCCATCTACAAGAAGAGAGACGCCATTGGTCTCCCACAAATCCTTTGTTGCTTGGGCCGCTTGCTCCACGGCAAGCTTCTCTTTGTCAAGGAGGGTGGTGCGAAGCCTCTCCGATGAAGGTGGCACATAAGAGGAGCCATATTCCCCTATTTTTGTAACCATGGTTCGAAAGTATGGAGACCTATCCACACAAAATAGAGCATGTTGTGTTAGTATGGAGAGTCGAGAGTCGAGAAGTTATAACCCATTATGAATACAAAATGGAAGATTGCAATGTGCATATGCCAAGGGAAACTCACCGCGAAGCATGGAAGGCAATGTGGTCGTGGAAGAAGAATCGGGCAACCGACCTATCCACCTCTTCCTTCAATTTAGGATTCCAATTTTCGTTGAGAGTGGTTTGGCGATGCGGAACGGAAGAGGACGGTGTAGATCCATGGCTCTTGAAGGTTCGAGAGATGTCGTCAAGGTTGGCTTCCCTTTGCTCTCGCGGTGTCGCCGTGGCAGAGGGATCAACGGCAACAAAACTGCCCCTCTTGGCCGCTTCCGCAACCTCATACACCGTGAGCTTCTCAAGAAGATCCAACCTCTTCTCGGGAGCTACATGAGGGCAAAACTTCACCTCGTGACCGGGTTCATGAAGAAGATGGGCTCGCACTTTGTTTGAACCACCCGATCTCTTGTATGGACATAGCTTGCACGTCCATGGTCTTGCACCGCCACCTTTGCCACGCGAGCTAAAGTCGACTTCATCTCACCACGACCACGTTTGCACGGTGGGCCTCCTTCGAGAAGAAGCGGCTTGAGAAGTGGAGTTGGCTTGAGATGACATGATGGTGGAGAGACTCGAGAGAGTAGAGCTTAGAAGTTAGAAGAGTTAGAGGAGAGCTTGTGTGGAGAGAGAGTAAAGGAGAGCTTCAAAGTGGGTAGAAGAGGGAGAGGAGAGCTTCAAAGTTCAAACTTCAAAGTGGGTAGAAGAGGGAGAGACTTGAGAGTGGAGACTAGAGTGTAGAGTAGTCAATGGTCATGCTTCAAGCTTGAGCAATGAGCATTGAGTAGAGAGGAAAGCATTGATGATTGAGACTTGAGTAGCTTGAGCCTTGAGCTTGAGGGAAATGGAATGAGCATTGAGACTATGAGTATTAAGAGGCCCAAGGGAGCCTTTTATAGCCTCCCAAGGGCCAAGGCTCCAAAAATATGGCAATTGGGGCTGCACAGATCCGTTAAAAACGGTAAAAAACGGGCAAACTTTTGAATGGACCCCGGTCCGTCCCCGGCCGTCCCCCCTGCGACCCGCCTGTCCGGCCCGATTTCCGTCCGTCCCTCGGTGTTCCCTTCCGTTCCCGGCCCGGTTACGGCCGTCCCCCGGCCCTAGGGCCCGTTCCCCCCGTCCCCTGTAACTATGAGTTTGATACTTTTTCAGGACACTCAGATGCTTCGAAGGCTTTGTCTTTTATACACCAGTTTGACATCGCTTTCGCGGGAGGACGCTATTCAGAGCACTCCAAGATTCAGAGAGCTGCCTCTTATTTTAAGGGGAATGCTCGCACTTGGTGGTCCACGCTTCTTTTAAACAAGACTGCGCCAGTTAAATGGCTGAAATTTAACAAGCTTTTTATTTCTTCTTGGCTGACGCAAGAATATGAAAGAGATATACGAGCTGCTTTGAACCATCTTCGGATGACCAAGAGCGATACAGTAAATGCTTATTGTGAAAGATTCTGGAGCTCTTTTCTACCCGCCTCTTTATTCAAGAAGATCTCGTTCAGAGAACAGATTGAGCGGTTTACCTTGGGTCTACCTACAGAGATCCGAGATCACTGCTTGGAACAGAAGTCAGCTTCTATTTAGGAGTTGATGAGTCATGCGAAGCGGGGCTTTGCCATTCACTCTGGCAGTCTTACCTACCCCACAGATGAGGCCATGACACAACGAGCCGAACAGACTTCTGGGAATGAAAGTAGAAAGAAAAAGAGCAACCCAGAGAAAAAGGATGCATGACCCAAGCTTACTCCTGAGGAGAGAGCTCGCTTCATCAGAGAGGGGAAGTGCTTTGGATGCGGGGAACATGGACATATCTCCGCGAAGTGCCCTAAAAAGGCACAGAAAGAACAGAATGATAAAGACGACGACAGGCCTGAGAGTTCGAGAGCAGCTGAGGAATGTGGCAGAAAAGGCAGATAGGAAAGCAGAACTGGTACCACATGGCGTGGGACCTGCACCGAGTCTAATGAATGAAAGTACAAACTTTGCCGCTTTTGGGGCAAAGTGAAGGATTAGGAAGCTCTTTTGAAGGAGCCAAGGCCAACTTCTTTTCACTTGGAATTGGCGGCTCGATTTGGAATTACGCCCGACAGACTGACGCCACAGGCGGAGGTAGTTCGACTGGCACCCGGATGGGATGTTGCCATTACACCGAGCATTGGCAAACTTTGTTTGCAATGACAGGGGTGTTCAGGGCACGCGAGTGACGTTCTACTCAGGATCCCTTGGTACCACAAGAACTACGCCGTCGTTGACTACCGGGCCGAGAAAGCGACTTTGATAAATGAAGGGCTAAGAGACTGTACTTGATGAACTTCAGTTTCTTACTCATTCTTTTGGGAGAGAACTGAACGCTGTATAAAGGTTGAATATGTTTTGACCTGATCAAAAGAACGCCAAGATTTTTTCTCCACACTCATGCCGATTGCTTTTAAGAGGGCCTGAAGATCAAACCATTGATCTGATACCTGGAAGCATGCCACCGAATCGGCCACCTTATCGTGTGAAGCCGAGTACAGAATGAAAAGATTATGAACCTAGTGAAAGACCTCTTGGAAAAGGGTCTTGTCCAGCCTAGTACTTAACCGTATTGCTCTCCAGTGTTGTTGGTTTTGAAGAAAAACGGATCTTGGAGAATGTGCATCGATTATAGCGCTCTCAACAAAATCACCATCAAGAACAGATTTCGGATTCCTAGGATCGATGATATACTTGACAGGTTACAGGGATCCTCATGCTTTAGCAGGATTGACTTGAAGAGTGGATATCATCAGATCAGGATAGCGCCAGGAGATGTCTACAAGACAGCTTTTCGGACAACTTTTGGGTTGTTTGAGTTTTTGGTGATGCCTTTAACCAATGCTCCTGCGACATTTAACCGGATGATGGACAGAATTTTTTGAGAGTACAGGCTTTTTGTTGGCACTTTCTTTGACGACATCATTGTTTTCTCCAAGAATGAGGCAGAACACAGAGATCATCTGCTTCAAGTCTTTCAGGCATTACGAGATCACACACACGTTAGTGATTAATGCAAAGAAAAGTGAATTTTTCCTACCAGAGATACACTTTTTGGGACACATTGTGTCAGCAGTAGGAGTGCAAATGGACCCGCCCAAGATAGAGACTATCCATGATTGGCCCGATTTGAGGAATGTCCTTGAAGTTAGAAGCTTCGTGGGACTGTGTTCGTACTACAGGCGGTTCATACGAAGGTTTGCAGAGGTTGCTTCCCCTTTGCATACCTTGACACAAAAAGGAGTACCTTTTTCCTGGGGACCCACAGAGGTGACTGCCTTTCGGACATTGAAAGAGAAATTCACTACGAGACCTATTTTGACTTTGACGGACTTGCAGAAGTCATTTGAAGTATAATGCAAGAAGGCCATGTCATAGCTTACGAGAGCCGATTGTTCTCAAGGCCAGAGATGACAACACAGATCTATGAGAAAGAGCTTTTGGCGGTTATCCATGCTCTTACTCAGTGGTGGCATTACCTACTCGGAGCGGATTTTACTGTCTTTACAGACCATCAGAGTTTGCGCTACTTCTTGTCATAGAAGCAGCTTTCGGAAAAGCAGATTGCGATGGGCGAACATCTTGTCACAGTTCCACTTCCAGATTGTCCATGTGCGGGGACAGAAGAATGTGGTGGCAGATGCTTTGTCTCGGAAATCGTTGGTTCTGGCTGTTTCCGCGATACATCATAGGAGCTTCGAGGATATGGTCGATCAATATGCCACAGATACAGATTTTGCAGATATTTTCACACGGATACGGGATGAGGAGACAGTAGCTGGATACTCCCTTCGGGAAGGCTACTTGATGAAAAAGACTATGTTGTGCGTTACACAGCCGTTGAGGGAAAGGGTTATGACTGAATGCCACTGTCCACCTTTTACGGGTCATCGCGGCATTGCTACCACCATGAAGGGGGTAGAGAGATAGTTCTTGTGAGTGCAGGAACTGATAGACGAAATGACTGCAGCATTATGGTCTACTTGATCTCGAATAGACATGGTTGCAAGAGGGGTTAGTCAATCGGACATCGATGAGGTCCCGATTGGACCTAGATGTGATTGCTAGCTACATTGCCGATAAATCATGGTCTAAGATCCGAATGAATGTTGAATGTCATGTGATGTCTGGTGATGTCCTGTGATGTCGTGTGATGTGACTGTCGATTTTGTACATGTGCTAGATGTGTGTTCCTAGTACGTAGGTACTAACAGTCAATGTCTGCTAAGACGGTTTATGGCTTTTGTCGGTTTTGCAGGCGTAATCGCGGTCGATTACAATGCTTTCAAGAGGGGGGTATGTCACAAAGTGATGATGTGGCGGACATCAGAAACCCTAAAATTCTTGCAAACGCTAATTTTTGCCAGAAACCCTAATTTCCGGAAATCGTGGAGGCTGATTTTTCTTTTTTTTTGAGAATAATGAGCGACGCGAATTTTGCTTTTTTTTTAATAAAAAAAAGAGAAAAGACTCTCTAAGAGAGAGAGAGAATTGGTGCTTTTTATTTTAAAAGCTTTTGGGGCTCTGCTTTTGGACATCCCTTGTATCTTAAAATAAGTGGTGAGGACTCCACTTCTCAGAGCATCTGGACGCAAAGTCTGAGAGTGAAACCCTAGCCACTCTCTTGTACTTTGATCTGATTAATATAAAAAGAAATACCGAAAGGGGCGCGAGTATTTGGGGCCAATATCTCTAGGCACGGAACTCCGCCGGGCCAGTGCAAATGTATTGTGATCTGTGAATTGTTTTGAAGTGGTTATTTGGTGCTGTCGCGATTGATTTTTGACTTGGAGTGTCCAAGTCTGCTACAATGGGAGAGGATGGCGATGGTCTAATGCTGAGGGGGTACTGCTGAGAAGTTGCCTGTTGAGTGGGAAGCTCCTGCTGCCTCTTCTGCCAGAAAGTGCTAACTTGGGTTTGCTTATATATTAAGTTAGCAAAATTGCCCTACCTACTTTTGTTGGAAAGTCACTTAAAAATAATAAGTGAAAATAACCAAAAATAGGAAAATAGGCTAAATGCACTGGAAAATTCCCCTAACGGATGCTAATGGATTCTGATGGGAATTTCGATGATCATGCTGTGTGCAACCGGAGGATATGCATCTAAGCTAAGTGATTGGGCATGCACGGTTTACGAATAGACTCACAGAAGTCCCAGATCATTGCTAATTAGACTTGACTAAACTGACTGAACCCTGCTGTGGTGTAGCTTGTCCACGGACACATAGGGTTGGGATGTGTCACGTGACATCCCCTCCTTTTCAAAGTGAGGTACTGGTACCGAACTGTATGGCGTTGAGGGAGATCGCCAACAGCATCCGGAATCCTGGAAGGGACTCTTCGCCGGCCCACTCTGCTGTGTGGGTCGAGCGGTACTTGAACTTCATAAAGGTCTACAATGCTTGCTTCTTTTGGCCGCGCCGAAAGCGACACAAAGTCTTCTGAATCTCCTTTCTTGCTTCAACTTCGTCGAGAGTCCTGCTTCTTTCGTCTTGAAGAATCTCCATGGCTGAAAATTCCTGAAACCATCTCCAACACAAAACCATGAACATACCCATTCCATGTAAAGTGAAGGAAAAAAATCTTGTCTTCTCTAAAGACTTTGCATGCAATGTAGATGGACATAGAGACGGAGTGACAACCCGTTCATCAAACACATGCAAACAATGAGATCGAATCTTTTCTGTTTGATCGAAATCAATCAACTGTGGCAAATCACAATGGAAATGCCCATGCTTGGTGCTCATAGTGTCATGTGCTCTTTCGGAAACTGTGTCATGCCAAGGAAGAGACATGGAATGTGACTTCCTGTCATACAAACTTTTCAGCTTTTCATGAACAATCCGCATACATTCGTGCTCATCCATGAGAGAAACGTGCTCAACATACAATATGTCATGCCTAGTAAAAGGGATCACATAACGATGCTGACTAAAATATAGGAAACCTTCACGAATGAAACACTCGAACAATGCGTGTGTATCAATCATGCGGACACATAATACTTCCTGTGAGGGTTCTTTGGACCAAGGCTCGAGAGCCAAGATCGGTTCTTCCTGAAGGGGTTCTTGGGACCTAGGCTCGAGAGCCAAGATCGATCCTTCGTGATTGATCGAATCTGCAACGAGGTTAGCTTCGCTAGAAAAAGCATCCACTAACACCTATCCTGGTGAACAATCACATCTTCTTCATGCAAGTCATCATGCTTGTCTCTGTCATCCAAATCATTATCATTCAAATCATCATGCTTCTCATAATCATGCAAATCTTGTGTGTCATGTTGTGGAGAAAAAGAGACTGAGAGAGTCTTCTTCTCGTGAATCCTTTCAACCTTGTCTTGCATATTAGCAATGAGAGATGGAGAAGGAACAGTGTCCACTCCATGAAAGACAGTAGGAGAATCACTGTCGGCATTGAGAGTTATAGTGTTAGCCGCAAAATTTATGAAAGCATCAGTTTCACGAAACCATTTAATGCCTAAAATCATATCACATCCTGAGAGAGGAGAAACAACAAATCTTCTAGTGAAGGCAGTCTGTTGAATTGCAAACAACACATCAAGGCATTCCTTTGTGATGAGAGCGTCCATACCGGGACGACAGTCAGAGACCTCGATAGGACATCTCAGACTAACCTCGAGGCGGGCTTTCTCAACAAGAGAGGAACTGATCACATCATGCATACTACCTGGGTCAAACAATATGACAAAACGGTGCCCCGACGTACGACCATAACATTTAATCATCAAAGGGAGGGTCCTGAGAAACTTGGGGCACACTCGTGTTATCATTCATTGCATTGACAGATGTAGTGGGTGCTGTGGGTTCTTTAGATTCATTCGATTCAAGCTTAAGACAGGTTCGTTTTATGTGACCCTTAATGTGACAATGAAAACAACGACCTTCCTTAGAATAAGTGCTTTGTTCTTCCGACGTGATGTATCCTCCTACAATTCCTTGTGCTACCTTTTCATCTGGAGTAAGCTTAGGTTTAGCAGTTGTGTTAGCCTTACCCTTAGATTCATTGGAAGAATTCTTTGATGAGATACTGTTGGAAGATTGGTTCGAAGAGTTATCATTCTTACCATTCTTACCGTTCTTACCGTTGTGAGGGTTCTGAGAAGTCTGCGAGGTACTTGTGGAAGTCTTGTTCTCCTTAGGCTTTCCCTTGTTGTGCTTCATTTCCTGTGCGAGAGCAATCGCTACCGCCTTGTTGAGATCGATTGGATCGAATACCTCGACATCGTACTTGATATACTCGTCCAATCCAAAGAGAAAAGCCTCTTTGTGCTCATCATCCGACATGCGTAATTGGGTACCTAGCTGCAAAACACGATTAGAAAAAGATATAACTGGCATACCATTTTGCTTGAGAGCGCGCCAATCGTCCTTCAATCGTGCGAGGTACTGAGGTGGCATAAACCGCACCTTGAGCTTGTCTTGGAAATCAGCCCAACTAAAAGAGAGGGCGTGAAATCGTCGGTTGCCTCTAGGTGTGCGGCTAGCTGTGCCTCTTGCCATGCGTGGTACCCAATTGATGGCATCACCGGCAAGGTACATAGCTGCCGTCAAAACTTTGCTATTTCCTGTCTTCTTAGTTGTCGCAAAATAAGCATTAAATTGATGCAACCAAGAATGAATAACTGTAGCATCCATCTTACCGTCATACTTACTGAAAGTCAACTTTTCTGTAACTGGATGATTGGAATCCGCGTCGTGGCTTGCGCCACTTGACGAACACCCACGATCTTTGGGTGGTTCGGT
Organism: Adiantum capillus-veneris; assembly: GCF_014529385.1. NCBI lineage: Eukaryota > Viridiplantae > Streptophyta > Polypodiopsida > Polypodiales > Pteridaceae > Adiantum > Adiantum capillus-veneris. Next base: position 136,414,277 of record NC_140932.1, read on the forward strand.
CTTCGAGGCTAGAATGTGGGAAATAAATTCTTGATGACGAATCTCCCTTTGAGCCTCTCGATTATCGCGCTCGCGTTCGAAAACAAGTCGATGTTCTTCTTGTTTTGCAGCAAGAGCAATGCGCTCACGTTTCTGAGCAAGGCGCTCACGTTTCTGAGCAAGTCGATTTTCTTCTTGTTTTGCGGCAAGAGCAATGCGCTCACGTTCCTGAGCAAGGTGCTCACGGTCCTAAGCAAGGCGACTTGCTTCTTGTCTATCCATCATGGCCATCATCTGCTTGACCATTGCCTCCATAACACTTGGTGGCGTAGATGGCGAAGGGGGAGAGTTAAAGAAATCATCTCCGGGTGGGGACGAGTCTTCGTCGCCTCTCTCATGCTCATCACCTGTATGCGAAGTATCCATTCCGCTTCGGGTGACGACCATGCACTATGATCTTGGGTTCTTAAGCTCGCGAGGAACTTGGGGTCTTGAGGGTCTTGGGTTGTTGAGGTTCTTGAGTTCTTGAGGGTCTTGAGGTTTTCTTTCGCTTGCAAATTGCGTTGGAGAAGGATCTTCTCTTCACCCGAGTTCTACCTTTTTCAGCGGGCGCACCCCTTGGTGGCCTTGCGCTCACACCAAGGTTGCTTTTTCCCACCTCACGTCGATTGGCTGGCCGCCAAGTGCACGGTCCGCTCTCAATGAGTGAAAAGAGACACAAGGGGAGGCTGTACAAGCCCTTCTTTCTTGGGATTCCTGTCACTCTTCAACAAAACACGATTAGGAATCGCCACGCCCAAGTAAACTTGGGTTCTGGCGATCGCAACAAGCAAAAAAATTCTTGTGGTTCTTTCCTTGAGTAATGCAAAACACTTCCAAAGCTCTGATACCAATGTAAGGTGCAGCGGAATGAATGTTGTATTTTCTCAAGATTAGTGATCTTTATTGCTCAAGGTTCCTTTTAGTTCTTAAGGAAGGAGAGAGCCTTCCGTCTTATGGAGAGTGCTATGATCACGAACAAAGTGAGTGGATATTGTGCGTGCAAGTGAATGAGACTGAGAGAAGGAGAGAGAAGAGATACGACACCTGAGAGGTTGTAAAACCCTCCTCCGAAGGCCCCACTCTCGTCGGCGAGAGTGGTCTACTTTGATTGTACAAAGGTGTACAATGCGAATGCAATGGATTGATGCAATGGGACTATGCCGCCGCCGACGACGGTGGTGACGACGACGACTTGGTGGCTGAAATCTGTGGTCTTCTAACTGCTGTTTTTCGTGGACTGTTTCGGGGCTGAAATGGACTGTCTTACTGCTGTCTTAAGGGCTGAAAGTGAGGGCTTTGCCGGGGTTCTTGCTGAAGGTGAAAACGTTGATGTTATGCACCTGTCAGGCTGCGTTTTTATGGCTTTAAGCACTTGCTGAAAACGCTGCAAAAACGCTGCAAAACGCTGATGATCTGCAACAGTTGGCTGGCGTTTTTGGCTGAAAACGCTGAGGGAAAAACGCTATGGCCTGCTGATGTTTGCTATCCCAAAACACTAGCTTGAGGGGCTGCCTGAAGGGGGAACAAGCGCCAGAACAAGGAGGTTGTGGGCGATGGCTTTTGTAGGGGAAAACGCCAAGGGATGGGAGAGGATGGCAATGGTCTAATGCTGAGGGGGGTACTGCTGAGAAGTTGCCTGTTGAGCGGGAAGCTCCTGCTGCCTCTTCTGCCAGAAAGTGCTAACTTGGGTTTGCTTATATATTAACTTAGCAAAATTGCCCTACCTACTTTTGTTGGAAAGTCACTTAAGAATAATAAGTGAAAATAACCAAAAATAGGAAAATAGGCTAAATGCACTGGAAAATTCCCCTAACTGATGCTAATGGATTCTGATGGGAATTCCGATGATCATGCTGTGTGCAACCGGAGGATATGTATCTAAGCTAAGTGACTGGGCATGCACGGTCTACGAATAGACTCACAAAAGTGCTAGATCATTGCTTATCTAGACTTGACTGAACTGACTGAACCCTGCTGTGGTGTACCTTGTCCACGGACACATAGGGTTGGGATGTGTCACGTGACAGGAAAGGCATAATACCTCATGGTAAGCTTTGGAAAAAGCCGCTCCTTTCTCATTCGTTTCCTTAAGCGTGCCTTCTTAAAACGTAATAGCACCCAGTCATTAACTTCAAGTCGCGTCTATGTCTATCTGCTGCCTTCTAGTGCCGTGCTTCAGACTTCTCTAGAGCCTCCCGAACCTTGGCAAAAGCAGTGTCCAAATACCTCGTGTATTGATCTGCTTCAAAAATCTTGTCCTTGGTGCTTAGAAATGTAGGAACCTTCTTAGCACCTCCGATTACTTCAAATGGCTCCTTCCCCGTCGAAGAGTGAACCGTGCTATTGTAGGCAAATTCCACCAAAGACAAATATTTTTCCCATTGAGTCGTCTGATCAAAGATGTAAGACTTCAACAAATCCAAAACCACTGAATTGGCTCTCTCAGATTGCCCATCAGTCTACGGATGGAATGATGACCGCATGCCAATTGCCCTCCAAAACAAACTCGTGAATCAGGGATCTCTGTCCGACACTATCGTCTTAGGCATGCCATGTAACCGAAGAATGTGAGCAATAAACAATGTCACTGAATGATCAAACTTGACCTTTTGGCATATTAAACAAATGCGAACAAAGTCATCCACATCCTTTTTAAGCCTCGGCGAATAAAAGTAACACTCCACACCCTTCAAGGTGATATCTATGCCGCGGTGGCTTGTAAAAGGTGGACAATGGCACTTTGTCAAGACCTTTTCCCTCAAAGGCTGTATAACACACAATATCGTTTTCCGCATCAAATAGCCATCCCGTATGGAATAGCCTGAAACTGTCTCCCCATTCTGTATCCGGGTAAAAATGTCAGCAAAGTTAGGATTTGTGACGTACTGGTCAACCATATCCTCAAAGCTTTGGTGCTAAATTGCGGAAATAGTCGGAACCAAGGGCTTCTGAGACAATGTATGTGCCACTAAGTTCTTTTGTCCCTGAACATGAACAATCTGGAAGTGAAACTGTGACAGGATGTTAGCCCATCGCATCCGCTTTTCTGAAAGCTGCTTCTGTGACAAGAAGTAGCGTAAACTCTGATGATCTGTAAAGACTGTAAAATCAGCTCCGTGTAAATAGTGTCGCCACTGTGTAAAAGCATGGATCACTGCCAATAGCTCTTTCTCATATATCTGTGCTACCAATTCTGGCCGTGAAAACATCTTGCTTTCGTAAGCAATGCCATGGCCTTCTTGCATCAAAACTGCTCCCAGACTACGACCACAAGCGTCACAATAAACTTCGAATGGCTTTTGCAAGTCTGACAAAGCCAACATTGGTCCGGTAGTTAATTTTTCTTTGAGCGTCTGAAATTTAGTCACCTTCGTCGGTCCCCAGGTGAAAGGGACTCCTTTTTGAGTCAGTAATTGCAAAGGTGAAGCTATCTCTACAAACTGCCGAATGAACCGCCGATAATAAGAGCACAAGCCCAAAAAGCTTCGAACTTCGTGAACATTCTTTAGGTTAGTCTCGAATTCTATTGGGTCCATCTGTACTCCTAATGAGACAATGTGTCCACCATGTACATTACGTACACATCAACCTTGCCCAAAGCATGTTGGTCTCTCAGGGGGTGTCTAGATGCACTAAGATCACATACCCGGCGTATCTCGTCCAAATTGGAACTAATGATGCACTAGAACCATATGCTTCACAGAATGCTATACAATTAACACAAATGGAGTCACAAAACGTAAAGACATAAACTTAGCCCATCTGGATGACGCTAAGACCGTAGTCTGCCAGAATAGATTTAATTCCAAATACAATTAAACGATCCAAATACCACAGCTTGTGTTGTTTAGAGGGTTCCATTTACAAGTACTTCATGGAAGCTTCCAAAGTGAGGAAGGTAGCCTCTCATCTCAAAGACAATTGTTACACGCACAGACACCTCGCAATCATGTGGGGTTCAAGTGACTATTTTCATCAATGTGGTTGACACCAGAGTATGAGGCCAAGGTTTTAACGGTCTAGAATCATCTATGGATGCCAGTCTATAACCAGAGATTTTGGGACACTTTTCTACCCGTAGCTTCTTTCGGGAAGGTCTCTATGAAAGAGCAGATGGAGCGATTTTGTTGTGGCTTACCAGATGAGTAACAGTGTTATTGCTTGAAGCAGAAGTCCGATAGCATCTTGTAGCTCATGGACCATGCTTTGAACGGGTATTCCTTACATGTAGGCTCCTTGACATTTCAGACAGGTGCTCCGGCATCCACGTCAGTAGAGACAGAACCTTCCAAAGGGAAGAAGGGGAAAAGTTAGTACAATGGAAGAATATACTGCGCCTTAGATGACTGCCGAGCAGAAAGGAGAGTTTTTCAAGCAAGGAAAGTGTTATGGTTGCAGTGAAGTTGGGCACACTTTGCCAGAGTGTCCAAAGAAAGAGTAAAATCCAGAAGACAAGCCGGGGACATCGAAAGTGGTAGAAGAACAAGCTGCAAAGAAGGGGAAAATGAAGGCAGGACTTTTAGCCATAGAAACAGGGGACGGGGGGACGCGGCCCATTTATGCGGGGACGTGACAAGGGACGTCGGGACGGAGACGGGGACCCGTTTTTGGGACGTGGGGACGTCCCTCACAGGGGACGGGCAAGGGGACGGGTCCCGGGTCGCGGGTCCCCGGTGACACCGCCAGATGGGACGCGGGCAGGGGGTGGGCTGCAGCCAACGGGGGGCGGGATATTGAAAATTCAAACACTGTTTAAGCGCCCACTTTTTGGGGGGTTTTTCAAATTTCAAAAGCACCCTTTTGGGGGGACTTTCAAATTTCAAAAGCCCACTTTTGGGGGGCCTTTCAAATTTCAAAATTCAAAGTGTTTTTTAAAGCGCGTCCCCTGTCACGTCCCACGTCCCCGTCCCCGAGACCTGTCCCCGTCCCCATGTGACTATGCTTTTAGCAGATTTCATGGGGATGCCAAGGACCACGAGGATGAGAGTGCCGAGCTCTGTAGAGTGTGGGGTAAGTGTCACAAAGTGATGACGTGGCTACGGACAGCAGAAACCCTAATTTCTGCCAGAAACCCTAAAATTCCTGCAAACCCTAATTTCTGCCAGAAACCCTAATTTCCGGAAATCGCGAGGTGGAAGATTTTTTTTTTTAATTTTCATTTTTAATAATAAAATGAGCGACGCAAATCTTAGCTTTTTGCTACGCAAGGATTTTGGATGAGAGAAAGAGAGTTGAATTGCTTTATTTTAACTCTCATTGAGAGAGAGAGAGAATTTGCATTTGCTTTCAAGCTTTTGGGGCTTTGCTTTTGGGCATCCCTTGTAACATTTAAATATGCGGTGAGGGCCTCACTTCTCAAAGCATCTGGACGCAGAGTCTGAGAGTGAAACCCTAACCGCTCTTTGTACTCTGACATTGATTTTAATACATAAAGAAATACCGAAAGGGGCGCCAGTCTTTGGGGCCAATATCTCTAGGCATGGAACTCCGCCGGGCCAGTGTAAATCTGTTGTGATCTGTGAATTGTTTTGAAGTGGTTATTTGGTGTTGTCGCGATTGATTCTTGACTTGGAGTGTCCAAGTTTGTTACAGTAAGGTACAAGATCAGGAGGCACATACAATCTAGGCTGTTTTGTGTCTATGATAGTAGATAAAAGTTTCGGGGTGCATGGGACATGGTGGTGATTGAACGTGGCAACATGAAAAGGAGAACTGGAGTTTATTTATAGTGAGAGGGGTGGTACTTAGTGAAAAAGGGAGGTGGGAGGATTCTAACTCGCTGGCGAGGACTCGGTAGAAAGAGGAGTGGGTTAAGTAAAGGGCTGAGAGCAGGGTAGCGGTGAGGTACTTTGACGGCTTTAGTTTTGTCATAATAATCAATATCTAATTCTCCTAAATGATTTTCTCATGTTAAACTGATCATTTAATAAGGGGAAGTGCCGGGGGAGAAAAAGCTAGAATATTGGTTAAGCTAGCAGACCAGCCACAGTAGGGATCCAAAGGGGGGGCCATTTGCAAAAGAGCCATGTGCAACAATGGGCTAAAAAGACCCTAAGGTTCAGCCCATTAAGACTTCCAAAATGCTAAGGTTCCAAAATTCAAAGGTTGTGTCCAAAGGTCAACTACGGGGGAATTGGATGCTTTGTGTGTGTCAAAAAAGTCTTTACAAATCCCTACTTAGGAGGGGGCGAACCTTGCTTGTAGGGGATGAGAGAGAAAGTCACACACACATACACAATCTCCCTTTACACAAAGGGAATGAGGGACACATGTCAGCTCCCTAGCCCAGATGCCCACAAGGTGTACCCAATTCCTATTGGATGGCCTTGGAGGTAGACCAATGAGAATTAGGCTAGAGTAAATCTAGTTTAATTAATTTAAAAACACTTAATAAAAGAACCAATGAGAATTAAGTCCTCTAGAAGACTATTGGACAGTCTCCCAAGGGGTCCAATGAGCATTCAGCAGCCCAATGGCTTGCCTAATTCCTATTGGCCAAGAGGCAAAGGGGTCTGTCACAAAGTGATGACGTGGCTACGGACAGCAGAAACCCTAATTTTTGCTAGAAACCCTAAAATTCCTGCAAACCCTAATTTTTGCCAAAAACCCTAATTTTCGGAAATCGCGGAGGCTATTAAATAAAAAAAATAAATAATTTTTTTGAAAAATGATGAGCGACGCAAATTTTGCTTTTTGACTCTCTGTGACACAGAGAGCAATTGCTTTTGATTTGAAGCTTTTGGGGCTCTGCTTTTGGGCATTCCTGATAACCTTTAAATTAGTGGTGAGGGCCTCACTTCTCAGAGGATCTGGACGCAGAGTCTGAGAGTGAAACCCTAACCGCTCTCTTGTACTTTGATGATGATTAATACAAAAAGAAATACCGAAAGGGGTTTTCGTCTTCTACCCCCCCCTCTCTCTCTCTCTCTCTCTCTCTCTCTCTCTCTTTCCCTTTGTTTTCCCTCTCTCTCTCTCTCTCTCTCTCTCTCTCTCTCTCTCTCTCTAGTATGGCCCGCCTCGGCCTACTCAGGCGGAGCAAAGAGAGATAGAGCGTCGTCAATTGATTGGCGATGCAACAAAGATGATACTCAATTTTGCCAAGGACCCGAAGATGGAAAAATATATGAACCAGACCTCTTTGGAAGAGGTACATATGGAGTGGCAAAGAACCACAACACCACTCTCGAAACCCGCTCTCAAGAAACCTTCTGCCTCCAAGAAATATACGGAGAAGGAACTAGAGAATGTGATTGATGCACAGATTGCTCAGCTTTTCGACGTGCAAAAGAAGGACAGAAAGCACGGCAAAAAGCAGAAGAAAGGCACTGACTTCCCGAGATATTTGGGTCGTCGGTCGACATTCGACAAGGCAAAGAAACAGAAGAAACGTGTCAAGTTTGAAGGCTTACCCAGTTCTTCTTCTTCTTCTGACAGTTCTTCTAGCTCTTCAGACTCGCGCGAAGAAGACAAAAGAAAAGCAAAAAGCGAAGCAAGAAACAAAGCTTCGAAAAGGGCAAGAAAAGGCAAAGAAGGCTACATCTCGCCCAAAGACTGACAGTTCTACTGAGGACTCGTCTACAAATAGCTCAGATTTCGATGACGGAAACTTTTATGCGAACAAGAAGAATTCTTTTACAAAGCTAACCAATATGACTTTCTCGAAGATAAAAGCAAGAAAGTCCGAGAGTTTAAGGAAGGTGGCCACTCGATCAAGTTTGATACTTTTTCGGGATACTCAGATGCTTCGAAAGCTTTGTCTTTTATACAGCAGTTTGACATCGCTTTCGCGGGAGGACGCTATTCAGAGCACTCCAAGATTCGGAGAGATGCCTCTTACTTTAAGAGGAATGCTCGTACTTGGTGATCCACGCTTCTTTTAAACAAGACTGCGCTAATTAAATGGCTGAAATTTAAAAAGCTTTTTATTTCTTCTTGGTTGACGCAAGAATATGAACGAGATGTACGAGTTGCTTGGAACCATCTTCGGATGACCAAGAAGGATACAATCAATGCTTATTGTGAAAGATTCTGGAGCTCTTTTCTACCTGCCTCTTCATTCAAGAAGATCTCGTTCAGAGAACAGATTGAGCGGTTTACCTTGGGTCTACCAACAGAGATCCGAGATCACTGCTTGGAACAGAAGTCACCTTCTATTCAGGAGTTGATGAGTCATGCGAAGCGGGGCTTTGCCATTCACTCTGGCAGTTTGACCTACCCCACAGATGAGGCCATGACACAACGAGCCGAACAGACTTCTGGGAATGAAAGTAGAAAGAAAAAGAGCAACCCAGAGAAAAATGATGCACGACCCAAGCTTACTCCTGAGGAGAGAGCTCGCTTCATCAGAGAGGGGAAGTGCTTTGGATGCGGGGAACATGGACATATCTCCACGAAGTGCCCTAACAAGGTACAGAAAGAACAGAATGATAAAGACAACGACAGGCCTGAGAGTTCGAGAGCAGCTGAGGTATGTGGCAGAAAAGACAGATAGAAAAGCAGAATTGGTACCACATGGCGTGGGACCTGCACCGAATCTAATGAATGAAAGTACAAACTTTGCTGCTTTTGGGACAAAGTGAAGGATGAGGAAGCTCTTTTGAAGGAGCCAAGGCCAACTTCTTTTCACTTGGAATTGGCGGCTCGATTTGGAATTACGCTCGACAGACTGACGCCATAGGCAGAGGTAGTTCGACTGGCACCCGGATGGGATGTTGCCATTACACCGAGCATTGGCAAACTTTGTTTGCAATGACAGGGGTGTTCAGGGCACGCGAGTGACGTTCTACTCAGGATCCCTTGGTACCACAAGAACTACGCCGTGGTTGACTACCGGGCCGAGAAAGCGACTTTGATAAATGAAGGGCTTAGAGATTGTACTTGATGAACTTCAGTTTCTTACTCATTCTTTTGGGAGAGAACTGAACGATGGATAAAGGTTGAATATGTTTTGACATGATCAAAAGAACGCCAGGATTTTTTTCCACAATCATGCCGATTGCCTTTCAGAGACCCTGAAGATCAAACCATTGATCTGATACCTGGAAGCACGCCACCGAATCGGCCACCTTATCGTGTGAGCCGAGTACAAAATGAAAAGATTATCAACCAAGTGAAAGACCTCTTGGAAAAGGGTCTTGTCCAGCCTAGTACTTCACCGTATTGCTCTCGAGTGTTGTTGGTTTTGAAGAAAGACGGATCTTGGAGAATGTGCATCGATTATAGAGCTCTCAACAAAATCACCATCAAGAACAGATTTCCGATTCCTAGGATCGATGATATACTCGACAGGTTACAGGGATCCTCGTGCTTTAGCAGGATTGACTTGAAGAGTGAATATCATCAGATCAGAATAGCGCCGGGACACGTCTACAAGACAACTTTTCGGATGATTTTTGGGTTATTTGAGTTTTTGGTGATGCCTTTTGGCTTAACCAATTCTCTTGCGACATTTAACCTGATGATGGATAGGATTTTTCGAGAGTACAGGCTATTTGTTGGCACTTTCTTTGACGACATCATTGTTTTCTCCAAGAATGAGGCAGAACACAGAGATTATCTACCTCAGGTGTTTCAGGCATTACGAGATGACAAGTTAGTGATTAATGCAAAGAAAAGTGAATTTTTCCTACCAGAGATACACTTTTTGGGACACATTGTGTCAGCAGCAGGAGTGCAAATGGATCCGGCCAAGATAGAGACTATCCGTGATTGGCCCGACTTGAAGAATGTCCATGAAGTTAGAAGCTTCGTGGGACTGTGTTCGTACTACAGGTGGTTCATACGAAAGTTTGCAGAGGTTGCTTCCCCTTTGCATATCTTGACACAGAAAGGAGTACCTATTTTGTGGGGACCCACAGAGGTGACTGCGTTTCAGACATTGAAAGAGAAATTGACTACGGGACCTATTTTGACTTTGTCGGACTTGCAGAAGTCATTCGAAGTATATTGTGATGCTTGTGGTCGTAGTCTCGGTGCGGTCTTGATGCAAGAAGGCCATGTCATAGCTTACGAGAGCCGTTTGTTCTCTAGGCCGGAGATGACAGCACAGATTTATGAGAAAGAGCTTTTGGTGGTTATCCATGCTCTTACTCAGTGGTGGCATTACCTACTCGGAGCGGATTTCACTGTCTTTACAGACCATCAGAGTTTGCGCTACTTCTTGTCACAGAAGCAGCTTTCGGAAAAGCAGATGCGGTGGGCTCAATGGGATCAGATCAGAAGACTCAATGGGAAAGATATTTACCTTTGGTGGAATTTGCCTACAATAACACGATACACTCGTCGACGGGGAAGGCGCCATTTGAGATTGTTGAAGGTGCTGCGAAGGTTCCACCCTTCCTGAGCACGAAAGATAAGATCTTTGAAGCGGATGAATATACGCGAGATCTGGATACGGCTTTTGCCAAGGTTCGCGAGACATTGCAGAAGTCTCAAGAACGACAGAAAAAGGCAGCGGATCGCCATCGTCGCGACATGAAATTGAAGGAGGATGATTGGGTGCTCTTACGTTTTGAGAAGGCACGCCTACGAAAGAAAAAGGGAAAGGAGAGGCTTTTTCCAAAGCTTAGTATGCGATACTACGGACCTTTCCAGATTACTGAAAAGATAAATGATGTCTCCTTCCGATTGAAAGATACTTGGAGGATTCACAATGCATTGCATGTGAGTCTCTTGAAACCTGTTAAGGGTGATGTGCCTGATGAGCAACCCGAAGTGGAAGAAAACGAGGAGATCCTTGTTCATGAACAGATTTTGGCACATAACGATACAAAGAAAGGTAAAGTCCGAAGGCGGTTCTTGGTTAAGTTCAAGAACTTTCCTGCATTTGATGCGAAGGTGGATGGAGAAGGAGGACCTAGCAGATACTCCTCGGATTGTGAAACTTTACCTTGATGTTTTGGTTTAGCATAGTCTACTCCAAACGGAACCGAGAAATTCAACTTGGCCGGAGATCTGGTGCAGTGGGATGCACAAGAGGGGAGTCACTCCGCTCCCTTGTCAACAGATGCCTCGATTTTGATACTAAAGTCACTGATGTCTCTTTGAGCTTCAGGGAGACTGAGAGCTGACAGTATTCTGCTGGATGACTTTATGAAATGGAATTCCTGATAATGATACTGATTTGTTCTTGACTTCTTGTGAGTGTAGGAACTGATAGCCGAAATGACTGTAGCATTTTGGTCTGATTGATCTCGAATAGACATGGTTGCAATAGGGGTTAGTCAATCGGACATCGATGAGGTCCCGATTGGACCTAGATGTGATTCCTAGCTACATTGCCGATAAATCATGGTCTAAGATCCGAATGAATGTTGAATGTCATGTGATGTCCTGTGATGTTTGGTGATGTCCTGTGATGTCGTGTGATGTGACTGTCGATTTTGTATATGTGCTAGATGTGTGTTCCTAGTACGTAGGTACTAATAGTCAGTGTCTGCTAAGACGGTTTATGGCTTTTGTCGGTTTTGCAGGCGTAATCGCGGTCTATTACAATGCTTTCAAGAGGGGGGTATGTCACAAAGTGATGACGTGGCTACGGACAGCAGAAACCCTAAAATTCCTGCAAACCCTAATTTTGCCAAAAACCCTAATTTCCGGAAATCGTGTAGGCTTTAAAAAAATAAAAAAAATTGGAAAATGATGAGCGACGCAAATTTTGTTTTTTGACTCTGTGAAAGAGAGAGCAATTGCTTTTGATTTGAAGCTTTTGGGGCTCTGCTTTTGGGCATCCCTTGTAACCTTTAAATTAGTGGTGAGGGTCTCACTTCTCAGAGCATCTGGACGCAGAGTGTGAGAGTGAAACCCTAACCGCTGTCTTGTACTTTGATGATTGATTAATACGAAAAGAAATACCGAAAGGGACGCCAGTCTTTGGGACCAATATCTCTAGGCACGGAACTCCGCCGGGCCAGTGTACATCTATTGTGATCTGTGACTTGCTTTGAAGTGGTTATTTGGTGCTGTCGCGGTTGATTCTTGACTTGGAGTGTCCAAGTCTGTTACAGGGTCCAATGAGAGTTTAGTTGAATTATTAAATTACCTAAAGCTCTCACAAAAGGGGAAAGGGGGACACATGTCAGAAGGCTATCACTTATACTGCTTAATTACCATTGGCTAGGCCTGGGGAGGTCCAATGAGGGTAGAGCATGAGCAAATAGCAAGAGGGGTCGACCAAGAGAGAGAGGGGGCTGATTTTTGCAAGGATTATCACACACACACTCACACAATCTCATGTGTGAAGAAAAGAAGACTCTCTCTCCTTCTCAAGCTTTAATGGAAAGCTTATCACCTACTCCAAGCTTGTGAGAAGGGAGGCCTACACCAACAACTCTTGGCTTTGTGATGCAAATCCAACCAAGAGCCAAGCTTCAATGCATGCTCATCTCCTCTACCATGCTAATTACTAAGCTAAGCTATGCTAATATGAGTGATTATGTGAGGAGATGTACATCTTTCTCGTAAGACTACTCCTTCTTCCTCTCAATCTACTCTCATACCCTGCTAGCTCTCCATCTTTGAAGGTGTGTGAGGTCTTGGGTCTGAGACCGGGGATAATTGAAGTTGTGTTTGCTAAGTGTTTTGCTTAGTGCATGAAGCTTTCATCTTCATTGCACTAGCTAGTCTTGAAGGAACACAAAGAATTGTATTGTACAATGTCTCTCTTGATGGGAGAAACCATAATACAAAGCCTTTTGGAGGGGGGACCGGCTCCATGTAAATCCGGTCCTCAACTGTTGTCAATAGCTTAATTTCTCTCTCTTTTGAAAGTATTGTTCATGCTATCTAACTAGGTGTTATGCTTTTTGTTGCTCTCTCCACCCAAGCACTCTTGTAATTCTCATTAGGAATCTATTCTAATGAAATGCCCACTATGTTCATGCTAATTTCCGCTACACACAAGTTTTTAGGCCATTAAATGTTACAAGTTTGATCATATGACATCTTATTTCATGCTAGTGCACATCAGGTTATTCCACATTTTTCATTAAATGTATATGAACTCTTTTCTGCTTTGGTTACCAGACTGAACAATCTTGTGGATGATGAAGTTGATGCTGATGAGGAGTTTTGGGGTCAAGATGCATTTAAAGAGGTAATTTGGTTGCTAGTTCAAAAATGCCATGGCAATTTGTAAGAAATGTGTAAATCATGGGGTACAAAGTCTCTACTGGGCTTCTGTTAAGGTACCAGTTAGCCCAGATGATATTTGTTTATACTCATGGTTCTTAGAGTTACGGTTAAACTGATTCAGCTCCTGAATCAGGTTGGATTGTTTTCTGCTCCTCAAGAATGAAGAAGACTGCTGCGCCTTTGTTCTATTTGTATGTTGAGATTCCAGGGTTGAGTTTTGTCATTGTTAGGCTGCAGATGATGCCGAATATGAAGCAGAAGAGGATGTTATTGATGAATTTGATAGCGACTTTGATGAAGATGTAAGCTACCTCAACATGTAAGCCATTGAAGCTTTGAGCACACTGGGAATAACTTTTTCTGATACTCTTGAATGGTTTATTGTCACAAGGAAGCAAACGCAGAAGAGGAGGCACCAGAAGATGTAGTTGAAAGGTACTTCCCAGATGCTAGTAATATTGCTTACAGTGCTAGAGTGACACACGTTATTTCTCAATTACCATGTCATGCGACTTCTCAGAGTTAAAAAGAAGAGGCTTCTTCCTCCTGGGTCAAAGCCATCTAAAACAGATAAGAGAAAAGCTGCAACACCAAAAACTAAGGGTCTTGACATCATTGAGGCAGCAGTTGCAGCGGCTGTGCATGCAAAGGATGAAGAGCCAACCGCTATTCAACTTCCTGAGCCTAATCAGGAGGGGACTGACATAAATGAGAATTACACCGACTTAGAGGGTGAGAAGACAGTGAGAAAGTCAACAAGGACTGCAGTTGTTATTCGACAGGCTGAAAGGGAGGCCTTGCGAGCTGCTATGCAAGCCACAACCATCAAGGCAAGATACATATATGCTCAAAACTTTGTTTTCTGGCAAGTTTCTTATTTTGATATTCTCTTCATTACAGCCAGTGAAGAAAAAGCGAGAAGGTGAAAGACGGATAACTCAAGAAGACATGCTCCTGGAGGCTGCTCAAACTGGTAGGAGGTGTTGGGTTTGTTTTTATCATGGCCAATTTTTTTGTTTGGAATATTAGGAATTGAAAGATTTGGTTATATATTGGCTTTGTTCTTTCAGGAAATGTTAAAGATTAAGTTATATATTGGCTTTGTCCTTTCAGGAAGGTAAATTGCATCAAAGAGATGTCAAGAGTATTGTGAAAAGGAAATAGACCACCCGGAATGGCTACTTTTGAGGGTCACCCATCATCAAGATTGGTTTTATATTGGCTTTGTTCTTCTAGGAAGGTAAAATTGCATCAAAGAGATGACAAGAGTATTGTGAAAAGGGAATAGACCACCCAGAATGGCTACTTTTGAGGGTCACCCATCATCAAGATTGGTTATGCGCTAAAACATCCAGAACGAGTATTTCTGATGCGTCCCAGGATGAGTGGCTAGAGCATTAGGAACCAAATATTTCCTAGGTCCGGACAGCCGACTGTAATAAAAGTTTTCCCATTGTGTCACAAGGTGGGTGGCCAGAGCTCAAAGTGGAGAGAGATCTCACAGTCAGAGCTTTATATTGTACTGCGTAGAGACAGCGTGATAGAAGTTAGAACAAGCACATAAATAAGATGAGATCATCAAACCTTGGAAATTTTATTTTTGCGTAATTGCGTGCATTTCAGGGCAAGACTGAATCTGGGGACACCGGAACAAGTGTGTATTAGCAAGTATCACAACAAAATCACCTTTGATTGAGTTTTTCAGGTAAAATATAGGGGCTCTTCTGAGGGTAGCCTGTCTGGTTGTCTCTGATCTACACAGTGATGCCCCTCTTTCTGGTCCCTGTGCTACCTCCTTGATTTTGTGCTGTTACAACCATCGTCTATGTTGCAAAGCCCCACCTCGACCAGAGGACTCTCCCAGCACCGCCTGGGAAATATAGCACATAACCATTGCAAAGAAGGAATTGTTTGAACCACTTTCATCACGAGAGATCGCTGGTTACAGCCCATAGACCTCGTAGACGGGGCTGTATACATCAGTTTAGACCTCGATAACGTTCTGTACGTCATGATTGGTGGATTGGACCCTCTTTGCAATGATCTTGAGTCCGGTGTCGACTTGCACCACCAAGCCCTGATAGGTCATGCTTTTTTTTTTTGTCTTTTTTCAGAAGTACACTTCCTCTTAGTAGCAAGAACAATAGAAGGCTCTCGACTGTGGGGCTTCTACTCGAAGCATTCTGTGATGGGAGGTCGCAATGGACTCAGGAACTTTATTTTCTATCAGGCAGGTCACAGTCCCTCAGATTCGAGAGTTGACATCTCAAGGACAGACTGGGGATCTGTGGTTCCCTGAGATAGGGGTAGTCACTTAAATGCGAGAGATCTGTCTCTCTAGACTTAGATTAGGAAATTGGTAAAACCGCGGATTGAGCGTAGTCCCTGAGCTTTCGTGTCACATGACACATGGTTGTATGTGCCACATGGATAGGCTACAGCCTACATTGGATTCTGTAACCGGCCAGCACCACGTGCCAACGGGAAAATCACCGATACAGACTCAAAGAACTCAGGCTATTATGGCCATCGTCTATGCTGCAAAACAGCCCCCACATGAGCCGGAGGACCCGCCCGACACTGCCTGCACATTTGTTATTCTAGTGTATCAGTTGATGTGATAGTGAGACTTCAGCATATTGCGAAGAGGCAACCCACTACACTGAGAGCACACTCCACTCTTTTCCTCTACAATATTGTTGTGCTTTGTAAAGCTTTCATTTACTAAACCAAATGTTCACCAATAACTGTCTAATTGTGACTTTTTCATGTACAATAGAAATATTAAATCAGCAGCACTTGGAACAAATGCTGGCACGTGAAGAGGAGGTCAAGCAGAAAGCTATTGTTCACAAGGCTGTATACAGTGGTCCACAAATACGGTTTTATTCACGGGATGGTTAGTATGTGGGTGTTTAGCGATGCAGGGATTGAACATTGTGTATTGATAGTCTGATTGACCACAGGTGAGAACCTTTTGGAGTTCATGGGAGATGTTTCTGAGTGGCAACAGCTGTTTGAACAGCCCAGACAGAGTAAAATCCTTCTCTTAAAGCAGAAGTTTCTATCTAGTTTCTATGCCTAAAAGGGGCTCTTGTTTCAGGCCAGAAGCGGTCACATTTGTGCGCGGTAACAGGTCTGCCCGCCAAGTAAGAATGCTTTTTTGCTTTCATGCTTTTCTGATATGGTCATCTATGGCTATGCATTTCATAACCAGGTCGCTGATGTTTCTTTAGCATGATAAGAAAGGGATGTTTTGATATATATGAGGCTGTTTCCCTTTGGAGTTTGGCTACAAAATCATGAGGTTAACTATTATTAACCTTTTGAATAGGTACCTTGATCCCTTGACTAGGTTGCCGTATGCCACAATCGACGCTTTCAAGATGATCAGAGAAAGGTGCTCAGCTGTCCATTGTTTTCTAACTTGTCAGACACATTACATAACCACACGATCTTTTGATGACACAGAATTGCTGAAGATGATATTGGAGAAAGGACACCAGGCAAAAATTTAAGGTCTGCAAGATCAGTTTCTGGACGGCTTTGTGTCCGTTCCTCTGGTCGAAAAGCAAGGAGGTCTGGCCTATATTCTTCTCCTCATGGGAGCAACAGAATGGAAGCAAGGGCTGCAAGCGTCAAATCTTTTATGAGCGGAGTAGCTCAGCAGACATATGATCTTGAGGCTTCACCCATAAACAGCACTGTTGTAAATTTGAGTTCACGGCTTTTGTTCCATAGCAACTCGCCTCATCAACCTACGCAAAGCCGTGCTCTATCAGACGGTTCACAGGATATTGAGTTAGTAGAAAATGAGCCTCATTCAGCTTATGCACCACCCTCAACATATGAGGCTCAAAGTGAGGCACGTTGGGTTGAAATACCACCCCCCAAGGAGGGGCCAAGTGAGGACGACTACTTGTTGGACGACCTGACATCTTTGGATTTCGGTCCAATATTGGCTGCTCAACATGATTTTACTAGCCAATCCAGAAGAGAATATGAGCTTGACATTGGAGATCCCACTTCTGAAGGAATGTTCTTGCCATTGGATGTCCTGCCAATGCCCCCAGAATTTAGCTCAAATGTTGTGTTGTGATGCTACAAGGACTGTTTAATGGCCAAATCTGTGGTACGTTTTGGTCTCTGAGCATCTCTGAGGTGTCGGGGTTTCATTTTCTTTGTGTTCATATTTGTCAGTCTCAGCAAGTTCTTTTTAACATTCTAACATCTCTGTGTGTCAGGCCTAGCTAGTTTCTACGAATACTCGCTTCTTTTGTCAGACAGGATGGCAAAAAGATTGAAGTGCCAATTCTGTGTGTGTGTGTGTGTGTGTGTGTAATTGAAGAACTCAACACAATCAAAGAGCAAGTGCGAGCCATCAAAGAGGGGGAAGAGCAGCATAAAGAAATGACGACCTCTTGGGTGGACGTTATTTCAAAGACTCAACAGAAAGCAGATGAGGCTGAGAATTGGATTGAGGTTGCCAAGAAAGGGAAAAGTAAGGAAACAACATCCACACCCATCATTATCAACTTGACACTAGAAGAGGAGCAAAGAAGACGTGTACGCTCTCTAAATGTGAGAATTTGCGGCCTTAAAGACAAAGATAATGTAGACGAAGAGGTAAAAGAACTCATGGCTTTGAAGGGGGTTCATGAGCCGATCCACTCAAGAGCTTGGAGAGTGGGCAACAAGAACAATGGGAGCAAGGGGGAAACCTCGAAAGAAAGGGCACTCATCCTTCGTTTTCCCTCCATGGAAGCAAGGACTTTTTGAAGAAGAGACCAACTCTTAAGAAGACGGGCATCTTTCTCGGGGATGACCTTACCCTCTCACAGGTCGCCCATATGCAGGAGGTAATGCCAGAGATTAGAGCGGCAAGGGAAAAAGGTAAGACGGCTTTTTCCCTTGCCGCTCCACATGACGGTGTGAGGCCTATGGGGCCACACTTAAAGTTGCTTCCTGGAATTGTAATGGATGTATGCGTCTGGATGTGGGTGCTTTTGAGGAGAGTTTTATCTCGAGAGACATCACCTTCTACTCTGAGACATATCAGGCCCTTGGGTAGTCTATGCCTCACATTAGTAATATAGATAGGAGACAGGCTGTAGACAAGAGACACGATCAGAGCACAGAGGGCGGGGCTCAGGAGGAGTGTCAGTGGTGTTCAGGGAGGAGTTGCAGCCATTGATACATATAGCTCGTAGGGATGAGCAAGCTAGGTACATGTGGGTGAGATTGAGAGTAGAGACTGACAGATATCTTTACATTGCTATTTGCTACTTTCCCCCGAGTACGTCAGTATATGCACCTCCCAGAGGACAGTCTCCCTTCTCTATTTTGGATGATGACACATGGGAATTCTCTAGAGATGGTGACATTATCATTCTAGGGGACTCCAATGCTAGGACTGCCCATCATTAGACAATATTTTATGATACTTCAGAGGAGATGCTGAGAGAGCTGGATATTGCAGAGACGGGCCTATCCAGACTGTCACAGGATGGGAAACATAGTGAGTATGAACGACACTTGATAGACATGGGGACTGCACATGGATTGGCCATCTTGAATGGCCTACAGAGATTTCCGCTGCGGGAGGTTTCACATGCTTTCCACACAGACATGGAGCCAGCATAGTGGATTATGTCATGGCACAACCAAGCCTCATCTCTAGTATCCAGGATCTCATAGTTGGGCCCATACCTGTTGGGGTGGCAGTGGATCATGCTATTGTGTCGTTGACCATCTCTTTCTACTTCAGTATAGCACACAATCCACGGGTAGCATCCCCTACTCGCTACACCTCACGTGCGAGATGGATTCATTATACATAGACGGGATCTACAGACGCCTATGCATTGAGGAGCCAGGGCGACCTCTGGAGGAGCTTACTACTATACTGACACAGGCATTACATGATGCAGTAGTAGAGGCATACCCACACACCCAACCTGAGTAGAGACGTCGTTCTGGGAGCATGCCTCAGAACAACTGGTATGATGAGGAATGCCACTAGTCTAGAGCTAGACTTCAGAGGGAAGTGCTTTTGGGGGATATCACTCACAGACAGTCAATTGACTTCCGACGCCAAGTGCAGCGGACGAAGAGGGCATTTTGGCTCGACTAGAGCAAGATCTATACCAACTATTCTTGAGTCAGGACTCGCGTGAGGCATGGCGGCTCTTTCATGAGCTGTCCCCCCCCCACCCCCTCCCCCCCTCCTTGCCATTACCTCTACAGAGACTTGGGGTCAGTACGCATCATCTTTGTACACAGTTTCTGGACAACCGCCCCTTCTCGACCCCCCCAATCCATGCCACACATGTGATTTTTTTCACCGCTGAGATGGTAAAGAAGGCCATTGACACTGGGAGAGCCTATGATCATGATGGCTTAGTGGCTGAGCATTTCATGCATGCCAGAGATCTACTAGCAGTTATGTTTAACCGTGCCATGTGTGAGGGCTTGCCTGATACTTGGAGTCTATCTACGATTGTACCTATCTTCAAATCAGCAGACCCTATGGAGCCTGGGAATTATCGCACTATCATGATTGGACATTGGCATGGTTGTACGCATCCATTCTTGAGCAGCAATTGAGTAGATGGGCAGAGAGAGCGGGAATGCGTGCAGCTTGGCAGGCAGGGTTCATTAGAGGTTTTTCTACTCTTGACCATATCTTGACACTCAGGGCCATCATCGAGGAGGGTAGATCCCGTGGGAGACGGATCTATTGTAGCTTTGCGGACTTCTGCAAAGCATTTGACACAGTACCCAGAGCTAGATTGATGCGCAGATTACAGGAGATGGGAGTACCCATAGAGCTCATTTGGGGGATCATGGCATTGTACAGATTAGTAGTAGGGCATGTACACACCTCAGAGAGTCTATCTACACCGGTTCACTCCACTGTTGGGGTGAAGCAAGGCTGCCCGTTGTCTCCTACTCTATTTGGTATGTATGTGGAGGAGGTTTCTGACTACATTGAGAGAGATGGTGATAGAGGTACCCCGTGCAGGGACATGGATTCCGCTATTGTTATATGCTGATGATATTGTGTTGATCTCCGACTCTCAGGAGGGGATGCAACATCACTTGGATGCTTTGCATAGGTTTGCGGATGAAAGTGGTTTGTCTGTCAACCTTGGTAAAACCAAGTTCATGGTTTTTAATACCACCCCACAGTGGATCAGGAGGTCAGTGCCCGCATTCTCATACAGCCAGGAGACAGTGGAATATATAGATGCTTACACTTACCTTGGAGTGGTTTTGTGGACCAACATTTTCATTGAGGAGAGTAGCAGAGACTAGATTGACCAGAGCCCATTCGACATTGCGTAGATTGGAGAGGATGTGTTCATAGGTTCAGTTTCAAGAGCCTCGGATGAAGCTATGGCTCTTTGACACTTTGATGGATTCTGCATTGCTCTATGGACTTGAGATATGGGGGCCTTCATTGGATCATCATGGGAGGGCAGGTGGCACTGATGGATGGGGGGACATGGAGAAGCCCCTGGTCTCTATGATCTCGCGGCTCATTAGAGCCAAGGCTTTAGTACCACGTGCCATTATCCGAGCAGAGCTAGTTGTCCCCCCACTAGTGGTTGAGGCGTTCACCAGATCTGTCTCCTTCATACACCGCATGTGGGAACCTCCCAGAGACAGATACTCCCGCCTTGCACTTGAGTCCTCTCGACAGTTAGCCATGCAGGGAGATACAACATGTTGGTATGGGGAGAGGACATCATGGTTCCAAACGCATGGGTTCGGTATAGACAAATTGCCCCCCTTCCAGTACTCATTGGATGCACCCTCTCTGACGCTTACACAGTCCGAGATCACCAGGCTCATCCGCCAAGATCTAACTCAGCTAGACACCAGGAGGACATGGATATAGCCACCTGTGCTGGGTACGAAGATGGCTTTCTACAGAGAGCATCTTCTCCAGCTTACAGTGGACGGTTTTGTGACGAGGCCCAAATACATGGACACCCACTTGTCTCCTGGGATACGATGTGCTATTGGCCAGATAACGCACATCTTCACACCAGTTGCGGATCGAGACTCGAAGATACAGCGGAGTAACAGCAGAGGCCAAGACATGCCTCCCTGTGTGGCTTCCACTGCTTGTTCAGAGAGGGCTTTGGACCACTCTCTGAAGTCATGAGGTACGAGGATCAGAGATGCTTGGGTTTGTTTCTGCTTTTGCTACGTAGACACAGAGAGAGCCTGATGAGAGGAGAGGCCAGCTAGTCTCAGAAACACATCACAAACTTCTTTAGAGCAGACATTGGACACCCGGAGGAGCTACTACCTCAACATATCTTGTCGCCTCACACCAGAGGCACACTGATCGACCGAGCGACTGAGCTGGAAGAATCAGACACCCACGACTGCGAAGGACTACACAGCATCGACGGAGGCTACATCTGAGGATTCGGATCACTTTGGCCCGACATGCACGACGCCTGGTCAGACTACTGACCATGGAGGAGATTGATGAGATCCGCCAACGACCAATGTTGAATCTCTTGTGACTTGTGATTTAGCTATCCTAGCTAGCTGCTTAGTTCACACTCACTAATTTAGGATTCCATAGTTTTTTTTTATTATCATTTTGTTACTCTGACTTTGTATCAGATCCAACGCATTGTAACGCTTTGGTCTCATAGGTCATTTTGGCCTTTTGAAGACTTTAATATAACATTTCATTTTCTCTCTCTCTCTCTCTCTCTCTCTCTCTCTCTCACACACACACACTCTCTCTCTCTCTCTCTCTCTCTCTCTCTCTCTCTCTCTCTCTCTCTCTCTCTCTCACAACATATAGATATGCACAAATCCCTAGTACTAGAGCTCCACCTATCCCCATAGATCTCATCACCCACCAGACGTCCTCCACTCCTTTATTTATTTAGTAGTAGTTTGAACTATTTTGCCTTTTACGATAGACAGAGGACATACAACATATGCATACTTGATTTGTCTCATAGGCCAACTTCAGCCTCACACAGACGTTAAGAAGCTTTCTTTCTTTCTTTCTTCCCCCCCGCCCCACAAACAGTTTTGGAGCTATGTCAACTTGATGACCTTCATGATTGTGCTCGAGGGCTCCTCATACCCCCTAGAGATAGAGCTCCACCCCCCCTTCATCTCTCAAAAGAAAGGGGACTAATATCAGATAATGCCTTACCTCCCAAGTGGTCAAATTTTGATTATGCCAAAGTGCATTACATGTGTTATAATACACATGATGTTGGTTGTAGCTTGGCATAAATAGATTGAACCGTGAGCGGAGGGTCACAGAGATGCCAGCTAGTTATATTTTCTTGAGGTTCAAGGGTTAAAATCGGTAGAAATGGTTGAATCATGCCCTATATGCCAAATTGAGCGGTAATGATTACCCAAGCCAAAAGGACATTTGGCAGCACAACCTTCTTTGTGCCACAAAATAGACTTCTTGAGGCTCAATTTCTAAAAAATCAGCAAGTTCTCCTTACGTTAAGATTAACCAAGCAAAGCATTGTTGGGATGCCAAGAGACGTGTGGTCATTTTTTTCCAATCAGCAATGAGGTGACTGATATATGAACACCCCTTGCATTGCACGTCCCCCCCCCCCCCCCCCCCCCCCACCACACTTTTTTGTAAATCTGATTTGATTTATTTACAAGTGGGAAACTTCGGAGTGAGGAAAACCCACCAAAAAGATAGATACAAAAGGAAAGATCACATAAGTGTTCCGGCGGTTAGAAGCAAACATAGGATAGGTGTAGGATATTGGGGGATATGTCCCCAACATCAAGGGAAAACTGTAAGGATTGCTTAAGTGATACCTTGAAAAAAGAAAAGAGCCCCCCCCCCCCCCCCCCCCCCCCCCCAACACACACACAGACACACACTTTTTTTTAGTAATATTATTTGATTTACTAAAAGGAAACCTCAAAACGAGGAAAACCCATGAAAAACATTACATGCGGTAAATAAAAAACAGTCAAAAGTACAGCTCAGTGTGAAGGGGGAGAGCTCATCCAAGTCCCAAGCAAATTTAGGAGACTGTAGAAGGGAGGTTTCGAAGAGGAATACATAATCCACTTGAACCCGTTGAAACATGAGAAGATTACGTGCTTTCCAAACCATCCAAAGCACCCGGAATCTAATCCAAACACACACACACACACACACACACACACACACACACACACACACATAATGATTAAGAGCACATCAAACTTCTATGCCCATGTGCGAACCATCAATGCTAAACCTTGTGACATCACAAGGCTTGCCTAGTGGAAGAAGCTATCTCAAGTCCCTTGTCTTACTTTGTTAAGTCTATTGATTAGAATTTGGAATCTTATACTGGAATTGGGCAAGGGAGTCCAAAACATGCCAAATTATGAACATCGAGAAAAGTCTTGAACGATAAAGGGTGTTGGCATTTGTGTGACAGCTTGGATGTTGCTTCATGTGTCCCGTCTTTTACTTACTACTAACAAAGAAAGAAAAAAAAGCAGCCAACTTTTCTTAAGCGTCCAAAATATTTTCATTCCAGGGGAGAAAAACTTTGGCCTTGTGTGTAGCCAAGCTTTTGTCTGTCCAAAGTAGATAATTTTCTTGCTTGTTTAGAGATAGAGTAAGCTTCTTGAAACCTCATCCAATCCTGATTAGAAAGAACCATGTCTTACTACCACTATGGTTACTTTCTTAATTAGAAATTGATCACTGGGCTTGATAACATCTGTATTGTTGATTAGTACGGTGGTGCAGTTAGATATAGTGCCTACCTATAAAATTAATTGTGAAAATCCATGAAGAAAAACCTTTAATGGTTGTCTTAATATCACAATTCACAAAGCAAACAGTTGCCAAACTTTGATGATGACCCAATACGAAAAAAATGATACATAATTGTCTTTATAAATTTATTTTTTCTTATACCTTAAGCACGTTTTGAATTAATAATAGACAGAAAAATTTACAAAGCTACTCCCAAGGAGTTGAGATATTGAGGGGGGCAGATACAACCAGTACATGGTTTCTTGCTATCACCAAGCAACCAAACACTATAACTTTGATGGTGACACAGTACAAAAATGTGGCCTGCCTGCCAATCTAATTTCAAGTACCTGCTCATGTGAGTGGCATTTGTGCAAGTGAGCTCCAACCTTGATCCTAATCAAAGGTACTCTTTCCACCATGTCAGCTAACTGTGCGACTACAACAGGTCCTGAAGATCAATCATACCATAACTCGAATCCGCCTTCTGGCTTTTGACTTCCTGTCGTACCCCTTTCAAACATAGACTTCCAGATTCGGGCTGCATCATCCCATTTCCCCTCTGCAGAGTAAATGTTGGATAGAAGTACATAGGGAGATGAGATCTTTGAAGCTAACAGAATCGCACGCTCTGCTGCTTGTTTTCCTCGATCAAAGTCATTGTGGACTCGGCATGCACTTAGCAGGGTCTCCCATATAACAGCATTGGGCTCAATTGACATTTCGGAAATGAATACATCTGCCTCTGCCAGCCGACCAGCTCTTCCGAAAAGATCTATCATGCTTGAATAGTGCTCCATGGTGCTCTCAATGTTATACTCGGTAACCATGGCCTTATAAAGAAAGCAGCCTTCCTCTATCAGACCTGCATGACTGCAAGAGGACAAGATATTGACAAATGTAACATCATTTGGGCCAACATTTTCCTCTTGCATTTCATGGAAGAGCTTGAAAGATTCTGCTGCTTGACCAACATATGCCTGCACTTCAATCATGGCAGTCCATGAGACAACATTACGTGTATTCATATTGTCAAAAATGTGTTTGGTATCTGAAAGGCTTCCACACTTCCCATACATATTGACTAGGGAATTTTCGATAGCACAGTCAAATTCAATTCCAAATTCTAATGTATTTGCGTGGATGAGCTGGCCCTGTACTAAAGCGGCTTGATTAGCGCATGCAGTGAGTACGGACACCAATGTTACTCTATCTGGCTTCATTCCTTCCTGATGCATTTGCGAGAACAAGGAAAGAGCTGCCTCATCCTCTCCATGTTGGGCATTCACAGAGATCATTGCACTCCAAGAGAACAAATCATGGTGTGACATATTTCGAAACACACATTGTGCATCTTCCAAGCTTCGACAGTTGCTATACATACTGATGAGAGCTGTGCTTATGGAGAGATCAAACTGAAAGCCTTGCTCCACAATGATAGCATGAATTAGCATACCATAAAGCAAGGCCATGAGATTTGAACACGCACCCAATGAGCTCAAGAAGGTAACCTTCGCATATTTAACCCCATGGAACTGCATTTCCTGGAATAGATGCAAAGCCTCAAAATGACAGCCATGCATGGAGTAGGCAGTGATCATTGCATTCCATGAGACACCATCCTTCAGAGGAAGGGAGTCAAATATTTCTCGAGCGTCTTCAAGGCTGCCACACTTTCCATACATGCTGACAAGTGCAGACGCCAGGTGAGCATCCAGTTCCAAGCCTTCATTGAGAATGGCAAAATGCACGTGCCTTCCCTCGAGAAGAGACATCAAAATTGAGCTTGCAACAATGGCGTTGGAAAATGTGCATGTATCCGCTTGTGTTCCTTGTTCCAGCATCAAGCTGAAGAGCTCTAGAGCACCTTCTCCACAGCGGCACCCTGTATATGCAGAGAGCAAGATGTTCCAAGAAAACAAATTGCGTGAGACCATCTTGTCGAAAGTAGATCGGGCATCTTGCAGTGATCCACACTTGCCATACATGTCGATCAGCAGGTTTCCCATGTATCGGTCGCAATCGAAGCCGCGCCATACTGCAAGGAAGTGAGCAAGACGGCCCTCTAGCAGGGATTTCTTAGAAGCACATTCTTTGACAGTAGAGGCGAGGGTAGAGAAGGGTAAGTAGGTTTTGTCTGCGGGCAGTCGCGCTAAGGATGTATGGGGTGGATGAGGTGGAGGGCAGTGATCTGTGGGTATTAGCTCATAGCTGGAGGCCAAGTTGTAGGCTTGTGAGACAGGCGGTAGCCATGGATTTCTCACCTTGGTCTTCCGTTTGGGTAGCCGCAGCATTCATCTCTATGGCTTTTTTGCCGCAGCCATGAGGCCCACTAAGTAGCACCTAAATTTATTAAAGGGGGGTGAGGCAGGGCTCGGGATCTATGTGTCTCAGCTTACTAACGTGCCGTTTTCAATTTCAACTAGTATGCCTTAATTGCCAAGCTTTGGAGGAGAAGGCATGAAGTTGGAGAGTATTTGAATGAGTTATTGAGAAGCAATAGCAAGGAATACTATTGCAATTAGAGAGAGCTTCCTTTTGGTGCTTGGATGTTTATGGATTTGGTACCTGGATGTTTATGGAAATGAATGGAGAGCAAGAGCACCATTGTAAATACTATTTTGTTCGCATCGAAGCATTGAAGAAGAGTATACATTAGTAAATAGAACATAGAAGTGAAAGCTGAGAGAGAGAGAGAGAGAGAGAGAGAGAGAGAGAGAGAGAGGGGGGGAGGGAGTGTGTGAGTGCGCTTATTTTAATGTCGACAAATCTTGTGAGCGTTAGTTAGCAGAAGTCACTCATATATACAAGAATTTATGTACTATTTTGTTTTGAGAGAGAGAGGGAGAGAGAGAGAGGGGGGGAGAGGGAGGCAGACCTTTTTTTTTTTAAAGAGAGAGGCAGGGAGAGCTTATTACTTGTTTTGCTCAAATCTTGTTACGCCAAGTGAGTGTAAGTCACTGGAAATAGTATGGTAAAAAGTTGATGAATCAAGAACGGAACT
Source organism: Adiantum capillus-veneris (assembly GCF_014529385.1). Classification (NCBI taxonomy): domain Eukaryota; kingdom Viridiplantae; phylum Streptophyta; class Polypodiopsida; order Polypodiales; family Pteridaceae; genus Adiantum; species Adiantum capillus-veneris. The sequence goes on from NC_140932.1 coordinate 136,441,213, forward strand.
AAGCAAACGAGAGTTGGTAAGACTTTGAATGTAGCATACAATGACTTCTTCACAATGAAACGGACAGAAATTCTGTGGAGAAGAGGAGGAGGACTAGGTAACAACACATATTAGTGGGAGATTTTGATGCACAAAGTAAGGGCTATATCGGTAAGATGATCTTCAAAGTTGCGTGTGTGACTAACTGGTTGACAGAAAAATAGCGCGAAACGAATTGTTTAGCTGACTGAAGGTGGTTGGGGACCATGTTAGAGTAATTCAATTCTATAGTCTCGACTAGGCCGAGCACGTCCGCAATCTGCACGAACAACATACAATCGTGTTTTGTGGAGCAACCAGACAGCATGGCGATGTCGATGGTGATTTCTCGACCGAGTGTGTTCCAAGTGATGTAATGTGGATGCCATGGGGTAGGTGGTTGAACTGGCCATGGAATGAACTCAGTCCATTTATGCATGTAGTGTCTGAGCACCCGCTCTTGCAAATGTGGGTAAAGACAGTATTGCAACTTATACATTGCAGTCTCAAATTCTGGTTGTTGCTCAATCAGATCAGCTGGGATCAGCATACCCATTGTTAACTGAAAAGAAAAAGCATTTAAATCAAAGAAGCTGATAAGTAGTCAAGTCTGTCATAGTCTGAATGGAAAAAAAAAAGACATTGTTGTAGCCAATGATTAACGTTATATCACAAAGACACTGAACAAAGCAATTAAATAAAGATGGCATAAGTTCGCAACTATATTTTCTTGTTTTTTTTCAAAAAATAATATATTCTCAACCTTGGTGGATGTCCAGAACAAGTGTTATAACCTAATGCAGTTGTTTTTTCGTGTTGTTTAATATGTTGAAGACAAGGAGCAGCATTTGTACATTTATAATTTTTTTGTAAAATATATAAGTTGTTGCTACATGATTTATCTCTTATTAGCTGATAATTTTTTGTAGAAGTATTAGACATGGGGTTGCTGGAATGGATTGTCTGTTTCTCTTGATATTATTGCAAGACATCTAGGTAATGTGGACGGACTAGTATGGTGATCAGTCATTGAGCTGCAGTACATGTAGCGGTTGAATCCTAAAATTTGAAAGCTGAATGATGTTCATGTAGAGGAAAGCAAGAACATAAGCTAAACATAATATGATATCGAGAAAAAAATTGCAGAACATAACCTGAACAGAACACAACATAAAGAAAGTCTCACAGATAATAGAGAAGCATAACATAAAAATTATCACACATATTAGAGGAAAAGACTCTTGAGAAGTGATTGAATACAGAAGAGAAAACTGAATGGGAGTTGCTACCTCAGAACAAAGATTAAGTTTCATTGCACGCTATATTTTTCTATGATGTTTTAAATAATAGTATTTCTTGCAGTTTGGAGGATGTCCCTTCAAATTATTGTATCCTTTCGTGGACGTTGCATCTTGAGTAATTATCTCTTGTGCTCCCAGTGCAATAGCAGTGCTCCTATCGTGTGTATTGTGCAGTACATGAAACTCAAAGTTTTGACAAAATGGGGGAAAGAACGACACATCATGTTTCATCCGTTTTGGTGGATTTGTCATGTGTGCTATTTTCCTAGCTTCAAAATCGGATGTCATGCCTATATAAACACGGTTATTGATTTTGCACCTAATAGACTAAACTATGTAGTTCTCTTCATCTGTCGTTGTCTTTTGGGAGTTGGAACAACGTCGGAACGTGCTGCTTCCTCTTGTGAAGTTGATATGTTGTTGGGGATCTCCTTGTTGGTTTCGTTGTCAATGTCTTACACTGAAGTGATGTGCTGAATTAGTATGTAATCAGATAATAATCAGATAATTATATTCTATAAGGGGTGCATATGGTTACCATGTAGTGGTTCAAGCTTTTGAAATGGATCAGTTGTCTGACCGAACCGGGCATGAAAAAGGTCTCTATTAAAATGCCATGTGAATTTCTCATCAGTTAAGATTGCTCTCTCGTTCCCTTTGAATTCGTTCCCAAACTCTTTGACCATGTTGGAAAGTGCCTGGCTTGCTGTATTCTTGTCGAGAACGACCAATTTGTCGAGGGCAATTTTGTAACCGTAGTGTAGCATCTTGATTGCATAGGTGGTGATACCAGCAGTCTTTGTGTTCAGTATTTCTTGGGCTTCTGTGTCTAGCAGTAGTTTGTTTGACTCATCGAAGTCAATGCCCAACGATAGCAGTATCTCTTTTTGTAACCCTGTAGAAAAAGAAGGATAGATGTTGTAGAAGCAACCAAATTTGTTTACTTTTAGTGTTTGCAATACAAGAATATGAAGAGCTCGAAGTACCTGTTGCCAGCTTTAGCTCGTTATTTCTATATTCTTTGTTTCGATTGCTACATTTATTGATGTATGAGTGGAGGAGTTGAGTCGTGCGGAACCCTTCGATGAATGCACTCGGAGCCTTGCCAACCATATTTGCTAGGTGCATTTGATTTGAAGATGGGTATGCAGAATAATTGTTTTTTGGTTTTGAGGTAGCTGCGATGTTGATGAATTTATCGAATATCTGAATGATAGAGAAGGAGAAATATGATGGTTGAGTTTTTTACATATTGAATGGCATAAAATGTAGCTACAAAATAGATTAATTTGAGGAATCGTTACCTGATCGGTGTCCATGAGGAGATGCTAGAGGTTGTTCCTTGCTATGAAGAAAATCTGCAGTCAAGAAAACTATCGTCAAATAATTGATTGTGTAGTCCATGCACCTTATGAGATGAAAGACTGAAAGAGCTAGAGGACTTGTTTGTGAAAAAAAGCGAGGAAAAGTCTAAAAATAAGCGAGGAAATGTCTAAAGACAAGCGAGAAAATGTCTAACCATTGGGGGAGTGTTCTACTGGCCGGCCATAACATCCTTGGGGTTGGGATGTTCAATATTTTGAGATGGCATCTTTCTATCACTCAAGAGAACCTGACGTATGCCAATCCTGGGGCGAAAGCTTGTTTTATAATGAGGATGGCTTTCTTTGATATCGTAGCTCCTTGAGATTTGTGTCCAGTGATTGAGTACGCGAGTGACAAAGGGAATGTGCTTTTGTGGAACCATTTGCAATTGATTGCTCTTATAGCATGTTTAGTCCTTCGTATTGTCATGGTGGTATCAGTGGAAAGTAGCATTACTTCTATAGCAACAATTTGACCGGTACAGTCGTATGAATAGGAAAGTATACGACAAGTGGATCCATTCGCAGCACCCATAGCCAAGTTAATGTTTTCTGTAATCATACATCTAGTCCCAATTGCAGTATTGTCCATCTCATGGAATGCCTTGTCTTGGAGCCATTCCTGCAGCAATGGTTCATCAAGAGCATTGGTCTTCAGTGGAATGGCAACAATATCAGATGCCGAGAAAGACTTTTGTAGAATCAAGTTGTTGTACTTATATACATCTTCCCTATGAGTACATATCAGTGTAGTAGCGTCATCGATTACTCGCAAGAGTTCAATTTCATTAAATACACACTGTGACAACGTTTCTACTATTTGTTGTTCTGTTGGTTGCTTGACACGGATCGTATCCAAGAATTGGACATAAGTGGGGTTTGCATCATGGCGAACTGAGAAGGTCATGTTGTGGGTACTGGCTGTAGCGATGTAAGCTGAGTTTTGTATACTCATAATGGCTCCTGGTGATGGCAGACTGGAGGAAGTTGCGCCAAATCCCCAAAAAGCAATATGAGCTTCTAACTGAATGGGTCAAGAAGTGTTATGTTGGTGATGTTAACTATCTGGCGAACGACCATATTGAAGATTGTACTCATTAGCATTGATATCTCGTCTATGATAATGATGTTGGCACCATGTATAGCGACAAATCTTTCATCTGTGGGATGAATTGCTTGTGGGAAATGTTGCTTAGAACAAGGGATCCTGAATTGATAGTGGACTGTAGTTGCAAGGCTGCTAAGGCGAGCGGCTGGTGCTCCAGTTGATGCAGTCAGGTTAACGGTCTTATTATTTTTTATGAAGCTTCAGGTGAATAATTTTATGAGGAATGTTTTTCACATTCTGGAACGCCCGTAATGACATGGAGGACATTACTCAGGCCTGATATACGATCGAAGATTTCTTGCTATTGAGAGGTCAGAGCTGCATTGTTGGTCTCAGCGAACTCTTGTAGTAGCTTCAGCAATGTAGCACGACTTTGAGATACTCCTGGTTCAACTGTGTCATTCACTGTACAAGTGAGTGGATCTTCACGATTGAGGATGAACTTTTGTTTTATGAGGTTTAAAGTGTGTCCTGTATTTTCAGAGACGAGCATATTGCGTTGGGTGTGCTCATTTATGTACATCTCCAAGTCTTCATCATAAAGAATGATCCGACGGATTTTGCACTCCAGGAAGTAAGAAGAGAGTGTGTTGGTTGGTGATAGAAGTTCCATCTCGTTCCTAAAGGGATGTTTTTGCAACAAGACATTGAAGAAGAATCCCTCTGGTTGATGGCCAGGATCATACTCTGTAAATCTGACGAGGCGTTGTTTCTCTATGATGTTGTTGTTGTATGCATCACGGAAACTCAGTACAGGAGTATGTTCGTGTGGCTTTAGAATTTTGTATCTTCTATGGTAGTCATAGAATGTCATCTTTTCAAAATGAAGGGGCCTTGCACAATATAAATCAATTGGATGCATGACTATAGTCTGGCTACGAGATAGCAACCTTTGCCGTAGTGATGGTGGAGAGGAGTCGATGTATTCAACCCGTTCACTCCTTGTGATGATTGGAATCTTCAAACAGTTGATTGCTGCCTCTGTCGCAGATATTGGCTTTGATAATACAGAGGCTGTAATTAGTTGAAGCTTTACTTTGTCCAAGCCGTGAAGTCCAAGCCTTTCTGCATCGTCTGTGAAGAGGTTCAGTTTTCCAAGGGTTTCTGGTTTCATTGCATATTTGAGAAGGTAATGCGATATAGATGAATTTGTGACTCTTTGAATATTCATGTGTGCCTTCCATAGGAGCAAGATTGTGGGATGGTACGGGACAATATTTCGATGGTCATACCCAGGGCGGTAGTAAAGCCATCTAGCAGTACAGGCATTCATAGTTGAAGTCGTGCTATACTGTGGTTCAAATAGGAATCCATATTTGCACACTCTAGCTGATCCCATGACTCTGCAAGAGTCTCTGCATCTGTGTATCTATTTTGTGGTAACGAGGGTTCGCAACTCGGTGGTAAAGGTGTCTTGTGATTCTGCTGGTATGTATGCAGCAATCTCATTTGTAACTCGGCACAAATCTTCGTTAGAGATCCACAGTATGACATGTGCATGCAGTGAGCCTCGATTTTGCACTTCGTAGCGCACCATGTGATGCTCTACAGGGCTAAGTATGCTGCTTCCATTGATGATGTGTTTATTCAAAAAAATGTGCAAGCGAAGGTGAAACAGTGTTGCACACTCTACAGGGCAATCGTTCCACTTGAAGTCTTGGTTGTAGCCTTGAGCAAGTTTTTCAATTGTGATGACTTCTTGCCATCTTGTTTGGGAAACCTCATCAGCAGTGAATGTCAAGAACAGATGTGGTAGTCCCCATGTGTCCACCATTGTTATGAGGTCTCTCAAGTTTCGTCGATGCCATGGTGGAGTACCTGGAATTGTGGCTGGGAGATTGTATCGAATAATATGCTTCACTGCATCATGTGTAGATGTCGCGGTGTGCGCTCGTTTGTAGTTATCAATATCCCTTTGTAAAAATGTATTGTTGGTGGAGTTTGCAATCATGATAGCTTGTTTCAATTGGTACATCATGAGCAAATATGGCTTGTACAATGTGTATACAGAGAAGGAAGTTCCGATTCTCATTCTAATGTATTCACTGAAGTCGAATTCTCCTTGGTAGTTTCCTTTTCCTGTGGGAAAGAGGAAAGGGAATATCCCTGATTCTAATGTAATATCATGCACTTGAGATTCATGAGACGGAAGTCCATTGTATTGAAAGCTGATTGTCTGCTCGCTTAGATAAGCGGTATCACTTATTTGTATGGAACCAAACTCGTGTTTGTCTTTAGCAGTAAATGCAGTTCTCTTTGTTGTGCTGAACAAATTTTGCAATATGCTAATTTCACATTGTGCTTCTGCTTGTTGCATAAGTTCAAATGGATTGTTCTCTGAGTGGTCCCTTACGATATTCTGTATAGCCGATGCTGATAGAATACAAATAGATGTCCTTTTGTTTGGCTGCTCAGCGATGCACCGGTACTTATTGAGAATTGGATTATTCTTTATGTTGTATGCTAGCACTGCTGCTAGTGGCGTGTTTGCAAGTAACGAAGTTGGCCGAGAAATGTTTTGCTTTGTCGACCAGCAGATTAGTGGATTGTCGAGTAGCGATCTTCTATCAAGCAAGCCTTTTACAACCGCAGTTGCTGTTTTTGTGACGCTGATTGTGACATCGATGACGCTAAGGAGTTGCACAATTAGTTGATTTGTGTTTAGGATGGCTTGTATGTAGTCGGGTTGCAAGATGACAACACTGCTTGCTCTTGAACTTATTAGGCAAGCAGAACAGCAAGTCCAACTCACTTTGAGATTATGCATTGCAGTTTTTTGCAATAAGGTTGCATTTGCTAGCTTCGTGTGTGTGGTATTAAGACCATCGTTCTGAGTATCTTTTTTTGATAGGTTGCAAATGCCACAACTTCCGCAAATGGAAATGTTGCGAGCTGTGATGTTGCATTCTTCTTGCCAAGCCTCATAAATATGTTGCACATTAAACCATGAAGAAGCAACAGGACAGAGTAGAACTTTCCGTCTATTCATAGTTTGAAAAGCGGCGTATTCTCGGGCGTTTTGCGGGGTAGCACGTAGCGTAGTAGTAGCCAATTGCCATTGAGAAGACCTTACACTTAATGAAAACTGTGAACACAATCAGATACAAAGTTAAGTCCGATTCAAATTAGAAGGCAACAAATTAATGTTCAAAGAACTATTGCAAATCATAATGGAACTTTCAGCTCAATAAATAAAAAGAGCTTGGTAGTTGCGATAAATTTTCTAGGATCAGTGGAAAGAAGAAATACACATTTCAGAGATGGGACGCAAGCATTGTTCGGGGTGCATATGCAAATGTTCCAGATCTTTATCTAAATCAGTGAGCGTCTTTCTTTCAGACGGATTCTCCAGAAGGTAGGCAATAAATAAAAAGAGCTTTGGTAGTTGCGATATAATATTCTAGGATCAGTGGAAAGAAGAAATACACATTTCAGTGATGGGACGCAAGCATTGTTCGGGGTGCATATGCAAATGTTCCAGATCTTTATCTAAATCAGTGAGCGTCTTTCTTTCAGACGGATTCTCCAGAAGGTAGGCATTATTGATTATATTCTGTATGGCTTCAACCTCTATAGCAGTACTTGTTTGCATCAAGTCAAGTTTGTAATACACACAAAATTCGTTGCAAAAAATACCGAGCTGATTGATGACCCATGCAAGTGCATATACATCGGTTGATTTGCTGCAAGGGCATGTAGATCTGGTATTCAATAGTTCGGCTGCTCGCCAAGGCCTCTTGGCATGCTCTTTTGGCTTACGAATATTTGTTGGTCTTCTCTCATACGGTGGTCGAAGGGCAAGACCCCAATCTATAATGCCTACTCTTGGTATTCCCTCTCTAGTGAAGTCTAGCATAATGTTCCAAGGGTGAAGGTCATTGTGAATAACTCCATTCTCATGTGCAAATGCCAAAGCTTTTATTAGTGCATGAATCAAAGACGAAGCATGATTGATGATAAGCCTGCATTGCTGCAACTCCAGTTCAGTTGGTTTTTGGTGTTTTTGATCACCCATCGCAAGTACAATTTCACTGATGCTTCCAAAAGGTGTAGGCACACACTCCATCAAATCGCCAAGGGAAGATCCATTGAAATAAGGAAATATAAGTATCCATGGTGATTGAATTGTATGTGCAAGAGCACGCACAATACCTCGGTGATTGAGGTCAACACTGCTCTCGATTGCGAATGATTTGAATTGTTGTTTTGCTTGACCTTTGAATTCCTTACAACAATACACATTTTTGGACGGAAGGAAAGAAATCCCTTCGATCTTGCATTCATAAGTGTCTCCATATGACCCAGATCCTAGTTTCCTTCCTCATTTTATAGCCTCAAATGGAATGCCCAAGGTGACAGAGCAAAATGAGTTCAGTATAGTTTTCTGAATGTGCAGACTAGACATCGATCCTCTGGTATCTTGAAGGGTCTCCTTCCGCAATTTCTTACTGAAGGTGTTCTGTGTGTCAATATTCCTTGTGCGAGTGGATTTTTCCTTTTCAATCTTCCAGCAGTTATACCAATGTTGTAATTTCTCCATTTGTATGCCCTCTTGTAAGTCAGATCGCAGGTCGATAGCACATTTTGGCATGTCTCCAACAACACTAAAGAGAAGATGCTGCACGTCACTAATATCTGCGCCCTCAAACTTCGAGGCTATTAAGAGGACCACTTTAGAGAGCAAGGCCTGCAAGCGCCGCTCATCTCGCAAGGTTGTTGTTATCTCGTCTAATGTGAGGGCATCCACTACATGCACTAATTGTGTGCGTAATCTCTTTTTCAATTGCATTGCTTGATCGGGAAGCATTTTACCTACAACCATTCAAACGACATTATGATGTATTGGCGAGATAATTTATCACTTCACAGCTCAAAAGGGAAGCTAGATTTCTTGCATCAATGACCAGTATTGTATTGAATAAATTAGTGTGTATAAATGAATTTTGTAAATGGCATCAAATAGTTGATACAGCAATGCAATATGTTTGGGCAAGATTGATGCTCGTAACCTAGGACGGGCCCTCCACGTACAAACTAATAGGAAGTGCAATTGTTTCACATTGGATGGCATGCTAAGGGTAACAACTAAAGGGAATTGCGCTCCTACAATGGGAACTAACAGAAAGTGGCTCGGTTAGGCACAACGACATTGGGGGGGGGGGGGGGGGGGTCAAAATGATAGCCAATGTTGTAGAACGGGATCGGATCTTTGTAGTCGCCAAGTTAAACAATGGAGTTCTATAACTATGGATGGGAGACAACGACATTTGCAATCGAGAGGACGATTGGTGTCGAAGTAATCATGCTTTTGGTGTGCGGTAAATTTTACAGTTAAAGACGGGGATGTACACAAATGAGGGATGACGACATTTGCAATCGATAAGACAGTTGATGTCGAAATGATTAGGCTTTTCGAGTGTCATATAGGTCCCTATATTTACGCCACAGCAGAACTAAGCTTAATTTTATAGTTTAAGACGGGGGGGTGCACAAATGAGATGGTGACTACAATGTCTGAAGGAGAGAGCACGACATTTGCAATCGAGAGGACGATTGATGTCGAAGTGATCAGGCTTTTGGAGAGGCATACAATCCTTTACATCTACCCAATAACAGAAGTAAAATTCAGTTTTCTACTTTATACCGTAACTTGATATGTACACAGAAAAAAATTCAGTTTCCGTCTTAATACCCTAATTTGATATGTACAGAAAAACGACCTCTAAACTTGGAACGATAAATTGATAATACTAAAGAATAGAGTAGCCATCAATTGATCCCTGGATTTTCAACAACAACATCATAGTACTGCATAATAGATGAGAAACCTTGATCACTAAATCACCAAGTAATGACAGAGTGTTAAGAAAATATGGTTTCTCAATTAAAAAGGCAATGAAGAAGTTTTGCACTAATTGAAAGCATGGAATTATTTGTCGCAGTAGACCGTACAATACAACGGCATGCACGTGGACTTAAACAAATGAGAGATGATGATGTTTGCAATCAATAACACAATTGATGTCAATGTGATCAGGCTTTTGGAGTGTCATGTAGGTCTCTATATTTACGTCACAACAAAAGTAAATTCAATTTTACAATTTAAGACGGGGACGTGCACAAAACAAATGAGATGATGACTATAGTGTGTGAATGGGAGAGCACGACATTTGCAATCGAGAGGACGATTGATGTCGAAGTAATCAGGATTTTTGAGAGTCGTACAGTTCTTCACATCTACCCAACAACAGAACTAGAATTCAATTTTTTTCTTAATATCCTAAATTGATATGTATACAAAAAAAAGAGCATGACATTTGCAATCGAGAGGACGATTGCAATTGATCTCTGCATTTCAACAACAACATCGTAGTACTGCATAATAGATGAGCAACTTTGATCACTAAATCACCAAGTACTGACAGAGGATTAAGGAAATATGGTTTTTCAATAAAAAAGGCAATGCAGAAGTTTTGCGTTAATTGAGTGCATGGAATTATTTGTTGCAGTAAACCATATAGTGCAGCAACATGCACATGCAAAATGCTAGTGTTTTTTGCGCAAACATCGTGCACAGAATGCTGGTGTGTTGTGGGAAAAAAACCCATACATAAGTATGGTGTAGAGCTGGCACAATTCTCCACATTTTTTATAATACCGTAAGGAATGTGCCTTTCCCCCGTCGCTTTTATCCCCTCAAGTGTTGAAGGGGGACTTATGCTTTTCCTCTAGTGTTAGAGGGGCTAGTTTTTATAGTAAAATTTTTTCTTTTTTTAAATGATGATAGTTTGTTAGCTTCGCTTTCTTACATTCGATTGAAGGAACAAGCATGCATGCATTATTTTTTAAGAAAGGACTAGCATGGCCACTTCAAAAAAGTAATTGTGTGCTGCTCAATAGTATAATAAAAAACAGTGTAATCGAAAAGCCTTCCACTAACAATATCATCGTGAATTACTTCAAAGAAGTAATTGGTTGCAATATAATCGAAAAGCCTTCGACTAACAATATCATCGTGAATTACTCAAGATGCGCGCAGACTCCCTCCTTCTCTCTCTCTCTCTCTCTCTCTCTCTCTCTCTCTCTCTCTCTCTCTCTCTCTCTCTCTCTCTCTCTCTCTCTCTCTCTCTCTCTCTCCAACTTGGAGTCAGCCAGAACATCGAAAAGCCTTCGACTAACAATATCTTCGTGAATTACTTCTAAAAAGTAATTGGCTGTTGCTTAACAGTATAATCGAAAAGCCATCGACTAACAATATCTTTGTGAATTACTTCAAAAAACTAATTGGCTGCTGCTCAATAGCATAATCGAAAAGCCTTAGACTAACAATGTCATCGTGCTTTTTTTTTTGTCTATATTACCATCTTGCGATTGCAGACTGCACTCTCTCTCTCTCTCTCTCTCTCTCTCTCTCTCTCTCTCTCTCTCTCTCTCTCTCTCTCTCTCTCTCTCTCTCTCTCTCTCCCCCCGGCCGACTTGGAGTCAGCCAGTTGGAGTCAGCCAGAATGCAACAGTCTTCGCTCTCTCTCAGAAAGAACATGTTTGTGATTTGGTTAGTTCAGTGAGGATCCCAAGACCTGAAGCACCTGCACTCACATGCACACCCCCTACTATTGTGCCACTCCCCATCCTGCTTTCTATCACAGTTCGTATTCAAAGAAAGAAATGTGTACAAAGAACGCCACTATGAACCAATGCAAGTATACCCATCGGGCAAAGGCACAATACCGCCGATAGGATGCAATAGCCATGGGTTTGTGGTCAAATCGTCTGTGGTGTGAAGTAGGGTATCATTTGATGCAAGCGAGGTCTCTCTCTCTCTCTCTCTCTCTCTCCCTCTCTCTCTCTCTCTCTCTCTGCTGAGATTAGCTTTTCATAAAGTCCTAGACGTCTCTCTTTCTCTCTCTTCTCTCTCTCTCTCTCTCTCTCTCTCTCTCTCTCTCTCTCTCTCTCTCTCTCTCTCTCTCTCTCTCTCTCTCTCTCTCTCTCTCTTAGATATGAATGATCAATTAACTTTCATGACAAAAGAATTACAATGCTGAGGAGATAGGGAGTAAGGTGAAACTCACTCCCCTTTAGCAAATGCATCAACAGGGAATGTTTTGGAGATACCTTCATACGTCTTGAATTTGAGCTTGTCTTCATCGACAAGTGAAACATCGCCGACGGGTGCCCAAAGGAGGAGCTCTCTGGCATGGACTCTGGAGACAGAGTGAAGGCGGTTGGGGGAGATATAGGCACGCACCTCCATGCCGAAGCTTATAGTGCGATGAATGCGACGAAAAGAATGGTGGGTCGGTTTTTTCTGGCGGATCCAGACAAGGGCCGACTTCTTGTTGAAGCCACAGTCCACGACATTCTCTATCAGTTGGAGCAAGCCGCCAGGAAGGCCCATAGCTTCAGCGCCATGACTTCTCCTCTACTCTCTCTCTCTCTCTCTCTCTCTCTCTTAGGGCAGAGCTGCAACGCTCTCTCTCTCTCTCTCTCTCTCTCTCTCTCTCTCTCTCTCTCTCTCTCTCTCTCTCTCTCTCTCTCTCTCTCTCTCTCTCTCTCTCTCTCTCTCAACAGAGACTCTTTATCATTATCACTAAGAAAACTTCATGGAAAAGAAGTAACGTAGACTTCATGGTTTTTTCTGGCGGATCCAGACAAGGCCCGACTTCTTGTCGAAGCCACAGTCCATGACGTTCTCCATCAGCTGGAGCAAACCGCCAGGAAGGCCCATAGCTTCAGCGCCATGGCTTCTCCTCTGCTCTCTCTCTCTCTCTATCTCAGCAGAGATGCAGCTCTCTCTCTCTCTCTCTCTCTCTCTCTCTCTCTCTCTCTCTCTCTCTCTCTCAGCAGAGACTCTTTATCTTTATCATTAGCGCCATGGCTTCTCCTCTGCTCTCTCTCTCTCTCTCTCAGCAGAGATGCAGCTCTCTCTCTCTCTCTCTCTCTCTCTCTCTCTCTCTCTCTCTCTCTCTTAGCAGAGACTCTTTATCATTATCACCAAGAAAACTTCATGGAAAAGCAGTGACACAGACTAGAGTAGCTATTGATGAAAAAACTCAAGCAAATTCTCCTGCTCTACCACAACACTCTCTCTATCTTTCTCTCTCTCTCTCTCTCCCTCCGACAGTAGCATGGAAAAGCAAGGAATATTACCTCTCTGCGCTTCGTCTTATGCACTCTCCGTCAACCTTCTTCTACACTCTGTGTCAATTGATCTCTCTCTCTCTCTCTCTCTCTCTCTCTCTCTCTCTCTCTCTCTCTCTCTCTCTCTCTCTCTCTCTCTCTCTCTCTCTCTCTCTCTCTCTCTCTCTCTCTCTCTCTCTCTCTCTCTCTCTCTCTCTCTCTCTCTGTGTGTGTGTGTGTGTGTGTGCGCGCGCGCTCTGTGGTGGCTGCGGCTACTATATAAGCTGGGTCTGCGGCTGCTTTTCTAAGGTGATGGCTGCTTTTCTGCTTATTTTTAGCAAAGCAACGCGCGCACGCATGCCATTTTTATCTCCTCTTTAATATTAACTCCTCCAATGAGGTATTGCCAAGTGGCGTAGGTCTCCTTGCAGGAATCTGAAAACCGCTATTAGATAATCAAGGTAAAAATGCCGGTTGAGGACAAGGGGAAAGGGAGAAATTCCGCCCCAAATTAAAGAAAAATAGTGTAAAAACCCAAAAAAAAACTAATTTTCTAAAATTTCCTCTTAGGGTATTCATGTGCTCATGAATAGTCGTATTCATGTGCTCAACAACTCCATTATGAGTAGGTGTGTACGTTGTAGTGAATTGCTTCTAATGCCTCAAATTCTACAAAAGTCCTTAAACTCACTAGAGACGTAGTCTCCCCTTAGTCAGTGCACAAAGCCTTCAACTTCTTGTTTGGCTGGTTCTCGACCATAGCTAGGAACTTTTGGAAGACACTAAAGACTTCGTATTTCCTCTTCAAGAGGTAGACCCACACCTTTCAAGCAAAGTTATATATGAATGATAGGAAATATAATACCCCCGCTAGAGACATATGCAGCATAGGCCAACATAGATAACTATGAACCAAATCTAGAGGATTCCCTAACTTTTGATATGATGTGGCAAAGTGGTAAGCCTAGTTTGTTTCATGTATATACAATGCTTACACAAACTAAAATTAGAATAGTTTAACATAGGGATACAACCAAAACTTTGTAACTGCTTCCTTCCCTTTTGACTCATCTGACCAAGCCGGTTATGCCACAACTCAATAGAAGGCATCTCGGCTACATAGATAGAGTTCTCTTACACACTAGAGATATACAAGATGAGAATCACCAAGCTTAATTGATCCATGTGTAGAAGCATAACTAGAGAACCACTACTTGTGAGGAGTAACATGAAAACTGGCACCTGAGTCAATGATCCAATTCTACGCATAGCATTTGTTAAGAGCTACCAACACCTCTAGATTCAAATCGAATGTAAAGACTAATACATCTAATGGCTGTGAAACGTCGAGAACAACATTGACATATGAAGACTTAACGACATTGAGCTCCTCTATCTTCACACTACTCTTAGGAGGTGTAGGACTTACGACAATGGCTTTACCCTTTTCTCTTTGCAGCAAACGGTAATCCTTTTTCATGTGTCCTTTCTTGTGACAATGATAGCATTCAATGTTCCTCGTGTCATGTCCACAACTCTTGCTTTTTGCATTCCTTATGATCCTAAGAATGACCGCGGTGACTACGACCCCTTTGGCATTGATGGTTTTTCTAGCTACCTCCACTAGCCCTATATGCATCACCGTGCCCACTAGTGTCAAGAGATTGACATCAAATCTCTTCCGTGAACAAAGCACTAGTAACATTACTGAAAAAAATCTTGCCCTGAAGGATGAAGTTACTAATGGCAGTGTTAACTGTATCTCATGATGCAGGCAAAGAGTATAGCAAGAAAATGGATTTCACTATTGAATTCTTTTAAGTGTAAACTAGCATTGCTACCCTCTTTCATATTCAAATGCATGTGATTTTTCATGAGAAACTTTGTTTGAGGCACTCTTGCCATCCCAAGCTGAGCATAATGACTTCTGTAATCCATTTGCAATAGTATTATCCATAATCATAAACAAAAGGGATTGACCAAGGTGTAGAGATATGACTAGTCACAGTCTCTGAAAGGGGACCGAGTCTCAAAAATGACTAGAACTACCAAAACAAGCCAAAATTGGCTCCACAATGATGTATAATGGCAGTCTTTGCAACACAACGTACATAAAATCCATAGAACCATCAAGGTACAAAACCGCAGGACACACACTCAAATAGACTGCCATAACCAACTCCCTACGGGGAGAAACACTTTCAATAGAGTACACACTCTCAAGTGGTAGTCACACATACCATATGCATCCAAACTCCCACTCGAATTGTAATGGCTATCAATGTCAAAGATGTTCACATATCTATTGTGTCAAGAACATGCGATTGTCTTTGTGCATGCAAAACAGTACCTAAGAGCTATCTCTAAGAAGCTTTCAACGGCTATGCATGAGAACATACATCATGGCCAAATAAGCACATGGAAATCCAAATCTACTCTCAAAAAATGCATAGAACTTCTGCTAACGTCAATCTGTAAAATGTATCCCTATGTCTCTCTACAATGCCAGAGAGCATGTGAATACCTATAGTCGATGTCTTCAAAGTCAATGCCAATGTCGGGTGCCACTCCTCTATGGAAAAGGCACCCCACCCGTGCCTATCGATGTCGAAGGAGAAGTCATCAATGTTGCAAGCCAAGAATATAGGTTGTCGATGCCGAGAATTGGAGTGTGTGTATGTCTGTGTGTCGTACTATGTACAAAATCCCTCTTTCTTTTTGTCGAATCCTCTTTCTCTTCTTCATTGAGAGTGTGTGTATTTGAGGCCTTCAATGCTAAAGTTGAGATGAAGCTATCTCTTTCTCTCTCTTTACACTCTCTCTCCTCTCTTACTCAACTTGAATGCACACCTGTCATGAGAAAACAACTTTTTTGTGTTTTTGATTTTAGACACAATTGCATTCCGAACTAGCTGATGCACTCTTCTACAAAGTCGTAGAGATTGAAGAGATCTCCATTTTGATAAAAAGAAGTTTTTGAATTGGAGTTTAGCTCAAATTATGACCAAAGCAGTGACCTACTATCAATCTTTCCTAAATTGAGCAACCTGCATGTCCCTCTCTCTCTCTCTCTCTCTCTCTCTCTCTCTCTCTCTCTCTCTCTCTCTCTCTCTCTCTCTCTCTCTCTCTCTCTCTCTCTCTCTCTCTCTCTCTCTCTCTCTGAGCTCACAGAAAGCTCAATCTCTCACCCCTTGTGGGTTGTGGTGTTCAACCCCTTGCCACCTTGGTGCATGAGCTCCATGTGCCGAGCTCACAATGCCTCCATAGCCATGGAAGCTCCGAGCTTCAATTTGTTGTTGCCCATGTGAAGCTCACTAGGAAGAGAGAAACAATGGGAGAGTAGGCTATAGCCATTGATTTTTCTTCATGATATTGGCCATCTCCTATAGCAAGTTTTTAAAATATGTTTGCATTCCTTTTTTAGCACTATAAAGTAGTCATAAAGACCCCAGTGTGTTTCTAGTCATTCATTGCTGAACAAGTACACCTTGAGTAGCTTTCTTCCTTTCTCTTCCTTAGTTTCTCCTAGGAGACTCTATAATCGCTCCTTTGTCCATGCAACACTTGTGTTCTAATGAGGTAGAGATTTTGCATTACCAAACTTTCTTTAGTTGCCTTTGCTTCAGGCTCCTTTGAAATGTAGTTTTGGGTAACCTCCCTTGAAATATCAGTGTTGAGAGGTCACTATAATGTCTCATAGGACTAGTCTACGTTGGATTTGGCACAATTCTTTGTCTCCTCTCTCTGTAAGCTGGGTCACCTGGTGTGACTTGGTTGAAAATGGTGAAGATTTCAAGAGAGGTTTCCTTGGTGGCCATAGGTCTATGAGAAGAGGAAGGTGTAATTGGGTTTAGGTGAAGTTGGTAAACAAAAATGCAAAGAGTTTGGGAAGGGTAGAAATATGCTATGTGTGCACAATGATGAAGATCATGGCAAGAGTGCAAACAAACACAATGGTAGAGAGTGACCAAAGGCAAAATAATAAGGTAGCTTTACACTCTAAAGTAGCAAAAGTAAAATGATAATGGTAGAAAGAAGTGGATATGGAGAACATGTATTGTATGGCATGATTTTGGATGTTGATGTGATCGTTGATTGGCCTTCTTAGGCTACTTGATTCTTGTGCTCATATGGTATCTCATTTATTTTGTTGCAAAAACCAATGCTTCTCCACATGTCAATGTGGTTATTGCACTCTTTGATACCACTATGATTCTTCTTGAACTATTACCATCTCCTAAATGCCAGGTGGTGGCTCGTAAATCTTCAATGTGGATTCTTTCATTAAGGTGAGTTCTTGACGAATCAGGTCCTAAATTTGGAATGTGAACCATTATTGAATACATGGTGGACCTGATGTGACCTTGCTCATTCAATAGTCAACTTGGACCACAATAATAGATCTGCCCCTTATCTTACCCTGGTACTGCAGTGCTAGATCTCCCTTCTCAAAATCCTTCTTGAGACCTTGATCATGATACTCCTTTACTTTGCTTCACTTCACAAAATCCTAATGCAAATTGGTGTACCTCCTTTTTTAAGTTAGGGTACCTACTCTCTTGGACCATGTGGGTGTCTTTCAAGTCATATTTGAAAGCTGCCTTGAGATTGGAAATAAAGGCATAACACCTTCCTGACCATATACTAACATGAATGAAATCTATGGTGTAGCGTCCTTACAATTGTCATGAGAACAGCCAAACTGTGTCTATCAAACTTTTACCCCAAAAAGTCCCTTTGGTGTTCACCATGGTCCTGAGAATGTGCTTTATCATTTTGTTGGATTTATGAGCTTGACCATTGCTCTTAGGATAATAAAGTAGTGGAACTCTAAGGTTGATGGAACACTCATCCATTAATTGCTCTACCACTTTTTTTGATGAATTTTGAGTCATTATTTGATACCAATTGTAGAGGACAACCATATTTGGTTTATGATTTTTTCATGAATGAAATTAGCTCTTTGTTGGGCCATCTTATCTAGTAGCACTTGATGAGCTTTTACCCAATTAGTGACATAGTTTGTGGTAGCCAAAATGTATTTATTCTTATGTCATGTAGTCTTGCAGTGACCCATGAAGTCCAATTTCCATTGCATAAAGGGATCCAATGGTGCTACTGGATGACGAGGCATCATATCCTTAGCCATTGGCTTGTGGAATGCATCACAATGCTTTGCCACCTTATTGTCAACATTGATTCCCATGATATGTCAGCTTGTATAATTTCCAAGCTTGTGACTTTTCTTGAATAGTGGCTTCCTACATCTCCCTCATGCGATGCTTCCAAAATCTATGCCCTTTTTGGCTCATACACAAAGAAACCCATCCTTACCTGACGGATATAAAACCTAGTTTACCAACAAGAACTTTAATGAATAAAGAACTAAGGCCTTCCTTTTTGCTGAAGTCTACCCGATGGGATATTTGAATGTCTATAGGAAATACACAATATTGTCCCTTGCTGTTTGACTTGATAAGTGTAATAGGTTTGCATCAAGAAATTAATTATAAATGCTTGGTAGATCTCCTTCATGAACTGACATTCCTTGTGAAAGGAAATTTTTGCTAAAATGATTCTTCTCCAAATCTGAGAATCAAATTCCTAGAGTAGAAGCATCCGGCATAGAAACCTCCCTTTCATTTGAACCTTATTAATCAAGAAGAGAAATTCTTGATGATCTAAAAAGAAAATAAACGCATTATCTAGATAATGGGAAAAATTCTCTACAAACTAGACCTAGCACTTCCGGTTTTGTAATAATGTAATTTTTCTTAGCATTAGAGAAGCATTGACTAACAAAATAGATTGGAGAATTCTATGTCACCATCAAGTTGTGCAAGAATGGTTCCTAGGGTGATTCCTAAAGCATCCAACATTACTAGGATTCCTACAAGTATTGTTTTGGAGAGTAGTGTGTGAGAGTGTGGGATTTACGCTCAAATTCTCATCATAGTTTCATTTACATGCCAATGGGCAATCAAAGATAACCAATTCATTGGTTTTGGATTTTCTTAAACATTACATCTTTGAACATAAGTCTCAGTGGGAGTAGTATTTTCCATTGATGGAGTTTTCTTACAACAACATTCTTCACACTTTAATAGGAAGTCACCATTTGAGATTGCCAAGGATTTCCTCCTATTTTGTGCACCTAGGACAAGATTTTTCAAGAAGAACATTTTGGTTCTTGCACTCCTTTCTTGACTATTGTTAATTAGACCTACTATGTTTCCTTGTGCATATGGTCTACCATCAACATAAAGTCTTTCAATCTCTAACTGAGTAATGCCTTTATCAACTTATGTCAAATTATTTTTAGATCCCTGAGATTTGGCTACCGCAAAGAGGCTTGCTCTATCTTCTTCATGTTGGAATTAGGGTTGCAGGGAAATGCACACATCTTGGAGAAGATGAAGGAAGCTCAAGTCACACAACAGAGAGTGTATTACTTAGTGTGCAATGGAAAGATATATAGCCCTAGAATGATGGATGTAATGCATGGGGGAAAAAACCTTCTAAAGAGGGAAAAAATGCCTCGACGGTCCTAGTGTGTTCACACACATCACTACCACATGTATATGGTAACAAATCCCCCCTAGGAGTGATGCGGTGAACGAGGACTGGCACGAAGAGTAAAGGGAAGTGCCATGCCCTGAGGACAGGATCAGTCCACAAAGGGGAGCAAGCCCAAAGCTTTGTAGAAAGCTTTGAACTTCTCACAAGACAATGCCTTTGTGAAAAGATCTGCAAGGTTGTCCCGTGTTGGCACATAAGCCAAGCTGATCTCTCCTGTTGAGAGCCTCTCCCTGACATAGTGGTAATGCACCTCAATGTGCTTTGTGCAAGCATGCAAAACTAGGTTCCTTGCAATGCCAATGCGCTCTGATTATCAGTGTAGATGATGTTGGCAATGTCTTGTCCAACACCTAAATCAGCCATAAGGCGTCTGAGCCATACACACTCGACCGTAGCTATGAAGACTGCCCTCTACTTAGATTCACAACTGGAATTGGCCACAGTAGGTTGCTTCTTGCTCAACCATGAAATACATCAACTACCAAGCATGAAACAAAAACCACTTGTTATGACACTCGCGTGTCATAACAACCAACCCAATTTGAGTTCAAAAAGCATGTAAATCTGGTGGCAATGATCCCCCTTGGGATAAAACAAGCCAAGATGCAAAGTGCCTCTGAAGTAGAAAAAAATCCTCTTGACTGCCTGCCAATGCTTAGACCCCGGGCTATGCATAAATCTGCTGCCATGTGAGACTGCAAACTGAATATTCAGCCTCGTGTTGCATACATAAATGAGGTAGCCAGCAATAGTTTGGTAAAGAGTGACATCAACAGGATCACCAGAATCATGTACACTCAACTTCAAACCTGTTTCGATGGGAGTGGCAATAGGTTTGCAATCCTCAAGTCCAAACTTACATAGTAATGTCTCTATGTAACTTTCTGACACGAGGCAATACCACCATCACACTGTTTAAACTGTATGTCCAAGTAATGATGCAAGTTTTGGACATTTTGTAAGAATATAATCTGAAGGAGTACGAGCGGAAGTGCGACGCGAGAGAGAGTGCGAGAAGAAGAGCACGACGATATGGTGAACTCGCTCTACTGTAATGTGTAGAGCATAGTGAGTTCTTATTAGGTTTTTACAAAAGAATATGTGTACATACCTGGCGGCCCGCCCACTTACCTGGGCGACCACATTGGGCTTTATACCCCAACAACCTCCCACTTAAAGTCCAATGTGGTACTTTAATTGTGAGAGAAGCTACTATACAAGCTAATATACAAGAGATGTAGAGAAGTGATGTACTACCCTACACCTAACTGCTTGCGAAAATGCGCAAAGCTCTCTGACGGAAGTCCTTTTGTAAGTAGATCAGCAGGATTTTCTGTGGTGTGAACTTTGACGAGCTGAAGTTGCTTATCCTCAAGCATTTCCCTGATGAAATGATACTTCACATCCACATGCTTTGTCTTTGAGTGATAAATTGGATTGCGAGCCAATTGTATAGCACTTTGACTATCACAATATAACACAAGAATCTCTTCTTTGATTCCCAAATCTGTTACTAGTCGATTAAGCCAAATTGATTCTTTGCATGCCTCTGATGCTGCAACATATTCAGCCTCTGTAGTAGACTGAGTAACACAATCTTGTAATCTAGAACGCCATGATACTGCTCCACCAGCCAATGTAAAGACATACCCTGACGTAGACCTTCGGTTGTCTAAGTCACCTGCATAATCTGAGTCTGTAAAACCCTTTACACTTAGCTCCTGACTCCCATAGCATATACGCATACTCTTTGTAGCTTTCAGGTATCTCAATATTCCTTTCACTGCCTCCCAATGTTTCTTGCCTGGGTTTGACATGTATCGACTTACTACTCCCACTGCAAATGCAATGTCTGGGCGAGTAGCAATCATTACATACATCAAACTACCCACTGCAGACGCATATGGAATCTTATCCATTTCAGCCTGTTCTTCCTCAGACACAGGACAATCTTGTTTGCTAAGTTTCACATATGGTGGCAATGGAACACTCAGTGCCTTTCCCTTCTCCATATTGAAACATTGCAAAACCTTGTCAATATACTCTGTTTGAGATAACCAAATCAACTTCTTTGATCCGTCTCTCTCAATGCGCATACCAAGTATATGACTTGCCTCACCCATGTCTTTCATGTCAAACGATTTTGCAATCTTTGACTTCAAAGCTGAAATTTCTTCCAAGTGCTTGCCAGCAATCAACATGTCATCCACATACAAAATAAGGATCAGCCAACTACCATCCTTAGCCTTCTTTGTATATAGACAGTGATCGAACTCACTACGTTTGTAGCCTTGAGAAAGCATAAACTTGTGGAATTTATGGTACCATGCCCTCGGTGATTGTTTTAAGCCATAAAGACTCTTTAACAACTGGCATACCCAATCTTCCTTGCCTTTCTCAACAAACCCTTCTGGTTGCTGCATGTAAATTTCCACATCTAAATCACCATGCAAGAACGCTGTCTTGACATCCATTTGGTGCAACACCAAATCTAATATGGCAACCAATGCAAGAAAGCATCTCGATGTAGTCATCTTGACCACCGGAGAGAAGACTTCATCAAAGTCAATGCCTTGTTCTTGCTTAAAGCCCTTGGCAACAAGCCTTGCTTTTGAAGGGGATCGGAGAGCACCACAGACAGAGAGTGAGAGAGAGAAGGAGACACACGACACACAGATATGGGTGGGGAGACTCAAAGAGTGAGCAGCCCCCTATACACTTATGCTATGTATAAGGTATACAAGTCAGTGGGCGCCCAGACTCTGGGCGGCCGGGCAAGGCACAGACGCCTATACCCCAACAACCTCCCACTCAAAGGCGACTGTGCCTTTAAGCAAGAGAACCTAGTCTAAAGACTACAAAAGGTGAGAGAAAACCACTCTCAACCGATGCCCACTAGCTGGCTATGATCGTGTGCATCGTGCTCCCGTGTAAGTCTATACACCACCAGACGTACCGCACACGTACTGCAAGTATGTACGCAATACCTGCATATCTCCCTCGTGCACTATGCCATCATCAGTCAACAAACGACTGACAACCCCAACTGCAAATGCTCCCACTACAACTGGGATATCTGGTCTCAAGATCAGCATCTCATACATGAGACCACCGAATGCTAATGCAATGCTAGCGGGCCCTGCTAGCTCTACGGAGCATACATCAACATATATATCCCTGGCAATAGGCATCTCTGACTGACAAGGCGTGTCAGCCACATGCATCTCCTGACTGTCCACAAAAGACGCATCAACCTGTCATGCAACCTCAGAGCAAACCAGCTGCTCTAGATGTCTGCTGGAAGACATATCCTGCGCAACTATATCCCCATGCTCACTATCGAGCATAGAAAGGAATGACTACATAATCGCTGACATCTGAGCCTCCTCTGCAATCATCCATTGTAAACATGACCACTCAATCTGCTGTGACTCACTAGAGCTCTCATGCTCTAACTCCGTATGCATAGACTCTTTCACAACGTCCTCTTGTCGTGACTCACTAGAGAAAGACCGCTCTACCTGTCTATCTTGCATAGAAGTATCTCGCACAACTGACTCTCTGCTTTGCTCAGTCACTAGCAAAGCATGCATGTCTGACTCTGTCACCTCTCTGTGTGACTGCTCAAGTCGTGCCCCAACTGTGAGCACAACGAGCTCACTACTCTGCACTCCATGCAAAGCATCCTGCAACCCATGAGCAAAAGAGACTCGCCTGCTCTCTCGCTCTCTACTTGGCTGCATGATCACAGAGACAACACCGTCTCTCACGTGATCCACATGCAATGGGTAACCTGTACCACTCCTAGCACCTCTCGCAATCACTAGCGAACCCAAACGCATCACAAAATCTCGCTCTCGTAGCAAAATTTGACATCCACAATCTCTAAGCTGACCAATTGAGATCAAACTCACTGTCTATGTGGCGGACCATGGCAAGTGGATAAATAATACCGCAATGAGCAATGTCCAAAATTGTGGCTTCATCTTTGACCTGCTGATCCACTATGGGTCCATGCAAGTGGACTTTAAAGATCTTTGCCACATACAGTGGCTCTTTAAATACAAGATGTGTAACACCTACATGCTTCACGTGTGCCCATCTCCTTTCTCCCAGCTATGGAGCCTGTATGTTAAAGATTGCAGTTTGGCAAAAGATGTAATATAGGGGGGAGCTGAGACTGATCGAGAGCGAGAGTGGTCATAGCAAAAAAATCTATTCTAATGGTAGTTTTTGGATCTTTGGTGCTCTTTCCAGCTTTCCCTTGCTCTTGAACTTAGTATACAACTGTTGCATAAGTTGTATGCGAGTAGCTATGCCTAGCAAAGTAATGATTTTAGGATTTTTTAGATCCTAAAAAATTGTTGCAATCATTCCAATAGACTTCTTGACCATGTTCAATAATGAACCTGATGTCATTAGAGATATGTCAAAAGAAGTGGGCATAATGCGTGTTGAAGTTGCTCAAATACAAACTTTGCTAAGGCCTCTGTGAACTACTAATAATTTTCTAGAGTAGAGGGGTCTAGGCAACAACGAAGCTCACACTCTGACATGTGATGAAAGTGAGAGGGGAAACTATCAAAATCGTGTCATGATCCTAATCCATACACAATTGACATAATTCATAGCCTAATTCATAGCCTCGGGGCGTTCACTATGTGTAAAACTACCATATCACGTGCATTCAAGACATGTTTGTAAAACCCCTTATCTGTGAATTTTGTTAGGAATATAATGTACCCTTTTCTTTTAAAATCTGTAAGTTTTTTTCAAATGTATATATATTTCTGTAAGTTTCAAAAACTTTAAATACCCTTTTGTTGAACTCACATGATAGGTTACATTTTTATTAGGTGACCTCCCCGGGTTCATAGCAAACAACGATATATTATAATTTCAATCCATACATTGTACACTAGAGAGGAGAACACACAAAGAGAGAGATGGAGAGAGGTGAACAAGCCAGGAGTGTGAGGGATGCTCATCACAAGAACTGGACCCTATTATGTGCGTTACATAATACACGTAAATGATCGGAGCATGAATGTGGACAACCCAGCTTTTGTGAGGTGCGCTCAACACAAGTCCTGGACACACAACACAACCATCAGCGGATAGTTTAAGAATCTTAGATTGTGGCCAAACATCATACATATTTACATCCAAGACAACACCAAGTCATCTACTGATGAATGGCGTATCTACGGATCAAAAATTACGAGGGAAAGGCGTGTCATGCTGAGATGAAAAGGGAAAGGCGTGTCATGCTGAGATGAAAAGTGCATAGTTATACATCTCTCCACTCTTAGGTAGACAAACGTATACCTCATATTTCTATGTAGTAAGAACAACAATGTGACTTAATACAATACCTGATGAAGTGTGTGTAGCTCACAACCACAAACATTAGTGAACAACTTAATAATCTCATATGCAGGCCAAATATCGTATGTATCTACATCCAAGACAACACCAAGTCATCTAGTGATGAGCAATGACGTGTCTTTGGAGTTCGAAGCACAAGAGTAAACAGTGCCTCACACAGAGATGAAGAGGGCATAAACTATGCATCTCTCCACTCTCTGTTTGACGAGCAGTACTCTTGTGTTTCTACGTGATACAAATGATGATTTAAGCTGATCTAAAATTGAGAAACCTATAGGTCACTCTAAAGTGAGAGGTGTAGCATCATGCCTACTGCACTCCACGAGTCGACCACTAAATTCTAACTCAGCCCTATGGTGAGAGATAAACTATTGCACCACACGAGTGAGAATCTAAGTATGTCCTAGAGCCAAGTGGCTGCACAATACGAGAAAAGCGACTAGTTTCTACTCACTTTTGGAGTTAGCCGGATGGCTACACACCACGAAGTGGCCTATAACCTGCAAGCCAACTTTGCGGTGACAGAAAACTACTACACGACACAGTCTGGCACAACACACAAAAACAAGTTAGAACAAATGGAAACAACTTTAAAATTATACCTCAATACTCTCTATTGCACTCTCAACTGCAGTTGCTGGTTTCGACCAAACCGGCGAGGGTCTTTGTATAAGTAGTTTTTTTTATCGAAAGCTATTTTGATCAAAATATCTTTCGATTGAAAAGAAAAAATACGGCTATTCGGTGATTATTCAGGATTTTGACGTATAATGACGTTTTAGGCATATATTTTTTTCAGTAATATGACTTACAAACTCTCTTTATCTATGCACTCTTGCATTCATCTAGTATTTTATGCCAGTCCTTTACATACATGCTGCATAGGGACAACAATGTCATTGGCCCATTAGATTTTGATTGATTTCATTGGACCTCCAACCTAGCTACATGAATTTGAACGTATTCGTGACTATTATGATCTACTACACATGCTCATGTGTATCAACAAACATAAGTCAAGTGGAAAGACAAACCTAAAGAAGTTGCCACTTAGGAAAACATTAGTGTTTTTTTGGGAAGCAAATTCCCACTTTTGTTTTTGAGAATGAAAACGCTCTCCAAGGGGGGAGTAATATCATGCCAAGGGCCAGAGGCCAAGTGGGCCATTTTGAACCAAGCTCGGGGGTGCCTATATAAGGGGTAGAGGTGGGTGGAGAGAACAGTTAAGTACTTCCTCTAGTCTCACAACATTTAGAGAGATATGCCATAGTAGAAAGGGAGAAATGGAGCTAGTGAGAGTAGGTGGGCTTAATTTTTTGCATGGGGTGGGTTCATAAGGGGGTCTCTTAGAAGATGTCGTGGGATAGGCAGGGAGGTTTGTGAGTAAAGACGACAGGGACATATGGGTGGATAGAGCCCTGCATGATGAAACATGATAAGGGAAGCATGTTATTTTTTATCTGCATGGGCTCACAAATAGTACATCGGAACTGCTCACGATAGATTGGCTTATTGCAAAAGATTTGATTCACCATCAAGGTCTTGAGCTTGATATGGAGATGCTCCACACATATTTTATGCCTATGAATAAGAAAATTCACTCTAGTACATGCAATCTACATATATTCCACCTAATTGAAATGGAAAAGGAGCGAATTGGACGTATAAATGTATGTGCCTATGATTTTGCCTACATTCTTTTACTTAGGGGTATCTAGTAAGACACTCTTGCAAGATTAGTGAATCAAATCCAAAGGAAATGGAAAGGGGAAGCTGAGAGGGAGCAAAGCAAGTGGCATGGAAAGCAAAGAGCACGAGATCTAAGTAAGGCAGGGAGGCAACCAAGGCACAGTAGGTGGTGAGAATCAGATCCAAGCATGGTAGAAAGGCAACCAAGGTACATCATGTGTTTTCAAGGGGGGTAGAGAGTAGAGTTAGAAGTAGGGGAGTTCAATTTTGCTTTAAAAGTTTATTAAGGATAATCTAGCATAGACTATTTGATCAGTTTGAGCACAAAATGGGATGATGCAGTACATGGAGGAGACAAAAAGAGAGGGAGAGAGTGAGAGATGAAGGGCGTGAAGCCCCGTGCACATGCATGCAAGGAAGGGGGAAGAGGAAGAAGAAGAGAGGCTAAGGTTTTGGGGGGAACACATAGCTATGTAGAAATCAACTAGTGTCTCTTTATTGCATTTTTGTGTAAGAGGTCAAAGTAGGTTAATAGGTTGGCCTTTACCCCCAATGTGGTCATAAATGGCGACTATATCTAGTATGTACAAACGTGAAGCATGACAACTTCACCCCTGTACAAAACTTCCCAACCTACACCCATTAACTCAATGCAATGTGCAAACCACTCCGTAGGCTCTTTGTCAATGGCACTCTGACTATCACAATGCAAAACTAGAGCCTGCTAGATGTCCAAATCTTCTAAATGTTCCAACCATATAGCATGATTGACCCTAAATGGTGTAGTCTAATATCTAGGATATTTACTAAGCCATGCATCCCATTCATGTTGGCAACTGTCTCCACCAGAGCATGTTGAATCTCTTTCAACATCAACAACACATGATATGTAGTGTAAAACCTATTCACACAAAAGATTTGTAATTGTTAGGATAAAGTCAGTGTGCCTCTTACCCTGGTCGGACATGTCAGAGACGTATTGCCCATTACTTGTACACACCTTATTCTTTACTAGATAAAAGAATAAGGGGCTCTCTTACACAGACGTAGTGTTGAGCTTCTCCACCCACATCATGTGCTCTCTCTCTCTCTCTCTCTCTCTCTCTCTCTCTCTCTCTCTCTCTCTCTCTCTCTCTCTCTCTCTCTCTCTCTCTCTCTCCCCCCCCCCCCCCCATATATGCACTGCATTTGCGTGGATCTCCAATTCCTGCTGAAATAGAAGCAATGGAACCCGGCCTGCATGGTAGAATCTCTCGGGTAGGACTGAAAGAAGAATTGGGGGAGTTGCCGCGGATTTTCCATACTCACAATTGGTATCAGAGCCTTGGCTTCGCACGGATGGAGTGTTACAGAGAAGTGAGCTTTCGACTATGGTGAGCTCGCTTTCGCTAGGAGCTTGATTTCGATGAGCAACCACCAGATCTGTGCTGATGGAAGCTTGAGAGACATTCCCAACCTTGAGAGGACAGTGTATTGCAAGTGTATATGTATAAATTTGCATTTCCGCAGGTCATTTTTTGGGCTCCAAAACAGTTTTTTTGCATATGGAATGTGATTTATGCAAGATCATGGTGTAACCTAAGGTTTTAGCATGCTCTAGACGCAATGGTGATGTCCATTTGGGCTGATTTTGACCTCTGAATTTTTTCTGCAGCAGCTATTTGTTGTGCGTTGAGGATTCCACACATGGTTTGCTCTCAGGTGTGAGAGTGGCATTGGCTGCATGCTTACTCTCAGGTGGGGATTATGATGCATGCTTGAGTGTGGATTCTGTGCATGATTTTCTCATGGTTTTGAGCATGTTGATGGCACGTATGGTTATTATGGTCAAATAGACAAAATACTACCAAAACTCTGGCAATTTTTTTCCAACATTTTTATGCGCATGATTTGATGTAATCCAGATAGTGATTTCAAGTTGAAATCAGGGCTTGTGGGGTATTCTCTGCAAGTCAGAGATTAGTGCGTGTATGCCTCAATATCGCATTGGGTGAGCTTGGCAAGTAGCTCACAGGTTTGTAGTGTCTTGTAAATAAGGTACAGTTCATGTATTGACATTGCGAGAGCTTTATGCTCATTGATTCTAGTTGAGGGATTCTCGAATTTTTTGCCATTGGATTTGGTATTGTGCTATGGTGTTTTGGCATTAATTATATCCTTGGTTTTTTTGTGACATTTTGCTCTAGTTACAAAGGAGACTCTACCGAATTTTAGCCAGATTTTATGCATTTTGTAATAGGTTCTAGAGAGTTGTTTTAGTCACATTTTGGCTTGTGCCTATGCAAATGGTCATTTTTCTTGCGCTCTCATTACATATAGTCACTATTTATGCATAATTGTTTCTTGGTTTTGGCAAAGGGTTATGCGCTTTATGTGATGTTTGCCATAGTTTTGATGGCAGGTGATTGATCAGCTAAGTTTCTTTTGCATTGTGCTGAGTGAATATGCCTTGTGGACAATGCAATTACACTTTGTGTGAGCTGACCTATAGAATCATTTTGTGATCATTTATGGAATCTTGTAGTGACATTTTGTCATTGGATACACATGCTGATGTATCAGAAAAATCTCAAAGGCACAGACATGTGGTTTGTTAGCATTGTGGCAGACCAGGGCACATGAGAAGACGCTGTTTTAGTTGTTGGATACAATGGAGCTTTCCATTGTTTGTTGGTGAGAGTACGAGTGTGGTAGACACTCCTACTTCCACAGGTTCACCTAGACTTGCATGGACTTTGTCTCACGATAGACTATTGGATAGTAGTGCTTTATGCCATGTTACTCCTCACAGGGAGTGGTTTAGCACATTTTTTACTCTGAGACACGATGATGTTCATGGTGTGGGTGACATTAATTTGCGTTTTGCTAGTGGGAGTATGCTTGTGCTCCATGATTTTCAATATGTGCCTGATGCTCATAGGAGTTTGATCTCCATCTTGCAGGTTAGAGATCATGGGTGTCATGTTTAGTTGACTAATGAGTCTTACTTGATGAGGAGAGGTTCACTTGTGATAGTGGGAGGCCATCATGGTTCTTGTTCGATGATGATAAGTGAGGAACTAATTCTTTCTCGTGTGAAATGTTTCTTCTTCCTCTTCCCTACCTTTCTTCCTTGCTAGCTCTCTCCACCTTCGAAGGTGTTTGAGGTCTTGGGATAGTTAATGTTTTTTGCAAAGTTTATGTTATGCTCATGATGCATGAATCTTTCCATCTTCATTGCATCACCTAGGTCACAAGGAACACAAAGATTGTATTGTACCAAGTCTCTTTGATGGGAGAAACTATAGTACAAATGCCTATTGGAGGGGGGACCGGCTCCACATAAATCCGGTCCTCAATTGTTGTCATGTTCTCTAAACTCTCTCTCTTGCAAAAGTATTGTTTATGCCAAGTTAGCTAAATGCTATGTTATGTTGCTACCATCAATTGAGTTCACCCTCTATGCTCACAAAGTAATTTCACAAAAGTACTTTCTCTAATTTTCGGTACTCTTAAAGTTAATAGGCCATTTCCATTACATTGGTATGAGAGCATTTGGTTTCTCTTTTCTTGCTTAATGAAGAGAGGTCCTTAAGTAGCCAATAAATGGTTGATTTTGTCAATTATATTAGGGTAAGTGGGACTGGGATCTATTATCGGCTTTATTGAGCCCACTATGTGGGCTCAATATCCCACTATGTGGGATATGGTGCACACCTTGGGAGCTTTGGACTTAATAATGGGGTCTTTTTAGACTTGCCTACGGATTTACCATTATTGAGCCATAAGAAGTCCGAAAGGAGCTAGCCCTCGACAATTCTGCAATATTAGACCCACTCTAATATTCTCTTTAATTAACCACTTCGAGCGGTGGGTTTTGAATTGCCAAAGCACACACTAAGTAAGTATAGAAAGAAAGTAGAATGAACATTGATAACTTTGATTTTGCACATGAAGGTGCTAATGATGATGCCCCCATGTTTGTCAATTATCTTGTTACTAGGTTGCAGCAAGCTATGGGCAACCCTGCTTTGCAAGCCAAAGTTACTCAACAACTTCACGCTTATGGGATTATCCTTCCTCTCCAAGAGGAGAGAGAGAGCTTAGGAGGAGGCCTCTTGAAGAGACCCCCAAAAAGAAGACTCTCCTCTCCCCTACGAGAGGAGGAATCCAAAGAGCAAGAAAGTAATGAAACTTTAAGTTCTTCTGAAGTTGTGGCTCCTTGAAGATGGCGGTCTAGACGATTGCCAACTCCTCCCAAGAGGAAAAGATCAACACAAAATCCTTCTCCTCGTCACTTCGAAAGAGAAGAGAGGAAACAAAGGAAGAAAAGGGCAAGAAAGAGGTCACCCTCTTCTCCTTCTTCTTCACCTTTCTCCTCTTCCGATGAAAGCTATGGCTATTATCCTAGAGAATACAAGAGGGGAGGACATTGCAAATCATACCCTGCATGGCGAAGGTCATAAAAGCTCAAGAATTTCAAAGAGGGAGGAAAGAGTATCACTTTTCTCACCTATGATGGCACCTTTGGTGCCACCGAAAAAGTATTTCCATTCATCCAACAATTTGATGTGGCCTTTGGAGATGAGGGCTTCATTGAGAACTCCAAGCTACACCATGTAGCTATGCACTTCCAAAAATTAGCTCGTCAATGGTGGGCTAGCCTTCGTGGCAACAGCGAAGCCCCAAAGACATGGAAAAATCTACGAGTTTCCATCATGAAGCAATTCCTTGCAAGGAATGCAAAGGACAAAGTGCTCACCGAATGGTGCAGCCTGAAGCTTCTCTCTCATGCATGAGTTTATCCACAAATACGTAGACAAGTTTTGGGACTTACATCTCAAGGCTACTATCTTCCAAAAGATAGACTTTGACAAGAAAAAGCAACAGTTTTGTGTGAGATTATTTGAAGATATGGCCGAGAATGTCAACTCTCAATGGCATGGTTCTATCACCGAAGTAATCCACCACACCATGGTTGCCTCGTGCATCAATTTCCAACAAGGGGCTAGACGAAATGTCAAGCCCATGGAAAATAAAGACAAAAGTGATGCCAAGGGGAAAACCAATGCCCAAAATTCTTCCCAAGGAAATTTCATCATCAACAACAACAACAATCGGTCCAAGGAGAAGGGAGTTTACAAAGGTAAAAACAAACTCTCTCCTGAAGAGCTTGAAGCTTTTTGCAAGGACCATAAGTGTTTTAAGTGTGGGGAGCAAGGACACTGCTATCGTTCTTGCCCCAAGAAAAATTCTTGCAACAATGAGACTCCTAGGGCTTCTGCCATCGAAGCTCCAAAAGAGGATGCTCATTACAAAGGTGCACCTCTCTCCTATTTTTGGGGAAAGGTAAGGGAGCATGATTCCTTCATCTTGTTTGACCCTGGCTCTACTCACAATTTTATATCGAAGTTGGCCACCAAGTTGGGCATTCAAGTTTTCAAGATGGGAGTTACTATAACAGCCAATACCACTTTCAAGGGACAGTGAGCCTCCGTTACTCTCTTGATTGGGAAGTTGAGGCTCCATGTTCAAAGCTAAAGAAGAAATTTTCATCTTTCCTCTTCAACATGAGGATGCTATCCTAGGGGCACCATGGTTCAACCGCATGGTTGCCAACATGACGTTCTCTGAAAGGAGAATCTACTTCACCTACAGAGGAAAGAACATGTATATAGATGCTAGTGAGTTTGGTCATACTATACCACTTGTAATCCTCCTACTTTTGATAAATCAATGAAGAGCTCAGTTTTTTCATACATGATTTTGATCAAAGTCCCTAAAAGGTCCTAATGTTTCATCAAATGTCAATGGTAGACTTGTCTAATTTTCTAAAAGGATTCCAAGATGTGTTTATCGATGATATCCCTATGGACTTACCTCCAAAATGAGGGGATGATGACCATCGAATTGAGCTCCTACCAGGAAGCTCACCGCCGCCGAACAAGCCTCCTTATCAAGTTTCTCAAGTTCAACAAGAGGAGATCATGAGGCAAGTATAAGGTAAGGGAGCATGATTCCTTCATCTTGTTTGACCCTGGCTCTACTCACAATTTTATATCGAAGTTGGCCACCAAGTTGGGCATTCAAGTTTTCAAGATGGGAGTTACTATAATAGCCAATACCACTTTCAAGGGACGGCGAGCCTCCGTTACTCCCTTGATTGGGAAGAGAAGAAATTTTCATCTTTCCTCTCCAACCTGAGGATGCTATCCTAGGGGCACCATGGTTCAACCGCATGGTTGCCAACATGACGTTCTCTGAAAGGAGAATCTACTTCACCTACAGAGGAAAGAACATGTATATAGATGCTAGTGAGTTTGGTCATACTATACCACTTGTAATCCTCCTACTTTTGATAAATCAATGAAGAGCTCAGTTTTTGCATACATGATTTTGGTCAAAGTCCCTAAAAGGTCCTAATGTTTCATCAAATGTCAATGGTAGGAATCAAGAAGAGTTAGACTTGTCTAATTTTCTAAAAGGATTCCAAGATGTGTTTATCGATGATATCCCTATGGACTTACCTCCAAAACGAGGGGATGATGACCATCGAATTGAGCTCCTACCAGGAAGCTCACCGCCGAACAAGCCTCCTTATCAAGTTTCTCAAGTTCAACAAGAGGAGATCATGAGGCAAGTACAAGAATTGGTTGGCAAAGGGATGGTGAGGCCTAGCTCATCTCCCTTTTGTTCTCCAGTCCTTCTAGTGCAAAAGAAAGATGGTACATACTATATGTGTGTGGATTATCGAGC
The DNA here is from genome assembly GCF_014529385.1 of Adiantum capillus-veneris. Classification (NCBI taxonomy): domain Eukaryota; kingdom Viridiplantae; phylum Streptophyta; class Polypodiopsida; order Polypodiales; family Pteridaceae; genus Adiantum; species Adiantum capillus-veneris. The sequence continues at coordinate 136,474,512 of NC_140932.1, forward strand.
ACCAAATCATATCACTATCAAAAACAGACTTCCCGTGCCTCGGGTAGAAGATTTGTTTGATAAGCTACAAGGCTCTACCTACTTCAGTAGGATTGACCTTAAAAGTGGCTATCATCAAATAAGAATAGTGGATGAAGATATCCTAAAGACCGCGTTTTGTACAACGTTTGGCCTTTATGAATACCTAGTCATGCCTTTTGGCTTGACTAATGCTCCAGCCATGTTCAATCATCTAATGGAGAAAATCTTTAGACCCTACCGCAAATTCACTAGAGTTTTCTTTGATGATATCATCATCTACTCCAAGTCCTTGGAGGAACACAAGCAACATCTCCAAGTGATTTTTCAGGCATTGAGGGAGAACAAGCTTTTTCTCAACCAAAAGAAAAGTGAATTTTTCCTTCAAGAAATTCAATACTTAGGTCATATTATCTCTCAAGATGGTATCCGTATGGATCCATCAAAGTTAGAGGTAATAAAAGCCTAGTCTAATCCAAGGAATCTACATGAGCTGAGAAGCTTTATTGATATGTGTACATACTATAGATGCTTTATAGCAAAATTTTCTCAAATAGAAGGACCATTACATGACTTAACAAAGAAGAACTTTAAGTATTCATGGACTGCTAAGGAGAAAAATGCTTTTGACAAGCTCAAAGAGAAGCTTATCTCCCAACCAGTCCTCATGCTTGTGGATCTCTCAAAGCCATTTGAAGTCCAATGTGATGCTTGTGGTGACTGCCTTGGAGCAGTCTTGCTTCAAGAAGGGCATACCATAGCATATGAGAGACGAAAACTCAATATGGATGAATGGATCTTAGGCATTCATAGAAAAGAGCTTTTAGCTGTTCCACATGCCCTAGACGCATGGAAGCATTATTTATTGGGGACTTTATTTATTCTACAAACCGACCACAAAAGTCTCAAGTACTTCATGACAGCAACCAAGCTTTCTGACAAACAAATGAGGTGGGCAAATTTTCTTCCGCAATTTAATTTTCATATTTCTCACATTGGTGGTAAGCACAATCAACTGGACGATGCACTTTCACGATGACCAAAAGTTAATGTAGTGTCTATAGCTACTCACAATTATCTATCTTCTTTGATAGATGAGCATGCTACTGACCTTGACTATATAGACATAATGTCAACCCTTGCTTTGGGGAAGAAAGAGGAACCATTCACCTTGTAGGATGGTTATCTTCTCCACAGTAATAGGCTATGTGTTACCCACTCCCTTTGTGAGAAATTCATGTATGAATCCCATACTCCTCCCTATGCAAGGCATAGAGGCATTCAACATACTCTCCAAGGAGTAGAAACGTACTTATTCCAGATTCTTAGGCCAATCAATGAGATGGCCTATCAACTCAATTTGCCCAACCATTGGCTCATACACAATGCTTTCCATGTGAGCCTACTAAAGCCTTACAAAGGAGAGCCACCTCAAGAACCAACTATTGAAGACCCACCGGAGATTGAGGACCAAGAAGAGGTGCTGCAGCCCGAGTCCATTCTCCGACATGAAGACAAGATACTAAGAGGCGGTAAGACTATCCGACGATATCTTATTAAGTTTAAGAATTATCCTTTTGAAGATGCTAGATGGATGCAAGGCATACGATTAAATGATAACCTAAACCTTGCCAATGCTCACAATGCTTCCCAAGAGTAAGCAAATGTACAAATGTTCAAAATGAACAAATTTTTTGTCTTATAAGATTCTCTTTTTCTTTATTGTACACAAAAATGAAGTAGTATGAATGCTTAGATCAAGTTTGCGGAGACGACGTCTCCCGAACACCAAGTAGAGATTGTCACTCTACTATGGAAGATGATAGGACTATGTGCAGACATGCTTGCGGCAGCCTCAGGCTCTCAAGCGCCAAATGGACTAGTCATCCATTGTGGAATGATGTCGTAGGGTAACATAGGGATCCTCTACCCGCTAGGAAAAGGACTAATGAAAATGCTTTATCTTCTCTACCCCATAGTCGAGGAAGATTATGATTTCAAGAGAGAGGTAATGTCATAATAATCAATATCTAATTCTCCTAAATGATTTTCTCATGTTAAACTGATCATTTAATATGGGGAAGTGCCAGGGGAGAAAAAGCTATGATATTGGTTAAGCTAGCAGACTGGCCACAATAGGGATCCAAAGGGGGGGCCATTTGCAAAAGAGCAACGTGCAACAATGGGCTTAAAAGACCCTAAGGTTCAACCCATTAACACTTCCAAAATGCTAAGGTTGTGTTCAAAGGCCAAACACTAGGGACATTGGATGCTTAGTGTGTGTCACAAAAAGTCTTTGTCAATCCCTACATAGGAGGGGGCGAGCCCCCGGGCGAGCCTTGCAAGTAGGGGATGAGAGAGAAACTCACACACACACACACACACACACACACACACACACACACACACACACACACACACACACACACACACACACACACACACACACACACACACACACACACACACAAACTCCCTTTACACAAAGGGAATGAGGGACACATGTCAGCTCCCTAGCCCAGATGCCCACAAGGTGTACCCAATTCCTATTGGATGGCCTTGGAGGTGGACCGATGAGAATTAGGCTAGAGTAAATCTAGTTTAATTAATTTAAAAACACTTAATAAAAGAAGCAATAAGAATTAAGCTCTCTAGAAGACTATTGGACAGTCTCCCAAGGGGACCAATAAGCATTCAGCAGCCCAATGGCTTGCCTGATTCCTATTGGCCAGGAGGCAAAGGGGTCCAATGAGAGTTTAATTGAATTAAATAATTACCTAAAGCTGTCACAAAAGGGGAAAGGGGGACACACGTCACAAGGCTATCACTTATGCTGCTTAATTACCATTGGCTAAGCCTGGGGAGGTCCAATAGGATGCTAGCAAGAGCAAATAGCAAGAGGGGTCGACCAAGAGAGAGAGGGGGCTGATTTTTGCAAGGCATTATCACCTACACACTCACACTAGCTCATGTATGAAGAAAATAAGACTCTCTCTCTCTCTCTCTCTCTCTCTCTCTCTCTCTCTCTCTCTCTCTCTCTCTCTCTCTCTCTCCTTCTCAAGTTTTAATGGAAAGCTTACCGCCTACTCCAAGCTTGTGAGAAGGGAGGCCTACACCAACAACTCTTGGCTTTGTGATGCAAATCCAACCAAGAGCCAAGCTTCAATGCACGCTCATCTCGTCTACCATGCTAATTACTAAGCTAAGCTATGCTAATATGAGTGATTATGAGGAAATGTACATCTTTCTTGTAAGAATACTCCTTCTTCCTCTCGATCTACTCTCATACCGCGCTATAGCTCTCACCATCTTCAAAGGTGTGTGAGGTCTTGGGTTTGAGACTTTGAGGGAATTGATGTTGTGTTTGATAAGTGTTTTGCTTAGTGCATGAAGTTCCCATCTTCATTGCACTAGCTAGTATTGAAGGAACACAAGAAATTGTATTGTAAAATGTCTCTTGATGGCAGAAACCATAATACAAAGCCTTTTGGAGGGGGGACCGGCTCCGTGCAAATCCGGTCCTCAACTGTTGTCAATTGCTTAATTTCTCTCTCTTTTGAAGTATTGTTCATGCTATCTAACTAGGTGTTATGCTTTTTGTTGCTCTCTCCACCCAAGCACTCTTGTTATTCTCATTAGGAATCTATTCTAATGAAATGCTCACTATGTTCATGCTATTTTCCGCTACACATAAGTTACTAGACCATTAAATGTTACAGACATGTACATATGTCTTGTGTAGAATGTATGATGCGTGTAGAATGAGAGAGAGAGAGAGAGAGAGAGAGAGAGAGAGAGAGAGAGAGAGAGAGAGAGAGAGAGAGGAGGGGAAGGGGGACTTAAATAGTCGGGGAACTCCCATAATCAATGTAAACTCGAGTTGAACTCGGTGTGAACCAGGGTCACGGTGGGCCAAAACTACTCAATATAATGCTACAATATCCCTTGTATAACAAAACGCGTGCACAAGCGTAGTGGTAAGACATTCGCCTCGTGATAGAGAGTTCGTGAGGTCAAACCCCACTCAACTCATATATTTTTCTCCACCTGTATCGAACGGCCCACAATTTTAACAATGATCTAAGACCATAGATCCCCTTAAAAAAAGAGAGGTGTCAAATACTGTCGAGGGTAGATGCTTCCCATTTTTGTAAGGCTAAGTTCAGACGGGGAGATGGCACAACGGATAGGTGTGAGCATTGGAGGAAACAAATGGAGACTTCTTCGGACCCACAAAGAAAATGAGCAAACACCCCCCCCCCCCCCCCCCCCCCCCCCCCCCCCATTTATAAGTGACACAAGGTGGAAGTCGTGGGATCAACAACAGGGGTGCTTTTTCGACGGGGCGGGGTGCTTTAGACCATCGGATCAACGCAGCAAGGGGGGGCGCGGGGGCTAGAATCTATAGCTCCAACGTCGCTATGCATTCAACGTGTCGCGATAGGTGGGCTGGATAGGATGCGCGCCTCCAGTGCGAGAGGTGGAGGGCTTCGACCCGCTTGGACGTTTATTTTTTGCATGGCGGAGATGGGATCAATGGTGGATTCAATTCCCGTCGTAGATCCCTTAACTCTCACCCCCCCACCCCCGCCCCGGGGAAGATGAGGATTTTCGCTCACTTTTCAGCAAGAATGCTCGAGGCCGGAGGCAGAAGAATTCGATGAAGGTTGCCGGCGTAGAAGAATTCGATGAGGGTTGCTGGTGCCCGCGTCTGAACCCAGCCTAAGGTGGGTTCCCTGTCCATACTCGCACCCAAACTTAATATTAACAGGGGGGGGTGCGCGCGCGCGCGCTGGCACAGGGGACGCCCACCAATTAGATCTAATCATGAAGAAAAAGGTGGGCGATGTTGGAAGTGGGACGATGGCATCCATGGCAGTGGCAGCAGCGATAGAGCAGCCCAGCGTGTCGGAGCAAGACGCCACGCCTTCGCTCTCCACTCACACACACCCTCCCGCCCCCCTCTCCTCAGAGTCTTCCCTCCCCAAGGCATTACCCACCCTCTTACGTCTATATTCCTCTGGTTCAAAGTTGCCCATGTCACCTTTTCTGTGTTTTTTGCATCAGGGCCTCCAACAAGTGGAGCTGGAGCTCCGCCTTCTCGAAGCTCTGGAAATGTATCATCCTGCCAAACTACAAGGTCTTCCCTCTCCATCATGTTTGTGTGCATGCATTGCATATGACTGATGTGCCCATCATCCCTGTTTAGGGTGCACGATGCACTAGCTCAGTGAAAATTGCAAAAGCAAATTTTTTATTGCGGGTTGCTTTGTTAGAACGAACTCGCATGCTTATCTACTCAACTACCATAGCTGCTGATGCCTTGTGCCCTTCAAAGGTCTGTGCTCTTTTGAAAACAAGAGACCAATTCTTTGTGAGCATGTGTTCCGACTCGCACACAGTTGGTTTCATGTTCTATTTGCTGATAAAAGTAGTTTTAGAGTAGGACGTTTACCACGTATTTAATTCCTTTTTGCGTTGTAAGCTAACTCCTTCACCAATAATGATCTCTTGTTAAGATTGCTTTTGGTTTGTGTAGTTCTCGTTTTCTCTCTCTCTCTCTCTCTCTCTCTCTCTCTCAATTGAGTTATTATAGGAGTTAGCTTGTACACATGCACATAGAGTTTGCTTTTGGTTTATGTAGGAATTAACTTGTCCACATGCACATAGGGTTAGATGTGTACATGACATATCTCTCTCTGCCTGCCAAAGCCAACTCCAACACATATACTTGGTCTGCCGCATACCGGATGAACAAGAGTGCATTGGAATTGAAACTTCTATCCTCGGATGGAAAATAAAAAAATCATAGAACATCCTCTGCCTTTAGGAGAAAAGAAATCCCCCTCTGTCATCCATAATCCATAACTTGGTACAAGAGTGCAACTGAATCATCAACCTGCCACCCCTCTGATAGATAGCTCGGTTGATAATTCCAAGAAAGACATGCAATTCCTAAAGGCTGAGAAAATCTGCAAATCCATCTCCTTGAAGAAAACACAACCCTAGAATACTGCTCCAAAAGTGTTGAAGAAGATCCTATTGCTATCCGAACACTTCTGTTTGAAGAAGAAGGCTGGAAAAGATGCTCCCCTTGCGTGAAGGCATGGCAACATAACTCCATATGGGAAAGCCAAAGCAATCCAGCAATGCTCCACATCCTGAAACCCCCACAGGATTCCCCTCAGTGAAGAGAGATCGAGGTAATTAAGGGTTTGAAGATGTGGAAGTCATAGATGAGGGTCCATAGCCTCCACATACCCAAATCAGTCCCAAATTGGAGAAAAACTAGGAAAAAAGAGCAAGCTTCTTCTCGCTCAATCAAGGTCAAAACGTTACTGGATTAGCCAATACCGAGCATTCAAGGTGGTCGTGACACAAAGGCTCTGATATTATGTAAGAATAGGCAGTGGAAGATGCAATGAAGACATCGCTGTATGGTCGTACGGTACGGTTTTGTGTGGAAAATACGGTGTATTTCAAATTATATCCTATACTTTGGATAAATACGGTGTATTCTAAAAAGCTCTTTAAAACCATTAAAAACATCTACAAATTACCTCATGACTTAGGATTGTTCATAGGTCTAAGGTTACAGGGCCTAACAAACTTATGAAAAATAACCTAGGGAGTGGGCACAAAGTCAAAATACTCCAGGCTACAAATTTTTTTATAAAAAAAAGTTGGACCGTATTGAATAAGCATGACCGTACGAATGTATATTGTACGATCGTACGGTGCGAACAGTCATACGCTATACGAAAACTCGGAAGACAAACTGGCCTCCGTTCCGGTGGACATCTCGACTGTGATCTGGCTTGACTCCGATAAGATCCTCTGACACTAGAGAACACTTGCAATGCCACATACATATACAAGACAAGTGTGGAGAAGAGAGATCATTGAGGTAGAAAGAGACAGGACATTTGAGAGAGAGAGAGAGAGAGAGAGAGAGAGAGAGAGAGAGAGAGAGAGAGATCTGGGAAAGGCTCTCCATGCTAATAACAAACTACTAAAACAAGTGACAAGGGTGGTCCAACATAGATCTTACACGCCCTCGATGGAAAAATCCAAGGTACACACAAGTGCTACTGCTACTGTTACTGGCATGTGCTCCTGCACACGAGACTCCTAGCAAGGCATCAGCATGGGTATCCCCTCTAACATGCTTTGAGAGCGTAGATATGGTGCATCTTCCTGGCGAGATTCGATTTGAATTTGGATCTCGTATGAGAAACTCTGCCACTGCATGATCACAAAGCCTATGTAAGGCTGCCTTGAGGAGGGAATTGCATCCAAAGGATCAATTGACACTCCTTGCTGTCCAGCAAAAACGATGGGGCAGATCTGGAAAACACAACTGAGCTGAGCCAAAAACGCAAAGGAAGATGCCTTTAAAGTTTACGTGGCTGTCATTGCCCGATATGCACCCCTAGAGGCTGCCCCAATAGTCCCCCCCTCTCGGGCTCTGTCTGTTGTGTCTAGAGGAGGTGCTGGGAGTACTTTTCTCCACCATTGGATTTTTTTTCCCTGGGCCCTCTGGGCCTTTGTTGCCTTTTGTCCCCTTTTTCCATGTTTCAGCCACTATTTTATTAGGTCATGAGCTGGAGGAATGGGCTGGGCAGATTGGCATTTACCCTATATAGGGAGGCGAGGGGTCCAAGCTACACATGGCTGCAAAATCCCGACATGAGAAAAGTACCCACTTTGGCAGGGCACAGCCACTGAACAACCCTCACTCCCACCGGGACCGACTAGACGAATCCAGAGAGATGCCATAACTCAACACATTTGTAGCTCTTGCTTGTAGATCCTTGGTGAGAAATGTGTTGTTGGTACGGAAGGACAGCGATTCTTAATGGTGTCTTTTTTGAAAGGCGCTTACTGCTACGGTCTATCTACAATTAATTCCTGCTGTGTATGGTTCCGACTTTATTATGTTGTGACAACGAGATTTTTTATGCACATTCATGAGATCGGATATCATGAACATATAGCTTTTTCTAGCCAGTCTATTAGAAGTGTGCATGATCATGTGGGATGCTGGGAGATGGAAGTGACACATTCTATAACGAAAAAGAGAGAACGTTTCTGATAAACATTCTTATGTACTAAATTGATGGAGGTACAATTTGATTATGAAGAAAGAAAACTCTATTTTTAGAAAAGAGGATTAAATTTCTAGATAAGACAGAAAGTAAACTCGTTTTGAGCCGTCATACTAAGGTGCTGAGAAGGCCAAAAGCTTTATCGCTTGCATAGAATATATAAGCTTTAGCTGATAAGTGTGGATGTTGGCCAATCGCAAGAGCGACTTTATAATTGAACCTGGAGTGGAAGCTCTGCACTCATGTCTTGAAAGATAGGCTGTTTGTCATACTACATCATGTGGATGTGTCCATGGCTTTTCCAAAGCACATGTCGTTGTGCACTTCCACATTTATGCCCTATTTTAGTTATCCAAGATTGAACTTGACTTATGGTAGCCTCTCTTGAGGAGAATTCCCAAGATGCCCACCACCACAACTGGTTGCATGCATTACATTTCATGTGACACAATGTATCAGTATTCAATTCGCCATTTTGTTATATATGGCACCCTCTTACATTTATCAATTTGAAACATGCAGGGATGCACAGGCATTTTGTCTTGTTTGGCCTTATGGAGTATCTTGAGAAAAGGTTCTAAATCTTAAACGTTTGTACTCGCATGTCGGATGACTCGTATGTGTGTGAGCTCTATCTAGGCTAATGAGCGGTTTGATGAACAGGCTACACCAGCATTTCACCGCCGATGAGATCTTACAGCATTTGGATCGATTTTACAACATAGAAATGCTTGTAAGTTAGTGTTGATTATCTTTTTTCTCTCGATAGTTGCCATAGTGCTGTTATGATTTTTAAAGTAGAGCAATCTTGTTTAGAAGCCGGATGAAGAAGAAGAAATCCAAAATCAGGAGGAAGAATTCAGCTTACCGTCCAGTTTTTTCAGCCAAAAAGAGGAGATGAGGGACACTTGATTAATTGGATAATTTATACCTAACACTCTGCTTGCTGAGTCAAACAAGTAGTGTACATACATAACGTGTTGCCAATATATAGAATTCGGAGTTGATAACACAATTGGAGTTATGTTCTTCTCATCATCTGAAACAGGGCTCACACCTGGGTTGTTGTATTAGGCATCATGAATTAACATGTATAACATTACCAATTAGGATATTGATTCAGATAGTCTAGGTCCATTATACTTGTATTTCATTAGAAAGCTTTGTATACAAGGAGTTGCTCAAAGATGTGCCAACTCAATGCTGTAATATTTCCTTCGAAGTGGGTTGTAAAGCTGGAGCCTGGTTCTTGTGGATGAATCTTAGAGTGGCTCAAAGGTGTGCTTGTTTTAATGCTCTAATATCTATTTTGAAGTGGATGGTCATGGTCCTTTTGTTAGGAATAGTAGTAGCAGTAGCTGTAGCAGCAGTTGTTTACTATTTTAATGGAATTGATCCCAGTTCAACAATATCTCAAGATATTTCAAGTTACACGGAATCTCAAGTTCTTGAAAATGTTAACTCTTCACAAGTATCATTAGGTGAAATAATATCGGAAAGGGTAAATTCTAATGAATTTCAATTATAAATAATAAATAGAACCTCAGAGGAAATATTATTTGATATTGTAGCTGCAGGAGATGTAGCCCGAATACAATTAGAACAATTAAGAAGAAAAGAAAAGCCCATATGCAGATCTTTATCGAAGCTTGCTTTTTTGCTTTCGTTTCTTTGGGATTCGGCCCAAACTGTTTGGCAGATTCCCACGCGTCGTTATCATTATTTACGCATTTGCCTGTTAGAAATGATTTTTCACTTGCCCCATCATATTTCACTTCTTGTCTACTTCCGGTAAACGTGATTAACCCAATTCCGAATCATCCTCTGAAATCATATAACTGTCGAAAGTTAATGATTACTCATCAGAACTGTTATAGTCTGAATACAAGCTGTGTACTTGTCGGCTATCAATCATAAGGTGGAGTGAAATTGGATAGCTAGAGTGTTTTTGGGCACTCAACAAAAAGAAGTTCCTTTTGCGACCATAAGACATCAATAAGAACCACATTTTATGTGTGAAGACCATATATGTGTGAAGACCATATATGTGTTCTTTCGCGACCCTTTGAAGAAGTCTATGACTTGTTGCGAACACTGTGCAAGCCCAATGTATATGATGTGTGCATGCAAAATGAGATCATTTTTTTGTATGTTCAGTATTAAGTGTCACGGTTTTTTCTTCTTTGCTCTTTCCACAAGAAGCTCCTGCAACGAAAGGTCTCAACATGTTTATCTCATGAATGTAGACATCCATCCCTACACAAGTTTGAAATGTCTTTTCCTCTAGAAGTGTGAAAATCTCTATTGCAACTTAATATATACAACCCATGCAATCATTGAGTTGGGGCAAGACGGATGCCAATGTTAAAATGTGTACTAGATAGCTGGAGGGCTCAAGCAATGTATACATCTTGAATCTTTGTTACCCAAAAGTCATGAAGGGGATGGCTATTTTGTTTGGTGAGAAACGTTTTTTTCCTTGTTCAAAATTTTTGCAATTGATTGCTTTGCATGCATGTGGAGGATGCTTCTAGAACCAAGTGGTATGGAAATGGCCAAAATTGTATCTCTTGGGTATAGTAAAGGTCCAAAGATCACACACCCTTTCATAACCACGTGAAGAGGAGAAGATAGCCCATATACCCTCAAGTAAGCAAAAAAAGTAAGCAGAAGAGCTTGGGAAATTGCGATCATGCTACTAGGGCTTACACGAGTCTCAACTCTTTGATGGAAAAGAGCCATAAATTATTGGTAATGTACATAGATAACCTAGGCAATCCAAGAGATGGGAGGAGTGAAGGTGGACTCAAGAGATGGTTAATTATGTCAAGAGCGTGGTAGACTTGATGCAGAAAAAGAGAGCCCAAAATGCATGGGACCTATGCAAACAAATTAGAATACTATCATGAGTAAACATCCTTTGGGACCGTTTGATAATCCAAAGAAGCATAAGGTTTTTGGTTTGAAGAGGTTGTGTCGGACAAGTACAAGCCCGATGTATCATCAACAAATAAGTACAATGCTCGACTCTTAGCATATAGTTTTCACAAGTACAAAGCAAATGGATCATAGGGGGATAAGTACAAAGATTGACGTGTTGCAAGGGAATGTGTATAGGTAGAAGACTTGATTACAAAGATACTCTGCTCCCAAGATTCATTGACCGTAATCTATGCTCCTCTAGGTTGTGTTGCACAAAAAGAGTGGATGGTCATGCAGACAGACATAAAACAAACTTTTCTAAGCAAAGCAACAGACTTTATGGAGCATCCACATGAGTTTGAGATAGCAAAATGGAAAACAAAGCATGCACATTGTGAAAGCATTTTATGGGCTTAGGAATCCATGCATGAAATCAATGAAGTGACAAGAGCTAATTCACTGCTGGTTTGAAGTCTTTGTGTCTTGAAAGATCATGACAATAGTGCTTGTTCACTATTGGTTTGACGTATGTGTGTCTTTGTGGATGATATCAACATTAGTAGAGATTATCACTAGCATTATGGCATAGGATTTAAAATGGAACATCTAAAGGGTTGGTCGTTATGGAGGATAGTGTAGACGCATCCATAACAGATCAACCATATCTGAATTAGTAGCTTATCTAGAATGACATAATGCAATATCGAGACAAGAAATAAAACAAGTAGATTATTATCTTCTAATCAACCAGCTTCAAGAGTAAAAAAATTGCACCTTTATGGGCCTTTGAGAAGAACAAGAATTTCCTAGAATAGGAGACCATATGTAGGGGTACAAGTGCATGTATTAGATTGCATCCTTGAACTTAGATGCTTTGACTACTTCACATTTGGCTTAGATACCCTTGGCTCATCATATAGGTAAAGAGGTGGACCTCCACAAGAAGAAATAGGTGCAATGATGATATATACATGAATATGCATGACATGATACATACACACATAGCTGGAGGCTTCGAGAGAGACGTGAGAAAAAAACACCTCAACAATATTTTTTGATCGACTCTTGAAAACATTATTCTTGAAACAAACTCCCCTCAACACACAAAAGTTGGGCAAGATATATAGACCAAACTAGTGAAGAGATGCACGAATGTGGAGTGTGTGCAAAGATGGAGAGAGAGAGAGAGAGAGAGAGAGAGAGAGAGAGAGAGAGAGAGAGAGAGAGAGAGAGAGAGAGAATACACAGAGTGGGGTGGAGAAGAGTGGCCTAAATCAACACTCCTCCTTATTCTTCTATGTATAAAGAATAAGTTACTAGAGTCAGTGGACGACGGACATTGAATATCCATCTTGGGGCAAGGCACATACCGTCTTTATCCCAACAACCTCCCACTTAAAGCAGAATGTGTCGTTAAGTGGAACCTACTAGCTAAACTACTAGTATGTACAAGAAAATAGGTGAGACAGTCTTTCAATCTATGCCCACTGGCTCGTTCACACGATCTACATCTGTATCGGCTCTAGTGATAGGTGAGTGTGCGTATCCATGCTAGAGCGTGCATGTAAATTTTGTAGACATCTTTGTATGGTCTGCATATCTCCACAAAGCATCATACTAGCATTAGTCATTGTACGACTAACAAGCCTTGCTGCAAATACTCCCATTGCAGCCTTTAAGTCGGGCCTCGACACTAACACTTGAACATGAGACTCTCAAATATTGACAAAATCTACAAAAACATGGCTATGCTAGCCTCCTCAGTGCTATGTGCATACTCTGTACCATAGGACTACTGGTCGCATATGGATGTGTCAACTCCTGGAGGACCACCTCCCCCCCATCCATATGCAAAACTATGTGTCTTGACATCAACTCATCAACCTCGAGCATGAGCATATCAAAGAATCCATGCCCTTCATCTCTGCTTATATCTCTAGGGATCAGATTTGTTGTACCTCTATCTGCACAAACTCCGATGATACATGCTGTGTCTCACTAGAGCACTGCTACTCTACCTCTATCTCTAGAGTCTACTGACATGTCTTGCATAGCTGCATGGTCTGTCTTGTTAGCAATACATTTGGAAAGACCGCTCTCAAAGTAGTACATGACACCCACAATCTACTAACTGTCTCACTAAGATCGCACATGTCATAGCGTATATGACGCACCACTAGATAATGACAAGTAAACATCTCCTGCACATGTAATGTCAAACTTTGAACCATCGACCAAGTGCACACAATCAAAGCTCCCACTAGAGAAAGTGATAAACCACTCATGATGTGGTGTGGCGTAGAAAATTGCATCCTCATCTAGTAACCAACATGGAGAAATACCACCTCTCAAAGACATGTAAGCACTAGGAATGCTAAAGGAAAACATGACATCACTGTCACTGGCATATGAAGCCACCACTCTAGCAGCATGCATCAAAACCTCATTTGCATGTTTAACCTCAGATTTATGTACTTAACTTTAAGAAGCTGTCGTGCTTCCAAAGTGCATCCTATTCTCACGCTGCACAAAACAAAGAACCTTTTTTGTTTTTTGCATACAGTTAGTCTGCACTGAATATCAGCAAAACGATAAGGAATTTGCAAAAAAAAAAAACTGCAAAGTTGTAGACCACATTGAAATGGAGTGGGGCAATGGGCAAAATTTTCAGATCTGCATTCTACAAAAAGAAAAACGTTTTTGAAAAAACTGCTATGACACACACAATTTTTAGGACAATACCTTTACCTACACACTATCTTTCACCTTCTCTTTAGAGCTTCCACAAGATCATACATCACTCTTAGGTGAGTCCACAAGCTCCCATTGCGTTCTCACAAAGCTTCCAAGATTTCTTGATCTCTCCACCACCGATAATAGAGCAAGCAAGCTATCACCACAAAGCTCTCGATGTCCATGCTCCCTATGATCACCAAGTAGTGGCTTTGATACCAATTGTTCTAGCCTCCTCAATGCTATGTGCATACTCTCTACCATTAGGACTACTGGTCACGTACGGGATGTGTCAACTCTTGCAGAGAATCACCTCCTCCGTATCCATATGCGGAACCATGTGTCTTGGCATCAACTCATCAACCTCTAGCATGAGCATATCAAAGAGCTCCATGTCTGTCATCTTTGCCTGTGTCTCTAGGAAGTAGATCCCCTCTACCTCTCTCTGTACTAACTCCAATGACACTTACTAAATTTTACTAGAGCACTGCCGCTCTACCTCTGTCTTTACAGAGTTCCTACATAGCTACATGCTCTGTCTTGTGACTATGCCGTCTTGTACCTCTCGGATACATGCATAGGGTATACCAAGATACTGCGGGCTCCCTTGGCAATCACTAGTGGTACACAATGCATATGGAAAGACTGCTCTTGCACGAATACATAAGCAGAGAGAGAGAGAGAGAGAGAGAGAGAGAGAGAGAGAGAGAGAGAGAGAGAGAGAGAGAGAGAGAGAGAGAGAGAGAGAAGAGTGCCCTAAAGCAACACTCATTCCTTATTCTTGTATGTATAAAGAATAAGTGAGTAAGTTAGTAGAGTCATTGGGTGACGGTCAATGAACATCCGTCCTGGGGCAAGGCACCTGTCATCTTTATCCCCACAACTAGAGACTACAACAAGTCTAACATATGCAACCTTCAGAATAGAGAGTGGTAGACTACAACCAAACAAGAGACCATCAAGATAACAGGCCAACCAAACAAAAAAAAAGGCTACAAAAGATAAAACTTACTACCTTAACAATAATGAGAGGTAGGCTTCATCAAAATGAGAGCTTTGCCATCCTCCCCATAAATGTAAGGGGAAGTAGTACCTTAACCAACATGTAGTTTTCCTTTGCATTTGTCTTCCTTTTTATCCTTGAAATAGCACTTGGATGGTGGGTGAGGTTCTTGGTTTTTTTTTGAAAAATGTTTGGCAAAATGCACAACCTTTCCACATTCATGGCACTTCTTTACCTTGCTTGACGAAGCAGCATAAGCTCCATTGTCTTCATGAATCTTTTCTGAGTGGTAGCATCATTCTTCTTCTTCTTCTTGTGGACATTGTCTTTCAAGGTTGGTAAGTCTTTTCCTTTAGTACAATGATAATTTTGAGAATATTCATTCTCTGCAAGTGTCTTCAACCAAGCACATAACAACCTTATAATCTTCTAAAATGATGTACTCAATGAAGGCCAGCTTTGTGGACATAGATTCATAAATAATTCCCTACTCTTAACGTGCCATATATGGAAATGTAATCCCTCATCTCATCTCATCAAGGCCTTCTTTGAGATGTAATCCCTCATCTCATCAAGGCCTTCTTTGAGATTACGAATGCAACAAAAAAATCGGATTGAGACAGTGAATTAGCACAAAATGGCACGATGATAAATTGACAATATTCAACTAGAAGATAATGCGTAAAAATCAGAACTTACCATAAGTTCCCTTTCTTCATTCACAAAAGCACAAAAGTGTAGGACACTTAGCTCTCAATGCAAAGAAGTGTGAACATTCATGCCTCAGTACACCATGTCTATCAAGAAGGAGGAAGTTTTAAACACCTTGAGAGTGGCAAGTGAAATAATCCATCAACCCGATCTAACGCCTTTCATCTCTCTCTCTCTCTCTCTGTCTAAACGGTGCCCATAGAGTGGGTTATGACATTGTAATGGCTTACAACAAGCTGATGACTAAAGTGATGATTATATTTTTGTCTTGTCTCTAGTGGCAAATGTAGATATTTTGTCTCTTTCTTGCAACATGATCAAGTTATCATGTCTCTTTCTTGCAACTATATAAGTGGTATTCAATAAGTAGTTTTAATGTAATGACTTATTAATGAACTTTCTAATCCAAACTTTCTAATCATTGCATGTTCGCTTGATTTGCAAATATGGAAGAATAACTTGACCACGCTATTTATAAAGAAGAGAGAGAGCATAAAGTTGAATGTCGACCAGTTTCTCTAACAACTTCCACGATGCTGTAACTGATAAATTCTTACTACAATGTGTTCCAACTTCACCTTCTCCCCACCATACTCCTTCCACCATAGAGGCGCACTTGTTTTGGCAATGGCATCTATATGCCATGGATCTTGAAAAATACCAGTTCTATTAGCATAATCAACACGTTGATGAAAATCAACTTTCCCATCCTCCTATCCCAAGAGTTGAGAGCACACTATTTTGAAGTCGGTCATGAATTCTTTGTTGGTTGACTATTGATGCATTTGGAATTTAGGATCCAATACAAATGTCTCACCATGAAACGGCGTATGCAACTGCACCCATTGATTGTTGGCAGTTGTGATTTATGGCAGCTTTGTCCTTTGCACCAAAGCCAACATGCTCTTTTACTTTGCTCAAGGCTTCTAACATATACCAATAAATTTAACCAAAGATGAGAGAGTCTTTGTCAACTGTTCGCAAAAGATCTACAAATGGTTTTGCCAGAGTGACAATCCTCTCTATATTATGCCAGAAAACTGGTGAATTCACAAGCTGTGCACATCTTGTAGCTGCATCCTAATTGTTAGGATACTTGTTGAGCCATGCATCCCATCATCTATCAGCTACAGTTTCCATCAAGTCAAGCTTCAATTCTTGCAAGCTAGCAAGAACATAATATGAAGTAGCAAACCTTGTAGCACAAAATATCTATAGAGTTTTATTGGGAGACTTTTTTCAAAGACGAGCATACAAAAATTGATGTTCTCTGATAAATTTCACCACATGATTTGCATCCAATAGAGTTTGTTTTATGCAAGCCATTTTATCAACATCCTTAAAAGAGAATTAAGAGTATGAGGTGCACATGGCACCCAGGTAATCTATGGGTACTTAACTTGGATAGCCATTCATGCAGCTTTATAGTTGGATGCATTATCTGTGATGATTCCAGTCACATGCTTTGGCCCACCTGCCCTTGCTATTGCGCACTCATATACCCTTGCTAGATAGTCGCTCATCTTCTCTTTCAACGAGGTGTCAATAGCTTCTCCAAACATAGACCCTCTAGGGTTCATAAGCATCACATTGATTAGCGGCTTCTTCTGACAATTAGTCGATCTATCTAATGCTATAGTGCAACCCTATGCAGGAACAAAATCTACCACCAGGTGCTTAGGGATGGATTCAATATTGTCTTTCACTTTATCTAAGTACTTTGTGTGCATCTTGCTGTAATAAAAAAGCACACCCTTTTTGTGATGTGCTCATCAAAGAATCTTGATATATGGAGCTATGCATAGTATTAAATGGTATACCACATACCACAAAAGCTTGTGTTAATTTCAAGTGCAACTCAAGCAACCATTGCTTATCTAACGCCTTGTAGAGCGTCTGCCCATTAGTGATGCTTTACTGGCTTTAATTGTGATAGGGTCTGCTGCTGACGTTGAAGCATGCCCATCAAGAGGAGTTAAATGAGGAGTATGATCATTTGCTTGTGTATACACATGCTCCATCTCCTCATTGGAAATAGAGATTTCAGAATCCGCTAGAACTTCATTAGGAGAACCACCTTTCTTTTTAGCTACAATAATCTTCTCTGTTGTAAGGAAGTACTTGGAAAATCTAACATGAATATCTTTCGGCTCGGTCAACACTCCGAGACATTGCGAGGGACTTAAACATATGCACTTTGATTCTAGTCGCATTCCCACTGAACTCATGGCCACAAGACTTGCATTTCAATCGAGATGTATTCTTTTCGACATGCAGCTCGTACACATAACTCCACTCGTGTCCTTTCACCATGGTGCACAAGGATAATCTGATGGAAACTGAATTTAATCTGCTCGCAATAGCAAATTCACCTATCAATTTCAAGGTAAAAAACAATTAAAGCAACAAACTACACAAGCAACGCTCTATCTATCAATCTAGTGATCAAAATCTGTCTATATTATTAATTAAACTCACACTACATTGTCAATTTACAATAAGCAATGATGGTCTATCGTTATCTATGTATAGACTCATGTCAATCAAATTATCACTCCAAACGCAAAATGACATAATCACTTAAAACAAAACCATTAGGAAAAGTTTGGACTCAAATTTGGGCCTTGTAAGAAATTCCATGTCAGCGTAGAGAGAGATAATAGAAGATTCATTTTAACCCTTTTTCATATATGTTTTCTAAAATCTGGATATCTTATTCATGCAAGGTATATTTATTAAAAAACCCAAAAATTATTCCAGTCATCATAACACTTCTCTGTGCACGACGACTACTGAATTCAATGAGGAATATCTCAGTCTTCTGTGTTTTTGAAAACCAAGCTCTCTTTCCTTGCCTCCTTCTTCCCCCCCATTCCCTCCTATGTTTACTCACGTGCGCACGATATTCAAATTGCCATTCTTGTATTGCCCCCACCTCCTTCTGCACCCAATTTCGATCAGTCATGTCTCAGTCGACACTGTAGCTTCTCCACGAAAAACTTCTACGAGGAATAGGAGAGATGTGTATCACATGCACATAGAGCTCTCACGAGAATATGAACCCCTCTGCAAGAAAAACAAACAACAGACGCTCTGAAGCTTCAAAGGAGAACTTAAGATCACAGGGCATGAAAAATGTGGACCTTTGGCTGGATGGTAGAATGTATCCAAAACATTCCATCACAAAATCCACTCCACCTTTTAAGGATATTATATCCTTAGTGAACTATGTCGGAGATGGCCACCATGGATTGTATGGCTACACTAAGCAGTTGACTGCAAGAAATGACGTTCTGCAATAAGAGAGAGATATTGTATACATCAAGAATGTCCGCTTACACCAGAAAGTCGTGCAATGTGCTAAACAGGTTGAAGGCAGCAAGGAGACCATCAAGGAGCTTACACAACATCTCAGAGAAAAAAGAACAACGCTAGGTCTTCGCCAAAGAGAAAGAAAACTAAGAGACATCGAGGACTTGAAAGTTGGCTCAGAAGGAATCAAGAAAAGAGTGCAAGCCATCAAGTGAGTGCATCTATCCTTCTTAAGTTTATATTCATAAACTCTCACATCTCTTACTGATAACATGCTTGCGCAGATCTTTGCTTCATCTTGACAAGGAAGTGGAGCTCAAAACAACCACCTCCTCGGCCCATTATGGGCTCATATTAAATCGCAAAAATGTAGCTGGCCTCTTGAATGATAAGTGCTATGGTAGGATCGTTGCTATAGCAGAACCAAATTTCTGCATGGGAAATTTATTCAATTTTGGATGAAGCTGGTATATCCAATAAGGGATATGCTGCCGTTTTCAAGTATGTAGCATCATTTGTAGTGCTGTTCCACTAGAAAAGGGTTTTGCATCATTTGCAGTGATGTTCCACTAGAAAAGAGTGTTGATTACTAACTCCTCTTACTTAGGGCTGTGCAAAGACAAGTCAAAAATTTCCGCAACAAGCACACGCTACTTCCAAACTCTTTCTCTATTTAAAAAACAAGATGTGAAGTCAACGATGAGGTGCTTCAAAAGCTAGGAAGTCCTTTCCACGTTGAATCAACATACATATTGCCAAAAGAAGAAGAAATGGTCTATGATAATTATAACAATATTTTTTTATGATATGATCACACTGCAATCATACATTCTGTAGTTGTTCGATGTTACTCTTGAAGAGTGCAACGACATCCTGAAGTTTGTCATCAAGCTAGATGAGTGCGAGCTTGTAAAGGAGACAAAGGTTGAGTGAGTCACAATCACACTTATGAATAGAGCTCTGGATGCAAGCATTGGACCAGATGATCCTCAAAACTTTAGTGCGCAATCTGAGCACAACATTTTCCTTCTTGTGACGTTCAAGGTGCGTAGAAGTTATGTTTAAGATAATTTATTGTTATGTTTTAGTTGAATGCTTTTGAATGTGCATTATAATAAGTTCAAAATTATACTTTCAGGTGTTTACTGAGAACTTCAATATATTGAATTGGGGTTTTCATCAAACGAACATACCAGAAACAATAAGTGAACAGAGAAATGGAAAGAAATTGGATGTGGAGGGCATGGGATCCTACAATGTAGAGTGGCACATGGATGGAGACCTAAAAACCTTGAAATGCATGTACAATGTTTCCAAACGAGCAACAAGAAAAAACCCTTGCTTGTATTGCATGGGAGGGGTTCATATCTTTGACAAACCATTTTGGAGAAGAGCCGCCGGATAGGCATCTGCGCGACCCTAACTTTTGACCCATTTTGGATATCCCACTATCTAGAGTACACATATACACAATGCATGCACTTTGTAGAATAATAGAAAAACTAATGTTTCTCTACATCTCTTTTGGCTAGACCACTCGACCTCTCTTTGTGAAGCAAAGGGCAATCTCAGCCTTAGAGATGGCCTTCTTAGAAATGGGTTTGCACGGAGGACATGTCAAGATAGAGCAGGATGAGAAGAGATCGAAAAATGGTCGGGATGTTCCAAAGAAGCTGTCCATTGGTGGTGTGAAATCCCAACTCTTCCTTTCACTGCCCACAACTAGACGATAACACAAAAGCCAAAGTGCATAAGAAAGACAAGCATTACAATACAATAGGTGGAAAAATCTGCACAAGCTGTTGTTGACCATGCAAAAAATGGTGCAGCAACAAGGACTTGCAAAGTGAAGGTATGAAAAACCTTGGATGCAATATTCAAGTTCTGAAAATTGAACTCATGGACTGATGGTGACTATACAGGAGACCTTCCACAAGACATTCATAAGTGTGTGCAACAAATCAACATATTACTCACTACATGGTACCGTAGTTGGTTTGGTGACATTATAATCTTTTGAATTGTGAATACTCATCCTTATAATGTTTGCATGCTTTGTGTGCGGCACATTATCTGTAATCACATGCCTTGGTTTGCAAGGCAATATGGCAGCTTGGGTGTTTGGTCTACATAGGGCATGGAAAAAACCCACTACCAAGCTCGTACTGGTTATTTCAGTCACACTCAACATGGAGGTGGTGCGGAAAGAGAAAATAGCT
This sequence comes from Adiantum capillus-veneris, assembly GCF_014529385.1. Classification (NCBI taxonomy): domain Eukaryota; kingdom Viridiplantae; phylum Streptophyta; class Polypodiopsida; order Polypodiales; family Pteridaceae; genus Adiantum; species Adiantum capillus-veneris. The sequence continues at coordinate 136,495,538 of NC_140932.1, forward strand.
TAGAGGAGCTACACCAATGGAAGTATCAGAAACTAATGCACAGATCACATCGCAAGGAACAAGTCAAACAAAGCCAGACTGGCCATGCGGTGAGATTAGCCAAAAAACGACGAAGAAAGGAGATACGGGAGTTATTGTCTACAGCTAGACAACATGCGGATTGGCGGCCACAAAAACAACGTGTGGGAAGGGTTTGTACAACACCGTTGCAAGTTATGCCATAACTCTCAGCCATAGCAAGATCCAAACACCAAACTTAATGTATCTAGAAGAATCGATGTAATTTTAGCTTTTTATATTGTGAATGATGGTTGCAACAAAATTAAAAATACGGCAAGACATTGATACTCTTATCATTTCAACTATTCATAATCTGAACGATGGTTGCAACAAAAAATTACATTGCAAGACACTGTTACATAACCAAACTAACTTTGATGCATAAAACAAATACATTCTATTTATTTCTAGTCATCTAGAAATGATACAAAATATTCTGGCCTCTAGCCCTTATCTGAAGGACCCTCGTTCTCGTGCCTTGGTCTCTTTGAATGACATGTTTCGTCATCAGCATCCATTGCAAGCACGTTGAGGTCGAGCAATTGGATCTCCTCAGATGCCTCAACATACGGGGCCTCTTCTATAGGTTGAATAATTGGCTGCTTTTGTTTCAGCAGATCATGTTTTCCATATTGTGGCAATTGGCGTGGGTCTATGATTACACAAGCTAGACCATACGCAACATGTGACAGAAAGTAGCGACTGTGCAGGCCATACATGCCAGGCCCTACACCAAAAATTGAGACCGCTGCTTGCTTGTCTAGCAGCATCACCTTGTTTGCGTTCCATCTGATGGCCGCACCCCCTAGATATCTTGAGAGTGTCTTCAATACAAAAAGAGGGAATTCAGCCTTATCCTCAGAGAAGCTGTAATGGAAACATAGGAAGTTTCGTGCGTTCAAATTCTCTAAGTACTGACCAAGGGAGGAATTCTTTCCGAAGTCTCCTATACCTCGTCCACGGGGACGAGGAATGAATTTTTCATCATAGACTATGAGCTACAAGAAAAAAAAGCCAAGTGTTGATATATACACATGAAAATCTCATACGGGGAAGCAAAAAATATTTACAAAGTATTATACCTTCTGATTTTCATCTTCTTCAAGTAATGCAGCATCCATAAGTCAGGTGTACTCTCGTTTGCAGAGGATGAGGAAGGCATCAATGTCGTTGATGGAGCAATTCTCCCCATCTCTGTGATTCCAAGCCTTTCCTCTACCTCCCTGAACTCCGACTCCATTGGAAGCAGCGTGGCACATGCGGCTGCATCCTTGTATATCATTGCTAGTGCCTCTGTTGGTTCAATAAACTCACCTGCTGTTACATGAGCATCCATGACATAATACTTTCATTGACAGGGTCGATTATACTGTTATCCTCTTGTAGATTTTGAGCAATTATAGCAAGGCAATAGTCCTCTCTCAAGTCAAACAGTTCCATGATGTCATTAAGCATTACATAGTGATGATCACCGATGGGGATGGTAGGGAGCACATTTGTTGGCAAAGCTCCCTTTGGCAGCTGAACACCTTCTGAAACACACAAAGCACCACTTGATGGTTGCATCAACTCGTCACCAGTGAACGAACGGTGATTGCTCTCGGCCTCCTCTACTGTGTCTCGATGATTGCTCTCGGCCTCCTCTACCGTGTCCTGATGATCATCTAGATTAACATTCAAAAAGAGTATGAAACCAGCATAGTATTTTGTAACTCATCCAGGTCATTACATCCACCCTTATGATTGCATTAGAAACGGTGCAATGAATGCAGCACAAAGATCGAGGCAAGCTCAACCATCCCTATGACACGTGTCCCAGTTGGGTGAGTATCATAGCTATATAAAGCACCTTGATTGTGTACTCCAGAACTCGCTCACATCTACACAACGCAGGTGTATGGAGGACAAGAAGAGAGGAAATGCAAAGATTTCCCAAAAGATGATGGCAAAAATGAAGGAGGTCGAGAAAACGATAGTTGAGGCAAAAGCTCTTTGAAAGGAGCTGAAGAAGAAAAACAAAGGAAACCATAAGGCAAAGGTTGGGGAAACTAGCACTGCAAAGACCGAGGACAATAAACCACCAACGATAAAGGAGGAAGAAGAATAATTGTAATGGACAAACAAGATAGTGTATCTATCACCTCTTAGTCTTGTGTAATGGAGTCCTTGATAATAATGCAAATGTCCAAATATATTGTTCCTTTGTCTCTGCCTCTTTGTTTCTTTTTTTGGTTACTGATTATGAAGGGAAGAGTTTTTATCAAAATGTATCGCACCATAATCCGAGTGGGAGGTTTATTGTCACATAGCAGTTGATATCACTACCGACACAAACTTACAGACGTCATTGGCGGGTGTTGGTATGTGCATCGGCAATACTGAAGGGAGCTCAGATTTAAAAAAAAATTCAAATTTCAATTTCCATCGCGTATACTGACGTAGATATCGACGTAGAGACAGCAGTGTATATCGACTCGTATCCGCCAGTGTATACCGACATGTATCCAGTAGCGTATACCGACGCCAACTGGTAAAAACGAAACCACGGGCTTATTTTGTGCGCGTTTCCAAAAACTCATTCTCTCTCTCTCTCTCTCTCTCTCTCTCTCTCTCTCTCTCTCTCTTCGCTCAACTCGCAGCCAGATTTGCACCTTTGGACTACTACGGGCTTGGGCAAACACCATCACATCTTCTCTACTTGCTGCAAGTAAGCCTTTTGTGCTTGTTTTTTGGTTATTTTTGTGTGTGTGTGTGTGTTTTTTTTTTTTTTTTTTGCAGATGTGGAAGCTACTCTAGAAGCTTTGTGCACACATACGAGTGTATGTGAGTGCACAATCTCTCTCACACACACACACATTAATTTTAATTTTGGTTTAATTTTGTATTTAAATTTGTTATTTAATTTTAAAATTCAAATTTTTATTGCTGTTTAATTTTAATTTGTTATTGTTATTTAATTTTATATTCAAAATTTTTATTGTTAATTGTATTTTAGGGTTTCTTGAAATTAATTTTAGGGTTAAAGTTAATTAGCTGTAGGGTTTTGTAAATCCAAAAATAGAATAAAAAAGCTTTAAATACATTAACAAAAAGTAGTAAAAAAAATAGAGTAGAAACAAAATTAAACATAAAAAAAGCGAGAGGGAAAAAGAGAGAAAGAAAGAGAAAAAGAGAGAAGGAGAGAGTAGAGAAAGATAGAGGGAGAGAGCTAGAGGTAAAGAGAGAAAGAGAGATAGATAGCGGGAAAGAGAAAAAGAGGTAAAGAAGGAGATGGAGGGAAAGAGAGAGAATACAGAAAGAGAGAGGCAGAAGGAAGGAGGGAAAGATAGAGGTAGAGAGAAAGAGAGATAAATAGAAAGAGAGATAGATATAGAGGGAGAGAGAAAGAGAGGTAGAGAGGGAAAGAGAGAGAATAAAGACAAGCTTCGAAATGATTCAAGAACACATTGAAATCTTCGCCCACATCCTCTCAAAGCCTTCAGCTTGGTGTCCATGTCGAGCGGGGACACTTCCTTGCTTAAGTCATGCAGAAACCTCGTGCGTAATGCCGACCACATTTACTTTGGCTCACCTTCCAGTGCTTCGAACCACACTTTGGCCTTGCCCTGCATGACCAACGGAAATGTTTGCATCTTACTGTCATCATTCGGCATTCTTATTGACAGCATGTAAAGTACACACAATCTCTCTCTGTGTGTGTGTGTGTGTGTATGTGTGTGTGTGTGTGTGTGTGTGTGTGCAAAGAACTAGCGGCCCGGGCGTACACACGTTCCTTCGGCGCCGCGGCTAGTACGGGAGCAGAATAGAAGAAGAAAAGGGGAAGGGAGGAGCGACAAAACACAAAAGGCAAAGATGGTGGCTCATTGCTTGCTCAAAAAACCATCACAACACTCCACATAGCTTCTCTCTCACTCTCCTTTAGCATTTTTAATAATCGGCCGACATGTGGCACTCCTCTTGAGCTTCTTTGACTTCATTTGACCTGCTCAAAATACATTTGAAGCTCAACTCTGACCTTTACACATAAAAGTCCTTTAGGGAGCAACAACAGCGTCGTCGTTGCTCTTAGAGACAAGCTTCCTCCTAAAAAAAGGTTGGGCGGGGGCATATAACAAGCCGTAGGTCAAACGGATAGAAGAAACGCCCAAAATAGAAGCCGTTTTTGAAGTCTGGTTGGATTTTTCTACGGAAAAACGCAAACGGACTTCATAAACGACTTCTATCTCGTAGGTCAAATCCGGTTGCGTTTTTCTACAAAAAAACGCAAACGGACTTCGGAAATGGCTTTTAGGCCTACCGAAACCATCCGTAGTCCATTAGGTAGTCTTAAGGAAATGTCAAGAGCGTGTATGGCAAGCCGTAGGTCAAACGGACAGAAGAAACGTCAAATACACAAACCATAGGTCAAATCCGATTGCGTTTTTCTACGGAAAAATGCAGACAGTCTTCGGAAATTGATTCTATGCCTACCGAAACCATCCGTAGTCCATTAGGTAGTCTTTAGGCAATGTCAAGAGCGCGTATGGCAAGCCATAGGTCAAACGGATAGAAGAAACGCCAAATACACAAGCCGTAGGTCAAATCTGATTGCGTTTTTCTACAGAAAAACGCAGACGGACTTCGAAAACTGATTCTACGCCTACCGAAACCATCCGTAGTCCATTAAGTAGTATTAAGGCAATGTCAAGACCGTGTATGGCAAGCCGTAGGTTAAACGGACAGAAGAAACGTCAAATACACAAGCCGTAGGTCAAATCTGGTTGCGTTTTTCTACGAAAAACGCAAATGGACTTTGGAAATGGATTCTATGCCTATTGAAACCATCCGTAGACGATTAGGTAGTCTTTAGGCAATGTCAAGAGTGTGTATGGCAAGCCGTTGGTCAAACAGATAGAAGAAACGCCAAATACACAAGCCGTAGGTCAAATCCGGTTGCGTTTTTCTACGGAAAAACGCAAACGGACTTCGGAAATGGCTTCTATGCCTACTGAAACCATTTGTAATCCATTAAGTAGTCTTAAAGCAATGTCAAGAGTGTGTATGGCAAGCCGTAGGTCAATGGGTTTGAATTAACGCCAAATACACAAGCCGTAGGTCAAATCCGGTTGCGTTTTTCTACGAAAAAACGCAAACGGATTTCGGAAATGACTTCTATGCCTACTGAAACCATCCGTAGTCCATTAGGTAGTCTTAAAGCAATGTCAAGAGCGTGTATGGCAAGCCGTAGGTCAAACGGACAGAAGAAACGCCAAATACACAAGGGATTGATCAGATCCGATTACGTTTTTCTATGAAAAAACGCAAACGGACTTCGGAAAGTGATTCTATGGTTACCGAAACCATCCGTAGTCGATTAGGTAGTCTTTAGGCAATGTCAAGAGTGCATATGGCAAGCCGTAGGTCAAACGGACAGAAAAAAAGCCAAATACACAAGTCGTAGGTCAAATCCAGATCCGAAGATAAAATCAGAACTCTTGAGATTGTTTACATGGATTGTCTGAAGAGCACATGTGTGTGTGTGTACGTATGTTGCACCCACAAATATAGGCTTTAATTTGACCAATAAAGACATGATTTACCCGGTGGTCCTAATCTCCGTGCACCTCTAGACCGAGGTGTGCGGAGATCGGGCATGACTAGAGAATGTGAGGTAGTTTACACTATTTATATATACAAGGTTAAAGAGAATCTATGCACCTTACTGTTAATTTATTGTACGACAGACACAGATCAATTATGGACGATAGGATGGCGTGTCCTTGTGTGCGATGCAAGCACCAGCTCTTTCGAAAACGAAAGATATGTGAACAGCACATACGCAACAACGGTCTCTTCCCTGCAGAGCAACTACAAGATTTGTGTTTTCGATCTCATGGTCAGGATGTAGTCGATCAATCCCCACAAATAGATATTTTTTCAACTTCATCACAGAGAAGACGAATGTCAAACGAACCACCACCAGTTGAATCTACCCCACCAACAGAGAATGTCACATTCCAAGAAGCTGAGATGGATCAAATGTTGGATGCGTTTTTTGACATGGATCCGGTTATTGAAAACCAAGGTGGAGAAACCATCCAAGGAAACAATGTCGATCAACCTCAGTCATCACGTCCACATCGAGGACATGAGAGACGTTGAGCCAGAAGGTGAGATGATGCGGAGACTTGCACAAACGCCGCTTTACAATGGTGCAAACATTTCAATTCTTCATACATCTTTGGCACTGCTTAATCTACAGTCTATTTATGGATGGTCTGACACGAGTGTCACAAAGATTTTCAGGCAAATGTACTGTATGCTTAGTATGGGCACAAAATTCAAACCAATAATCGTGGCTTTTGATGTGGTGATGTATTGACAGGTTGCTAAACGAGCAAATTTTTCCGGAAGGCAATCACATGCCTCCCTCCGGACCTGTTGCCAAGAAGATTCTTACCAGCTTGGGCATGGATTATCATAAAATCCATGCATGTCCTAAGGATTGTATACTCTTTCAAAATGAGTACACAGATCTAGTACAGTGTCCCAAGTGTGGATCAAACAGATATAGAGAGGACACACAAGGAAAATCTGTCCCTGCAAAGGTTCTGAGACACTTTCCTATCATTCCAAGAATAAAGAGCATGTTTAGGAGCAAGTCTATAGCATCTTTCATGACGTGGCATACCAACACTAGATCCACGGATGATGTGATGTGCGTGCCTGCTGACTCTCGTGAATGGAAGCACAAAGAAGAACAATGGCCTACATTTGCGGAGGAGCCTCGTTCACTTCGTTTTGGGTTAGCAATGGATGGAGTAAACCCATTTGGATTACGCAGTTCATCATGGAGCACATGGCCTATTTTCTTGGTGAATTATAATCTTCCTTCATGGATGGCTATCAAGAAAGGCCATCTATTACTGTCACTCATTGTCCCAGGAAAGTACAAAGCAAAGAACATGGACGTCTATCTGGCACCACTTATAGAAGAGCTTCAAATATTGTGGTCAGGGATTGATGTGGTTGACATGTCCCAACCGATTGGACAGCGACATGTCCATGTGCAAGGCATTCTTATGTGGACCATGCACGATTGGCCAGGTTTTGGTGAGTGTTCAGGTTAGTATCATGAAACCTTAACTTATATACAAATCTGCATCATCGCTAATTGTGCCCTGCTAATTTCTTTTTTTACTGTTTACAGGCTTGAGCTACTCTGGGAATCATGCATGTCCAAAATGCGGTCCTCGACTTGGCTTTCGCCGCTCTAATTACCTAGGCAAGACAGTCTACGAAGAGCATGGTCGATTTTTGCCTGAAGGGCATGATCTACGTGGGCCAAACATATGTAAACATGACATGCATCCACTAAAGGCGAGTGAATGGAAGAACATCTGGCTACAAAGTGGAGATTTTAACCCACATGGCATGAAGAGATTGTCTATTTTTCACGAACTGCCGTACTCGAGTGATTTGCTTATTAATCATCTACTCGACCCAATGCACATTTTTAAGAATGTGGGAGGGATCATATGGAAGACCATTACTGGAAAAAGGGAGAGCAAAGCTCAAAGAGATGACCTACTGGTTGTGGGCCGAATGCCAGAGATGTGGCCTCGACTAAAGTCCAATGGAGCGTATGCTATTCCAAAAGGTCCATGGGTTTTGAGTCGTGCTGAAGAGCAACAAGTGAAGAAGACCATATCTTCTTTCCAGACTCCTACTGGGTGCATGCGATGTTTGAAAACGGCCTTTACTAGAGATGACAATCTTAGTGGTCTTAAGGCATGATTGGCACAAATTTTTACAGTTTATCTTACCAATTGCCATAAAATATTGTTTGACACATGACATCATATGTACCATTTATAAAATTAGTGAGCTAGTGCGTTGGATCTCATCAAAAGAGATAAGAAAGGACAACATAGATGCAGCTTGCTTGAATGCAATCGAAGCAGTGTGTATGGTGGAGAAGTATTTTCCAACGAACATTCTTACCATCCAAATGCATTTGCTTGTGCATGTGGTCGATGAAGTTGCAGTTGCTGGAACCGTCAACATCAGATGGATGTTCTTCTTGGAGAGATTCATGAAGACTTTAAAGGGGTTCGTTCGTCAAAGAGCTCGTCCTGAGGGTAGCATGGTTGAAGGATGGCTTGTGTAAGAGTCTCTAGTTTTCATCAGTGAGTTCTTGGGTTCAATTGATCCAAAGATGCCCCGATTGTGGACTAATGAGACCAACGCCAAGGTTACAGGGGACGAGCCGCAAGGACAAGGCGTAGTGAGAAAGATGGATCTCAGAATGCGAGAAAAGGTTATGAGATTCTGTCTACTCAACTCAGAGGCAATGCAAAAGTGGTTAGAGAATTACGAAGAGGAAAAGCAAGGACGTATTAAAGAACATTTGCAGTTCAAGCACAATCGTGCCACTAGAAACTTGCCTTATCTTGACCATCTTCAGAAGCTGCCAGACTTTCCTACTGGTCGATGGTTAGATGCAACAATTTTGGAGGCAAAGCGAAACGGAGTGTTGATTACTGAAGAAGAAGAGGAGATGTCAAGGGGTTGCGACTGGCATGTAAGTATTTCTACAACTTCTTTTTAAAAAATCCATATGGTCTACATTGCTTTAGTAAACCCTAAACTATGTGATTTATGTGCTTGTAGTATCACAAATACGGAGCTTTGTGGTCCCATGGGAGACACTTCAGAGTGCAGCGGATAGACGAACGAAGGGTGACCCTTCGATAGTGGGGTTAGAGCAAGCTTAGTCCAAGAAAGTCGGGCCAGTGCCAGTGATGAAAACACAGAGATTGGTCAGCTTGAATACTTTGGCTACATCCAAGACATTTTGAAGATTAGCTTAAGAAAGTTTGATACTTTTATCTTTGATGTCAAGTGGTTCAGAGTTATTACTAGTGGACCTAATGCAACTGTACGCAGAGATAAGAGTGGATTAATTCAAGTGAACTCTAGGCGGGTGTGGACAGATGCTGGAGATACATTTGTACTTCCACATCATTGTGAACAAGTTGTGTTCACAATAGATCCACTATGGAATGAGAAGGATGAAGAAAATTTGTCTAAACCACGCTGGCTGTTTGTCGTTCAAGTTGCTCCACGGAGCAAACAAGTGTGTGAAGGATTGGATATAGAGGTTGAACAGTTGCAAGACTCAGAGGCACAGCAGACGGATGAGGATTTCGAAGTAGGGGTCAGCGATCAACAAATGCCAAAATCAGAACATGGAGATGACACCCTAAATGCGGAGAGCAATAACGAAGTGGAGTTTGATGATGAAGATGCGTAAGTACAGATTGATATAGATATTTTTGGCGCATCAGCTCTCATAGAAGATGAGAGAATGACCACTGATTTTTGTTAAGATGTAATTTGTAATGAACACTTGCGACATCAATTAAATATAGTGATTTTTGTTACAGTTTCGTTTTTTATGTTATTTGTATTGCTTAAGTTGTTGAATAGTGAATTGACGTATTTTTGTTGTTCTTTGAATTTAAGTTTTGCAGCCATGGTCGACGACGACTATACATACTCTCCAGACTTTAGTTTCCCAGTCACTCCGGCCGGCATGTCACCCAAGCAGATGGGTAGCTTCTTGTCGCAGTTTACACCTGAGAAGATTGCTCACGCGCAGGCTCTTTGGGGTGTAGGCACCTCCAGACCTAGTACATCTGGTCCTACACCTAGGACTAGTGTGCCTCCTACCCCCTTGAATAGTGTGTCCCCGAGTCCGATCGGCACTACACCTCCGACGAGTGTACCAGTTACACCGAGGAGTGGCCGGTCTTCTTCGAGATGGTCTAGGCGTCGTTCATGTGTCTCTTCTAGAGGCGGTGGTTGTTGTGGTGACAGTGCTATCGATGCTTCCACACCATCGAGAGCGCATCCACCGCTCTCTTCAGTAGACAGTTCACCAGCGAGCACACCACGTACACCTTGGGGATCACATGAGCATGATCCTAGCAAGGTGTATACGACCAGAGACGGAGCTGTGGTCATGGATATGGCCGTAAAGGCCATGCGACAGAGGATACGACAGCTTTGCACAATGCAGTTTGGCCATTCTATGATGGAGCATTGGGATGCTCAGGATGAGGAGAGGAAAAACTACATCGTTGAGGCCATTCATAGGGAGTACATGCTGGCAGAGGGGTACGATAAAGTCTCGAATGACTGGATCTTGGGTGTGGCGATTGGCACCATGTCACATCGTCGATCAAAGGCAAGAGTCAAATTCAGGAACAATGAGCCGAAGCCGGAATGGTTGGACGCAGGGGAGTGGACAACGATTGGTAGAGAGCTGACGGAGCATCCTGAGTGATTCTAGCAACAGAGAGAGGCAGTTAGAGCACGTTTAGATTTTGCTAGATCATCACACCTTGGGAGTGGAGGATACGACACGCTTCACTATACGAGTTTGTAAGTATCATAAAAACGCTTTGATGAACTAAATGTATATGTGTTATTTTCATATTTATTTATTGTTAAGTGTTTGGTTTTGTGTTAAGTAAATGTATATGTGTTATTTTCATATTTATTTATTATTAAGTGTTTGGTTTTGTGTTAACTAAACGTATATGTGTTATTTTCATATTTATTTATTGTTAAGTGTTTGGTTTTGCAGGAACTTGCAATGAAGCGTCCTCCTACACATGGAAAGGAGAAGTATGGCTACAAGCATGGGCTTGTAGCTCTTTTGACACAGCTAGCGAAGGAGGGAGAGGCCATCGACGACTGGGAGGCCTTGCCTTGAGGGACAGAGTTCATAGATTTGTATTGGTAGCTAGTTTTGTATATATTCATGATTGTATATATACCGACATTTACACTTATAGTTACATGTTTTTACTTTTTGTTATCTGTTCATGGTCGGTTAGCAGATAGATGGATTTATGTTGTGATTATATATGGATTGAGTTATGTAATGAAGTCATGAAAATTCTTCTTGCTCAAGTGTTTGTAATCAATTTATGATATGGTTTTGGATTGGTAAATGAAGTTATGGTATGACTTGTTGTAGACATACTTCCCCGCTTATTGGTGCAATTCAATTTTGTTATGCTTATTGTTTAGGATTGAAAAAGATTTGGTTATGCTTATGGTTATGGTTATGGTTATGGTTATGTTTATGTTTATGGTTATGCTTATTGTTTTATGCTTATGGTTAACAAAGATTTGGTTGTGCTTATTGTTTTATGCTTATGGTTGACAAAGATTTGGTTATGCTTATGGTTGACAAAGACTTGGTTATGCTTATTGTTTTATACTTATGCTTATGTAATGTTGAATAAGTACTTGATCAACAGTTCTTGAATTCGCTCTTTAGCGAGAAACAGAGTGGTGGATTGTCGTATCTTTTGCACTCCTCTTTTGAGTAGTGAGAGTTCGTTTATGTTGCTTCAGTACATGTAGCAGTAGCAACTAACTCTCTCTGCACATAAGTGGAGTGCAATTGCTTTTGCACTTCTCCTTTGAATAGAGAGTGCTGCTTTTTGCTGCTGCAGCACATGCGGCAACATTCAATACTTCTCTCTGTCCAAAAATCGAAAAGGTGGAGTGCGGTTGCTTTTGCACTCTTCCTTTGGGCAGAGAGGGTTGGTTTCTATTATTGCAGTATATGCAGCAGCAACAGCCAGCCCTCTCTGCCCAAAAAAAATTTGCAGGTTTGGGTGTCGGTATAGGCGCTGCTATATGCGTCAGAATCGACCTATAATTTGCAGCGTGTATTTAGATGAACATACCGACTCGTATATAATCGTCCATTCATAGGTTTCATACCGACGCGTATATAATAGCTTATTTGGGTGCGTATTTCAGCGCTTATACCGACGCATATGCAAGCGTTTATACCGACGCATAATATACCGACGCGTATATAAGCGTGTTGATTCCGAGGCGGATATCGACGCGTATACCGACTTAGTTCATTTTAAAAATAAACTCAATCCTGTCGGTAGACGCGCCGGTATTCGCGCGACATGTTGTAGTTTTTTATGCTTGCGCTCTGCATCAATAAAAAAATATCGCGCCACAACGCAATAGGGAGCTCTCTTCATGATATGGGTGGTCACTATCGCGTTGTGACGCGACAACCAAATGTCGTGCAACAACGTGATAGGGAAGTGCATCCACGATATGGGTGGTCTCTATCGCGTTGTGACGTGACATCCTAATGTCGCACCACAATGCGATAGGGAGAAGCATCCACGATATGGGTGGTCCCTATCATGTTGTGGCGTGACACTCTTTATCGCGTTGTTGCAGGCCATCAAGAGTATCGCGCCACAACACAATAAGGAGTTTTGGCTGCAGTACACTTCCCCTTCTTGTGTTGTGCTGCTACACTTTTCCTTGTTGGCGACACAACGCAAGGAGGGGGTTTGGTTGATCAAGGCCCATCCCATATCGCGTTGTGCTGTGACAACGACATAGTCGACATGCAGTATGCCACATGTCCTCCATGCGGTGATGCACCCTTCCCAATGAAGATGAGTGACTCAATTAAGTGTGGCCGCTGCCACATGCATATTCCACGTTTAGTAATGATGATGATGTTCTTGGCGCTTATATAATGTTTCTATTTTCGTATACCCCACTGTTGTTTGACCTTTGTCCTCACCTCTTAAGAGTCACCATTTGCGACCTAACCTTCTCATTGCTCAATGTTCTTCTTTTTCTTTCGCACAACGCTTTCCAGGGCAAACACTTGTTTCCGTGGCTTGCACGGAGCAGACCGCAAGGAAGGTTTACCCGCAAGACAACCAACCTTCATCCTCAAGAGTTGCAGGAAAAACCCTGCCTAATCTTCGGGCAACAATGCGTAGCCTGGAGGTACGAGCAGAACTGAAGCATTTTGCTTGAGCTGCACAGACTCAAGAGGCATATCTCTCTGGCTATTCCTAAGTTACCCTTCTAAAGAGTAGTTTTCCAAATTTATGAGAGCACAAATTTGGATTATATATGTGCCATAAGTGCGATGGGTTGCCTCCACAAGGCAGCCAAGGACTTTCTGATTGAGCTGTTCTAAGACAGCTACGTCCTCACAGCTCATGCTCACAAAGTGATAGTAATGCCCCAGGATATCAATTCTCTTAGGCTGTTACATTTCAGGTACAATAAGACCCTTGCACTAGTCCATCTATCTGATAAGAGAACGGACAACATTTTGACAATCCCTCCAAACATTTTGACAATCCCTCCAAAGTGAAGGTGTACAATGTGAGCACCACACATCACACGTATGCCACACGTTTGTATGTGGAATGAGCCCAAGAGTTACTTGTGGAAGAGCCTTCAACCGAGTCAAATGAACGGGAGATGTTAGCAGCAATTGACCAAGCTAACACTGAGACCCTAGGTTTTCTTGGCCCAACTTTCGATGTAGCACTTTTGGTTTGGGGTCAAAATTTATAATTTTGTTTTGGCCTTCATGAGATAGCTATTTTTTGAAATAGTGAGAGGGACCAAATTATAAATTTTGATCTCTAGCATGTTATATTATTTTTGCAGAGGTATTTATTTGATTTTGGCTAACTGGAGATCCTCACCAATTAATTTTCTCAATTTGCAGCATGCTGGTTTCCAACCTTTCATGGACTCAACAATTCGAGGTAGCCGTTTTGGATTCACAGCTGTTAGTCGTGCTTACCTCGGAAACCACTTCCCTGATAGAAGTCTTTGATTGGTTTCAACGAGTCAACATGGACACGACAAAAGTTTTACTTTCAGCTTACAACAAAAAATAAGTATTTTTTATCTGGCTAATTTAAAATATTTTTTATATTATTAATAGAGAAAACTAATTCCTTGTTTTATGCAATCAATTCACATTGGAGCCTTGTTGGACTAAACATTGAGCGCGAGCGTTGCTACCTTGCAAAGAGTCTGCGCATGGTTTTCATGGGAATGTCCGAAGGTACATAGTTACTTGTTACTATGGGAATGTCCGAAGGTACATAGTTACTTGTTTCTTGATTCTGCGATTTTGATGCAACATGTGGTCACCATATGCTATGTCTTGCAGGTCTCTTCAAAAACTTGTCACTACATGGGAAGCATTGACCCAAGACAGTGTTTGGGAAGATATGATGATTTTGAGTTGCAAGGTCCCAAAACAAGACGACGGGCATACTTGTGGATGGAAAGTTCTTGCAAATGCGGAGCTTCTTTTGGAACATATTTATGCTGACGAGCGTAGAAGTGTAAGTGCAATGTTTTGCTTTTGTAATTCTTGCACACAAGATTTCTTTAAATTACATATAAAAGCTAGGGAATTCATTTGCAGGCAAGGAACCCGGTAGATTATTTGAACGTTCATGTGGAGGCGTTCAGGATGACGATGATCCAGAATATGATCAACCTTGTGGAGACTCGTTCTCTAGGAGCCATCGATGCACTTGTCGTGCCACCGCCACGACCACAACCTCGGCCTCCACCTCGGAGGTACGAAGCAACACCTCAATCAACGACAGACAAAGTGCCTGGACCTGCCTCCCCTCGTATTTCTGGCCACTGAGCCTCTAGTCTTTGTGATACCCAATTTTACCGAGGAAGATGGGGCCACTGCACAATCTTTTTCTCAACCCCAAACCCCTCACCCAACCCCCAGACCGTCTCTTGAGCCTTTACATTTCACTCATGATAATCAAGTCCGAGAGAGCTCCCCTCAATTGTAAATGAGAGCTACTCATCAATGGATTTAATTAGACATTACTGTGTAAATTATTAAACCCAATATAAAGACAACTTGAGTCAATTTTGAAAAGATAAAAATTTTCTCATGCTTTATTTGCGAGAAATTCCTTAACAATTCATTTTCGCATGAATATAGATTGCAAGATTGTTGTGAACAGCTTTCTTTGATATTCGCCGTTCAGAGCAATGTGATATACTGTGTGAGCCGTCTCTTCAATCAAGAGTTGCATTGCCCTTGAAACAGTCAGTCATCCTTTATCTCTGCGCACAATGTCGTCTTCTCCTTTCTCTGAGGCACCTGTACAATAGTTAATTGAACAATTAGATTAGACCAATATTTGGTGATGATAACCAGCAGGGAAATAACTAATGCTGCATTAATGTTTACATATACAAAACATACTACCTTTCGCATATTGCACTGGAAAAGATATTTTGGAGGCAAGTTGAGGTCAACCTCGTCCTCCAAAACCTCGCGCACTTGTCGTAGTGTCACATTGCCTTGAATGCTAAGAACAGTTAGCAATCAGGTCCACACCATACCTCAAGCATTGTCAAAAGGATTATTCAGGTCATCAGTTAAATCTTGGTCCAAAGCTACTAGCAGATGACCATTCACTCAATGCCACCTTATGTAGTAGAAGGAAGCTATGAAATATTGAGAAGCTATCATGCACTTACAGATAACTTCTTATTTACCTTGCATAAGATGCCATCAGCATCATGGACATCCCAAGATTCATCCATAAAATTGACGCATTTCTCTATCTTGTAGAGTAGCATAGTTCCAGTCTTCCCAATCTCTTCATCATGGAAAAAGTCGATGAACACATGCATGGGCATGAAGATTGAAACACGTACCAGCCGACTAGCAAAATTTGGACTTAAGCACTTTTGTATTTCCTGATGGAGCTTTATTCTGAAACACTCAGGGGTTTTAGATGAAGGGATTGTCCACTCTAGACTTGTTGGAATTAGGGTTGTAGAGAAAATCACACAGCTTGGAGAAGACGAAGGAAGCTCAAAGCACACAATAGAGAGTGTGTTACTTAGTGTGCAATGGAAAGATAGATAGCCCTAGAGTGATGGGCATATATACAATTCACGAGGGAGAAAACCTCCTAAAGAGGGAAAAATGCCCCGATGGTCCTAGTGTGTTCACACACATCACTACCACATGTATATGGTAACAAATCCCCCCTTGATGTGGTGAACAAGAGCTCGCACATGAGTAAAGGGTTTCCATGCCTTGAGGACATTCACTCCACAAAGGAGAGTAAGCCCAAAGATTTGCAGAAAGATTCAAGCTTCTCACGAGACAATGCCTTTGTGAAAAGATCTGCAAGGTTGTCCTGTGTTGGTACATAAGCCAAGATGATCTCTCCTGCTGAGAGCCTCTCCCTGACATAGTGGTAATGCACCTCAATGTGCTTTGTGTGAGCATGAAAAACTGGGTTCCTTGCAAATGCCACTGCGCTCTGACTATTAGTGTAGATAGTGTTGGCAGTGTCCTGTCCAACACCCAAATCAGCCATAAGGCATCTGAGCCATACACACTCAACCGTAGCTGTGAAGACTGCCCTGTACTCAGCCTCACAACTAGATGTGGCCATAGTAGGTTGTTTCTTGCTCAACCGTGATATACATGAGCTGCCAAGCATGAAACAAAATCACTTGTGGACACTCACATGCCAAAACAACCAGCCCAATCTGAGTCCAAAAAAGCATGTAAATCTGGTGGCAATGATCCCCCCTTGGGATAAAACAGCCAAGATGTAAAGTGACACTAAGGTAGCAAAAAATCCTCTTGACAGCCTGCCAATGCTTAGACCCTGGGCTATGCATAAGTTTGCTAACCTGTGAGATTGCAAATTGAATATCCAGCCTCGTGTTGCATACATAAATAAGGCAGCCAACAACAATTTGGTAAAGAGTGACATCAGCAGGATCACTAACATCATGAAGAATCAATTTTAAAACTGTTTCCATAGGAGTGGCAATAGGTTTGCAATCCTCAAGTCCAAATTTACATATCAATGTCTCTTTGTAACTTTTTTGACACAAGGCAATACCACCATCACAATGCTTAAACTGTATGCCCAAGTAATGATGCAACATCCCCAAATTTTTCATCTTGAAAGTAGGATTCAAATTAGCCTTAAATTCAGCAATGTGTCTCTCATTTTTTCCAGTGATTCGCAAATCAGCTACATAAAGAACCACAATGAGAAGTACATCACCCTCACACTTTACATACAATGTGCTTTCTGTTGGACTGTTATACGAAAGCCTCATTTCACCAAATGAGTGTCAGCCTTCTCATACCAAGCATGAGGAGATTGCTTCAACCCATACAAAGCCTTCTTACATCTGCACACTTTGTCCTCTTGTCCTTTCTTGACAAACTTCCTCAAATATGTCACCATTTAAGAAAGCAGTAACAATGTCCGATTGATGTACATCCCAACCAAAATGAGCTGCCAATGCACATAGAAAACAAACAGTAGTCATACAACAAGTGGGAGCAAAAGTTTCTTCATAATCTATGCCTTTCTGTTGCGCATAGCCTTTTGCAACAAGTCGAGCCTTATGGTGATCAACCTCACCATCCGCCTTGTGTTTCAACTTGTGAACCCACTTTGTACCAATGGCCTTTTTGCCAGGAGGAAAATCACATAGTCCATGTGTCATTTTCTATATGTGCATCATATTCTGATTGCATGGCAGCCATCAAATATTTTGAATGTTGTGCTTCATCAAAAGACAGAGGTTCCTCAACATCATGTAAGATAGAGACAACCAAAGCATAACAATCCGATGCATGGCTAGAGCCTGAATGAGTACAACTAGACAAAGGTGCATCCAATTTACTGTCACGTAATCTATGCACCAGCCATTTTTGGCATACCTCTAGCCTGCTCATTTTCAGCCCTTTCCTCATCAAGTACATCATGTACATCTGCATCAGTAATAGGCTGATCTGTAACGTTTTTGGAAACCCCCATAGGTTGTACATTTTCCACATTGGAATTTACATTTGCACTTCCACCACTGAAAAGAGGCAACAAAGTGTCATAAATATCTTGTGAGCTTACATGACTGTCTCTAGTACATGACAGTAAGGACTGAACAAAATCTTCAACAAACACTACATCCCGTGAAACCAGAATACACTTTTTTTGTGGATGATACAACCTGTAACCTTTGCTTTCAGCACTATAACCAACAAAAATGCATTTGACAGCCTTATTATCCAATTTCTTGCACTGTGTTTGTGGCACCAAAGCATATGCCAAATAGCCAAAAACATGCATGTGCTCAATAGAAGGCTTTCTATCCTGCCATGCTTCATATGGAGTAATAAATTTTAAAGCTTTGGTAGGACACCTGTTTAGTACAGAAGTGGCACACATGATGGCCTCAAGCCAAAAAGAATGCGGCAAAGCTTGACTTTTGACCATACATCGTGCCATTTCTGTAAGTGCCATTAACCATTTCTGCAACAATTTCATCACCAAATTTGAGATCATGAATTGTACATCTGTCATCCACAAATTTGACTACAAGTCCAAGTTTAGCAAGTGCAGATACAGACAAAAGATTCTTCTTGATCCCAAGTACATAAAGTGCATCGACAAGTATGAAAGTAATGCCATTTGGAGCAGTAAGCACAATCTTTCCAACTCCTTGAACCAGGTAAGAGGCATTGTTGGCACAAGTGACTGAATTCCCATGAGGGACAGACTTGAGAGAGGTGAACAATTCACAATGTGAGGTAATGTGCTTTGTAGCACCATTGTTGAAATACCACACATGTGAATATGCAACAACTGACATGCATGCATTATGAACAATAGGATTGTAAGTGCACTCTGCACTAAAAGAACATTTTGTATCAACATCAACATCACAGTCTCCTTTCACAGAAGACTCATCAATGGTTGCATTTGTAGTGGAACCAGCATTTGCAGTGGAACCACCCTCTTTCTTCTTAGCCTGCTTGATCATTAGCTTTACAATAATGACAACGCATCTTCTTTTTGCCCTTATCACCAAAATTTCCAGATGAATTGTTGTCAGCAGAAGCATTAGAAACAAAAGTTTTTCCACTCATAACAGAACTATAAGAAGTGGCTGCATTGCTGTTACCACCCTTTCTTTGAGAAGCAATAAAAATCTTGTTCCACTGCATGTTGCCTAGTCCTGTTTTTTTTGGAAAGTGAATCTTGCAACAATAATGTGCATAATGCATCAAACTTGACAACTTCAGGATTTCCTTGGGTTATAAGTCTCCAAGTACCAGTAAAGTCTGGTAAGAATCTGGTAAGTCTTCAAGAATAGTCTGCACAAAGGAACTGTCTGAAATGACTTCACCTGCAGAAATAAGTTGCTCATTGATATCCTTATCACCAGTAAGGAAAGTGTCCATATCATCTTCCTCATGCATAATCTTCGATTCCAGCTCTTTACGCAACAAAGCAATTTTAGCCTCATTGCGGCTTGCATATTTAGACATGCTAGAATATCCCAAGCCTGTTTTACAGATTTTGTTGAACGAATGTGAGGAGTAATGGTGTGCTTCATAGACAATGCAATAAACGCATGAGCTTGCACATCCTTTACATCCCAACAAGATTGTTCTACTGTAGGCAAAACAACTCTAATAGCAGTAATCCTTACAGCAAGACCTGCCACATCCTCAACATCACCTACATCCTCAGAACCAGGACGTACATCAATGCCCTGCAAAATATTCCAGATGCCCTTTGACACAAGAACATGTTGCATCATGTAAGCCCACATAGGGTAATTGTCCCCATCCAATCTGTCCTCAATAGCAAACATCTTGAACACATCTGTGTTGTTGTCAGCCATGGAAAATGCCTGCACTTGATGTGAAAACTGCCCAAAATGAGGAGAAACTGAGTGCGACGAGCACGTGCTATATAGCATAACCCGCACTAGGCTATATGGGGCATTTTGTGCAGTATTTGGCATTGACAAAAATTCTGCACAAAATGACAAAATTGTCTGCATAGACCTGGTTGTAGTGAAAACGGAGGCCGAAATGAGCCCGAATCAGAAATCTGAGCAGACTAAGCTCTACGAGCTTACCCAAAACTTTTGTCGACTTGCGAACGCTGGCCAAAGCTCATAGAAATCGGAGAAAGTGAGCAGGAGTCTGTGCTGGAGTTACTGGCGACGACTAAGCCCGAGAGGACACAACCTACTCTGATACCAATTGTTGGAATTAGGGTTGTAGAGAAACGCACACAACTTGGAGAAGATGAAGGAAGCTCAAGGCACACAATAGAGAGTTTGTTACTTAGTGTGCAATGGAAAGATAGATAGCCCTAGAGTGATGGGCATATATACAATGCACGGGGGAAAAGACCTCCTAAAGAGGGAAAAAATTGGCCAGGCAATCCTAGCGTGTTCACACACATCACTACACATGTATATGGTAACAAGACTGTCCTTCAAAGGAACCGTGAGATATTCTAGAGTTCCAAATCCAAGAGCAGAACACGGAGCATTATAAAAGTGGTCAAAGAAGAAAATCCCCCTTTCAGCCAACGCTCTTCTGGCGCTAGTGTTATAAAGTAGCTCTCCTGCAGTTGCATGGAATGCATAAAAAATTCCAATAATGCAATCCATCGGATGCGAGTCTTCTTTATGAAAAGGATAAATATCTACAACTGGTAGGTTAAACACACAATACATGAGTGAAGAGTAAAATCTATTGTGGATGTAAGAAAACTTACAAATTGGTCGGTTTGTTGAAAGTTGGCGTTGTTCGTAGATGCAACTTTGAGTGCATATATGCGTGTTCAATGAGAACCTCTTTGACTGTTTTGCCCGTTTGTGACAAGAAAAAGTTTTTCATCCTATCTTTGTAACTGTTCACAAACTCGTTGCTCGTGTGCTTTCTCTTCCTGGTCTGTAGGAGAACCCAAATTCCAATTGTAATGGTGATGGAAAGTCATCGACCGTTGTCCAAATCGAGGCTGTTGAAAATTTTGACAGACTTAATACTTGCGGATAGTCGTCGAGGTCTTCTGTTCTCCATTAGCAATTCTTCTTTGGCAAGATGTACAACACATATGTGAGAGGGGTAGTGTTTCCGAGTGCAAACACAATACAGTCAAATGCAAGCAGAATAGTTAGTTGAGCGTAAATGAATGAGAATGAGCGGGAAAACTATGAAGTCTCTCCTATAAAAAAAAAGTGCGCACAACTGCATTGAGTGTGAGTTATGGTACATTTGTCCTTTATCCAGTCCTGACAAGAAAGATTCGAGTAAATCACAATGTATATTAGTGTTAAAGTTTTTTATGCAACTAAAGATTGTTTTTTGAAAATGCTAAAATTTGAGATAAAAACAAGGAAAATCCGAGCTACCATTACGGTAGCCCGCCATCCGTTGGTCGCGTTGCATTCTCTCTCTAACGCTAAAAGGACCAAATTTGAGTCCAAACTTTCCCTAATGCATTTCAATCAAAATGTTCACATTGCACTACATCGATTTATCTAAAGTGGAAGTTTTTGGCTTTCACACATTATGATAATCTATAATTTTTATCACTTATAAAAAAAACAATATATATAAGTCACATCATTTCACATTGCACTATATCGATTTTATATCTAAAGTGCCAGCTTATGACTTTCACACATTTTTACAATAATTGATAATATTATTCAAAACTTGGAATTGATTCTCATTGTAGCATGATAATCAATCGCAGACCTCGACGCCATATCTATCTGAAGTGAAAACGTGAAGTTCTTACACTCCACAATTGATTTTTGAGCGCTTATCTATCTACAGTTGTTGCACGTGTACAATCACACGTATGATAGATCTAGCAATCCAAATAAAGATAATTAAATATCAATATATTGGACATGATATTCATAAATTTTAATTAAAGTGAGAGCATAGTGTGACGGCTCTACACTGGACAAAAAAATTTCTACCTATGTTCACTTTGAGGTGAGAAAATCTCTGCACGTCAAAATCAATCACTAAACTAAATAAAACTGACCTCTATTATATTATATTTTGCAAACTGATTACCTTATGAGAGAGTACACTCTGCACACAACGGAAACATGTAAATTATATCACTAATTCACTTCCACAAAATCTCTGCACGTCAAAATCGATCACTAAACTAAATAAAACTGACCTCTCTAATTATATTGTATTTTGCAAACTGATTACCTCATGTGAGAGTACACTCTATACACAACGACAATGTGTAAATTATATCACTAATTCACTTCCACGTGGCAATAAACTGAGCACATAGCTAGCGACTCCTTTAAAATAAACACCTTGCAATGAGTGAGAGTCTGAGGTCTACACAACATACAAAGCTTATACTATTTGACCCTAGCAGAAAATTTTAGTCAAATTTTGATTCAACAATTTAAATTATTTTTGGACAAATTTATTTTCAAACTATGCTATAGATTTCAAAGTCAAAAGAATTTTTTTATTTCTATTTAATTTCTCACATGGATTACATTTTGTGATGTCAAATGAGCTTAAGAGGGTGCATTGCCGTTTTATATAGAATTTTTTTCGATCAAACATGTCTTCGAGCAAAGTTTTTCTCAATCAAAGAACCTTTCAATCAAAGTTCTTTTCAATTGAAAAGCTAAGAAGTTATATGGGAGGTCGATTTTGCTAACATGGCATCGTATAAAACGACCGTATAATTTGAGTCAACGAATAAAATGCTCATTTTTAGCGTATTATTCGTCTCTTGAATAATGAATAATGCTACTTAGGTTAACAAACTTGTAGATATCAATGAGGTTGGCACATGCCAAAGGATGTGCATGTTCAAAGGGAGTGAATTTCATGTTGCTCCACCATCTACAACAAAAGAAGGGTTTTGCCAATGTTCGAGAAAATCTTGTCGCAACTTAAACTTGAGACAATTATGAGGATGTTAGTTGGGAGGAGGGTAAATAAAACAAAAACAAAACATCCGCTTAGATTTGCAAGAAAGTAGTAATCTCTGCATGTAAATTGTTTTATAGAAATATGTATATGTTTGAGATTAAGGTTTCATTGGAACAATGTCCCGGGCTTGGCTTCGGGCTTCCTATATTATGGGATTTGGCCACTGAAAGATGGGTGCCAAACTTTATGATGGGCACTAGGAATTTTACCCAAGGGATTTGGGCAATATACAATGAAATTTGGGCACTTGAATATTGTAAGGGTGCCCATCTTTGGGCCTTTGAACAATTTGAGTACTAGGCATTTTTGGCTTTGGAAATGGCACCCCATGGTGAGCAAGTATAAAATGAGTAGCACCAGCATGGCTTCGCTTGCACAGTGCTCGGATGAGCTTGCCATAGAAGCAAAAAATCATAAGCATAGCATGGTGAAGTTTTTGGCACCAATGGTGGTTGAATTTGTGCAGATTGAGATTCCCAAGAACAACATCATCAACAATGTCACGCACACCTTGTCACGGTGCCATGACAATAGATGATGGAGGTGTCTCAAAATAGGGAAAAGTGAGACTTTAGGGGAGCTATTCTTGGAAGAAAGGGTGGATACAAGAGGAGGTATCTTACCTGCTTAGAGGAGGATCGGTGGGCTCATGAAGGAGGAGGAATAGAGGGGGTGTCTTGGCTATCTCTCTTGGAGGGTTTTGGGATTGTTTCTTTCTTTCTCTTGCTCTTGAAATTAAAGTAGGGAACATTAGGAAAAAATTGGACCCCCTTGGGGCCATGTAAGGATTCCTAATTTTAAGGGATTACAGCTAATTTTGTAGGGGATGGAGGGAACAAAGACAATAAATAGGGCTACTTTTGTAGCTCTCTCTAACTTCTCTCTAGATAGGAGAGGGGGGGAAAGTAGGGAATGAGGGTGGTAAAGTAGGAGGAAGAGGGGGGATAAAGTAGGAGAGAGAGGGGAGTAAAAAGAGAGAGAGTAAAAGTAAAGAGAAGAACCATTCTCTCTCTACCTATCACCAAACAAAGAGAGTAAGTAGTTATGACAAAATCCTTTTTTCAGTTCGTGCATCAATTTACCCCAAAAAAATGAATTTTTTATAAAATCTTCAAAATGGATCTTTTAAGGTTTCAAAAGGTTCCTATATATATATATATATATATATAAAACAATATTTTTTTAGAAGAATCTAGTTTATATAAGCTCCAAATTTAAAATTCCTTGGGTCCCTCTCTACATTAACTCCAAAAATAAATAGATAATGCCACATCATCAAAACGTCCATTTAATAAAGCCTAAAAATTGAAATTTTTAAAATTAAAAAATTTCCCTCCTTTGAGCTCAAAAATTGAACCTATATATGAAAAAATATATTTTTAAGGCTTTTTATCCCAAAAATTGTCTGTTTATCCCAAAAAGTATATCTTATCAAATTTTTTTCCCATCATAACTTTTCACCATGTCTCTTCGCGACATAACCAATGAATCACCTGCGCCGTCATCTACTAGGTCAACTAATGTCAGTCTGCGTCTACCGATCGAATTTGCTCCCACAAAAAAAATATGACGAGAAAGCATCTCAACCGGCATCCGTACGATGGTTTCGAGGAGAAACCAATGTTGACTTGTGGTTTGATGGAGGGTTGTATCCAAAAGATTCGCTCGTGGGCTGTCATCCGACATTCGGTACACTCCCAAGCTTAATCAAATATGTGGGAGAAGGAGAACGTGGTCTTCTTGGGTATTGTAAGAGATTGGACTCCAATCACGCAGGTGCGTCGGCATATTTCCGACAACAATGTCGAGTGTTAAACATTCATTCCACAAATCTGCAATAACAATTACATTCCACAGAGAAACAACTCAAGGATCTTAAAGAGAAGATGAAAGCTACAGAAACAGAGGTAACTAAGCTATAGATTGCAATGATGCACCTAAAAGCCACTCCATTTGGCATGCGTGAGCATAAGAGGGAGTTCTCTTCCATTGACAACTTAGCCTCTAATGGAGGGGCACGTAAGAAGCGGATCACGGCAACCAGGTATTTTTTTTAATTCACAGTGTTCATAACTCTCAAATAATTTCCATCAATTTGTAACTTGGTTCACCTTTGAAATAAGACATATATACAAGATGTGTGTGGAAGTTTTAGACAAGAGGACCGTTGCAATCTTCTCCTAGGATGCATCTCAAAGGAAGATATACTTTACATCATAGGTTGTGAAAAGGCCAAACACATGAAAGATGCCATCACAAAGGAGATCCTAAAAAAGATCTCTAACCTTGTTTCTGAGGATGATGTCAAGAGAGCTTGTGATGAGGTTGGGATCATCACAAATTCATACCATGCACTTCATGGATTGATGAAAGATGCATTACGAGAGCAAGCCATCCACCGAGAATTTATTTCCTATTCCACATAGGGTCCGACTTGCAAAAAAAGAAAACAATGATCTCGTTCGGGAATCCCTTGGCGAATACAAACACATTGAAGGATCCATGGTGTACTCTTCCACGAGTGCCAAGTTACGTGGTAATATAAAGGGAGGCAATACTATTCTTAATGGGCAAAGTCTTTTAGTTATCATCAATTCAACAATATTTTTGTTGACTTGAAACGACTACAACGAGCTATGGTTAAATTTTATGCTTTGTCTCCACAAGGTAATACAAATTGTAATGTCATTTTTTATTTGTATTGAATATCATTTAGTATAAAAATTCAATTCCTGTGTTGTTTCAGTACTTGGAGAGAAGCTCATATTTATTCTTAAGCTAGATGAATGTCAAATTGTCAAAGGACGGAGATTGGAACGTATGAGTGTGACACTCATGAATGAGGCAATGTTTTTTGCAAAAGTCGATGCTATTGGTGATCATTCTCAGAAACCATCATTTAGTGTACAATCGGAAAAAGAAATATGGTGGTTAGGAGCTTCTGAAGTTCCGAAAGAGACTCATGAGGTGTTGGCATGGGTCTTCTCTATGATCCCCTGGATCACAGAGGTTATTAAGGCACAACTAGAGGGAGAAAAACTAGAAGTAGATGGAGTAGGTACATTTTGATGTTGAGTGGCACTTAGGAGGTGATCTAAAAAAAATCAAATGTATACTTGGGTGTAAACAAGGTGCTTCATCACTTATTCTTTGTCCATATTGTGTACGAGGATACAAAGAGAGTACTCGTGGCTCCACGTCTTCAAAGAAAAATGTCAAGGGAAGTCAGGCAACAGGGTCAATGGATGATGATGCAAGGGATTGGGTGTGCTCGGTGTTGAAGTTTCCTATCATGGAGGTCCCCAATCGGTCGACAAAAGATAAAACATGGCATCCCATTATCAATTTTCCACTTACAAATGTACACTTTTGCACTTTGCATGCCTTTATGCGTATGTTTGATCGCTTGTTAAAGCTTCACATAGAGTATGCTTTCACAATGAAACCACTTTCCAGATCCGTGGAAGCCATTGGAATAGTTGAAACAATTCTAAATTCGATTGGATGTCATGGTGGCAATGTTTCTATCATCGGTGAGGTGGAAAATATGCATGAAGTGCCACAAAAAGTATCTATGAATGGTGTGAAAGCACGTAGGTTTTTCAAGAAACCAGAGATGCGAAAGGAGAGGGGTGAGGAGGATGCTCCATGGGAGCTATGGAAAGCGCTTTGCAAGTGTACGACCGATCAAGATTCAAATCCCGTGCTTGTAAATCTGCGTAGGCAAGTGTGGCACCACTTGGAAGTAGTGCTTCAAATCATGTGGAAACCCCAAACCACGAGCGATCAACAAAATTTGTTCAAAGATCACATTTCGAATTTCACTAAAGCATTTGTGCAAGCGTGGGGAGAGAGCAATATCACACACTACATGGTAAGTTACTTTGTTCAGTTCAAATTTTGAATCTATATATAAATATTTATTTGATCTAAGCATTTTTCCTTGATGTAACATATTTTGTATGCGCATGGAGTATTCTTTATGTCAAAATATGTTTCATTAGACATGTGGAGCACTCAAGGAATGGAAAAATCACATTATCGAGCCAAAGGTGTTTACTTTAAAAATACACGTCACGGTGGTGGAACTACGAGATCCAACTACATGAAGGAGATGTTTGATTGGTTCTTTCGTTGTTCTTTGGGGAGATGTCATGCCATAGAGCGAGCGTGAAAGTCAAGTCTTGCCAAGGAGGTTAGGAGACAATCACAACTTACTGCTAAAGAGAAATGGAGAAACTCCACCGGACCCCTTAATCATACTAGGTGGCGTGAAAATCACCATAGAGTATGCAAACGTTGGTTACCCAACATGTAAAACAAATGATGCTATGCAATGTAATGTTTATGTTTGTAGATGTCTTTGTTGAGTTGCATATAATACTTCTCTATTTATCCATTTTTTGTTTTTTATATTTTGATGATATTAAGAGTTTTTTAAAGTGGCCTGGTCAAGTGTGAAGAGACCTTTTTAAAAAAAAATAGAGGGATTTTAGAGAAGAGGAAGTCTCATTTTCAATCTTGCCCCTTCTTACACCATGGCATGCACAAAGCAAACAGCAAGAAAAGATCAACCTTTTTTTGCTCACCCTCACTCAACCGTCCAAGGTGCTCAAAAACCACCTTGGGTACACGAACAAGAGCTCTTAGAAGAGATGGAGAGGGAATGGTCAGGTGAAGAGCAACAAGATGGACAACCTTCACGCAAGAAGAAACGGGTAGTGACATCAGACACAGAAACCGAAATGGACAACGAAGCACAAAGCCCACCATGAAGCGGACAGGAGATCCCAAGCAATCATCGAGTTTCGGCTGGGAAGACATTGCCACGTGGCTTCGGCGCTCTGCTGTCAGATCAGCCTAGAGGTGATCATGGGTTACTAAATGAAGAGGATTTTGAGGATGTAGAAGACAAGCCAGTTGGAGCGCAGGGTGGAGTTGAAGAGCCAGTCGGAGCACATGGTGGCCTTGAAGATGCGCAAGCTCCTCCTCGCAAGCCCTCTCATAGAAAGAAAAAGTTTTTCAAGGCTCGCCCTCGCAAGGCCCGTGTCCCAGATCCTACCATCCCTCAACAACGGGCTCCTGCTGTGAAGCGACGCATTCCAAAGGTGTTGCAAGAGATTTGTCACTATAAAAAAACTTCAGACCTTCTCATCCGCAAGGCACCATTCGCACGTTTGGTGAAAGAGATCATGCAAAGTTATCGAATGGCGTTTCGAGTTCAAGGTATCGCCGTTGAAGCTCTGCAAGAAGCGGCAGAATATCATCTAATTTCTATTTTTGAAGACACCAACTTATGTGCTATTCATGCAAAACGGGTGACAATAATGTCCAAGGATTTAGCTCTTGCTCGTCGAATCAGAGGAGAGAAAGATTGAATTTGACTTTTATGCAATTTTGGCAATGTAAAGATATCTTTTTGAAATATAACGAGTCGTGGATTTTTCAAATATAATGAGTCATGTACATTTGTGTTTTAAGTGATATAAGTAAAACTAAGTATAGAGAGAGAGAGAGAGAGAGAGAGAGAGAGAGAGAGAGAGAGAGAGAGAGAGAGATAGAGAGAAAGAGAGAGAGAGATGTGGATAGAAGAGCTGTCAACTAAGTGTGGTTGATTGAATAACCAAAAAAGGCATAATATCATTGTATTCTTATAAATTTAGCCTAAAAAAGGTTTAAAAAGGCTGTCTAGGGGCCTGCCGCAAAGGCGCGCGAGAAGGCCAAAGTAGATGTTACTTTTTCTTTCTCGCGCGCCTCTGCGGCAGGCCTCTAGACAGCCTTTTTAAACCTTTTTTAGGCTAAATTTATAAGAATACAATGATATTATGCCTTTTTTGGTGTTATTTATATGAAAAAAACTCTATATTTTGATTTAGAGAATTGCACAATCGTATCACAAGATAGAACCAATCACGTACTGTCTATCGGACCATAAACTCAATACAGAAGATGTAAAGTACTAGTTAAAATCAATTCCCATTCGAAATTTGAAATAACAAAGTACAAAGATGTGATATATCTCATTACAAATTTGAAGGAGTTAATTACAAGATTTATGCAGCTATTGAGTGCTTGAGCCATCTAAGATATGGCGAGCAATGTTTTCTCGGCGCTCTTGGGCACAGGGAAGCTGTTTGTGCAGCACATCCCAAGCAATTTGTTTCACATTGCTTAGACCTATAGCTTGGCTTAAGGCCACGTTACAAAGCACACGACCACAAATGTGTGTCGCAAATGCAGCATTGGCCAAAGATTTATTTACAAGATATATAACTTGGGAGGCTTGAGATATGGTTGAAAGGCATAGGATGCGGCTCATTGCTTTCATCATTGACACCCAAAATTGACCACAAGGAGTGTACTCCTTGTGGATTATCGGAAACCCGTCCTGGGGGAGCTTGCCAAGGTAATGCGCACGAGACGACTGCCATCCAAAAGCTTGGCACCTACCATCTCCTCCCCGACTTGCATGCTCATCCAGCTCCACAATATTCTACAAAGAAATCAATAGGTAAATAAGACTTCAGAATGCAACAATGAAAATTAACGTAATCACAAAACAAAAAATTAATTAATACCTCTTGTTTTTTGTCGTCCTCATCGTTTATGCCTTTGATGTCAAGAGAAATAGATGAATTGGGAGCCATAGCGACACTCTCAAGTTCATCTATATGAATAGGCATAGGAGTGCGTTGGCCCAAAGCAATGCGCGTGTAGCTACAAACTCATCCTCCGACACAGATGAGTGCGGTGCATCTATCACCGCCACCATTGCCAACTCCACTGTATCTACCACACTCTCTCCAAGGGGAAGGAGGCTTCGATCCAAAGGATTGGAGGAGGGGTCAATGGTAGAGGACTCTATAGTGGCACAGAGGATAGACAGAAACTCATCCATGCGGATGTCAAAAGTCTTTTCAAGATCATGTAAAAACAAATATTCCTCCCCATTTATCACAATTGGGGAGAGGTGTTAAAAAAAAACCTCCGGAGTTAATGTCTCCTCCGGCGCATCTACAGTGGGCTTAAAGGATACTTCTGCACCCTCATCACCCATGGATTTGGCGGCATCCATGACACCTCCTGGGTAGGTTAGGGCAAGGATATTGCCCTCTTTGCTTGCATCCCAGGGCGCTGTAATGGGCTCCTTTGTGTCCTTGACGACACCCCCGGAAGGAGGAGGGAGACAGAGTTTAGAGAGAGAGTGGGAGCTTAAAGTTGCAATGGAGAGCTTGAGGAAGGAGGAGGGAGACAGTTTAGAGAGAGAGAGTGGGAGCTTAAAGTTGCAATGGAGAGCTTGAAGAAGGAGGAAGGTGTAAGAGTTTAGAGAGAGAGTGAGAGCTTTGTGTTATGGAAAGGGGCTATGGAGGAAGGAAGTCTTGGGAAAAAGGTTCTAGAGTGAGAAAATGACTTTTTGATGATATGGTAGGTTTGGGGAGAGTTTTTGATGGAATATTTTGAATTTAAATTTTTTTTTTGAAAATTTTAAAATTTTAGGGTTTTTGCAAAAACGTATCTGTGGACCCACCACTCCCCCCCCTTTTTTCCCCTCCCTCTTTTACCCATCCACCTCCCTCTATGATACAAAGCAATAAATGAGTGGACAACCCTATTATTCTCTCTACTTTCTTAGGTTCTAGACTTATATACATTGCTCTCTTCCAATTTGCTGGAGCCCTAATTAACCTTAATCCTATATGGCCCAAGGAGAGTCCACATTTTTCCTAATGAGAAGGGAGTTGGCGTTCTCTCCACGGGTTTGCTTGCTCTTAGCCACCATGAAGGTGAAGAAAAAGGAGCAAACAAGAGGGAAAGAAAAAGATGGATTTTAGTTTTGGGAGTTCGAGGTTCATCCTCCAAGAAGAGAAAAAGGGAATTGGTTCTCTCAAAGAGGAGAAGAGGGAGAATATAGCTATATTTCTCTCTTGAAGGTATTGGAAAGCTCTCTCGTGTGCTCTCAAAGGAAGGAATTGGAATCTCTCTCTCTCTCTCTCTCTCTCTCTCTCTCTCTCTCTCTCTCTCTCTTTCAACATAGCCATCCTTCTGCTCGACCAAGTGTATTGGAGATGCCCGTGGGGAAGAACTAGTTGAACAAAACCCTTATTCAGATGATTGGCAAGTTGATGTTCTGATTCCTCAGCACACAGTAACACAAATAAAATTGTTCTATTTCATTTTCTTACTACAATATCTGCAACTCAATTGTACATATGAGATGAGAAGAGGGTATATCATGCTACAAGCAAAGCATGGTGTCCATCAGCTTCCAATCGAAGACTACTATGTTGATAACTAGGTTTCAGAGTAGGTCTAAGGCTGTATAGCTACTCATGTCAAAAAACCACATCAGCTCTTTAACATGCTCACATAACCAAAAAACTTATGTCATTGGATGGCCCTAAATCTCCACTGGAACATCCTTAACCATAGTATCCCAAACATTGGAGTCTTGTTGCATAAGAGATATGGTATAGCTCTATCTATGTACTCTTAGTTTGCGAAAGATTTAATCTCTTAACCAAAGCACGATTCAAAAACTTATGTGTGTCTCCATTGTCAATGAGGATGGCCACCTTGTGCCCATTGATGTATTCTTGATAATGAACTAAATCATGAGGACCCACTACCAGATGCCACATGGAAGCTATGAGTAAACATCCATGTGCATCTACAGAGTGAGATACTTCCACCTGAGAAAAATTAGTGCACTTACTTCATTGCAGTACTTGGGCGATGTGAAGAGCCTTCTATTTTCCTTTTAGTGATTCTTTATCGTTTCCCTACTCTAATCTATATTTTGTTTCGATGGGCATTCTCTGTTAGAGGGCTGTCTATTGAAACACTAATTGTCATTCTTTGCTATTCCAAAGTGTGTAGTAGATTAGGTACCATAAGGATCCCTTAACTTTTTTTTTTAAAGATTGTTGGTCAGTTAAAGAGGACTTTCTTTTGTTGTTTACATAATTTAGAAGATGTCTTGTGTGTTAAAATGTCTTGTGTGTTAAAATGTCTTGTGTGTTAAAAGGCATTTAACATGAAGGCCTTTCTCGTGTGCATCATAAAAGAATACCTCAAAAATGGCATCTTCCATAGTTTTAGGATGGAAGTAATTTTGGCCTTGACATAAGGATGTAGTCCTCACACAAATCCCCACAACTTGTGAAATTTATTGAGACTGTCCAGCTTGAGAATAACATCCATATAATGAGAAATATAAGTGGCTAGAAATAAAGTATTCATAAAACACTCAGCCGAGGCTTGCTAGCTCTTGTTGTCCTCATCTAGGTCTACGATGGCTTCATTAATTAATCTCCTTAGCAGATTCTCTTGGACCTTAAGGGTTAAATCGAATCTCCCAGCTATACCCGGTGCATGCGCCAGCTCACCTACAAGGGAGCTCCTGCGAGTCTCCTCCCTGTGCCCCGTGTCCTCCTCTTGCCCGCGCCACTCTGTGCATGGAGCTCCTGCGACAGCTCGTGCGTCCTCTCCTGCCTGTGCCTGTGGCTGCATCGAGCACTATCAAGACATAGAGCAAGCTGGACCTGCCCCCAACTGAGACACACACAGAGTGCGTGCACGGATGCCGCATGCGCAGCTGCATGGAGGAGCTCCGCACCGTCAATGCAAAGCCTGCAATGCTGGGCGCACACAAAGCCCGCAATCCTGGGTGCACGCACTCTCTCTCTCTCTCTCTCTCTCTCTCTTTGTGCGTGCCTCTGTCGCCACACCTGGCAGATTTTTTTTTCTCTCTCTCCCTCTTTCTCTACGTGCCCTATCCTCCCATTTCCTTATCCAACTTTAGAGAAGCATCTTCATAGATTCTAATTAATTGAGCTGCTTTCGAAAATTAGGACCACATACCAGGAAAATAGTCCGTCTAGAACATAGCTTGAAACGGTGTCCAAGATGTAGGTTTTTCTTTGTCATTAGTGCCATCCACCACTTTTACGCTTTGCCTTTAAGTGCTAGACTGGTTTCCATGGAATGGAAAGCATCTATTATAGCAATAAGATGGTGAACACTTGTCCACTTATGTAGGAATGTGTTAGATTTTAATGATAATGGAACTCCATTGGCCCCTTGATTGGCCATGGCAAGAATCTTCGATCAATTTGTGGCAACTTGCAACATAAAACTATTAATTAGCTTCACGAGGGCAATTTAAAGTTGTAGTAATTGATCCCAAATTAATTTCAATTTTTTTGCCTCTTCATAGAAGAACATTGAAATTGTACATGTAAATGAAGCCATGGTTGTTTTGGAGATCATCATCATTCTCTTTGGCTCTCATATTTGGCATACTTGAATCCACTCTCGAAGATGGAAAATTTTCAAAATCTAACAGTCTGTTGGAAGAGAATTGTCCACAAAGAAAAGGAGTAGAATAAATCTCCACGAAAGAAGGGACCTTGATCCTTTGTAGCAAAGTTACACCTTTTATGAAACGGAATGATACTTTCAATGAATTTTATGTCTTGCTACAAAACTCGAAGAATTAGAAAAACCAAATACGTGCAATTTCAAACATAAGCAAGCCATCTTTGCTAGTTCTTTGCCAAAGCCTTAACTTATTGTGTACATGCCACTTTGTAGCAAAGTCACACCTTTTGTAAAACGGAATGATACTTTCAATGAATTTTATGTACTTGCTACAAAACTCGAAGAATTAGAGAAACCAAAAACGTGCAATTTCAAATATAAGCAAGCATTTTCTAGTTCATGTGTCGGAAATCTTTGTCAAAGCCTTGACTTATTGTGTACATGCCCTTTTTCCATTTCTCTTGGCCACAAGAAGTCCAAGCCCCTAATTTTACGGCACCCACTATGTGAAAATAAGGTTGGCCTCGATGTTGAGAGTCGTTGATAGAGAGAGAAATCAATTGCACTGTGAGCTAGAGGGCCTATGGGGAGTCGAGTATGACACAAAACATGCTTCCCTCCCCATTGCACCCCTGTTCGATACTCCTCTCACTGCAAACAATGCACATTTCTCGACACTCCTTTTGTGCGCAAGGAACAACTCCTACCTTACCTTTTTGATAGAAATTATGGCATCGACACCCTTTCCACATCTTGAGATCTTTCCATTGAGCTTTGATACCATTGAAAGAATGCAAGGACCTATGCTACTTGATCTCCACCCAATTGACCCTCGTATAGGAAGCCCCTAGTCCCTATCTTTTTAGGACCCTTTACCTCATAGTCATAGCTTTTAGGCCTTGCTCCCTAGGACCCTTATCCTTACAAAAGGGCTTCCTTTTACTTCAAAAGATAGGCACTAGGAAATAGTACCCTTCTCTAAGAAAGGACAAATTTTTATTTTTCCCTTCTAATGATGAAATATCACTAAAAGTACAAGGCAATTTCAGCTTAGCCACATGTTTGGTGAAGAATTAAAGAAGGTTGTGTTTGGTGAACTATATTGGTAGAATTTCTATTTAATAGCCTTTATGCATGGCAAAACATTCTCCACTAAAGTTTTGCAAATACATGAAGACTAGAAGAGACTCATAGTTTACATTATACTTTTCAATTTTCAATGTTGTGGCTATGTTTTCTAAATTAGATGTGCATCTTAATGCAATCCCCTTCCATTGGCAAGCAACTTATTTTATCCCCCTTTTCTAGAGAAAGGTAATTTTTAACAAATTCAAAACCTTAGTTGCCACTCCTCTTAGCCTTTGAAACTCGGCTCTTAAGTATCTACACCCACGGCTCGAAGTGCTTAATTATAGAGAGTAGAAGAGTAGGTCTAACATAGCAAAGTTGTCGAGGGCTAGTTCCTTTCGGACTT
Organism: Adiantum capillus-veneris; assembly: GCF_014529385.1. NCBI lineage: Eukaryota > Viridiplantae > Streptophyta > Polypodiopsida > Polypodiales > Pteridaceae > Adiantum > Adiantum capillus-veneris. The sequence continues at coordinate 136,530,073 of NC_140932.1, forward strand.
CTTATGGCTCAATAATGGTAAATCCGTAGGCAAGTCTAAAAAAACTCCATTATTAAGACCAAAGCTCCCGAGGTGTGCACCATCCCCCACATAGTGGGCTCAACAAAACCGAGAATAGATCCCAGTTCCACTTACCCTAATATAATTAACAACATCAACCATTTATAAGCTACTTAAGGACCTCTCTTCTTAAGCAAGAAAAGAGAAACCAAATGCTATGATACCAATGTAATGGAATTGGCCTATTTAATTTGAGAGTAGCGGAAATTAATGAGAGTACTTTTGAGAAATGACTTTGTGAGCATAGCGGGTGAACATAATTGAAGATAGCAACATAATCATAGCAATTAGCTAACTTGGCATGAACAATACTTTTGCAAGAGAGAGAATTTGGAGAACATGACAATAGTTGAGGACCGGATTTATGTGGAGCCGGTCCCCCCTCCAATAGGCATTTGTATTATGATTTCTCCCATTAAGAGAGACTTGTTACAATACAATCTTTGTGTTCCTTGTGACCTAGGTGATGCAATGAAGATGGAAAGCTTCATACATCACAAACATAACATAAACTTGAAGAAAGCTTTAACTATCCCAAGCCTCAGTCCCAAGACCTCAAACACCTTCGAAGGTGGAGAGAGCTAGCAGGGAATGAGGGTAGGGAAGAGGAAGAAGAAACATTTTGTAGGAGAAAGAATTAGTTCCTCACTTATCATAACTCTTGTTGCTAGCATACATAATAGCATAGTAATGAAGAAGAAGGAGATGGCAAGCTTAAGCATTGAAGCATGGCTCTTGGTTGGATTTGCATACCATATCCAAGAGTGTTGGTGTAGGCTCTCAACCTCTACTTGCTTGGAGAAGGAGAGGGAGCTCTTGCACTTTGCATAGCACACAATGAGAGTGTTTGTGAGTGTGTGTGGGTGAGTATATCCCCTAAGAAACCCCCTAGCTTGCTTGGGTCGAGCCCCCCTTGTAGCTCATGCTTGAAACTCATTGGACCCCTCCAGGCCTAGCCATGGCACAAGCAGGAGGCATTACAAGCAGCAAGGGTAGCCTTGAGACAAGTGTCCCCCTTTCCCCTTTGAGAGACAGGGCTAGATAAATGCTAAATTATTTAGTTAAATATCCTAAATTATTATTGGACCCCTTGGGTGGCCAACCAATAAGATTCATGCACACCATGAGGGCAACATGAGGAGGAACTTGACAAGTGTCCCTTTTGCTTTCTTTGAACCATGTATGCATTGTGTGAGTGTGTGGGTGTTCTTTCTCATCTGCCCTCATGTAGGGATCACCCCCTCCTTGTAGGGATTGAATCTTTGACTTTTTGACACCTCAAGCCCCTCATGTATAGGAGCAGTTCCCACCACAATCTTGGCTCATAAGCACTTTAATCTTGGGCTGGGTTCTCATCTCAAGTGCAACCCTATAATCTCAAGCATGCCAAGCACCTCAAGCATCTCAATAATTAGGCACCTCAAGCATCTCAAGCACCTTAATCATCAAGCACCTCAAGCACCTTAGTCATTAAGCATGACAAGCAGGACAAGCACCTCGAGCTGGGTCGGGTTCTCGTGCCTCAAGCTCAGCCCTAGCTTACCTAAGGTCAAAGGCCTTTTACACACATTATTGGAGGTCTTCAATGAAGCTATCCCTAAGGTCTTATGCTCCATTTGTTAGACTTGCTCTTTGATAGACCATGTCTCATTTGGGCCCCTTTACGATTGGCCCCGTGTTGAGATAGATCTATAAGCACATGTCTATATCTTAACACTTGTTCCCATTTATTCTCCCACATTAAGTGATCAATTTAATATGAGAAAATCATTTGGGTTGGTTAGATATTATTAGATTTTATGACACATCTTCCCACATCCCTAGGAAGGAGGGGGCGAGCCCATTTTGTAGGGGATGAGAGAGAAGCACACACACACACACTCTCTCTCTCTCTCTCTCTCTCTCTCTCTCTCTCTCTAAGGCTTCCCCTTTACACAAAGGGAATACAGGACACATGTCAAGCTCCTAGGCTAGTTGCCCCCAACCTCACCTCAAATCCTATTGGATGGCCATAGAGGTGGACCAATGAGAATTAAGCTAGAGTAAATTTAGTCTAATCAATTTAAAAATGCTTGATAAAAGAACCAATATAAATTAAGATCCATAGAATACTATTGGACAATCTACCAAGGGGTCCAATGAGCATCCAACAGTCCAATGGCTTGCCTGATTCCTATTGTCCAGAAGACAAAAAGTGTTCAATGAGAGTTTAGATGAATTAATAAAATACCTAAAGCTCTCACAAAAGGGGAAAGGGAGACACTTGTCAAAAGGCTATCAACTATGCTTCTAATTTGTGATTGGCTAAGCTTTACAGGAGCCAATGGGAGGCCATCAAGAGCATTTAGCAAGAGGGGTCGAAAAAGATGAGAGAAGGGGCTGCATTTTACTCCAACACAATGCTACACACACACACACACACACACACACACACACACACACACACACACACACACACACACACACACACACACACACACACACACACATAACTCATGTGTGCAAGAAGCTCTCCATCTCCTTCTCCAAGCATTGAGAAGTAGAGGACTACACCAACAACTCTTGGCTATGGAATGCAAATCCAACCAAGATCCAAGCTTCAATGGCATGCTCATCTCCTCTACCATGGTAATTACTAAGCTAAGCTATGCTATTAGAGTGATTATGTGAGGAGAATACTTCTTTCTTGTATGATACCTCTTCTTCCTCTCATTCTATCCTCATTCCGTGCTAGCTCTCACCATTTTTGAAGGTGTGTGAGGTCTTGGGACTGAGGCTAGGGACGCTAGTTGTGTTTTTCAAGCATAATTTGTTGTATGAAGCTTCCATATTCATTACACCAACTAGTTTTATTAAGGAACACAAAGATTGTATTGTACAAAAGTCTCCTTTGATCGGAGAAGCTATAGACTAAAGCCTTTATGGGGGACCGGCTACATGTAAATCCAGTCCTCAACTGTTGTCAATTTTTCTTTTCTTCTCTCTTTTCAAGTATTGTCAATGCCAAATTAGCTAGGTGTAAATTGCTATGTTGCTTTCTCAATTAAGTACTCTCTCTATGCTCATTAGGAACTTGTTCTTAATGAAATGCTCACTATGTTATCAATTTCCACTACACACAAGTTATTAGTGAATTAAATGTTACATGCCCAAACACACTGACAAAGTTTGTGCAACTGTGGTTGTACTAGCCTCCTCAATGCTATTTGCATACACTGCATTATCAAGCCTATTGAGTCATCTATGGATGTCTCATTGTAAACATTAAACTACATCCCTCTCATCCATAAGTGGAACTATGTGTCCTGGTATCAACTCATCAACATCTAGCATAAACATATTAAAGAACTCCATGTCCATCATCTTTGTCTATCTCTCTAGGGAGCCGACCCTCTCTGCCTATGTCTCTAGGGAGTAGACCGCTGGCTCTACCTCTATTGACACAAACTCTGTTGACACCTGATGTGTCTCACTAGAGCATTGCCACTCTACCTCTACCTCTATAGAGCCTATTGACATGTCCTACAAAGCTAAAAGCTCTATCTCATGAGCAAACTGGAGCTCACTTGTGAATGACATAGGTCTCATCTCTCACTCATCACATGCCAACAACAAATTCAAGACTATGCCATCTCATAATGGAGATCACTTGCGAATAAGATAGGTCTCATCTCTCCCTCATCACTAGCCAACAACAAAGTGGAGACTATGCATTCTCATATTGTAGATGCGTGAATAGGATATACCAGCCTACTCTGACTCCTCTAGAAATTACTAATAATCTGCAATGCATCTAGAAAGATTTCTCTCTAAGTAGTACATGACACCCACATTGTGCTAATTGTCTCACTAAGATCAAAATCTATTTCAGTGGAGGAATATATCGCACATGTCATAGTGCATAGGATGCACCTCTCAAAAATGACAATAATACGTCTCTTACACCCTCTATGTCATATGATAAACCATCATTCAAGTGAACATGGCCAATCCTCCCACTAGATAAGATGTTAAACCACTCATAACATGATGTGATGTGGAAGACTACACAATCATCTAGTAAGCACCGAGAAGAAGTGTCAACTATACCAAACATATAAGCAAGAGGGATGTTAGACATCAACATGACCACCATTATTGACATATGAAGCCACCTCTTTAGTCTGTGTCAAAAGCTCACATGCATCATGTATACATCTCCATTGTTGCCTCATATATATGAAACAACAAATGTGCCTTGTATGACCATAATGCCAACATAATGTACCACATGAATTCAATAGGAGGGATTTAAAAATTCAAAAAATGTAGGCAATTCAACGGAGATACAATAAAATAAGAGGTTTTTTAATTCTATTTTGGAAAATTTCTTGAAATAAGGGGTCATTTTATTCATTCAAACATGTTAAAAATGGGGGTTTTTAATTACCCCACAAACACACGGTAGGGGGGGGAGGGGGGGGGGGGTACTGAATAGTGCACCCCCCAAGGGCTTGGTGTTGTGCTTTTAAGGGCACTAGATCGGTTTCATTCTTAAACAAAGCATGAGTTTCAAAGTATTGGAAGAACCAATCTACACCATTTCTTTCATTGCAAGGAGGGAAGGGCTTGAGAAGAATTGGGCTCTAGCAAAGAATCCTTGTACCACATGATCTTTTTCAAGTAGGTCACTGGGTGCAAAATCTATAGCTTTCTCTCCAACACTTCACATGTAAAGCATAAGGATAATGAGTACTATCTCTTCCATCAAAACTTCATCATCAATTGAACATCAAATATGGGCATAGAGGAATAAAGGTGAATCGTACCTTATGCTGATTGTGTGAACCATTAATTTGGTAGCTACTTATTGGGAGGAACATGAGAACCTTGGGAGGTTTTCTGCTAAAGGTTAGTTTTTTCTCACCATTCTTATTTCATCCCACGTGTGTTGGCATAAGTAGGGCAATATGTAGGGTCTATGCTTTGTTCTCATGTAGAGACTAATAAATGCTAGAATTCTAGGAATCTTCTAAACCAATCCATGCTCGACTCAAGTTTCCTTTCCTTTAAGTTTTTGGATTTTATCTTTGCAAAGTCATTAGGCAAGTTATATCCTCCTTGAGCTAGAGTAGCATACTATGTTTTTGAGTCCTCCCATTCTTGAGTGATCTTCATTTTCAAATTTCCATGGATAGGTAGATGACATCATCATCTAGTTAGTAGAGGCAAAGATCATTCATGGTATTTACAACTTTGGTTGGCTCTATGCCTTCTCTCTTTTGAGAAGTTGCTACTAAAGCTTAAAAGGCCATTCAAAAAACTTCTAAGGCCTTTTGGACTCTTATGTGTCTTCACTAGCTTTGTCAAAATGTAATGGATCAATATCTACAAGGGAATTCTTGATCCCATTTGTAAATCACCCATATGTGAGGTTTCCTTAAGCCCGCCTTCTTCTTCTAGCCTTTCTGTTTACTACTGAGCTTTAGGGTCCTCCTTTTCCTTGGCCTCTTCAAATTTTTTAAATTTGATTTCTTCATCGATTTCTTTCTTTTGTCTTGCGGGTTGTTTCTTGCATGGATGCATGGTGGGCTTGCTAGTACCTTCAACGCGCATTTCGACGTGCATAGCGTGCGTCGATATGGACGTGGCAACACACATGCCAATGTCCATCGAAATTGTGTAGCAGCCACGCGTATTTTCATGCGCATATCGATGCGTATATCGATGCGTATTTCCATGCGCATATTGACGCGTATATGGACGCATATATCGTTGCTTAAAAAATTGGGGGAAAAAACCCCACCCGCACGCTGGCGGGTGGTCATTTTCGCCTACATGCACAGATCTCCTTGCTTCTTGGAAACCTGCAGTGCGGGTATTGTCCCCCCCCCCCCCCCCCCCCCCCCCCCCCCCCCCCCTCTCTCTCTCTCTCTCTCTCCCTCAAGCTACATTGTTATGTGTGTATGTGTAGAGAGAGAGAGAGAGAGAGAGAGAGAGAGAGAGAGAGAGAGAGAAATGTGTGTGTGTGTGTGTGTATAAGAAATTAAAGAGAGAGAGAGAGAGAGAGAGAGAGAGAGAGAGAGAGAGAGAAATAGAGAATGAGATAGATAGATAGATAGTTCTATTATCGTCCTCGGAGGTCAAATATGACCTATGGGACCAAATGAACATGTCACGTGGTGTGAGTGGAGGTCATAAGTGACTCTCCATGCTCAAAAAGGATGAAACGAGCGTCACAATAGAGAGTCCACATCATGGTTGGGAGAGGAAGGATGTAGGGAAATAGAGAGAGAGAGAGAGAGAGAGAGAGAGAGAGAGAGAGAGAGAGAGAGAGAGAGAGAGAGGGAAATAGAGAGAGAGAAAAAGAGAGAAATATATATATATATATATATATATATATATATATATAGAGAGAGAGAGAGAGAGAGAGAGAGAGAGAGAGAGAGAGATACAATTAGAGATAGAGAAAGAAAGATAGAGATAAGGAGATAGAGAGAGAGATCTAGAGAGAGTGAGAGCCAGACATAGAGGTAGAGAGAGAGAGAGAGAGAGAGAGAGAGAGAGAGAGAGAGAGAGAGAACTAACTAGAGATAGCTACAGAGATGGATATATATATATATATATATATATATATATATATATATATATATATATATATATATAGAGAGAGAGAGAGAGAGAGAGAGAGAGAGAGAGAAAGTAGTGGTGAAAGAGTTAGCTTGGATGTTGTCCCTCTAGAAGAAACTATGAAACTAAAAGAGGCAAAGGGGTTTTGACCGCTACATGTATTGTCATGTACACCTGGGTGTGCATGTATGTGTCACCCATATAGCATTTGACCAATAAAGACGAGATTTTGACCCGGTGGTCCTGATCTCCGTACACCTCTGGACCGAGGTGTGCGGAGATCGGGCAAGGCTAGAGAATATGAGGTAGTTTACATTGTGAGGAGTATATATATTGAGACAACATTCATAATCGTCGTAGATGGCAACGTCATCAACTAACATGGAGGAAAAGATTGCATGCTCGTGCACGCTCTGCAAGTATCAAATCCAGTGCAAGCGTAGGATATGTAATGAGCATGTGCACAAGTACGGAGAATTTGCTAGAGAAAACGTACGGAATCTACGATACGATTCCTACGGAACGGGCATTGATTTTCGCGACATAACACCTACATCTGAGAGAGAGAGAAAAAGGATTATGCGTGAAGGTCCGACCAATCCAGAGCCAAGGATGGAAGCAGAGGATGGCTTACAGATACAAGACGACGGCATGGAGGAGATGCTAGATGCCTTCTTCCAGCCAAGTGTTAGCGGTTGGACACACCCAACGGCGGATGATTGCCCAACAAGATATTATTTTTTGTAAGTATTCTTTAATTGAGAAAAACTGTCATTTCACCTTTGTAAATAGTGGGGCTTGCAGAAGCTTCCGGATTGTATCCCATTTTTGACATTTAGACTAATGGTTAAATTGGAACATTAGGGTTTGAGATTGTAAGGTATTTATACCACTTTTGACCTTAATGCAAAAAAACTTTTTTCATTCTATAAGTTCTGTCTGTGTAAGTTGAGCGTACTCTGTGTATGAGAGAGAGTGAGAGTTTTATCTTGACACTTCGCACGCACCGATTGTCGGAATCGAGTGAGGAGAAGTGCAGTGTGTTGCCCCCGGAGAGAGCTATGCGCCAATACCTACATTGCGTGTGTACGATCTGGCTTTGCGAGCTCGATCCACGAGCTATTTCTAGGGATTCAGTAGGCAAACGGTGTCTATTTTTGCATTTCAGCATATCCACGCATTTGCATTGAGTAAAGCTACACATTAGGCACCTTGATTTTCGAAAACGACGACCTGCAAATTTCGACCAGACTTCCTACGTGATTTTGCACTGGGTGTTTAGGGTTGGGGTTTTGGTTCAGGACCTTAGGGAGAGTGACCTATTGGTGTTAATAGGGTTTCCTTCAAGTTCCGTAGCGTTTTGAGAACGTTTGATGGGTATGTGGCTCTTGAAAGCGTCGTAGGAAATCTCCTCTTATGTACTCCTGAAGACTATAGCTTAGACATTGGGTAGAGACCTCTGTAGGAAGTAGTCGAGAGTCGATCGAGTGTAGGTTGACACCCTATGCTTGCTTCCATGCGCCTCCGGGTCGAGCTTTGTCCTTAGTTGACAAATCTTGTGAGGTGAGTTCTCACTGTGCTGACGTCCGTCGCGACGTATCCGCCAACATTGGCGCCACTGTAGGGGACGAAAACCCTAGGTAGGTGATCGAGACTAGTCCTTGAGGATAGGGATTCTCTGGCTTGCCAGAGTCTTGTTTTACATTTAGATAGGATCAGAGGGTGGAGGACTCTCTAGGTCTTAGGAGGAGTTTAGGGAGCAAGTGTGTGGCCTAGATCCTTCGACTCAGGTAGACTTAGGTAGTTTTGGGTATTAGTTAAGTTGTGGTGCAGAGAGTAGGAGTTGGAGTGGTAGAGGTGGTGAAAGGATAGCTTGAGAGTCCGGAGACACCAGAAGGCAACCGAGACACCAAAATCACCATCTCACATGATGAGTAGGAGTAGGGTAAGTAGGACATCATGATTTATGATCTGGAGCACTTCATGCATGTTATATTTGTTGATTAGGCTCATCAAAGAGTTGTAAAAGACGGGAAAGAGTGTTAGAAGCTGAAGTGAAGTTCAAAAGTTTCTGTGAGTATTTCTGAGAGAGCTGCAGAGCATAGGGAGTACTTCTGTCAGAAAAAAAAACTTTTAAGCCAGTAGACATGCTACGCGTAGGATGTCTACAAGCTGTTCTGGTGAGAATTTTGAAAATCTGAGTTGACCAATGTGTTTAAAAGGTAGGTTTTACCCTATTTTCACTTGGAAATTGGAAGTTTGACCATATCTTGACAGGATAAGGCCAAAAGAAAGGAAATTGCCATACATCCTACCCAAATTGTGCGAAGGCATTATTTTAAGACCAAAACCATAGGATGGCTTCAGGAGCATGATCTACATGATTTATTGAGTGCATGAGAAAGGTTTCATCTCAATTGGGTGAGAAAATTGGGTTTTAAGCAGACTTTAGCATTTTTTACTGAAAAAGGCTAGGATAGCTAAAATTGGGGTCTTTTGAAATCCAAACTAAAATCTAAGCATAGCATTGAGTTGCTGACATGAAGGGGAAGCTGTGGCTCAAGTTTGGGGTCAAATAGATCACTTAGACATCCTACACGTAGGATGTGTTCCTAGTGATTTAGCACTCCAAATCCAACTTTGAGCATACCAGAGTGATCAACACCTTCGGAGGAGTCTGTGGTTTGCATTTGAAGCAATTTTGAGCAGTTAGACATGCTACCCGTAGGATTTCTACTGCATGATATTGAAGTCAAAATCTGACTATAGGCATAGCAGGGTGTTGTATAGCCTGAGGCAAGCCTCCTAGTCAATTTTGGTCCAAATTGGAGTTGATTTGACTGGTCAGACCAACATCAGGCTACTGGAACAGATTACTGATCAATTGACCAGCTTATAGGTGTCCAAATCAAAAAGTAAAAACAGCTGTGGACTTAGCACATCAAGGGGAATCTATAGTGCAAAATTCAGCCAAAATAGAGCAGGTAGACATCCTACACGTAGGATGTCTACAGGGGCTTATTGAAGTGAAAATCTGACTGTGGACATAGAGTGATGTTCCAATTGACTTAAGAGTTCCAGAACTTCTTTCAGAAGTGAAATTATACATTGTTTGACCTTTTGACGGAGCAAAGACTGAATTAAGACTTTTCGTGTAATCTGACAAACATTCGAGTGAAGTACAGTTCCAGATTAGAAGACCTAATCAAGAACATCCGAAGTGTATAAAGTACAATAGTGGTTGAGGTTAACCCTCCAGTTATACCAATCATTACTAAGACCACCTCTAGCGGTTAAATGCTTTGATTCGATTGCCAAAATTAAACGCTTGTGTACATGTATATTAAGCGGCAAGGCAAGAAGTTGTGCGGAAACTGAGCCTTTACCAAGTGAGTGGTTGGATTTGTGATAAATTGCATTGTTAAGTTTGATGAATTTAAGATTAGGAAGACACATTCCTAGAGACCAAAAAGTGGTAGGTGATCAAGGTAGCTTAGTGTCCACTGAGGAGAGTGTAACTCAGGCAAGGCTAGATCCATCAACACCAATCATTGAGGAGGATAGTGATACTGACACTTCATCAGATAAGTCCTTGTTCATGATGGGTAGTCAACATCAAGGAGGTTTCTCCGATGAAGGACCAATGCTAGGAGGAAATACCTCCCAAAACCCTTTAAACGATGCCAAGTTCACTATAATCTTCTTAGAAGGAATAAACTCTAGGGGAGCCCTAGTTTATTTTGACTATCGGGGATGCAAGTGTATTTGTATAGAAGAAAGACCTGCTCAGAGACTAGAGATAATTCGAGTCTATGATGATGGAGATAGATTCCGAGACGAAAAGGGGAACCACTATATAATAGTTAGTAACCCTGAGGATTACAACAGATATGGAGATATAGTGGCAAAAGAGTAGTGTCCTTGACACAACATATGCTTGGTGATTCTTGTGTGTAAAAACCATGGGCATTTTTTTGGAATTGGGGAGGGCAAATAAACTTCTTTTTTAAGTGGACTTTTTTTTAACTTTAGAAGCATGCAATCCTAAGAAGAGGTGGGGGTGACGGCGGGGCCGGGGGGTGGAGTTACGGTTGGGAGCTTTCACTCCAGCACCTCTCTCTCTCTCTCCCTCCCTCCCTCGCACGTCCCTCTCCCTATGTGTCTCTCTCAGTTTTGAACCTTCTCTTGCCTTCCTTGCCGCCTCCATAGCCACCGAGCTGCTGTGTTCAAGCTCTCTCTCTCTCTCTCTCTCTCTCTCTCTCTCTCTCTCTCTCTCTCTCTCTCTCTCTCTCTCTCTCTCTCTCTCTCTCTCTCTGCAAATGGATAGTAGCGCAGGAGATTACTGTCTTGGTGATGCTCAGGACCTTTCTTTCGATGACATAGAAGGTGATTCTCAGGACCTCTCTTTCAACGAGGTAGAAGGTGATGCACAGCTCCTCTCTATCGACGAGATGGAAGATGACGCATAGTTCCTCTCTTTTGACGAGGTACAAGGTGGCCCAACCAATGTTCAACAGATTCACATCAATTCCATTAGCACTAGTATTCTAGCCGGTAATCAGGATTTTCTTCGTGATTATTGGGCTGCAAAGAAACACGCACAGAGAATCAAGGAAAGACATCCTATGTCTGCTCTTGGATTACGGGAAGCTAGGTCAAGAAAGAACATTTGTGCAGTGGTGGCTCGATGTTGGCGCAAGCAAACAGTAAGGATTGCAAAGAATGAGCAGAAGGAAATATTCTGGCAACTCCTGGACCACCAAACATTTTCCTTGCTGCAACCATCAAATTTCAGCAAAGTCGAAGACACTGTTGTATCGGGTGTGCGCAACCCTTTGACTCAAATCAAGGTCCCTCATTGAGCAAGTGAACTTTTTGTAAAGAGAAGCTCTTTGGAAATGATTCTGAACAATAGTACAAACTCACAATCAGTAAACCAATCCAGAATAGCTAGTATCTTGGGAATCCATTGAAGGAATATAGCTGCAGCAAGCTCACGGCTAGAGAATAAAGATGAAGATGAAGTGTTGCCATTGAGTGCTTGTGAGAGACAATTGCCACGAGGAACCGTTATTACCAATGAAACAAGAGATTTGGTATATGCCTTTTGGACATCAGAGAGCAGAGTTTCACCCAACAAGAAAGACATATGCAAGATGAGAATTGGAAGGAAAAGTGTCGTCAAAAATCCTGTACATCTACTCGACGAATCTCAGGTACCAACAACTTCTAGTAATTGTTCATCTCGTTTGGTGCTACTTAAGGCTTATTTGGTCCAGACAGTACCAAATTTGGTAGTCTGCTATATGGTAGAGGGTGTTTACAGTACCAAAGAATATCTATAAAGTACCAAATCCTAGCTATCGACTGCCAAAGCCTATCCATAGAGTTTAAAACCCTCTCTATAGAGTACCAAAACCTAATTATCCAGTACCAATGCCTATGTATAGAGAACCAAAAGTCTATTTATAGAGTACCAAACTCAAGGGATACCACCAAAGCCTCTCTGTAGAGTACCAAATCCTATAACTATAGGACCAGGATCTATTTACAAGGTACCCCACACTTCTGATAGTACGAAAGCCTATATGTAGAGTACCAAATCATGTCTATCGAGTACCAAAGGCTATCTATGGAGTACCAAAGCACATCTGTAGAGTACCAAATCCGGTGTATCTAGTACCAAAGCATATGTATGGAGTACCAAAGCAGATCTGTAGAGTACCAAATCCGGTATATCGAGTACAAAATACTAGCTATCGAGTGCTAAATCCTATCCATAGAGTTTCAAACCCTCTCGATAGAGTACCAATACCTATTTATCCAGTACCAATGCCTATGTATAGAGAACCAAAAACTATTTACAGAGTACCAAACTCATCGGATACCACCAAAGACTATCTCTAGAGTACCAAATAAGTCTATTTACAGGGTGCCCCACACTTATGATAGTACCAAAGCCTATATGTAGAGTACCAAATACTGTCTATCGAGTACCAAAGGCTATCTATAAAGTACCAAAGCACATATGTAGGGTACCAAATCCGGTATATCGAGTACCAAAGCCTATCTATGGAGTACCAACTCAGATCTGTAGAGTACCAAATCCGGTATATCGAGTACAAAATCCTAGCGATCGAGTGCCAAAGCCTATCCATAGAGTTTCAAATCCTCTCGACAGAGTACCAAAACCTATTTATCCAGTACCAATGCCTATGTATAGAGAACCAACGTCTATTTACAGAGTACCAAACTCATCGGATACCACCAAAGACTATCTGTAGAGTACCAAATCCGTTCTGAAGAGTACCAGATCCTATCTGTAGAGTACCAAAGCCTACCACTATAGGACCAAAGTCTATTTACAGGGTACCCCACACTTCTGATAGTACCAAAGCCTATATGTAGAGTACCAAACTCATCGGATACCACCAAAGACTATCTGTAGAGTACCAAATCCTCTCTGAAGAGTACCATATCCTATCTGTAGAGTACCAAAGCCTACCACTATAGGACCAAAGTATATTTATAGGGTACCCCACACTTCTGATAGTACCAAAGCCTATATGTAGAGTACCAAATAATATCTATAGAGTACCAAAGCCTACCGACAGTACCAAATCTACGGTACCATATTTGGAACTTTTTGGTACTATTGAACTTGGGTGCACAACTGTCCACTATTACAGTACCAAATTTGGTACTTTTGGGTACTGTTGAACTTGGGTGCACGTCTGTCCACTATTATAGTACCATATTTGGAACTATCGAAAGCCAGTTTTGGCACTACTGCAGTAGTGAAATTTTACCAGTACCATGATGTTGGTTTTTTTCTGAATCGTTTTGTTTTTGTGCCATAGGTTGAGCTGTACCAAAGATTCAAGAAGGCTCACCCAACAGTGGTAGTGTCTCTTAGATGCTTCGAGGCATTGAAGCCATACTTTGTACGGAAGTTGAAGGACAAAAATACTTGCTACTGCTGTGTGGTTCATGTGCAGATGCTCTATTTCAAAGAGGCCCTTAATCAAATGCGACAGAACAAGTTCGGGCACCACGGGAAATGTCACCTTTGCACTTTCTCCGTTTGTTGCAGAGGTGATGAGAGAGGAACGTGTTTTGCAAACCAAGCAGTGTGTCAGCACATCACCGTTATGTGGGAATCCATCATGTGCCCAAAACCTCCAAATTGTGAATACCATGCAAAGAAATGTGGGGGACTGCTCACAATGTGGAGTACGGAGGTTGACATTTTGTCCCGATGAGATAGCAGAGGATAGCAAGGAGGTGTCTGTGAAGGTTTTCATGGAGGTTGGAACAGGATAGCTTCACAAAGGTGGGAGTGAGAAGAAGAGAAAACACTTGATTGTGCAACGAATGAAAAGTGGGACTTTTCTTAGCCTATTTTCAGCCCATCTGATAGGCTTCATCAGGCACAACTTTGTCTTCCGCTGGCAGAATTTTCCTAGCAACGTTGTAGTATTTGTTATTGCATTTGCGGAGAATTATTCCTTTAACGTTCAGAATGAAATTCAGTCAATGCATTGGTGGTCTACCCAAGTCACAATACTTGTGCACATCACTTATTTAATAAATGCAGCAGGTGGTACACAGAAGACGCTACACTTCTACATATCGTATGACAAGCAGCATGACACATTGTTTGTACAACATTGTTTCTTGCTGCATGACAACTGTTTGCAGAATTTTCCTAGCAACGTTGTAGTATTTGTTATTGACTTTGCGGAGAATTATTCCTTTAACGTTCAGAATGAAATTCAGTCAATGCATTGGTGGTCTACCCAAGTCACAATACTTGTGCACATCACTTATTTAATAAATGCAGCAGGTGGTACACAGAAGATGCTACACTTCTACATATCGTATGACAAGCAGCATGACACATTGTTTGTACAACATTGTTTCTTGCTGCATGACAAGTGACTGAAAGAACGAGGACATTCTCTGCGGCAACATTGGGTTTGGTCAGATGGTGCTGCTCCACAATTCAAGGCCCGTAGACCTTACTATTTTGTGGCCAGGTACTATCAAATGACAGGCTTGCACATGATGCATAACTTCTCTGCATCCGGCCATGGAAAAGGTGAACATGATGGGGCAATGGCAGTCATCAAGAGAACTTTGACGCATGAGGAATTGAAACCAGATGGCTAGCGTATGAAGTGTGCAGCCGATGTTGTCAACTTTTTGAAAGCAACTTTTAGTAGCCCATATCTCTCGTAACGACCGTTTCAGTTCTTGGTATTTCTTTTTACGCTCCATTTTGGTCTATTCTGGATCCTTTGTCTTTTCCTGTTTTGATTGTTGAGATTTTCTTGATTGTTTCTGTTTTAGTCTTCCATGATTGTTTTATTTGCTCCTGCGTCTTTTCCCTTCGAACTCTTGAGAATATTCCTGATATTTGGTCTTTTACACAATCCTCTGCCTTGACTAGCATGAGATAGTGAGTTTTATCTTTTATCCTGGGCATCAGGTTCTCTTTAATTTTGTTTTCTGCTCTTTTTTTTTATAGCGTTCCTGGCGTCTAGGGTGTTGATTTGCAAAATCATAAAACTTGATATTCGCTGTTGTCTCCCCACGCTCGCTTGAGCTGTCTGAACACTCGTTATCTGCATCGTTATTTAACTCCAGATGCTCAGAGGAGTCATAAAACTCTTCTTGTTCTGGTGGGTCTACATTCTCATCTCCTGCTGGTATAAGGCTTACCATGTAATAGGGTAGCACATCATAGCCATCCTTATTGCAAAATTTTGTCGTTGGGCTATTTGTAATGGTATAGACATCCAATGTTGCTAGTATGTGTTCCCATTCCAGAGGTTCTAAGGCATCTTCGGGAAAAGGTTTGGGAATGTATTCCTTGTCCTCAATAGCTCTTTCTAAGACGCATTCCTCTCTTTTTAAGCTCCCACAATGTGAAGCTCCGTACATCCATAGATCTTTTTTTGCCCTAACCATGCTGGGAGTTCGGACCTTGCAAATGTAGCTGAATCAAATTGTTCCATTGGTGTCTGGTTCACATCTTTGTAACTATGGTCTTTTAGGTATATTTTGGTTGTAGTCTCGCCATGTATGAGGTATATGTGGTTGTAACCCCAATCCTGGACCATCTTTAATTGTCTCATGAATGGTCTTCCCAAGATGATCTCGTAATTGTTCTTTTTGTCGAAATCAACTATTGCAAATGTATAATCATACTCGATTCTGCAAGAGGTGACAATTACTTTTTCTAAAATTTCTAGAGGCTTTTCCATGAACCCATCTGCCAGTTGCAATTTCATTCTGGTAGCTCTCAAAGCCAATTTTTTCCATTTTTTCCAGATTTCCTTGGTGGCGATAGCGACTCCTGTTCCACTGTCAAGAATAGCTTTGGAAACTACTCCTTTGAATTCTACTGATAGTGTGGTATTTCCATCTTCTCCCTTGCAATATTCTCCAACCTTGTTTAAAGGTATTGGCCTAGTGTTTAGTTGAGGCTTGTCCAATTCTCTGATCCCTTCTTGAAGCTTCGAGGTGGGGTCTTTTACTCCAAATTTTTCTAAGCATTTGCCTACGGTGGCCCACATGTTTGGTCATAACCTCAGGAGTTTGGCTAATATGATTGTGCATGCCACAGGGGTGGACAATAACTCAATCAACCCTTGTGAATCCATTACTCTATTGGAAGAAAGTCTTTGAGATGGGATTGCTCTCAACTCAGACTTGGTTTCATACTCCCCTAGGTAAGAGGGTAGAGTTTTTAGCGAGTCTGGTTGGCTGTGCCCCGAACTAATAGATCCCTAGTCTCCCCCTTGTGAATGCATATCAAAGTTCATTTGTGATCTTGCCTCAAATTCTTCAATGGGAGGTAAGATCTCATTTTTCTCCTTTCTCGTGCTATTTATTTGGTGGCTCACCCTGTTAGCTTCATTGGCTTCCCGGATTCTCTTCCACAGGTCATTTAGACTGTTACAATCCTTACCCATTTCTACCAATGTTTTAGGCTAGAAACCATCAATTGTCTCATCTGTTGTATTTGGCACTATGATAGGTTCTCTCCTAGACTCAGAGGAAGTCGTGAGTCTCTCCTTTGTGTCTACTTGTTTCTCTAGATTTGGTTTGATAGGGGTTGGAGATGATACCTCGTGCCAACTTGCAGGTTTACCAAGCAGGTTTTCTATCAAGGATTGGGCTGTTTCAATCATCTTTCGACACATTCCAACCTCTGTTTTTCTATTTTTGCATATGGATAAGTCATCCATCTTTGCTCTTGGGTTTTTTTGTTTTTGAGTCTGGCTTCGTATGCTTTTAAAAGTGCGTCTAACTGCTCATTTACTTTTTCTGCCAGCACTGATCCTCCTGATCCTACACTTTTGGGTTCTACCATTTCCTTGGGCCCTATGGTTGTCGCAGTGTGTGAACGTAGACTAGTTAGATCCTCTAACCGCTCTAATCTATCCTTTGTGTGTTTTAACTCCTCGAATACAGCCGTTTGCTCTCGTTCTCTCCTGGATCTCATACGCGTCTTTCTAGCTTTCCAAGTGCTTCTCTGATTTTTCATTCCTACACTTGGGGCATCGGTCTTTGGCTCTTCAATTATGGGTTCATTTGTCCTTCTTTGATCTTGGACTCATGTCACAGCCTGAATAGGTATTACTGTCTCGTTTTCTGACCCTCCATTGGAAGGCACTGCTTTCAGCATGTTCAAAGTCATTTTTGCTCCTTTGCTCGGGTTCTTAGGGCAATCAGGAATCAAATGAGTAATTCCACACTCGGTGCAATATGCGTTAACTCTAATGATTTCATCATGAGGACAGTCTCTTAGCCAATGGTCTCCACCACACTTGTAGCAGGGTCCCTTAGGCTGTTGAGGTGCTCCTTGAGCTCCTCTTTGTTGGTATGCATGTCTCTACCCGCCCATGCCTCCGTTGGCTATGAACAACAATGTTCGTTCATCCAAGCAGTATCTTCCTTCTCCTGCTGTCTGTGCAGTTGTTGGTGGTCCTGCACTTCCCATCATGCTCCAAGGTTCTTGCGTTGGGGGTTCTTCCGGTGGATAAAAGACAAGATTTGTTGCATATCCACTGGAATATTCATAATATGCATGCACCGGAATAGGTACCAAAGCCTTCTCTTCTGGTTCGTTTACTGTTGGTGTGTATCTTATGCCGACTAGTCATAATCCTGGTAGGGGTGGTTGTTGCCCCAATAGTGGTTGTGGTCTTTCTACACCTACAAGTCCTGGTAGGTTGCCTGCTTGATACCTAGGCATCGGTGGAAGTTGAGGAGATGCTACCTGAACTTGGGGAGCATATGGTCGCTCTTTCACATATCCCTTGTTATAATAACATTCTTCCGTCACATGGTTTGTCCATTTTTGTTCAATAGCACACCACTTTGGCTGTTTAGCCTGAGGCTTGGCATACATATTAAATTTTTTTTAGCACTTCCTCCACAAGCTGCTTCTGGCTTACAGCTACTTCTCCTTTCGGTGTTGTCTCAACGGACTTGCTTCCACTTTGTTGTGAGGATGAATTGTCATCAAGATCCTTGAATTCACCCTCCTTGTAGACCGCACAATTGTCTATAAGGTAAAGAGCCTCCTTAGTTAACTCATTTAACGTCGTGCTCCTCTTCATGTGTAAGTCCTTCTAGAGATCTGTGTTCCTTAGTCCTTGAATAAATATAAGCATAAGTCTGGACTGAGTTGGCAGTTCTTCCACAGGGCAGAACTTCATATATCTTTTTAGTCGTAGGGCTGTCTTTCGCACAGATTCCCCTTATTTTTGTTTGAATTTATGGATTTGTGAGACTGTATTATGAGCTATCCCCCTTTGTGAGAATTCCTCAATAAACTCGTCAAACACCTCCTCCATAGACTCAAAGTCTCTACGCTCCACAGAGTCAAACCAAGTAGCAGCATCCTCCTCTAGGGTAAGTCCAAACCCTACAAACTGGGTAGGAAAGTCTAACACCTCTTCAGCTCTAATTACACGCACAAAGGTTGCTACATGATCCCTAGGCTCTCTCTTTCTCGTGTATTTCTTGTTTACCCATTTTTACACCTGAGAAGGTCTAATTCTACGATGGTCTACAAATCTCATCATTGGTTCTCCTCGTCCTACTCGATATACCTCCTCTAACCTTCGGTAGCGGGAGGGTTCCTCTCCCAGAGGTGCCCCTAAGCCATAATTTCTGATGGTTTTTGCAAGAGGTGGTTCATCTCTTCGAACTCGTTCTAGGGGTTGTCTTCCAGGCTCTGTCGACTCTTGAGTTTTTGGCTTACTCTTGCCTTGATACTGTGAATAGAGTGGTGGTTCTTCTAAATCTCTTAGCCCTCATGCAGCTGGATAACCATCTTGGTTTTGGTTTTGGTTTTGTTCTAATGTAGCACTTTTTTGAAGCCATTCCTGCAATGATGGTTGGGTTGCTTGTTGGTTCTGGTAGCTGAACGTCTGTTGTCGGTTAGAATGTGATGTTGCGTCGTACTCTTCTGAAAATGGATTTGTCGACTTGCTAGTGGTGTAGGTGAACCTTGGCACTTATTTGGGGGCATATGTTGATGTTACTGGAAGTGTTGCCTTTTCTACCTCCTCTGGGAGAAAATGCAACAGTTCCAAAGGAGGTAGAAAAGGCAACAGTTCCAGTAACATCAACATACCGTACCTATCAACAAAAATGATATCCTTCCCCATCACAATTTCATAAGAGAATAAGTAAAGAACCTTGTCTTTGCTTAATTCATTTGGGTAGGGTTCTTTGCATCGAAAATAAGAGACTACTCCCTCGCTCTCACAAATGATATCCTTCCCCATCACAATTTCATAAGAGAATAAGTAAAGAACCTTGTCTTTGCTTAATTCATTTGGGTAGGGTTCTTTGCATCAAAAATAAGAGACTACTCCCTCGCTCTCATGCTTGTAAATTCCCACATTCTCATTATAGGTAGAGACCCTGGTTTTTTTTTCATACATAAAAAGAGCTCCAGGTCAATCAATTTTTAGAGGCAGTTCTTGATTTTCTGAGACCAATTTTTCTTTTGCCACATTATCTCCATATCTGTTGTAATTGTCAGGGTTACTAACTATCAGATAGTGGTTCCCCTTTTCGTCTCCGAATCTATCTCCATCATCATAGACTCGAATTATCTCCAGTCTCTGAGCAGGTCTTTCTTCTATACAAATACACTTGCATCCCCGATAGTCAGAATAAACTAGGGCTCCCCTAGAGTTTATTCCTTCTAAGAAGATTATAGTGAACTTGGCATCGTTCAAAGGGTTTTGGGAGGTATTTCCTCCTAGCAGTGGTCCTTCATCGAAGAAACCTCCTGGCTTTTGACTACCCATCATGAAGAAGGAATTATCTGATGAAGTGTCAGTATCACTACCCTCCTCAATGATCGGTGCTAATGGATCTAGCCTTGCCTGAGTTACACTCTCCTCAGTGGACACTAAGCTACCTTGATCACCTACCACTTTTTGGTCTCTAGGAATGTGTCTTCCTAATCTTAAATTCATCAAACTTAGCAATGCAATTTATCACAAATCCAACCACTCACTTGGCAAAGGATCAGTTTCCGCACAACTTCTTGCCTTGCCGCTTAATATACATGTACACAAGCGTTTAAGTTTGGCAATCGAATCAAAGCATTTAACCGCTAGAGGTGGTCTTAGTAATGATTGGTATAACTGGAGGGTTAACCTCAACCACTACTGTACTTTATACACTTCGGATGTTCTTGATTAGGTCTGCTAATCTGGAACTGTTCTTCACTCGAATGTCTGTCAGATTACACGAAAAGTCTTAATTCAGTCTTTGCTCCGTCAAAAGGTCAAACAAGGTATAATTTTACTTCTGAAAGAAGTTCTGGAACTCTTAAGTCAATTGGAACATCACTCTATGTCCACAGTCAGATTTTCACTTCAATAAGCCCCTGTAGACATCCTACGTGTAGGATGTCTACCTGCTCTGTTTTGGTTGAATTTTGCACTATAGATTCCCCTTGATGTGATGATTCCACAACTGTTTTTACTTTTTGATTTGGACACCTATAAGCTGGTCAATTGATCAGAAATCTGTTACAGCAGCCTGATGTTGGTCTGACCAGTCAAATCAACTCCAATTTGGACCAAAATTGACTAGGAGGCTTGCCTCAGGCTGTACAACACCCTGCTATGCCTACAATCAGATTTTGACTTCAATATCAAGCAGTAGACATCCTATGGGTAGCATGTCTAACTGCTCAAAATTGCTTCAAATGCAAACCACAGACTCCTCCTAAGGTGCTGATCACTCTGGTATGCTCAAAGTTGGATTTGGAGTGCTAAATCACTAGGAACACATCCTACGTATAGGATGTCTAAGTGATATGTTTGACCCCAAACTTGAGCCACAGCTTCCCCTTCATGTCAGCAACCCAATGCTATGCTTAGATTTTAGTTTGGATTTCAAAAGACCCCAATTTTAGCTATCCTAGCCTTTTTCAATCAAAAATGCTAAAGTGTGCTTAAAACCCAATTTTCTCACCCAATTGAGATGAAACCTTTCTCATGCACTCAATAAATCATGTAGATCATGCTCCAAATGCCAAATTGGATTAGTGGGTGTCGGTTAAAAAAGTATCATTTACCACTAACACAGGATATGCTTCAACAAATCCATCAAGAAAAACAACGGATGAAGGAGAAACAGAGAATACGAGAAGAAGCCCAAGCAAAAGTAAAAGAATGCATTGCAAAAAGAAGGCTTCTACGACAACAACAACAAAGTGGATCACCGTTGCGAATAAATGCTATTCGATTAACGAATTTTGGTGAAGACACAGTGGAACCAATAATTGTAGTCAAAGTGGGTAGCAATCAAGTTGAATCGACGGCATTGCTTGATTTTGGAGCTCAAGCAAATTTGATCTCTTACAAATTATATAAACAACTCAATCCCAAAGATCACCGACATCCTACTCCACAAGTGTTGGAAAGTAGTACATCACATTTGCTAGGAACGTTGGGCTGGACTATATTGCATGTATGAATACATCAATATATTTACCGTCACAAGTTTTATGTGGTTGAGGATGCGAGCACACTACACCCCATGTTGTTGGGACAACCTTGGCAGAAAGAGTATAATGTGCAATAGATTGGAATTCGGATACAGTCAAAATTCAGCATGCAGAAGAACAACAGGTGGTAGCCTTTGCTCAGAAAACCCAGAAGAACCAGATGACAGCACCACAATCACTGGATAAAGAAACAAAAGGATGGGTGCCAATAAAGAACAACACGATACCCATGGAGAACAACTAGGGAACTGCCAACTATGTTCACTACAAAAATAAGACAACACAGACCATAGTAAATAGATCAAGGTTAGAAACACGCGAAAAACAAGTATGGGTACGGAAGGATAGAGGTGACATGGCATACAAACCACAATACAACAGCAGAAGTCAACAAAAGAACACAGTTCGCCAACAACCGCGGGAATAAAAAAGATATGGATCCCAAAGAGAATGCTCAATAACAACTTAAATGCGCCTCGCATTTGGATCTCAAAACCAAAGCAACAGGAAATCCCCTCAGTACAAGCAACAGCAGCATGCAGACACACACTACATATGAAACCGGCAAACCGATCTATGTGGGTGCCGATCAGCAGAACAACAATGACGACCACGGACGTGGTAATAAACCTACAAAAACCTCCAAACAATGCTACAAATGGAAGGCAAAAGAGAAAAAGACTACGGCCAATTCAGCCACGACAATTCTCTCCACGGAGACAACCATGGCCATATCGACAGTAGCGGCAAACCAAGCGACTTTTGCAAGAAAGACGATCAAACAGAGAATTGTAGAGTTACAACTTTTACTTGCAAAGAAAATCCGCCAACTAAATCAACAAAAAACAGGAAACCTCGACGTCAAATGCCAATAAGAATCTTGCTAATTACCTCCTCTCTCACAGCATTGATTTTTCCATGCATTGACTGATTATGCATCAAATAGGGCCACATTACAAGGCCGCGCATTAGAAAAATTTATAACCCATGCACTACACATACCCCGAGGCGATACCTTGTCGTCCGGGAGGACTCTGACTAGGATGGGGAGAGGCATTCTCAATGCGGACCCAATGAAGGTAAAAAGAGCAAAAAAGGGCATGTTTTTCGACTATTTTGAAGAGTTCTTATTTGATTGCGAAATTTTCTGGACTAACCTAAGTACATATGTCCTTATATAGCACAAATCTACAAGTATATGGGGCCAAATGCCAAATCAGGCCCCTAGGTGTGTGTATTTATGTAAAAATAGCCATTTTTCGTGCAAAATATTGGTAAAACGAAGAAATCCGGTCAGAAAAAATGCATGTGAGTGTATATACTGTTTTGCGGTGATGTTTTTGAGTTATTATGATTTTTTGGAAATTTTTGGGTTTAATTTTCTATTTTCTTTTTAATTTTACTAATTATCGGCAGAAAAACTTCAAAAATACAAAAAGCAGGTGAAATACGATCGTAATGAAAAACAAAAAATATGGGGATGATCAGTGACTATAGGAAAACCTATGGTACAATGGGGGTGCAATTATGTGAATGGAGCGGAAGGCATGTTTTGGCCAGATTTTGACCGAAACGTCAAATTTCTCGAAAACTGGGCAAACGGAGTCCAAATCAAGAACTTTTCGAGCCTAAACCGTATCTCGCAAGAAGTTAGGAGCACGTGTCAAATTTCATAGAAAGTGGTTCGGGGATCCCCATTATAAGATTTTTTCACTTCACTTAGAGCTCATTTCTACTATTTCCTTCTTGAGAGAGAGCTCTTGCCACCTAGAGCGAACCAGAATTCCAATTGCTTCTTCGACACGCACGACCACCCGAGAGGCTCCAGATATGATAGGTAGGCTCACCACCTTGAGCTTTTCGCGTATGTTTGATGTTTTGTCGCGAAAACTAGTGTAGGGTTCACACGGGAAACGGGTAGTAGAGACCTACAGGTAAAGGTGGCCACCTAACGGCTAACCCAAAAGCAATAAGGATTCATAGGCGGTTTACCATAGCATAGGATTACCACTCTTGAATGCACAAAGGCGGCAAAAAACCATTGGGAAAAACCCTAACTTCTATAGCCCTGCAAGAGGCCACCAAGTGGTAAACCGGTGGAAAGTCGCCCAAATGCTACCAAAACTCATGGGTAGGAGCATCTCAACATGCTCTACAAGGCTATATAGACCACATGGCCATAAGGCGACCTGAAGCGGGACTAAGCTTCAGAAACGGCATCAGACACACAAAGCGTCTACTAGCTCTCACGGCCAAACCAGATGTCCGTTTGCCACCAAACTTCACGAGCAGCTTGACTAGACCATCAAAAACCAAGTCCTATGGTGGTAGACCACCCCAAATCATCGATGGCATGCAAACATAATCACGGGCTCTTTCAGAGCGACAAATTGCCAAACGGAGCTCCGGTGAAGCCAAAGCCAACAAAAACCATATGGCAAGGATCCCCAAGGAACCATGAAGCTATGGAGACTAACATCAAGAAATTTCATCGTTGAAAAGCACTCCAAGATTCAGAAAATGATTCAGAGGATCTGAAAGCCAAACAGGGAGTTTCTATCTATTTTTTTGACTTTTTTTATTGAAATAGGGCTTAAAGGGGACTCAGGGGGGCTCAGGGCATGTACCAGTGGCATTTCTCATAAAAAATTCATCAGGAGACATCCTACGTGTAGGATGTCTCAAGGCCATGTTTGGGAACCAAACTCAACATCTCACCTCATACACAGCTTTTGCTTAGCTTATACATGCTAGCCATCAAGTTTCATCACATTTGGATAAGAGTTGACCTCATATGCATCAAAAAACGGAAAGTCAGAGCATAGAGGCAATGATGGGTCATAGATCTACCAAAACTAGTCCAAATCACATGAAACTTGCACAATATACTTATTAGCAAATTGCCAAGCTAACTGTGGGGTTAGATATGAAAATTAATGAAATAGACATCCTACGCGTAGGATGTCTAAATGACCTATTTGACCTCCAGCTAGTGTTTTTGAGTTCCAGATATCTTTATTGCATCTCCACAAGCTCATATATCAAATTTCAAGCCAAACAAATCACATTTGGCCCCCAAAACCTCCAAGATGCACTTTCTGAGCCTAAAAATACTACACATTCTCTTAACAACACCAATGCTTAGCTAAATCAAAATCTAAGAGCAGGGCCATGTTCTACATGCTAAGGGCTACCCACAGAACCAGATTCAAGTCATTCTGAGAAAATAGACATCTTACGCGTAGGATGTCTCTAGTGTCATATTGACCTTCTGTGCAGGAATTGACTTCATGGGAGTCTTTTATATGGTACAAGAAGCCTATATATCAAATTTCAACCCAATTGAATATCATTTGCCACCTGTTTAGGACATCTTACCCAATTTGTGAGCCAAAAGCCTAAATCTGCTCAAAATTGCACTTTTTGATGTCCAAACGAAATTCCAAGTACATAGCCATGTTGCACAGGTCAAGGGCCACAAGCCTGTCAAGTTTCACCAAAAACAAAGAAGGTAGACATCCTACGTGTAGGATGTCTACATGATTATTTTTCAGCCAAAAATCTACTATGGGCACATGCAAGGTTTCCCTAGTCCCTTTTGAGTTCTTATTTCAATTTTCAAGTCATTTGGGTAGTCACAACTCAGTTTATCAGCTAATATGTAAAAAACGCTAACTTTGGACTACTGAGTGCAACAGGATCCATGGCCACAAAATCACCTGCAAAGAAGAAGAGGATGACTATCAAGGACTACTTAGAAGAAGTGGAGCCTTTTGTTATCCCAGAGGGAACCTTGAAGCCCACAAGCACTTGGATTCAAGATGACTTGCTAGAAACCAATGATATGAGAATCTACAAGGAGTATTTAAAGATCCAGAGGGAAATGTAGTGGAGCTACCCATGATACCTCAAGAGCTCAATGAATTTTTCAGGAGCAAGATGGGGAACTACTTGGAGAAATTGGATCTCCACAATTACTTTGAAGCCTTGCCAGTAGGGATTGATGTTAAAAGAGTGTGGGAATTTGTCACCACAATCAAAGAGGACGGCATAGCCAGAGTTATAGATCTGCAAGGCAAGCCTAATACAATGATTTTCATCACAGAGAAGGTGGTGGCAGCAGCACTTGACATCTCTAACAAAGGAGACAGTGTGACAAAGAGGCGAGATGACATTAAGGTCTACTCGAAAAAGAAGAATAACTATACATTTGAAGATATTGCAAACCCGAAGGTGGCTATCATGAGCCAACTATACAATCAGTACTTCCACATGTGTACCAAGCGGCCACAGAAATACAGGATGCCACCTGGAGCTATTGCCACCACTTTCACCTGGGCAATGTAGAAGAGCAAACCAAAGGAGATAAACTATGCCTCTTACATCCACGACAATCTTGTGAAGATGGGGACCAAAAATCCCACCTATATTGTGCCTGGTGAGTTGATAACCAAAGTCTTCTATGGAGCATTTCATGCCAAGGGAAACTGGCCTCTACCTCCCTCACAAAATGATTGGCTCAAGTTGAAGGAAGACAAAGAAGAAGAACCTCCTAAGGCGCCCAGGGTAGCCACAAAGTTGAAGTGCCGTTTAGAGATAGTGTTAGAAGAGCCACCAGAGCTAAAGAAGGGAAAGAAAGAAACTCTATAGGTGCCAATCAAGGAAACAGAGTCACATAAAGCGGCAAGGCTAGAAAGACTAATGGAAAGTTTCAGAGCTGAGAGAGCGCTAAAAGGGGATCTGAGCAAGTTAAGGAAGCCATCACTTGAGGCTATGTCTGGATCATCTTGAAGGATTCAAAGGGATCGGTTTGAAGTTTATCAAGAATTTTGAGATCTTAGATGCTACCGTGGAGAATATCCCAAATATACCTTTTACAGAAGAAGAGGTTGACAAAGTGAGACGGCAGCTGCTAGAAGAGCAGGAAGGCCAAGAAAGAGAAAGGAAAACAAAGGTGGATTGGGATTTCAAGAAGAAGCAACCAACTCCACCATCAAGCCGAGAATCTAGCCCACCACCATCACCACCTCCTCTTACTCCTCCCCAAACCCAACAAAAAGAGGAGTTGAACAAAACTGATGGGAAACAAGATTCCAAAGAAGAGAAGAACAAAGAGAAAGAGCAGAAGGCAGAAGTTGAGCCAAAAGATGAGAATCCAGATCCAAAAGAACGAAACTATAGAATATTTCTTGATCTCCTAGCTGTTGGATACTCTCGAGAAGAGACAACTAATGGAGCTTTTGAGTTGTCGAGCACTAGACCCAAGGAATATATGATGAGCCCTTGGTTAGTGGAGTTGAAGGAAATGGCCACAAATACAGTGGATTTACAACCACAAACCAATGATTGGGATGAAGTGATGCAAAAACTCACCAGGCTCAGAGCAAGGTTTATGGCCATTGAGATT
Organism: Adiantum capillus-veneris; assembly: GCF_014529385.1. Taxonomy (NCBI): domain Eukaryota; kingdom Viridiplantae; phylum Streptophyta; class Polypodiopsida; order Polypodiales; family Pteridaceae; genus Adiantum; species Adiantum capillus-veneris. The sequence goes on from NC_140932.1 coordinate 136,557,204, forward strand.
GAAATTGATAATCTCAAAACCAATGAAGCTCATAGCAAAGACAAAGTGGACTCGCTGCAAAAGCAGGACCAAGAGAACACAGAGAAACAAACCAAGCTGCAAGCCGATCTGGACGCGGCACTACAAAGATGCCAAGAGATGGAAAGATAGAGTCAGGCAGCAGAACAAAAGCTTCAAGAGTAGAGGAGGAGTACAAGGAAATCCGAAAATTACTGACAGACACGGAGAAAGAGAGGGATAATTTGACACTCTAGCTTGCTGATGAGTCCAAAGAAGTTGAAACTTTGAAGAATGCTAAGGAAAAAGATGAGCTAGAACATGAGGCAAGCCAGGATGAAGTGATAGAGCTAAAAGATCAAATGAAAGTGAAAGATCAGACCATCCAGAGGCTAAGGGCATCTCCGGCCAGAATCAGAGCTGCTACCTCGACTAGCACTGCTTCAGAGAATGATCTATATGAAGAACAGATGAAGGAACTCCAAAAGGAGTTGACACTAGAGAAGAGACAAAGACTGATGCTGGCCGAGGTCTCCCTAGTAATGCAAAACCGTCTGGAAGATGAGAACAAGGCCATGAAAGATGAGCTAGAAGCCTTGAAAAAAAAGATGGACGAGGACCTAAAGAGGATGCAAACAAAAGATGAAGACACCAAGAGGAAGCTAGAAGAGGCTGAAAAAGCCAATGCAGAATTGAACGACCTCTTAGTGAACATGGGAGATCAAGCTGAACAGGAAAAGAAAGCATATCAGAAGCAGATAGATGAGCTGAAAGGCCAACAACAGACTAAAGAGCAACACTTGAGCACATGGCTAGCAACAATGGAAGGCATTGACATAGACAATGTGTTAGATCCAGTGGACACCACTATGCAAGAGGACATCCTTGTGGGACCATCCCAAGAGCCCCATGATCTGACACAAGAAGAAGAAGAAAATCTACAAAAGGCAATATAAGCGGCAATAAAAGACATGGCCAAAGAAGCAATGGACTGGGAGCAGAGAGTATTTAAGTCTATGACCATTCAGAAGTTAGATGCCAATGTCATTTGGCATGAATGGCTACAACCTTCTCTCCCATATCCTCTTCTCAAGTATGAAGCTACTACAATAAACAAGTGGATTAAAGAGGAACCAATAGTGCCACTATACAAAGAAGATATCTCCAAACCAGAAGGAGTTAAGTTGATTGTGGACTCTCAGCCAAAATGGAGAAAGGCATGGCTAACCAAATACCCGCAGTATTTAGTTCATCTGGTAGAGGCGCCTAAAAGAATCAGAGACAACCTTAGCTTTTGCCCTCTACCAAGGATGCAAACATGGAAAGAACAAGAGCTGCTGTAGAAAAGCCACCCCACATGGCTCAACTACCCAAAGCTGCCAGGCTTGAAGGCAAGCGAGAGAATGAGTGAGCAATACATGGTTAAAACCCTAACGGGCACCATTAAATTGTTCACTGGCTTGCCTGACCTCTCTTGCATCATGCTCAGAAAAATCTGTAAAACCCTTCTGGCAGTTTTTAAAATCTTTAAACCGGGACAAGCAACAGACAACATCTTCTTCTTCCAAGACACATATATATGTGCATATGATCTGTCTGCTCAGCCTTCCCATGAGGTGATACATGCCCTTTATCAGCGGATCATGTTTTTGCCCTCGTATCATCTCCAGGACTTTGAAGAAGCCTTCTACATAGATTTCTTCACCATCGATACAAAAATATTCGGCCCTACATTACTGGCCCAACATGCACGTTATGAGTCTCTTCTGAAGATGCACGAAAGCCTCCACTAAAGAAGCAGCTCTACTGCCATGTCGGGGACAACATGAACTAGGAGGGGGGGAGTGTTAGCAGTTGGACACACCCAATGGAGGATGATTGCCCGACAGGATACTATTTTTTGTAATTATTCTTTAATTGAGAAAAACCGTCATTTCACCTTTGTAAATAGTGGGGCTTGTAGAAGCTTCCAGATTGTATCCTTTTTTTGACATTTAGACTAAGTGAATGGTTAAATTGGAACATTAGGGTTTGAGATTGTAAGGTTTATACCACTTTTGACCTTAATGAAAAAAACCTTTTGTCATTTTATAAGTTTTGTTTGTGTGAGTTGAGCGTACTCTGTGTACGAGAGAGAGTGAGAGTTTTATCTTGACGCTCCGCATGCACCAGTGGTTGAAATCGAGTGAGGAGAAGTGCAGCGTGTTGCCCCCGGAGAGAGCTACGTGCCAACACCTACATTGCATGTGTACGATCCGGCTTTGCGAGCTCGATCCATGAGCTATTTCTATGGATTCGGTAAGCAAACGGTGTCTGTTTTTGCATTTCAGCATATCCACGTGTTCGCATTGAGTAGAGCTACACATTAGGCACTTTGATTTTTGGAAACGATGACCTGCAAATTTTGACCAGACATCCTACATGATTTTGCACTAGGTGTTTAGGGTTGGGATTTTGGTTCATGGACCTTAGGGAGAGCAATCTATTGGTGTTCATAGGGTTTCCTTCAAGTTCCATAGCGTTTCGAGAACGTTTGATGGGTATTTGTCTCTTGAAAGCATCGTAGGAAATCTTCTCTTATGTACTCCTGAAGGCTGTAGCTTAGACATTGGGTAGAGACCTCTGTAGGAAGTAGTCGAGAGTCGGTCGAGTGTAGGTTGACACCCTATGCTTGCTTCCACGCGCATGCGGATCGAGCTTCATCCTTAGCTGACAAATCTTGTTAGGTGAGTTCTCGCTGTGCTGATGTCCGTCGTCGCGTATCCGCCAACACCAAGCGAGGAGAACGCTAACGAAGAAGCACCAAAAGATGTGCACCTATCTCCTGAAGACATGTTGAGAAAGTTGGCACATCAACCAATCTACGAAGGTGCCGAAATATCTGTGCTTCATACTTGTCTGTCGTTTTTGAATTTGCAGTTAGTGTACGGGTGGTCAGATGCAAGCGTCACTGCTTTGTTTAGGTACGTAACTTACAAAAGAGATTTTTTGATTGCAACGGTGACATGCTTGGGGAGGTTTTAATTTAATGTGGCTTAAACAGGTTGTTGCGGAAGCAACTACTCCCGGATGGCAATGAAATTCCCCCCTCCAGACCAGACGCAAAGCGACTATTGACCTCAGTTGGCTTGGACTACAACAAGATTCATGCATGTCCAAATGATTGCATTCTTTTTTGCAATGAATTCACAGATTGTTTGTCGTGTCTTAAGTGCGGAGCAATGTGCTACAAACAAGATGTGGTTGGCGAGTCACTGCCAGCTAAAGTGTTGCGGCATTTCCCTATTATTCTGAGGATAAAAAGCATGTTTCATTGTGGTTCCATTGCAAAGTTGATGCGGTGGCATGCTAGGAATAGATCCAATGATGCAACATTTAGGGTGACCGCTGATTCAAAGGTTTGGAGGCACATTGAAGATACTTGGCCTCATTTTAAGAGTGAACCACGCAATTTGCATGTGGGCATGGCAATGGATGGAGTCAATCCATTTGGCTTAAGAAGCTCGTCATGGAGCACTTGGCCTATATGCCTTGTCAATTAAAACCTCCCGCCGTGGCTTGCCATCAAGAAGGGTCATTTGATATTAGGCTTGATTGTGCCTGGTAAGTTCAAGGCAAAAAGCATGGATGTTTATCTCGCACCACTAGTGGACAAGCTCCGAGAGTTATGGCATGGGATCGACATAACAGATGCGGTTGAACCAACAGGACAACAACATGCAAGGATCCATGGACTTCTTAGGTGGACTATGCATGATTGGCAAGGATACGGTGAAGCTTCTGGTACTGGTGGATAATGTATAAAATTCTCGCTATTCGTAAGCACTTTCTGTAGTACTGAATCATGCTTTAATATATGCAGGGCTTATAACTTCGGGATACAATGCATGTCCAATTTGTAGGCCGTCTTTGGATGTGCGCTATTCTGCCTCGCTTCAAAAGAAATATTTATCAAGGCCATCATTGTTATCTTCCAGATGGACATCACTTGTGCAAAGGTCAGCTTGGTCGTGTCGAATGTCGTCCTATGCATGTACAAGAGTGGCGTCATCGATGGGAGCAACATGAGGGGCAACCTGCTCCAGCGTTTTTCCATTCTCCATACGTTGCCATACTGGGGTGATCTACTAATTAACCATTTGCTGGATCCAATGCATATATTCAAGAATGTGGGAGAGCTCCTCTGGAAGACAATCATAGGAATGAAAGACAATCGAGCTTTACGAGATGATTTGCAGTCAGTTGGAAAGATGCCAGAGCTGTGACCTTTCACCAATGCAGTGGGCCAAACAAAGCTTCCAAGAGCGCCATAGGTATTGCTAAAAATCGAGGAACGACAAGTCAAAAGGGTGATTTCAGAGTTCAGGACGCCAACAAGATGCATGCGGAGTCTCAAGACAGCATTCACCCGCGACGATCAACTGTCGAGACTGAAATCGCATGACTGGTATAAGTTCTTGCAATTTGTTCTTCCAATTGCAATCAAGGGGTGTTTAATGGAGGAAGTGCGGTCCTTCATATACAAGATTTCAGAGCTAGTGCGGTGGATCTCTTCCAAGGAGATACAAGAGGAATCCATTGCAGTCGCAAGGGCTAACTCCATTGAGGCAGTTTGCATGATTGAGAAGTATGTATCCACGAGCTGCCTAACTATCCAAATGCACTTCCTCGTCCATGTAGTAGATGAGGTTGTAGTGGCAAGTACAGTCCACAGCCGTTGTATGTTCTTTCTAGAGCGGTTCATGGAAACACTTAAGGATTTTGTTCGCCAAAAAGCGTGTCCAGAGGGGAGCATGGCAGAAGAATGGCTGGTGCAAGAGTCTCTTGTCTTGACGACCGAATTTCTATCCGTTTCTGACCCAAAAATGCCTGGACTATGGAGCAATGAGGAGGATGCAAGATTGGTGGGAGAGGAGCCGCAGGGGCAAGGGGTGCATAATAAAATGGACGATGCCATGTGAGAAAAGAGGAAGTTTGTGTCAAGTATTGCATACTAAATTCAAGTTATGTATACTAAATTCAAATCCAATGAAAAAATGGCTTGAAAGGTACAAAGAAGAGAAAGAGAGACGCAATAAGGAGCGACACGATTTCAGGCGAAGCCGAAGGACTAGAGGCCTACCCTTGACAGACCATCTCGCTCCTCTACCTGAATTCCCTACAATGGCATGGTTGGACAAGACAGTGAGTGAAGCTCGACAGATCGGAGAACCCATATCTCCAGAAGAGGAAGAGCTGGCTATTGGATGTGACTTGAGGTATCATACATACATGGCACTGTGGTCGCATGGAAAGCATTTTCAGAACACAACAAGTTGATAGCAGAAGAAATACGTTTGACAATGGGGTAATGGTTAGTTTCATGCAAAAGAGTAGGGCTAGTGCCAGAGACACGAACGAGAGCACTAGCAACCTGGATTACTGTGGTATGGTGTTAGATATCTTGAAAGTCAGCTTCAGACGGTTTGAGATGTTTTTGTTGGATGTGAAGTGGTTCAAGGTGATTACTTCTGGTCGCAATGCGACGGTGCACAGAGATGGAAACAAGCTTGTGCAGATAGATTCTAAAAAGATTTGGACAGATGCGAGCTACACGTTTGCACTCCCCGAACATTGCGAGCAAGTGGTCTTTGTATCGGACCCTCGAGAGCCACAATGGTGGTTTGTGGTTTAGGTTGCTCCAAAAAATAAACAAGTATTTGAAGGGCAACAGCTCTCGAAGGAAAGTCGGCCAGACAACGCAGATACAACTGTGACATTAGATGAGATGGACAAAGGTATGGCAGAGGGAGTTGACAGATATACAAGGGATGATGCAGACGAGGCAGATATGACACTTGTAGATGAAGATGCAATGGTTGAAGACAATCTGCCAGAACGAGTTGGGACAGAGTTATGTTTGCTGTTAGAGATAGACGATGATGCTTATCGATGATGCCTCACTAGTCGAGGCCTGTAAGTGTTTGTGTGAAGACGTTTATTTACAATTAAGCTCTTTCTTAATTTAAACAAAGGTGTTCTGATGCTTTCTTTTACTTTCTTTATGCAGCACTTTAGTATGGCACACCAGTCACCAGATCCTGGTTCTATGAGTGCGGATGCATTTATGGGCTTCGTCATATGGATGACGCCCTCTCAGATGGCACATGCGTCTCAATATTGGATAGCCAGAGGTACAGGTACCACGCCTCCGGGCTTCACACCCGAGGGTCCGATGCCTATGGGGGGGGAGACGCCTATGGGTACGACGCTTGTGAGGTCTCCCATCACGGCCGCTTCGACACCTAGGGGTATGGAAGAGACGGGTACGTCAGCATCTCCACTTCACAGGCACACTCGCCGATCTTGGTGATCGTCAGGTGGAGGTGGTGGTTGTTGTGGAGGAGGGTCCACGGATGCTTCGACCCCTCCTCGCTCACGACCTCCGTCCGACGCAGGAACACCTCTCGACACACCTCTTAGCAACCTCAGACACTTTGGAGGGCACACAATCCTAGTGCCTCCAAGGTCTATACTGTACGACTAGATGGACAGGTTGACATGGATAGTTTCGGGACTGAGATGAGACAGCGGATTTTCCAGCTCGCGGAGGTGCAGTTTTCTAGAACCATCATGACGTCTTGGACTCATCAGGACCATGAAAAAATCAATTATATAGTGGAGACCATCCTGAGAGAGTATCGGCCTGCTCCGGGTTCAGTAGAGGTTCCGAGGAGGTGGATCACGAATGTTGCACGGGACACTATGAAACATCATTGAGATGCAGCTCGTTGGGCTTTCACGCAAGGCTCGCCAAAGCCTACTGGCATGTCACACAAGTCGTGGTAGCAAATCAGGGAGGAGGAGAAGATAGCGGACACGAGGTTCAGACAGCAACGTCTGGCCGTGGTGAGCCGTCGGCAGCAGACGAGGGGCACATCTCATCTTGGCAACGGAGGCTTCGACACCTTTCGCTATGAGTTTGTGAGTTTCCAATCCAATCCTAGCTATGGCGTTTTTTTCAAGAGCGATGAATCATGTATTCTTAATTACTTTGGTTTTTGAATAAACGTAGAATCTTGCAATGCATCGAGCCCCGACACACCAGGAGGAGACAGATGGATATTGGAAAGGCATTTATGATGTATTGAATGATCTTGCTGCCGAGACTGTAGACTGGGAGGCCTTAGAGTCTCGCTGATCGATTGAGGTGAGAAGTTTGATCGAGATAAATAATATGTGTGAGTTGACTTAATTAATTAAGTATATGTGAAGTAATATCATACTAATTTTGTGAATTGTCCCTTTATGTGTAGGTTGTGACGCACGAGTCATTAGTGGTTTTTCTATATATATTTTGTGAGACACGAACACATCTCTGTGTTTCTTTCTTGTATAGACATGCACATATAGGTGTTGATCATGGTTTTGGTTATAGTTATGGACGTTATCGCTATGGCTGGTTTTGATCATGGTTATATATTTTTTTGGACAGTTGTTGATCATGGTTTTGATTATGGTAATTATGCACGAATGTAACCACCTTTATGGTTATGGTTATGGTTATGATTTTGGTTATGGTTAAACATTATGGTTATCGTTATGGTTTTTGATCATGGTTATGGTTATGGTTATGGTTTTAGCGTTATGTTATGCACAAAGTTCGTTATGAAGTTCAATTCATTTTTACTTTCATTTCTTCCATCAATTTGTGCCTTAAATCTCATGTGAGATCCTACATGGATATCATGTAGGAGGCGTATATATGGTTTTTTTTTGAAAAGTTTATGTTAAAGCGAAGGGAACTCTGCCGAAATTTCTATGGGAGTACGGTTGATTTTGGTGCTACTCGCTTTCTTGGGTAGAGGACAGACAGTCTCGCTGTGGATGTGTCCATCTTTTCACTGGGCACAGCCACAGGGCAAGCTGCTTGTCCTCTGCTCAAGAATTTTTTTTTCCGGTTATGGTTGTCGATATAGGCGTCGAAATACGCGTCAAAAATTGTCTATATCGACGTGTATATTGACGCATATATCGACTGTTTCATAGGGACGTGCATTTCGACGCATTTTTCGACCGTTGGCGTCGAAATCTACGTCGAAGGCACCTGATTATATTGTAGTGCCATTTCTTTTTCTACTGCTTAGAGCCCTAGCTTTAACTCCTCACTTTCCTCATTAAGCATTTCTTTCCTCTATTTTCTTGAGAGTCTTGGTATGGTTGATGTTTGATTTCATTTGCCTGGACAAATGAGATCAAATTGGTGTCTAAGGTTTGTGGTTGAGGCTACCTTATGGTTGTTGGTAGCCACAACTTTCATGAGTGTCTCTTGGGCTGGAGATTATTTGTGTCGGCGATAAGATATTTTCTTTTTTAGCTAACTCTTTTGCTTCTTGTGAAGCAGACCATTGGCCTTCTAGCTTTGATTTCTCTCTCCTTGATATCCATTGATATTTTGTTTTGATTCTCTATTATTTTCTCTATGGTATGCTCATTCTCATTCTCTTTCTTTGAGTACTTTTTCAACATGTTTTATTATTCTTTTGTGAGGTATCAACTTTTCATATTATGTCACTGCAATGTGCTTTTGGCTAGCTAGCTACTATGAAAAATTTTCACTATATTTTGCAATGGCCAACTATGAGAGTTCAACTTGCATGATGTGGGATCTTTCTCTTGGTCTCAATTTTTTGTTTAAGAATTGATTAATTATCTTTGTTATGCAATGGAAATCTATGGCTCTTCCACGTCGTCAGGCATAAAAAATGTGAGTGAGAATTTAATGGCTTCTTCTAATTTCTAAAAATTTTCTAGTAGGATAGGTATACTCTCCCTTAAATCAAATCACCATAGAGTAAGGTGGAGGAATGTTAAAATTTTACCCCCACCTTGACATCAATAGCCCTACTTTTAGCAGACGATTGTACCTGAGATTGGTCCATCTTTATTTTGAGATTTCCTAGTTGCTTTCCTATCCTTCATCTAAGATCCTTAACCCTTAGGTCTACTTGATAGTGAAAATATGGAGCTCATCTAGAGATGCTTCTAATGATAGAGTGGTTTGTGAATCTCTTTTCCATTGTTTCTAGATCAATTTCTTCTTCAAATACCCCTATCTTTGTCTTTGGGACTTGGTCACTAACTTCTAGTTCCTCTATCATTGGATTGCAAGTTAAAGAATTTTTCATGGACTTTGCTTCCTGTTTTGTAGCTTCTTGAGGTGATGGTCGTGAGACTTGAGGTGTTTGGTTCTCAACATTGTTGATATAGCAAGCTCAACACATGGCACTCTTGGATTAGTATTCACTTGCACCTATCACTGGAATGTGGTAGCAAACACGAGGACCATCACCACAATGATACTCCAGTTGGACTTTGGTGACATGGTCTACCTACCAAGAGTGATGGCCACTTACCTTACCAGTTCATTCGCTAGTTGTTATACATTGACCAATGTATATACCTTATCATGATTTTGAGTAGTGAAGAAGAAGAAGAAGCTTTGTGCCTCCATGCCCATTGTATGCTCTTGGTTATGTGCACATGTGCTTGCAAGATCTCAAACTCTTTCGTCTATAGACATTTTTTGATGGAGGCGTCATTGATTCTAGGGTTTGCTTTAGTTCATTTGGCTTCTAACTTCCTTTCCTACCATATTTATTTAGATTTTTCCTTTTTGCTTCAAGGATTTCTGATCCCCACATTGAAAAGACATTTTCCTTTTCAAACACTTCTTCTAAAATAACAATAGAATGAAATGCTCCTTCCACCCGAGCAACTAATTCCTTTTGATAAAAGCTTCCAATTTCCTTTTTTGCATGCATTGGCACATCTTGATTGATTTTTCTTGTAACTTTTGTAGCTCCTTGTCTCTTTTTTCCTTGAAATTTGCCTCTATCTTTAGATCATATTCCAACACCATTTTTCTTGCCCTTTGAAAAATGTTGTGCCTTCCTCCTACTTTTCAACTTTTATTTTTGTAATTTTCTTCTTGTTCTTTCTCCTCTCTCTCTCTCTCTCTCTCTCTCTCTCTCTCTCTCTCTCTCTCTCTCTCTCTCTCTCTCTCTCTCTCTCTCCCCTCCTCCTCTTCTACATCATTTCCTACCTGCCCACTATAATCTGACATTACAGTTTACAACCCTGAGAGAGGAGTGGTATTAGGAGGTGAGGTTGATCTCTCTTTTACCATATGGTTGGATCTGGGTTTTGAGCTTTTTGAGGATTTATCTTTGCCTTCATCACTTGGTGGTGATTACACCCCAATAGTTCTTTTATAGGCTCCTCTTCTATCTTAGGTTTTCTCTTCTGATGTGTCGGCAGCAGGTAGCTCTTGGTGGGAAATCTCCCTCCAAGGGGAGCAATTGTAGAGAACTTACCATACAATGTAAGTGCATGGGAGAGGGGGTTTTCAAAAATCTAGATAAGGGTATAAACTAGTGGTAGGATCTTAATAATTTCTCTTCTAAACTTACAATTAGGGGGATAGGATATAAGTATCACTCAAGGGAGGAAGGAAAAAAGGATAAGTAAAAGTGATAGAAATGCATTGGAAGGAGAGAAACATATCCTCTCTCTGTTATGATTCTCTCTATGAAGTCTATCAACAACATATATTTCCATTGACATACATATCAATAACGCGTTTCATGAATATATCAAAGGCTAAAATTCTATTATATTTTCTCTAAATTTCTCTTTTAATATCATTTGAAGTCGGTCTTTGATATTATGAAACCTAGACCCTTTTCATATGAATCAATTGAAGTTTATTTGTACTCACACATTGCCACTAAGGATTACCTAATGAGTATCTTTTTTATTTTTGTTTTTTCTTATGGAGAATCTCATCTCATGAAGGTTTATTGACATACATTGATGTTTTAAAACAAAAGAGAGATTTTTGCTACACCATTGCCATAGTGAGTTCCCAATAGAACAATTGTTATAAGTATAATAAGGGGGGTCATAATTACCTTATACTAGTTGTAAATAGGGAGTTTTCTAAGACTCTCCACTCATACATGGGGTATCCTTTTCTATAAAGAGTGAATCTCTCGGGTCTCCCCTTTCTCAAGGTGTTCTCTTTGTGGATTTGGCTTGTGACTTTGTAGCATCCTTGTTTGATTTCTCCACTTCAACACCTTGTGCTTGATAGTGCAAATAAGGTTTTTTTCTCTTAGAGGTTTATGATCTTGTGTCCTCATCTTCTTGAACAAGCATGCCAAACCCTTCTTCATAGACTCTTGTCATCGCTTCCACAATTGATTTTCTTTAGGCCATGATTGTGTTGGATCTAGGAAGCTTCCCACCACTTTGGAGATGATATCTTTGGATATTTTTGACCACATAGAGTATTGAACCAATCTATTTGAAAAGGAAAGAAAATATGATTTCTTTGAGACCAAGATTGATTATTTGGGTCACATTACATCCCTAGAGGGAACACAAATGGAACCCAAAAGGATGGAAGTTATTCTCAAGTGGCCAGCGCAAGGAAATCTCAAAGAATTGAAGATTTTTCTTGGTATGTGGGGGTCTTAATGACAATATGTAAAGGAAAACACAAAGATTACAATCCTATTGACTTACCAGTTGAGATCAAAAAGTAAAAGTATAAGTTGGGGGGAAGCCCAATAGAAAAGCTTTGAAGAGCTTAAGGTGGCTATAGTAGATGTATCTATATTGACTATAGTGGATTTGAATGAGCCATTTGTCATAAAGATCAATACAAGTAATGAGGTTGTTGGAGACATGCTTATGCAAAGGGGACCCTTGATTGTATTTAAAAGTAAAAAGTTAGATTGTGGTAACTACTCGGCCTATGAGCGCAAGTTACTAGCTAATATACATGCACTTAAAAAGTGGAGACACTATTTGTATGGTGCCATTTCTGAGGTCCGAATGGACCATAAAAGTCTAAAATGGCTTTCAAGTTAGAATGACTTGAAGGGAAAGAAAGATCAGTGGATAAGATCCTATAGGAGTTTAACCTTCATATACATTACCCGAGGTAAATATAACGTAGTGCTAGATGCACTTAGTTGCATGCCACAAATTAATGACACACTCAATTGTCGCTATGAAGATTGCCTTGTACTCAACCTCACAACTAGAAGTGTCCACAATAGGTTGCTTCTTGCTTAACCATGATATGCATACATTTCCGAGCATGAAACAAAAACTAATTGTGGACACTCATGTATCATAACAAACAACCCAATTTGAGTCTCCAAAAGCATGTAAATTTGGCAAAAATGATCCCCCTTGGGATAAAACAACCCAAGATGTCAAGTGCCACTCAAGTACAAAAGATACTTTTGACCGCCGTGCTTAGATCGTAGGCTATACATAAATTTTCTAACATGTGAGATTGCAAACTAAATATGTGGCCTTGTATCGCAGAAACAAATCTTTGGGAGGTCACTATAATAGAAAATACCTATCACATGGGTTCAACATTAGGGATTATGTTATTCTATATTTCTCACATTTTCATATACAAAAGGGTGTTTAAAAAATGTTTTTGTTTTTTGCAGATTGTATATGAAAAGGATCCCTTTTATTCGTTATAAAATTCATAGCTAAGGGGTTTTATAAATAGTCCTTGAACGCATGTGATATAAAGTTTTTACATATAGTGAACCACCTGAGATATAAATAAGGCATCCAATAGCAGTTTGGTAATGAGTGACATTGGCAAGATCATCAGCATCATGAAGACTTAAATACACCATGGGAGTAACAATGGGTTTGCAGTCCTCAAGTCCAAACTTACATAGCAATGTCTCTATGTAGTGTGTTTGACACAAGGCAACACCGCCATCACACTAACTATATGCCCAAGTAATGATGCAACAACCCCAAATACTTCATCTTGAAAGTAGCATTCAAATCAACCTTAAATTCAGCAATATGTTTCTCATTCCGGCCATTAATCAGTAAATCATCCACATATAGAACAACGACAAGAAGTACATCACCCTCACACTTTGCATATAAAGGGATTTTTGGTGGACTATTACCAAAGCCCCATTTAATCAAATGAGTTTTAGCTTTGTCATAACAAGCACGAGGAGAGTGCTTCAACCCATACAAAGCTTTCTTATATTTGCACTCTTTATCTTATTTTTCTTTTATGAAAAAATCATGAGGCTACATTACTAAACTTCTTCAAATATACCACCGTTAAAAAAAGCAGTAACTATGTTCGATTGATTCTGTACATCCCATCCAAAATGAGTTGCCAATGCACATAGAAAATGAATAGTAGTCATATGAAAATTGTGACAAAATTTTCTTGATATTGATGTCTATCTATTGTGCATAACCTTTTGCAACAAGTTGATCCTTATAGCAATCAACCATCCACCTTACTTTTCAACTTGTAAGCCCACTTTGTACCAATGGCATTTTTTATAGGAGCCAAATGACATAAAGTCCATGCATCATTTTCTATAAGTGCATCATATTTTGATTGCATGGTAGCCATCCACCATTTTTTTGAATATGCTTCATCAAAAGATAGCGGTTTCTCCATACCATATAAACTAAAAACAACCAAAGCATAACAATCTCATGCATAAGATGCATGGCGAGAACTTGAATGAGTATGACTAGACAAAGGTGCATCCAATTTATTATCATACAAAGTATCCAATGGCCATTTTGACATACCTCTAGCCTACTCATTCTCAACCCTTTCCACATCAAGTACATCATGATGTACATCTGCAACAATATAATCTGATCCCTAACATTTCTAGAAACCCCCATAGGCTATACGTTTGCCTCCTTGGAATTTACATTCACGTTTCCACCATTAATAAGAGGCAACAAACTGTCATAAATGTCATATGATCTTACATTACTGTCTCTAGTACATGCCAACAAAGGATGAACAAAATTTTCCACAAACACAACATCTCGAGAAACAAAGATACATTTTGTTTGCGAATGGTACATTAGGGAGTTTGGGAGATCATTTGGAGGGCCTTATTGAGGAGAGAGAAAAGGAAGTGCATCCAATGAAAAGCAAGCCAATGTAACATAGAAATAGGAAGAAATAAATCAAATAATGCAAAAGAAAGAGAAGAACATGAGGTAAAACCCCATTTTTACAGCATTGAAGGTATCGATATGTGGGTCCAAGGTCTGTATGTAGTTATGGTACTGAAAGACATCTACGATACTGTATCATTCTCCTGCCACCAAAAGCTCTTTCTCCATAACCAAGCGTTCAAAACTGAATTTCCCTCCATTGGAAGCAAGTTGACGCTTTCTTCTACCACGCAAAAAGAGCCATGGTTTCTTCTTCTTCTTCTTCATGTCCTAATGGCTCTAGCGGTTGTTGTGCTCTCTGCTCAAAAAGCCTCCCCATTAGTCTCCCAAGGAGGCCAAGTAGCACCATAAGCTCTATCACAATCTCAAACTCCATCAATATAGATAGTCAATGGCAACAATAGAAAATATACAAAGGTTCTTGGGTTCTTATGCAACCAAGAAGGAGGAAAATATCCTCAACAACAAATTTATTTCGTTCAGCATGGAAAGCACGAGTGCTAAATTTCAAAGTGGAGGTGGGCAAGAAAACTATTAAGCAAGTTTTGGTACAACATGTCTATAGTCACTCCGATGTGATTGCTAATGGCGGAAATGTCTCATTGGCTTATCATCCTCAATGCAACTGTGAGTTGTTCGTAGCCTTCCATCTCTATTCTTACTTTTAGACCTTGGTGTTCTCTTTATTTGTTTATTCTTTTGAAGAGGTAAACAATATTAATAGAGCAAGATCTATTTCTCATAAGTTCTTCATCAGTTTCATTAGCTAGACTAGGTGTCTTACATTTTGTTGTTGCAATTGCACATGTGTATCCTTCATCATATGAGGAATGGGAGCCACTGGAGTGTATTATAGGTGTTATCTCTGTAACCCACATTGACATTGGTGTTTTTTAGTATGATGGAAGAACTAGCAAGAGTCTTGAAGATGAGGAATGTTTCTTCTATGAGCATTTCTACTAGCTCAACCATAAAAATAAAAAAGGTAATCTGGTTAAACTCCCTCTCCCTACCAATTAGAGCTGTGTTGACTGGCCAGTCCTGGACACCACCGTGTGTGAGGCTCTCAGAAGCAAGTTGTTTAGGGATGTGCAGAGGTCCCTACAAAATTCAAGACTTACTAAATTGGTAAAGATTACTAATTTTTGTCCTATAAGTTTATTTGTGGAACTATTTCACACCTGCCACATACAAGTTGCAAAGACAATGTTGATATGTAAATTTGTAGATGCTTGCTTCTATAACAAACTGCTTGATAGAGGGTGGTATGTTAAAGAGGTGGACAACATATATTGCAAGGTTGCACTGGACACTTTGGTGGCCAAGTACATGACAGGCACATAATCCCTTCTCATCTCCTTCTGGTACCAGCGCTCTCAAATTGTTGCAGGCTGCTCTAAAGTGTATTCCTATTGATCAAGAGTCAGCAAGCTTGGAGAATAATGGTGTCATAGATGTGGAAGTATTCGACAAAGAGCTCAACCTTGTGACAGTAGTCACAATAAGAGAACAATGCAACCTTCTGCAACTTTGGACGAGTCCGCAGAGAACGAGCCCTCACCGTTCTATTTCTTAATTGGTGGATGCAAAGTAATGCAGCGACGGGAAAAAGAGATTTTCTGTAACGAACTAGCTGGCCGAGTCGAAATCGTGCCAATGTAACTTGAATGACTCTATGTTCATGACTTCAATTCTAACATTTCTTGCAATTGGGTTATGAGATGATTCCCACAATTTGGTTATATCTTTATTTTAATTGCAAGATGAGGTTTGTCTCACTATCTATGTCCCTTTGTTAGTTGGTAGTGTGATAACTGTATATTTTGAACAACATATGCAGAGTTATGTATAATATCTCTCTCTCTCTCTCTCTCTCTCTCTCTCTCTCTCTCTCTCTCTCACACACACACACACACACACACACACACACACACACACACACACACACACACACACACACACACACACACACACACACACACACACACACACACACACACACACACACACCACATACAAATTTCCATGGCACCACATTGAGAAGCACAAAGAATCATATTAATCTAGATAGCTAGCATTTTGGAGAGTATTTGTAAGTACAAATTCTAAAAGAGTCAATGGGATGAAATACAAATTCTCGAGATAAGGGATCAAAATGTCCTCTAGATAAAAGGCATGCTCATGACCTTCAAATGAGGGTGGGGAGAGAGTGGTGCCTGGTGGATTTAGCAAGCCCTTATGGGGTGTGTTATCTATCAACAAAGTGTTGATAGCATGGATTTGGAAAAAAGGTTTCTAGAATAGCAATACATTAGGTTTGGAAGGGTTGTAGTGGCCTTCAATGTAAACATACTCCTTTTGCAAATACAAAAAATCAATTTTCACACGTTCAATTCCCGCTACGTTGCAAACCATATTTACAAGGGGATTCAGGTTTCTCTGTAGCATAGAGGACCATATGGCAACCCGGAACATTGGACGTAGAAACTGTATAAATTCCTTGGTTCTTGGACGCACAATACATCTACGATCGAATATCTTGAAGTTGCACAGGTTGATAACTTGTGCATGGGGATCATACGACTCTCGAAACACCAACAATCCGTTGACGTCCAATATAATCAGTCTTTGCAAACATTTTGTAAAACAAATAAGTAGTTAGACAATAGCTTGACTTTCATATTCTTTAATATAGGTTATTACCAGAACAATCATAGGGATGTCTAGCAAGGGTCCATACTGGGTTTGCCTACCATCAAGATTGTCTTATTCAGTTTTCAAACCCTGGCCCATATTCTCTTGTTCTTCTCTTGTTCAAGACTCTTGTGTCTCCAGTGTTGAGGGATACATCTGAATTTGCTTCTAATGAGTTATGATCTGTTTGTGTGTCAACAACAGGTGGAGGTGTGGTAGAGGTATGCTTTGCTTGAGGGTTATAGTGTTCTTTCTCAACCCCTCCCTCTGCATAAACTTCATCCTTTTGAAACCCTCCAAGTGCAGAGGGGCTTTCCACATTTATATCTTTCTCAGCGTCTTGATCTGTGTGATCTTGATCCTGGGTGGGCTTCCCCTCATTTGGACTTTTCTCCTCATCAAACTCTCCCTCTGCAGCATTCCCCATCTTGGAAGTCCCTCCCTCCTCTTGCTCCTGTCCTTTCTCAGTTGCCCTTATGGAATGTGTTTATTGTAGTCCATCAGCAGTCTCATCATTAACTCTACAACATGGTCGTCCAATACAGTTTGTTCTACATCCATGCTCACGGTATGTGAAATTGCAAGTAGATGTTGGATTAGGGTGGCATGGTATCGATTCAAATACTCTATAGTGTACTTCTCCAATGCACTTTGCAAAAGACATAAAGGAATGGAGACACAACTTGGTCCAAACTATCACAATGTTATAGTAATGTTGTGCAAAAAGCATACCTTTGACATGAATAGCTTTAATGCAAAAAATCTTTGTAGTATAAACTCAGCATGGAGGAGGCATCTCCATCCACATGAGTTGCCATCACTCTGTAAGGGAACCGTGACTTCCTTAATTTCTGACCTGTATAGCTCTAAATTCCCACATAGCCGTCCATATGCATGCAATAGTCTTTTTATGCATCTGCAAAAAGAAGGAGTTGGTATGAACCCAACACAATAACTGTCTCCATTGTCTATAAAAAAGAAAACCAATTTATAGTTATCAATACTCACAGTCTCAATTTTGCATGCGTTCCTCGAATTGAGTTTAGTGTCCAGATAGCTGTCTTGTCAAGTTCAATGCACATGAGGCTCCAGTGGTGGTTGCTCTCATATGGAACCCCCCACCACCACCCCCCCCCCTCCCCTCGGCAAGTAGCATTATGGTGCGTGGGTATGATTTCGAGACTAATAGAATGAAATCCACACGCCATTGTGCACACATGGGCTTTCATTTAAACCACAACATTTTTTTTTCTATCACACATAGGAAAAATTGTGATTATGGCACACGTAAGATGTTGAGCTTAACTTAGAGACGTGTCTGCACACCATTGTGCAAACCAATAAAATATTGGGAAATTTGTTATTTTGGCTTGTCTATCCCTCTCTCTCTCTCTCTCTCTCTCTCTCTCTCTCTCTCTCTCTCTCTCTCTCAAAGGTGCTACAATAAGCATGCCAACAAATATTGTGCAAATTTAATTGTGAATGTGACCCCTCAATCAAAAGTATACGGTGCAATAAATGCGCACTAGTTAGTTTTAGCCATTTGCTACGTGTAAAGAATGTAGTTAATCTCCATGCATGTCGACTGGTAGTATGAATGATATGAGAGAGAGAGAGAGAGAGAGAGAGAGAGAGAGAGAGAGAGAGAGAGAGAGAGAGAGAGAGAGAGAAAGATAGCTACGACAATTTGGGAGCACTTTTGGCATTGAATGGTCTTTTACGTAAGCCGATCGTCGTCCGCGCGCCATAGAAAACTCAATAGATATGTTAAGTGATAAGCAGTCATATAAGACCAACACAGAGTGAGAGAGAAGCCCCTCCCTCTATTTGTTGTCCTATGGCGTGCATAAGCATAGAATTGGTCTAGTAACGGTTCTTCGCACGGGCACCGTGGAGCATAAAAGGGGAAAGAAAGAAGGGTAAAAGAGGAGTTGAACTCAAATAAAATGAGCTTCTCTAAGTAACCTCTGTAAAAACAAAAAAAAACCTGTGAGACCAATCTGTCACACACACACACACTCAGAGAGAGAGAGAGAGAGAGAGAGAGAGAGAGAGAGAGAGAGAGAGAGAGAGAGAGAGAGAGAGAGAGAGAGAGAGAGAGAGAGAGAGTTGAACCAACCAACCTTGGAAATACTTACCAATACTTACCTTTTTTTCTTTGTATTTTTTTTTTCTTAGGATTAAGATCCCACAGAATGAAGAGACAGAGGGTGGATCCAGAAGTTGTCCTAAGTGAACAGGAAGTAGAAGAGAGACCACCTATGTTGCTGAGAGGCTTCTTAAGGAGAGCTATGGACTTTGCTTTTGCTAAAGATACATTTCTTGGAGATGATGTTGTGGGGACAGAGGAACCCCCCAATGACTCAGAAGATTCAAAACAAGAAGAAGTGCCTATAAGCCAGAAGCTTCAAGTGACTAGCACCAAAAAGAGAAACATTGAACATTGATCTTTCTTCTGCTAGTGAACCAGCTACAAAATGTAAGCAAGGGGTTGAAAATCCTGCATGTCTGTATGAAAGACTTTTTGATTTTGCAGGAGTTGCTAAAACTCTCCAAATTTCAAGAGGGAAGGAGTGGATTTGTATCTGATGACATCAGTGAGTGACGATGAGGCAATGGAAACCTCTAATAACCCAATGGAGTGCCTCAAACTTTTCTTTGACAAGGCAGAAAAGTATACAGAGACACTCCCAGATGAGGCCACATTCCAAGATATTAGAAACAACCTCAGACCATCAACCAGTACTCAGGAAGTAGAGGACTGGTTTACGCATCCCGTACAAGGGTCCACGAGGTCAGTGGACCTATGGAAGAATGACTTATATATGCAAGATGAGAGCTACATGGTAAACGCCCCTCCCCCCGCCACCGCCGCCCCACAAAAATAAAAGATAAAAAATCTAGCTGTCACTGTCTTTCTCTAGCTCATACTTTTATGTATAGTCATGGATTGCTCAAAAGGATGACTTTATTCACTGTCGGACAAGAGAGTATCGTGGAAGGGATGTAGCACTAGGACAATACCTTCCCAGACTCTGTGATGCACCCATACTACTATTTCACAATGGAATGTCCTAAGAGGGAAGTACTGCAACATTCGCCCTCAAGACGCTCTCACGCTTCCTAGGTGGACTGATGCTACCACAGAATGCAGACAAAGTTATCCTCGTCGATTAATTGTTTTCTACATAATGTTTTGGATATTGTCCGAGGTACACTGGTGGTCGTGCAGCTTATTATTACACATACACAGCAATGGCGCTCACTCTGGGGAAGCAAAACCCAAATAAACTATTAGATTATGGAAAACATTTAATGATCCAATACAAGGGTAATGTGTCAAAAGATATCCACAATCTGTCATTAAGTTGAGAGGCTTGTGATTTGTATTGTATCTATTAGCTCATTAGACATCTCTTGTACATGTTGTTACCTAAATGAAAAATCTCTTGATCCTCCTATGGTTACCATATTCCATTGTCTCTCTCCACTTTCTCTGGCCTACACGAGCACTAGAGTTGCTGAATGCCTATATTCGTTTCTGTTTTTTTTGTTGAAAATGCCTAATTGCTTGTGCGGTTGCCGAACAGTCTAAACATGTTTTTGCTACAGCTGATGAAGGATTCTACGATAAACCCACTAGAACAAATCTTTCAAAATGTTTGCCTTATCTTGAGAGCCTCCATGATGTGTGTGTCTGGAATATGCATAATGAGACTTTTCCAACCCTTGGGCGCTCCATATGCTTGGGTTTCCATACTTTTGAATGAAGTATGGTAAGTGATTGAAAATGATGTGTTGCAAATAAAACAAGTTGTAAGGAATTTTAAACAACTTTTAGCCCTTATCATTTAAAAGGGTTCATTAACAATACCATGTAATGAGTAGTCCGAGTTTCAGTCCAAGCTGACCTAAATGCTTTCTTTAGAAGGTTCTCCTTAAATTTGTCTAGATCATTTTGTGTTCACTCATCTTTGTCACACCTCTGAAAGAGCACATCGATGGAATGCCACACTTCACCCTTGGCATTGCGAGTTGTGGGTTCCTGGTCCTTCACTTCCATATGGAGATTTTTCCATTGTTGAAACTCAATTTTGCTGGCATAAGTGGACTGATATATCCTTCCACGCATGGTTAGCTTCTTATATTTGATGCATGTTGGCTTTGATAAAAAACGACGTGCCTTGATCCCACCAATAGATGGTTTGCAAGGTACATCTTTATCATTGGTTGACCTCTTCTTGTCCCGCTGGATTTTCACATTGCCCCCATGGAGACCCATCTCTGAAAAAACTAGTTCAAGTGCCGCTACCACAACCTTCTGTTCTTTTGAGTTCTTGATTTTCCAAGCAAACCCAATATACAGATATACACCAACTTCTCCACAATTGTGCAAAGAGTACGCATTATACAAATGTGGACATTGGCAAGTGGAATATCTAGAACTGGGTGGAAATTAGGATCCTCATTGTGGTGAGTAGGTGCCTTTCTCCACCATTTTGGGTCCATCGTCTTTGCATGCTCCATACAATACAAGCATGGAGCATTTACCATAGCACCCATTCCACAATTATATATAACTTTGATGTTTTAAGGTCACCTGCAAGATGCCATTGGACCTGAAAGTATCCCCTCCCATTGACGACAAGCACCTTTCCTTGATTCATTTGTTTGTCAATGATATCAGGGATGGGGGTTTGATGGAACACCCAATATAGAATGTCATGGTCTTCTTTCTTTAATTTCAAGATTAAATCCATATGAGACGTTAAAGTACATCTAGATTTAATCTCAAGAGGGCTTACCAAAGCTGAAGAGAAAGTGGAAATGGAATGCTTGAAAAGAACCAAGCCACCATATGTTTGTTTCTGATTGAACACTAAAGTATGAAGGATCATCAGTGGGGCATTTTGAAAGAGCCCTATTCATCAATTTTATTGTGACTTGTTCTAGCTTCTTCTCTTTGAGGATCTCACACTCACCTAGCTTCAAAACAAAATGCAGAACACCACCTGTCTCTTCAAAGGTTACATTGTAGAACTCAACCATTCTAGTTTACAACAAAGTGAGGTCTATGAAGATGTTGTTGTACTCATCATAAGTTACAATTGATCCTTGAGATCTATAAATACCATCAATATGAAAGTGACATCCAATGAAATTTGTATGTGCATGGTTGATTTGAAGTCTCTCTTTCTAGACACTTGCTGTTGTTGGTAGAGGTTTAGACTTTATTCCATTCTTCACAAAAATGGAGGAGATAGATTGCTGAATAGCTGAGTACCCTCTCTTACTCACACCAAGGGAGTCAAGTGTGCCTTGTATTTCACTTGCAAGCACTGCACTCTTTGTAACAAAATGGTCAACAACATCCTCCTGCAAAACCTTATCCTTTTTGTCATGCATTATATCCTTTGCGAGACCACTTGTTATCAAAGGCTTCAACTACTTTCCTACATTCACCTTTGGATTTATGTTTTCTTTGTTTGGATATATAACGTGTCTACATAGAAAATATAACAACATAAGAAAAAACAATGTATAGTTGAAATAAACTAAAAGATTCACAATCTTGACCTCAATGCTTGTATTCTTTTCTTGAGACCTCCATAGCCAACCTTTAAGGTTTCAAGATTCCGTAGTCTCTTTTTCGCACACGAGCACCTAAGCTTGTATCTTTCCTTTGTAAGTTACACACTTTTTCTTGCAATACCTTTATTTATTGTGTGCACTGCAAAAGGGTTTTTTGGTCCTCACAATGCAAAGTGGAAAGTTGTATAATATCATTTGCATGATGGTGAACCATGCTTTTCGGTCCGTCACCTGCAAAGGTCAATAAAGTAGTCAGATTTACAAATGCAAGGGAGGCATTAGTCATAGGATTCAAAGGTTAGAGGGAGCCATTTGTCCATAAATCTATGTGTTTTGCTCCTTCTACTCTGAGTCTTGCTTTCTTTTTTTGTGTTATTGTTGTGTTTGTTTTGCTTCACTTGCATAAAGGCTCATATTTAGGACTCAAATCAACGTGTAGAGGATATTTATGATGTTTAGTGAGAAGGTTTGAGGTGGTGGATGAAGAAGCCATGAATAAACAGTCAAGAGAATCAAGAAACAGAAGAGTATAGCACCATTACTCACTAGACTACCTACTACATACAACGTATGGAAAGAAATTCCTTCCTATATGACAAGGTGCATTCAATATAATTGAAAAGGGAAATTCCATCAATCATTACGGCCGTTATGACTCTGTGAAAAGAATTCACTTCGAAGTACATTTTTTGACTGGTTGATGAGGACACCTTTTCTTTTACCACACCAATTTTTTAGAGAGAGAAGGCTAAAATTTTATTTTCTTAGAAGGCCCTCCAAATGACCTCCCAAATTTCCTAATGTAACCGCCAATAAACTTTATTTTAGTACTATAACCAACAAAAATCCATTTAATAGCATTATCATCCATTTATTTGTGCTACGTTTGTGGGACCAAAGCATAAGCTAAACAACCAAAAACGTGCATGTGATCAATAGACGGGTTCGTATCATGCCATGCTTCATAAGGAGTCATAGACTGCAAAGCTTTTGTAGGACACCTGCTAAGTACATAAGTAGAACACATGATGGCCTCAAGCCAAAATGAATGTAGAAAAGCTTGACTCTTGACCATACATCGTGCCATCTCCATAAGCAACCCGTTTTTCCTTTCAGCAACACCATTTTGTTAAGGTGTATAGAAAACAATACATTGATGTTTAATCCACCAAAAATGCATTAAACTCATGAGACATATGCTCCCCCCCTCGATCTGAATGGAGGATGCCCATAGTACATTTAGAGACATTTTCATCCATAACCATAAATTTTTTGAAGCATGTTGACGGTGGAATACAGAAGAAGTTCTCAAATACATTGTACCATTATTTTTTGAAGCGCAATGATACCTTTGCAATGTTTGAGCAGCCATTAGACTTTGTGGGAACGAGCCTCTATGGAGGAATGCATGTAAGTCAATTTTGTAACCCTAAACCCACATTTTGATCTAATCAAATCCGGTTATCACTGTGTGTGGTGTCTGAGAGAGAGAGAGTGTGTGTGAGAGTGTGATTTTTTCTCTTCCCTACATGCGCTATGGAAGGTCTAGTGCTAAAGCGACACCACCATTGTGTTAGCAACAGCAAGGGCGTCCATTCAATGCCAAGAGTGTGTGATTCCGACTACGATGCGAAGTGAGCTCCTACGAGCTTCTGGGTGAGTTTTTTGCAAACTAGGTGTTCGTTTGGTGACTTTTCTTGCAAACTAGGTGTCCGTTTGGTGAGTTTTCTTGCAAACTAGGTGTCCGTTTTGTGAGTTCTTTGCACCTATGGGTTCACGCAAGTAGGACTACACATTAGGATCATATGCCACAAAAAATGATAAATTTTATTTTGTTGCCTGTCTTTATACACGATTGTTGCAAGAGGTGGTTTGAGGCTGGTTATCAAGTCATAGTCCATAGGATCTTGACCGCATGGTAAGGAGAGTATATCTTGTGAATTTCATAACATTTGAATGCATTTTTTCTAGATTCGAATAGCATTAGCATCGTAGGTTGGATTGCTTTTACTAGTGCGTTCGTGGATTTGATTTCCTCGATTAGAGATTGTTTGAGAAGGTCGAGAAGTAGTTTCACAACCATCTTCTTGTTTCCATGCACCTACGGGTTAAGCTTCGCCCTTGGCCAACATAGAGTTGTTGGTTCTATTCTCATTATGCTAGTGTCCGCTCGCGGCGTACCCGCCCACATTGGCGCCACTGCCGGGGAGCGAAGCCCTAGGTAGGTGACCTTTGACTAATCCAATGAGGTGAGAGTTCCTTTGGTGTTCCAGAGTATTCTTTTTATCTTAGTTTAGTTAGGACCTATAGAGAGGTGCTAGGAAGCGTGTGTCTTGCCTTGGTCATCAGTGTTGATGGTTTTAGTTTATAATTGTATTGGCTTGGGAGTTTGAGTGGTTGAGGAGGTGATAAAAGCATTGGCTAGTTCGTGTGAAGTGCTTATCTATTCACAATTGCAAAAGCCAGTTTTTTTTGTTTGTTTAGGAGTAGCTTTAGGTAGGTAAATTGATCTTGATCTAGAGTTGTCCATCAATGAAAATTTTCTTGAATTGATTGGTTGCATGGAAATCTTGAAAAGAGAGTAATTCTTAGTTGAAACAGTGTAAAACAAGGTTCATAAAAATGTTTTGCATGACTGGGGATTGTTGATGCAAAAAGAAGACATCAGAAAGGATCTTGCATATAAAAATATGAATTTTGTAAGGTTAGACTTTATACGCGTATAAAGTCTACAGGGCTAAAAAGAGACCAAACTTGTAAAAACTGATTGTACTAGAGTGTTCAAATGAGTAGTTATACCCTAGGAACACCCTGAGTGGGGAGTTTTGGCATAGATTTGGGGACCAAAAGCCAAAAGGCGGAGTGGTGGTAGCAAGAAAAATCAAAAACTTGTGTTTGTGAGCACTTTTAAGCTTTAAATTTTGTTGTGAACACATGTATATGATGCTGATAAGTAGGGAAACTTAAGGTAGAAACAGATCTGAATTTTGAGACATATGAAGTCTCCAGGGTAGATTTGGGCAATATCCTGCATGATTGTCAGCACTAAGCCATTTGGGAGGGTTATATAAGCTTGACTACAAGATTCCATACCATTTGGTCAGCCAACTTTACATCTAGAGAGAATTTTGCAAATTCTAACCAAAAACAAAGAAAAATGGTGAATCATTGGCATCAAAACTTGATTTTGAGCACATATTCTTTGAGTAAATACAAAAGAGAACCTTGGGTTGAGATTTAAGTTCATTCTCGTCAAATAGACTTCATACGCGTATAAAGTCTATCAGCCCAGAATAGACTCAAATTGTACAAAGGTATATGCCCAAAGTTTCCTAAAGATTTGGGGAAGTACATAGCTCATATTTTATTGCATTTGGACCAAATCTGAGCTTAAAAAGATTAAGAAACAATACAAACATGCTACACACCCCTTTTTGGCCACAACTTGAACAAACTTGATTCCAAACTCAAGATAGAGAATATCTATGAAGTCGCTGAGTGTTGAGCTATACCTGGAGCAAGTTTCATGTCAATTATCCATAAAAGCCTTTATACGCATATAGAGTGTTTTTGATGCTATTGACTATTAATTGAACTTAAGGCCATACAGGAAGTATCTTCATACAACTATAAGCACAAACTTGCAAAAATCTAGTCAAGCTGGTCAAAAAGACTTTATACACGTATAATGTCTTTTTGACCCTGTTGACTTCCAAAGTTGAAATGGGGCATATCCTTGCATTCTAAGGGACCTTATAAGCCAATAGCCAAGATTATACTCAAGTTGGAAAGAATTTGAGTCTGTAAGTGCCAAAAAATGATAAAAAGATTCAAAATCAATCTGCATTAAATTGTAACTCACATTAGAGTGGTCCAATTGTCAATTTGAAGGTTTCTGTGAGTTACATGAATGGTAGAGGATATCTTGTGAAGAAATATCACCATTTTTTATTAATAGTCTTTATACGCGTATAAAGTCTGACAGTCAGATTTTATTGCAGACTGAGTAACTTGAGCCTGCTAGGTAACACTTAGCTCTGACAACACAGTTTGCTAGTCCATTCAGTGTGATAATAACATATACAGGGGATCAACCCTTCAAAAGAAAATTTTGGATGGGAAATACTTGCATGTTCTTCCTAGTCAAGATTGAATGTCACTAAAAGAAAACCACCATTGACAAAGATTTGCAAAGTCTAAAGTGTTGTACAGATAGCCAACAACAAAGTCGAGCAAGTCCAGACTAATTGGGAGGGCAATCAATCAACCAATTGGAGAGCTAAAATAGCCAGAGTAAGACAGGACAGAGCTAACTCTAAAGGTAAAAGGTTTGGATTTGTAGTGGTGTGTTAAGGGATTGATGTATTTGAGAACAGGAAGAAACCTTCAAAGAGAGAAAAAATCACAAGGAGATCAAGTGAGCATAGTGTCTACAGAAGAGAGTGTGACCCAAGGTAGAATAGACCCACTAGCACCAATCATAGAAGACGGTATTGAAACGGACATCTCCTCTGAACAATCCTTTTATCTTATGGCGGACCGGAACACCGCGGTTAACAAACCAATCCAGGGAGAAGGAGGGAGCACCTCTAGAAACCCTCCTCGAACATTAAGGTTTACAACCCTTTACTTAGAAGGACCAAATACCCATGGGGATTTAGTCTATGCTGATGAAAGGGGTAGGAAAAGCATATGTATTGAGGAAAAACTAGCAGAAGGAGTGGATGCCCTTCTAGCGTATGATGATGGGGATAGATTCTGTGATGAGGAGGGAACACATTACCTTATAGTTAAGGATCCAGACAACTACAACAAGTACATGGATAATGTGGTAAAGGGGAAGATGGTTTCTGAAATCACCAAAATACCTCCTCTAACAGACCTTTATAATGCCACCTTGGTGTTGGACAAGAAGGTGACTAAAGAGCCAAGGAGTGATAGAAATCTGTGAATACCTGACTGAGAGAATCTAGACATATTTTTGATGTCTAGAACCATTTTCATTTGATCTAGGCACATAAAAGACTCTGTACTTATTTTCATATGAATCCGGTGAGGGGAGTCTCATACTATATGTTGACAAATATGGATGGGAGTATAGGCCAATAGAAAAGGAAGAGGTAGCAAGATTGATAGCCACTAGGGTAATTCCAATAGAACTCGCTACCACTCAAGGACTAAACCCTACCCCCAGTAAATCTACTAATCTCTTTGAGGAAATGGAAGATGAGACTAGAATCCCAGCCAGAAAAGTTGGAATGGTAGAAATACCAGTTTTTCCTTCATATCTCAATGCAAATCCAGAAACGTTGCAATCATGGTTGCAATCCACAGTGACAAGGGAACAAGAGTTCTATAGAGGAGAAGTCCCTATTACAAATAGTTCATATGTGACTCCTATAGTACCCATGCCCAATTACTCTTATTCTTATCCCAAGGAAAGCAAGGGGCCAACCACGATGCCAACCACAACAGGATTCCCCTATATGGAGAGAATCAAGACAGAAAGAGGGTTTGTAATGGAACCACCTGTTGAAAGGTCATACAAAGGATTTGGAACGGGAGGCGTATTTGATGAAAGATTGAGACTTGGACCAAACCCTATGATGGGAGAAGGACGAGGAGATTCCACAATTCAACTGGTAGAACAAAGATGTGTTAGACCTTCTCAAGTCTAGAAATGGGTACACAAGAGGTATTTAGAAGAATGGGATCCTAGAGATCATGTGGAAACATTTTTTAGAGTGATCCAAGCAGAAGAGGTTAGAGACTTTGATACACAATTTTCATGATTTGGTCTCACCTTAGAGGAAGATGCCGCCATATGGTTTGACTCTGTTGAAAGGAGAGATTTTGGGACTATCCAAGAAGTTTTTGATGAGTTTGTGGAGGAATTCTCTCAAAAGTGCTCAAACCCACAAGCTTAAATAGAAAGAGGGAGACTCTGTTAGGAAGGTAGCCCTATGACTGAAACGATACGTAAAGTTCTACCCAGTGGAAGAACTACCTACTCAATCCAGACTGATGTTGATATTTATCCAAGGATTGAGAAATGCAGATCTTCAAAAATATTTGCATATGAAGAAAAGACCCACTCTAAATGAGTTAACCAAAGAGGCTTTGTTCCTTGTAGATAACTGTGATATCTACAGAGTTGGAGATCTAAGAGACAAAGATGATGATTCATCATCTCAACAAGGTGGATCGAAATTGGGGAAGACAGTACAACAAAATGAACCACGAGTAAATCAAGAGCGATTGATAGAGGAAGTGCTAAAGAGAATTAGCCCGTTTTCCAAGCCATAGGCTAAACCATTAAAGTGGTGCGCCATCGAGAAAAAATGGATAAATCATGTTACTGAGCTTAAATGCTACTACAATAAAGAATATGTGAGAGAACGACAGTATGTTTCCCAACCGCAAGTAGCACCACCTCAAGTGCCATTGTACCTAGATATACTGCGGGGAATGTGCCAGGACCAGCTAGGATTGAATGACCACAACCAGTTTTAGGGCAACAACCACCACTCCCAGGGAGAAGGCCAATAGGTGTGAGATACACGCCCACTATGGAAGAACCAGAGGAACAAGCCTTAGTGCATGTCCCTGTTTACTATAAAGAGCCAAGTGGAACAATGGCATGCCCGACATACTACCCATCAAAAGAGCCGAGAACGTCGGAACCATGGAGTATGATTAGCAATGTTGGACCACCAACCACAACACAGGCTATAGGAGAAAGTAGATATAGTTTGGACGAAAGAACATTGTTGTTCATAGCCAATGGAGGTTTCAATGGACCAAGACTAGCTTACAAACAGAGGGGTGCCCAAGGAGCTCCAAGACAACCGTTGGGACCTTGTTGTAAATGTGGGGGCGACCATCTTATGAAAGACTATCCTCATTTGGAAATTGTCCGAGTCAATGTGTATTTTCCTAATTGCAGCATCACTCATTTGATTGGCGATTGCCCAAATCTAAACAAAACAGTGAAAGCAACCATAATTTTGGAGGCTATCCCTTCAAGTAGTGGTTCCGAGAATGAAACAGTAATACCTATACAAGTCATCACACAAGCTCAGTCTCAAAAAGAAAAAAAGGAGCTTGAAAATGAAGAACCAGTATGTAAAATACCTAGCATTGAACGGAAAAGTCAAGGAAACACATGGAAAGCTAGAAAAGCATGTGTAGAAGTGAGAAAAGAAAGAGAATAAAATGTCATAACAAAAGAATTAAGTGAACAAAATACATACTAGAAAAACTTGAAAGACGAGCACTTCAAAAACCAGAAGCACGAACAAATATTGAGCTTGAGAAGAAAACAAAATCCAAAAGTGCGGGATGCTAGTGAAAAAGTAAACGAACATCTAGACGCACTCTTGAAAGCATACAACTTAAGGCTTAAAATTGACCAAACTCAGGAACAAAAATTGTTGACATATCCCTATGCTGAGTTGGAAAAACAAAGACTAGAAATGTGTCAAAAGATGATCCAAACTACACAAACCTTACTAGAACACACTTCAAGGAACTAGGTAGAGGAGGTAGAACTTCCAGTACCGATGGCCTGAGGAACCCTCCAACACACGGATCAGAACAACTAATTGTTAGTCCAGAAATTGAATTAAAACTTGAGCATTTGGTAGAAAGACCTGGGATCGTGTTGAACATAATAGACTCAACATCAGAAGGATTTCAACCTATCACACCGGAATTGTATAAAAGCAACGAGGGCATAAATGATCTTTGGAGACAGATAAGGGAATCCACTGAAGCTAATGAACTAAGCCAAAGGGTTAACAAAACCAGTATGGGAGAAGATAGATTCCTTCCTCCTATTGACGAATTTGAGACAGGACCTCAAGCAGATCTAGAGATGCACTCTTATAAGGGAGACAAGGGATCTGTGAGATCTTGGGATGGTCAACCTGTATCTCTGAAAATGTTACCATCATATATGGGAGAGTATGAAGCAAAGTCAGATCAAAAGTTGTACCATCACAGAAACTTGCTACAAGGAAGGGTATGGACTCCTAGGGGTTGATAACACTCTTATCAACTCTTGTAACTTGTATCATTACTCTAATAGAGCTTCTCAGATTAAGACCTAATATGTGGAATACGGTAGAAAAATATCTCAAAAAATTTGGAGTAAGGGATCCGAATTCACGAATGCAGGAAGGAATAAAGGAATTAGAAAAACCCCAAGTAAACATGCAACCAGTGCCTTTAAACAAGGTAGGTGAATACTATGAAGGGGAAGATGGCAATACCACGCTCTTGATTGAATTAGAAGTTGTTACCACCATGGCTATTCTTGACAGTGGAGCGGGTGTGGCCATCGCGACAAAGGATGTATGAAAGAAATGGGGAAAACTAGCTTTGAAAACCACCAGAATGAAGCTACAACTGGTTGTTGATGGCTATACGGGGAGACCCATAGGTATTTTGGAGAAAATAGTTGTTAAGTCTTGCGGAATCGAGTATGAGCATACATTTTCTATAGTGGATTTTGTCAAGAAAAATAACTATGACATAATACTTGGACGACCCTTCATGAGAAAATCAAAGATGGTCCAAGATTGGGACTACAATTACATATACCTCAGACACATGGAGACTACTACATGAATAAACCTTAAAGACCATAGCTACAAAGATGTCAACAGAACCCTGGTAGAAGAATTCAATTCTGCCATGATAGTAGGGTTAGAACTTCCCGACTGGTTAGGTAAACCAAAGGAGTTGTGGATGTGTGGGGAATCCAATTGTGGAAGCCTAAAACGAGAAGAATGTATTATAGACAGAGCGATCGAGGATACAAAATATATCCTAGAACCTTTTCCAGAAGAGTCCTTAGAACCTTTAGAATGCACACATACCCTAACAACCTTAGACGTGTGTGCTATTGTGGAGGGACCAACAACTAGGTTTTGTGACGAGGATGGGTATGATGTAGTTCCATATTACATGGTTGCGTTAATAGAAGAAGATGATTACCCAATCTTAGATCAATCAAGAAAAATCAAACATAAGCAAGAAATGAATGAGGAGTTGTTCCACGATTGTATAGATCATCTTGAACGAGATGATGATGCAGATAATGAATGTTCTAACAACCCTAGTGAGCTAGAGGAAACGATAACTGATGTAAGGTTTTATGGTTTTCCAAATCCAAAATCAAGACGTCAAGCACATTACAAAAAACGGAGGGAA
Source organism: Adiantum capillus-veneris (assembly GCF_014529385.1). Classification (NCBI taxonomy): domain Eukaryota; kingdom Viridiplantae; phylum Streptophyta; class Polypodiopsida; order Polypodiales; family Pteridaceae; genus Adiantum; species Adiantum capillus-veneris. The sequence continues at coordinate 136,588,740 of NC_140932.1, forward strand.
GCTCACAGGTCCAGAGATAACCCAATGCCGAACATTAAAAATAAAATGAATTATTATCTTTGGTAAAGACAAAAGACTGCATTAAAAACCAAATATCAACTCAGTTCTCTCAAGATCAAGACCCTAGGACAAAAGACAGTCCTAGGGATGGAAAAAAACGAAAGACAATAGCGAAAACGATAGAAATGTACCATCCCATTACAAAAAGTCCACAATTCAAGATTAAAAGATAGTGCTAACACAGCCCATAAGAGAGTGACGGGAGAAAGATTCTTATGATGGGCCAGAACATGCAAAGAAAGTAGACCTAGCACAACGTGGAGAGACATCGCAACCTGTATACATAGCAGCAGACGTGAGCTGAGACGAGTAAGAGCAACTTTGCAGCCTTCTTCAGGAATATAAGGATGTGTTTGCATGGTCTTACAAGGACTTAAAGGGAGTGGATCCGACAATATGTCAATAGTGACTATCTGATTAAAACCTGATACAAAACCAAGTAGACAACGATCGTACACGTACAATGATACCTTTGCTAAGCGTATCAAGGAAGAAATTGACAAACTACAAGACGTAGAGTCTATCTATGAGATAGAGCACACAGTGATTATCAAAATGCCTGAGACGATCAATGCAAAGCAAGTAAAATGCTTCATGGGACATTGTGGTTATTATAGGAGGTTCATACATATGTATGCAATTATTGCACAACCATTGTATAGACTTATCGTGATCTTTGAATGGACAGATAAGTGCAAGGAATCCTTTAAGAAATTAAAAGATGACCTTGTATCCGCTCCAGTGCTATGAGCACCTGATTGGGAAAAATCTTTCACATCCATATAGATGCATCTTCATTTGCTATCAGATGTATTCTAGATCAACATAGGGAACCATGGATTTCCCAGTCAGCTATTCTAGTCGACAACTAAATAATGCCGAAAGGAATTACACAACCACTAAGAGAGAGGGGCTTGGAATGATTTATGCCATTAAGAAATTTTGGCATTACCTCCTCGCAAAAAAGTTTGTGTTTTTCACAGACCATCAAGCCCTTTTATACCTTGTCAACAAACCATGCAATACTGGACAAATCGTAAGATGGTTCATCATATTGTTAGAGTTTAACTTTATCGTAGTGGTTAAGAAGGGGAAGACACGTTTTTGAGCAGAACACCTCTCTCGGTTACCTGATGGAGATGATCTAGAGGGAGTCGATGATGATCTACCAGATGCATATCCCATCAATATCAAAATGGTACCTAAGTGATCCCAAGAGATTGTCAAGCTACTATCACAAGGTGGGGAATTTGATAAGACGGGCCTAGACCTTAAACGAAGAACGATTCGCCAAGCTAAGAACTTTCAGTTGGTTGGATGACGTTTATATAATTTAGGCTCCAACGGCATTTTAAGAGTGTGCATAAACCCTAAGGAATATGAAACATATCTGTTGGAAGCGCATATTCACGCATTAACGTTTCATTGTTCAGCCACAAAAACTTTCCAACGATTACAACAACTGGGAGTGTATTGGCCGACTATGCACATGGATGTTCATGAATATGTCACTAGTTGCGTCAAATGTGGATCAGGCCCACCAAATGAACATGTGACATTGTTTCAGATAACAAGTTTACGCCAGAATGGAGTCAATACATTGTTGACTATTTGGAAAGACAAACATTTCTTGAGAATATCACCAAAGCACGATAGAGAACGATAGAAATAGAAGCTCACGATTTCACTCTTATTGAAAATCAGCTTTATAAAAGGGGAAAGGATAACCAGCTTAGGTTGTGTGCAACGGAGAACATGTACATTCCAATCTTGGAACAAGCAAATGGAGGGATTAGTGGGGGCCATTTCTCAGGGGAAAAGACAACAAAAATTGTATTAACATCGGGAATATGATGGCCAACATTACATATGGACATGAACGAGTATACAAAACGATGTGAGACTTGTCAACAAACCAACGTATCGATAAAACGGGATGAGATGCCCTTACGGCCAATCATGGGAGACAGAGCCTTGGCCAAGTGGGGAATAGACTTTGTAGGACCAATATCACCCCCTGCTTACAAAACACATGTCCAATACATCATTGTAGCCACAGATTATCTCACAAAATGGATAGAAGCTAAAGCTACACAACGCCATATCTCACAAAGACATTTTCGTATAGAAATTGTGCAGTAGCCTGGCATCAACCAGGCTACTGCACAATTTCTATACGAAAATGTCTTTGTGAGATATGGCCTACCTATAGAAATTGATCAAGGCACACATTTCATAAATGAGAGAATTGAAAATATTCTTAAAGACTTCATGATAGTTCATAAGAAGTCAGCTCCCTACCACCCACAGGCTAATGGCCAAGCAGAAGCTACAAATAAGACTCTATGCACAATCTTAACTAAGATAGTATCAGAATCTAGAACGGATTGGGATTAGAAACTAAAATATGCTTCAACAAATCCATCAAGCAAAGAAACAAATGCAAGCAAAACAGAACATAGTTGCAGAAGCTCAAGCCGAGGCTAAAGAAAGGATAGCAAAAAAGAAGCTTCTTCAATGGCAACAACAACATGGACCACCTCTGAAGATAAATGCAGTTTGGGCCACAAAATTTGACAACAAGACCATACAAGAGCCTGAAATCGATGTCAAAATAAAAGACAATCAAGTGAAGGCAACAACGATACTTGATTCATGAGCTCAAGGCAACTTGATCTCCTACAACCTTTACAAGCAACTTCAACTTGACAACCAACTACAGGAAACGACGAACAAGCTCCAAAGTTATTCAGAAAATTTGATTAAGGTTTTGGGACGGATAGTGAGTACAGGTAAACCAACATGTATATCCGCATAAATTTTATGTGGTAGAAGATACAAGCACACAATGGGCAACCTTGGCATAGAATGTACAAGGTACAACTTGACTAAAGTCAAAACACTGTGAGTATAAAATCTGATTCGAGAAAACAACAAGTTCCTTTTGCTACGAGTGCGGAAAACAAACAATCAAATCTGCAACTGGCTAACAAAGGAGAGAAGCCATTACAAGTCCCCCATTGACACACAAGGGATTCACAAGAGCACTTCAGGGTAGTAGAATCAAGTCCATAAGGCAAAGACTCTAGTACACAATGGGAGCATGATATATCATAATCCAAAGCACATAAATCACCAAAGCGCACCCCAACAAAAACAACATGGTATGTACAACAAAGCTATCAAGCAGATTTGGGTCAGATAGGATCAATTGACTGTTGGCGGATACGCCCCGACGGACGTCAGTACAACGAGAACTCACCTAACAAGATTTGTCAGCTAAGGAGGAAGCTTGACCCGCAGGCGCGTGGAAGCAAGCATAGGGTGTCAACCTACACTCGACCGACTATTGACTACTTCCTACAGAGGTCTCTACCCAATGTCTAAGTTACAACCTTCAAGAGTACACAAGAGGAGATTTTCTACAACGCTTTCAAGAGCCAAATACCCATCAAACGTTTTCAAAATGCTACGGAACTTGAGGGAAATCCTATTAACACCAATAGGTCGCTCTCCCTAAGGTCTGTGACCCAAAACTCCAACCCTAAACACCCGGTGCAGAATCACGTAGGATGTCTGACAGGTTTTTGCAGGTCGTCGTTTGTGAAAACTAAAGTGCCTAATGTATAGCTCTACTCATTGTGAATACGTGGATATGCTGAAATGCAAAAACAGACAATATATGCTCACTGAATCACCAGATATAGCTCGTGGATCGATCTCGCAAAGCCGGGCCGTACACCTGCAATGTAGGTGTTGACGCGTAGCTCTCTCCGGGGGCAACACGTTGCACTTCTCCGCACTTGATTCCGATCGCCAGTGTGCGCATAGCGTCAAGATAAACTCTCACTCTCTCTCGTACACAGATTACGCTCAACTCACAGAGACAAAACTTATAAAAAAATGACAAAAGGTTTTTTGCATTAATGGTATAAATACCTTACAATCTCAAACCCTAATGTTCCAATTTAACCATTTACTGAGTCTAAATGTCAATGGGATACAATTTGGAAGCTTCTGCAAGCCCCACCATTTACAAAGGTGAAATGATGGTTTCTTCTCAATTAAGGAATGATTACAAAGGAAATAAGTATTCCGTCGAGAAATTATCCTCCGTTGAGTGTGTCCAGCCGCTAACACTCCCCCCTCCTAGATCATGTCGTCCCCGACATGACAGTAGAAATGCTTCTTCAGTGGAGGCTTTCGTGCATCTTAGAACAGACTCATATTGTGCATGTGGGGCCAGTAATGTAGGGCCGAATATATCTGTATCTATGTTGAAGAAACCGGTGTAGAAGGCTTCTTCAAAGGCCTGGAGATGGTACGAGGGCAAAAATATTATTCGCTGGTAGAGGGCATGTATCACCTCATGGGAAGGTTGAGCAGACAGTTCATACGCACATCTATATGTATCTTGGAAGAAAAATATGTTGTCTGTTTCCTGTCGAGGTTTAAAGATCTCAAAAACGAGGAATCTCAAAGCTCGAGCGAGATTTTCCGAGCAATCCCTAAAACGAGCGAGATAGGGCAAGGCACATATACGAAACAAAAACCAAACATGATTTCTTAGGTGACTTCAAACACAACAACAAGAAATTAATTCAAGATTGCACCTATTTTTAATGGTAAATCAACCACAATTTTTTGACCGACAAAACCCTTTAAGAGAAATTTAGTGGAATGACCTTCTCTTAAATTTTCCATGTTTATATGAGCACTGCTCGAAGTTCGTAGACTGCCTGGGATTCCTAGTATGCTGACTTGTCCATCATGCCTCAACCCAGATTACTAACCAAATGTGCAATGCCCTTATGCTGAAAGGATTTCTTGGCAACTTCTAACTCTAACTATAACAATGGAGAGAGGCACCTCTTGAAACTGCCACATGGCAATGGGAAGTGGGTCCGTGTCTAGGATTCTCTCTATTTTCTTCATGAGCGTTTAGAGATACCAAACATCGACTTTGAACTGTGCCTGCCCTTGATGAGAATGGCACCCTCCTCATCTGTGCTACACAAGAATGGATAGGCATCATTTTCTCTCTCTCTCTCCCTCTCTCTCTCCTTTCTTTTAATCTCTCTCTTTTAATGGGGTGTAGTCATTGCCATTCGGCATAGCACCAAAGAGTAAATTGAAGGAAGAATATTTGGCAGGGAAAGGATAGCCTCTCTGCCTCTCTCTCTCTCTCTCTCTCTCTCTCTCTCTCTCTCTCTCTCTCTCTCTCTCTTTCTCCCTCCCCTTCCTTTTAATGGGGTGTAGTCATTGCCATTTGGCATGGAAGGAAAAAGCAACGAAGAGGAAAGTGAAGGAAGAATATTTGGCAAGGAAATGATAGTACATGCAGCATCATTTCCCATCCCTCTTTGCCCAAAATCTTTTTTGCAGGTTTGGTCGTCCGAATAGAATTCGGTACATGCACCGGTAGGGGCCTCGAAACAGGCATCGGTATATTAAAAACAATACCGGTGCATGTAACAGCATGTGTTCCAGCGTATGTAACAGCGTTTTTTTTTACGATGTATATACCAGTGCATATATCGATGACACCGTACCAACGTGTATTGTAATGGCTATTGTCCGCACTGGAATGGCTATTGCCCGCACTGGAGCAATAGGCATTATGGGAATGATTACCCGCAACTACATTATATGAACATCAACATATAGAATGACAAGAGAAGGAAGTACACAGTACACAGGCACAGAAAACCTCTTGCTTCATTCATGTATATTCCCGACTCAGAGTTACAACAGTAGATGCCATGAATATCATAGAGATTGGTTAAGTTACATCAAAAGATAGGTATCCCCCTCCATATACAACCGCTACTCCAGCGCAGATCGGGAACGGTGCACACACTCCTGTCCCATGATATCCCGTGAAGAACTGCCGCTACGGCCACCTCATACCGCATGACTCCTGATCCGGAGTGTCCAGACCTCCGCAGGACCGCATGTGCGCCTCCGGTTGGAAGGTTCCGGTGGTTGCTCTGCACCCTGCTCTGGTGAAGAGGAAATATCAATATAGCCAAAGCCTCTAAAATCTGCAGTATGTGCCCGATAGACCTCATCGAGAAGATGTGGATCTATCTCAATTTGTTCCGGCCAGGCAGCCCGAGGAATAAACTGCGTTGGCAAAGAGATAGATTGAGGCGGCTGTGGCAGATGAGCAAGAGGTGTATGTAACGGATAATAGCGAGAAAGGTATCTATTAAGAGAAGACCAAAATGGAGGGCAAGGTGGTAGATTGAGAGAAAAAGAATGAGCTAAGGTCTCCACCCAAAAACAGACCCTGCGCTGCTCCTTACGAAATCGATGAATCATTTTCTACAAACGAGATACATGAGCCTGGGCTTCAGCACAATCCCTTGTAGCTTGTGTCCAATCAGCAACATCAAAACCCTCGGGAACAACACTCTTACCTCTGTCAGTGTTGGATGACTCGGGTTGGTGCACCACAACCTGATGAGTGGGTGGCTGCGCTCTCACCTCAGCAGCCAAGCGTGTGCCCAACTTTGTAATTGATTATCTAAAAAAATTTGGAGATCTTCTTGCATCTCCATTGCCAATGCATCCAAATCAGCCATGTTGATCATTACATCGCCAGGGTGCGAGGTTAAGTAAGAGGCTAGGCTATGCTGTGTTCTCAACTGAAGAAGTTCCTGTTGGATAGAGGCCACAACCTCAGCATTAGCCTCTCTTAACATTTGTATTTCTGCCCCTTGTTGGCGAGTTGTGACAATCAGCTCTTCATTCTGAGTGGTTAACTCGGCAATGTGAGTTTGCGAAGACGCTACCTGCGATTCCAACTCATTGACTCGTCCCTCTGTGGCTGGGGCTGGCTAGGCCGCACGAATAGACTCTGCAAGTCTGCTCAAAAATGTGCCGCATGCCTGTAATTGGTCAGCAGGGGTCGCTACTGCCGTAGCCTCCCAGGGTAGCGCTGCGGGGAGAGTACCTCCCGTCGAGGCAACCGCATTAGTAGTGCCCAAAGTTTCTGGTTGAGCGGAGACATCTGTAACCAGAGAAGAGCTCGTCCGCAAAGGAGTAGCATTTCTCACTCTCTCTTGCATTCGATGACGCCAGCGAGCCACCGCAGAATCTTCCGAAACAAGAGAATCAGTTGCGTGAGGTGGTGTCGAAAATTGCTGATCCTGCACCTGCAGTGGCCATCTCTTGGGCTCCAGAAGATACCACTGCTGTCGATGGACCAGGAAAATCCCCAACGCCCACCTGCTGCTGCTGTGTTTCCCTCTCAACCGGCACTGCCCAGCTTTGTGTTTGCGACAGCGGAGCATTAGTGCCTTGGACCATCAAGCGATCATCTTCAAAGTGGCAGAGAGGACGCAGGGCGAGAGGAAAAACTTCTCTCAACGGAAAAATCAATGTGAGCAGTTGGCCCATCTTTGTATTGGCTGGGGTATTCCTCCCCAACTGTGCCATGACTCGTTGTCATTCCGCCAGCAGTCATTCTCTGACCACCGCTGCCTAAGCTACTGGCCCAAAGTTGGCCGAATGCAACACATTTCTTGCTTGGGTCAAAATGGTATAAGTTTTGGCCTGTAGCCAAATGGCCTCGAGAAACCACCTATATGCATCCTTGGTTGCTACATCTGACAATCCTGACAGTTTATACTCCCCTTTAACCTTCAAACCAAATTCTTGTTCTACATCTGCCGCAGGGATCACATGAGAGGCACACACCACGCCATCGTTGGGCAAATAGCAACACCTTGAAATCCTTTCTGCTGTCAATTGAATCTGCTGATTATTCAGCACCACCATATTGCCAGTAGCGAGTTGCTCAATCAAACCTGTTGCCTGCAGGTGAACTGGGATCCCTTGCCAATCCAGGTTGGCGAACACACGCAGCCGCAAGTCTTGCAGCCATGCGTCCACTCGTCGAAGCGCGAGCTGCTGCACAGGCGTGAAAGGGACACATTGCAGAAGGGAAGCTGTCATGGTGGCGATGAGATGAAGGAGTAGAGAGTAGAGCACTAAGAGCGCACGACCCACGAAACAAGAGAACCACAATAAAAATCGTCTGCATGCAGTAATAACCTTTCCACAATGAGTTCCCAAAATAGGGCGATCCACGTTGTCACAACCATCATAGATCCTTCCCCACTGTCCAAGATTGCATGCAAAAGAATCCCCAATCATGATTAGGACGGCTTCCAGCTCTTGTACCACAGAAAAGGGGCACTGAATCGTGGTAGGTGAAACATAATGGCGCAGTCTGAAACCATTGACCGGCATAGAAATAACCTCCCCCCTTAAATCCGCCAAATAAAAAGAGATGGGTCCGCACGCTTGAAAAATCCAAAATGATCCTGACCACCGTAATTTAAGCTTCCCCGACATATTCCCGAGACGGGAATTGAAGACAAGGACCAGCTGTCCCCGAACAAATTGTCGTGCTTTCGGGCGATCCATCCATTTTTTCCGCCTAGACTGCAGATCCTGCAGCACCGCAAAACTCTTCAGCCGCTCTTCATCCAATTCCTGCAAAACATCCAATCGATAAATCACAGAATCCTCCGGAAGAAGCCGATCCAGAATCAACATACGCATACTCGGAATCACATGCTCCACCGGAGTGATTGCCTCCATGCCAAATGCCAACTTAAAAGGAGTCAATCCTGTTGCTACTTTATAAGCTGTCCGATAGGCCCATAAGGCAGAAGGAAGTTTCACATCCCAGTCCGTCCGATGCATATTCACCAACTTTGTTAAAATCCGAATCAATTGCTTATTAGTTGATTCTGCTTGCCCATTCGCCTGAGGATAATATGGAGAAGATTTCCTGTGTAATACAAAATAAAACCGCAGCATTCTCTCCATCACCTTATTCATAAAATGACTTCCCCTGTCACTAACCAACTCAATAGGGCAGCCATATCTAGAAAAGATATCCTTATATAAGCATCCCGCCACAAAATCTGCAGTGTTGTCTTTAAAAGGCCATGCCTCCACCCATTTGGTAGCGTAATCCGTGGCTGTCAAGATATACTTATTTCCTCTGTAAGCTGCCATTGGTTTAAAAGGACCAACAAAATCCAAACCCCACTTTTGAAAAGGCTCCAAAGACAGAACTGGCTGAAAAGGCATTTTGGACCGTTCGGTAGGTTGCCCCAACCGCTGACACACATCACACTATTGCACATAATTTCTCGCATCCTGAAACAATGTGGGCCACCATAATCCAGATTGGAGAACCTTTCGAGCTGTGATTAATGTTGCAAAGTGACCTCCCGCAATACCAGTATGGACTTCCTCTAATACTGCTTCCTGCTCCTGTGGTAGCACACATCGGAGTAACACTTTTGCCACTGTACAATAATAGAGCTTCCCCATAATAATCTCAAAATTCCGGCTTCTGATAGCCATACATTTCCTCTGATGGATGGACAAGAAAGAAGGCATTTCGCCGCTGTCGAGAAAGTGAAACATCTCCTCATACCATGTCCATGAAATGCTAGGAATAACCCTCGCCTGTTGCGGGACTGTGCTATCCTCTGCAGCTACTCCTGTTAGAAACAGAGACGCATCCGGAAATTCATCAGCTACACCCGTCGGCGGCTCTCCGGAATCTAACCTAGATAGGTAGTCAGCCACCACATGCTGGGCCCCTGGCCGATGTATGACCTCAAAGTCAAATTCTTGCAGCAAAAGCACCCATCTGGCCAATATTCCCGTCAAATTCTGTTGCCTTACCAGGTATAAAAGAGCCGAATGGTCCACATGGAAGAAAAAACGTCGGCCCAATAGATAGTGTTGGAATTTCTTCACTGAATAAATCATCCCTAAACATTCCCTTTCAGCTACGGAATAATTTCTTTCTGCGGATGATAATCGTCTACTGGCATAATAGACAGGTCAGAACCATCCTTGACTTTGTTCCTGCATCAGCACACTGCCAATAGCTCGATCCGAAGCATCCACGAACACATGAAAATCCTCACCCCAATTTGGTGCCAGCATAATCAGAGCTTTGGATAGCTGCAGTTTTAATCTCCGAAAAGCCAAATCACATTCCTGTGTCCATTCAAAATCTATAGTATGAGCTGCCTGAGTAATCGGGATTGCCAAATGCGCAACAAACCACAAATGCCTCCCATGCCATCGGGCTTGACCCAGGAAAATCTGACATTGCTTTTGGTTCTGCGGTGCAGGCGCTTCCATAATTGCGGCAATTTTATCCGGATCCACAGAAATACCATCTTCAGAAATGATATGCCCCAGTAACCTGCCACTGCGGACAAAAAATGCACACTTTAAAGGATTCAAACTGAATTTCACCTCTGCATTTCATAAATCATAACCGTAATTGTTTCAAATGCTCCAATTGTGCTCCAAAAACACTGAGATCATCCAGAAAAATCCTCATAAAATCTGTCAAATAAGGCCCAAAGATTTGAAACATATCCCTTTGAAAAGTGGAAGGTGCATTCTGCAATCCAAACCACATTACTATACAAGCAAGTACTCCCCATGCGGTAATAAAAGCTGTTTTTGACTGATCCCGCAATGCCGTTCGGATTTGATTATATCCACTAAATCCATCTAAAAAAGTATACATCTCATGTCTTGCTACATCATCCAAAATGGAATCCAAAAATGGAAGAGGAAAAGGATCTGGAACAGTAGCTGCATTCAATTTCCGGTAATCCACACAAATTCGAATTTGCTTATTTTTCTTTGGTACGACCACAATTGGAGAAATCCACTCCGGATTATCAATAGGGGTAATAAAACCCACTTCCAACAGGCGATCAATTTCCATCTTAACTTGCTTTGCCACATTCGGATTCATCCTGTATGAGTGCTGCTTCACTAGCACCGCATCCGGTTTCAGATTGATCATGTGCTGATAAAACTTAGGATCCAATCCCTGCATATCCGCATATTCCCATGCGAAAACATCCTTAACCTCTGTCAATAACTTGATCAAATCATCTCTAAAACTTGCCTCCAGCTGCTTATTAATGTATATGGGCTGCGCCTCCGCTTGCTCCCGAAGAAAAACCTTCTCTAATTCATCTTCCTTAACCCTTGTAATTTTTCCCATTTGCGCCTCAAACGCTCGTTCTTGCTGAATCACGTCCTCCAATGATTCAAGACTCGGAAGCACCTGTTGTTGCTCCCCTATTCCTCCTGAAGTTCCTGAAACCCCCACCGAATTCCCTTTCCGAATCAGAGAAATATCCGCAAGGTATAGAGAAACCAAATCCGGGTTAGCTTTGAGAAATTGTTCCTCTTCATCCTCTTATAATCCTTCCACCATATTAACGGTCTCAGCTATCACCGGCCATGCTGCCTGAACTGGTTGTCGGCATGTTCCCAGCGTCACCCGCACTTTTCTTTTACCCTTCTTTACTGTAAGCATATTTGCTTCCCAATTATGCTTTACCCTCGCTTATCATAACCAGGGTCTTCTTAAGATAATGTGATAATCCTGATTATGATCTTCAATATTCAAGACTACTAAGGAAACAGCAAAGGATAAGCCCGCCACATCTAAAACAATGCCCCAAAGTAAACCCACTGGTTGCACTCTTCTTTGATCTGCCATGCGGACTACAAAGGGTGCAGGCTCCCAATCACTGAGACCAAAACGCTCACACGCTGCTTGGGTGATAATGTTTACCCCCGCTCCTCCATCCAAGAGTACCTTGTCAATGTATGTGCCATGGTATCGAACTGAAAGCTCCAGAATTTGGGTATCTGTGATCCTATTTTCCAGCAATGGGACTGAGTCATCATCCTCGCTTTCAACCTTCCCAATGGCGACTTCCCGCAGCTCAATGGCCGATTGTCGCAGTAATGCATTATGGAAATTCGGGACTAATTTCAGCAATGAACCCAGAGGTACTTGAATTGGTGACATAAGAACCTCTTTCCAAACTGAATTCCATTCCTCCTGTTCTTTAATATCATCCTTATTTCCAGCTTTCCCTTCCTTTATTTCCAGCTTTCCCTTCCTTTATTTCCAGACCCACAGTCGATGGCATAGTCTATGTCGATGGTCCTACTGTCTTCACTGATGGTGCGGATTGTGGCAACCAAGACACAGTCTTTTTCCGTACTTCTTCCTGAACCGTCCAATCCAGAATTTTCACATCGGGAGTTGGAACCACACTTTTACCCGATCGCGTGATTAATGAAACCATTGGGTCAGACTCCTCCAGTCCTTCAATCTGAACCATAGCCACACTAGGTTGTTTCCCTACAGCGCGTTCCTGCTTTTTCCGATCGTATTCCATATCTTCAGTACACTTAGATCTCCAATGTCCATCCCCCAAACAGAAAAGGCATGTCTTGGGGCGATTAGGATCTCGGCCACCTCTTCCGCGACCTCGTCCTCCCACTTGACCCCGTCCTCCTGCTTGACCTTGCACAGGTGTCTCTGATGTATGAGCATGAGCCATTGCTACAGCAGGCTCTTGTCCCTGCCCTATCTGTGGTTGTTGCCAGGTAGAAGAGTCCCCTCGACTTCGACGACCCCGGCCATTGAAATAACATTCCAATGTATTATGAGTATCGGTCGTGCAAATCGCACACCACTTCTGATTCATTGCACATTCCTGAGTAGCATGGCCCGGATTCCGACATTGGGTACACCATATTTCCTTCAAACTTTTAGCCACTGCAGCCGATTCCGTCGATCTGGATGATACACCTTTCCCGTGACGCTGGGATTTTTTCCGCGGTGTCTCCTCCGATTCTTTCCCTGAATCGTTGTTGCTTGAGTCCGAGGAATCAGATACTGTGGATTCCGACTCTGAACTATCACTGCCACTGTCCTGTGACTTCCGATGAGATTTCTTCCTGTCTTTCTTCTTTGACTTCTTTGGATATTCCGTATCCTCTAAAGCCTCTCCTGCTACTACAGCCCTAGCCATTACAGTATCCAGTGGAGTAGTTACCTTATCCACTGTTGCCATAGCCGTTCTAAGATCCTTGTTGAGCCCCCACAACAAATAATCATTCAGCACTTCGGCTGCCAGCCTTTGTGCCTGAGGTGCCCTCTGCAAAAGCATCCGAAATTTTACAGCGTAATCCTCCACTGGCAATGACTTCTGCCGGAGCGTTCGAAGCTTCTCTAAATGTTGAGGGACTGTCTTTTCCGTTCGAAACCTTCATAGAAACGCTATAGATCCGTCGGCATACGTCTGGAAATGGTCATCAGGGTATTCGGACAACCATTTCGCAGCTTTCCCTGAGAGTGTAGATTCAAACACTGATTGTTGATGGAGAGGAATCACCACCCCAGGATGATTCAATCCATAAGCTTTATTGAATTGGCGCAAATGTGCATCAGGGTCTTCACTCGAAAGACCTCGAAACCGACTATACTTAATTTGAGGATGAGCCATCACCCCTTGACCAACTGTTCCTCCTCCTCTCGGGAAAAGCTGATGAGCACTAGGAGGTGGAGACAGTGGCGGAGATACCCCCGGACTGCTTACTGGAGACGGTGGTGGAGCAACCTGTGAGGGTGAGGGTGAACGTACGACAGGAGTACATTACTGACTGCGCGGAGTGCGTCTCGCTCGCCACAGCTGCCTACCACGCACCGGGCTTGGTGATGGAGATACAGATTCCTCAATCTGCGGTGAAGAAAAAACAAATTCATCTGAACTGCCTCTCCTCCGACGTCTTCCTAGAATTGGAACCACAGGGTCAGGCGGACCCTGCGACCTAGTGCGCATGCATATTCATCACAAGCTGTCCATCACGCATCGTGGTCGCCAGATGTAATGGCTATTGCCCGCACTGGAGCAATAGGCATTACGGGAATGATTACCCGCAACTACATTATATGAACATCAACATATAGAATGACAAGAGAAGGAAGTACTCAGTACACAAGCACAGAACACCTCTGGCTTCATTCATGTATATTCCCGACTCAGAGTTACAACAGTAGATTCCATGAATATCATAGAGATTGGTTAAGTTACATCAAAAGACAGGTATGCCCCTCAATATACAACCGCTGCTCCAGCGCAGACCGGGAACGGTGCACACACTCCTATCCCATGATATCCCGTGAAGAACTGCCGCTACAGCCACCGCATACCGCATGACTCCTGATCCGCAGTGTCCAGACCTCCGCAGGACCGCATGTGCGGCTAATGCTATAACATGTATTCCGATGCTTATTCCAGCTAATTTTAGAAGAAGCTTTGTCTCGTCGGTATCTGCACCGATTTTTGCGTGATATGTTTCTCTCTCTCTCTCTCTCTCTCTCTCTCTCTCTCTCTCTCTCTCTCTCTCTCTCTCTCTCTCTCTCCCTTGAAAACTGCCTTCTGCGTATTGTCTCATCATGCTTAGTCGGGAAGACCTCCGACATCTACCTCTTAAGCTGTGTCACAATTGCCTCACACAAAGCTGGGTGCGGATACATGTGCATGAGCGACGCCAACACACTCTCCAAAATTTTGCGGGCATATCCTCAACCAACACGTTGCATGCATACCTCTCCAACCATGCAAACATGCGGCTGACCAAAATCATCGTAAACTCCTTATTGCCATTCTCTTTGTCCTCGTCTAGCTGCATATCCACCATTTACTCCCGCTGCAGCTGCTTCTCTATGAAAATCACATTGGACCAGGGGTCCAAGTTGTCAAAATTCCCTAACGCATCATGCACTATATTGATGTACGTCTGCCATGGAAGAATTCGGCACATAATCCTTTGCACATGGACAATATCATAGTCGGCCTTGGCGAGAAGAGGAAGAACCTCATGATGAGCACACCAATGGGCCATGTGCAAGAGGCAGCTGTATTTCCACATGGAGGGATGCCCCCCTGGGAAAATCGGGTATGCCCATTCTCTCTGGCCCAAAATTAAAGGGAGTCATGGAGAAGGTGAAGCATGGCATGCTGCAGCCATTGCAAATGTAGCTCCAGGCGAGCCAACGTGGCCATGTCCACCAAGTGACCGAGTCAATTAATGGCCCTCAGCAAGATCCCATCATTGACACTGGCCAATCAATGCGCAAACAACAGGGTGATGCCCAGGTTGAAGGCTGAAAAGATATCTTGAAGAAGCTGAAGCCGACCACCTAGGGGCTCAGAGTCTTAGTCCTAACTATTAATAATGTGCAGGCCCAATATTGACCGCCTCATGAGCACAGTTTGCATCGCGAGATGGCAACAACATCAACACGGGTAAGAAAAAGCTGGAGAGCTGCTCCAGGGTCGTGTCCTGGAGGTCAACAACTTTTACCTACTAGAATGTATTGGGTTGCCAACACCATCTCCATAGGTTGTTTGATAGAGTAGCCCTCCATGTTATATAGGTCTCTCTCTCTCTCTCTCTCTCTCTCTCTCTCTCTCTCTCTCTTCAAAGGGCAGGTGGATAGACTAGTACACCTTAACAAAAATGAGGATACAGCACAAAAGACCCTTACTCGCATGGATTGAGGCACAACATTGCGATCAGAAAGCGGTAGGTTGAGGAGGTGGGGCCAAAGGGAGGGTAGTACTTGAATGAAAAGCATTGAGGGGCAGCACAACAGACGGCAAATGGAGTATTAGCAACATCACCATCGTCATTACCAAAAAGCATGAAGAATCGAGAACATGCTGGAAAAAGCAAGGCACGGGAGGGAGAGCAAGCGTTCCTGGGAGTCGAGAGTCCATAGTTGCTAGTGGGGACTGGCAGAGGGCAGCGATGGAGACTGGCTTAGATCTCTCTCTCTCTCTCTCTCTCTCTCTCTCTCTCTCTCTCTCTCTCTCTCTCTCTCTCTCTCTCTCTCTCTCTCTCTCTCTCTCTCTCTCTCTCTCTCTTTGCAAAAATCAGCATTTTGGCATACTTACCAAAAGAGTTGCATAGTTGCATGTAAGGCAAATAGCTGGTATACATGCAACCATGCATGAGGCACAATTGTTTCAAAAAGTAACTGATAAATATGACCCAAGTCTGTCTCAAAAAACAACTCTACAAAGATCCAAAGAATACATAGGCGTGCTATTTCCATGGCAATAGATACCACCTACTCTTGCAAACTGATTGAGAGCACCCAACACTCCTGATGCAGTAAACCTTGTAGGAAGACCACAAAGGGGTGACTCATCTATGATAGGCTTAGACAATCCACACTAGTGTCAACTCCTTTTGGAGTTCCTTCATCTTTTCTTCATACATATCCTTCTCTGAAGTAGTGCTAGTTGAGTCTGCGGCTCTGACTCTGCACGGAGATGCCCTTAGCCTCTGGATTGTCTGATCTTTCACTTTTATTTGATCTTTCAGTTCTATAACTTCGTCCTGGCTGGCCTCATGTTCTAGCTCAGCTTTTTTCTTAGCATTCCTCAAAGTCTCCACTTCTTTGGACTCATCAGCAAGCTGGAGTGTCAAGTTGTCCCTTTCTTTCTCCGCATCCGTCAAATCACTGATTTGCTGATTTTCTTATACTTCTCATCTGCTCTTTGAAGCTTTTGGTTTGCTACCTGACTCTGACTTTCCAGTTCTTGGCATCTTTTAAGTGCCGTGTCTAGATCAGCTTGCAGCTTGGCTTGCTTCTGTGTGTTCTCTTGGTCTTGCTTTTGCAGCGAGTCCACCTCGGCTTTGATTTGAACTTCATTTACTTTGAGATTATCACACTCAATCTCAGTGACCATAGACCTTGCTTTGAGCCCAGTGAGTCTTTGCATCACTTCATCCCAATCATTGGCTTGTGGCTGTAAATCCATTGTATTTGCGGCCATTTCCTTCAACTCCACCAATCTAGGGCTCATCATATATTCTTTGGGCTTAGTGCTAGACAACTGAAAAGCTGCATGAGCTACCTCTTCTCGAGAGTATCCAACAACTAGTAGATCAAGGAATATTCTATATTTTTTTTCTTCTGGATCTGTCTTCTCATCTTTTGGTTCAATTTCTGCCTTCTGCTCTTTCTCTTTGTTCTCCTCTTCCTTGGAGTCTTGTTGCCCATCAGATTTGTTCAACTCCTCAATTTGTCGGGGTTGAGGAGGACTAGGAGGAGGTGGTGATGGTGGAGGGCTTGACTCTCGGCTTGATGGCGGGGTTGATGGTTTCTTTTTGAAATCCCGGTTAGCTTTTGTTTTCCTCTCTTTTTCTTCCCCTTCCTGCTCTTGTAGCAGCTGCCGCCTCACATCATCAACTTCTTCTTCGGTAAAAGGTATTTTTGGGATATTCTCAGCTGTAGCATCTAAGATCTCGAAATTCTTCATATAATCTTCAAAGCGATCCCTTTGAGTCCTTCGAGAAGATTCAAACATAGCCTCAAGTGAGGGCTTCCAATAATTCGCTCAGATCCCCTTTTAGCATCCTCTCAGCTCTGAAACTCTCCATTAGTCTTTCTAGCCTTGCTAGCCTTGCTGCTTTCTGTGACTTTGTTTCCTTTACTGGCACCTGTAGAGTTGCTTTCTTCCCCTTCTTGGGCTGTGGCGGCTCTTCTGGCATTGTCTCTAAACAGCGCTTCAACCTTGTGGCTACCCTTGGAGCCTTAGGAGGCTCTTCTTCTTTGTGCTTGAGCCAATCATTTTGGGAGGAGGTAGAGGCCAATTTCCCTTGGCATCCAATGCTTTATAAATGACTTTGGTTATCAACTCACTAGGCACAATATAAGTGGGATTTTTGGTTCCCATTCTCACAAGGTTGTAGTGAATGTAAGCGGCATAGTTTATCTCCCTCGGGTGGCTCTTCTGCATCACCCAAGTGAAAGTGGTGGCAATAGCTCCAGGTGGCATCCTATATTTCTGTGGCCACTTGGTACACATGTGGAAGTACTGATTGTATAATTGGCTCATGATGGCCACCTTTGGGTTTGCAATATCTTCAAATGTATAGTTATTTTTCTTCTCTGAGTAGACCTTAATGTCATCCCACCTCTTAGTCACACTGTCTCCTTTGTTAGAGAGGTCAAGTGTTGCTGCCACCACCTTCTCTGTGATGAAAATCATCTTATTAGGCTTGCCTTGCAGATTTGTAACTCTGGCTATGCCGTCCTCTTTGATTGTGGTGACAAATTCCCACACTCTTTTAACATCAATCCCTGCTTGCAAGGCTTCAAAGTAGTTATGTAGATCGAGTTTCTCCAAGTAGTCCCCCATCTTGCTCCTGACAAATTCATTGAGCTCTTGAGGGATCATGGGTAGCTCCACTGCATTTCCCTCTGGATCTTTAAACACTCCTTGGTAGATTCTTATATCATTGGTTTCTAGTAGGTCATGTTGAATCCAAGTGCTTGTGGGCTTCAGGGTTCCCTCTGGGATAACAAAAGGCTCCACTTCTTCTAAGTAGTCCTTGATACCCATCCTCTTCTTCTTTACAGGCGACTTTGTGGCTGCCATGGATCCTGTTGCACTTAGTAGTCCAAAGTTAGTGTTTTTTACAGATTTGCTGGTAAACTGAGTTCTGACTACCCAAATGACTTGAAAATTGAAATAAGAACTCAAAAGGGACTAGGGAAGCCATGTATGTGCCCACAGTAGGTTTTTGGCTGAAAAATAAGCATGTAGACTTCCTACGCGTAGTATGTCTACTTCCTCTAATTTTGATGAAACTTGACATGCTTGTGGCCCTTGACCTGTGCAACATGGCTATGTACTTGGAATTTGTTTTGGACATCAAAAAGCGCAATTTTGAGCAGATTTAGGCTTTTGGCTCCCAAATGACTTGAAAATTGAAATAAGAACTCAAAAGGGACTAGGGAAGCCATGTATGTGCCCACAGTAGGTTTTTGGCTGAAAAATAAGCATGTAGACTTCCTACGCGTAGTATGTCTACTTCCTCTAATTTTGATGAAACTTGACATGCTTGTGGCCCTTGACCTGTGCAACATGGCTATGTACTTGGAATTTGGTTTGGACATCAAAAAGCGCAATTTTGAGCAGATTTAGGCTTTTGGCTCCCAAATGACTTGAAAATTGAAATAAGAACTTAAAAGGGACTAGGGAAGCCATGCATGTGTCCACAATAGGTTTTTGGCTGAAAAATAAGCATGTAGACTTCCTACGCGTAGTATGTCTACTTCCTTTGATTTTGATGAAACTTGACATGCTTGTGGCCCTTGACCTGTGCAACATGGCTATGTACTTGGAATTTGGTTTGGACATCAAAAAGTGCAATTTTGAGCAGATTTAGGATTTTGGCTCACAAAATGGGTAGGATGTCCTATATGGATGGGAAAATGATATCCAATTGGATTGAAATTTGATATAGAGGCTTCTTATACCATGTAAAAGACTCCCATGATGTCAGTTCCTGCACAGAAGGTCAATATGACCCTGGAGACATCCTACACGTAGGATGTCTCTTTTCTCAGAATGACTTGATTTTGGTTCTGTGGGTAGCCCTTAGCATGTAGAACATGGCCCTGTTCTTAGATTTTGATTTGGATAAGTATTGGTGTTGTTAGGATCATGTTTAGTGTTTTTAGGCTAAAAAAAGTGCATCTTTGAGGTTTTGGGGGCCAAATGTGATGGGTTTGGCTTGAAATTTGATATATGAGCTTGTGAAGATGTTATAAAGATATGTGGAACTCAAAAACACCAGCTGGAGGTCAAATAGGGCATTTAGACATCCTACGCGTAGGATGTCTATTTCACTATCTTTCATATCTGACTCCACAGTTAGCTTGGCAATGTGATAATGAGTATATTGTGCAAGTTTCATGTGATTTGGATTAGTTTTGGTAGGTATATGACCCTTTATTGCCTCTATGCTCCGACTTTTTGTTTTTTTGATGCATATGAGGTCAACTCTTGTCCAAATGTGATGAAACTTGATGGCTAGCATGTATAAGCTATGTAGAAGCTGTGTACGAGGTGAGATATTGAGTTTGGCTTGCAAAAGAGGCCCTGAGACATTCTACGCATAGGATGTCTTCTGATGAATTCTTTTGGAGAAGTGCTACTAGTATATGCCCTTAGTCCCTTAAGTCCCCTTTAAGCCTTATTTCAATTAAAAAGTCAAAAAGATAGATAGAAACTCCCTGTTTGGCTTCAGAGCCTCTGAGTCGTTTTTTGACTCTTGGAGTGCTTTCCGGCGATGAAATTTCTTGATGTTAGTCTCCATAGCTTCATGGTTCCTTGGGGAACCTTGCCATATGGTTTTTGTTGGCTTTGGCTTCACCGGAGCTCCGTTTGGCAATTGTTGCTCTGGAAGCGCCTTTGGTTGCGTTTGCATGCCGTCGATAACTTGTGGTGATCTACCACCATAGGATTTGGTTGTTGATGGTCTAGCCAAGCCCCTCGTGAAGTTTGGTGGCAAATGGCCATCCCGTTTGGCCGTGAGAGCCAGCTGACGCTTTGTGTGTTCGATGCCGTTTTTGAAGCTTAGTCCCGTTTCGAGTTGCCTTATGGTCATGTGGGCTATATAGCCTTGTAGAGCATGTCGAGATGCTCCTACCCATGAGTTTCGGTAGCATTTGGGCGACTTTCCAACGATTTATCACTTGGTGGCCTCTTGCAGGGCTCTAGAAGTTAGGGTTTTTCCCGTTGGTTTTTTGCCACCTTTGTGCATTCAAGAGTGGTCTCCTACACTAGGATAAATACCCTATGAAGCCTTATTGCTATTGGGTTAGCCGTTAGGTGGATACCTCTACCTGTTGGTCTCTACTGCCCGTTCCCCATGTGAACCCTACACTAGTTATCGCGATAAAACATCAAATATACGCGAAAAGCTCAAGGTGTTGAGCCTACCTCTCATATCTGGAGCCTGTCAGGTGGTCGTGCCCGTCGTAGAAGCATCTCGAAGTCCGGTTCTTTCTAGGTGGCTAGAGCTCTCTCTCAAGAAGGAAATAGTAGAAATGAGCTCTAAGTGAAGTGAAAAAAATCTTAGAATGGGGGTCCCCGAACGACTTTCTATGAAATTTGACATGTGCCCCTAACTTCTTGCGAGATGCGGTTTAGGCTCAAAAAGTTCTTGATTTGGACTCCGTTTGCCCAGTTTTCGAGAAATTTGACTTTTCGATCAAAATCTGGCCAAAACACGCCTCCCGCTCCATTCACATAATTGCACCCCCATTGTACCATAGGTTGTCCTATAGTCACTACTTATCTCCCTTTTTTTTTTCATTACGACCGTATTTCATCTGCTTTTTGTATTTTTGAAGTTTTTCTGCTGATAATTAGTAATATTAAAAAGAAAATAGCAAATAAACCCAGAAAATCCCCAAAAATCACAATAACTCAAAAACATCACTACAAAACACTATGTACACTCACATGCAATTTTTATGGCAGGATTCCTCTATTTTACCAATAATTTTCCCGAAAAATGGCTATTTTTACATATATACACACACACCTAGAGGCCTAATTTGGCATTTGGCCCCATATACTTGTAGATTCGTGTTGTATAAGGGCATATGTACTTTGGTTAGTCCATAAAATTTTGCAATCAAACGAAAACCCTTCAAAATAGTCGAAAAACATGCCCTTTTTTGCTCTTTTCACCTTCATTGGGTCTGCATTGAGAATGCCTGCCCCTCTCCTAGTCGGAGTCCTTCCGGACGACAAGGTATCGCCTCAGGGTATGTGCACTGCATGGGTTAAAAATTGTGCTAATACGCGGCCTTGTAATGTGGCCCTATCTGATGCATACTCAGTCAATGCATGGAAAAATTAATGATGTGCGAGAGGAGGGAATAAGCAAGATGCTTATTGGCACTCGACGCTGAGGTTTCCTGTTGTTGTTGATTTGGTTGGTGGATTTTCTTTGCAAGTAAAAGTTGTAACTCTACAGCTCTTTGTTTGATCGTCTTTTTTGCAAAAATTGCTTGGGTTGCCGCTACTGTCGATAAGGCCATGGTTGTTTCCGTGGATGGAAGTGTCATTTCCGTTGTAGCTATAATCTTGTTCTCTGTTAATTGGCCTTTGGAGTTTTGTTGTGGATGCTTTTGTAGGTTTATTGCCTCGTCCTTGGTCTTGGTGGCTTTTCTGTTGATCGGCATCCGCACAGATTGATTTGCCGATGTCGTTTGTCTGGCTGCTGGTTTTGTTTGTACTGAAGGGAGTTCCTGTAGCATCGCCTTGGGGATCCAAACGCGTTTCTCATGTAGTTGGTGATTGAGCATGTTCTTCGATATCTATATCTGTTTGATGACTCTGTTTGGTGTTTGATTAACCTGGTTTTTCGGAGGCTGTCTGCTAGTGCACTGTGATTTGTAAGCTCGTTCACGTAGATCTTTCCATACCCATACTTGTTGTTTGCTTATTGCTGACTTTGATCTATTCTTTATTGCCTGTGGTATCTCATTTTTTGATTGAAGACAGTTGGCTGTTTTTTGTGTATCCTTCATAGGTATCTTTTGCTGGTTAAGCAGCACCCATCTATTTTTCTCTTGATCAATTGGTTGTGGAACCATTATTGGTTTCTTTCGGGTTGTTTGATCAAAGGCTACCACCTGTTGTTCTTGTGCATGCTGAATTCTGACGGTATTCGAACTCCAATCTATCTGCACATTATATTCTTTCTGCCATGGTTGTCCCAACAACATGGGGTGTAGTGTGCTTGCATCCTCAACCACATAAAACTTGTAGACATGTAGTAGTGTTAGTGTGTATACGCGTTTCACCAGGGGCACTTTTCTCCCACTGGGTTTTCCCCCCTGGATATCTGGTGTGAAAGGACACCTTATCTCTTAGGGTCTCATATAAGCTTTGTAGCTCTGAGTTTGTATATACTCTATTATTCTAATACAGAGAGATAGACTACAGAGATCTCGTACGCAAGCTCTGTGTCTTCTCCTTCTCCATCTTCTTCCTACTTTGAGTTGCTATCTTCCTTCTGTTTCCTGTTTCATCATCTTCAACAATTGGTATCAGAGCAAGGTGATTTCCAGAGCCTCTACTTGCGTTTTCACGTCCGCACGCGCAATCGCAGTTTTCAGGCAGTTTTCGGAAAATTTGCTCATGGGAGCATCCTCGATGTTTCGGGAGTATTCTCTACAGGTGACCTGCTGTTTTACCCCCCTTTTGAAGTCGTTCGAGCCCTCAGAATTTTTTTCTGAGCAGCGTAGCAGAAGTTACTTTTCGGAGGCGTTTAGATCAAGAGGGTGTGATTTTTGACAGATTTTCTTCAGGTAAACAGTTCTTTTGGGAAGCAACTTGTTTTAGCTTTGTGCTGAGATTTTGTGTAGAGTTTTGCTTGCATTGGAGAGGAGATTTTTGAATCTCTTGGAGGTTCATTTGCTCTCTTGTGTGCATCCACAATATGGCTCAATCTACGGAGAAAGAGATTTTTGGTGCGTTTACATCCGAAGACAACATCCGAAGACAAATTGGATGGTACCAACTATTCTCTTTGGTCTTTTATGGACAAAAATGTTTTGGTTGGTAAAGGATTGTGGGATTATGTATCTGGAGATGAAGTTCGTCCAGGTAGCATTGCACCTGCCTCGCCTGGTCGTGGTGCAGGACCCTCACAAGTCACTCCAAAGCAAAATAAATGGGATACTAAAGATGCACAAGCTATGGCTGTGATTGCCTTAACCATAAAGAGGACAATCACACCACATATCAGATCTTGCAGAAGTTCTGAGAATGCTTGGGACACTCTGCAAGCTATGTTTGGAGAAAGAAACGCTGCCAGAATAGAGTTTTTGAAGAAACAACTTGACAAAATACAGATGGACGAAGGTGACGATATCGTCGAGCATCTTACAAAAATCAGGGATCTTAAAGAGCAATTTCTTAGCATTGATGAAGTGATCCCAGAGAAGGACTTGGTTTCCAAAACACTCAATTCACTACCACCATCTTATTTGACTTTTCAAACTTCTTTGACTCTGCCTTTGCGAGCTAATCCTGAGCCTCTTCGTTTTGAAGAGTTAGTGGCTTTGCTATTGCAGGAGGATCAATCACGTAAGAACAAGTCTTTACAGGTGGATGGTATGGATCATGCTCTTGTTGTACAGAACAAAAACAAGGGTAAAGAGAGTGCTCATCACTCCAAGTCTGGTGCAGGACAGTCTTCAGAGAAGTCTAAAGGTGATTCCGACAAGTCCAAGAAGAAAGGTAAATGTCACTACTGCAAGAAAACTGGTCACTACATTAGTGAGTGTAAAAAGCGAATTGCTAAAGAAAAGAAGAAAGAGTCAAGTTTGGTTGTTTCAGCTTGTGGTGATTCTTCTACAGCTAAAGAAGAGTCTGCAAACTTTGTGCAGGATTCTTATGCTTTCTTAGTATATTCAGATTTTTCTGCTTACAGTGTTGATGAGACACAAATGATTTGGTACTTTGATAGTGGTGCATCCAGGCATATTACTTCAAGGAAGGATTTGTTTTGTTCATTGGATGCAGCTCCAGTAGGAAAGAAGGTGACATGTGCAAATAATGCTTCTTATCCAATCAAAGGCGTTGGTAAGATTTTGATTACCATTTCAGATGGTTCAGATTTATGCTTGCCAGATGTCTTATATGTTCCAGGGATCAAGAAGAATTTGTTGTCTGTATCCTCTCTTGCAAAAAATGGTCTTCGGGTCATTTTTGAGGATGACAGATGTGTTGTACGAGATCGAGAGAATGGTTATTCTCTTATCACTACAGGTACGCTGGAAAATGG
Source organism: Adiantum capillus-veneris (assembly GCF_014529385.1). Taxonomy (NCBI): domain Eukaryota; kingdom Viridiplantae; phylum Streptophyta; class Polypodiopsida; order Polypodiales; family Pteridaceae; genus Adiantum; species Adiantum capillus-veneris. Next base: position 136,613,349 of record NC_140932.1, read on the forward strand.
ACTATTTGTGATAGATCGTTATGAAAAGCAGATTCAGGTATGTATTGCAGAAACAAAGACTCAGGCCATGCAGGATGCTGAGTTGTGGCATGCTAGATTTGGGCATGCTGGTTATGGCGGTTTGATGACTTTACAACGTCATAATATGGTGCATGATTTGTCTTTATTGGAGATGCCACCAAGACATGTATGTGAAGGCTGCGTTCTTGGAAAGATGCACACATTTGCATTTTCGCAGGATGGTTCAGCTAGAGGGACACGAAAGTTGCAGCTTGTACATAGTGATGTATGTGGTCCTATGAGGATGCCATCTATGGGAAACATCCTTTATTTTGTGATCTTCATTGATGACTTTTCCAGGTTTTGTTGGGTGTATCCACTCAAAGAAAAGTCAGATGTGTTTGCAATTTTTCAACATTATGTCGCCATGGTTGAAAATGAAACAGGTTGCAAAGTACAGACTCTTCATACTGATCGAGGAGGTGAATACATGTCAGGTGCATTTAAGGATTTTTTGGGAAAGAAAGGCATTAAACACCAATGCACTATGCCATACACACCACAACAGAATGGTGTTGCAAAAAGGAAGAACATGTCTTTAATGGAGACGCCTAGATGTATGCTCAAGGCTAAGAGTTTGCCTCATAAGCTATGGATGGAGGTAGTTGCTTGTGCAGCACATGTTTTGAACAGGTGTCCTACTCGTGCCTTGAAGACCATTACTCCATACAAAGCTTGGTATGACAGAAAACCTTCAGTCAGTTATCTTCGTGTTTTTGGTTGTCTTGCTTATGCTCACATCCCTTAGTAGTTACGTGGGAAGCTTGATGATAAGGCAATAAAATGTATATTTGTGGGGTACAGTAGTGGAAGTAAAGGTTATAGACTTTACAATCCTGCTACAAACAAGATTTTTGAAAGTCGTGATGTAATTTTTGCAGAAACTACTGCTCAACCTATGGTTGCTTTTGATGTACCTCATATGCAGACACATGATGTATTTGAAAATTTGCTTCCTTCTTTTGTGGAGAATCAAGAATCACAACAGGTTGATAATCTTGATCAATCTTTTGATCAGCATGTGACACCTCATGATGTAGAGGAAATTGTGCGTGAAGAGCAAAAAGTTCTCAGGGAAGAAAGAACCTTGCCTAAATGGGTTCAAAAAAATTTGCAGGATAGCAAGTTGGATGCACCGTTGCCACAAAAAAACACGTGCTGGTACTACTTTTGGCAGAGAGCAAGTAGATTTGGCTTGCTTTAGCACTCTTTGTGATGCAAGTGATCTTGATTCATTTGAACAAGCTTTAGAGTGTGTTCAGTGGAAAGATGCTATGCAGCAAGAAATTGATTCTATTCATAAGAATCATACATGGGATCTAGTGGACTTGCCTACAGGTAAAAAGCCTATTGGTACAAAGTGGGTTTTTAAGGTAAAAAGGAAACAAGATGGTACTATTGGCAGGTACAAAGCAAGGCTTATGGCAAAAGGCTATGCGCAACAGAAAGGCATAGATTATGATGAAACCTTTGCTCCTACTTCTCGTGCGTCCACAGTTAGATCACTAGTTGCAATTGCTGCTCATCATGGTTGGAAAGTGCATCAGTTGGATATCAAAACTTCTTTTTTGAATGGTGATTTGCAGGAAGAAGTTTATGTAAGTCAACCAAGTGGTTTTGTTGTAAAAGGTCAAGAGCAAAAGGTATATAGATTGCGTAAAGCTTTGTATAGTCTCAAACAGGCTCCAAGAGCATGGTATGAGAAGATACATACTTATTTGATTGGCCAGGGATTTCAGATAGTCCAACAGAAAGTACTTTGTATGTCAAAAAGAGAGATGGAGTTCTCATTATGCTAACACTTTATGTGGATGATATGTGTCTTACAGGCAATACTACAGATGAAATTGAAGCGTTTAAAGATTCTTTGAGAAAAACCTTTGAGATGTCTAATCTTGGTTTGCTACATTATTACTTGGGTATTCAGTTTGTGCAATCAGAGGATGGCATATACATGTTGCAGGCAAAATATTTGCATAAAATTTTGGACAAGTTTGGTATGAAAAATTGTAAACCAATCTCTACACTCGTAGAAACTGGATCAAAGTTGAGCATGCACGATGTTGGAGAACCTTTTGATGTACATACTTATGCAGCAGCGGTTGGTTGCTTGATATATTTGGCAGGCAACACTCGTCCAGACATTCAATTTGGGGTTTCACAAGCAAGCAGATTTATGCACAGCCCAGGTATGCATCATTGGCAGGCTGTGAAGCACATACTTCGTTACCTTTCAGGTACCCCTAATCTTTCCATGTTCTTTCCAAGGGGGGATATGTATGGAAAGCACAGTTCTATGCAGCTTCTTGGTTACAGCGATTCAGATTGGGCTGGTGATTTTGACACACGACATTCCATAAGTGGCAATTGTTTTTTCTTGGGAAATGCATGTATATCTTGGCTAAGCAAGAAGAAACCCACAGTGGCTACATCAACTTGTGAAGCTGAGTACAGGGAAGCTTTCACGGCAACAGTTGATTGTGTATGGATACGCAGGTTATTGGCAGATCTTTGTGAGTGTCAATAGGCACCCACTACCATTTTCACTGACAGTCAGAGTGTTATGGCAGTTGCAAGGAATCCAGTATTTCATGCAAGAACAAAGCACATAGAGGTTCACTGCCACTATGTCAAGGAAAGGCTACATGCAGGGGAGATCACACTAACTTACTGTCCTACACAGGATAACATTGCAGATCTATTTACAAAGGCGTTATCACGAGAAAATTTTGAAGCTTTCCGAAAAGCTTTGGGCTTACTCTCATACATATGATGATCTGCTACCTTGTACGGACTCACACTATCACTATAAGGGGGATTTGTAGACATGTAGTAGTGTTAGTGTGTATACGCGCTTCACCAGGGGCACTTTTCTCCCACTGGGTTTTTCCCCCTGGACATCTGGTGTTAAAGGACACCTTATCTCTTAGGGTCTCATATAAGCTTTGTAGCTCTGAGTTTGTATATACTCTATTATTCTAATACAGAGAGATAGACTATAGAGATCTCGTATGCAAGCTCTGTGTCTTCTCCTTCTCCATCTTCTTTCTACTCTGAGTTGCTATCTTCCTTCTGTTTCCTGTTTCATCATTTTCAACAAAACTTGTGGGGTAAACGTATTGATGTATTTGTACATGCAATATTGTCCAGCCCAACGTTCCTAGTGAATGTGGTGTACTACTTTCCAGCACTTGTTGAGTAGGATGTAGTTGATCTTCGAGCTTGAGCTATTCATATAATTTGTAAGAGATCAGATTTTCTTGAGCTCCGGAATCAAGCAATGCCGTCTATTCAACTTGATTGCTACCCACTTTGACTGCAATTATTGGTTCCCCTATGTCTTCACCAAAATTCGTTAATCGAATAGCATTTATTTGCAACGGTGATCCATTTTGTTGTTGTTGTCATAGAAGCCTTCTTTTTGCAATGCGTTCTTTTGCTTCTGCTTGTGCTTCTTCTCCTACCCTTTGTTTCTCCTTCATCCGTTGTTTTTCTTGATGGATTTGTTGAAGCATATCATGTGTTAGTGGTAAATGATAATTTTTTAATCGATACCCATCAATTCAATTTGGCATTCCTTCTCCTGCCAATGTGGCAAGTTTGACAGCTCCACTTTGTGATAAATCACTAATCACAAAGGGTCCCATCCCTCGCTTTTTAAGTTTCTTGGCATGTTTCTTCAAAGTATAAACAAGTATATAATCACCTATTTTGAACTCTTTCATACGCACATGCTTGTCAAAAAAATCTTTTTGTCTTCTCTTTTTAGCATAGATCGAAGCTACAGCTCTCAGTCGAAGTTCATCTAGATTTTCAAGATCATCTATTCTTGAAGAGAGCTCATGGCCTGTCCATTCTAAGCGTTTTGCTACTCGTAGAGTTGGAACTAAAAACTCTATAGGTAATATAGAGTTTAGACCAAACACCATGTTGTATGGTGTGGTTCCAATAGATGTTTTATAAGCTACCCGGTATGCCCATAGTGTTGAGTGTAATTGTTGATCCCAGTCGGTCCTTGACTCTGATATAATTTTAGTCAAAACAGTGCATAGGGTTTTATTTGTGGCCTCAGCTTGTCCATTTGCCTGTGGATGATATGGAGCAGATTTCTTATGTATGACCATGAATTCCTCTAGCAGATGTTCAATGACTTCATTAAGAAAATGTGTTCCTCGATCACTGACAATTTCTATTGGTAATCCGTATCGTACAAACACATTCTCATACAAAAATTGTGCAGTGGTTCTTGCGTCTGATTTTTGTATTGCTTTGGCTTCATCCCATTTTGTGAGATAGTCCGTAGCCACAATGATATATTGGGTATGGGTGCCATATGGAGGGGGTGAAATAGGCCCCACAAAATCAATTCCCCATTTTGCAAATGCCCATGCTCCCGTCATTGGTTGTAGTGGCATCTCATCTCTCTTTATCGGCACCTTAGTGTGCTGACATGCGTCACGACGCTTTACAAACTCCTCGACATCCATGTGCAATTTCCTGCGGTTAAGACAATTTTTGCCGTCTTATCGCCTGAAAAATGGCCTCCACTTATTCCTCCATGTGCGTGCTCTAGATTCAGCAAGTATTCACTTTCACTTGTACAGATTCTAAGTTGATTGTCCTTTCCTCTCTTGTAGAGTTGATTTCCAATTAAATTAAAGTCTCGAGCCTCCAACTCTATAGCCCTTTTTCACGCTTTTGTTATGTTTTAAGGAAATGTCCCTGTTGCTAAGAAATCAATGATATATTGAATCCATGCAGGTGTAATGGTTACCGGAAACAATGTCGCGTGATCCACCGGTCGTTTGGCACTACATATAGTACAATTGTTAACATAAGCATGTGTGTCAGCATACATAGTTGGCCACTAAACTCCTAAGTGTTTCAATATTTGGTGTGTTTTTCATTGTTGAACAATGAAATGCCCAATCTTGGATGTGTGCTTCTTCAAGATAACACTCGAATTCCTCTGGATTTATACATAATCGTAGAATTTGGTCCGATCCTAGATGGACAGTCGTCCTGCAATCAACTAAAAAAATGTTGTTTGTCAAAATGTTTGTTGTTTGGATCTGTCTTCCTTGTTATCAAATCTACCTCCAAAGGAAAGAATGCTAACAATTTCCTGAGACCATTTGGGTATCATTTCAATATTGAAAAGATAAGCATCAGGTATGTCATCATCTACTCCTTTAGGAGCTTCCCCGTTTTGTAGCCTTGAAAGATGATCCGCCCGTAGATGAGTTTTACCCTTTTTTACTACCACTTTGAAGTCAAACTCTAACAATATAATAAACCACCGTACAATTCTCCTAGTATTGCATGGTTTATTTATTAGATACAAAAGAGCTTGATGATCTGTGAAGAACACAAATTTATTTGCAAGCATAAATCATTCCTAATCCCTCTCTTTTAGTGGTGGTGTAGTTCTTTCCTGCACTATTTAGCTGTCGGCTCGCATAACAAACTGGGAAATCCATTGTTCCTTCTCCAGGCTGAGCCAGAATACTCCCAATTGCGTATGCAGAGGCATCAATGTGAACATGAAATATCTTTTCCAAATCTGGTGCTTTAAGTACAGGTGCTGATACAAGGTTTTCCTTAAGCTTTGGGAATGAAGTTTCACACTCCTTTGTCCTATAGTGGTTGTGCAATTACCGCATACATATATATGAATCTTCGATAATATCCGCAGTGTCCCAAGAAGGATTGTACTTGTTTGGCATTAGTAGGCCTGAGCAAGTCTACTATGACTCTAATTTTATCTAGGTCAATGGTTATGCCATTTCTTGAGACAATATGTCCTAAGATGCAGCCTTGCCTTACCATAAAAATGCACTTTTCTGGGTTGAGACAGATTCGATCTGTTTTGCACTTCTCAAATACCTTTTGTAAATGGTGAATATGTTCTTCTCGTATAAGAGAGTGGACATAGAGATCATCCATTTATATTTCTAAGAATATTCTCAAGTATTCTTTGAACGCATGAGTCATTAACCTTTGGAAGGTAGCTGGGGCATTGGTTAGGCCAAAAGGCATAGCTCTATACGCATATATTTTCCACTCTGTGGCAAATGCCGTTTTGTGTTGATCCTCTATTGCAATTGCCAATTGGTGATACCCCAAAAACCCATCTAAAAAGGAATAGGTCCGTTTTCCTGCTGCCCTCTCAAGCACATGTTCTGTGATCGGCAAGGGATAATTATCCCTTATTGTGGCTGCGTTCACTTTTTTGAGGTTCACACACACACGTAGCTTTCCGTTTTTTTTGGGGACCCATCCATCAGCTTGTCAATCTCTTCTTTGATTTGTTTAGCAAATGTGTCATTATATGTGTAAGGACGTTGTTTGCTATGTTTGGCATCTGATTTCAAAGGAATTGTATGTTGGCATATCGATGGATCAACTCCTTTGAGGTCTTTGTAGGACCATGAAAACACATATTTATACTTCTTGAGAAGTTGTGTTAGCCTTTCTTCTTCTTCAGGCTCTAAATCAGTTGCTATATAGACAGGCTAAGGCTCTTCGCCTGGCACAACGAGGTCTATCCGTTTTGCATTTTCCGACCCATCGTAAGATTCCTGGTTTATTCTTTCCCTGATTGGTGGTGTCATTATGATTTTTCTATCTTGGATGGTGAATTTTTTATAGTGGGATGGTACATTCATGTTTCCTTTTTTGAATCCTCCTTACCGTCACTTTCTCTCTCAGTAGTCCATACCTCTTGTAACGATCATTTTAGTTCTTGGTATTTCTTTTTACACTCCATTTTGGTCCACTCTTGATCTTTTGTCTTTTCCTATTTTGATTGTTGAGATTTACTTGATTCTGTTTCTGTTTTAGTCTTCCATGCTTGTTTTATTTCCTCATCTGTCCTTTCCCTTCAAACTCTTTAGAATCTTCCTGATATTTGGTCTTTTACACAATCCTCTTCCTTGACAAGCATTAGATAGTGAGTTTTATCTTTTATCCTGGGCATCAGGTTCTCTCTATTTTTTTTTTCTATTCTTTTTTTTCTTTAGCGTCCCTGGCGTCTAGGGTGTTGATTTGCAAAATCATAAAACTTGATATTCGTGGTTGTCTCCCCACACTCGCTTGAGTTGTCTAAACACTCGTTATCTGCATCGTGACTTAGTTCCAGATGCTAAGAGGAGTTATAAAACTCTTCTTGTTCTGGTGAGTCTACATTCTCATCTCCTACTGGTATAAGGATTACCATGTAATAGGGTAGCACATCATAGCCATCCTTACGCAAAATTTTGTCACAGACATCCAATGTTGTCAGTATGTGTTCCCATTCCAGAGGTTCTAAGGCATCTTCGGGAAAAGTTTCTGGAATGTAATCCTTGTCCTCAATAGCTCTTTCTACGATGTATTCCTCTCTTTTTAAGCTCCCACAATGTGAAGCTCCGCACATCCATAGCTCTTTTTTCTACCCTAACCATGTTGGAGTTCGGACCTTGCCAATGTAGCTGAATCAAACTCTTCCACTGGTTTTTTGTTCACATCCTTGTAACTATGGTCTTTTAGGTATATTTTGGTTGTAGTCTCCCCACGTCTGATGTATATGTGGTCATAACCCCAATCCTGGACCATCTTTAATTGTCTCATGAATGGTCTTCCCAAGATGATCTCGTAATTGTTCTTTTTGTCGAAATCAACTATTGCAAATGTATGTTCATATTCGATTCTGCAAGAGGTGACAATTAATTTTTCTAAAAGTCCTAGAGGCTTTTCCATGAACCCATCTACCAATTGCAATTTCATTCTGGTAGCTCTCAAAGCCGGTTTTCCCCATTTTTTCTAGATTTCTTTGGTGGCGATAGCAACTCCCGCCCCACTGTCAAGAATAGCTCTGGAAACTAATCCTTGGAATTCTACTGGTAGTGTGGTATTTCCATCTTCTCCCTCGTAATATTCTCCAATCTTGTTTAAAGGTACAGGCCTAGTGTTTAGTTGAGGCTTCTCCAATTCTCTGATCCCTTCTTGAAGCTTTGAGGTAGGGTCTTTTACTCCAAATTTTTCTAAGCATTTGCCTACAGTGGTCCACATGTTTGGTCGTAACCTCACGAGTTCGGCTAACGTGATTGTGCATGCCACAGGGGTGGACAATAACTCAATCAACCCTTGTGAATCCATCACTCTGTTGGAAGAAAGTCTTTGAGATGGGATTTCTCTCACCTCAGACTTAGCTTCATACTCCCCTAGGTAAGAGGGTAGAGTTTTTAGCGAGTCTGGTTGGCCATGCCCCAAACTAATTGAACCCTGGTCTCCCCCTTGAGAATGCATATCAAAGTTCGTTTGTGATCTTTCCTGAAACTCTTCAATGGGAGATAAGATCTCATTTTTCTCCTTTCTTGTGCTATTTATTTGGTGGTTCACCCTGTTAGCTTCATTTGCTTCGCGGATTTTCTTCCACATGTCATCTAGATTGTTACAATCCTTACCCATTTCTACCAATGTTTTAGGCTGGAAACCATCAATTGTCTCACCTGTTGTATTTGGCACTATGATAGGTTCTCTCCTGGACTCAGAGTCAGGCGTGAGTCTCTCCTTCGTGTCTACTTGTTTCTCTAGAGTTGGTTTGATAGGGGTTGGAGGGGTCTACCTTGTGCCAACTTGTAGGTTTACTAAGCGGATTTTCTATCAAGGATTGGGCTGTTTCAATCATCTTTTGACACATTTCCAACCTCTGTTTTTCTATTTTTGCATATGGATAAGTCATCCATCTTTGCTCTTGGTTTTGGTTGTTTTTGAGTCTGGCTTCATATGCTTTTAAAAGTGCGTCCAACTGCTCATTTACTTTTTCTACCAGCACTGATTCTTGCAACCCTGCACTTTTGGGTTCTACTCTTTCCTTGGCTCCTGTGGTTGTAGCAACGTGTGAACTTAAACTATTTAGATCCTCTAACCGCTCCAATCTATCCTTTGTGTGTTTTAACTTCTCGGATAGAGCCGTTTGCTCTCGTGCTCTCCTGGCTTTCATACGCACCTTTCTAGCTTTCCAAGTGCTTCTTTGATTTTTCATTTTTGCACTTGGGGCATCGTTCTTTGGCTCTTCAATTATAGGTTTGTTTGTCATTCTTTGAGCTTGTGCTCGTGTCACTGCCTGAATAGGTATGACTGTCTCGTATTTTGACCCTCCACTGAAGGCACTGCTTCCAGCATGCTCAAAGTAGTTTTTGCTCCTTTGCTCGGGTTCTTAGGGAAATCAGAAATCAAGTGAGTAATTCCACACTCGGTGCAATACGCATTGACTCTAATGATTTCATCATGAGGAGAGTCTCTTAGCCAATGGTCTCCGCCACACTTGTAGTAGGGTCCCTTAGGCTATTGAGGTTCTCCTTGAGCTCCTCTTTGTTGGTATGCATGCCTCTGTTTGCCCATGCTTCCGTTGGCTATGAGCAACAATGTTCGTTCATCCAAGCTGTATTTTCCTTCTCCTGCTGCCTGTGCAACTGTTGGTGGTCCTGTACTTCCAATCATACTCCAAGGTTCTGGCGTTGGGAGTTCTTCCGTTGGATAATAGACAGGATTTTCTACATATCCATTGGAATCTTCGTAATATGCATGCATAGGTACCAAAGACTTCTCTTCTGGTTCGTTTGCCGTTGGTGTGTATCTTATGCCGACTAGTCGTAATCCTGGTAGGGGTGGTTGTTGCCCCAATACTGGTTGCGGTCTTTCAACACCTATAGGTCCTGGTAGGTTACCTGCTTGATACCTAGGCATCGGTGGAGGTTGAGGAGATGCTACGTGAGCTTGGGGAGCATAAGGTCACTCTCTCACATATCCCTTGTTATAATAACATTCCTTCGGGTCACATGGTTTGTCCATTTTTGTTCAATAGCACACCACTTTGGTTGCTTAGCCTGAGGCTTGGCATACATATTAATTTTTTTTAGCACTTCGTCCACAAGTTGCTCAAGGCTTACAGCTACTTCTTCTTTTGGTGTTGTCTTAGCGGACTTGCTTCCACTTTGTTGTGAGGATGAATCGTCATCAAGATCCTTGAAGTCACCCTCCTTGTAGACCATACAATTGTCTACAAGGTAAAGAGCCTCCTTAGTTAACTCATTTAACATCGTGCTCCTCTTCATATGCAAGTCCTTCTAGAGATGTGTGTTCCTTAGTCCTTGAATAAATATAAGCATAAGTCTGGACTGAGTTGGCAGTTCTTTCACATGGCAGAACTTCACATACCTTTTTAGTCATAGGGCTGAATTTCGCACAGATTCCCCTTCTTTCTGTTTGAATTTATGGATTTGTGAAACTGTATTATGAACTATCCCCCTTTGTGAGAATTCCTCAATAAACTCATCAAAAACCTCCTCCATAGACTCGAAATCTCTACGCTCCACAGAGTCAAACCAAGTAGCGGCATCCTCTTCTAGGGTAAGTCCAAACCCTGCAAACTGAGTAGGGAAGTCCAACACTTCTTCAGCTCTAATTACACGCACAAAGGCTGCTACATGATCCCTAGGATCTATGTTTTCCGTGTATTTCTTGTTTACCCATTTTTGCACCTGAGAAGGTCTAGTTCTACGATGGTCTACAAATCTCATCATTGGTTCTCCTCGTCCTACCCGATATACCTCCTCTAGCCTTCAGTAGTGGGAGGGTTCCTCTCCCAGAGGTGCCCCTAAGCCATAATTTCTGATGGTTCTTGCAAGAGGTGGTTCATCTCTTCTAACTCATTCTATGGGTTGTCTTCCGGGCTCTGTCGACTCTTGAGTTTTTGGCTTACTTTCGCCTTGATATTGTGAATAGAGTGGTGGTTCTTGTAAATCTCTTAGCCCTCGTGCGACTGGATAACCATATCTATTTCGGTATTTTTCTAATATCGCACTTTGTTGAAGCCATGCCTGCAATGATGGTTGGGTTGCTTGTTGGTTCTGGTAGTTGAACGTCTGTTGTCGGTTAGAATGTGATGTTGCGTCGTACTCTTCTGAAAATGGATTTGTCGACTTGCTAGTGGTGTAGGTGAACCTTGGCACTTATTTGGGGGCATATGTTGATGTTACTGGAAGTGTTGTTTCAGTAAAAAATGCTTAAGTCTGCTTAAAACCCAATTTTCTCACCCAATTGAGATGAAACCTTTCTCATGCACTCAATAAATCATGTAGATCATGCTCATGAAGACATCCTATGTTTTTGGTCTCAAAATAATGCCTTGGGCCCAATTTGGATAAGATGTCTGGCAATTTCCTTCTTTTGGCCTTATCCTGTCAGGATATGGTCAAGTTCCCCCTTCCAAGTGAATATAGGGTAATTGCTACCTTCTAAACACACTGGTCAACTCATATTTTCAAAATTCTCAGCAGAACACCTTGTAGACATCCTACGCGTAGGATGTCTACTGCTCCTTTTCTCAAACTAAAGTGCTACTTTGCCTTCTCTATGATCTCAGAAAGTGCCAATATGCCTTACAAGTGCAAAAATATGCAAATTTCTCTCAATTTAAACCTTTTTTGAACTTTTACGTTTTCTGAGTCCCCCTTTTAGCTTTTGGGCAATACAATAAGGGAAAAACACTCAAGTCTATCTGTTACTAGGGTGAAACCCACCCTTTGAACACACATGTGACCTTAGTTTCCCCAAATTCCATGCTAAAAACCCCCTGGAGACATGCTACACGTAGGATGTCTACTGTCTTAGAATTTAAATTTTTTTTACAGAAGTACTCCCTATGCTCTGCAGCTCTCTTAGAAATACTCACAGAAACTTTTGAACTTCAATTCAGCTTCTGAACACTCTTTTTCGTCTTTCACAGCTTTTTGATGAGCCTAACAGCAAATATAACATGCATGAAGTGCTCCAGATCATAAATCATGATGTCCTACTTACCCTAATCCTACTCATCATGTGAGATGGTGATTTTGGTGTCTCAGTTGCTTCTTGGCATGGATAACAACTGATAGGTTCTTTGACACCTGCCATATGTATCCAAGCCTTAACAAATCTATTGTCTTGTCTATTTGGATGCATGTGAGAATCTACCTTTTCTTAAAGATGTTTGGGCTACTTGTCAACCATGTGGGAAACCCCTTAAAACTTTTCAAATTCTTGGTTTTTGTCTATGGGATACTACCCTTAATTTGATCAAACATTGGGGAAAATTGTTGTTTCTCTTCTTATGGGAAGGCTTCCTAAAAACTCCTTTCCTACATTCAACTAGACAATGGTAGGTATTGCACCCACTTTGGGATACTGAGACTCATCTCTAAAGCCTTTTGACAATTTCTTCACTAAGAACTCCCCCACTTCCGGTCCAATGTCCTCACAAACACTATGCATGTGGTAGTACTTCATGGTCTCCTTGCAAACCTATGAGGATACCCTTACACCTTTGTGCATTTATTCAATTCCCCCATGGAAGGAATTGTATGTTATCTCTCAAAAGTTTGTCATAAGCCATGGCTTAGTGTGTAGCTTATATTTCCTTACATTAGGTATCTCCCTATTATTCAGTTCTTACCTGCAGGTCCTAATGGGGAAGTTATAATGATAGCTTAACTACTAGCATGCAAGTATTGTCCATAGAGGTGGTAAATATCCTTGCAATAACCTATCCTCCCATTTCCTCTGTAAGGTGAGGGAATAACCCTCACTTAGCCTTCAGATTTCTTTTTCTACGTTAATTTGAAAAGAGTGACAAAGGGTTGGTGTGTGCCTCTAAAGTTCTTAGAGAAGAGAGAAGATGAAATTGAGAGGAAGAGTGGTGTACATCCTGGTGGCTAGCTATTGCTTTTTTCGCATGGCAAACTTGGAAATTGTGTATATGGAAGCTACTTCATATAGGTTGATTACTTAAACTTGCTAATTTTCTATGTGAATACTTTTTTTTAATAATCAAAGATGGTGCTCAATAGTTTATATTCGTGGTACTCATAAATGCCTAGTAGTCTTTGGTTTTTTCTTTTAGAGAGGATCTGTTCATCCCTTGGGTTTGATTTCATCAATTGGTTAAGTCACCCTCCTAAAGTATGTAAATTCCTACAAAATGATTTGATGGAGTATATCTAAGCTTTTCTTCCATACAACAGAAAAATAAAGGGGCCCGGGCATTGGGTTTTTGTTTTGGTTTTTGCCGCGGGGGGGGGGGGGGGGGGGGGCGGCGGCAGCTTTAAGCATAGATCTCAATTTGCTCATTATGTGCTTTGAATATTGGAATTTTGTGTTTTCCCCCAAACCTTTGTATTGCAACAGTAGGACTGTAGGACTAGTATCTAATTTCATTAAAAAATCTATGCCAAAGATATAAGTCACTTCCTAAGCCACAACATACAGTGAAAATTTGTTTGGAGTAGTTTTTTTTGCCTTGTTGAGATTTTTATTTTTTGATTTTTTTAATTTCTTTCGATTATTTTGATGCTCTAATCCTCTATTTCACTTATTGAATGTAATTGTTTTATTGAATTACTTATTATTAAAAAGTTATACTTTTTTGATGGGCTTTAGTATGGCTTTTTTGTTTCTCCATTTTGTGTCTTTTAGACTGAAAGGCCTGTATCCTTTTTTTTGAATTATGGATTTCCATAAGGGGTACAAAATGATATCTAAACTCTAGAGACGACTTTGTGGTTGACCCTTAGTTTTACGTAGTTAACATATACTGATGAAACATATACTAATGCTTTGGAAGTTCTTCTTCGCACTTTGATATAATGGATCACTCAAAAGAGCTTGCATACATGCCATTGCTTGATTGGTATGGTTCTTAGAAAAAGGTCCTTTCAAATCTTTGTTTTGCCATTGTTAAATTTACCTAGTCTTTTGTTATAGCTAGGCATGGAGATTTGAGCTAGGATTTGTACTGATTGTTTGATTGCTCTCTAACTGGTATGAACATTGACTAGTGTATAGTCTATGTCGCTTGTCTAACTTGGAGCTTTAGAATCATTGGGCAAAAAAACTCAGTTAAATTGTTTTTTACATATAGTTTTTTTAAAAGTTGTATTTAGAAAGGGGTTACACTATTGGTATCTCTTCAATGAAAATGAAAGTTTATGTTTTGCTCAAGTGTGGGGAAAGCAAGAATACACTATCTCACGATTGGATGGTCACCTAAAAACCCCTTTTAAAAGAGAGAGGTTGAATGTCTTAAAAGTTGCAGTATTCATGAACTGAAAAGAGATATAGCAAAGGATCTTGTGATAAGTTTACATATTATATTCTACCAATGGGCCTACATCTAGTCATCACAACATTTAATCAACTATGTGAGCTTGGATCCTCACGAAACTTTAAGGGAAGCTATATTAGGTCTAAGGGGCAAGTCTACCAAGTCTCTTTGCATTCTGACAAGGTACATGGATCGCAATCCATCATGACCCAAGTCACAAAAACTGCAACAAAACAACCCAAATAGGTCGCCCTAAGGTCTAATAGCACTTTCCCATGGTCAAAATGCCAAAAAATAGTGATTTAAGCACTCAAATCTAAAGATTAGGCTTGTTGATGCCTAGTCGCAAACCACAATAAAATTAGCAATGCTTACACTTAATTGAAAGAGCTAGAGAAGAGGAACACAATATAAGTTTTGGAATTGAAATGTGATTAGCCAATCAAAAGATATGTTGATTACAATTTGGAGTTGCTTGGCCGCTTGACCGTACATACATAGAGCTCTTTCTTCTTCAAAAAGATTCCTTTTCACATTGAAGTTATTATCTTTTATACCTAGGGCTTTCGAAATGGCCAATGGCAGGCTCACATGGGTCTTTACACATATCATGACACAACAACAACTCAAGGATTAGACTTGCTACTTTGGAATCAAGATTTCCACATTGTGTAGCTACACTAGCTCAAAAAAATAACAAAGTAAAAATTAATTAAAAATGTAGTGTCCGGCTAGATGGGTGCTCGTATACTAAATCCGCCTAACATTCCCCCTTCCTAGCTCATGTCACCCCTTGACACAACCATGTACAATCGGATCATTAGGGTGGTCTTCAGGTTTGTCTACAAGGCTAGTCTTTATCTTTCAAAGTGTTGTGTTGATAACGCTCCCCCCTTTCTTGAGTAATTCATATCTTCTATGTTTTGGTTGATGCATGTGTTGGACTTCAATTTTCAAGAAAATTTTATAATTTGTTAGACATTCACATTTTCTTGTCACTTTTGGCAGCAAAGATGGTTGCCTATTGTTGTGGAAACTGATCTTCTTGGGTCGTTGACTTGAAGATGGATCTTGCCCTTGGGTTCCACTGCAATGTGAGTCCTTTGCAGTATTTCACCAACTTTGAAGCACTATGTGAGCTTCTTATGATTGCTATGGATAGCTTTCTTGTTGAATTTGTTGCTTCTTGTCACTTGTTGTAGTATGACATTCTTTAGCTTTCCATGGTTTGATGGAGCGTTGTTGTTGTCCTTGAAGATAAGAGTGTTCTTAAAAATAAAGTAGGGACCTACATCTGTTGCTCTGATTCTTAGACGAATGATATGGGTAGCCATTTCCTTATTGATAATGTAGAAGTAAAATGTACAACAGGATAGTGATAAATGTTTTTAGATTAGGGTCTAAAATTTGGATGACCAAAGGAAAAAAATCCAAAAGGGGAAAAAAGCCTTTGGTATATGCTCTTATTTGAGTTGATTAGTTGGGCAGTATGTTCCTGTTCATGCAAGATGATACTTGGGAGAAACAAAGGAAGAGTTTCTAATGCAATTTCCAATTATGAGACACTCTATATGCATATTAGAAATTTGTCAGACAAAAGCATGTCGTGTGAAAGATGGAGCTGATGGGTGCTTCTAGGAACAACTGTAGCACAAGTGACATCAAAGAATGTGCAATAGCTTCCGCAATTCCAAGAAGGATTTTCAATGTAGAAGCTTCTTCAATTGTCATAAAAACCTAATATCTACTTTCCCAAATGATTTTCTCATATTAAACTGATCATTCAATATACGGATAATAGTAGGGGGATCAAAGGCTGGATATTGGAAAGGCTACCAGACCGGTCTCAACAGGGGAGCTTGGGGATCCAAATGGGGATGGTCTGCTTAAAGAGAAAAATACATCAATGGAGTTTAACTCCATTAAGACTTCCATAGGGCAAAGTTCCAACTTTTTACCTCCAAAGGTCAGAGGCCATGGGAACTTGGCTTAGTGACTAAAAGTGCTAACTCTAGTAGTCAACAAAATTAATACCAGCAAAGAACAAAGGAGGGGGCGAGGTGGGAAGATGATAGATGACTGGGGATAAGACAAAGTACACACACACACTCATCAGTTTACTCTTTCCACAAAGCAAATAGGACACATGTCAGGCATGCAAGAAAACCCCCAATTCTTGCCTGAATCTTATTGGATGGACATAGAGGTAGACCAATGAGGGTTGAGCTAGTGTAAACTTAATTTCTTATTTTATAAATGCTTAAAAAAAAACCAATAAGAATTAGTCTCCCTAAAAGACAATTGGACAGTCAAAAGGTCTAATGAGAATTAAGCAGCCTTTAAATTTGCTTAATTCCTATTGGCAAGAAGACTAAAAGGTCCAATAGGAATTCAAATAATTAAATTTATTATTTGAGCTTTTACAAAAGGGAAAAAGGATGGACACTTGTCACAAGGCTCTTGACTGGGCCTCTCAAAGGCTATTGGCTAAACTATTCACGGGCCAATAGGAAGCTAGCAAGAGTAAAAATATTGCTCAAATGCTATTGGCTAGGCTTTTCCAGGGCCAATAGGGAGCCAGCATGAGTAAATTGCAATAGGGGTCAACCAAGATGAGAGAGGGGGACTGATTTGTGAAGGAATTTTTCCACACACACTCACACAAGCTCATGTGTGAAGTAAAGAAAGCCTATCTCCTTCTCAAGCTTTAATGGAAAGCTCTTCATCTACTCCAAGCTTGTGAGAGGGGAGGCCTGCACCAACAAACTCTTGGCTTGTGATGCAAATCCAACCAAGAGACAAGCTCCAATGCATGCTCATCTCCTCTACCATGCTAATTACTAAGCTATGATAAGCTATTATGAGTGATTATGTGAGGAGAAATACTCTTTCTCGTAAGACTACTTCTTTTTCTTCTAGATCTACTCTCATACCCCGCTAGCTCTCACCATCTTCAAAGGTGTGTGAGGTCTTGGGTCTGAGACCAACGAGGAATTGATGTTGTGTTTTAAAAGTGTTAGCTTAGTGCTTGAATCTTCCATCTTCATTGCACTATCAAGTTATCAAAGGAACATAAAGAATTGTATTGTAAAATGTCTCCCTTGATGGGGGAAACCTATAATACAAAGCCTATTGGAGGGGGGACCGGCCCCATGTGCATCCGGTCCTCAACTGTTGTCAAGTGTTGATCTCTCTCTCTCTCTTAAAGTATTGTTCATGCCTGATTCTAACTAGGTGTTATGCTTTTGTTGATCTCTCTCCAACCAAGCACTCTTGCTATGCTCATTAGGAATCTCTCTTAATGAAATGCTCACTATGTCATGTAATTTCCGCTACACATAAATAATTACCCATTAAATGTTATAGTATTTTAAACTCCATTGATGTACTTTGCTCTTTAGTAGACCATCCCCATCTGGATCCCCAATTCCCCTCTTTTGGATCCCTTGTTGAGACCGGTCTCGTAGCCTTTCCAATATCAGTCTTTGCTCCCCCTGGTATTTTCCCTATATTAAATGATCAGTTTAGTATGAGAAAATCATTTGGGAAAGTAGATATTAGGTTCTTATGACATTACCTCTCTCTTGATATCATAGTCGTCCTCGACTGTGAGGTAGAGAAGATAAAGCCTAATCATTAGTCCAGAGGATCCCTATTTTACCCTAGGACATCGTTCTAGAATGGATGACTATTCCATTTGGTGCTTGAGAGACTTAGATGCCACAAGCATGTCTACTCATTAGTCCATATCAATCCTCCATAGTAGAGTGTCAAGCTCTACTTGGTGTTTGGGAGACTTCATCGCCACAAACATGATCCTAAGCATGCATACTTCTTAGCATTTGTGCAAAATAAAGAAAAATAGAGTCCTATAAGACAAAA
Source organism: Adiantum capillus-veneris (assembly GCF_014529385.1). Lineage (NCBI taxonomy): Eukaryota > Viridiplantae > Streptophyta > Polypodiopsida > Polypodiales > Pteridaceae > Adiantum > Adiantum capillus-veneris. The sequence continues at coordinate 136,631,416 of NC_140932.1, forward strand.
GCATTGATATTTACATTTTCTTACTCTAGGGAATCATTGTATGCATTGACAAGGTTTAGGTTATCCTTTAATTGTATGCCTTGCATCCATCTGGCATCTTCAAAAGGATAATTCTGAAACTTAATAAGATACCATCGGATAATCTTACTGCCTCTCAATACCTTGTCTTCGTGTCGGAGAATGGACTCGGGCTGCAGTACTTCTTCTTGGTCTTTAATCTCCGGTGGGTCTTCTATGGTTGCTTCTTGGGTGGCTCTCCTTGGTAAGGCTTTAACAGGCTCATATAGAAAGCATTGTGTATGAGCCAGTGGTTGGGAAACTTGAGCTGATAAGCCGTCTCATTGATTGGCTTAAGAATCTGAAAGGGGCCATAGTACCTTTTTGCTAGTTTAGCATAGTACTTTTGGTGTCCCGTAGGCGTGTGCCTTAACCAAGCCTTGGGAAATTTAAGCAAGACCCAATCATTTTCTTTAAAGGTCAGGGCTCTTTTGTGCTTGTTAGTAGCAGCCTTTTGCCTTTGCTGTGAGATGGATATAGAATCTTGAATCTTTTGGGAAGATTCTTGTAGGTCGCAGCTATATCCATCTGCAGCGAAGATCTTCCCATGTACCTTAAGTAGCAGGGGACTTTTTATCTTCCCTCAATTACCTCAAGAGGTGCTTTTCCCGTGGATGTATGTATTGTGTTATTGTAAGCATACTCCACTAAAGGTAAGTACTTCTCCCATTGGGACCTTTGATCTACTTCACTGACATAAGCATTTAGTAAATCAAGAATTGTTAGGTTAGCTATCTCATTTTTGGCCATCCGTCTACGGGTGATAGGCCGAAGAGAAATTTAGCCTTGTAACTAAATTCTCAAAGAGACCCTTCCAAAAATTGCTAGTCATTTTAGGATCTCTATTCGACGCTATTGACATTGGCAAGTCATGTTACTTAAAGATTTGTGATATAAAGAGGGTTTCCATTTGATGGGCCTTAAAAGTCTTTTTGACACATATGAAATGCGCTTGTTTGTTTTTTGAACTTGTCTAATATTGTCCATATTCCCATATACCCATGGATAGACTTAGGCAATCCAAAGATAAAATCCATGGATATGCTCTCCTGGTGTGAATTAGGAATTCAATTTGGCAAAGGTTGAAGCAAACCAGGTTGCTTCCCTCTATCAAACCACACATTTTGAAACATACTCTTGTATGTTCTCTTTCATGGTAGGCCAATAGAAGTACATTTCTATCCCTCTTAGGGTAGCTTGAATCCCTCTATGCCCCACATATGGAGGAGCATGAGATTCATACATTACTTTCTCACGTAGTGAGTTAGTAATGCATAGCCTATTACCATAGAGAATATAATCATCTTGTAGGGTAAATGGCTCCTCTTCTTCCCTAGTGCAAGGGCTGACATCACATCTTTAAAATCGGGATCATTATATGTTAATCTATTTTATCAAATAGATCATTGTGAGTTGCTATTGATACCACCTTCACTCTTGATCGTCTTGAGAGTGCATCAGCTACTTGATTACGCTTGCCAGCAATGTGAGCAGTATAAAATGAAATCGTGAAAGGAAATTTGACCACCTCATTTGTTTTTCGGAGAGCTTGGTGTAGCATTTAATGGCCTAATAACTTGTGTGTAGCGGAAAAGAGCATGAACATAGTGAGCATTTCATTAGAATAGATTCCTAATGAGAATAACAAGAGTGCTAGGGTGGAGAGAGCAACAAAAAGTATAACACCTAGTTAGATAGCATGGACAATACTTCAAAAGAGAGAGAAATTAAGCTATTGACAATAGTTGAGGACCGGATTTGCATGGAGCCGGTCCCCCCTCCAAAATGCTTTGTATTATGGTTTCTCCCATCAAGAGAGACATTTTTCAATACAATTCTTTGTGTTCCTTCAATACTAGCTAGTGCAATGAAGATGGAAACTTCAAGCAATAAGCAAAACACTTATTAAACACAACATCAATTCCCTCACGATCTTAGACCCAAGACCTCACACACCTTCGAAGATGGTGAGAGCTAGCGGGGTACGAGAGTAGATTGAGAGGAAGAAGGAGTAGTCTTACGAGAAAGATGTACATCTCCTCACATAATCACTCATATTAGCATAGATTAGCTTCGTAATTAGCATGGTAGAGGAGATGAGCATGCTTTGAAGCTTGGCTCCTGGTTGGATTTGCATAACAAAGCCAAGAGTTGTAGGTGTAGGCCTCCCTTCTCACAAGCTTGGAGTAGGTGATAAGCTTTCCATTAAAGCTTGAGAAGGTGAGAGATAGTCTTCTTGATTCACACACAGACTAGTGTCAGTGTGTAGGCCATAATCCTTTGAAAAATCAGCCCCCTCTCTCTCGTGTTCGACCCCTCTTGCTATTTGCTCATTCGACACCCCATTGGTCCATGCCAGGCTTAGCCAATGAAATTTAAGCAGCATAAGTGATATCCTTCTGACATGTGTCTCTCTTTTCCCTTTTTTGAGAGCTTTAGGTAATTAATTAATGCAACTAAACTCTCATTGGACCCCTTTGTCTCTTGGCCAATAGGAATCAGGCAAACCATTGGGCTGTTGAATGCTCATTGGACCCCTTGGGAGACTGTCCAATAGTCTTCTAGAGAGATTAATTCTTATTGGTTCTTTTATCAAGTCTTTTTAAATTAATTAAACTAGATTTACTCTAGCCTAATTCTCATTGGTCCACCTCCAAGGCCATCCAATAGGATTTGAGTACACCTTGTGGGCATCTCGCCTAGGGAGCTGACATGTGTCCCTCATTCCCTTTTTGTAAAGGGAGCTTGTGTGATTGTGTGTGTGTTTCTCTCTCATCTCCTACTTCTAGGGCTCGCCCCCTCCTATGTAGGGATGCATGAAGACTTTTTGAGCACACACAAAGCATCCAATTTTCCTAGGCTTTTGACCTTTGGACACAACCTTTGAATTTTGGAACCTTAGCATTTTGGAAGTTTTAATGGGCTGAACCTTAGGGTCTTTTAAGCCCATTGTTGCACATTACTCTTTTGTAGATGGCCCCCCCTTTGGATCCCTATTTTCCCTCCTTTAGATCCCTACTATGGACGGTCTACCAGCTTAACCAATATTCTAGCTTTTTCTCCCCTGGCACTTTCCCATATTAAATGATCAATTTAACATGAGAAAATCATATAGGAGAATTAGATATTAGTTATTATGACATTACCTCTCTCTTGAAATCATAGTCGTCCTCGACTATGGGTTAGAGAAGATAAAGCATATTCATTAGTCCTTTTTCTAGCAGGTAGAGGATCCCTATGTTACCCTACGACATCGTACAAAATGGGTGACTAGTCCATTTGGCGCTTGAGAGTCTAAGCTGCCTCAAGCATGTTTGCACATTAGCCCTATCAATCTTCCATAGTAGAGTGACAAGCTCTACTTGGTGTTTGGGAGATGTCGTCTCCGCAAACTTGATCTAAGCATGCATACTACTTCATTTTTGTGCACAATAAAGAAAAAGAGAGTCTTATAAGACAAAAACTTTGTTCGGTTTAACATTTGTACGTTTTCTTACTCTAGGGAAACATTGTAAGCATTGACAAGGTTTAGGTTATCCTTTAATTGTATGCCTTGCATCCATCTAGCATCTTTAAAAGGATAATTCTTAAACTTAAAAAGATATCGTCGGATAGTCTTACCGCCTCTTAGTACCTTGTCTTCATGTCAGAGAATGGACTCGGGCTGCAACACCTCTTCTTGGTCCTCGATCTCCGCTAGGTCCTCAATCGTTGTTTCTTGAGGTGGCTCTCCTTTGTAAGGCTTTAGTAGCCTCACATGGAAAGCATTGTGTATGAGCCAATGGCTAGGAAACTTGAGTTGATAGGCCATCTCATTTATTGGCCTAAGAATCTGGAAGGCACCATAGTACCTTTTTGCTAACTTAGCATAGTACTTTTGGTGTCCCGTAGGATTCTTTCCCATCGTGTCCCTTAATCGAGCCTTGAAATTTGAGTAATACCCAATCATTTTCTTTAAAGGCTTGGACTCTTATGTGCTTATCAGTAGAAACCTTTTGCCTTTGCTATGAGATAGAGATAGCATCCTTAATCTTTTGGAAAGATTCTTGTAGATCTCGGCTATACTCATCTGCAGCGAAGATCTTCCCATGTACCTTAAGTAGCAGGAGACTTTTTGATCTTCCCTCTATTACCTCGAAAGGTGCTTTTCCCGTGGAAGTATGTACAATGTTATTGTTAGGCATACTCCACTAAGGGTAAGTACTTCTCCCTTTTGGATCTTTCATCTACTTCCATTGCATAGGCTTTTAGTAGATCGAGAATTGTTAGGTTAGCTATGTCACTTTGGCCATCCGTTTGCAGGTGATAGGCCGAAGAGAAATTTAGCCTTGTTCCTAAATTCTCAAAGATACCCTTCCAAAAATTACTGGTCAATCTACGATCTCTATCCGACACTATGGACATTGGCAAGCCATGGTACTTGAAAATTTGAGAAATGAAGAGGGTTGCCATTTGATGGGCTTTGATAGTCTTTTTCACACGTATAAAATGAGCTTGTTTATTGAACCTGTCCACTCTCGTCCATATTCCCATATTCCCATGGATGAACTTAGGCAATCCAAAGATAAAATCCATGGATATGCTCTCCCATGGTGAATTAGGGATTGGCAAAGGTTGAAGCAATCTAGGTTGCTTCCCTCTATCAAACTTCGTCTTTTGGCATACCACACATTTAGAAACATACTCTTGTATGTTTGCTTTCATGGTAGGCCAATAGAAATATGTTTCAATCCCCTTTAGGGTAGACTGAATCCCTCTATGCCCTGCATAAGGAGGAGCATGAGATTCATGCATTACTTTCTCACGTAGTGAGTTAGTAACGGATAGGCTATTGCAATAGAGAAGATAACCACCTTGCAAAGTAAATGGTTCCTCTTTCTTCCCTAATGCAAGGGCTAAAATCACATCTCTAAAATCGAGATCAATAGCATACTCATTGCTCATAGAAGATAGATCATTGTGAGTTGCTATGGAAACTGCATTCACTCTTGGTCGTCTTGAGAGTGCATCGGCTACTTGATTATGCTTGCTAGAAATATGAGCAATATGAAAATGAAATTGCGAAAGGAAATTTTCCCACCTCATTTGTTTGTCGGAGAGCTTGGTCTGCGTCACGAAGTACTTTAGACTTTGGTGATCCGTTCGTCTCGCAGAATGAAAGGAGTCCCCAATAAATAGTGCTTCCATGAGTCTAAGGCATGTAGAACTACGAGGAGTTCCTTTTCATATATGCCTAGAGCTTGCTCAACAGGGTCAAGCCTTCAACTTTCATAGGCTATGGCGTGCCCTTCTTGGAGCAAAACAGCTCCAAGGCAATCACCACAAGCATCACATTGGACCTAAAATGGCTTTGAGAGATCCGGTAGTGTAAGCGCAGGTTGAGAGAAAAGCTTTTCTTTAAGCTTTTTGAAAGCATTGTTCTCCTTGGCAGACCATGTATACCTAACGTTTTTCTTTGTTAGGTCATATAATGGTCCTGCTATTAGTGAGAACTTTTCTATGAAGCGTCTATAGTATGAACACATACCTATAAAGCTTCTTAGTTCATGAAGATTCCTTGGTTTAGGCCATCCTTTTATTACCTCTAACTTTGATGGATCCATTTCGATGCCATCTTGAGAGATAATATGACCTAAATACTGAATCTCTTGCAAGACAAATTCACTTTTCTTTCGATTAACATAAAGTTTATTCTCTCTTAGAACTTGAAATACTACCTGGAGGTGTTGCTTGTGTTCGTCTAATGAATTAGAGTAGATGATGATATCATCAAAGAACACTCTAGTAAAAGTTCGGTGATTGCTGAATAGCTTCTCCATCAAGCGGTTCAATGTAGCTGGTGCATTGGTCAAGCCAAAAGGCATGACAATATATTCGTAAAGACCAAACGTAGTGCGAAATGCGGTCTTTACAATATCTTGATCAGCTATCCTTATTTGATGATAGCCACTTTTTAGGTCAATCCTACTAAAGTAGGTCGATCCTTGTAGCTTATTAAATAGGTCTTCTACCCGTGGAATGGGAAACCTATTCTTCATAGTGATCCTATTTAGTGCTCTATAGTCGACACACATACGATATGTGCCGTCTTTCTTTTGCACTAATAGCACAGGAGAACAAAATGGAGATGAGCTAGGCCTAACCATGCCCTTCTCAACTAACTCATGCACTTGCCGCATAATGTCCTCTTGTTGAGCTTGAGAAACTCTATAAGGTGGTTTATTAGGTGGTGAACTTCCTGGAAGAAGTTCAATTGCATGGTCATCATTGCCTCGTTTAGGAGGTAGCTCACAAGGGATGTCATCAATAAAGACATCTTGAAACCCCTTGAGAAAGTTGGATAACTATTATTCTTTGTGATTGTTTATATTTTCTTTTGTTAAAGCATTAGGTTCATTTTGAGAATCTTTAACAAAAATCATGTACACAAAAATATAGCTCTTTATTGACTTGTTAAATGCTTGCGTATGTACAATGGGTATGGTGTTACCCATTTGCTTAGCATCTATGTAGATATCTTTTTCCCTGAACCTAAAGTAGATTTTCCTTTCAAAGAATTTAACATTGGCAGCCATGCAATCAAACCATGGTGCCCCTAGGATTACATCTTCATGATTGAGAGGAGAGATAAAGAAGTCCTCTTTGTCCACATAGCTTTGGACATGGAGCCTCAATTTCCCAATTAAGGGAGTGACTGAAGCTTCTTGCCCCTTGAAAGCACCATCTGCGGGTAGGACATCTCACATCTCATAGGCTTGGATGCCTAGCTTGGTGGCCAACTCTGTGGATATGAAATTGTGAGTAGAACCAGGGTCAAACAGAATAAAAGCATTGTATTCCCTTACCTTTCCCCAAGCATGGCATAGAGGATATCCTTTGTGGTCATTTTCCTCCTCTTGGATTTCAGCCAAGGTAGTTATAGAAGGTTCATGGCGGGTGTTCTTTTGGGGAGAAGCATGGTACAAATGCCCTTGCTTGCCGCACTTGAAATAGTGGTGGTTATCCTTTCGATTAAGCTCGAGCTCTTCAGGAGAGAGTTTATTTTTGCCTTTGTAAACTCCCTTCTCTTTAGCTTTGTTGGAATTTCCCTTAGGAGACTTTTGGACATTGTCCTTCTTGAGCTCGAGCTCTTCAGGAGAGAGTTTATTTTTGCCTTTGTAAACTCCCTTCTCTTTAGCTTTGTTGGAATTTCCCTCAGGAGACTTTTGGACACTGTCCTTCCCCTTAGGCCCCTGTTTGGAAATTGATTCGAAAAGCCACCATAGTATGGTGTATAACCGCCAATATGGTGTGTGGCCTTTGACATACTCCACCATTTCTTCAGTTAAGCCCACGCAAAATTGTTGCTTTTGCTCTCCAAAATCCAACTTTTTGAAGACGGTGGCTTTGAGTTGTAGATCCCAAAACTTGTCTACATATTTTTGAATGGAATTGTAGGGAGAGAGCTTCAAGCTTCGCCATTCGGTGAGTACTTTGTCTTTGGCATTGGTGGCCAAAAACTGCATCATAATGGAAGCTCTTAAAGCTTTCCATGTTCATGGAGCTTCACCGTTGGCCCGTAGGCTAGACCACCATTTCTTGGCAGACTTTTGAAAGTGCATAGCCACATGGTGTAGCTTAGAGGAATCCGTGAAGCCCTCATCTTCAAACACCACATCGACTTGTTGGATAAAGGCCAAGACTTTGTCCATAGCACCAAAGGTGCCATCATAGGTAAGGAAAGAGATGCTCTTTCCTCCCTCTTTAAACTTCTTGAACTTGGATGGCCTCTTCCACGCAGCATAGGATTTCCTATGGCCTCTTCTTTTTTATGGTTCAAAAGTTGCACCATCACTTTCTTCAGAAGATGAGGAATTTGAGGAAGATGGAGAAGAGGATGACCTATTTCTCGCCTTTTTCTTGCCTTGATCTTCTTTGTCTGCACCATCACTTTCATAAGAGGAAGAGGATGGAGAAGAGGGTGTCCGCTTTCTTGCATTTTTCTTCTCTTGCTTTTTGTGTCATCCCTCTTTGAATTATGGTGGGGAGAAGTATGTGATGGTCTTCTCCATTTTGGAGGTGATGGAGAGCATTTAGCCCGCCGTCTTCATGGAGCCATCTCCACCAAGGTGGCAGAAGACTCACTTGTTTCTTGTTTCTTCACTGGAGGATCTTGAATTCTCCTTCAAGAAGGAGATGCATCATCAAGAAGCAAATTTTTGAGCCCTTTGTATGGATCCCCTTCTTCTTCCAAATCGGAGAGAGGCCTCTTTTGGAATTCTCACAAGGAGACTTCCTAAGTACTCTCTCATCATGGTGGGGAGCTTGGAGAATCCCATGAGCATGAAGCTGCCGTTGCACTTCACTTTGGAGGGATGGATTGCCCATGGCGTGTTGAAGCCTAGAAACAAGATAGTTAACAAGCATAGGGGCATCATTAGTAGCTTACTCATTAGCAAAATAAAAGTTATCAACATTAATTTCACTCTCTTTACTATTGTCATCCATTCTAACAACTTTTAGGTGTAAATCTTTTAGGTGTACTTTTGGCACTTCAAGCCCTAGTTGCTACTCCTCTTTACCCCTTTCGAAAAAGCACTCAAGCTACTATACTCGTGGCTCGAATACCATTAATTGCAAGGGATAGAAGAGAGGGCCTTTCAACACCAAAACAACATTGTTGTGGGTTCCATCATTGCAATAGCTCCAATGACCAACAAAATTGTCAATACGGAGGGATGAGCTACCCGGCTAGGGCATGGAAACACTCACACAGTTAGTGAGCTAATCGTGGCAACACAAATGGTTAAGTCTACGAGATGAACTTCTCAGCCTATGGAGGAGCTAAGCCACAATGAATGGCAATCTCCATATCCACTTCTCTTCACCTCCAATCAACCCAATCACACACACTACTATTGTAAGATGCACACAACACTAATCCTATCATGCAACACACTAATTGCAAGCACACACACATATATCTATCCAACACCACACTCCAATCAAACCTACATGCACACACAAGAAAAAGAGGGAAATCATACAAGATTAGAGAGGGATTAACCACTAATTAGTTAAGATCTAGCTAATCTAAGCATCATAGGCAATCATAAGAAGCATGAGAGAGGCATAGTGAAAGAGAATGAATCATTCATTAGTGTTAATCAAGTCTTATGAGAAAGGAGAAGCTCAAGGACACCATCGCCACACACCTCAAGAGCTCTCACCAAAGAGTGCTCTCAACAAATGAGCTTGAGAACCCTAATTTCTTTTACACACTGCCTTATATACCTGGGGTAAAAATATGCAATGTCCGGCCGCCCAAGGTCTTTAGGGCTCCACCACTTACTGAATCTGCTATCTAGGCACACGAACTGACCCGTTCTTTACAGTTTGCAACTCCCATTGAGCCCGTAACACATAAAAAATATTACAATGGCTTGAAAAAAATTGGGAATTTACAATACGTGACCATTTTGGAAATGGAATAACTCCAATCTTTACTAGTTCTTCATGTTGACCTTTGATGTGCATTCATATGTCTTCGGTCTTTATTAGCTTTTGTTAACTGACATTCACTCAGTTAACATTCCCCCCTTCCGATTTTAGTCATGTCCTCAGGCACTGTTGAAAAGTGTCCGATGGAGGCTGTGGAGGGTTTTTGATTGGTTGTTGATGGGCTGATTGTCTTCATTTATCGTTGAATTTGTTGATGAGGTTCAATTTGTTGCAGCATCTTCATTGGTCCGAATATGTATGATGTGAGAGATGATGTTGCATTTGTCCATTGTAATAGCTTAATGATGAGGCTGTTGTTTATTTTTGAAAAGTATGTACAAGGGAAGTAGAATGATGAGGTTCTAAATTAGGGTCTAATACGTGGATGACCAAAGGGAAAAAACCCAGTGGAAAAAAAGTGCCTTTGGGATACGCGCATTATTGGAGTACTTATAGCATGGGAAATATTAATAAAGTACTCAAGGGATTATTTGCTGATAGATATGTAAATAAAAAGGCAGCAAATATGAGAGGGTAGCATGATGGAACATTGGTTTGCCTATTATAGCCCACTCAAGGTGCATATGTGGAAGCAAAAAGAGTGTCTAATGCATATGTCCAATGATGGAACATCCTATTTATGCATACACAAAAATCCATGGAAAACAATATGACGTGCAAGAAGGACTTGAGGGGTTCTTCAGTAAGATGGTGTAGCTATAAAAGCATATGACATGGCTTTGCAAGCTAGCACCCCTTTAAGAATGATTTTCGTTGACGAGGATATGTGCTCTCATCTTATATGCATTGTGCGTGAGTGGTGGACTCTACGACACCACCAATTGTAAGTTAATAGACTTTGACTCTTATGCTCATCTCATCCAGCATGAGTAACACCACTTTAGATATGCTCAACTCTTCCAGCTTGAGAGTAAGCCTAATAACTACAACTCTTAGCACAGAGTCTAATATGACTTGAAGCTTTGGGACTAATGCTTTGCTCGTTTTATGGCTCAGCAGCCCAACTCTTACTATGCCAAAGAGTGTTTTTTGTGAAGAGCGTGTGTGTGTGTGCAGCAATGGAGAAGAGAGGAGACACAGGTTTGGGTGGAGTCCAAAAACAATGGTGTTAGGGTTATGAGTCCTTATTCTTTTATGTAGAATGAATGGTCAGTGTTAGTTCCCGGTAGTCTCCGGCCACCCAACACTTAGGCGCGGCACATTGGGCTTTACCACCCCAACAACCTCCCACTTAAAGGACAATGTGCCTTTAAGCTGGGGTGACAATGTATATATATATACAATACAGGTAGACAATGACCATGATCATCTACCCAATGCCCATGAGTGCCCGACAATGTGCAAACCGCTCTGGCGGTAAGCCCTTTTTTAGAAGATCGGCAGGGTTTTCACACTACAAGAGGTTGTGTGCTCTTGTGACGCTGTTAGCGACGGAAATACACTGGGTTTTTATAACCCCCGGCGTCGCTAAAACCGTCGCTAACAGCGTCGCTACGAGAGCGTCGCTATAGGCGTCGCTATATAGCGACGCTCATAGCGACGCTTATAGCGACGCCTATAGCGACGCTCTCACAGAAGAGTATAGCGACGCATATAGCGACGCTACAGAGCCATAAATAGCGACGCTTATAGCGACGCCTGAGAGAATATTTTTTTGGTGGCAGGGCATTGAATGCCCTGCCACCCATCAACCATATTGTACTTGATTCACTTTTTAAAAAAAGTACAAAGGTAGATAATAGACCCAAAATAGTCACCCACAAAACGCATTGTTTGCAAAATTGACAATTGTACACATCATAGGCAAACTGAATTGATTGGCAAATGTAATAATGACAATTGTACAACATCATAGGCATAAAGAATTGATTGGCAAAAGGAATTGCGGTGACAAATGTAATAATATACATGGTTCAAAAAGACGTATAAAATCCGTCTCATGATACATAAGCTATGAGAAACCCTAAACTAATGCTATCTAGCTACGGCTAAACTGACGTCGTCTAATCAGACGTCTCATCGCGTCCAAGCGGCGTATCTGTCGGATTCTGCAAAAAAAGACAATAAGACAGTTTTCAGTAAATATAAACATATAACGACATTTATAAAACAATACAAAAAATAAAAAAGAGTAAACCCTAATACTAACCATGCCGCCGCGAGAACTGAGAATGTCCATCAGGGCGTTTAAGCCCTTCCTGCCTGCGTACTCGCGCTCGTACGGTGTGGGATCACGTCCTGTCATCGACCACTGTCAAAACATACAAAGATTTCATTATGTTAGAACTAAAAAACTCATAAACCCTAAACTATCGAACATGCATAAAGAGCAATGTGAAAAGACTTACAAAATCGGCCTCAAATGATGTCCATCCACCGCTCCCCAAGTGGTGCGAGCTCCCTGCCTCTACTCGCGCTCTGGCTGCATCCTTTTGTTGCTTCCACCTGTCGGGATTTTCGCGCGCTGCTTTCTTCGCATTCTTCCAATCTTCTTTGGCCAGCCAATCTGGCCTATTCCACCCATTCTTGATTGCTTTTTGCACTTCGGAACGCTTGTGTTTGCAGTATTCGCGCATTCGAATCTTCATCAGGTCTTCATTGAAGTGCTGATCCCGTGTTGGAACGGGAAACTCATCATGAAGTATGCTGATGACTCTGTTTTTTAAATCACTTGGTACTTCACTCCATTTGTTTAGTATATAGTGTCTAAACAGCTGAGAGCAAAGACCACGCATGCGCGAGATCACCTTCTTGCCGTCATCATCCATGATGATGCCGCCGCTGATGTCGACGGAGTAAGGCAAGCCCTCTGGCCGGTGACGCGTGAACCTGGGTGTCCCGGCAGGGGTCTCTAGCGGCGTGTCGATGGGGGTACGGACGTCACGTGTCTCCACCGGCGTCTGGGCGCCGAAGCGAGGAGTGTCGAGTGGGGTGGCTCCTGGCGGAGTAGGTAGAGGTGTGTAGCTTCTAGGAACAGTCAGCCGTGCAAAACCTGGCGTAGATGGCGATGCTGTGGCTGGTGTGGGGGCGGGCAAAGAAGGGGAGGGTAAAGAGCCTCGTCGAACACGAGGCGGTGTGGAGGCATCGGTGGCGGAATCCCCACAACAACCGCCACCGCCACCACTAGAGCGCCGGTGTCTAGACGAGTGTGACGCTCGTCTCGTCGACGCTGAAGCTTCAGAGCGCGCCGAATGCTCCGAAAGAGAGGGAGATGCGGATGGTGTAGGAACACGCGATGATGCGCCAGAGCGATGATGCGCCAGAGCGATGACGCTCCACGTACCACTGTCTCTGCTGCGGTGACAAAGAAGAAAGAAACTCCTCATCATCCATACCTGCATTAAACACACGAATATTTAAACTTAATATTGAATGAATAGAGTAGACAATGACGCAAAGACCATTAAATACAATGACGTAATGACGCATATAAATACAATGACGCAATGAATCGAGTGATAGAAGAGGCAAGTCGAAAACTCAGAATTTTCAATCAAAAGATGTGAGCGCGAGTAGAAAAGAGCGTTACACACCATGGAAGCTACTTAGAGAGCCAGAGCTTTTACAGCACGGAGCAAAATTGTTCAAATACAATATTTGTGGCTTTAAGAGATCTCTCTCTCATCCTCGCATAACTCAGCATAACTTCCTATATCTATATAGAGCTCTCCGTTTAAACACATATCCTCTGTTTCATTTTGTAGCTCCTCTGCATGCACCCCATATAGAGTAGTAGCATCTTGATGCTCGTCTGGCACCACCGCAGCGGCTTCTGATTGAGCATCTTCTCTGATCTCCTCCATTGATGTCGTTCGGAGCGAGTGCATTACGCCAGTGGGGGTCCGCAAAGATCGAATGGCCTCTTTTACTTTGCGTTCTTGGGCTCCTGTGAAAATCCATGGTGCTTTAGGAAGTTTTATCGATCCATCAGACGCTGTTTGCGGCCAATATTGCTCCATACGATCCACATTTCTAAGGTCAACTCTGGCTCCCAAAGTATCTTTCTTGCCGGTCAAATGGTCCCATAGTAGATTACCCACATTCTTGAATATGTGCATTGGATCGAGCAAGTGATTGATCACGAGTCGGGGCCAGTATGGTAACTCGTACCATAGAGATAGTCTCTTCATCCCTGGAGGCAATCCGTCATCGCACATCTCCTTCTGCTCTAACCATTCTTGTGCAGACATCCTTGGTGGCTCTCTTCCCAAAAAGCCGTCGCGTAACACATGATTCTCCGGAAGATACGCTTGATGACCTTCGTAGATTTGCTTCTTCAGTGAGGGTGCCCTACGTGCATTCAGTCTAGGTCCACATGTGACACATGCTCTGTATCCGCTTGTTTGAAGCCCTGCATGTATACACATGATAATAGATCAACTATGGGGAAAAACAAGATTTACAGTGTCTGAGTGAGGAGTGTCAATAGATCACCTGAGCATTCTGTTAGCCCGGGATAGTCATGCATGGTCCACATTAGAATACCTCTGATCAAAGCATTCCGTCGTCCTGTGTGTCGGCTCATATCCACCACCTCTATGCCAATCCACAATTGTTGTAGCTCTTCCAATAGTGGACGAAGATACACATCCATATTCCCCACTTTATATCGCCCTGGCACAATCAAGCTTAGCCATAGGTGCCCCTTCTTCGTAGTCAACCACGGGGGAATGTTGTAGTTGACGATGACAACGGGCCATACACTGTAAGATGTTGATCTTTGACCAAATGGATTTACGCCATCCATAGCCAGGCCTAAGCGCAAATTTCGAGCTTCCCTGGCAAAATCCGACCATGTTCCATCTATATGTTTCCAGGCTGCGCAATCTGCAGGAATTCGTAGCACACCATCCGAAGATTTATTCTCCTCATGCCATGATGCTAGGGCGGCCATGGACTTACATTCGAAGAAATGCTTGATGCGAGGAAGCAAAGGAAAATGTCGCAAAACCTTTTGTGGAATTTTTGTCCCGTGGAGATCTACTCGATATCTTTCGGAATCACATTTCGGACACTTCTCCATGTCTGTGTATTCCCCTCTGAAAAGAATGCAGTCATTAGGACAAGCGTGGATAGAATTGTAATCCATCCCCAAGTTTCGCAAAATCTTTCTTGCTTCATCTCGGGAATCTGGCATCACATTGTCAGCTGGTAGAATGTGCTCTTTCAGCAATCTACACAACATAAAAATATGATACAGTCGTGTAAAAATCTATCAGATCATTATACATTTAGAGTTCTATTAAAGTAAACTAATTGTAATAGATCACCTGAAAAGCGCTGTGACGCTAGTGTCACTCCATCCAAACTTTGCCTGCATGTTGAGAAGAACCAGGAGTGCTTTCAATCTCGACATACGTGCTCCATTATACAATGACGTATCGGCTTCACTTTTCATATCATCATAGATAAGCTTTTCTGAATCCATGATCGTCTCGATCATTTCATCAATCTCGGGCTCAAACATTGCCTCGTTGGGAATGTGCTCTGCATGATCATCCCCCTAGCTGTCAGAGGCTACATCTTGTGGCCTCACATATGCTGCTTGACCAAAGCGCCTGCGAATACGTCTATTGGGTTGCAAGATTGCTGCTTGTTGGCCAACGTCAGAGTCCGACGAGTTATAATTGGCAACAACTCGATATATAATAGATGGATCGAACTCGCCAAATTCGCGAACGTGCTGCAAAGAAACACGTCTTGTCCGTCGCACAGCATGCTTGCATTGATTACAAGGACATAAGACCCTCGTTGAGAGATAGGTGTTTCGGTTGGACGGTCCCACATCCTCGTCGCTACTCATAATGAGGATAAAAAACTTATAACCTGGACAACAAATTTAATATTCTATTGGCATTCTTCATCTTATCTCTCTCTCTCTCTCTCTCTCTCTCTCTCTCTCTTTACCTCACATTCTCTAGTCATGTCCAATCCCCGCACACCTCGGTCTAGAGGTGCACGGAGATCAGAACCACCGGGTTCTAATCTCGTCTTTATTGTTCAATACCTATATTTGTGGGTACAAGAAATCTACACACCCACGTCTACATGATACTGCATGTAGTGGACAAAATCCCTTTGCCTCTTCTCTAGCTGTAGCACTTCACTTCATCTTAACATCTTTTCACAGTAGATCTTTTCATTGTTCGTCTAACTCTAAACCCTAAACCATAAGTAATTCTTGCGTGGACTCGATCTAACGTAAATAAGCGTAAATCTAAATAAACGTAAATCTAACTAAAAATAAAGCTAAATCTAATTTAACGTAAGTCTAATGACTAGAGGTTGTCTAGATGGTCATTGTGTCGGGGATGTAGTGACTCTTGCCGCCCTGAAGATCCACCTTCTTCCCTATCTTCTGAAGACATTTCACCAGTACTTTTGGATCGACGGAGCCCACCATGAGTGAAGGCAGCAATACCCTATATTCCATTGAGGGCTTTCTTCACCCGCTTCATGCAGGCATCGCAGTCTATGGAGACCCGCATCTAATCTAATATAACGTAAATCTAAATCTAGCTTAAATAAACGTAAATCTAGTTAAAAATAAACCTAAATCTAATTTAATGTAAGTCTACATATAACCTAATCTTTAACGTCTTTTAAGATAGTTTCCTACGACGTTATAACTCTCTTCTTCCTGTGTGTGTGCGCGTGTGTGGATGTGTGTGCCAATAAAAAGAGATAAATGGTATAACCTTTCTATCACCCATGCCAAGTATGATAGATTGATTATGCCATTTCCCTCTTGAATAATAGGTGTTCAGTTCAACTCCTCGTCGGCTAGATCTTTAGGTCTTTTAATTTTAATTAGTTTCCTACGACGCTCCCTTAGTTTCTCTTTCTTTCTCTCTCAATGTGTGTGCCTTTTTTTGGATCGTATGCATGTTTTCTTTCTCTTTTCCTCTCTCAATGTGTGCGTTTTTTGTTTATGCATGTTCTCTCTCTCTTTTCCTCTCTCAATGCGTGCGTTTTTTGTTTATGCATGCTCTCTCTCTCTTTTTCTCTCTCAATGTGTGTGTGCATTCTTTGTTTATGTATGTGTGTGCGTTTTTGTTTTTGTTTGTACTCTCTCTCTCTCTCTCTCTCTCTCTCTCTCTCTCTCTCTCTCTCTCTCTCTCTCTCAAAAACACTATGTGTGTGTGTGTATGTGTGTGTGTGAGAGAGAGAGAGAGGGAGAGAGAAAGAGGGGAAGGGAACATGAGAATGAGGAGAGGGAAGGAGCATACCTGGCTCTCCTTCCTCTCCTCTCGTGTGTGTGTGTGTAGAAGAAAGAGAGAGAGAGAGAGAGAGAGAGAGAGAGAGAGAGAGAGTGAGGGAGAGCGTTACCTGCTCTTTGCTTGAGGGCGCCGAAAAACTCAGATATGAGATCTGAGTTTTTGGGCGCGCTCGGTTATTTTTTTTACCCCAGCTGGCGTCGCTATGAGCGTCGCTATGAGCGTCGCAAATTTACAAAGACATTTGCGACGCTTATAGCGACGCTCATAGCGACGCCGGGAATTTTTTTTTTGAGCGTCGCTGTGTGAGCGTCGCTAATATGAAGAGCCTCTTGTAGTGTCAGTGGTGTGAATCTTGGCAAGCTACAATCGCTTGTCCTCAAGCACCTCACGAATGAAGTGATACTTCACATCCACATGCTTTTTCTTTGCATGAAACACTGGATTCTTTGCCAATTGTATAGCACTTTGGCTATCACAATGTAACACATGCATCTCGACATTGATTCCCAAGTCTCCCACCAGCCGACCAAGCCATATAGCTTCCTTGCAAGCTTCTGAAGCTGCAACATATTCAGCCTCTGTAGTAGACAAGGTAACAAAATCTTGCAAACGAGATCGCCATGAAACTGCACATCCAGTGAATTCAAAAACATAGCCTGAAGTGGACCTTCTCTTGTCCAAGTCTCCTGCATAATCTGCATCCGTGTAACCCATTACACATGCTTCATTTCTACCAAAGCAAATGCACATGTCTTTTGTACCATTCAAATATCGCATAACCCCTTTCACTGCCTCCCAATGTTTCTTGCCTAGATTTGATATATATCTGCTAACAACTCCCACTGCAAAAGCAATATCAGGACGTGTAGCAATCATAGCATACATCAAACTCCCAACTGCAGATGAATAAGGCACTTGTGCCATTTCAGCCTTTTCCTCTTCAAACTTAGGGCAATCATTTTTACAAAGTTTCACATATGGAGGCAATGGAGTACTCAATGCCTTCCACTTCTCCATATTGAAACGCTTGAGCACTTTAGCAATGTACTCAGATTGAGACAAATAGACCAATTTCTTGCATCTGTCTCGCTTAATGCGCATGCAAAGGATATGGGTTGCTTCACCCATGTCTTTCATTTCAAAGTTTGCATGTAACTCTGACTTCAAGGCTGAAATCTCATCCCTGCATTTCCCGGCAATTAACATATCATCCACATAAAGGACCAAAATTACCAAACTACCATCATTAGCTCGCTTAGTGTAGAGGCAATGGTCCATATTGCTACATTTGTAGCCTTGAGAGAGCATGAACGAGTAGAATTTACGAACCACTCCCTTAATGATTGTTTTAGAACATAAAGAGTCTTTTCTAACTGACACACCAAGTCTTCATTGCCCTTCTCAACAAAACCTTATGGCTGCTGCATATAAACTTCTTCTTAAAGATCACCATGCAAGAATGCCGTCTTGACATCCATCTGGTCAAGTTCCATGTCGTCTTTAGCAACCAACGCAAGTACACACCATAGAGTAGTCATCTTGACAACTGGAGAAAAGATCTCATCAAAGTCAATACCCTGTTGTTGCTTAAATCCTTTAGCAACAAGTCGTGCCTTGGACTTGGGTTTATTATCATGAGGTGTAATTTCTGCTTGTACACCCATTTGTATGGTAATTCCTTTTTACCTTTAGGCAACCGAACCAACTTTCAAGTTTGATTCTTATGCAACGAGTCCATTTCTAATTGCTTAGCTTGCTCCCACTTTGCCTTGTCATCCATTGACATGGCTTCCTTATAGCAGGAAGGCTCTCCACAATCTGTCAACATAATGTAGTCCAATGAGGGAGTAATCTTGTAGACCTTCTAATAACTGCTTGAGCCGGTTGTCCCTCGACATCTTGTACTATAGGAGGATTCTGTACTTGTTGTCTGACATTAGGCACTTCAGCCCTATTGTGGACAATTCCATCTTCTTGGAAGATAACTCTCCTGACCTCCATTGTATGCACAGGCTTCTTATGCATCTTTTCTTCATTGAAGTATACGTCATTACTACAAACTAAGTTTTTAGCTTCAGGATCCCATAACCAAAATCCCATCTCGCCAGGATTGCCATAGCCAAGAAATATGCATTTCAAGACTTAGGAGCCAACTTGCTTCGAAACTCCTTTGGAACATGGCAATACGCTTCACAACCAAAGACTCTAAGATGCTTGTAAGAAGGTGGCTTCCTAGATGAAAGATCTTCAGGTATCTTCTCATCTAAAGCCTTGTTAGGAGATCTATTAATAAGATGGACAACAGTTGCTAACGTTTCCGTCCAAAATCCATTATGCAACTCTGCATTAGACAACATGCTATGTAACTTCTCTCGTATGGTATGGTTCATCCTCTCAGCAACACCATTTTGTGGAGGGTTACATGGAGTAGTCAAGTCTCTTTTGATGCCTTTGGAATCACAAAAATTCTGAAAGGCTTTAGTGACATACTCACCACCATTGTCTGACCTCAAGCACTCTACTTTCTTGCCAGACTGATTCTCCACTAATGCCACAAAATTCTGAAATTTTAAAAGAACTTCATCCTTCTTCCTGAGAGGATATACCCACACTTTCCTTAAGAAGTCATCAATGAATGTAACAAAGTACAATGAACCTCCCATGGATACATTAGGCATAGGTCAACAGACATAGGTCGATAGACATCACTATGCACTAACTCTAATGGCTCACTTTTTTGAGTGCTTCCCCTTTTGTGTGGTGACTGTGTTTGTTTACCATAAAGACAATGCTCACAAACTGAAAAGTCTGAGAAATTGAATCCAATCACATAACCAAAACAAGATAATATTTTCATTCCCTTTTGAGACATATGTCCTAACCGGCAATGCCATAAAGAAACACTTGGCTACTCGGTTACACAAATTACATGGTTTTTAACATTGGATACATGTAGCATGTACAAAGTCCCAGACTTTGAACCATGTGCTACCACTAAACAATCTTTTGTGATCTTCCACGAACTATCACCAAATGTGCAGTAATATCTTGCGTCATCCAATTGTCCTGTACTAATCAAGCTTTTGGTAAGCTTCGGCACATATCTCACATTCTTGAGCATGAGTGAAGAACCATTTTGAAATTTCAGCTGCACATCACCGACACCAACTATGTCGTAAGCAAAATCATTGCCAAGACGAACACGACCTTTACGGGTTGCATCATATGTACTGAACCACTCTCTATGAGGAGTCACATGAAACGATGCACCTGAGTCAATAACCCAATCCTGTAAAGCATAGTCATCAGTGGCAACCAAAAATGCTAAATCCATGGCAAATGTGAGATAAATATCTCCATCAGAATCTTCAACAAACACATTGTTGATCTCTTCAATCTTTATACTGCTTTCCTTAGTCTTTCCTTCTTTTGACTTCTTGTCTTTGCCTTTCTCTTGTTTCCACTTTCGACAGTCTTTCTTCATATGACCCTTTTTGTGACAATGATAGCACTCAATGTCTTTTCGGCCACGTGAGTTGCTATGAGATTTGCCTCTCTGTTTTTGCTTGCCCTTTTCTTGTGATCGACCACGAACAACGAGAGCATTTCTAGTACCACGAGAAGTATCAAGATTCTTCCTGCTAACCTCTTCAGTAAGCAAACTACCCTCAACATTAGCACATGTTAAACCATCAGGAGGTGTTGAGTTACTTATGGCTATGCGAAAAGTATCCCAACTTTCTGGTAGTGTAACTAGCAAGAACATTGCTTTGATCGAATTGTCAAAATTGACTCCCTGCGCAGAAAGCTGACTGAAAATTGTGTTGAACTCGTTGAGATGGTTGCGCATGGGTGTGCCCTCATCCATCTTCAAATCAACTAACTTTTTCAGCCAATAAACCTGTGATGCTTCACTTTGCTTCTCATACAGGTCACATAACTTCTTCCACAGCTCATAACTAGTCTTCTCCATGTTCACATTCTTTGACAAAGTCAACATGATGGTGGACCTGGCAAGATCATCCAACTCCTGCCAATCATACTCATCCATATCCTCAAGCTTTATCCCTTTCATCTTTATAGGCCAGATCTGTGTCTTCTATACTAAGACAATTTAAATTTGTTCCTTCCAAAATGGGAAGTTAGTATGTTGAACAAAGAGTTCTTTGATGATGAAGCCATCACACGACATTGAACAAGAGTGATAGATCTGCTCCACTAAAGAAGATGATAGAAAACCTGAAAATTTTCGGCAGAGTCTCCCCTGCAAAACTGACTTCTGAACCCAAAACAAATGTGTACATCATCCTATATCGATGCCAAAACTATGGGGATGTCGGGGGCTCGCTCCAAAACCTATATCACCGAAAGGATCTCCACATTTGAGAATCCCCCAGCTCAATAAAACCTTACCACGACCCTCAACAATAGGCTTTGCATATTTTCATCACAATACATAAACCGCATAAGATCTTACATCAACAACAGAAACCCTTTTTTGTAACCGCTGTGGCAGTTTGTCTGATATAATAGACCCTCAAGACCTTACATCAAATATGCATGTGACAGACATTGCAAAAAGAGTCTGCAAAGAAAATCTCTACGCAGAAGAACCAATGAGGGTAGACCACCCTGCTGTCTAAACTGAATATCTCTCAAATTGTGCAAAAATTGCAAAAACTTCCTTTTGCAAAGTTGTAGACCACACGAAAACGGTTGGAGACGCCAGTAATGGACTTGAAATAAGCTGTTTTTATAGATCAAAACAGATCTGTAAAAATCTGCAGCTTCTACTTCACGACCTACAGGCAGTCTGAGTGATGTATCTCAAAATTGGTGAATTTTTTGAGAAAACTTCCTTCTGCAAAGTTGAAGAGGACAAAAAACCGGTCTGGTTGTGACGAGAATTGGCTTAAATGAAGACGTTTTAGTAGGCCAAAATAGATCTGCAAAAACATGCTGCAGTTTTTGTTGCTTCTCCGCTTGCCTCCCCCCGCTGAGCTCCAATGATGCTCCCAATCCCTGAGCTCTGATACCAGTTGAAGAGTGCATGCAAGAGCATGTGTGTGTAGCAATGGAAAAGAGAGGAGACACAGGTTTGGGTGGACTCCAAAAACAATGGTGTTTGGGTTATGAGTCCTTATTCTTTTATGTAAAATGAATGGTCAGTGTTAGTTCTTGGTAGTCTCCGGCCACCCAACACTTAGGCGCGGCACGTTGGGCTTTACCACCCCAACATTTTTCACCCTGGCGATTTGACTTTTTACATTCTTGTGCTTACTACAAACATTTCTTCAAGTAAAAGTAAGCTTGAATCCTCAAAAAGAGGATTAGTCAAGGACCAAGTTGGCATTGAAGTTTCTTTTTCCATACTTGTTTAATCATCTTTGAATCTGCATTTTCATTGGTTGGGTTGTCCTTCTTTGACTGTGAAGGATCCATTATTTGTTTGATTCTCCAATTAGGCATGTTGTTAGGAGTTTTTGATATTGTTGTAGGCCTCTGTTGGTTGTCGGCATCTGGCTTTTGACTCGGTTTATAGGAAGACTTAGGAATATAAATCTCTTGAGATGAACTCTGTATCCCTTTGCTGACTTTGTTGAGCTCTAGGTCTTGTTGAGCTCCTGAGATCTTCATGCAGGTATGGTGTAGTTGCATTTGGCTTGTGGTTGAATGGTAGCCAAATCTTTATATACCCTATGTAAAACCCTTGTCTAAGAGGAAGATTCTTTGAGATCCGTCTTTTTTTTGTATCCTCTTGAAAGTTGTAGTAGACTTTAGCATCTTTTGAAGTTGTCTTGTTGTATACCTGCTTCTTAGGTATCCTAGGATATTGTCCATGTTGATACCTTGTGGGCCTTCTTTCTTGGGAGGGACTTGAAGTTACTTCATATGCCCTTACCTGCGGTTTTGGAACCCATATATGTTTGTTACCTCCATAGTACTCCTATTCTTTTAAGCTCCATTGTGATGCTATCCACCCCATGTGTTTGTATTTCTATGTTGATTTCCTGTCCTTAATCCAAACTGGGTCATTGAGTTTGACTAAATTGCTCTGAACAAACACTTGCTTGACTTTCCTTTGCTTTCTTGATTACTTTGGCTGATATATCTTTGCTTTGTTGGGTGGCTCCTTAGAGATTTTAGTTTGGGCAACAATTGACTTGAAGTTTTGAAATCCTTTCTTGCTTGAAGAAATTGATCCATGAGGGGTCTTTGATATAGAGACATATGCTATCACACCTTCTTTGTTGATCGGTGGAGGGTCCACTTTAGCTTTACCTTTGTCTGCAAGAGTTGTCTTCGATTCTTGTGACTTTTGCAACTTTGAATCTAGCAGTAATGATACCTGTAAATGTTGTTTTCTACCTCTTGGAAAAGAAAGTATTAGCATTTTATCTTCCTTGTAGGCCTTGCATTGGTCTAACCACTGATGTCCAAGCATGACATCTACAACATTTCCATTGAAGGCTTCACCTGAAATTTCAGATGTTCTTCATGATTTTGGATGCTAAGGGTAGCAACCAGTTCTTTTTGACTTGTATGAAAACCTCGCATTGTTTTGCTATCATGTTTGCATGGAGTAATCTCTAGAATGCTCTGAATGTTGCTTGCAACCATATTGCAATTTGCTTCTTTATCCAGTAGAGCATTGCATCTGACACTTGCTCCATTTGTACTCATGAGAACTATAGATATTCTTGTTATTGGTTCTATTGAAGATCTTTGTCCTGCTTTTTCCATGGTCTCATCTTGATCTAACCGTGTCTCTATAGAGGGTAACTTGAGACTTTATTTTCCAATCTGACTTTCATCAACTGATTCAGCTGGCAATGTCTGATTGATCTTTGAACTTCCTATTGCTTTCTGGTTGACTACAATTTTGATCTTCTTTACTTCTTGTCTTGGTGGCATCATCTGCTCAATAGCTTTCGTGGTTGCTCTTTGGTCTGTTTAATCTGCACTTCTTGATGCCTGATCCGCTTTAAGCTCTTCTGAGGTTATGTCTGATGGATATGAATCATCTTCAATAAGATCTTCCATTTGAATTGTGCTTGAGGACTTCTGTGTTGTCATCCATGGGTGACTAGTCTTGATCTCCATTCTTTGTTGTCTGTGATGACTCTATCATGTTTACATTATGTATCTCTAACATCTTCTGGGCCATTGGCATTCCCATTATGATGTCGTTTGGCGTATCTTTTGCTGTGATCACGTGACATTGAGCTATGATGATCTGTGAACCTACTTCAATGGTGGTGGAGATTATTCCCCAACATTCTACTCGTTTTTCTCTAGATATGCTCACAAATTCAGGAGCATCTTCCAGTTGTGGTTGGCTACATCTTTTCCAAGTGCGAAAGGACATGAGGTTCTTGTCTATCTAACAATCTAGCTTTACTTCTCTTGACAACTTTTCTTCGTTTTCACCAACAATGTTGCACTTGATCGTCTCAGGATTTGTGTCTGAATTGATTGCTTTTGTTGTGGCAGTGTCCTTGAATTGACCTTTTTCTTCAACTTCTTTGCTTTGATCACCTGCTTCAATCGATGTTGACTCCATTGACTATAACATTGCACTTTTTGCTTGCAATTGTTGAGCATTGTCTACCTGCATCTGAGTAACCCTTGATCTTAATAGATCCATTTTACTTTCTCGCAGAATCTGTCTCTTCGAAGGAGATTTTGGTGGTGACCTTTGTGTAGCTTTTTAGACTTCACCTCCCATTGACTTTGACTTTTCTATCACCTGTTCTGGCACCTTGAGGCTTTGCATCATCTTCAGATAGTCTTTGACTTCAGTTGTACCATCCATAGGGGTTTGTACAAGGTCAAGAACCTGTTGGTATTTGTTACCATGTGCATCTTGATATGCATATGTGAGCTTGGTCACATGTAACTGTTTGAACACTATTGGATTTGTTGACTTTTGACTTTGACTTGTGTAGATCAGGTGAAACTTTTGTCCTTGATGATTTTCATAGAGGCATTTATCTATAGACTCTGATGGAATCTGGGTCAATTGGAAAATTCCAACAACCATATGATCTTTCAATGGTTTTTTCCTTGAAGGGGTCTGTTGGCTAGAAGCTCTAGGGCGTCTAACTGGTGTAGCATTTCTTGGTACATAAGCTGAGTTTGATGGATTTACAGATCCCCCCTTCCTAGGGTGATCACTATAGCCTACTTCATTGTAAGAGTCTACATAGTTTCCTATGTATCTTCGTGAAACATGACAAATTATTCCCCAAGTCAAGCTATAAATAAAATTATCTTTGCCCTCATATTTTCTATCCCATGGGTCTCCTATGATATGAGCTTCTGTGGTTTCAGGACCCAAGGCATCATAGATGTTAGACTCTCGTCTATATCTACGACTATTTTGGTCAAAGTATATGCTCGTTTGGTCACAATGTCGAAGTCTGATTCCAATGGAGGTGAGTTTGGATCTGAACATATTTTTGGGTTCACTCGGGTAATATCCTTTAGGTCTAGAGAGGATGGACTATAATAGATTCTTTCCTATGAAATGAACCATCCTTTCTGATCTATCACTGAACGCCCAATGTAACTGCGGTGAGGCCTAAAGAGCTTATCCATCATGCGGTTGGATGTAGTTGGTGCATTGGTCAAGCCAAAAGGCATGACAATGAATTGGTAGAGACCAAACGTAGTGCGAAATGCGGTCTTTACAATGTCTTGATCCACTATCCTTATTTGGTGATAGGCACTTTTCAAGTCAATCCTACTGAAGTAGGTCGATCCTTGTAGCTTATCAAATAGGTCTTCTACCCACGGAACGGGAAACCTATTTTTGATAATGATCCTATTTAGTGCTCTATAGTCGACACACATACGATATGTGCCATCTTTCTTTTGCACTAATAAAACTAGTGAGAAAAATGGAGATGAACTAGGCCTAACCATTCCTTTCTCAACCAACTCATGCACTTGCCGCATAATTTCCTCTTGTTGAGCTTGAGAAACTCGATAAGGAGGTTTACTAGGCGGTCAACTTCCTAGAAGAAGCTCAATTGCATGATCATCATCCCCTCGTTTTGCAGGCAATCCATTAGGGATGTCGTCAATAAAAACATCTTGGAATTCATTAAGGAAATTAGATAAACCTTTATTCCCTTTATTTTTATTTGACAAAACATTAGGTTCATTTTGAGAGTCTTTTACAAATATCATGTACATGGAAATAGAGCTCTTTATTGACTTATCAAAAGCTTGCTTATGTACAAGAGGTATAGTGTTACCTGACTCGTTAGCATATATATACATGTCTCTGTCCCTGTACTTAAAGTAAATTTTCCTTTCAGGGAACTTGATGTCAGCTGCCATGCAATCAAACCATGGTGCCCCTAGGATTACATCCTCATGCTTAAGGGGAGAGATGAAGAAATCCTCTTTGTCCACATAGTTTTGGACATGAAGCCTCAATTTCCCCATTAAGGGAGTAATTGAGACTTCTTCTCCCCTTGAAAGCACCATCGGCTGGTAGAGTATCTCCCATCTCAAAGGCTTGGATGCCTAGCTTAGTGGCCAACTCCGTGGAATGAAATTGTGAGTAGAGACATTGTCGAGAGAATGAAAGCATCATGTTCTCTTACCTTTCCCCAAGAATGGTAAAGAGGAGATCCTTTGCGATGAGCATCTTCTTCTTGAACTTCAACTATGGAAGCTCTAGGAGGTTCATTGCGTGTGTTCTTTTGTGGGCAAGCACGATAAGCATGCCCTTGCTCCCCACATTTGAAGCAACGGTTATCCTTGCGATAACGCTCTAGCTCTTCAGGAGAGATTCTATTTTTGCCTTTGTAGACTCCCTTCTCGTTAGCTTTGTTGTTGTTGAAGTTTCCCTTGGGAGACTTTTAGACATGGTCCTTCCCCTTGGGCTCCTTACGGTCTTTGCTTTCCATGGGATTAAGATTTTTCTTAGCCCCTTGTTGGAAGTTGATTTGTGAAGCCACCATAGTATGGTGTATGACTGTTGAGATAGTGCAAGGCCTTTGGGAGTTGACATACTCCGCCATATCTTCAGATAAACCCGCACAAATTGTTGTTTTCTCTCTAAAATCTATCTTTTTGTAGACAGTGGCTTTGAGATGTAAATCCCAAAACTTGTCTACGTATTTGTGAATAGATTTGTACGGAGAGAGCTTCAAGCTTCGCCATTCGGTGAGCACTTTGTCTTTGGCATCGCTAGCCAGAAACTGCTTCATAATGGAAGCTCTTAAAGCTTTCCATGTTTGTGGAGCTTCACCATTTTCTTGTATGCTAGACCACCATTGTCTAGTGGAATTTTGGAGATGCATGGCTACAAGACATATCTTAGAGGACTCCGTGAAGCCCTCATCTCCGAATGCCGCATCAAATTCTTGAATAAAGGCCAAGACTTTGTCTGTAGCACCAAATGTGCCATCGTAGGTAAGAAAAGAGATACTCTTTCTTCCCTCCTTGAACTATTTGAGCTTGGACGACCTCTTCCAAGCGGCATAGGATTTCCTATGACCTCTCCTTTTGAATTCTTTGGGTGCTACACCATCACTTCCTTCAGAAGAGGAGGAGGATGATGAAGATGGAGAAGAGGGTGACCTCTTTCTCATCTTTTTCTTCTCATACTTCCTTTCTTCCTTCTTTGAATAATGGTGAGAAGGACTATGCGATGGTCTTCTCCATTTAGGGGGTGTTGGAGAGCGTTTTTCCCGCCGTCTTCGTGGTGACATCTCCGCTAAGGTGGCGGGAGATTCACTTCTTTCTCGTTCTTTCGGTGGGAGCTCTATCGTTGTGATTTGGGCTCTCCTTTGTGAGGGAGTTTCACCATCAACTTGTAAGCTTTTGAGTTCTTCGTATGGGTCCTCCTCTTCTCTCACCGTAGAGAGCCCTTTTTTAGAAATCTCACTAGGAGCTTTCATAGGCACTCCCTCTTCTATGTGAGGAGATTGGAGAATCCCATGGATGTGTAATTGTTGTTGCACTTCTCCTTGGAGGGATGGGTTGCCCATGGCTTGTTGAAGCCTAGTAACAAGATACTTCAAAAGCATAGGAGCATCATTAGTAGCTTGATCTCATTAGCAAAATCAAAGCCATCAACATTAATTTCACTCTCTCTACTATTGTCAGTCATTCTAACTAAGTTTTAGGTGTAAATTTTTACTTGTATTTTCGAACTTCAAGCCCTAGTTGATACTCTTCTTTACTTTCAAAGATAAGCACTCAAGCTCCTGTACCCGTGGCTTGATTATCATTAATTGCAAGGAATAGAAGAGAGGATTTATTATAGCCCAGTCGGCACCGGTTCCTGTCAAGCTTCTAATAGCTCAATAATGGTTAATCCATAGGCAAGCCCCTTGGGACTCCATTATTAAGACCATAGCTCTTGACGGTGATACCCCATTAATTGCACGAAGCAGGCACACCTCAAGGATAATAAATCCCTATTCTACTTACCCTCATGCAATTAATAATACCAACCATTTGTAGTAGCAAGCTTAAGGACCTCTCTTCTTAAGCAAGAAAAGAGAAACCGATAGCTCCCATACCAATGTAACCGATAGAGGAAATTACATAGACATAGTGAGCATTTCATTAAGAGAGATTCCTAATGAGCATAGCAAGAGTGCTTGGTTGGAGAGAGAGCAACAAAAGCATAACACCTGGTTAGAATTAGGCATGAACAATACTTTAAGAAAGAGAGAGAGAGATTAACACTTGACAATAGTTGAGGACCGGATGCACATGGAGCCGGTCCCCCCTCCAATAGGCTTTGTATTATAGGTTTTCCCCATCAAGGGAGACATTTTACAGTACAATTTTTTGTATTATAGGTTTCCCCCATCAAGGGAGATATTTTACAATACAATCCTTTGTGCTCCTTCTTGCTAGTGCAATGAAGATGGAAGCTTCAAGCACTAAGCTAACACTTTTAAAACACAACATCAATTCCTCGTTGGTCTCAGACCCAAGACCTCACACACCTTTGAAGATGGTGAGAGCTAGCGGGGTATGAGAGTAGATCTAGAAGAAAAAGAAGTAGTCTTACGAGAAAGAGTATTTCTCCTCACATAATCACTCATAATAGCTTAGCATAGCTTAGTAATTAGCATGGTAGAGGAGATGAGCATGCATTGGAGCTTGTCTCTTGGTTGGATTTGCATCACAAGCCAAGAGTTTGTTGGTGTAGGCCTCCCTTCTCACAAGCTTGGAGTAGATGAAGAGCTTTCCATTAAAGCTTGAGAAGGAGATAGACTTTCTTTACTTCACACATGAGCTTATGTGAGTGTGTGTGGAATAATGCCTTCACAAATTAGCCCCCTCTCTCATCTTGGTCGACCCCTATTGCAATTTACTCATGGTGGCTCCCTATTGGCCCTTGAAAAGCCTAGCCAATAGCATTTGAGCAATATTTTTACTCTTGCTGGCTTCGTATTGGCCCATGAATAGTTTAGCCAATAGCCTTTGAGAGGCCTAGTCAAGATCCTTGTCACAAGTGTCCATCCTTTTCCCTTTTTTTTTAAAGCTCAAATAATAAATTTAATTATTTGGATTCCTATTGGACCTTTTAGTCTTCTTGACAATAGGAATTAAGCAAATTTATAAGCTGCTTAATTCTCATTAGACCTTTTGACTATCCAATAGTCTTTTAGGGAGACTAATTCTTATTGGTTGTTTTTTTAAGCATTTATAAAATAAGAAATTAAGTTTACACTAGTTCAACCCTCATTGGTCACCTCTATGTCCATCTAATAGGATTCAGGCAAGCATTGGGGGTTTTCCTGCATGCCTGACATGTGTCCAATTTGCTTTGTGGAAAGGTTAAACTGATGAGTGTGTGTGTGTGTGTGTGTGTGTGCGCGCGCTCTGTCTCATCCCCAGTCATCTATCATCTTCCCAGCTCGCCCCCTCCTTTGTCCTTTTGTTGGTATTCATTTTGTTGACTACTAGAGTTAGCACTTTTAGTCACTAAGCCAAGTTCCCATGTCCTATGACCTTTAGAGTTAAAAAGTTGTAACTTTGCCCTATAGAAGTCTTAATGGAGTTAAACCTAGAGGTCTTTTAAACTCCATTGATGTACTTTGCTCTTTAGCAGGGCATCCCCATCTAGATCCCCAATTCCCCTCTTTTGGATCCCCGGTTGAGACCGATCTAACAGCCTTTCCAATATCCAGCCTTTGCTCCCCTGGTATTTTCCCTATATCAAATGATCAGTTTAATATGAGAAAATAATTTGGGAAAGTAGATATTAGGGTTTTATGACATTAGCTATTGGCGCTATTCAGGTGATCTATTACAATGCGTTTACTTTAATAAAAAACTCTAGATGTATGATGATATGATAGATTACTTACACAATTGTACCACATTTTTTTCACTGTGTAGATTTCTCAAAGAGCACATAATGCCAGCTGATAATGTGATGCTAGATTCCAAAGAGGAAGCAAGAAAGATCTGACGAAACTTGGGGATGGATTACAATTCAATTCACGCTTGTCCTAATGACTGCATTCTTTTCATAGGGGAATATATAGACATGGAGAAGTGTCCGAAATGTGATTCCGAGAGATATCAAGTATATGTCCACGGAACAAAAATTTCACAAAGGTTTTGTGACGTTTTCCTATGCTTCCTCACATCAAGCATTTCTTTGAATGTAAGTCCATGGCCGTCCTAGCATTATGGCATGAGGAGAATAAATCTTCGGATGGTGTGCTACGGATTCCTGCAGATTATGTAGCCTAGAAACATATAGACAAAACATGGTCGGATTTTGCCAAGGAAGCTAGAAATTTGCGCCTAGGCCTGGCTATGGATGGCGGCGTAAATCCATTTGGTCAAAGATCAACATCTTATAGTGTATGGCCCGTTGTCATTGTCAACTACAACATTCCCCCGTGGTTGACTACCAATAAGGGGCACCTATGGCTAAGCTTGATTGTGTCGCGGCGGTATAAAGTGAAGAATATGGATGTGTATCTTCGTCCACTATGGGAAGAGCTACAACAATTGTGGATTGGCATAGAAGTGGTGGATATGAGCCGATAGACAGGTTGACGAAATGCTTTGATCAAAGGCATTCTAATATGGACCATGCATGACTATCCCGGACTAACAGAATGCTCAGGTGATTTACACTCAAACTCAGACACTGTAAATCTTGGTTTTTCTCAAGCTTATCTATTGTCATGTGTATACATGCAGAGCCTCAAACAAGCGGATACAGAGCATGTGTCATATGTGGACCTAGACTGAATGCACGTCGGGCACCCTCATTGAAGAAGAAAATCCACGAAGATCATCAAGAGTATCTTCCAAAGAATCATGTGTTACGTGATGGCTTTTTGCGAAGAGATCCACCGAGGATGTCTGCACAAGCATGGTTAGAGCAGAAGGAGATGTGTGATGACGGTTTGCCCCCAGGGATGAAGAGACTCTCTCTATGGTACAAGTTACCATATTGGCCCCGACTCATGATCAATCACTTGCTCGATCCAATGCACATATTAAAGAATGAGGGTAATCTGCTATGGGAGCATCTGACCGGTAAGAAAGATACTATGGGAGCAAGGGTTAACCTTAGAAATGTGGATCGTATGGAGCAATATTGGTCGCAGACAGCATCCGGTGGATCAATAAAACTCCCTAAAGTGCCATGGATTTTCACAGGAGCCCAAGAACACAAAGTAAAAGAGACCATTTGATCTGTGCGGACCCCCACTGGTGTAATGCACTCACTCCGAACATGTTTTACTAAAGAAGGAAAGCTTACCGGTTTGAACGGCCACTCATAATCTTTGTTGGTTGCAGTATAAGTCATACACAACAGCATGGTGTAAAGGTCGACATTTTAGGGTGGAACGGATCGACAAAAAGCGTTTTACTCAAATTGTGGAATCATGGAAAAATTTGGATAGTCTAGTCAAGGACAGTCCTCTGATGCAGATCCTGTGGTGGCGGAACTCACTCACTTCGGCACGCTACAAGATATTTTGAGGATCGATTATAGAGGATTTTTTGTTGACTTGTTTGACGTGCAATGGTTCAAGATAATCATGGAGGGTCACAACGCTACTATGCGTAGAGGAGAGTCTGGTTTCCTTGAGGTGGATTCAACTAAGAAATGGACTGACCTAAGAGACACTTTCGTACTACTCAAGCATAGTGAACAAGTAAGTATATAGTTAACATCCAATTTTAGAAGTCATGTGCTTGGAAGCTCTCATGTAAGTTATGTGGCTCTAGCAGGTGATATTTCATCCTACAAAGTCTGCATCAAACTGGTGGTACGTCATAGAGGTAGCCCCTCGTAGTGCACGGACGTATGAGGGCTACCATGTGCCAATCACAACAGCATCAATGGAGGAGATTGGAGAAGATGGTCAGTCAAAAGCCACTGAGGTGGTGCCAGACGAGCATCAAGCTGCTACTCTCTATCGGGTGTATGTAGAGGATCTATAAAATGAAACGAAGGACATCTGTCTAAACAGAGAGCTCTATATAGATATAAGAAGTTATACTGAGCTATGAGAGGATGAGAGAAAGACCTCTTAAAGCCATAAATATTGTATTTGAACATTGGCTTTCACGTGGCTTTTTGTCCATTCCCGTCTACATGCGTCATTGCGTCATTGTATTTAATCGTCTTTGCGTCCACTCTAGGTACGTATGCTCTAGGTATGTTCTCACAAGCAGGGACAACGAGCACTGCACTCATAGTGCAATGGAAATTGAAGCTGCAATCGCAAAGGAATTAATCTATCTCTGCTCATAGATGTTGCTCGTTCCACCGCTAGATCTATTTGATCGGGTGAAAGAGATGCTAAGAAGCACTACTACTACTTCTTAGCGTCTCTTTCACCCGATCAACTAGATCTAGTGGTGGGACAAGTAGCATCTATGAGCAGAGATGGATCACCTTCGCGATTGCAACTTCAGTCTCCATCGCACCCGGCACGCAATGCTTTTACAAATTCACAAGAACTTCAACGAAATCTCTCTACACAGGAATCCCTCCCCCTTTATGAGTCCTCTCTCTCTCTCTCTCTCTCTCTCTCTCTCTCTCTCTCTCTCTCTCTCTCTCTCTCTCTCTCTCTCTCTCTCTCTCTACTTGTCCATGTTTTCTTCTCCATTCATTCAATATTAAGATTACATGTTCGTGTGTTTAATGCAGGTATGGATGATGAGTTTCTTTCTTCTTTGTCAACCCAGCAGAGGCAGTGGTACGAGGATCATCATCGCTCTGGAGAACCATCACGCGTTCCTATTCCTTTAGCGTCTCCCTCTGTTTCAGAGCATTCAACACGCTCTGAAGCTTCGGTGTCGATGAGAAGATCTTCACACTCGTCTAGGCACCGATGCTCTAGTGGTGGCGGCGGCGATTGTTGTGGGGATGCCGCCGCCGATGCCTCGACACCGTCTCGTGTTCGACGAGGCTCTTTACCTTCCCCTTCTTTTTCGGCCCCCATACCAACCACGGCATTGTTATGTACGCCAGGTTTTGCACGGCTGACGGCTGTTCCTAGTAGCTACACAACAGTACCTACTCCCGCGGGAGGCACCCAAGTCGACACTCCTCGCTTCAGGGCCCAGACTCCAGTGGAGACACCTGACATCCGTACCCCCATTGACATGCCGATAGAGACCCCTGTCGAGAAACCTTGGTTCACGCGTCACCTGCGAGAGGACTTGCCTTACTCCGTCGACTTCAGTGGCGGCATCATCTTAGATGATGAAGGCATGAAGGTGATCTCGCGCATGCGCAGTCTTTGCTCTTAGGTGTTTAGACACTACATACTAAACACCTGGAGTGAAGTACCAAGTGATTTAAAAGACAGAGTCATCAGCATGCTGCATGACGAGTTTCCCGTTTCAACACGGGATGATCTCTTCAATGAAGACCTGATGAAGGTTCGAATGCGCAAATACTGCAAGCACAAGCATTTTGAAGTGCAAAAAGCAATAAAGCATGGGTGGAACAGACCTGATTGGCTGGCCAAAGAAGATCGGAAGAATGCGAAGAAAGCACCGCACGAGAATCCTGACAAGTGGAAGCAACAAAAGGATGCAGCCAAAGCGCGAGTAGAGGCAGGGAGCTCACACCACTTGCGAAGTGGCGGGTGGGCATCATTTGAGGCCGATTTCGTAATTCTCATTGCTCTTTAGGTTTGATAGTTTAGGGTTTAGGGGTTTTTAAATTCTAACATAATGGATTCTTTGTATTTTAATTTGACAGTGGCCGATAGGACGTGACCCCACACCGTACGAGCGCGAGTACGTAGGCAGGAAGGGCTTAAACGCCCTGATGGACATTCTGAGTTCTCGCGGCGGCATGGTTAGTATTAGGGTTTACTCTTTTCTATTTGTTGTATTGTTTTGTAAATTATATGTTTATACTTACAGAAAACTTCCTTTTTTTTGCAGAATCCGACAGATATGCCGCTTGGACGTGATGAGACGTCTGATTAGACGATGTCAGTCTAGCCGTAGCTAGATAGCATTAGTTTCCTTTTATCATAGCATATGTATCATGAGATGACGTGTATACGTCTTTTTGTAACTATTGGAAAACCATGTATATTTTCTCAATAATGACAATGGTGTTGTAACTATTACATTTGCAAAGTTTAACAATCAAGTGATTTTGCCTATGATGTGTACAATTGTCATTGATTTACTTTCATCAGTTTTGTATCTTTATTCTGTATCTTTATTCTGCAAACAATACTATGGATGATGGAGTTAATGGTTATATTGTCTTGTGGGTGACTACTTTGGGTCTATACTTAAGCTTGCACTTTCTTTCAAAGGTGAATCTGGGCTTATCTTGGATTCATTTAGGTTTACTCTATTATTCAAACATTCAATATGGTTGAATACCCTGCCACCAAATTTTTTTACTTTCGGGCATTGCTATGTAAGGCTCTGCAGTGTCGCTATGAACGTCGCTATAGCTAGCATGTAAGCGTCGCTATGGTCGTCGCTATGCGCATCGCTATATAGCGACACTCATAGCGACGTTTCCATATCGACGCTATTAGCAACGCCAGGGAGTATAAAAACACAATGTATTTTCGTCGCTAAAAACGTCACAAATGCACACAACCTCTTGTAGTGTCGTTCTCTATTTCTCAAGGAGATGTATGTTCTAGGAAGTTCATTGTGTTTGTATATAGTTTTTAGTGGTTTGCATGGACTAGAAAGATCTCTCTCTCTCTCTCTCTCTCTCTCTCTCTCTCTTTCTCTCTCCTACTTCTCTTATCCTTTCACATGATTGAGCTCTCCATCAACTTCATGGTGGAACCTCTATGTAGATCTTATTTCTTCTCTCTCACTACAAGAGGCTATTCATATTAGCGACGCTCAAAAAAAAAAATCCCAGCGTCGCAAATTTACAAGTAAATTTGCGATGCTCATAGCGACGACGGTTGGGCTAAAAAAAATAACAGAGAGCGCCCAAAAACTCAGATCTCAGATCTGAGTTTTTCGGCGCCCTCAAGCAAGGAGCAGGTAACGCTCTCCCTCTCTCTCTCTCTCTCTCTCTCTCTCTCTCTTTCTTCTCCACACACACACACACACACACAAGGAGAGGAAGGAGAGCCAGGTATGCTCCTTCCCTCTCCTCACTCTCATGTTCCCTTCCCCTCTTTCTCTCTCTGTCTCTCTCTCTCTCTCACACACACACACACACATAGTGTTTTTGAGAGAGAGAGAGAGAGAGAGAGAGAGAAAGAGTACAAACATAAACAAAAACGCACACACACATACATAAACAAAGAATGCACACACACATTGAGAGAGGAAAAGAGAGAGAGAGCATGCATAAACAAAAAACGCACACATTGAGAGAGGAAAAGAGAGAGAGAACATGCATAAACAAAAAACGCACACATTGAGAGAGGAAAAGAGAGAGAAAACATTCATAAACAAAAAGCCGCACACACATTGAGAGAGAAAGAGAGAGAAACTAATTTAACGTCGTAGGAAACTAATTAAAATTAAAAGACCTAAAGATCTAGCCGACGAGGAGTTGAACTCAAGACCTATTATTCAAGAGGGAAATGGTATAACCAATTAATCATACTTGGCATGGGTGATAGAAAGGTTATACCATTTATCTCTTTTTATTGGCACACACATCCACACACGCGCACACACACAAGAAGAAGAGAGTTATAACGTCGTAGGAAACTATCCTAAAAGACGTTAAAGATTAGGTTAGATGTAGACTTACGTTAAATTAGATTTAGGTTTATTTTTAGTTAGATTTACGTTTATTTACGCTAGATTTAGATTTACGTTATATTAGATTAGATTTAGGTCTCCATAGACTGCGATGCCTGCATGAAGCGGGTGAAGAAAGCCCTCAATGGAATATAGGGTATTGTTGCCTTCACTCATGGTGGGCTCTGTCAATCCAAAAGTACTGGTGAAATGTCTTCAGAAGATAGGGAAGAAGGTGGATCTTCAGGGTGGCAAGAGTCACTACATCCCCAACAATGACCATCTAGACAACCTCTAGTCATTCAACAGCAACTTCAAAGTTAGTAACAAGAGCAAGAACGGTCCAAAGGGCCAATTGCTGTCGTCAGATGTGGATGGAGATGAGGCAGCTTCACCGCCGGAAGTTAACTCTCACATCTTTAGTGATGAGAATGCCAACTCTTGCCGAGTTATGTGAAAAATTATGTGTTAAATCAGTTTTAAGGTTCTTATAATCCCTGTTAGTTTAGTTCTTTGTTTTTAATATAACATAATTTATGTTAGATTTAGATTTATGTTATATTAGATTAGACTTACGTTTATTTAGGTTTACCCACAAACACACACACACACACAAGAAGAAGAGAGTTTCAACGTCGTAGGAAACTATCCCAAAAGACGTTAAAGATTAGGTTAGGTGTAGACTTACGTTAAATTAGATTTAGGTTTATTTTTAGTTAGATTTACGCTTATTTACATTAGATCGAGTCCACGCAAGAATTACTTACGGTTTAGGGTTTAGAGTTAGACGAACAGTGAAAAGATCTACTGTGAAAAGATGTTAAGATGCTGTGAAGTGCTACAGCTAGAGAAGAGGCAAAGGGGTTTTGTCCACTACATGCAGTATCATGTAGACGTGGGTCTGTAGATTTCTTGTACCCACAAATATAGGTATTGACCAATAAAGACGAGATTATAACCCGGTGGTTCTGATCTCCGTGCACCTCTAGACCGAGGTGTGCGGGGATTGGACATGACTAGAGAATGTGAGGTAGAGAGAGAGAGAGAGAGAGAGAGAGAGAGAGAGAGAGAGAGAGAGAGAGAGAGAGAGAGAGATAAGACGAAGAATGCCAATAGAATATTAAATTTGTTGTCCAGGTTATAAGATTTTTATCCTCATTATGAGTAGTGACGAGGATGTGGGACCGTCCTACCGAAACACCTATCTCTCAATGAGGGTCTTATGTCCTTGTAATCAATGCAAGCATGCTGTGCGACGGACAAGACGTGTTTCTTTGCAGCACGTTCGCGAATTTGGCGAGTTCGATCCATCTATTATAGATCGAGTTGTTGCCAATTATAACTCGTCGGACTCTGACGCTGGCCAACAAGCAGCAATCTTGCAACCCAATAGACGTGTTCGCAAGCGCTTTGGTCAAGCAGCATATGTGAGGCCACAAGATGTAGCCTCTGACAGCTCGGGTGATGATCATGCAGAGCACATTCCCCCAACGAGGCAATGTTTGAGCCCGAGATTGATGAAATGATCGAGACGATCATGGATTCAGAAAGGCTTATCTATGATGATATGAAAAGTGAAGCCGATACGCCATTGTATAATGGAGCACGTATGTCTAGATTGAAAGCACTCCTGGTTCTTCTCAACATGCAGGCAAAGTTTGGATAGAGTGACACTAGCGTCACAGCGCTTTTCAGGTAATCTATTACAATTAGTTTACTTTAATAAAACTCTAAATGTATAATGACCTGATAGATTTTTACACGACTGTATCGTATTTTTATGTTGTGTAGATTGCTTAAAGAGCACATACTACCAGCTAACAATGTGATGCCAGATTCCCGAGATGAAGCAAGAAAGATTTTGCGAAACTTGGGGATGGATTACAATTCTATCCACGCTTGTCCTAATGACTGCATTCTTTTCAGAGAGGAATACATAGACATGGAGAAGTGTCCGAAATGTGATTTCGAAAGATATCGAGTAGATCTCCACGGGACAAAAATTCCACAAAAGGTTTTGCGACATTTTCCTCTGCTTCCTCGCATCAAGCATTTCTTCGAATGTAAGTCCATGGCCGCCCTAGCATCATGGCATGAGGAGAATA
The DNA here is from genome assembly GCF_014529385.1 of Adiantum capillus-veneris. Classification (NCBI taxonomy): domain Eukaryota; kingdom Viridiplantae; phylum Streptophyta; class Polypodiopsida; order Polypodiales; family Pteridaceae; genus Adiantum; species Adiantum capillus-veneris. The sequence goes on from NC_140932.1 coordinate 136,669,520, forward strand.
AATCTTCGGATGGTGTGCTACGAATTCCTGCAGATTGCGCAGCCTGGAAACATATAGATGGAACATGGTTGGATTTTGCCAGGGAAGCTCGAAATTTGCGCTTAGGCCTGGCTATGGATGGCGTAAATCCATTTGGTCAAAGATCAACATCTTACAGTGTATGGCCCGTTGTCATCGTCAACTACAACATTCCCCCGTGGTTGACTACGAAGAAGGGGCACCTATGGCTAAGCTTGATTGTGCTAGGGCGATATAAAGTGGAGAATATGGATGTGTATCTTCGTCCACTATTGGAAGAGCTACAACAATTGTGGATTGGCATAGAGGTGGTGGATATGAGCCGACACACAGGACGACAGAATGCTTTGATCAGAGGCATTCTAATGTGGACCATGCATGACTATCTCGGGCTAACAGAATGCTCAGGTGATCTATTGACACTCCTCACTCAGACACTGTAAATCTTGTTTTTTCCTATAGTTGATCTATTATCATGTGTATACATGCAGGGCTTCAAACAAGTGGATACAGAGCATGTGTCACATGTGGACCTAGACTGAATGCACGTAGGGCGCCCTCACTGAAGAAGAAAATCTACGAAGGTCATCAAGCATATCTTCCAGAGAATCATGTGTTACGCGACGGATTTTTGGGAAGAGAGCCACCAAGGATGTCTGCACAAGCATGGTTAGAGCAGAAGGAGATGTGCGATGACGGATTGCCTCCAGGGATGAAGAGACTATCTCTATGGTACGAGTTACCATACTGGCCCCGACTCATGATCAATCACTTGCTCGATCCAATGCACATATTCAAGAATGTGGGTAATCTACTATGGGACCATCTGACCGGCAAGAAAGATACTTTGGGAGCCAGAGTTGACCTTAGAAATGTGGATCGTATGGAGCAATATTGGCCGCAAACAGCGTCTGATGGATCGATAAAACTCCCTAAAGCACCATGGATTTTCATAGGAGCATGGTGTAAAGGTCGACATTTTAGGATGGAACGGATCGACAAAAGCGTTTTACTCAAGATTGTGGAATCATGGCAAAATTTGAATAGTCTAGTCGACGACGTTCCTCTGATGCAGATCCTGTGGTGGCGGAACTCACTTACTTCGGCACGCTACGAGAGATTTTGAGGATCGATTACAGAGGATTTTTTGTCGACTTGTTCGACGTGCAATGGTTCAAGATAATCATGGAGGGTCGCAACGCTACTGTGCGTAGAGGAGAGTCTGGTTTTCTTGAGGTGGATTCTACTAAGAAATGGACTGACCTAAGAGACACTTTCGTACTACCCGAGCATTGTGAACAAGTAAGTATGTAAATAGTTAACATCCCCCTTTTACAAGTTATGTGCTTGAAATCTCTCATGTAAGTTATGTGGCTCTGGCAGGTAATATTTCATCCTACAAAGTCTACATCAAACTGGTGGTACGTCATAGAGGTAGCCCCTCGTAGTGCAAGGACGTATGAAGGCTACCATGTGCCAATCACAACGGCATCAATGGAGGAGATCAGAGAAGATGCTCAATCAGAAGCCGCTGCGGTGGTGCCAGACGAGCATCAATATGCTACTACTCTATATGGGGTGCATGCAGAGGAGCTACAAAATGAAACAGAGGATATGTGTTTAAACGGAGAGCTCTATATAGATACAGGAAGTTATGCTGAGTTATGCGAGGATGAGAGAGAGATCTCTTAAAGCCACAAATATTGTATTTGAACAATTTTGCTCCGTGTTGTAAAAGCTCTGGCTCTCTAAGTACCTTCCATGGTGTATAACACTCTTTTCTCCTCGCGCTCACATCTTTTGATTGAAAATTCTGAGTTTTCGACTTGCCTCTTCTATCACTCAATTCATTGCGTCATTGTATTTATATGCGTCATTACGTCATTGTATTTAATGGTCTTTGCGTCATTGTCTACTCTATTCATTCAATATTAAGTTTAAATATTCGTGTGTTTAATGCAGGTATGGATGATGAGGAGTTTCTTTTTTCTTTGTCACCGCAGCAAAGACAGTGGTACGTGGAGCGTCATCGCTCTGGCGCATCATCGCGCGTTCCTAGTCCATCCGCATCTCCCTCTCTTTCGGAGCATTCGGCGCGTTCCGAAGCTTCGGTGTCGACGAGACGATCTTCACACTCGTCTAGACACCGGCGCTCTAGTGGTGGCGGTGGCGGTTGTTGTGGGGATTCCACCGTCGATGCCTCCACACCGCCTCGTGTTCGACGAGGCTCTTTACCCTCCCCTTCTTTGCTCGCCCCCACACCAGCCACAGCATCGCCATCTACGCCAGGTTTTGCACGGCTGACTGTTCCTAGCAGCTACACACCTCTACCTACTCCGCCAGGAGCCACCCCACTCGACACTCCTCGCTTCGGGGCCCAGACGCCGGTGGAGACACCTGACGTCCGTACCCCCATAGACACGCCGCTAGAGACCCCTGCCGGGACTCCCAGGTTCACGCGTCACCGGCCAGAGGGCTTGCCTTACTCCGTCGACTTCAGCGGCGGCATCATCATGGATGATGACGGCAAGAAGGTGATCTCGCGTATGCGTGGTCTTTGCTCTCAGCTGTTTAGACACTACATACTAAACAAATGGAGTGAAGTACCAAGTGATTTAAAAGCCAGAGTCATCAGCATACTTCATGATGAGTTTCCCGTTCCAACACGGGATCAGCGCTTCAATGAAGACCTGATGAAGATTCGAATGCGCGAATACTGCAAACACAAGCGTTCCGAAGTGCAAAAAGCAATCAAGCATGGGTGGAACAGGCCAGATTGGCTGGCCAAAGAAGATTGGAAGAATGCGAAGAAAGTAGCGCGCGAGAATCCCGACAAGTGGAAGCAACAAAAGGATGCAGCCAGAGCGCGAGTAGAGGCAGGGAGCTCGCACCACTTGGGGAGCGGTGGATGGGCATCATTTGAGGCCGATTTTGTAAGTGTTTTTGCATTGCTCTTTATGTTCGATAGTTTAGGGTTTATGAGTTTTTTAATTCTAACATAATGAAATCTTTGTATGTTTTGACAGTGGTCGATGACAGGACGTGATCCCACACCGTACGAGCGCGAGTACGCAGGCAGGAAGGGCTTAAACGCCCCGATGGACATTCTCAGTTCTCGCGACGGCATGGTTAGTATTAGGGTTTACTCTTTTCTATTTTTTGTATTATTTTATAAATGTCGTTATATGTTTATACTTATTGAAAGCTGTCTTATTGTCTTTTTTTGCAGAATCCGACAGATACGCCGCTTGGACGCGATGAGACGTCTGACTAGACGACGTCAGTTTAGTCGTAGCTAGATAGCATTAGTTTAGGGTTTCTCATAGCTTATGTATCATGAGACGGATTTTATACGTCTTTTTGAACCATGTATATTATTACATTTGTCACCGCAGTTCATTTTGTCAATCAATTCTTTATGCCTATGATGTTGTACAATTGTCATTATTACATTTGCCAATCAATTCATTTTGCCTATGATGTGTACAATTGTCAATTTTACGCTTGTCAATTTTGCAAACAATGCATCTTGTGGGTGACTATTTTGGGTCTATTATCTACCCTTGCACTTTTTTTAAAAAGTGAATCAAGTACAATATGGTTGATGGGTGGCAGGGCATTCAATGCCCTGTCACCAAAAAAAATTTCTCTCGGGCGTCGCTATAACCGTCGCTATTTATGGCTCTGTAGCGTCGCTATAGACTTCTGTGTAAACGTCGCTATGAGCGTCGCTATTTAGCGATGCATATAGCGACGCCTATAGCAACGCTCTCGTAGCGACGCCGGAGGTTATAAAAACCCAGTGTATTTCCGTCGCTAACAGCGTCACAAGAGCACACAACCTCTTGTAGTGTCTTGCGGCAAAGAAAGAAGCCTTTTTATCACTAAGAGCTACTCCTTGATTATAGTAAGAATCTCTAAACTCCATAGCGCATTTCTTTCTCTCTCTACTTTCATTTGCATTCCATGTAGGGAGATTACGCATTTGCATAGGCATGCATGGGCTTTTTAGAGAAGTGTACGACGTTGTCATGTTAAAAATCATGCTCTTCTCCTATGTCATGTGGATACAATATATTGACTGTATCTCCCAAAATGCTAAGAATCAAGCCAAACCCTCCGAACCAATGGATCCTACAAAGAGCGCAATGCTCTTACAAATCATTTTATGGTTTAAGGTTATGATGTTCTCAATTTTTATAGCATAAATTCATGATCTTGAGAGTTTCATTTTAGTTGGGGAGTTGAAAGGTTCTCTTAAACATTCTTTTATGTCCATCTATGCACTCTATTTCATCGTCCAATACACTCTCTCTCTCTCTCTCTCTCTCTCTCTCTCTCTCTCTCTAAATGTGATGTAAACATAAATTCACCTTCCACTTGGTCATTTTCTAAGTATGCTTTTGTTCAAACACATTTAGGGGTAGCACTAATCACTAGGGACCTCTAGGTGTAGTCGGGCCCATGGTTTAAACTCCATGCTAAGTTAGGAGTGAGAATTCTCTTCTTTACATATTGCCTCTACACTTTGATGTGTATTGAAACTGTTATATTAATGAAAGGTGTAAATTGTATATTTCTTGCATTGACCTTGGGGAGGAAATCTCTCATCAAAGTTGAAAGCTCCAAAATCATAAATCTGCAAGTTGCTTACATAAGTCATCCTCATCCCATACTTTGGGCTTAAAGAGACATATATATGTGATCTCAAGTGGAATAGAGTCCTATAATGAACATGTTCAAGTAGCTCACTATCTGTGTAGTATTATAGATTGTCCAACTGCACACAATCTTATAGCAAGGTTTTGCACTTTGTTATTTTGAACCACTCTTGTTATTGAAGAGATTTTTGAATGGTTCTATAGATCATAATTATCCTTAAGGTCTAAAAGAACAATTTCTATGGAAAAATAATGCTCAAATTATGAATGAAAATGTGTGAAAAGAATCTTGAGAAACTTCTAATTGCTGGGGCACTCAGTATTTCAAGATAAACATCTCATTAATAAGCAAAACTCAATTAAATGAAGAAGCCACAGGACAACATATTTTCTATTTCACACCCGTGACATCATTTGACTTTCATCTATGAAAAAATCTTAATATCAGACTATCAACAAACGTCTTTCCATCTACGTTTCATTCGAAAATGCTATCGATTAAAAAAAAATTGACATAACTTTTCTAAATTGAGCTCATGGATACGTCGTAATTTTGCTTTTTTGACCTAAGACGTGGGTGTAATATTGTTCTATGCTTTGTGTAACGATCACACCTACATAAAGCTCATTCCATTGTAGTAATTCCAAATCCAAAACCTTCGAGTTATGAGGATAAGTAAAGTTTAACATGGCAAAATAAAATAAAATTAGGAAAAGTTACCGAAATACCCCTCAAATTTATGGAAATTTTTAAAATCTATGGAAAAATCCTTATAACGCTCCTCAAATTTGGACAAATCCTCCCAATATACCCTTGATATTTACCAAAATTCTAAATATTGTTAAATTTTGTCAAAATTTCAAAAATACCCCTCAAATTTTTTAAAAACATCCGTCAATACATTACATGTTAGAACTTTTGGTAAAAACAATTGTGAACTGCAAGTGATTTGGCATGTTAGAATGGAGGTTTTTGGGGTCTTTTGGACACAAGATAAAATAACAAATTATTTTCACATGAAAATTTTATATTTCTTGCCTCAATGGTTATAATTTTTTCTAAAACAGGTTAAGGAATGTATTCTTAGTGTTGCAAAGTATCAGTTATGTGAAAATGGAAGCAATTTAGATAAAGATAGAAAAGAGGTATTTTGGGGATTTTCAGAAATTTCAAGGGTATTGTTGTAATTTTCCCAAATAGTTTCTACAATCCTCTTATACTAGCAAATGTTGAGATGATTGTTTGACTAGACTATTTTGTGACATGCAGTAAAAACTAGGTCCTAAAAGTTTGAAGCCTAAGACCAAATTGCCTAAATTCATCTTAAAACCTACTATTAATTCTCGTTCGGGTTGAACATTACTATAGACAAGAAATTAACATAATTTGTGGTCATGTACCTCACTGCTGTGCATTGATATGTTCATATACAGAAGTTGGTACATTCAACACTCATACTCTTAAAGATAATAGGATAGACATATTGTGGTAGCCACATTCACACTCATACTCTGAAAGATAATAGGATAGACATATTGCGGTAGCCCCACACACACACACACATTATCTCATTTAAAATGTCCATTGACTATCATAAGATGAAGATAGAGTAAGGGGTAAGTGCGTACGTACGTTGTGTGAGCTTTCGACACCGATCTGATAGATTCCACCCAAACATATAAACTTTAGCACAATTGAATTTCCTCTCTCATCAATCTGCACAACTCAAACTCAAGCATGATATGGAACAAGCTTTGATTGCTTAGTGGAAGAATGGTTTGCTCTTACTCTACTTAGAACAATTGCACATACTTGAATATTCAAGACAATAGAGGAAATCAGAGAATGATAAATTTGTTTGAGAGAGCATGATTTACTATCACTAAAGTTGTATTCAAGTTGTAAATGTGCACACATTTCATTTTCCACATGAAATGAAAGAGACCCTGTCATTGCCAAGCAAGGAAATGTGGTGTAGTTTAAGATCTGACACTCCCACACTTCTAAATTAAGTACAAAATGAGAATGGGCTTCTTCTCCCTCTCTCTCTCTCTCTCTTTCCCTGCCTATAAGAGTGGCTTTGGTTGTCTACTAATTAGGTTGGGTGGAGTGATTGGTTTTATAAAATGTGAGCTAAAAATTTTGATTCTACTCAAAAAAAAATATGCGTGTACATGGAAAAACCTCAAAAAAAAAGTTATCCAAACTATGCATTGTCTATGAGGTTTTTTCCTTATGAAGATAAACTCAATCTTCTAGTTGATCGCAATGCGGTTGCTGTTTGAATGCCGCTTGATTTTTTGATACGCAAAGCTTCTTCATTTTCGATGCAAAGTATATTAATTTTGTGTGCGATTGACCACCGGGAAAAGGAGATTTCCGTAGCATTGATTTGAATTCTTTTGCCTTTGTTCTAACAAGACATCCAGAGTCTTCATCCAAGAGCATGTTAATGCCAACCTCAATATCATGTCTAGAAGGTTTCCCTTCCTCAGTAGAGCTATGAAGCTCTATACCCACACCCCATTCCTTTACAATAAGCCTACTATTGATGGGTTGGTCTGCTCGTATTGGGCAAGTAAGTAATGGAACTCCCATCCACAAGCTCTCAAGAGTAGAGTTCCATCCACAATGTGAAAGGAAGCCACCCACAGCAGGATGGGCTAGGACATCCATTTGGGATACCCAAGGTACAATCATACCCCTATCAACAATGCGTTCATGGAAGCCAGATGGAACCATGTCAGCAAGAGCACCATCATGAGGGAGGCCATCCGAACGAACAACCCACAAAAACGGTTTACCACTAGATTCAAGTCCACATGCAAGCTCAAAAATCTCATCTCGTGTGTGAACACTTGCGCTTCCAAAAGACACATAGATAACAGATGCAGGGGCCTTGGTGTCAAGCCAAGAGAGGGTAGGATTAGTTAGAGTGGCATCAATGGATTGGTTTATCAAGGGACCAATTGGATAGACTTCAAGGTGGGCTACATGTTGCAAAGCTTGAAAAGCATGGGACTCTAGTTCCATCACTGAGTGAATAAACAGACAATCAAATCTGTTGGCAAGGTTGGCCATTTCTACAAACCTTTGTAGGAGAGGATCCTCCATTGAGACATAGCGGAAGTCTGTTGGTATCTCATCTAGGGGGAAGCTCGTGTGGCCAGGTACACAATCCAAAAACACCGGCTCCTTGCTCTTCCAACTCTTAGGTACTTCACCTGGATGTACAAGCTTGAAGTTAATAACAAAGGAATGGATACATGGACCATTGTTATGATCAGTGTTCAAGAAAAGATTGCCTCAACTTAGCCTTCAACCGGTTGAAAAATCAAAACAATCGGTTGAAGGGAGGGAAAGAAGGAAAAAAATCCGCTTGGAAAATTTAAGAAAATAGAGTTAAATTGCAAAAAATGCCGGTTATTTCGAAAATTTTCCTCTTTGAATCTACCCTGTAGAAAATTTTGCATGCTTAAGAGATTGATTTTTCTTGAACACTGGTGATCTAGGTGGTTCGGTCTTCAGGGTACTTAAATAATATGATAAGACATTTTTAATATTAAATTCACTCTTTTTGGAACCTACATTATAAAAATGAACATGATAGTAAGTTGAGTCCTAACCAAGGGAGTAGCACATGGCTCCTACTAAAATCCTCAATTAGCAATTTCAATTGTGTCATTTTGCGACTCGTCAAAGGGCTGTTTCCACGTAGAAAATGACTCACAAAAATGGGTCATTAAAGACCACTGACCATTTTAAACATCCGACACTCAAAAAGGACTTCAACACACATGAGGAAATCTTCATGCTCAACTTCAAACATTAGTTTTGTTCAATGTCATTTTTAGTCACCGGCGGTCATCAGTGGCAGAAAGGAACTCTATGTGTGGCTAGGACATGTGGTCACCAGAGGCCCCTAATGTGCACATTTGGCCCTCCATGTGAAGAGGCCCGAAGCCACAAGAAGGTACTAGCTCTGAATGCATCGTAGATGTAAACTTACAATTGCCAATATACTCTTTTTTAATCTCACTTTATAAAAGTGATCATTCAACTTTTGATTATCCCATTCAAAATCACGAATTTGCCTCGACCAAATTTTCTAATTAAAAGTCCCTAATCAAATCAATCAAATTGTGAAATATAGAAGGCGGACATTTTTTATGATGAGCCCAAAGGCTAGGACACTTGAGAAAATTTTGAAAACTATTGGTTCTAATGGTTCTATTCTTGGAAAATTCATTAAAAAGCTAGATTGAAGTCTAAAGGAAACTGTAGAAAAAATTAAAACATAGAACGGATTGGCATGTTGTAAGATTCCTTCCCCTTTCAATGCTCTATTATTTGTCTTGATTTTTTCGTTTCTAGGCGAATAATTATTTGGGGGGATCTTTAAGTTTTCATCTTTAGATGAATTAGAGCCTACATAGTCACAAAAAGATTTGGACATTTCCTCATGTAGGAAAATGGAGTCTTTTTCTGTGTTTTTCATCTAACGCATAACATCATGAGCTTCCGGCCGGCGGTCCCCTGCCCCCAATCGTACCTAGCTAGGTATGCGGTGCCTCCCGAGCAGAAGCTCATGATGTTGAGGTAAGTCACAATGTGAGAATTATTGTGAGAATCTGCCCAAAACTTCTAGTGAGCATTAAAATGGAATACTCATCTAGGGTTATCGCTTGAAAAGCGAAGGATAAGACATACCAGTGTGGGAGCCTACATAGCCTTGGCGGATAAGGTCGGGGACTGCCAGGGAGGCGGTATAAGCGGTAGCCGAGGCGGTCCAGTACTCCACGCGAGGAATGCCCAGCTCATCGGCTACATGTTGAGTCCAGGCCATGATACTGTCAGAGACAAGGCACGTGGCGGGCTGCTGTTGGGTGGAGAGGGAGTTGAAGAGCAGAAGCAGGTTGCGAGGCATGGAGGAAGTGACCCGAAAGAGGTCGACGAAGGAGTCCGGCGGCGGCAGGTCGTCCTCCACCACCTCCACCCGGACGGAATCACACAGCTTGGTCAGACGCCCTTTACTCGCATGCGTCCGGTAGGAACGCTCAAAGAAGGCCATGGTCACACGGAAGCCGACAGAGAGTAGAGCCTTGGCCAGCAGCGCCATTCCATTCACGTGCCCCAGCCCTGGGCCGGGCAACAGCACCGCGTGAGGCTGCCCATCCATTCTCTATCTCTCTCTCACACAGACACACACACACACTCTTGAGGGAGAGGAGAGGCAGCCGCTCAGAGCCGATCAAGAAGAAAACGAAGAGAGAGAGAGAGAGAGAGAGAGAGAGAGAAGGAACCGAGGAGGAGTCAATGGCCAGCCTTCTTCCACTTTATCGATGGATAATAAGAGGCTATCTATGCTCGAGCTATATTTTCGTCACTCCTTCGGTCACCCCATTACGAAGGCATGATACCTCTGCATGTTCATCAATCAATTATCAAACGATGGTACTCCAGACTGCAGGAGAGAGAGAGAGAGAGAGAGAGAGAGAGAGATTCCTCTCATGATCACTTTGACCGTCAAAAGACTTATAACTAGCCAATGAGTGGTGCCATTTTGCAATACCGAATAGAAGAGGTGTCCAAAAGAAAACAAGCTTTACAACCCTTTTGGAGTCTGGACTCAAGATGAAAGAGGCTCTGTGTCTCTGTAACTCTTTTGCACTGGGATATACGCACCGTAACTCTTTTGTACTGGGTATACGCACATGGAACTTTGTATCTCTTTTCATCCTTTACTTAATATATTTCTACCTTTCTCAAAAAACAAAAAAAAAAGCCAAGTGATAAAATCACAAGGCCTTCCATGAATAAAATAGGCCACAAATGATAGAAATAAATAAAAGGGAAAATCACAAAAATATCTCTCTAAATTGTGAAAATTCCCAAAATACCCCTCAAATTTCAAAAATGCCCACAATACCCCCAATATTGTGGTGTGCACAAGATTAGGGTAGAAGAGCCAATATAGAGACGATGAACTTCTGAGCCTTTGATCTGTGGTTATGGTGTGAGATTTTGACCGACGTTTGGTGGAAACGGAAGCTGGAAATGAGCTGAATATGTAGACGAAATTGCGTCGCAAACGACACATGAGAGGTGCTTCAGGACGAGAACTTCATGTCGCCGTGTAACAAAATGATGTGCCAAAAAGTGAGGATGAAGGTGACCCAAAACAGAGACCTACCACGTGCAGGTTTTGAACCCTCATACCTACCAATCAAAGCTGCACACATCAGACTCAGTTGCCCACTACACCATGCTTCTCATATGACTTCTGGAGCAGAAGCGTTTTTTCTAGTGGGGGGTAGGCCGACTCTGTTTTGGGGCCTGCTCCTCTACTCTAGGCCCAAACTGAGTTTGTCTTGCCTCAGCAAGCACCTCCTTATATTGAGCTAAAGGCAGTTACAGGTACGTTCACACTAAGGCCGATCGAGCCACACAACACACCTCCCTCCTTAGAGAGAAAAAGATGGACATCTTTTTAAAAGTTTGGGTTGATAATGGACTCGACATGACTGAAGGGATTGCATCAACTCCAACGCCTCATGCGGGGGAAATGACCATACAACGGATTAGGGGCTAGGGACTATCACCTCTCCATCAGTGCAAATGACTAGTATAGGGAACCCACTTTCCCTTGAAAGTAGCTGCAGCACAGTGCCCAAGTGGCGATGGATGAGCCAGGAAGCTCCACTGTACCTTTGAGGTGCATGTGGCACCACAAGTAGCTATTAAATTGGGCTTCACCTCCAAAGACTAAATGGGTGAAAACCATCATGATAGTTAGCGGCTAGTGATCGCTCCTGAGTCTTCAATCTTTGAAATGAGTTCTTTCTATTTGTGCAATGAGTGTCTTATCTCTCCATCAACCAATCAAAAAATTGTGCATTTTTAATTATTTTTTAAAACACATATGAGATTTTTCACTAACAAAAAGGGAACACATCACTATGGCCTTAGCCCTTTAGGCAAGCCAAAAACAAAGGAGACTGGAGCATGCTGCATGAAAAGCTCTGTGAGACTTCGTCGGATGTAAAGCGGAGCTTGTATAACAAAGTATTTGAGATAGGTAATGTGGTAACGCGCCCAGGCGAGTGTGTGCGTGTTATAGAGAGAGAGAGAGAGAGAGAGAGAGAGAGAGAGAGAGAGAGAGAGAGAGAGAGAGAGAGAGAGAGAGTGAACATCTCAACTAAAGTTCCTATACAAGGGCTTGAACCCGGTCCGTATGCACGATCATTGCACCTAAGAGTGGAAAAGAAGGCAAGAGCATACATGTAGGTTGCCTCCCTAATGGTTGCTACGAAAGTTGTATCAGGTTTCAGAATGTATTGCCATGTTGACCTTGAAGTTTGAACGTGTAGAAGGTGACCTCGTCCATGTTGACACGAGCCAAGGCACCATGTACATACTACACACCAAGGCATTCTGCAAGCAGGGTTGGACCAAGTCAATAGCCGTTGCATACCAACTATCATTCTACAATTAGTGGAAGGGGCAAGGCGCACATGCGTACTATGTGAGAGGGTCTATCACACACCTTGGGTGGGTGGAACGGTCATCCTATTTTAATAGAGAGAGAGAGAGAGAGGAGAGTTTTTAACGTCTTAGAAACAATCCCAAGAGACCTCAAGTAGGTTTCCTTGATTGCTTTGATGTACACATGGTGAAATTCAATAAGCACAATAGCATTGTACCTTTTACCTGATGTCTCAAGGCTTCATAGTTTCGTCCTTGAAGCTTTCCCATCAACCCTACAACCTTACCTCATTAGTGAAATGTCGAGTTAGGTGAGATATGAAGGAGAAAAAATTGTGGGCTACAATATTTAGAGATGCAAAGAGATGTATTTTGTTATGGGCCTATTTATACCCAATAAAAAAACAAGGTGAAGACTTCACCATGGCCTCAAAAAGCCAACATTTTTTGTTGTAATAAATTGTTGATTGTTAGAACACATTTGACATGTTACTTGTCTGTGTTTGGGAAAAATATGTCTCATCTTAATAGCATGCAATTTTCAATTTAAAAAATTCCGGTTGAGAGCAAGGGAAAAAGGAGAAATTTCGCTCCAAAATAGAGAAAAATAGTGTAAAAACCTGAAAAATAAATCTAATTTTTTAAAATTCCTCTTTGCAAATTCAAAACAAGTGAAAAGGTCATGAGAGCTTTGTAAAACAATAAGAAAGTGATAAAATCATTAAGTTGAGTTTAACTTGAACTATATAAGGTGAAGCATTGTTTTGGAATGTCTTTTTTATTGAGCGCTCGAGTGTCCTCCTTGCAAAGAAGCAAACCAAAAATACTATAAATTTTTTTTAATTTATAAGATTTTTGAACTAATTTTTGACATCATTGCATCGGTTTTTCTTGTCTTTACCATGGTTTGCTCATTAATATATATATATATATCTCTATATATATATATATATATATATATATATATATAAAAGTAAATTTACATATATAATAAAAAGAACTCATTAATATATATTATATATTTATTTATTTATATTGTGTGTGTGTAGACCCTACTAGAATTATGCAAGAGAAGTCAAGCCATGTGAGGAAATGAAATGAAAGGTGAAATAAAAATATAAGGTAAGTCTCAATCATCACTAAAAGCATTAAAAGTATGCCTAACCCAACACTTTTCTAAGGTTTCTAGAAAGCCAAAAAGGAAATTTGTACGTCTTAAAAAAGTGATTTTTTTCGAACACTTAAATGGAGGGAGGGAGAGAGAGAGAGAGAGAGAGAGAGATGGAGATGCACGTCCATACACACACACACACACACACTCACTTTCAAGTCATTTCTCATGTGAACATTTTTCTCATGTGAACATTGGGGATGGTGAGAGGTGCAAAGAAGAATTGCACTTTTTCTCTACCACTCCCCTATGGCCTTCTTGGCGAAAAAGACCATACATACATATGGTGTGGAGGTGACATTGTTGTCCACATCGTTAATAATATTATGGGGAATGTGACCTACCGCCATCACCTTTATCCCCTTTAGTGTTGGAGGGACACTTATACATTACCTCGAGTGTGGAAGGGAAACTGGATTTTCTTATCACAAAAATACTACAATACACAATTAGAAAAACTTCATTAGTACCTTAAATTTTACGCAGACATTTGAGTTTATTGTCGGATGCATGTGTACCTTACTCTCCCTATATCTATTAGCTAGACATTGTGGAAGATGAGCTTGCTCCTTAAGTCCTTTTCCTATTCATCTACAACATTTAAATACAGATGATGTGTAATTGTTTTACATACTTTTAATATAGATGGCATGTCATATGTCCTTCATCTACAACCTTTAAATAACAAGTGAAAAGGTCACGGTGGCTTTTTAAAACAATGAGAAAGTGATAAAATCATTAGGTTGAGTTTAACTCGAATCAATGTTCAAGAGAGGGTTTGCCTGTGCTTAGCATTGAGCCGGTTGAAAATTGAGATTAGTCGGTTGCAAACCATGGTAAAGGGAAGAACAACCGGTAAAATATAAGAGGAAACAATTCAAAAATCGTGCAAATTTCAATTTTTTTTGCTAGTAGTTTTTATTTTCTTCTTTGCGTGGAGGACATTCGGCGGACTGTCGCTTAATAAAAGAGATTTTCTCTGACACTAATCAGAATTAATTTATAGAATGTGTAATGGAATTTGCCTTAATATGTGAGAGTAGCGGAATTTAATGAGATTACTTTCAAGAAATGATTTTGTGAGCATAGCGGGTTGACATAATTGAAGATAGCAACATAATCATAGCAACTAGTTAACTTGGCATAGACAATACTTTTGCAAGAGAGAGAGTTTAGAGAACATGACAACAGTTGAGGACCGGATTTATGTGGAGCCGGTCCCCCCTCCAATAGGCATTTGTATTATGATTTCTCTCATAAAGAGAGACTTGTTACAATACAGTCTTTGTGTTCCTTGTGACCTAGGTGATGCCATGAAGATGGAAGGCTTCATGCATCACAAACATAACATAAACTTGAAGAAAGCTTTAACTATCCCAAGACCTCAAACACCTTCAAAGGTGGAGAGAGCTAGCAGGGAATGAGGGTAGGGAAGAGGAAGAAGAAACATTTCGTAGGAGAAAGAATTAGTTCCTCACTTATCATACTCTTGTTGCTAGCATACATAATAGCATAGTAATGAAGAAGAAGGAGATGGCAAGCTTAAGCATTGAAGCATGGCTCTCGGTTGGATTTGCACTCCATAGCCAAGAGTGTTGGTGTAGGCTCTCAACCTCTACTTGCTTGGAGAAGGAGAGGGAGCTCTTGCCTTTTGCATAGTACACAATGAGAGTGTTTGTGAGTGTGTGTGGGTGAGTATACCCCCTAAGCACCCCCCTAGCTTGCTTGGGTCGACCCCCCCTTGTAGCTCATGCTTGAATCTCATTGGACCCCTCGAGGCCTAGCCAATCACAAGCAGGAGCCATTACAAGCAACATGGGTAGCCTTGGGACAAGTGTCCCCCTTTCCCCTTTGAGAGAGAGGACTTGATAAATGCAAAAACAATTAGATAATTCAAGTAATTTATCATTGGAACCCTTTGAAGCCTAGCCAATAGGCTTCAAGCAACACATGAAGGTAACATGGGTAGGGACCTGACATGTGTCCTTGCTGCCTCTTCAAGCTGGGGCTTCCCTTGTGAGTGTGAGTGTGTGTTCTCTCTCTAATCCATGTGAGGCTACGAAATGAAAGGTGGAATAAAAAAAGCTTAGTAATGTTGTAATTAAGGTTGCAGGAAAACACACACAGCTCTGATACCAATGTAATGGAATTTGCCTTAATATGTGAGAGTAGCGGAATTTAATGAGATTACTTTCAAGAAATGATTTTGTGAGCGTAGCGGGTTGACATAATTGAAGATAGCAACATAATCATAGCAACTAGTTAACTTGGCATAGACAATACTTTTGCAAGAGAGAGAGTTTAGAGAACATGACAACAGTTGAGGACCGGATTTATGTGGAGCCGGTCCCCCCTCCAATAGGCATTTGTATTATGATTTCTCTCATAAAGAGAGACTTGTTACAATACAGTCTTTGTGTTCCTTGTGACCTAGGTGATGCCATGAAGATGGAAGGCTTCATGCATCACAAACATAACATAAACTTGAAGAAAGCTTTAACTATCCCAAGACCTCAAACACCTTCAAAGGTGGAGAGAGCTAGCAGGGAATGAGGGTAGGGAAGAGGAAGAAGAAACATTTCGTAGGAGAAAGAATTAGTTCCTCACGTATCATACTCTTGTTGCTAGCATACATAATAGCATAGTAATGAAGAAGAAAGAGATGGCAAGCTTAAGCATTGAAGCATGGCTCTTGGTTAGATTTGCACTCCATAGCCAAGAGTGTTGGTGTAGGCTCTCAACCTCTACTTGCTTGGAGAAGGAGAGGGAGCTCTTGCCTTTTGCATAGTACACAATGAGAGTGTTTGTGAGTGTGTGTGGGTGAGTATACCCCCTAAGCCCCCCCCTAGCTTGCTTGGGTCGACCCCCCCTTGTAGCTCATGCTTGAAGCTCATTGGACCCCTCCAGGCCTAGCCAATCACAAGCAGGAGCCATTACAAGCAGGAGCCATTACGAGCAACAGGGGTAGCCTTGGGACAAGTGTCCCCCTTTCCCCTTTGAGAGAGAGGACTTGATAAATGCAAAAACAATTAGATAATTCAAGTAATTTATCATTGGACCCCTTTGAAGCCTAGCCAATAGGCTTCAAGCAACACATGAAGGTAACATGGGTAGGGACCTGACATGTGTCCTTGCTGCCTCTTCAAGCTGGGGATTCCCTTGTGAGTGTGAGTGTGTGTTCTCTCTCTAATCCCTAGGAAAAGGGCTCGCCCCCCCTCTTGTAGGGATACTTTTGACTTTAGGAGCTCAAGCACCTTAGTCATCAAGCATGACAAAGCACTTGGACTAGGGGGTGTTCCCACAAGCATCTCAGGCAAGCATCTCAAGGCACCTCAAGCACCTTAATCATGTAGCAAGTCAAGCACCTCAAGCATGGAGTAAGTCAAGCACCTCAAGCACCTTAATCAAGCACCTCAAGAAGGACAAACACCTCAAGCACGACAAGCACCTCAAGCAGGTCAAGCACCTCGAGCTTGGGCCAGGTTCCCACCTCAAGCTCAGCCCTAGCTTACCTAAGGTCAAAGGAATTTTACACACATTATTGGAGGTCTTCAATGAAGCTAACCCTAAGGTCTTATGCTCCATTGGTTAGCCTTGCTCTTGATAGACCATCTCCCATTTGGGCCCCTTTACTATTGGTCCCGTGTTGAGATAGATCTATAAGCACATATCTATATCTTAACACTTGTTTCCATTTATTCTCCCACATTAAGTGATCAATTTAATATGAGAAAATCATTTGGGTTGGTTAGATATTAGATTTTATGACATTACCTCTCTCTTGAAATCATAGTCATCCTCGACTATGAGGTAGAAGAGATAAAGCCTTAGTCATTAGTCAATCGTACTTAGCGGGTAGAGGATCCCTTTTTCACCCTACGACATCTTTCCAAGATGGAGGACTAATCCATTTGGTGCTTGGGAGACATAGCTGCCGCAAGCATGCCTGCTCTTTAGTCCATTTTATTCTCCCAAAGTAGAGTGACAAATTCTACTTGGTGTTTGAGAGACGTCGTCATCACAAACATGATTCTAAGCATGCATACTAGTTAAATTTGTGCACAATTAAAAAGAGGATTAGTCTTATAAGACAAAAACATGAGTCATTTAAAAGAGAGTTGTACATTTGCTTACTCTAATGTAGCATTGTAAGCATTGACAAGGTTCATACTATCCTTAAGCTGTACTCCTTGCATCCATTTAGCATCTTCAAAAGGATAATTTTTGAACTTAATAAGATACCGTCGGATTATCTTACCATGTCGTAGTACCTTGTCTTCATGCCGAAGGACAGCTTTGGGTTGTAGCACCTCTTCTTGGTCTTCAACTTCGGGAGGGTCTTCAATAATTGGTTCAGTTGGTGGCTCTCCTTTGTAGGGCTTAAGTAGGCTTACATGAAAGGCATTGTGTATAAGCCAATGGTTGGGCAACTTGAGTTGATAAGCCGTCTCATTGATGGGCTTCAAGATTTGGAAAGGACCATAGTATCTTTTTGCTAGTTTAGCATAATACTTTTGATGGCCCGTAGGATTTTTGCCCGTCATTTGCCTTAATCGAGCCTTAGGAAACTTGAGTAAAACCCAATCATTTTCTTTGAACATTAAGGCTCTTCTGTGCTTATCAGCAACAGCTTTTTGCCTTTGTTGAGAGATGGCTATAGCCTCCCTAATCTTTTGAAAAGATTCTTGTAGGTCACGGCTATACTCATCGGCGGCGAAGATCTTCCCATGTACTTTGAGTAGCAAGGGACTTTTAGGTCTTCCCTCTATGATCTCGAAAGGTGCTTTCCCCGTAGAAGTATGGACAGTATTATTGTAGGCATACTCTACTAGAGGTAAATACTTTTCCCATTGTGAGCGTTGATCTACTTCGGTAACATAAGTCTTGAGTAGATCGAGTATTGTAAGATTGGCTATCTCACTTTGGCCATCCGTTTGTGGGTGATAGGCCGAAGAGAAATTCAATCTTGTTCCTAGATTTTCAAAGAGACCTTTCCAGAAATTACTGGTCATTCTAGGATCTCTATCTGACACGATGGATGTGGGTAATCCATGGTGTTTGAAAATCTGAGATATGAAGAGAGTTGCCATTTGATGTGCCTTAATAGTCTTTTTGACAGGAATAAAATGTGCTTGCTTGCTAAACCTGTCGACTATTGTCCATATTCCTGTATTCCCATGGATAGACTTGGGTAATCCAAAGATGAAATCCATGGATATACTCTCGCATGGTGAATTTGGAATAGGCAATGGCTGGAGTAATCCAGGTTGCTTCCCTCTATCATACTTGGTCTTTTGGCATACTACACATTTTGAAACATACTCTTGTATGTCCACTTTCATGGTAGGCCAATAGAAATACGTCTCTACTCCTCGGAGAGTAGGTTGAATACCTCTATGCCCTGCATATGGAGGAGCATGGGATTCATACATAACCTTCTCACGAAGGGAATGGGTAACACATAGCCTATTGCCGTGGAGAAGATAACCATCCTGCAAGGTGAATGGTTCCTCTTTCTTCCCCAAAGCAAGGGTTGACATTATGTCTCTAAAGTCAGGGTCAATAGCATACTCATCTATCATAGAGGATAGATCATTGTGAGTAGCTATAGAAACCGCATTAACTTTTGGTCGTCGTGAAAGTGCATCGGCGACTTGATTGTGCTTACCAGCTATGTGAGCAATATGGAAATTAAATTGCGAAAGAAAATTTGCCCTCCTCATTTGTTTGTCGGAAAGTTTGGTTTGCGTCATGAAATACTTGAGACTTTGGTGGTCAGTTCGTAGGATAAATGGAGTCCCCAATAGGTAGTGCTTCCATGTATCTAGGGCATGTAGAACAGCTAAAAGCTCTTTCTCATAAATGCCCAAGACTCGTTCATCACTATTGAGCCTTCGGCTCTCATATGCTATGCCATGCCCTTCTTGAAGCAAAACCGCTCCAAGGCAATCACCACACGCATCACATTGGACCTCAAATGGCTTTGAGAGATCCGGAAGCACGAGGACTGTTTGGGAAGTAAGATTCTCTTTGAGTTTTTCAAAAGAATTTTGCTCCTTAGCAGTCCATACAAACTTAACGTTCTTCTTTGTTAAGTCGTGTAGTGGTCCTGCTACTTGAGAGAATTTTGCTATGAAGCGTCTATAGTATGCACACATACCAATAAAGCTTCTTAGCTCATGTAGATTCCTTGGGTTAGGCCATGATTTTATTACCTCTAACTTTGATGGATCCATACGAATACCATCGTGAGAGATAATATGACCTAGATATTGAATCTCTTGAAGGAAGAATTCACTTTTCTTTTGGTTGAGAAAAAGTTTGTTCTCCCTCAAGGCTTGAAAAATCACTTGGAGATGTTGCTTAGGTTCTTCCAAAGACTTGGAGTAGATGATGATATCATCAAAGAACACTCCAGTGAATTTACGATATGGTCTAAAAATTTTCTCCATGAGACGATTGAAAGTAGCTGGTGCATTAGTCAAGCCAAAAGGCATGACTAGATATTCATAAAGACCAAATGTTGTGCGAAACGCGGTCTTTAGGATATCTTCATCCACTATCCTTATTTGATGATAGCCACTCTTAAGGTCAATCCTACTGAAGTAGGTAGAGCCTTGTAGCTTATCAAACAGACCTTCTACCCGAGGCACGGGAAATCTATTTTTGATAGTGATATGGTTTAGTGCTCGATAGTCCACACACATACGGTATGTACCATCTTTCTTTTGCACTAAAAGGACTGGAGAACAAAAGAGAGAGGAACTAGGCCTCACCATCCCTTTGTCTACCAATTCCTGTACTTGCCTCATAATCTCCTCTTGTTGAGCTTGTGAGACTCGATAAGGAGGTTTGTTAGGCGGTGAGCTTCCTGGAAGGAGCTCAATACGATGGTCATCGTCCCCTCGTTTTGGAGGTAGGTCCATAGGGATATCATCGATGAACACATCTTGGAATCCTTTTAGAAAAGTAGACAAGTCTAACTCTTCTTGATTCCTATCATTTTCATTTGATGAAACATTATTAGCTTTTAGAGACTCTTTGACATAAATCATGTACGCAGAAACTGAGCTCTTCATTGATTTATCAAAAGAAAGAGGATTTACAAGTGGAATAGTGCAACCACGCTCACTAGCATCTATATACATGTTCTTTCCCCTGTAGGTGAAGTAAATTCTCCTTTCGGGGAACTTCATGTTGGCAGCCATGCGATCAAACCATGGTGCCCCTAGGATAACATCCTGATGTTGGAGAGGAGAGATGAAGAAATCTTCTTTGTCAACATAGCTTTGGACATGAAGCCTCAACTTCCCAATCAAGGGAGTAACGGAGGCTTGTTGTCCCTTGAAAGCTGCATCAGCTGTTACTATATCTCCCCTCTCAAAAGCTTGAATGCCCAACTTGGTGGCCAACTCTATTGATATGAAGTTGAGAGTAGAGCCAGGGTCAAACAAGATGAAGGCATCATGCTCTCTTACCTTTCCCCAAGCATAGGAGAGTGATGATCCTTTGCAATGAGCATCCTCTTTTTGAGCTTCGATGGTGGAAGCCCTAGGAGTCTCATTGCGAGTATTCTTCTTGGGGCAAGAACGATAGCCATGTCCTTGCTCCCCACACTTGAAACATTTATGGTCCTTGCGAAAAGCTTCAAGCTCTTCAGGAGAGAGTTTGTTTTTACCTTTGTAAACTCCCTTCTCCTTGGACCGATTGTTGTTGTTGGAAGTGCCTTGGGAATTATTTTGAGCATTGGATTTCCCCTTTGCATCATTTTTATCTTTGTTTTCCATGGGCTTGACATTACGTCTAGCCCCTTGATGGAAATTGATGCGCGAAGCAACCATGGTGTGGTGGATTACTTCGGTAATAGTACCGGGCCGTTGAGAGTTGATATATTCGGCCATCTCTTCAGGTAATCCCGCACAAAATTGCTGTCTTTGCTCGGCAAAGTCTATCTTTTGAAAGACAGTAGCTTTGAGATGTAAATCCCAAAACTTGTCTACATACTTGTTGATAGACTCATGAGAGAGAAGCTTCAAGCCGCGCCATTCGGTAAGAACTTTATCTTTAGTATCACTTGGAAGAAATTGCTTCATGATGGAAACTCGTAGAGTTTTCCATGTCTTTGGGGCTTCTCCATTGCCACGAAGGCTAGCCCACCATTGACGAGCTGATTTTTGGAAGTGCATAGCTACATGGCATAGCTTGGAGGACTCTGTGAAGCCCTCGTCCCCAAAGGCCGCATCAAATTGCTGGATGAAGGCCAACACTTTGTCGGTAGCACCAAAGGTGCCATCGTAGGTGAGAAAAGAGATACTCTTTCCTCCCTCCTTGAACTTCTTTAGGTTTTGTGACCTTCGCCATGCAGGAAATGATTTACGATGTCCTCCCCTCTTGTATTCTCTAGGAGAATAGCCATAACTTTCATCGGAAGAGGAGGAAGGTGAAGAAGAAGGAGAAGAGGGTGACCTCTTCCTAGCCCTTTTCTTCCTTTGTTTCCTCTCTTGCCTTTCAGAGTGATGAGGAGAAGGACTATAGGTTGCTCTTTTCCTCTTGGGAGGAGTAGGCGATCGTCTAGACCGCCGTCTTCGTGGAGCCACCTCTTCAGAAGAACTTAGACTTTTATTGCTTTCTTTCTCTTTGGATTCCTCCTCTCGAATGGGAGAGAGTCTTCTTTTGGGGGTCTCTTCAAGAGGCCTCCTAAGCTCTCTCTCCTCTGGGAGAGGAAGGGAAATTCCATAAGCTTGTTGCAACCTAGTGACGAGATAATTCACAAACATGGGAGCATCATCATTAGCACCTTCATGTGCAAAATCAAAGCTATCAATGTTCATTCTACTCTCTTGATTATTGTCAGCCATGTTAACAAAATTTATGTTTATACTTAGTGTATGCTTTGGCAATACAAAACCTTAGTTGCCACTCCTCTTAGCCTTTGAAAATCGGCTCTTAAGTATCTACACCCATGGCTCAAAGTGGTTAATTATAGAGAGTAGAGGAGTAGGTCTAACATAGCGGAATTGCCAAGGGCTAGCTCCTTTCGGACTTCTTATGGCTCAATAATGGTAAAGCCGTAGGCAAGTCTAAAAAGACTCCATTATTAAGTCCAAAGCTCCCGAGGTGTGCACCATCCCCCACATAGTGGGCTTAACAAAACCGATATTAGATCCCAGTTCCACTTACTCTATTATAATTAACAACATCAACCATTTAGAGGCTACTTAAGGACCTCTCTTCTTAACCAAGAAAAGAGAAACCAAATGCTCTGATACCAATGTAATGGAATTTGCCTTAATATGTGAGAGTAGCGGAATTTAATGAGATTACTTTCAAGAAATGATTTTGTGAGCGTAGCGGGTTGACATAATTGAAGATAGCAACATAATCATAGCAACTAGTTAACTTGGCATAGACAATACTTTTGCAAGAGAGAGAGTTTAGAGAACATGACAACAGTTGAGGACCGGATTTATGTGGAGCCGGTCCCCCCTCCAATAGGCATTTGTATTATGATTTCTCCCATAAAGAGAGACTTGTTACAATACAGTCTTTGTGTTCCTTGTGACCTAGGTGATGCCATGAAGATGGAAGGCTTCATGCATCACAAACATAACATAAACTTGAAGAAAGCTTTAACTATCCCAAGACCTCAAACACCTTCAAAGGTGGAGAGAGCTAGCAGGGAATGAGGGTAGGGAAGAGGAAGAAGAAACATTTCGTAGGAGAAAGAATTAGTTCCTCACTTATCATACTCTTGTTGCTAGCATACATAATAGCATAGTAATGAAGAAGAAGGAGATGGCAAGCTTAAGCATTGAAGCATGGCTCTCGGTTGGATTTGCACTCCATAGCCAAGAGTGTTGGTGTAGGCTCTCAACCTCTACTTGCTTGGAGAAGGAGAGGGAGCTCTTGCCTTTTGCATAGTACACAATGAGAGTGTTTGTGAGTGTGTGTGGGTGAGTATACCCCCTAAGCACCCCCCTAGCTTGCTTGGGTCGACCCCCCCTTGTAGCTCATGCTTGAATCTCATTGGACCCCTCGAGGCCTAGCCAATCACAAGCAGGAGCCATTACAAGCAACATGGGTAGCCTTGGGACAAGTGTCCCCCTTTCCCCTTTGAGAGAGAGGACTTGATAAATGCAAAAACAATTAGATAATTCAAGTAATTTATCATTGGAACCCTTTGAAGCCTAGCCAATAGGCTTCAAGCAACACATGAAGGTAACATGGGTAGGGACCTGACATGTGTCCTTGCTGCCTCTTCAAGCTGGGGCTTCCCTTGTGAGTGTGAGTGTGTGTTCTCTCTCTAATCCATGTGAGGCTACGAAATGAAAGGTGGAATAAAAAAAGCTTAGTAATGTTGTAATTAAGGTTGCAGGAAAACACACACAGCTTGGAGAAGACGAAGGAAGCTCAAGGCACCAACAGAGAGTGTTTTACTTAGTGTGCAATGGAAAGATAGATATCCCTAAAATGAATGGCTGTATATACAATGCACAGGTGGAAAGTGAGGGAAAAAATGCCCCGGCGGTCCTAAGTGTATGCACACACATCACTATAACATGTATATGGTAACAAATCCCCCCTGGAGTGATGCGGTGAACGTGAGTTGGCACATGAGTAGAGGGAAGTTCCATGCCCTAAGGACATGATTAGTCCACAAAGGGGAGAAAGCCCAAAGCTTTGTGGAAACTTCTCACGAGACAATGCCTTTGTGAAAAGATATGCAAGGTTGTCTTGTGTTGGCACATAAGCCAAGCTGATCTCTCCTGCTAAGAGCCTCTCCCTGACATAGTGTTAATGCACTTCAACGTGCTTTGTGAGAGCATGAAAAACTGGGTTCCTCGCAACTGCCAATGCGCTCTGGCGGTCAGTGTAGATAGTGTTGGTAGTGTCATCTCCAACGCTCAAATCAACCATAAAGCGTCTGAGTCATACACACTCAACTGTATCTGTGAAGACTACACTGCACTCAGCCTCACAACTAGAAGTGGCCACAATAGGTTGCTTCTTGCTCAACCATGATATACATGAACTCCCAAGCATGAAACAAGAACCACTTGTGGACACTCACGTGTCAAAACAACTAGCCCAATCTGAGTTCAAAAAAACATGTAATTTTGGCGGCAATGATCCCCCCTTGGGATAAAACAAGCCAAGATGTAAAGTGCCACTCAAGTATCAAAAAATCCTCTTGATATCCTGCCAATGCTTAGACCCTGGGCTATGCATAAATCTGCTAACCTGTGAGACTGCAAACTTAATATCCGGCCTCGTCTTGCATACATAAATGAGGCATCCACCAACAATTTGGTAAAGAGTGACATTTGCAGGATCACCAGCATCATGAAGACTCAATTTCAAACATGTTTCCATGGGAGTGGCAATAGGTTTGCAATCCCCAAGTCCAAACTTACATAGCAATGTCTCTATGTAATGATTTTGACACAAGGCAATACCACCATCACACTGCTTAAGTTGTATACCCAAGTAATGATGCAGCACTCCCAAATCTTTCATCTTGAAAGTAGCATTCAAATCAGCCTTAAATTCAGCAATATGTCTCTCATTTGGTCCTATGATCAGCAGATCATCCACAATGAGAAGTACATCACCCTCACACTTTACATACAATGTGCTTCTAGTTGGACTGTTTACAAAAGCTTCTCATACCAAGCACGAGGAGATTGCTTCAACCCATACAAAGCTTTGCTACATTTGCACACCTTATCTTCTTGTCCTTTCTTGACAAAACCGCGAGACTGCGTTACATAAACTTCCTCAAATATGTGACCATTCAAGAAAGCAGTAACAATGTTTGTTGACTGATGTACATCCCAACCAAAATGAGCTGCCAATGCACATAGAAAACGCACAGTAGTCATACGACAAGTGGGAGCAAAATTCTCTTCATAATCTATGCCTTTTTGCTATGCATAACCCTTTGCAACAAGTCGAGCCTTATGGCGATCAATCTCACCATCCGGCTTGCGTTTCAACTTGTAAACCTACTTTGTACCAATGGCCTTTTTGCCAAGAGGAAAATCACATAAAGTTCATGTGTTATTTTCCATAAGTTCATCATATTCTGATTGCATGGCAGTCATGCAATTTTTTGAATTTTGTGCTTCATCAAAAGACAAAGGTTCATCAACATCATGTAAGCTAGACACAACCAAAGCATAACAATTTGATGCATAAGATGCATGGCGAGAGCTTGAACGAGTGCAACTAAATGAAGGTGCATCCATTTTCCTGTCAAGCAATGTATGCACCAGCCATTTTGTCATACCTCTAGCATGCTCATTTTCAGCCCTTTCCTCATCAAGTACATCATGTACATCTACATCAGTAATAGGCTGATTTGTAACATTTTCAGAAACCCCCATAGGCCAAAAACATGCATGTCATCAATAGAAGGCTTTCTATCATGCCATGCTTCATAGGGAGTAATAGACTGCAAAGCTTTCATAGGACACCTGTTTAGTACATAAGTGACACACACGATGGCCTCAAGCCAAAATGAATGCGACAAAGCTTGACTTTTGACCATACATCATGCCATTTCCGTAAGTGACCTATTTTTCCTCTCAACAACACCATTTTGTTGAGGCGTATAAAGCACTATACATTGGTGTTTTATCCCATGACTAGCTAGAAATGCATTAAATTCATGAGACATATACTCCCCCCCTCGATCGGAATGGAGGGTGCCCATAGTACATTTCGAGACATTTTCAACCATAGCCATAAATTGTTTGAAGCA
The DNA here is from genome assembly GCF_014529385.1 of Adiantum capillus-veneris. Taxonomy (NCBI): domain Eukaryota; kingdom Viridiplantae; phylum Streptophyta; class Polypodiopsida; order Polypodiales; family Pteridaceae; genus Adiantum; species Adiantum capillus-veneris. The sequence continues at coordinate 136,695,619 of NC_140932.1, forward strand.
CATAAATACTTCGGACTTCTCTTTAAGCGGAAATACCCATGCATGTCTGGAGTAATCATCAATGAAAGCCACAAAGTAAAGGTAATTGCCCATGGATGAATTTTGCATGGGCCCACAAACATCAGTGTGCAGAAGCTGCAACCTGCATGTGGCCCTAATTGAACCATCCTTTGGAAACTTAGAACGCTGCATCTTACCCAAAATACAGCCTTCACAGATGTGTTTGAGAGGTGCTTCAAGAGGCGGCAAAGAAGCCTTTGAATCCAAAACTACATTTGCAAAATTCTGTCCACACTTGTCATACAAAGTGAGCTTATATAACCCACGGCATAAAATTCCAAATGCAACAATTTCATCACCAAAACTGAGATCATGTATTGTACATGTGTCATCCACAAATTTGATTACAAGAACAAGTCTAGAAAACTGATACAGACAAAAGATTCTTCTTGATCCCATGTACATAAAGTGCATCAACAAGTGTGAAAGAACTGCCATTTGCAGCAGGGTAGAAGCATGTTAACGTGTCACTGAATATGTTGTCCCGGATAGTGCTAGTTACTTGTGCTTGTTAGCATATACTGAAAATGGATGGGCAAGTCCTTTGAATTTCAAATGTTTCATAAAAAATTTATTTTCCCTCCTCATGTGCTTCTGTTTTCAGTTACTAAAGACGACGTGGGGAGTATCTCTCTCTCTCTCTCTCTCTCTCTCTCTCTCTCTCTCTCTCTCTCTCTCTCTCTCTCTCTCTCTCTCTCTCTCTCTCTCTCTCTCATTCGTTCCTTGCGCCGGGAATCTTGCCTGAGAGATTTCTTGTCAAAGCTGAGCTCTTTCTCTTGTTCTAACACAGACCTACAAAAATGGAGAACCAACAGCCAACATTATTGCCACTAGCTCAATGCTGGAAATGGAGCCATATTGTAATCTGATGGTAAGCAAATCTTATGTGTAGCCCACCCACTCCAAATGAAGTCATTGGTTTTTTTGGTCACATCTTTAGTTTTGTGAGGGCATTTGTTCATAGTATGTGTGTATTACAACATCAACTATTGACAACTATACATTTAAGTGATTTTAAGTAAGTAACATATTATGCACGTCTATAGTTTTCAGGAAAAAGAAGAAGAGAGCCACTACAGGCAATGAATTACAACTCCCAAGATCGAGCTCTTTGTAATCAGGGAATATGGGAGAGTAAGAAAGAGGAAACAATGAGAGCAGAAAGAAATGAAATTTGAGCGACAACATCATGCCCTCAACGATGAGGAGAAAAAGAAAATCTCCTCCGAGATTATGAGAGCTTTCAAGAGTAGGACTGAAGGTTTTAGTACAGAAGCAAAGTGGGAAATCTGGAATCTTGTTGCTCAGCATCCGCATGTTCAGGCGATCCATGATGAGTCTTTCTAGGAGGAGGATGCTATATAGACCGCAATTGTCTCCAATGTCTGCAGCACACTGGCTACCGTCAAGCAGCCAAGTTCCAATGAGGAGTTGTTTTTTAAGAATGCAACATTGCAGATGATGTTGAATTCAAAGGAAAACATGCCTATTGCAAAAATTGCCAAGGTCCTAAATGTCAATCGTTGCACCTTGCACAAGGCGAAATCACGACAGGCGAAGCCCGATGTTGATGGTCGATTGTTTTCATTGGCTGCATGTCACAAGCAACACCATCATAGCCCTATCACAGATGAAATTAAGGAATTGTTCTACACATTTTGGAAAGTGGAGACTCGCGTTTCACCGAACAAGAAGGATGTTTGTCGAAAGAGGATGGGGAGGAAGAGGTACATAGAACACCCAATGCACCTCCTAGACGAGCCTCAGGTGATCAATCAAATACTTGTACCATAACTTATGCATTTTATGCATTGCATCTCTAGTGCTTAGTAACTTGTATATGCTGATCAATAGCATATTGATTTGTAGACTTTTGCTAGTTAGCATATGGACTGTGTTGGTTAGCATATTGACTATGCTAGTTAGCATATGGAGTATGATAGTTAGCATGTCTTGGGTTCTAAATAGCATACAGAGCTAGTTGGTTAACACAATATGTATTCTAATTAACATACATGGTATGCTAGTTAACAAACCTAGTATGCTAGTTACATACCTAGTATGCTCAATTGCATGATAAGTACATTGTCTAATAGAAATTGATTATGCTAGTTAGCATATGGAGTTTGCTAGGTAGCATATGGAGTATGCTAGTTAGCATGCCTTAAGTTCTAAATAGCATACAGAGTTAGTTGGTCAACACAAAAGGTATGCAAGTTAACACCACTATTGCTATTTAACACGTAGTATGCTCACTAGCATGATGGGTATGCTATTTAAGACAAGGGTTATGCTGGTTAGCTATAACTAGCAGTTGGGCCGGGTATGCTAGTAAGCATATGGAGTATGCTGGTTGGCATAAGGATTATGCTAGTTAGCATGCCTTGTGTTCTACCTAGCATATAAAGTTAGCTAGTCAGCACAAGATGTGTGCTAATTAACATCATTTATGCTAGTTAGCACCTAGTATGCTCGATAGCATGATGGGTGTCCTAATGCGTATACTAGTTAGCATAGTGAGTATGATAGCTAGCATATGGAGTATGCTAGTTAGCATATAGACTGTGCTAGTTAGCATATAGACTCTGCTAGTTAGCATGCCTTGGGTCCTAAATAGCATACAGAGCTAGTTGGTTAACACAATATGTATGCTAATTAACATACCTGGTATGCTAGTTAACATACCTAGTATGATAGTTAGAACATGGAGTATGCTAGTTAGAACTAGCAGCTGGGCTGGATATGCTAGTTAGCATATGGAGTATTCTAGCTAGCATTCCTTGTGTTCTACCTAGCATACAGTTGGGTTGGGTATGCTATTAAGCATATGGAGTATGCTTGTTGGCATAAGGAGTATGCTAGTTAGCATGCCTTGTGTTCTACCTAGCATATAAAGTTAGCTAGTCAGCACAAGATGTATGCTAATTAACATCATTTATGCTAGTTAGCACCTAGTATGCTCAATAGCATGATGGGTGTCCTAATGCGTATACTAGTTAGCATATTGAGTATGATAGCTAGCATATGGAGTATGCTAGTTAGCATATAGACTGTTCTAGTTAGCATATGGACTCTGCTAGTTAGCATGCCTTGGGTCCTAAATAGAATACAGAGCTAGTTGGTTAACACAATATGTGTGCTAATTAACATATCTGGTATGCTAGTTATAATATGGAGTATGCTAGTTAGAACTAGCAGCTGAGCTGGGTATGCTAGTTAGCATATGGGGTATGCTAGCTAGCATGCCTTGTGTTCTACCTAGCATACAGACCTAGCTAGTCAGCACAAGATGTATGCTAATTAAAATAATTTCTGCTAGTTAACACCTACTATGATCAACAGCATGATGGGTGTCCTAATGAGTATGCTAGTTAGCATATGATCTGTGCTAGTTAGCATGCCTTGTGCTCTACCTAGCATACAGAGCTACCTGGTAAACACAAGATATATGCTAGCTAACACTCTTTATGCTAGTTAATATACGCTGTTGCATGCACATTAAGATGTTGATTGTCACTATGATTTGTTTTCATGAAATTGTTGGATCTCCTAGTTAGCAATGTGAATACTGATCATCATTTGGATGTTGCAGGTTGAGTTCTTTCATAGATTCAAGGAAAAACATCCAGATTGCAAGATTGGCATGAGAATGTTTGAGATGTTGAAGCCATTCTTTTGTAGGCCGCTGAAGGATAGATACACATGCTGTTGCGAATACCATGTGCAGATGTCTTTTTTGAAGGACACACTGAACCACATGCACTCTCGTGCTTTTGGGCTACATAGAGCAGGTTGTGATTGTATATGCAGTATCTATGCCCCAAGTGAGAACATTAGCAAGGGTTGCTTGGCTTCACATCACACTTTCAAAGGTGTCACACATATGTGGGAGTCTGTTCTCTGTCCAAAGCCCGCAGATGCAATTTTCCATAGAAGGGAATGCCTGATGGGAGAGTGTTTGACATGTGGAGTGAATACATTGGAATTATGCTGCTTGGAGACAGCAAAGCCAGGTAATAGTATTAATGTGAAAGTATTTGCATATGTACAAGCTCAAGACAAGCATGGAAATAGTAACAAAAGAAAAGATCTTTTGCACAAAGAAATGCAATGCTGGGAGTTTCTTCAACTCTTGAAGACCAAGTTGGAGCTCTTTATCACTCATAACTATGTGGCTCGATGTAGCAGGGACAACAATTCAAGGATTTCCTTCTTCGGTTTCCGGACAATGTCGTCGTGTCACTTGTTGATTTTGCAGAGAATTATTCCTTCAAGGAACAAAATGAGATTCAGTCAATGCATTGGCACTCTAGTCAAGTAACCATTTTTGTACACATAACATACTACTGCAAGGTAGGGGAGGTAGTCAAAACCATCCACTTATTCATATCAGATGACAAGGTGCATGATATGTTGTTCTTGCAACACTGCTTCATGCTACACCGTGACTGGTTACAACAAGAGGTTGTCACTCCTAAGCAACATTGGGTGTGGTCTGATGGTGCGGCCTCACATTTCAAGGGAGCCAAGCATTTTTACTTCGTTGCTGGATATGGTGGACTCACAGAGATGGGGATGAGTTGGTTCTTCTTTGGATCAGGACACAGAAAGGGAGAGCATGATGGTGCAGGAGCAGTTGTGAAAAGAACCTTGACCCATGAACAGCCAAAACCTAATGGAGCTACTTTGCGGTGTGCAGCTGATGTGGTTGCTTATTACCAAGACAACCTATCGCGCAGGGAGCACCTTCACACTATCCTTCAAAAGAAAGGGAATGTACCCGTGTGTTCTGGGAGGTTAAAGAGGGGGAAGTGAACAGGGAGGTGAAGTGGAATTGTGTCACTGTGGCAAAAACTCGCTTTCTGCATGCTTTTTGTGGCCACAACCCTAGGGATCCAACTGCCCTTGCAACAAGAGCCTTGGCATGCTTCTGTGATGCATGCATGCACGAAAGATGGAATTGCTGCATCAATAAAGCTCACGTGCAACCTTGGGATTATCATACTCTACTGCCATTACCTGATGAGGCTGTGTCAGATTTGGAAGATGAAGCAGCCACCTACGATGACTTCACATACAAAGGTCATCATGATGTGTTGAGTAGCGCTCTATGTGCTGGCGACACATTTGCTGTAAATCCAAATGCTTCGACCAACGTCGAGGATGTGGATTTATACCTGGTCAAGTGTGTTGCAGCAAAGGAGAAGGTGGAGAAGGGGTACCTCGATGAGTGGGGCAATGCAATTGATAGAGGCTCATATGTTGTGCAAGGTATGTATTACAAGAAATTGGATGCATACACCTTTAAGCTAGACCACACGCAGCCCATCGTCCACGTACTTTCACATTTGGTCTGATGTATCAAAATACCCATGGAGCACATCCCAAGGAGACGGCAGGTGTACACAATCAACCTAGAAAGCTATGAAGCAATCTATAATAGCATGCCCTTCAGCTGTTAAGTTGTAATCACTGCATCTTCAATATACTTCTTGCTCGGATATAATGCAGTTTTATCAAAAACTTGGGTATCTTGTGTCTCTTGTGTGCTTTGTGTATACATGGCTTTGGTGTCTATCACAGAGGGGTCTTAGTTTAAGAGAGATCATTTGTACAACCTGTCTCATTGTGTTTTGTGGGTATGCTAATTAGCATAAATGGTATGCTAATTAGCATACCTTTTGCTAGTTTTCAAGGAGAAGAGATAGTAGCTTCCTGTATACTATGTACGATAATGCTAATTAGCATACTGTTTACGCTGATTAGCATAAACTTATATGTGCTAGTTAGCATAAACAATATGCTAATTAGTATAACTTTGTTGGTTTTCAAGGAGAAGAGATGGTAGCTTTCTGTATACTATGTATGCTGATTAGTATACTATGTTGTGAGTGGGATTCGCATTCTGTGGGTATGCTAATTAGCATAGTTTACACCATTAACAGTATGCTAATTAGCATAGGTTTGCTGGTTTCAAAGAGAAGAGATAACAGCTCTCTGTATACTGTGTATTCCAATAAGCATTTCATGTATGCTAATTAGCATATTGTATGTTGGTTTCAAGAAGGGATGGCAGATTTCTATAGACTGTGTATGCTAATTAGCATATTATGCTGTGAGTGGAAGTTAGCAAAAACAAAAATCCGCAGTATGCTAATTTGAGGAATGCTAATTAGCATACCAAGCATTCTAATTAGCATATTTTTTATGCCAATTGGCATAGACAGTATGTTGATTAGCATACCATTGCTGGTTTCGAGGAGAAAACATGGCAGTTTCTATATACTGTGTATGCTAATTAGCATACTATGGTATGCTGTGAGTGGAAGCTAGCACAAAAAAAAATGCTCGATATGCTAATTAGAATGTATTCTAACTAATTAGCTACTTTGAGTATGCTAATTAGCATGCATGGTATGCTAATTAGCATACTGTTTTGGCTATATTAGCATAAACAGTCTGCTAACTAGCATAAACATTATGCTAATTAGCATACCTTTGCTGATTTCCAATGAGAATGTATACAAATTCAATGTTTTCAAGATGCCAATAATACACATAGTATTGTCTTCAAAACAAGAATAGTACAGGATTTGATCATTACTATATGAAGTGACAGTTGGAATAGTTACAAACATTGGAAAGGCAATTTACAAATTTCCCTCATAATGTTATAAAACTGCAGAGAGCCTCCTACTTTGGATAAGATCGTGGTTTAGCGCGCTTGTACACTCGCTTTTGCCTAGTGTCCGTTTGCTTCTTTGTTTGCTGAGCTTTTGGGTCTCGCTGGAATTCTTCTTCTGTTTCCCTTTGTAGCCTCTCTCTCTTATGTCTTTCAGCTTCTTCATCAGCCTCCCTTTGTCTCCTACGCATGGCTTCATTACGATGGGCTATTGTATGGCGGTGTATTTCTGATTCTAGCTTCCTGATCACTTGATGTGAAAAAAAATATGGGGCAGTATCAAACGCATTTTCAGTTGTATACGCTGCCGATCCTCTGATTACAGCCATAGGAACAACCATCTGCTCAAAGTATCTAACGGGAAGTTTTGCCGTTGTTCTTTGGTCTGGTCCTCTATCTTAGAAGTAACAAGCCAACTTCCTTCAGGGTCCTGGCACACTTTGTACATACTATCGTCAATAATTAGACTGTTTTGTGGCCCAAAGTTGCAGTTCTTCCAAAACAATCTCAAATCCTTCAAGAATACAGGCTTATTATATATCTGCCAAGGTTGGCCAGTACAATGACCTTGTGTAAAAACACCTCTCAGCTTATCTTGCTTCTCTTTGAATATTGTTTCTGATATTGCATTCACTTTAGGTGCCATGCTGGTGCTCCATATATACACATGGAAAAAACGGAGGCACCAATCCAAAAATTTGTGGCTGTCTTTGCGACAAAATACCAACCTCCTATCTTGTACATTGTACTTCATCATTTCCCCTACATGTTTAGGGGGAATGTCATCGTGCATTGGCTCTACAACTTGAACAAGCAGGCCATTTACATCAAGAACCAAAGCGCGCCCCTCGTCTGGCAATGGCTTTGGCACGCATATTGGGTCTGGCAATCCATACCACTCAGCATAAATAACTTCCCCCGAGGGATGAACATAACTAAAGTACTCATTTATTTACGTTAAGTGTTTAAGATAGCTAGCGAGGCGCTTCTCAATCTCGGATTTTTCTTTTTGTAGTTGTCTAGCCTTGGCAATACACCGCTTTCGTATGGTTTTGCATGCAATGGCATAATTCAAATCATGCAGGGCAACTAACTGCTATTTCTCTTGCCCTGTGACACATAAATGGTATCGAATAAAGACATCATAAAGGACAAGCAAAAACTAATGAACTGTTGCACATTAAAATAATATTGAAAATAGTTTTTCCATTACAAATATCTAGAGAGATACATGCCACAGGGTGTGGAGCTTGCTAACACTACATAACTTGGACATAATAGGGATCAGATTCAACATAATTTCTTGCAAGCACGTGAGCGAATGGATTTCTTTTCACCTCTACTGTGGTCGTTTATGTCATTCAGGGTGCTTGGAGGGGCAACACATTTCTCGTCCCCAGGTTCTTCCAGAATCTATTCCAAGCCACCTTTTCTCTTTAATTTCATTTTGTTTACAAAACCCTGTAGGGGGCTGTCATCAATGGCTGCACAGTCAACCCACTGTCAGTACTGAAACCCTCCTCTTGAGCACTCCTACCTTCCTCCTACACACTCCTAACTGTTTCCTCTGAGACGCTTGTTTGATCATTTGTAGGGGGCTTGGGTTTGGGATGAGTAATCATGATAAAATCTTCATCATCATCATCATCATCTGTTCCTTTACCATCTGCAGCAGCAGCCTCGTGTGCTTTCGAATTATATCGCATTACATCTACCCTTTCTTGCTGTCTATCCAACACATCAGATTCATCATTACAGAGCTTCTCTTCTTTCCTTTGATTGACAGGTGTCTTGTAAGGTTCATATCCTGCATCATTGATACCTATGTATTCCATTCACCCGTTAATTTTCATCGATACCATTATGATTGCTTGTATGCATAATGTGCCAAGTAGCATTCCATGTATGGTATGCATCTATATCGTGTAGACATTCATATTGTCTATGCTAACTATGTTAACTAGTATACAAAGTGTGCTAACCACCATGATTAATATGCGAACTAGCATACAAAATGTGCCAAGGAGCATTCCATGTATGGTAGGCATCTATATCCTGTAGACATTCATATTGTCTATGCTAACTATGTTAACTAGTATACAAAGTGTGCTAACCACCATGATTAATATGCGAACTAGCATACAAAATATGCTAACAAGGAAGTGTGAATATAGTGTGTATGCTAACTAGCAGAGAATGTATGCTAATTAGCATATATAAAATGTTAATAGGGAAAATTGTGTGTATGTTAATGGTATGCTTATGTTTGATAGTGTGCTAATTAGCATACATGCTATGTTAATTAGCATAAATGGTATGCTAATTAACATACAATGTATGCTACCATAGATGGTATGCTAACTAGAGGATAAGTTATGCTAATAAACATAACATCTCTGCTAATTAGCATACCATTTTTGTTGGTTAGCATATTGTGCATGCTAACTAAAATACACATTACGATAACTAGCAAAGAGGTATGCTAACTATAATACAAATTATGCTAGCTAGCTCAAAATGTATGCTAACTAGCATAGAGGTATGCTAACAAGCATACACATTTTGCTAGCTAGCAAAGAAGGTATGCTAACTAAACTTTGAATGCTTGTTAGCATGCACCAAATGCTAGCTAGCATACAGAGTATGCTAATTATCATACCTTTTTTATAGTCATACTTGCATGCTAGCCATCATACTAAATGTTCGAATTAGCATAAGAGGTATGCTAATTAGCATATATAATATGCTAATTAGCATATCGTGTTAGCTAGTTAGCGCACATGGCTAACAAGGTATGCTAATTAGCATTTACAATATTCTAATTAGCATATCTTGTTAGCCAAGGTATGCTAATTAGCATATATAATATGCTAATTAGCAAACTTTTTATGCTAATTAGAACATTGTGTTTAGCCATGTGTGCTAACTAGCTAACAAGGTATGCTAATTAGCATATAAAATATGCTAATTAGCATAGTTTTTATGCTAATTAGAACACTGTGTATGATGACTAGCATGCAAGTATGATAACTATAAGAAAAGGTATGCTTATGCATGATGATTAGCATACCTTTTTCCTAATTAGCATACTTTCATGCTAGCCATCATACAATATTCTAATTAACATATTATATATGCTAATTAGCATACCCTATATGTTAGTTAGCACACTGTGTGTGCTAATTTGCATACCATGTATGTTAGTTAGCCCATAGGGTATGCTAATTAGCATACTTTGTGTCTAACTGGGAAACTCTATATGCTAGTTAGCATGCATGGTTTGTTAACTAGCATAGGAGGTATGCTTATTAGCATACACAGTACGCTAACTAGCATACAAAAATGCCAAATAGTATTCACGATGCTAACTAGCATACAGGGTATGCTAATTAGCATACTTTGTGTCTAACTGGGAAACTCTCTATGTTAGTTAGCATGCATATTTTGTTAACTAGCATAGAAGGTATGCTTATTAGCATACACAGTATACTAACTAGCATACAAAAAATGCCAACTAGTATTCACAATATGTTAGCTAGGATAACTATCTGTGCTAACTAGCATACACAGTATGCTTACCACCATGACAATATATGCTAGCTATATCTCATAGTATGCTTACTAGCATAACTAGGTTTGACAACTACCATACACAATATGCTACACACCATACCCACTAAGCTAACTAGCATACCATATGTGCTAACTAGCATACCTTCTATGCTAACTAGCATAACTAGGTTTGACAACTACCATACACAATATGCTAGACACCATACCCAATAATCTAACTAGCATACCTTCTATGCTAACTAGCATACACAGGGCTAGTGTAGGAATCAAGGCTGGATAACTGTTCCTTAACATTATCTTACCAGAACTCTGTGTGATTGGAGGTCCTTGCCCTATGTCCTTGCCACACCATTCAGCTGGTATCCTCTGATGGGCAGGTGGAAGCTCTACATTCGATCCCCAAGGAGCATGCAGCAACAAAGCAAATTAGGTGATAGGTATGCTCACATGGAATTTTGACCATTACACTGATTGTGTACTTCTAGTGGTAGACTACAGCCAGTACACACGTTTCTTGTTGTCCCATCGCGTTCCCCTCCTATACACTCTGTAAAAGTGTCCATAGCTATCTTGCATAGGGCAGTGGGGATGAAGGAGCCTTGTATCATCCTACTTATCTACATGAGAAGCTGCAATTAACTATTGTAGGCGTGCACTTTCGCTTTCTGCACCTCCACATTAATCTACAAACCAATCAAAACAGAGGCATGGTAAGTACATAGGATAGTTGTGCACATATTCAAAACATAAGGTTTAATCACCAAAACCATTGGCACTTACATGAAGATATGTTATGTCAATAAACAGCAGTGGGGGTGTCCTCACTATGAGGAAACCCCAAACCATCCAATGTCTCCTTCAGTGTCTCGATCTTTACCTTGAGCTCTATTTCTCTCCTTGCATCCACACTGTCATTGAGGCCTAAACACCGCAATTCATTCTCAGCATCATGAAGCTTATGTCTCATAGCAAGTACTACAGGGCTGACCATATCATGGCTTGCTTTCAAAACCCTCGCAGCTTCAAGCTCCTGACCTGCATTCTTGAGCTGTTGTTTAGCATCCTACAGTCGATTTTTGAGATGGTCATTTGCACTCATGATGTGCTGCAAATCAGAGAGCTGGAAATATGACATGCTTGCTGTCACTTTGTGAGAGCTGTTAATAGAGAGGGGTGTTTCCCTGGTAGCAGAAACAACATTCGGAGCTACTTGGCCATCGCAATCGTCCTTTGTTTCCACGGAGCCCTCCTCTGTTTTTTGACTTGAGGGGTAAGTATTACACACCCTCCACTTTTCAACATGGGCATTGTAGTATCCTTTTTCTCGAAGGTCCTTCAAATGCTGGACAACAAACTCAACCCAATTGAACTGCATGATTGAGCCACTTGCAATTGCCACTGGACTGAATTGTTTTACAAAACCCTTCGCAAAAGCCGAATTAATTTCCATGTTGGTGGGGGGCTTCTGGTACACCCTGTAGTGCAGCTGAAGTACTTGGTCATACATGTCACCACGAATGCTACTGCATTTGAAGCGATATTTGTTGTGATCCTTCACCTCTCTTAATACACTAAACCACTCCAAATCTGTAATCTCCTCCCACTTCACGAATCTGGGGTCATCACCGTCCATGGAGAGGCCATGGACAACATTAAACTCTTCTGCTGTTACACAAAACTTTTCCTACAGTGAGATGTTCATCTTGGGAGCTTTCCATCGGCGTGCACATCACACAGGATTATAAGATTAAAACTTTACAAAACCCCACTAGAATAGGGTTGTCAAGTAATTTATACACAGGCAATTGCGCGGGCTCTCCTTAGATGCAATCATCTAAGCATGCACCTTGACTGCCTAAGGCAATGCACAAGCACCTAATCAGTGTGAGAGAATCCACAATTAGATTGCAGCCAGGGGCTACTGCAAAAAAAGCATATAAGCTGAATGCATAGTCATCTTTGTTTATTGTAGCATATGCTTACCAACACAATTTTCTCATGGGTGAGAGGATTCACTAACAGATTAGTAGTTGGGGCATGCTGGAGAAATGTGTCATGCTTTGCTTGATTTACAACTTCCAATATGGCCCCCTCATTGAAGAGAGAGAGAGAGAGTACCTGAGTCCTGCTTCCCCTTCCCTGAATGCATGTACTTTGACATTGGGGATCCGTGGGAATTAGAAGCATTCAATCTTTTGCAAGGTGGAGGAGAAGCAACAGAACCTTTGTCCCTCAACTTCCTTCTCGGTGGAGTACTGTCAAGATTGCTGTCAAGGTGGCTGGTGAGCTATCCTCCACTTGGGTTGACTGCTAGCCTCTCACTGCAGACCTGCTTGCAGCTCGCAATTGCTTTCCTCCCTCTCTCTGACATGTGGCCCCTGCGTTGTGCTTCCCTCCATGCTTCATGACTACACCACTACCTCAACGTAACGACTGAGCTTAATTGTTAGAGATTTTAAAAATATTACGATTCATTTTTTCAAAGTCCAAGTATTACACTTTGTATAGTTCATGATGGTGGCCCACACTATTGAAAAAACATGACTGTCCTATCCATGTGTTATGCTTACAATATGTGCTTGTTGGCATATGTTAACTAGCACAAAAAGTGCGACACATTAACATGATTTCACACAGCAGTAAGCACAATCTTTCCAACTCCCTGAACCGGATAAGAGGCATTGTTGGCACAAGTAACTAAATTCCCATGAGGGACAGACTCAAGAGAGGTGAACAAATCATGATGTGAGATAATATGCTTTGTAACTTACCACTGTCAAAATACCACACATGTGATCTATAGCACACTGACATGCATGCATCATGGACAACAGGATTATAGGTACACTCTGCACCCAAAGCCCATTCACATCAACATCAACATCACAGTCTCCTTTCACAAAAGACTCAACAATAGTTGCAGTTGTAGTGGAACTAGCATTTATAGTGGAACCACCCTCTTTCTTCTTAGCCTCTCTGGCCTTCAACTTAGGAACTGCTTGATAAAGTGATCATTAGCTTAACAATAATGGCAATGCATCTTCTTTTTTCCCTTATCACCACCAGAATCTCCAGACGAATTGCTACCAGCTGAAGCATTAGGAACATGTGATTTTCCACTCGCTGTGAAGAACAATAAGAAGTGGTTGCATTATTGTTACCACCCTTTATTTGAGTAGCAATAAAAGCCTAGTCAACTGCACGTTGTCTAGTCCTGTTTTTTTTGGAAAGTGACTCTTGCAACAACAATGTGCACAATGCATCAAACTTGACAACTTTAGGATTTCCTTGGGTCATGAGTCTCCAAGTACTAGCAAAAATTTGATAAGAGTCTGGCCATGATGCACAAGGGAACTGTCAGAAATGACTTCACCTATAGAAATAAAGTTCTCATTAATATCCTTGACACCAACAAGAAATGTGTCCATATCATCTTCCTTATGCATAATCTTCGACTCCAACTCTTTACGCAGCAATGCAATTTTTGCCTCATTGTGGCTTGCATAAATACTAGCCGAATATTTCAAGCCTATTTTGCAGATTTCTCTAAACAAATGTGAGAAGTAATGGTGCGCTTCAAAGACAACGCAATCAATGCATGAGCTTGTGCATCCTTTACATCCCGACAAGCTTGTTCTACCGTAGGCAAAACAACTCTAACAACAGCAATCCTTGCAGCAAGACTTGCAAAATATTCCAGACGCCCTTTGACACAAGAACATGTTGCATCATGTAAGCCCACATAGGGTAATTATCCCCATCCAATCTATCCTCAATAGCAAACATGTTGAACACATCTGTGTTATTGTCAACCATGGTAAATGTTACACCTGATGTGAAAACTGCCTGAAAAGAGGAGAAATGAAGCAGGAATAACATGTGCTATATAGCACACACCGTAGAAGACTATAAGAGACTTGTTAAGCAAAAAATGGCACTAATAGAAATTATGCACAAAATGACAAAATAACCTGTGCAATATTGCCTGTAGTGGAAACGGAGACTGAAATGAGCCCGAATCAAAAATTTGAGCACCCAAAAATTTTGTTGACCTGCAAATACTTGCTAAAGCTCATAGAAATCGAAGAAAGTGAGCAGGCATGTGATGGAGCTGCTGGCGACTAAGCTCGAGAGGACGCAACCTGCTTTGATACCAATTATTGGAATTAGGGTTGCACGAAAACACACACAGCTTGGAGAAGAGGAAGGAAGCTCAAGGCACACAACAAAGAGTGTTTTACTTAGTGTGCAATGGAAAGATAGATAGCCCTAGAATGAATGGGTGCATATACAATGCACGGGGGGGAAAACCTCCTAGTGAGGGAAAGAATGTCCTGACGGTCCTAATTGTGTTCACACACATCACTACCACATGCCATATGGTAACAATTAATATATATATATATATATATATATATATATACACACACACACACACACATATATATACACATATGTATGTATAGAATTTACTAGAATTATGCAAGGTGAAGCTTCACTTTAGCATTCTAAAACAATAGAAACAAGAAAAGTCCAGACATGTCTTGATCTGAAATGAAAGGTGAAATAAAAAGATCCATTTAATATTTTACTATCAAAGTAACATTTAAGGTAAGTCTCAATCATCGCTGAATACATTGAAAGTATGCCTGACTCAACTCTCCTCTAAGGCTTCTTTTACAAAGCCAAAAATGATGTGCACATGAATCTAATGTGTCTATAAATTTCTCTAATGTATATCTTGATTGCTTCAAAGAAAATAAATTCAATAGGGCTACATACAAGCCTGCAACAATACAAGAAAGAATATAAAGGTATAGGAACTTTAATACAATGAAAGGTGAAGAAATGAAGCATGAGGGCCTCATAATATATTCACAATCTTTTTATGTAGCAAATATAAAGTCTTTTGATGTCACCAAATTTCATTTTTGAACTACTTAAATAAATTTTCTCTCTCTAGAATTGGCTATTTTAGTGAAAAAAATGAAAAAATAGAAAGGTCAATTATGTACAATGATAGAGGAATGTGTTCGTGAACTAGAGAGTTCTAAAAATTGAATATTTTTTTCAAAAGTGTAGACGAAATTCAATAAGGATTCAAATGGATTTTATGGGGTGAAGACGAGATTTTTCCGAGTCTAAAAGAGTCCAAAACGGATCCCAAAAACCTTTGAAAGTGAGAAGGCTAACCAAAAGGTAGGAATGAGAGCCAATGTTTTATTATCCACACATGCCCTAAAGCTATGTGGAGATAAGAGACGTGGTCCACAAACCTCTCATGCAAAAGAGAAGGTAAGAGAAGTTGTTTTAAAAATAGAAAACTACTTTTACATGACCTCAGGTGAGTATTTTTTTAAGAAAAGGTGTTTTCTGAAGAAAAAAACTCATACGCCTTATCAAAAATGGCAAGATGAACAACTTTATATTTCATAGTTTTTTCATTTGAGGACCACAAACGAGAGATTTCTTTGTTTTTCTACAGGACTGCCCTAGAGAGAGTAGGGAAACTTCTGACTTATTGGCTCTTGAAGCTCCATGAAATCCTTAGCCAAAAGGAAGCTCTCCATGTTCTTCTCATGGTGATCTCATCATCCATCTCTCACTCCCACACAAGTCTCCATAGCTACGGCTGCTCAAGATTTTACATGATCAACTACACAAGTTACTACTTCTTAATGCTTATATATCTTCTTTTCAACTTGATTCTTGCTTAATCCCAATACATCCTATCATCTAGGAGTTGTTTAGGGCCTTGGGATTGAGTTCAACGAGGTGTTTTAAATGAAAAGTCTAATCACAACCTCTATCGAATATTAGAGCTTTCATCTCTTCAATTTGTGGAGTTAAAGTGTAATTAGCCAGTTGTATTAACCAAAAGCTCTTCTAAAAAAGAAACATTAATCTATACAAAGACATTTTGAAGGGGGGGGGGGGGTGTCAGCTCCAAAAAGTATGGCCCTCAAATGGTGTCAAATCTCTCTCTCTCTCTCTCTCTCTCTCTCTCTCTCTCTCTCTCTCTCTCTCTCTCTCAGTACATGTATGTGATGTGTGATTGAATCTAAGTTAATGCTTTCTTTACAATTGTCATTCTCAATTATGCTCAATGTTACACAATTGATTTATTACTCTAGTTAATTTGTAATTTTTGTTGCACTTTAATCCCAATTCTCTAACATTGATATTAGAGCATATCTAGGTTAGGTCTTTCTTTTTGAAGAAAGGGTGGTTCTAGAATTGAGCATGAAGGTTTGAATTTATTCATTAACTATTTTAAGTGAGTATTGGGATCTATTCTCCTATATAGTTTGCAACTTAAACACCCTGGGAGTTGTCGTATTAATAGTGGACCCTTATGAGGGTTACCTTTGGTTTTATATTATTGAGCATACACTCTCAAAAGGATTTCATTAGCTTCAAGGTGAGAAATGTTATGACCCTACTCTCTTCCTTGATTAATTAGAAGAGTTTAAACCAAAGGTGTTTAAGATCTGAAGAGCTTTCTCTTGATTCACAAAGGGAAAATTATAGCTGTCATTGTTCACCCAAAATAGTTATATCTCACAAAAAAAAATTCATTCACAAAGCATCATCACTATGTTTGAACAAAATCAAGAAGAGGAGAGTGCGATTGACTTCAACAATTTGGATTTACACAATGATGCTGCAACTGCTGATGGAATTTGGGTAGTTGAATTTATTGCTTGCAAGTTACAAGAAGCTATTAAAATTTTTTCTTTGTTAGGCCGTGGTCCAAATACAACTACAAACAAGGAATCTTATTATCCTTACTCCCAAAGAAGATCCTCTAGTGAAGTCTCGTAAAAAGACTTCAAAAAGGGAAATTTCTATCCAGCGAAAGAAGCACTCATCTCTATAAGAAGAGGAAGAAGCCCTTAATGTGAGGAAAAAGGAAAGAAGATCTACTAAGATTTCTCTAGAAATCTCCTATGAATACAGAAGCTAGTGATGTGTCATCTAATGCATATGTACATCCTAGGAGACGTTGAAGAATTCCTTCACCATCACTTCCCTTTGGGAGGATAAGATCTTCATACTCTCATTCTTCTTGTCGTTCTATGGAGAGTGAGAAGAAGCTTGAAAAGAGATGGAGAAAGAAGAAACCATCCAAATATCCATCATCATCAAGCTCATCTGGATCCGAGATTTTCTTCTACTACTCATATAGAAATTTAAAGCACAAAAGAGGAGAGACCATCAACGCTCTCAAGCTGCCTTGAAGAGAGCATATTGCTTAAGAAAGTTCAAGGAAGGAGGTAAAAGCATAGCCTTCCTCTCCTTTGATGAAACTTTCCGCATTGTGGACAAAGTTCTAAGATTTATCGAACAATTTGATGCTGCCTAACTCCTAATGTTGCTTTGCATTTCCAAAAATCAACCTCCCATCAATGGTGGGCAAGCCTTCGCTCCAAGAGAGAAGCTCCGACATCTTGGAAAACATGTCGAGTTTCTATCTTGAAGTGATTCTTATCTAGCGGGGCTCCTGACCAAGTGCTTATGGCATGGTGAATCCTAAAGCTTGATGATGGAGAAAACATGCAAAAATATGCGGAGAAGTTTTGGGATCCAGCACCATGCTACAATATACAAGCACGTCACCTTCTTGGAGAAAAATAAAAAATTCTATGTTGGGCTACTTGAAGATTGGAGAAAGTTGAAACTATATTAGTACTACACAAAGACCTTGGACCATTGTGGAGGCTATCCATCTCTCAATGGTAGCCTCAACCATCAAATTCTAAGATTTGAACAAGGGTTCAAAGCCAAAGAATAGGAGAGACAAGCAATAGAAGAAAGTAAGAATTTAAAATTAAGATGTTCCTACCACAACCTAGAAGCCTGAAGATAAATCTGGCTACCAAGGTAAGAATCAATTATCTCCTAAAGACAATAGTGTTATTGTATGGATTCTAGATGTTTTAAATGTGGTGAACACGATCATTCTTACCTTGCACGCCCTCAAAAGCATGCAAATAAGGGACCCCCTAGAATTGCAATGGTATCCATTTAAGAAGAGGGTAGTCTTCCACCTAGAATTCCCTTATGCTTATGCATGGGAAAAAGTGAGAGAACCTAATGCACTCATCCTCTTTGATTCTAGTTCCGTACACAGCTACATATTTGTGGGATTAGCATTAAATCTAGGGATGCAAAAAACATATGCTGCTAAAGGACCCTTCGAAGGATGGGAGACTCCAGTCACATTTTTGATTGGAAAGTTAAGGCTTCATGTTTAAGGATATATGGACAAAGAGGATTTTCTCATCTCTCCACTCAAGAATGAAGATGTGCTGCTTGGAGCACCATGGTTTGATCATATGGCTACTTCCATCAAGTTTCCAGAGAGGTTGCATTTTAGCACAAGGGTAGAGACATCACTCTATGAGTCAATGAGAAGGGGAACACCATCCCCATTGTATCTCATGACTCCTTTGACAAATTAATAAAGAGTTCTACTTATACCTACATGATATTTGCCAAGGATGTTCCTAAAAATAGTGTTGTCTCTTTTAATGGTTCATTAAAAGAGACAACACTATTTAAAGTAGAAAGTGATTTCTATTCATTTTTGAATGAACATGCGGATATTTTTATCAATGACATCCTAGGAGATCAGTGGGTTAAGCTCATACCAAAAAGATCTCCTCCTAATAAGCCTCCTTATCAACAAGTCTCACCAAATCAACAATAGGAGATTATGTCACAAGCCAATGAACTTATGCAAAAAGGAATGGTAAGACCTAGATCTTCATCAGTTTGCTCTCTTGTCTTATTAGTGCACAAAAAAGATGATACATACCAGAATGTGTGTAGACAATCGTGCATTTAACAAGATGACAATAAAGAACAAATTTGCGGTCCCAAGGATTGAGGATTTGTTTGATAAGCTACAAGGATCTACCTACTTTAGTAGAATAGACCTTAAAAGTGGCTATCATCAAATACAAGTTGTATTAGAAGATATTCACAAGATAGCTTTTAGAAACACCTTTGGCTCATACAAATATCTTGTTATGCCTTTTGAGGGGCTGACAAATGCTCCAGCCACATTCAATCAAATGATGGAAATTATTTTTTGTGTACATATGGCTTACACTAGAATACTCTTTGATGATGACATAATTTTCTCTAAGTACTTAGAAGGACACAAAGAGCATCTCAAAGCAGTGTTTTGAGCATTGTAAGAGAATAAGTTATTCATTAATCAAAAAACGAGTGAATTCTTTTTAGATAAGATTCAACAATTAGGTCATATCATCTCAAAAGATGGTATCCGTATGGATCCACAAAAACTTGAAGTGATAAATGAATGGCTTAAACCAAGGAATCTACACGAGCTATGAAGTTTTATGTGTTCATACTATACTAGATTCAATGCAAAATTCTCAGCCATAGCAGGACCATTACACGATTTGACCAAGAAGAATCTCAACTATTTATAGGTTGAAAAGAAGAGGAAAGCCTTCACTAATCTTCAAGAGGGGCTCACATCTCAACCTGTGCTAGGAGAACTCGCAAAGCCATTAGAGGTCCATTGTGGTGCTAGTGGTGATTGCCTTTGATTTGTACTACTTCAAGAAGGGCATACCATAGCATATGAGAGTCACTGATTTCTCTCTACTAAGATGATTCTTGGCATCTATGAAAAAGAGCTTCTAGTTGTCTTACATGATTTGGATACATGGAAGAATTACTTACTTGGGACGCCCTCCATCATTAAAATGGATCACCAGAGTCTCAAGTAGTTCATGCCACAAACCAAGCTTTTCGACAAACAAATGAGGTGGGAACATTTCCTTTTGTGATTTCATTTTCACATTGCTCACATTCCTAGCAAACACAATCAAGTAGCTAAGGCACTCTCACATAGACATCAATGCAATGTTGTGTCAATAGCCTCTCATAATGATCCAACTTCTATGATAGATGTTACCATATACATGTGGTAGTGATGTGTGTGAACACACTTAGGACTGTCGGGCATTTTTTCCCTCACTAGGAGGTTTTTCCCCCTGTGCATTGTATATACGCCAATCATTCTAGGGCTATCTATCTTTTCAATGTACACTAAGTAATACACTCTCTATTGCATGCCTTGAGCTTCCTTTGTCTTCTCCAAGCTGTGTGTGTTTTCCTGCAACCCTAATTCCAATAATTGATATCAGAGCAGGTTACGTCCTTCTAGGATTAGTCGCCAACAGCTCTAGCACACGCCTGATCACTTTCTCCAATTTTTGTGAGCTTTGACGAGCGTTTGCAGGTTGACAAAATTCTCATGATGGCTTGAAGAGCTTAGTCTGCTCATATTTTTTATTTGGGCTCATTTTGGCCTCCATTTTCCTACAAGCAGTACTGTGCAGGCTATTTTGTCATTTTGTGCAAAATTTTTGTCAGTGCTATTTTTTACATAACATGTCCCTTACGGTCTTCTATGGGTTGTGCTATATAGCACATGTTGTTCCCAATTTCCTTCTCCTCTTTTTGGGTTGTTTTCACATTAGGTGCATCATTTATCATGACTGACAACAACACATATGTGTTCAAGATGTTTGCTGCTAAGGACAAATTGGATGGGGGCAATTACCCTATGTGTCCTTATATGATGCAACATGTTCTTGTGTCAAAGGGTGTTTGGAAAATTGTGTAGGGAATTGATATACGTTGTGGTTGTGAGGATATATGCGATGTTGAGGATGTTGCAGGTCTTACTGCAAGGATTGTTGTTGTTAGAGTTGTTTTGCCTACAGTAGAACAAGCTCGTTGCAATGTAAAATATGCACAGGCTCATGCATTGATTGCAATGTTTGTGAAGTGCACTATTACTCCTCACATTTGTTTAGCAAAATCTATAAAACAAACTTGGCATATTCTGGCTGGTCTTTGTGCAAGTCGCAATGAGGCAAAAATTGCATTGTTGCTGCCTAAAGAGATGGAGCTGAAGATTATGCATGAGGAAGATGACATGGACACTTTCCTTGCTGGTGTCAAGGATATATGAGCAACTTATTTCTATTGTTGGTGAAGTCATTTCAAATAGTTTCCTTGTGCAGACTATTCTTGATGCCTTGCTAGATTTGTACCAAACTTTTGCTAGTACTTGGAGACATGACCCAAGGAAATTTCAAAATTTTCAAGTTTGATACATTGTGCACATTGCTATTACAAGATTCACTTATCACAAAAAATAGGACTAGACAGCGTGCAATTGAACATGCCTTTATTGTTGCTCAAAGAAAAGGTGGTAACAACAACATAGCCACTTCTCATGGTTCATCTGCGAGTGGTAAATCACCTGTTTCTAATGTTTTTGCTAGCAAAAATTTGTCTATAAATTCTGGTAATAAGGGAAAAAAGAAGATGCATTGCCATTATTGTAAAGCTAATGATCACTTGATCAAGCAATGTCCTAAGTTGAAGTCCAAAGAGACTAAGAAGAAAGAGGGTGGCTCCACTGCGAATGTTGGTTCCACTACATATGCAGCCATTGTTGAGTCTTCTGTGAAAGGAGACTGTGATACTGATGTTGATGCAAAATGGGTTTCCAATCAGAGTGTACCTATAATCTTGATGTCCATGATGCATGCATGTCAGTTGCTGCAAATTCACATGTGTGGTATTGTGACAGTGGTGCTATAGAGCACATTACCTCACATCGTGATTTGTTCACCTCTCTTGAGTTTGTCCCTCATGAAAATTCAGCTACTTGTGCCAACAATGCCTCTTATCCGGTTCAGGGATGGTTCAGGGAGTTGGAAAGATTCTGCTTATTGCTGCAAACGACAGTTCTTTCACACTTGTTGATACACTTTATGTACATGGGATCAAGAAGAATATTTTTCCTGTATCTTCACTTGCTAGACTTGGTCTTGTAGTCAAATTTGTGGATGATAGATTTACAATACATGATCTGAGTTCCGATGGATGAAATTGTTGCATCTGGCATTTTATGCCATGGGATGTATAAGCTCACTTTGTATGACAAGTGTGGAAAAAAATTTGCAAATGCAATTGTGGATTCTAAGGCTATTTTAGATGCAAAACTTTGGCATGCACGTTTTAATCATCTAATTTTGCCAGTTTGCTGCATTTGCAAAAATCTGATATGGTTGCTTCTTTTTCGCCTCTTGAAGCACCTGTCAAACATGTTTGTGAAGGTTGTATTCTGGGTAAGATGCAGGTTGCAATTTGTGCATAGTGATGTTTGTGGGCCCATGCAAACTCCGTCCTTGGGTAATTACCTTTACTTCATGACTTTCATTGATGATTTCTCCAAGCATGCATGTGTTTTTCCACTTAAAGCAAAGTCAAAAGTATTTATGTGCTTAAAAAAATTTATGGCTATGGTTGAAAATGTCTCAAAATGTACTTTGGGCACCCTCCGTTTTGATTGAGGGGGGGAGTATATGTCTCATGAATTTAATGCATTTCTGGCTAGTCATGGGATAAAATACCAATGTACAGCTCCTTATACGCCTCAGCAAAATGGTGTTGCTGAGAGGAAAAACATGTCACTTACGAAAATGTCATGATGTATGGTCAAAAATAAAACTTTGCCACTTTCGTTTTGGCTTGAGGCCATCATGTGTTCCACTTATGTATTTAGCAAGTGTTCTACAAAAGCTTTGGAGTATATTACTCCATATGAAGCATGGCATGATAGAAAGCCTTCTATTGAGCATATGCATGTTTTTGGTTGTTTGGCATATGTTTGGTGCCACAAACATATGCCAAACACAAACATAGTTCTACGTTGTGTTTGGTGCCACAAACACAACGTAGAAAATTGGATGATAAGGCTGTCAAATGTATTTTTGTTAGTTATAGTGCTGAAAGAAAAGGTTACAAGTTGTATCATCCGCAAAAAAAACAGTATCTTGGTCTCACAGGATGTTGTGTTTGTGGAAGATTCTGTTCAGCCCTTGTTGTCATGTACTAGAGACAATAATGTGAGCTCAAAGGACATGTATGACACTTTGTTGCCTCTTTTCAATGGTGGAAGTTCAAATGTGAATTCCAATCAGGCAAATGTACAACCTATGGGGGTTTTTGAAAATGTTATAGATCAGCCTATTACTCATGCAGATGTACATGATGTACTTGATGAGGAAAGGGCTGAAAATGAGCAGGCTAGAGGTATGCCTAAATAGTTGGTGCATACTTTGCATGATAGTGAATTGAATGCACCTTTGTCTAGTCGTACTCGTTCAGGTTCTCGCCATGCATCTTATGCATCAGATTGTTATGCTTTGGTTGTGTCTAGCTTACATGATGTTGAGGAACCCCTATCTTTTGATGAAGCTTAAAATTCAAAAAATTAGATGGCTGCCATGCAATCAGAATATGGCGCACTTTCAGAAAATGACACATGGACTTTATGCAATTTGCCTCCTAGAAAAAATGACATTCGTACAAAGTGGGTTTACAAGTTGAAATGCAAGCCGGATGGTGAGATTGATCGCTATAAGGCTTGAATTGTTGCAAAGGGTTATGCACAGCAAAAAGGCATAGATTATGAAGAGACTTTTGCTCCCACTTGTCGTATGACTATTGTGCGTTTTCTATGTGCATTAGTAGCTCATTTTGGTTGGGATGTACATCAATCCAAAATTGTTATTGCTTTCTTGAATGGTGACATATTTGAGGAAGTTTATGTAACGGAGCCTCGTGGTTTTGTCAAGAAGGGACAAGAAGATAAAGTGTGCAGATGTAAGAAATCTTTGTATGGGTTGAAGTAATCTCTTCATGCCTGGTATGAGAAGGCTGATACCCATTTGGTCAAACGAGGCTTTTGTTAACAGTCCAATAGAAAGCACATTGTATGTAAAGCATGAGGGTGATGCACTTCTCATTGTGGTTCTTTATGTAGATGATTTGTTGATCATTGGACCAAATGAGAGACATATTGCTAAATTTAAGGCTGATTTGAATGCTATTTTCAAAATGAAAGATTTGGGGCTGTTGCATCATTACTTGGGTATACAATTTAACCAGTGTGATGGTGGTATTGCCTCATGTTAGAAAAGTTACATAGAGACATTGCTACATAAGTTTGGACTTGAGGATTGCAAATGTATTGCCACTCCCATGGAAACAGAGTTGAAATTGAGTCTTCATGATGCTGCTGATCCTGTAGATGTCACTCTTTACCAAACTACTATTATATGCCTCATTTATGTATGCAGCATGAGGCCAGCTATTCAGTTTGCAGTCTCACAAATCAACAGATTTATGCATTGCCCAGGGTCTAAGCATTGGCGGGATTTCAAGAGGGTTTTTTGCTACTTGAGTGGAACTTTACATCTTGGCTTGTTTTATCCCAAGGGGGGATCATTTTTGCCAAACTTACATGATTTTTCAAACTCAAATTGGGCTAGTTCTTTTGACACGTGAGTGTCCACAAGCAGTTTTTTTTTCATGCTTGGCAGTTCATGTATATCATGGCTGAGCAAGAAGAAACCTATTGTGGTTGCTTTTGGTTGTGAGGATGTGTACAGGGTAGTCTTCATAGCTACGGTTTAGTGTGTATGGCTCAGACGCCTTATGGTTGATTTGGGTGTTGGACGGGACACTGGCAAACAATATCTACACTGACAGTTAGAGTGCATTGGCAGTTGCGAAGAACCCAATTTTTCATGCTTGCACAAATCCATTGAGGTGCATTACCACTATGTCAGGGAGAGGCTTTCAGTAGGAGAGATCAACTTGGCTTATGTGCCAACACAGGACAACCTTGCATATCTTTTCACAAAGGCATTGTCACGTGAGAAAAAACCAATAACTTGAACTTCAACACAAGGGTCCAAATTAATTATACGAAGCACTTCTTGCCCCTCTCTTCCACTCACAAGCCTCTCTCTGGCTGAAGTTGGTGGCGGCACTGATCACCATGTGAATACAAGGTGGGAGTCTATGCTAGTGCTGCTTCCACTATACCAGCAGCCTCTTTTTTGTCCTTCCCTTAGTCACTACTATTACTGCTTGCCATTACCTTTGTGTATTTCTCACACTTGTAGCTCTGTAATGAGTCCTTGATTGGTTTGCCTAAGTAAGGTAGGTAGTCCTCATATAGCATGGTCTTTATTAAAAGCCAAGGGTTCATCATTTTACACAAGTTTGTTGTATCAACAGCTTACTGATTTTTGTGCTTCAAAGGGATTTTTATTTCCTAATACTAGTGAATTTTGAGATGAAAACACTCTAATTAGCCTGATTTACTTGGTCTTTTGCCCTAGCTAGAGGATTAAAGAAAAAACTAATTATATATTTTCTTTCAAGATCACAAACATTTTAAAATGACAGCTCGCATGAGAGTAAAATACAACCCAGAGAAGCATACAAGGATTTTAGAACAAATTAGATTTTACCTAAAGGACCATTCTCCAGAAAAAGCCCTAGCTGTTAGAACTATACCTTTTTTTGGCTAGACGGGCCAAATTTTGTGTTATGTACTACCATAACTAGTCAATGGCTTACTAACAATTTTGTCTATTGCAGAGCCTTGCTCTCTCGCAAGGCCTGGAACTATCTTCTGAGCCCCTCTCTGTGGACACCTCTCTTGTCCTCAGATGTATTGACATTTTGGATGCTTCTCAATTAATAGATGATTTGGTTCTTACCTTAGATAAAAATCTATCTATCTTACACATGTTGTCTTTTAATGATTGGGTCAAGATTCTAGCTACCCTGAACAAGGACTCCAAAGATGGGGTTAATATGATTTCCCATTACGTAGCCCAGTTACCTATACTTTCTGTATAATATCAGCAAGAGCTAGCCCTATTTTATTCTTCTGGGGCTGAATTATCTAACTTTTTGAACAAATTATGTGACCTCAATCCATCTTTTATTTGTACCCCTACTGCTCCAGCTGTCCCTTAACCCAGTGGTATCTTCTATAGAGATATTGTGGCACTTGAAGCTATCAAGGAATTTTAGAATAATCTTTGCTCCCTTAGTGACTCTAACCTCTTAGAAATGGTACCCAAAGTATCCAATTTTTTTCCTTTCCTACTAGTTAGAAAAATTGAAATTGAATCCTTTGGTGTGGACCATTAGCTCTGGGCTCTACCCAACAAAGCCTTTGTGGCACCAATTCTTACTGAAATGTAGGTATATCTGGCTAATCTTCGTGCCTCCTCTGTTGAGGACTGTAGACTCAGGAGTCTGAAAGGAGGATAGTTCTTAGACAAAGGGGAACTCATTAAAGCCCCCTTCAACTTTAACCTTATTGACCACTCCAAATGATCTTCCAATATAGGTCTATACATTCAAACAAAAGGGAACATGGAGTTTGCTAAAAGTAATCCTGATTTGTACACAAAATCCATTTGGAATGTTTTTTGACCATATGTTAAATGTGCTTGTAAATTTCTTGACCCAAAAGCATCGTGCGAATCCATTATGTGGTTTGACCATGCTATCTTGTTTATCCTCAACCATCTGGACCAGCTCATTCCCAAAAGCCAGTGGACTTCCATCTATCCCTTATCTGTTCTTGATTAGGTGGCCAAGCTAACAAGTAGTAATTGCTCAAATTTCTCTCAACATCTTTCGTGGGCTTATGCTGGATATCCTCAAAAAACTAAAATTAGATGAACCTGGGACATATTTGTCTACTTATACAAACTACAAAGATGTTAAGATTATCACTGGTGCTACCCCCAATCATTCACTTCATTTTTGACACCTACCTCTTCCTCTAATTTAATAGAGGAAAATCCCATAGCTACACTAGGGGAAAGGAACTTATATTTGTTACACGCATGCAAGAACATCCGCATCTCCAACAACAACTGCATTATAGCTTCCTAGACTTGATTGCTTGATGGAAGTAAAATTTTTTTATACAAATTCATGAATTCAAAATTTTGGCAATAACAAGGAACTCAGATTAGCAGCTCATGACATGTCACCAATTTTTTAGTTTTCTTGGTTTGATGTGTTTTCTTCATTTATTTGGTGATGCAGCATTTAGTTTGAATTTTGACTGACTCAAAAAATTACACCATTGCATAATTTATCCTGGGACCAAGCAAGTAATTGATCCTTAAATACATCACTATGAGAATTTAACACATAAGACATTCGGAGAGAGCATGTGGCCCCCAAGTTAATGCCCCCACTTAGATGCTAAAAAGGAGAAAGTGAAAGTGTGTGGATTCCAAGTTATCCTACTATTAAACAATGGATCAGAAAGTTTAAAAAAGTAATTTATTGTGGATGTTCTCTCTCTCTCTCTCTCTCTCTCTCTCTCTCTCTCTCTCTCTCTCTCTCTCTCTCTCTCTCTCTCTCTCTCTCTCTCTCTCTCTCTCTCTCTCTCTCTCTCTCTCTCTCTCTCTCTCTCTCTCTCTCTCTCTCTCTCTCTCTCACAGACACACACACACACACACACACACAATAACATGAGGTCTTTCAACTGACTCTTCTATTAAATTTGACAAAAAGAAGCCGGGCTGATAAGTATTTTGGGATCCCCTCATCTACATCTCTATTAAACCGCCCATTACATGATCACACAAACAGCTGTCGCAGTAAAAGCAGGTGTTTGGACGCTCTGCTAAAGGCAAGATACGAGTCACCAAGACTAACCCATACTCCCGGGTGCGTGGAGTACTGTTAAAATATCCTCTTACTAGATGACCATAACTACAATACAAAAAACTCTTATGAGGTGGAAGGAATTGGGCTAGCAGGTATAACCGCTCAGAAAAACCTGGCTTCAATGAATGTTCTATGTAATAATACTTGGGCCCTAGGCCCAGAGCCTCAGTTACCATCGCCAATCTGATATTGTTCCTAAAATGCTCGCGACCCCAAAGGGTTACACGAGTCACTCGATTCTGATATGACCACCATTTAGTTTGGGAAACAGAGGTTCCTAATTGTGGGAATAGATGAAGTTCATAACGGAGTAAAGTAGCTCTCCGAGTAGATTCACCTGATTGATAAAGGTGTGTTGTTGCTATGGAAAAAACCAGTTCTCGATTGTAGGCCATTATTGGATAAACACACCTGAGGAGCAAATAAACGGATATGTAAATTACTTGAGTACAGTTACTCCTTACTATTACCTTGGACGTGGTTATGTATAAATTTCATCTGGCTTTTATAGACCCACCTTTTGACTTCGAGACAGAATTGGAAATAATAAATGATCACAAAAAAGTGATGTTGCTATGTAGTGTATCTCACACTGTTAAGATCATGGGAGGTATAATGTACCCTAGTGGAAGGCTGCATGACTTAAGATAATTGTAAGGTTCTGTTGAATTGATAACGGGGTGTGTGTGATCAACCTGGGCTAGGTACAAAAAGCTCGTAAGGTGTTTCCAACCGGGTATCGACCGCATAAGTTTTTTAGGTTGGTAGTCATAGTGTGACTTGGTACTATAGGACTTCACCTTGCTTTAAATTTAAAAAAATCTCTCTATACACTCAGTTTCGTTTTAAAGCTTCTCTGCATTTGTGTCGGGCTTCCTGCAACACGCCACTGCCCGTGCTAGGGTTGAGTTGGCAGGTGATTGTAGCAACGAGTGTTGGGGCGACTTGGTCTAGATCAACTGGATCTTCTGCTGGGGATAATCCCGGAGTATCTGGCCTGTATGGGTGCCTATTGAACTGAATAGGCTAAAAAGGTTATTTTGTATATACTGAGTACTGGCTGCCTATTGGACTAAATCGGCTAAAAAGGTTATTTTGTATATACTGAGTATTGGCTGCCTATTGGACTGAATCGGCTAAAAAGGTTATTTTGTATATACTGAGTACTGGCTGCCTATTGGACTGAATCGGCTAAAAAGGTTATTTTGTATATACTGAGTTCTTTTTACCAGTTGCCTATTGGACTGAATCGGCTAAAAAGGTTATTTTGTATATACTGAGTACTGGCTTCTAGTATGGTGCCCTATATGTTGACTGCACATATCGGACTGAGGTTGAATAAAAGCAAGTTTCTAATTTACTGGTTTTTTTCATCATCATCATATGCTAGGAAGAATAGCCGTAGGTTCTGATTAACCTATCACTAGTTCAATGTGGTGACAGATTTCTGATGGCTGGAACCTTGGCTACTCAATTCTTTTTGCTTACCTTCTTCTGCTGGCTTCTTTTTCTCATTCAAAATATATAGGCACTTGTCCTTACCTACCATCTTGCTAGTAGGTTTGATCTCGATACTATAGGGTAAATCATATAGTGACCTTAAGTGGATCCTGGCTGGTTAATATGATGTTTTTTAACAGACATTTTTATTTTACTGATTTAACTAAAATGATACTCTGAATTTACAGATTACTTCGGAGTTATTGCCCTAGTTTCTGATATTTGATAGGAATGAATGCATTATATGGTAGATGAGTATGGCATATAGTTCCCTCTATCTGGGCATGACCGGAGGATTTTTTTCGGACTGAGTCTAAGTTGGCTCACTATGACTAAGTAGTCCAATATATTGTATTATACATTTTTTAGCTGGCATATGGCAGCAGTAGGAGTGACATAACATAATAGTAAGGATTTTTGGGAATAATGGTTATGAAGTTTCTCTAAGAAAGGGGTATCTCCGTTAGGTAATAAGTGGTAAATATTAAAAGTTTTTTTTGGGGATATCCCTGCCCGATTATAAAACTAGTTCGGAATAAAAGGTTCTATTACAAATGTTGTTGATATACAAGGAAGTGGGTAGTTTTGATCTGGCTTGAGACTACTTCAAATGGAATATAAGTCACTCTTATCTAGTTAAGGATGAAGTTCTAGTAAAACTTTTTTTTCTACTTAAACTCCTTTAAAAACTTAAGATTGGTAAAAAAAATGCTTTTTGAGAAAAAATAAATCAGAATTTATGTCTGCTCTATGGGGTTCGGTACCGTCTATCAGATTGGCAGAAAAGCCAAGGATCTTTGTTGTTTTAAAGAAAAACCTTTTTTATCAAAAAGAACAAATTACAAGTTAAGAACTATGTTTTTATTATGGTGACATTGATAACAACTAGAATGCCCAGCATCACCTGCGTACAGTCACGTGCTAACGAACTGTTTTCTTGTGGCTATGGGTGCAGGTGAGGGCTACCTTCCTTGATTAAAATGTCCAGTTCTTAACAAATGGTGGATCTCTTAGTGTGACGCAAAATTTCCCAGACTTTGGGTTTATGGATTCTTGAGCTGTATTTTGTTATCTTCATTACCTTGTACAAAATTTATTTTCAACTGCAAATAAATTATTGTGCAAAGCCACTGTTCTTTTCTAGAATTGTTAGTATATGAATAGTTAGTGTTCATTTGCGTATATATATATATATATATATATTAGAACTGCTACACACACAATAAACACAAAAGAGAGATTGACTTGATAGTTTTTCTCTCAGACAATGACTCTAGAAACTTTCGCCTATGATAGTATAATGTTTATACTCTAATAGGCTGGGGTGCTATCACACAGTCTTTGTGTTTCTTTTAACCTGACTGGTGATAAGGTTTCTAGCACTACCATTCCACTTTATATTCATTTTTCTCACTTTACTTTAAATACTATCATTTACATAATCTATTACTTCTATTAACCAGGTCGTGGGAAAGCTCACTGCAAGAATGAAAGTCTGCTCTGATGCAGAAAAAAGAGCTCTGATTTCAAAGAAATTACTTCTAGCTAAAGAGATAGAAAAGACCTTCCCTTGTATCTCACATAGGACTAGGCCTTATCTTCATAGGGCTATAAAATTCAAAAAGATGTAACTCTTTGTATTAGATCTTCAGGTCTATAGTCCTCTTCCTAGACTATGGAATTCTAACTAATGATAATTTTGCAGATTGTTTCCCTTTCCCAAGGACTGGCTCTTCCTATGGAACCCCTTTCCCTTGCCTCTCTTCTTGTACTAAAATGTATACAAGATAGAGAAGTTTCTGCCCTAATTTATGATGCTTCGAAGGAGTCTAGTCTATCTCTTGTCCAGCTGATTTCATTTGACCTATGGGTTAAAGTACTAGCTCTCCTTGTAAAAAATAAATCTGATGGTATCAACCTTTTGATGGAATTTACTTCGAATTTGGCCGGACTTTCCAAAGCACATATTCAAGACTTAGCCTCTTTTTCTTCCAAAGGTTCTGAACTGTCCAATCTTCTTAGAAAATTTTGTGGGCTTAGTCCGATCTTTGTTACTGCTCCCTCTACGCCTATTGTCCCTCCATCGAATAGCCTCTTCTGTAGAGATGCGGCCGCTTTAGAAGCAGTAAAGGAATTTCAGCAAGACCTTTGTTCACTCAGTGAAGCTTAGCTTTTGGACATGGTACCGAAAGTTTCTAGGGCCTTTCCTTTTTTACCGTCACGACAAGTTGAGGTAGAATCCTTGGGAGTAGAGCACAGGCTATGGATGTTTCCGAATAAATGATTTCTTGCACCCATATCCATGGAAACCTGGGTCTTCCTTGCCAACTTGGCCCTTGTTACTATTGAGGAATGCAAACTTAAAGTTCTGAAAGGGATCCAGCTGTTGGACAAAGGGGATCTGATTACTTTCAATATGAGTTTCCTTGATGATAAAAAATGTAGTTCGAATACACGGCTATATGCAAGAACTAAAGGAGTGATGACCTTTAGTAAAAGCAATGCTGATTACTACATCGAGACAGTGTGGAATGTGTTCAGGCCTTACCTTAAGTGTGCTTGCAGATTCTTAGACCCCAAATCTTCTTGCGAGTCAAGCATAATTTGGTTTGACCATGCTATTTGGTATGCCCTCAACAATCTGCCTAGTATCTTTCTTGATAAAACAGAAGAATTTCACCTTTCCCTCTTTTGCTCTTGGCTTGGTGGACAAGCGAAGGATCTGGTCTTAGCTCAAATTGCCTTTATTCAGTATAGATCAATTATGCGTGACACACTTGAAGAGCTTGGATCTGATGGATGTGGGACTCTGCTAACCACTTATGGCGGCTTTAAAGGTATGAAAAGTATAGTTGACCAAATTAAACTGAATATTGAAGAGGATGAATCTCAAGTTTCCAAACGTCCTAATACTCTTGTCTCTCCAGCGGCGTCTTACACCTCTTTCTTAACTCCCTCCTCGAGTGAATCTGTGTTTGGAAGAGGGAGAGGTAGAAGTTATGTGAGAGGTAGGGGAAGAAACCTACCTGTCAGAACTCTTTTGGATATGTAATATGCAGGCTCGAAGGATTTCTTGCGGAAGACGGTACCTACCTCCAAAGGAAGAAGTGTGTAACAGGATTTTCTCACATTGCTTGTTTACAAGGAAAATTTTGGATTTCTTTACTCCCCAAGCTGTCTTTGCAGAATATTTTGGACATATTTTTGGGTCGAATTTATTACTAAAGGATGTGATGATTGGTTGGAAATACTCACTGCCTATTAAGAATCTTTTTTATTCCAATGAGTTTCTCCATAATAATGAGATACCTATCTGCTCTTGTCATCTATTTCAAAAATTCCGTAAAAACTTCACTGATTTTGGTTTACACGTTTGTACATCTAACTTAGAAATCATTTCGGATCCTCAAGTAAGGAGTCTCTTGAGTAATGGCTTTAATCATATTCCTCCTTTTCCGCTAAATCCTCAAAGTGCCTTATCAGCGCTACTTGAATGCTTGGCCGACTTGGCCTTAAAACTCCAACTGGAGGAGGAAGTTCACTTCGAACTTACATCAACACTCAAAAGAATTTTTTGGAAAAAGATCGGTCTTTTACCACAAGTATGGCTAAGCACTGATACTACCTGTCTTACGCCAAAAATAAAGACCTCTATCTATGATATTAAAAAGAAATGGCTCATTATTGGCCTAGATAAAGCCTCAAACACTGCATCCTTTATATGTAAAAAATTGGCATTTGAGGCTATCAGTTCAAGACTTAATAGTAATGACTTTCTTAAACTTGATTACTCTCCGCTTTGCGTAGCTACAACATTAAACAATGAATTATCAGGACTTGGTTATAGTCCTGAATCTCTAAAAATTCATGTACTCTTCCCAACATATAAGAATCATAAGCATAAATTTAGATGGATTTTTGACGCTTCAAAAAGCCTGTTCTCTTGTGTTACGAATGATATCACCCACTGCTTAAATTTTGTCCTCCTAGAAATCAAAAATATCTGTGCCATCAAACACAGAGATATAAAGAGATTCAAAAATGTAGATTATTGCCCTTTTTGGGTCATAAAACGCAGCTGAGGTGTTTATCAACCTCCCAGAAAGCATTTACTCTATCTTCACGGCAGACATAACTCAATGCTATGAAAATATCCCTTTAGATGGGCCATTTGGGATTATTTATACCTTATCGTGTCTTATAAAGATTGCCTTTGCCCACAGAAAGGAACTTGGGTATACACGCATCTCACAAAAAGGGAATAAAGGATGGGTAAAAAAATCGAATAAATCTGCACCTTTCATCTTTAAAGAGGAAGATCTATATAAGTATATCTTTTGGCTACTAAATAACAGTTGTATCCAATTAGGTAATATTTTCTACAAACAAACTCTAGGGATCCCAATGGGTTTTGCATGCTCTCCGATTATGTGTAATCTTTATCTCTGTTACTTCGAATATCAATGGCTCCTAAAAATATTAAATAACCCAGCAAGTAATTCGTTACTCACACACTTTGCACATTCATTCAGATTTATGGATGACCTATGTAGCATCAACAACCCCATATTTGAGATTACTCTTAAAGATATTTATCCACCTTGCTTAAGTATTGAACCTACATTCTCTGAGAGAGTACTATGGCAGGATAAATGGATCATTTCTAGAACACACTTCCTGAATATTGAGTTTACTTTAACTTCCCCATTTTTGGGAAACTTTTATACTCGTTTTTTTTGGAAAAGATAAAAGCTTAAGCTTGTGTCCTCTGAATTTACGAAGAAAAAAAGCAATAGACCGTACAAAAATTCTCTACACACTTGTCTAGGAACGCTTTTTCTTATAATGTATGCCTCTTCCAACTGTTTTAGAGCATATGAAGAGATCGAAACTTTGATTACCAAGTTCATTAAGAATGGGTTTACAAAAAAAAACCTTGTTGCATGCATCTGCAACTCCTTAGAAAAACACAATTGGACCTACCTTAAGTTTGACTTACAAAATCTGATAAGTCTACTTAAATCAGAATGAATCTAACCTCAACATAGCTTGTTGGAAACTAATACAAACACTTCTTGAGGTGGTAGGCCCCTATTCTATGGGGTCTACTACCTCATAGGATAAGGTTCCTAGGAATGGGTGGGCACACACACACACACACACACACAAAATAACATGAGGTCTTTCAACTGACTCTTCTATTAAATTTGACAAAGAGAAGCCGGGCTGATAAGTATTTTGGGATCCCCTCATCTACATCTCTATTAAACCGCCCATTACATGATCACACAAACAACTATCGCAGTAAAAGCAGGTGTTTGGACGCTCTGCTAAAGGCAAGATACGAGTCGCCAAGACTAACCCATACTCCCGGGTGCGTGGAGTACTGTTAAAACATCCTCTTAATAGATGACTATAACTACGATACAAAAAGATCTTATGAGGTGGAAGGAATTGGGCTAGCAAGTATAACTGCTCAGAAAAACATGGCTTCAATGAATGTTCTATGTAATAATACTGTGGCCTTAGGCCCAGAGCTCACGACCCCAAAGGGTTACACGAGTCACTCGGTTCTGATATGACCACCATTTACTTTGGGAAACAGAGGTTCCTAATTGCGGGAATAGATGAAGTTCATAACGGAGTAAAGTAGCTCTCTGAGTAGATTCACCTGATTGATAAAGGTGTGTTGTTGCTATGGAAAAAACCAGTTCTCGATGTAGGCCATTATTGGATAAACACACCTAAGGAGCAAATAAACGGATATGTAAATTACTTGAGTACAGTTACTCCTTACTGTTACCTTGGACGTGGTTATTTATAAATGTCATCTGGCTTTTATAGACCCACCTTTTGACTTCGAGACAGAATTGGAAATAATAAATGATCACAAAAAAGTGTTGTTGCTATGTAGTGTATCTCACACCGTTAAGATCATGGCAGGTATACTCTACCCTAGTGGAAGGCTTCATGACTTAAGCTAATTGTAAGGTTCTGTTGAATTGATAACGGGGTGTGTGTGATCAACCTGGGCTAGGTACAAAAATCTCGTAAGGTGTTTCGAACCGGGTATCAACCGCACAAGGTTTTCAGGTTGGTAGTCATAGTGTGACTTGGTACTATAGGACTTCACCTTGCTTTAAATTTAAAAAAATCTCTCTATACACTCAGTAGCGTTTTAAAGCTTCTCTGCATTTGTTTCGGGCTTCCTGCAACACGCCACTGCCCGTGCTAGGGTTGAGTTGGCAGGTGATTGTAGCAACGAGTGTTGGGGCAACTTGTTCTAGATCAACCGGATCTTCTACTGGGGATAATCCCGGAGTATCTGGCCGGTATGGGCGCTCTCTAGTGCGGTAGCTGGTCCGAGTTAGTGGCGGATCTGCTCCCGATTTGCTTCAGCAAGTATAAATGCCTCTTAAAAAGTGAGTACTCTTACTCACTTAGCATCGTGTTGTATTCACCTGTGCGTGCATTCTATATTGTGTGGGTTAGAACGTATTTTCTACTGTGTGCTCAATCATGCCGAAAAAGAATGGGAAGGAGATTGTGGAAGCTTCTTCGTCTCCTTATCTACAGGTTAAACAAAAATTCTTTCTTGCTCTCGAGAATGTCTAAAAATATTGTGAAGCTTTGCTGAGACTGTTTTGAGAAGCTCTAAAAAAACCAATAATTATTTTTTTTAAATAACCCTGTTCCGGATACTGACCTTTTCTTGTGTATGGGGTGTAATATGAGCTGTAAGATTGGTTTGCTTTGGGAATGATGCAAGTTATGGTTCTCTTTGACTAATGTTGTAAGGGTCCGTGAAATAAGCGGAATGGGAAATAAAAAACTAGTTCTGTAAGCTACTTTTTTTTGGATGGGATAACTCTCACCCTATCGGCTAAGGAATAATATGACTTGAGCATGTCTAAATATATGGCATGATTTAGGATCGGATTGCATTATGTTTGTTTGGAAATGGTAAGGTTAGCTGGTGATTATTCAATTTTTATATAAAAAAAAGCTACTTGATGTATGTATAGCTGGTCTTTGCATAGAGCCAGAAATTCACAAATATTTTTTAAAAAGCTAAAAAAACAGTGAGCAAGTAATGTCCGAGAACTATTTCAGTTGTAATACTAAGGAGGTCGGAGTACACTATGTACATGGGCTGAGCTCAGACTGATTCAATTCATAGTACTGGTACCGAAGTTTCGGAATTGTCTAAAGAGACTTTGAATAAACTGAAGACTGTTTTTAGATTTGTTGCCATATTGGATGATACTCGGAAGATATTATATGTGTTTTTTACTCGCTCGTTTTTTTCGTATTACAGCACAAGATGGAAGATGAGTGAAAGTTTCCTTTGCTAATCACAGATTCAGCCTATTGACAGATTTATGCTGGCTGAGACTGTTTGACCTTGGGTAATTCAAAATAATAAGATTGAAAGTATACTTATAAATTAAACACAAAACAGTGAGCTGATGGTTCTGTTACCTTGGTAAGTTGGAATACCGATGTGATGTAGTGCTCTAGGTAAGGTAAAAAATTCTGGACTGATTTCGTTGTTCTTACTGAATCGACAAAAGGTTATTCTAAAATTACTGATTACTGGTGTCAAAAGGTTATGTAGGTTTTGCATACCCGATTGTACGAGTAAATAATGTTTTCTCAACTTAACTCGACCATTTTTTACAAGTTAGACTGATCTTTTTTACCACTTGCCTATTGGACTGAATCGGCTAAAAAGGTTATTTTGTATATACTGAGTACTGGCTTCTGGTATGGTGCCCTATATGCTGACTGCACATATCGGACTGAGGTTGAATAAAAGCAAGTTTCTAATTTACTGGTTTTTTTCATCATCATCATATGCTAGGAAGAATAGCGGTAGGTTCTGATTAACCTATCACTAGTTCAATGTGTTGACAGATTTCTGATGGCTGGAACCTTGGCTACTCAATTCTTTTTGCTTACCTTCTTCTGTGGGCTTCTTTTTCTCATTCAAAATATATAGGCACTTGTCCTTACCTACCATCTTGCTAGTAGGTTTGATCTCGATACTATAGGGTAAATCATATAGTGACCTTAAGTGGATCCTGGCTGGTTAATCTGATGTTTTTTAAGAGACGTTTTTATTTTACTGATTTAACTAAAATGATACTCTGAATTTACAGATTACTTCGGAGTTATTGCCCTAGTTTCTGATATTTGATAGGAATGAATGCATTATATGGTAGATGAGTATGGCATATAGTTCCCTCTATTTGGGCATGACCGGAGGATTTTTTTTGGACTGAGTCTAAGTTGGCTCACTATGACTAAGTATTCCAATATATTGTAGTATACATTTGTTAGCTGGCATATGGCAGCAGTAGGAGTGACATAACATAATAGTAAGGATTTTTGGGAATAATGACTATGAAATTTCTCTAAGAAAGGGGTATCTCCGTTAGGTAATAAGTGGTAAATATTAAAAGTTTTTTTTGGGGATATCCCAGCCCGATTATATAACTAGTTCGGAATAAAAGGTTCTATTACAAATGTTGTTGATATACAAGGAAGTGGGTAGTTTTGATCTGGCTTGAGACTACTTCAAATGGAATATAAGTCACTCTTATCTAGTTAAGGATGCAGTTCTAGTAAAACTTCTTTTTCTACTTAAACTCCTTTAAAACCTTAAGATTGGTTTAAAAAATGCTTTTTGAGAAAAAATAAATCTGAATTTATGGCTGCTCTATGGGGTTGGGTACTGTCTGTATCAAATTGGCAAAAAAGCCAAGGATCTTCGTTGTTTTTGAAAAAAACCTTTTTTATCAAAAAGAACAAATTACAAGTTAAGAACTATGTTTTTTTTATGGTGACATGGATAACAACTTGGATGCCCAACATCACCTGCGTATAGTCACGTGCTAACGAACTATTTTCTTGTGGCTATGGGTGCAGGTGAGGGCTACCTTCCTTGATTAGAATGTCCAGTTCTTAACAAATGGTGGATCTCTTAGTGTGACACAAAAATTCCCAGACTTTGGGTTTATGGATTCTTGAGCTGTATTTTGTTATCTTCATTACCTTGTACAAAATTTATTTTCAACTGCAAATAAATTATTCTGCAAAGCCACTATACTTTTCTAGAATTGTTAGTCTGTGAACAGTTAGTGTTCGTTTGCGTATATATATATAAATTTAGAACTGCTACACACACACACACACACACACACACACACACACACACACACACACACACACACTTGTAGGCCTAGTAGCTAGGATTTTTTTATTTTTAAGGAAATGCCTAGCTCTATATGCAACTCTGGCTCTTTTCAACGTTTTGGCTCTGAAAATATGTAGCTCAATACCTTCCACCTTCCTCCTACCGATTTGTTGAGGAAATCTTATGGTAATTGTTGTCGTACCTGCTTCTTTTGAACCAAGACTTTGAGGTCTTTTAACATTGCTTGCATGGTTAAGGATGTGTGATGTGGCAATCGCCTCATAATACTTACCTGTCTAAATTAAGTTCTTTCTAAAACCCAAGGACACATGGTGGTGTCGCACAAGCTAATAACCTAGACTTCGTGGGAACTATCCCCCTATAATCACTACAACAAAAAAGGGGGTTATCGACGTATATAGAGACGCTTATCGTCGCTATACGCATCGATATATGCGTCCTGTGAATCTGTCGCAAAGAGCGTCGATATACGCGTGGAAAGGCTTTCCGAGCGACGCGTATAGCGACATGTATATCGACGCGTATATAGACGGGTATAGCGACGACTATAACAGTAAAAAAAATTTCTTGGCAGAGGGTAGGTAGCCTGGCCTGTGCCCAATGAAAAGATGGACAAAGGCACCATTGCCAGACTTCCTGCCATCTGCCCAAGAAAGCGAGCAGCACCAAAATCAACCGTGCTCCCGCAAAAATTTCGGCAGAGTTCCCTTCGTTTTTACATAAACTTTTTCAAAAAAAAATAATCATGTATACGCCTCCTACATGCTATCCATGTAGGATCTCACATGAGATTTAAGGTCAATGACTATAACGAACCATAACCATAACTTAAAAGCATAACCATAACCATAACTTAAAAGCATAACCATAACCGACCAATATAATCACTTTGATCATAACCAGAAACAAAATTAACAATAACCATAAGCATAACCAGAAAGTTAAACATAACCATAAACAAAACCTGAACCATAACTATGTCTATACAAGAATAAGAGAAATAACCATGTCTATACAATGACAATGACAACAACCATAACCATAAGGAAAACAATAACTGTCTGAACAATAATCATAACCATATATATATGTCTATACAAAAGGAGACACAGAAGCATGTCTGTGTCTCACAAAGCATATATATGAAATCCGGGCCACTGATGACTAGGCGTCACAACCTGCACATAGGACAACTCACAAAATTAGTATTCACATATACTTACTTAATTAAATCAACTCACACATATTAACGTCTCACCTCAAGCGATCAACGAGATTGTAAGGCCGCCCAGTCTACAGGCTCTCCTGAAGCATCAAGATCATTCAATACTTCATAGATACCTTTGCGATATCCATCTGACTCCTCCTGACGTGTCGGGGCTCGATGCATCGCAAGATTCTGCGTTTATACAAAAATCAGAGTAATAATAATACATGATTCATCGCGTTTTAAAAAATGCCATAGTTAAGATTGGATTAGAAACTCACAAACTCATAGCGAAAGGTGTCAAAGCCTCCGCTGCTAAGATGAGATGTCTCCCTGGTCATCTGTCTTATCTGCGCAGCCTCACACTGCTGTCTGAACCGCGTGGCCGCTGTCCGCTCATCCTTCCTGATCTGAAGCCACGTCTCGTGTGGGATGCCTAAAGCCTTCGACGAGCCGATCCTGAAAGCCTTCCAAGCTGCATCTCGTCGATGTTTCACGGTGTCCCGTGCAACACCCTTGATCTAGCTCCTCGGAACAACGTCAGAACTCGGAGCAGGCTGGTACACTCTCAGGATGGTCTCCACTATGTAATTGACTTTGTCCTTTTCCTGCTGATCCAAGACGTCAGAAGGCTGGTCGAAAACAGTAACTCCGCGAGCTGGCGAATCCGCTGTCTCATCTCAGCCCCGACTCTATCCATGTCAACAGAACCATCTGGCCGTACAGTATAGATCTTGGAGGCACTAGGATCGTGTGCCCCCCAAGGTGTCCGAGGTGTGCCAAGAGGTGTGTCGAGAGGTGTGCCTGGGTAGGACGGGGGTCGTGAGCGAGGAGGGGTCGAAGCATCTGTGGACCCTCCTCCACAGCAACCACCACCTCCACTTGACGATCGCCGAGATCGGCGAGTGCACCTGTGCTATGGAGATGAGGACGTACCCGCCCAGGTGTACATAGCAATGCATGTAGCGGGCAAAACCCCTTTGCCTCTTTTAGTTCCATAGTCTCTTCAACATCCTACGGCTACCTACGGCTTGTGTAGTTGACGTTAATTCAAACCCATTGACCTACGGCTTGCCATACACGCTCTTGACATTGCCTAAAGACTACCTAATCATCTACGGATGGTTTCAGAAGGCATAGAAGCCATTTCCGAAGTTTGTTTGCGGTTTTTCATAGAAAAACGCAACCAGATTTGACCTACGACTTGTGTATTTGGCGTTTCTTCTATCCGTTTGACCTACACGCTCTTAACATACACGCTCTTGACATTGCCTAAAGACTACCTAATCATCTACGGATGGTTTCAGAAGGCAT
The DNA here is from genome assembly GCF_014529385.1 of Adiantum capillus-veneris. Classification (NCBI taxonomy): domain Eukaryota; kingdom Viridiplantae; phylum Streptophyta; class Polypodiopsida; order Polypodiales; family Pteridaceae; genus Adiantum; species Adiantum capillus-veneris. The sequence goes on from NC_140932.1 coordinate 136,736,797, forward strand.
AGAAGCCATTTCCGAAGTTCGTTTGCATTTTTTCATAGAAAAACGCAACCGGATTTGACCTACGACTTGTGTATTTGGCGTTTCTTCTATCCGTTTGACCTACAGCTTGCCATACGCGCTCTTGACACTGCCTAAAGACTACCTAATCATCTACGGATGGTTTCAGAAGGCATAGAAGCCATTTCCGAAGTCCGTTTGCGTTTTTCGTAGAAAAACGCAACCGGATTTGACCTACGGCTTGTGTATTTAGCGTTTCTTTGATCCGTTTGACCTACGGCTTGCCATACCTGCTCTTGACATTGCCTAAAGACTACCTAATCGTCTACGGATGGTTTCAGAAGGCATAGAATCCATTTCCGAAGTCCGTTTGCATTTTTCCCTAGAAAAACGCAACTGGATTTGACCTACAGCTTGTGTGTTTGGCGTTTCTTTGATCCGTTTGACCTACGGCTTGCCATACGCGCTCTTGACATTGCCTGAAGACTACCTAATCGTCTACGGATGGTTTCAAAAGGCATAGAAGCCATTTTTGAAGTCCGTTTGCGTTTTTTCGTAGAAAAACGCAACCGGATTTGACCTACGGCTTGTGTATTTGGCATTTCTTCTATCCGTTAGACCTACGGCTTGCCATACGCGCTCTTGAAATTTCCTAAAGATTACCTAATCGTCTACGGATGGTTTCAGAAGGCATAGAAGCCATTTTCGAAGTCCGTTTGCGTTTTTTCGTAGAAAAACGTAACTGGATTTAACCTACGGCTTGTGTATTTGGCGTTTCTTTGATCCGTTTGACCTACGGCTTGCCATACGCGCTCTTGACATTGCCTAAAGACTACTTAATCGTCTACGGATGGTTTCAAAGGGCATAGAAGCCATTTTCGAAGTCCGTTTGCGTTTTTTCGTAGAAAAACGCAATCGGATTTGACCTACGGCTTGTGTATTTGGCGTTTCTTCTATCCGTTAGACCTACGGCTTTCCATACGCGCTCTTGAAATTTCCTAAAGATTACCTAATCGTCTACCGATGGTTTCAGAAGGCATAGAAGCCATTTTCGAAGTCCGTTTGCGTTTTTTCGTAGAAAAACGCAACCGGATTTGACCTACGGCTTGTGTATTTGGTGTTTCTTTGATCCGTTTGACCTACGGCTTGCCATACGCGCTCTTGACATTGCCTAAAGACTACCTAATCATCTACGGATGGTTTCAGAAGGCATAGAAGCCATTTTCGAAGTCCGTTTGTGTTTTTCCGTAGAAAAACGCAACCGGATTTGACCTACGGCTTGTGTATTTGGCGTTTCTTCTATCCATTTGCCCTACGGCTTGTATATGCGCTCTTGACATTGCCTAAAGACTACCTAATCATCTACAGATGGTTTCAGAAGGCATAGAAGCCATTTCTGAAGTCCGTTTACGTTTTTCTGTAGAAAAACGCAACCGGATTTGACCTACGGCTTGTGTATTTGGTGTTTCTTCTATCCGTTAGACCTACCGCTTGCCATACACGCTCTTGACATTGCCTAAAGACTACCTAATCGTCTATGGATGGTTTCAGAAGGCATAGAAGCCATTTCCGAAGTCCGTTTGCATTTTTCCGTAGAAAAACGCAACCGGATTTGACCTACAGCTTGTGTATTTGGCGTTTCTTCTATCCGTTTGACCTAACGCTTGCCATACGCACTCTTGACGTTGTCTAAAGACTACCTAATCGTCTATGGATGGTTTCAGAAGGCATAGAAGCCATTTTCGAAGTCCGTTTGCGTTTTTTCGTAGAAAAACGCAACCGGATTTGACCTACGGCTTGTGTATTTGGTGTTTCTTTGATCCGTTTGACCTACGGCTTGCCATACGCGCTCTTGACATTGCGTAAAGACTACCTTATCGTCTACGGATGGTTTCAGAAGGCATAGAAGCCATTTTCGAAGTCCGTTTGTGTTTTTCCGTAGAAAAACGCAACCGGATTTGACCTACGGCTTGTGTATTTGGCGTTTCTTCTATCCATTTGACCTACGGCTTGTATATGCGCTCTTGGTATTGCCTAAAGACTACCTAATCATCTACGGATGGTTTCAGAAGGCATAGAAGCCATTTCCGAAGTCCGTTTGCGTTTTTCCATAGAAAATTGTAACCGGATTTGACCTACGGCTTGTGTATTTGGCGTTTCTTCTATCCGTTAGACCTACGGCTTGCCATACACGCTGTTGACATTGCCTAAAGACTACCTAATCATCTATGGATGGTTTTAGAAGGCATAGAAGCTATTTCCGAAGTCCGTTTGCATTTTTTGGTAGAAAAACGCAACCGGATTTGACCTACGGCTTGTGTATTTGGCGTTTCTTCTATCCGTTTGACCTACGGCTTTCCATACGCGCTCTTGAAATTGCCTAAAGACTACCTAATCGTCTACGGATGGTTTCAAAAGGCATAGAAGCCATTTTCGAAGTCCGTTTGCGTTTTTCCGTTTGCGTTTTTCCGTAGAAAAACGCAACCGGATTTGACCTACGGCGTGTGTATTTGATGTTTCCTCTATCCGTTTGACCTACGGCTTGCCATAGGCGCTCTTGACATTGCCTAAAGACTACCTAATCGTCTACGGATGGTTTCAGAAGGCATAGAAGCCATTTCCGAAGTCCGTTTACATTTTTCTGTAGAAAAACGCAACCGGATTTGACCTACGTCATGTGTATTTGACGTTAATTCAAACCCATTGACCTACGGCTTGCCATACGCGCTATTGACATTGCTTTAAGACTACCTTATAATGAACTACGGATGGTTTCAGCTACCTGTTTTAGCTTCTTAGTCCACACCCAGCAGTTTAGGCTTCCATAATATGTTATTTTATCATTTTGTTATTCTAACCTAGTATCAATCTACCACATTGTAACTTTCTGGTCTCATAGGTCACTTTGGCCTTTTGAAGAGTTAACATAACATTTCATTTCATTTCTTTCTTTAATTTTAATTTTTTACGCAAACCATAACTCTCTCTCTCTCTCTCTCTCTCTCTCTCTCTCTCTCTCTCTCTCTCTCTCTCTAGTTTTAATTTCCTACGCACATTTTTCTCTCTTTAATTTCCTACACGCACACACACTTCTCTCTTTCTCTCTCTTTCCTACACACACACACTTCTCTCTCTCTCTCTCTCTCTCTTTCCTCACACACACCGCTCTCTATCTCTCTCTTTAATTTCCTACACGCACACACACTTCTCTCTCTCTCTCTCTCTCTCTCTCTCTCTCTCTCTCTCTCTCTCTTTCCTACACACACACACACACTTCTCTCTCTCTCTCTCTCTCTCTCTCTCTCTCTCTCTCTCTCTTTCCTACATACACACACACCGCTCTCTCTCTCTTTCTCTTTCCTACACACACACACACCGCTCTCTCTCTCTCTCTCTCTCTCTCTCTCTCTCTCTCTTTCCTACACAAACACACACACACACACACACCGCTCTCTCTCTCTCTCTCTCTTTCCTACATATACACACACACACCGCTCTCTCTCTCTCTCTCTTTCTCTTTCCTACACACACACACACTGCTCTCTCTCTCTCTCTCTCTCTCTCTCTCTCTCTCTCTCTCTCTCTTTCCTACACAAACACACAGACACACCGCGCTCTCTCTCTCTTTCCTACATATACACACACACACACACCGCTCTCTCTATCTCTTTCCTACACACACACACACACACACACACACACGATGTGGGGAGAGAGAGAGAGGGGTTAGGGGGGGAAGAGTGCCATAATACCTCGCAGCAGGTTTCGGCCAAGATCTGAGAACGCGTGCGTTGAAGGCGAAAATGGCCCCTTCGCGCGGGTTCGGCTTTTTCCCCCCAAATTACTTTCGTTGATACCGGCGTCGATATACGCATCAATATACGTGTGGGAAAAATGACCCTTCAACGCGTATATCCACGGTCATATCGACAGGCATATCGACGCGTATATCGACGGACGGTAAGTACGTCGATATGAACGTGGAAAGGCACGGGCGTCGATATATAAAGCGTCGATAACTTTGGGTTATGTTGTAGTGAATATTTACCATAGTTATTACTCTTGTGCCACCCATCATGTAAATTGAGCCTTTATCATGTTTTTGTATAGAGATACCCTCTCTCTCTCTCTCATGTACCAAAACAAAGATTGGTCCTCCGATTTCACTACTCCTACCACTATCCTTGTACCCTGGGTCATATTAAGGGTGTTTGACCCATCTCATAGATTCCATGGCTGACTTGTAGGATTTTGTGCTACTACCGAGGATCCTTAATGAATGGCTCCCTGTTGGAGACCTCTCAACTGACTGATGACGGCTACAAAATTGGTGAGGGATCTTTTGTTTCCCTTACATAACCTTGAAATACTGTTTGAATAAGTGAAATTGAGGGAGGTGTTTCTTCTTTTCTTTGGTGAAACACTTTGCATTAACATGAAACTAATGGAAAAATTTTCCTCTTCACAAGTTTTCTTTCTAGCTCACTAGTTATCATCTATGTCAGATCTTACCTAAATGTCATTTGGTGTATAAGATCCTTGTTGATTTCAACCTAAATGACCTCCACAACGCTTTTTTTTTTGTATAGGATCATTGGAATGATGACTCGTTCTTATTATATTGTAAAAAAATGAATCTAATACTGAGTCATTTTTGTACAAATCATAGTCTAGTTATCTACGGCCAGTTTTCTTTTGAATGTTATGTTCTTTTGTGTGTAAGTATTAAGTTTGAGATTTTAGCACACACTCCCTAAACACAAGGCCTTCCCAGGTAACTGGGTGGACTAGGATGCTGGCTTTATATTATTTTTTGTCTATAGGCTTTGATTGACCCATTGTCTATAATTCCTTGTTAGGTTGACAGGTGTTAGGCGATATTTCTTTGACTATAGACTAGATTCTTGCTCACGGCTATTATAGTCTTTTGGATCTGTCAGTTTTAGGTTGCATATTAATCCAAATTTACTCACCCATGTCTAATTAATTTAATTCTTGTGTCATCAGGAACATACTACCCTTAAAGGGATTACTTGTATATGGATCTTATCTACAACCCCAAGAAACATGCAAAATCCATGAAAGATTATAAAAGACATTCACATTGTTTTTTACTGGTTGACAAAGCCTTAAAACTCCTACTAAAGTACAATCTTCATTAGTGGATATTGTTTTGATGAGACTTCCTTCACTTTCTTCATGGACTTTTAATGTGGTACATCTCTTTGAACTTTAGACTTGACATTTTTACTCTCCTCAACTTGATGAGGCAATAGGCCCATACTCAATGGGCCTACTGCCTTATGGCATTGAGTATGTTTCCTGGGTAAGGATGGGCACACCCACACACACACACACTTGGTCACTTCAACTTGGCTTCAATTGCTACTTCTAGCTACAATATGCTAGTTCCCTTTACCCATTCTTGAATTGTTTTTAAGTAACTACTTTTTCTTGCTATCTTGCAACTTTTGTAGCTGGTTTTTGCATGCTTCATAGATCTGATAGTTATATTGTCTTGAGGATAATTACCATGGGTATCTACCTTGCTATTGAAATCGGACTCTATTATGGATCTAATGGGTATACTCTTGTGTGTGATTACCATAACCTTATGGGGGTTTAAATGTCTCGGCCAATGCTTCATTGAATCATGGGAAATGCTCAGTCTCACCTTGAATAATCATTTAGTTCACAAGATTTTGTCATGAATTGCCTTGGATGCTTAGAAGTTGTCATAAAATCTAATATCTAACCAACCCAAATGATTTTCTCATATTAAATTGATCACTTAATGTGGGAGAATAAACGGGAACAAGTGTTAAGATATAGATATGTGCTTATAGATCTATCTCAACACGGGACCAATAGTAAAGGGGCCCAAATGGGAGATGGTCTATCAAGAGCAAGGCTAACCAATGGAGCATAAGACCTTAGGGTTAGCTTCATTGAAGACCTCCAATAACGTGTGTAAAAGTCCTTTGACCTTAGGTAAGCTAGGGTTGAGCTTGAGGTGGGAACCCGGCCCAAGCTCGAGGTGCTTGTCGTGCTTGAGGTGCTTGTCCTGCTTGAGGTGCTTGTCATGCTTGAGGTGCTTGAGGTGCTTGATTGGCTCCATGCTTGAGGTGCTTGACTTGGTGCATGATTAAGGTGCTTGAGGTGCCTTGAGAAGCTTGCCTGAGATGCTTGTGGGAACACCCCCTACTTCAAGTGCTTAGTCATGCTTGATGACTATGGGGCTTGCTCATCCAAAGTCAAAAAGATCCCTACAAGGAGGGGGGCGAGCCTACAAGGGGGGGGGATGAGAGAACACACACACACACACACACACACACACACACACACACACAAGGGAAGCCCCAGCTGGAAGAGGCAGCAAGGACACTTATCAAGTTCCTCCTCATGTTGCCCTCATGGTGTGCCTGAAGCCTATTGGTTGGCCACCCAAGGGGTCCAATGATAATTTATGATATTTAATTAATTGATTTTCCATTTATCAAGTCCTCTCTCTCCAAGGGGAAAGGGGGACACTTGTCCCAAGGCTACCCCTGTTGCTTGTAATGGCTCCTGCTTGTGATTGGCTAGGCCTGGAGGGGTCCAATGAGTTTCAAGCATGAGCTACAAGGGGGGGTCGACCCAAGCAAGCTAGGGGGGTGCTTAGGGGGTATACTCACCCACACACACTCACAAACACTCTCATTGTGTGCTATGCAAAGTGCAAGAGCTCCCTCTCCAAGCAAGTAGAGGTTGAGAGCCTACACCAACACTCTTGGCAATGGAGTGCAAATCCAACCAAGAGCCATGCTTCAATGCTTGAGCTTGTCATCTCCTTCTTCTTCCTTACTATGCTATTATGTATGCTAGCTCAAGAGTTATGATAAGTGAGGAACTAGCTCTTTCTCGTATGAAATGTTTCTCTTCTTCCTCTTCCCTACCCTCATTCCCTGCTAGCTCTCTCCACCTTCGAAGGTGTTTGAGGTCTTGGGACTGAGGCTTGGTATAGTTAAAGCTTTCTTCAAGTTTAGGTTATGCTATGATGGTGATGCATGAAGCTTTCCATCTTCATTGCTTCACCTAGGTCACAAGGAACACAAAGAATGTATTGTAACAAGTCTCTCTTTATGGGAGAAATCATAATACAAATGCCTATTGGAGGGGGGACCGGCTCCACATAAATCCGGTCCTCAACTGTTGTCATGTTCTCCAAATTCTCTCATGAACATTGATAGCTTTGATTTTGCACATAAAGGTGCTAATGATGATGCTCCCATGTTTGTGAATTATCTCGTCACTAGGTTGCAACAAGCTATGGGCAACCCTGTTTTGCAAGCCGAAGTTACTCAACAACTTCGTGCTTATGGAATTTCCCTTCCTCTCCCAGAGGAAAGAGAGCTTAGGAGGCCTCTTGAAGAGACCCCCAAAAGAAGACTCTCTCCCATTCGAGAGGAGGAATGCAAAGAGAAAGAAAGCAATGACAATCTAAGTTCTTCTGAAGATGTGGCTCCACGAAGACAGCGGTCTAGACGATCGCCTACTCCTCCCAAGAGGAAAAGAGCAACCTATAGTCCTTCTCCTCATCACTCTGAAAGGCAAGAGAGGAAACAAAGGAAGAAAAGGGCTAGGAAGAGGTCACCCTCTTCTCCTTCTTCTTCACCTTCCTCCTCTTCAGATGAAAGTTACGGCTATTCTCCTAGAGAATACAAGAGGGGAGGACATCGTAAATCATTTCCTGCATGGCGAACGTCACAAAAGCTAAAGAAGTTCAAGGAGGGAGGAAAGAATATCTCTTTTCTCACCTACGATGGCACCTTTGGTGCTACCGACAAAGTGTTGGCCTTCATCTAGCAATTTGATGCGGCCTTTGGGGACGAGGGCTTCACAGAGTCCTCCAAGCTACGCCATGTAGCTATGCACTTCCAAAAATAATCTCATCAATGGTGGGCTAGCCTTCGTGGCAATGGAGAAGCCCCAAAGACATGGAAAACTCTACGAGTTTCCATCATGAAGCAATTTCTTCCAAGTGATACTAAAGATAAAGTTCTTACCGAATGGCGCGGCTTGAAGCTTCTCTCTCATGAGTCTATCAACAAGTATGTAGACAAGTTTTGGGATTTACATCTCAAAGCTACTGTCTTTCAAAAGATAGACTTTGCCGAGCAAAGACAGCAATTATGTGCGGGATTACCTAAAGAGATGGCCAAATACATCAACTCTCAACGGCCCGGTACTATTACCGAAGTAATCCACCACACCTTGGTTGCTTCACGCATCAATTTCCATCAAGGGGCTAGACGTAATGTCAAGCCAATGGAAAACAAAGATAAAAAAGATGCAAAGGGGAAATCCAATGCTCAAAATAATTCCCAAGGCACTTCCAACAACAACAATCGGTCCAAGGAGAAGGGAGTTTACAAAGGTAAAAACAAACTCTCTCCTGAAGAGCTTGAAGCTTTTCGCAAGGACCATAAGTGTTTCAAGTGTGGGGAACAAGGACATGGCTATCGTTCTTGCCCCAAGAAGAATACTCGCAATGAGACTCCTAGGGCTTCCACCATCGAAGCTCCAAAAGAGGATGCTCATTGCAAAGGATCGTCACTTTCCTATGCTGGGGGAAAGGTAAGAGAGCATGATGCCTTCATCTTGTTTGACCCTGGCTCTACTCTCAAGTTCATATCAATAGAGTTGGCCACCAAGTTGGGCATTCAAGCTTTTGAGATGGGAGATATAGTAACAGCTGATGCAGCTTTCAAGGGACAACAAGCCCCCGTTACTCCCTTGATTGGGAAATTGAGGCTTCATGTCCAAAGATATGTCGACAAAGAAGACTTCTTCATCTCTCCTCTCCAACATCAGGATGTTATCCTAGGGGCACCATGGTTTGATCGCATGGCTGCCAACATGAAGTTCCCTGAAAGGAGAATTTACTTCACCTACAGGGGAAAGAACATGTATATAGATGCTAGTGAGCGTGGTCGCACTATTCCACTTGTAATTTCTCTTTCTTTTGACAAATTGTTGTGGGTTAGGTCAACACATGAACATCATACACAGCAATAATAACCATCTACTCCACCATACTTCATTAACAACAATTCAGACACAGTAAACATGACTACTCTAAATATCAGAGTAAGCAGAAAATACACTGAATAGTTGCTGCACTGCACCATCATCATCACATTCATATCAGAGAACAGATACCTCGTGCGCAGATACATTCCCCACTTTTATAGATAAATCCGACTTAACTACCCAGTCACAAGACATTCAGCAGATTGCAACTGAAAGACAGTTACATCCGACTTAGCAAAATACAGCTCAGTAAATATCTGATAAGTCAAAATCCGACTTAGCTATTCAGAGTCAGTTTCTAACATGTGCCTCTCAACACATGGCACGCCCTTGTGGTAGATTTCGCAGAAATCTGACCCGGATCCACATATCCCTTGATCAGGAATCCACCCTCTGCTGCCTAGCTTCTTCCTTACTCTGGTCCTCAGCATTCACTTTATAATCCACCAGCTCTGCTTCCTTTACTGCATCTGATTCTGCTGCATCATCTTTTCCCATTTCCACCTCTTGTGCTCTATCTGCAATCGCAGTATCGATCTGCTCTTCTGCCACTTTCTCCTCAGCTACATCCTGCATCAAAAAACTATTAGTAAAATTCTCCTCTTTCTTTTCTGCCTCTGCAAGCTGCTGTCTCTTATTCTCTTCCATCTGCTGAACCTGCTGCTTCAAACAGTCTCTCTCCTTTTGCAATTCCTCCACTTCCTTCAACAATTGTGCTTCTACCTCATGCACTAACCCTGCCTTTAGCACCTCATATGGATACTTAATGACAAATCTCATTCTTTCCTTGGTCTTTTGCCACATCTCCTGTGCAACCAAAGCTAACTGCTGCTTGAGAATAGACACTTCTCCTTCTTTCATTAATACTGCACTCAAGCTAATTTCCTCTTGTGCCAACATCTGTTGCTCTAGTATCTGCAAAGGTTCCAATCTCAACCTCTGCATCTCCACAGTGACCTGTAACTCTGCATTCCTCTTTGCCATGTCTTCCAATTCCAAAGCAACCGCTGCCTCCACTTTCTCAGTCCATTGCTTAAACTCCCCCAATGATCTCTTCACTTTTGCTAACTCCATCTTCTGTTTCCCCACTGTTTCCTCCATATCCTGCTCATACTTTACTTTCATCATAGCTATCTGCTCTTCAAACTCTTTCACCTGTGACACCTGTCCTTTAAACTCCATCAATTTTTTTGCATTCCTTTCAGCTTGCATACTCTGAACCTTCAGCATATTATTCTGCTGCCTCACAAATTCCTGCACCTGCTGCAGCATCTGAACTACTTTATCACTGTCCAATTTCCCAGTATCTACTGATACTCCAGAGACTTCCTCAGCACTAAAGTCTAATCTGGAAAACACTCTGCTGACTGGTTCAGACTTCTTCCTCTTGTTGGATAATGTGAAAGCCTTACCAAGCTTTATTGGTGTTTCCTCTGCCCTTACCTGCATTGGTGAATCAACATCCATGGTGCCAAATTCTGCAAACTGCATTTTTGCTGTGATTTCTTCAAAGGCCTCTCCTGGAGTATATTTGGCTTTCACCAAATCCTCATAAGCCTCCATATGCTTAGCATTAAACTTCACAAATCCTGTCTTTTCAGAATGCACCATGATGGGATGCTCAATCTGAACTGGCTGTTGCTTCTCCTGCACCAGTTTTTCTGCTTTCACAGGCCACCTTGCTTCACCATTCTGTACTCTCTGTGCAAAAAAAAATAATGCTGACAAGTAACCACATAACCTACTATTTGCCTGTGTCTTCCTCTTGTCTGAAGAATGAATCTCTGCTGCCAACTTTTCATACACCCAGTGAGCCCAGCTCACTTCTCCTCCCTGCTCTGCATAGATTAATGGTGCAAAGTTTTCTTTTGACATATAATCAAACTTCACAATAAAGCATAGCCTCTCCAAGTACCACTTAAGCTGCTCTCTCCTAGCATATGCCACATTCTTTAACATGTAATACTGCCTGCCTCCTTCTCTTGGACCAAACTCCTTTTTCAGTGCTTCCTCTGAACACTTTGGAATAGGTGTATTAGGATGCAAAGGCAGCTTGAACACCTCAGACACCAACTCCACATTGAGTACCACATGCGGTGACACTCTCCCCTTAGTCTTCCTAAGTATTTCCAACTGAGACTTTGCATATACATTGTTTTTACATTCTTCCCAAGGCAGAATGGCAAACTCATACAATCCTACCTGCTGCAACCATATGGCGTTGCGCTCTGCCTGACAATCTATGTCAACTTTGAAATCCATAAAAGGATCCATTAATGCTTGCATCACCTTACCTTCTCACACAGGAGTCGGCATTGGCGTTTCCTCTTCTGCAAAGTCACTGTTTTCGTCTGCACTGCTAACGTCAAGCCGCATAGGCAAAGCTTTGCTTCTCAAACGTCGCCCCGAACCTTCAGTCTGCTCCTCATCAGGCTGTGGTTGCATGGCCATCAATTGCTTTGCTTTCGGCATGGCAGGACTGAATAAAGCTTCTTCAAGCGAAAACCCGAATGCTCCGCGCTGCTGCATGTGTACTAAACTTTTGTTGCATGTATGATTATGCTCGCTGCACCATGCACACATATCTCCACCCAGTATCCTTGAAGTGCTACGAAACTTCTTTTCAGCACACTCCCCGAAGTTATTAGTCCGGCCTAATAATTTCTTATTAAAAATTCCGACTTGGTCAGTTCCGACACAGGTACTCTTCCAACATCTACAATGTTGAATCGGATGTGCACTTTGGAACTGCCTACTTCCTCCAACCCGTGAATTATATGGGATACTATGAAAAGACCTCCTCAAATCCATGCAAACCAGCATTTTTCCTTTTCCTTTTGCTGATTCTGAATCTCCTGGCTGTAGGGGTATTACAGTTATGCAGGCTACACTTGGCCAGTCCAAATGAGGTGGCTTTCCCTGAAATTTCTTCAGCCTGAAACCATTAACTGCCTTTTCCACTCTTGTACCAAACACATCAGCTATGATGAATGTCCCTTGTCCTTTATCCTGCACAATCTGATATGGTCCCTGATATCTCAATGACAATTTACCAGGATGTGGTTCCAGCTTAGAGTTGTACAGCATTACCCAATCTCCAACCTGAAAGATCTTGAACTTCACATTCTTGGTCACCCATGCTTGTCTTCTTCTTTGTATGACTTCAGTAATGTAAGAGCTTACCAACCTATCCTCCTCCAGCTGCATCAGATATTTGTTCCTGTGTAGTACTGACAACTTGGGAGACTGCTTCTCTGCTGAGACTCTTAAACTTGGTACCACAAACTCCATAGGAACCACAGCTTCCAGCCCATACACCAGCTTGAATGGTGTCATACCAGTAGTGACCTTGAAAGCTGTTCTAAAGGACCATAAGGCAGAATCCAACTTATCATCCCAATCCTTCTGATTCTCTGTCACAATCTTTTTCAAAATCCTTACCAGTGTTTTGTTAGAGCTCTCAGCCTGACCATTAGCCTGTGGATGATATGCTGTAGACTTCTTGTGCATAATCATATGTGTCCTTGTTAGCTCTGAAATTACTTCATTCAGAAAATGAGTTCCTCTGTCACTTACCAGCTCCACTGGACACCCAAACCTTGTCATAATGTTATGATAAAGAAATCTGGCCACACTTGAAGCTTTATTATCCTTCAATGCTACTGCTTCTACCCACTTAGTGCAATAATCTGTAGCCACTAAAATGTATCTGCATCCCCTCTTGGAAGTTGGTTTGACAGGTCCTACAAAGTCCAAACCCCACTTTTGAAAAGGTTCCAAAGGCAAAATAGGATGATCCCCCATCCTATCCCTGTTTGAATCAGGTTGACCTGTTTTCTGACAAATTACACATCTTTTGGCATAATCATGTGCATCCTTTAAAACTGTAGGCCACCATAATCCAGCCTGCAAAATCTTCTTCCCTGTAGTATCTCCAGAGAAATGCCCTCCTGCTGTGCCTGAATGTGCTTCCTGCAAGACTGCACTTTGCTCAAATTCTGGTACACATCTTCTTATCACTTGATCAATGCCTTTCTTATATAGTGCCCCTGCAATAACTAAATAGGGTCTGGTTTTCAGTGCAAATTTTCTTCTCTGATCAGCATTGAACTCCCTTGGTATAGTTCCATCAGTCAAAAACATCAGCAATTGATCATACCAAGACTCAGTCACAGCAGTCTGCACATCAAACAGCTGAGCATCAGGAAGTGCATCATCTACCCCAGTAGGTGCTTCACCTGTTTCAATCCTGCTTAGATAATCTGCAATTACATGCTCCTTCCCAGGAGTATGCTCAATCTGAAAGTCAAACTCCTGCAATAACAACATCCATCTTGCAAGCCTTCCAGTAAGAAGTGGCTTCTTGATCAAATACAACAAGGCCTGATGATCAACATGAAAAACTATCTTGTTCCCCAACAAGTAATGCCTGAACTTATTCAATGCATATACCATCCCTAAAGCTTCTCTTTCTGTCACAGGATAGTTTCTTTCTGCACCTGTGAGAACCCTGCTTGCATAGTACACAGGTCTGAACCATCCCTTCTCCTTCTCCTGCATCAGTACAGCTCCTATTGCTATATCCGAGGCATCAACAAACACATGAAAAGGCAATGACCAATCAGGTGGCTGCAAAATTGGTGCTACTGATATCATTTTCTTCAACATCTGAAATGATTTCTGCTGAGGTTCATCCCATACAAATGCCACATCCTTCTTTGTTAATTGAGTTAATGGCAAGCATACATTAGACAAATACCTCAAATATCTGGAGTGCCACTTTGTCTGTCCAACAAACCTCATTAACTCTTTAACATTGGTAGGAACTGGTGCTGCTTGAATGGCTTCTATTTTCTTGACATCTATAGCCATTCCTGCTTCTGACACCACATGTCCTAAAAGTATTCCACTCCTCACAGCAATTACACTTTTATAAGGATTCAGAGCCATCCTGAATTGTCTGCATCTTTCAAAACAGAGCTTCAGATGTAGCAGATGTTTATCCTTCTTTCCAAACACTGAGAAATCATCCACAAAGACTCTCATAAAGTCCTGTAAGTAAGGTTCAAACACCTTATGAGCAACAAAATTAAATGAAGGTGGTCCATTGGTTAACCCAAAACTCATCACTGTGTAGGCAAAGGCTCCCCATTCAGTTATAAAAGCTGTTTTATGCTGATCCGACTCAGCAACACTAATCTGATTATAACCAGAAAATCCATCCAAAAAGCTATACATTTCATGACCAGCTACTGCATCCAACACAGCATCACAAAATGGCATAGGAAAGGGATCAGTAATGGTTGCTGCATTCAATTTTCTATAATCCACACATACTCTTAAAGCTCCATTTTTCTTTGGCACAACCAGTATAGGAGACAACCATGATACTTCATGTACAGGTTTAATGAACCCTACTGCCAGGAGCTTATCAAGCTCCTCCTTCACCTGTTTGGCAAAGTTAGGATTCATTCTATATCTTTGTTGCACAATTGGTTTTGCACCCTCTTTCAAATTAATCCTATGCTGATGTAGTGCTGGGTCAATGCCTCTCACCTGAGAATAATCCCAAGCAAACACATCCTTATAATCAACCAATAATTGCAACAGCTGTGCCAGAAATTCCCCTTGAATGTGTGCACTCACTCTGACCATTCTTGGTTCTGCCTCTGTTCCGAAATTTAGCTCCTGAAGCTCCTCCTTTTCTACCCTGCTTGATGCCCCAAACTTCTTTTCATAAATTTTCTCAGCCATATCCCTGGCCTCCTTTTCTTCCTGCTGAATCTGTTCCTTATCAGACATAGCATATTTCTGGTCCACCAACTGTAACAGTTCCTTACCCTGCATTGTCTGTCCTGGTGCTAAACCTGTATCTGGCTCATCCTGTTTCTTATCCTGCTGTAACATGCTTTCCACATCTACTTCAAACACAGGTACAACAGTTGGATTGGCCTTCAAGAACTCTTCCTCTTGGTCATCTGTGACCTCATCAGCAAAATTAATAGTCTGAGCAAACAGTGGTTTCTCACTTAATGGAACCATCTTCCTTCCCCTCATAGGTATGGTTACTTTCTTTTTCCCTTTTTTCAATATGACAACATTTTCTCCCCAGTCTTGTCTTACTTTAGCCAATCTGAACCAAGGCCTTCCTAATAGCATTTCATATGCAGCTGCTAAGTCTGACATTCTGAGTACCACAAAATTAACAAAAAAAGATAATCCTGACACCTGAATTTCCTGTGCTTTGAGAATTCCCAAAGGTTGTACCCTAGATTGGTCTGCCATTTTCACCTGAAAAGGTGCTGGAGCCATAGCTCCCAACTCCATTCTTTTGTACACTGCCTCTGGTAAAATATTCACCCCAGAGCCTCCATCCAATAACACATCATCAAAATTTTCTCCAAGAAAGTGTACTTTAATAACTGGTACCACAAAGTCCACATCTGCTGGATCAATTCTATTTACTGCTGCTGAATAAAACTGCCTGTCCATTGTGCCAAGTCCATTCAGGTTCTGCAGCTTTCTGAACAATCTGTCTTTGAAAGCTGGAACCAATTGCAACAACTGATCCAAAGATAATTGAAGAGGTGAGCTAATAAGTATTTCAAACCAATCCTTATCCTGTTTATTTTCCATCTCCTTACTCCCTTTATTTTGCTCTTCCTTTTCTTTTGGGTCATCCTCAATATCCACCTGCTTTGCCTGGTGTTTGGCAATCCTTTTTGTAACCTGGTCTCTTACCCCTTTTTGCTCCTTCCAATCCAAAGGTGCTTTATCCTTAGACCTAGTCACTGCTAGAACTTCAACATGATCCTCCTGCACACATTGGTTATAGTCACAAGCCCATTGATGTTCCTCTTCATTCCCTTGCTGCTCCTGTTCTTGGTCAGTATCTTGCATCTGCTTATCCTGAGAAAACACATCAAACAAGATTACATTTGCCTGAGCTGCTGGCTGATTTTGCTGCTGCTGCTGTTGCTGATTTTCAGGTTGATTGGGCTGATTATATCTCACAATGGGCATTCCCCTTTCTTCCCTATGCTTCACCCATAAAGCACAATTGAGACCTACCCAGTGATCTGGTGCACCACAGTACACACAGGGTCTCCTATTATTATTGTTCTCCTGCTCGCTCCAAGGAGGTCTAGGAGGTCTTGTCCTCTGAAATGGTGGTCTTCCCCTAAATGGTACTGCTTGATTTGCTCCAATTTCTGGTCTTCCTCTTCCTATGTTAGGTGCTGTCTGCCCTCTATTCTTTGGATTATACCAACAGCTAGCAGTACTATGTCCATCCCTTTCACAAATGTGACAATACACTTTTTCTTTAGGTGCTACAACAGAATAACCAAACTTTTTAAGTTTGCCTACCAAATCTTGCTCAATACTCTGCTTTTGCTTAACTTTCTTCTTCTTACTGCTCTTTTTCTTCTTTCTTTTTTATGTTTCCTCATCACTGTCTGATGGTGAGTCTGAATCTGAGTTCCCACTGGAATCTGTGTCTTCAGATGCTTCTTCTGAATCTGAGTCACTGTCTTCTTTTCCTTTTGCTTTGGTCATGCCAAGTCTCTTCTCCACCCTTGCAGCAGCAGTAACAAGGTCATCCAGACCTCCAGCAATATCAATGCTAGCTACTGCTCCCTTTAAGCTGCTTCTCAATCCTTTCAAAAAATAACCTGCTAACATTTCATTAGTGGGTCTTTCATTCCCCTGCAATCTTTCTACTAAAATTCTGAACTTCTGTGCATAGTCTTCAACCAGCATCTTATTTTGCTTAATGTCTCTGAGTTTTCTCAGGACATCAGTCGGAGTCTTCTCCTTTCTAAATCTCTGCAGAAATGCCTGCTTCAAAGCATTATAAGTAGCAAAATGTGCAATGCCATATTGGCTGAACCAACTCATGGCCTTTCCTTCCAATGTGGCAGCAAACTGTTCCATCTTTACTCCATCAGCATACATCACCTGATAGCCACTTGCCTGCCACTTAGTTTCAAACTGTGCCACATGACAGTCAGCATCTTCCTTACTCCCTGCTCTAAACTTGGCTGCCTTGACCTTTGGGTTGGGTGGTGGTTGAGCCATTGGAATGGGTTGTGGTGGTCTCCTAGGTCTTTGCCTGGTAGCACCCTGAAGTGGGTCAAACTGGATCCTTCTCCTGGTGGTTCTTCTTGCCAGGAATAAAGCTCCAATAAATTGCCTCACTCTCTCTTCTCCTGCTGCTCCTGATCCTACCCCTCCTTGGTCTACAGGTTGCTGCCCCTGAGCATCGGGTGATTGCTGATTGTCATGATCATAGTTAAATGGATCAATGTTTCCAGCCTGTGCTTGAGCCCTTGTGTAGTACACTCTTCCTACTCTCCTGTCTCCCTCTGACATGCATCATTACTTGAAAATAAACGTTAACCCAGCGGGATCGCCAAATGTGTTGTGGGTTAGGTCAACACATGAACATCATACACAGCAATAATAACCATCTACTCCACCATACTTCATTAACAACAATTCAGACACAGTAAACATGACTACTCTAAATATCAGAGTAAGCAAAAAATACACTGAATAGTTGCTGCACTGCACCATCATCATCACATTCATATTAGAGAACAGATACCTCGTGCGCAGATACATTCCCCACTTTTATAGATAAATCCGACTTAACTACCCAGTCACAAGACATTCAGCAGACTGCAACTGAAAGACAGTTACATCCGACTTAGCAAAATACAGCTCAGTAAATATCCGATAAGTCAAAATCCGACTTAGCTATTCAGAGTCAGTTTCTAACATGTGCCTCTCAACACAAATCAATGAAGAGCTCAGTTTCTACGTACATGATTTATGTCAAAGAGTCTCTAAAAGCTAATAATGTTTCATTAAATGAAAATGATAGGAATCAAGAAGAGTTAGACTTGTCTACTTTTCTAAAAGGATTCCAAGATGTGTTCATCGATGATATCCCTATGGACCTACCTCCAAAACGAGGGGATGATGAACATTGTATTGAGCTCCTTTTAAGAAGCTCACCGCCTAACAAACCTCCTTATCGAGTCTCACAAGCTCAACAAGAGGAGATTATGAGGCAAGTACAGGAATTGGTAGACAAAGGGATGGTGAGGCCTAGTTCCTCTCCCTTTCGTTCTCCAGTCCTTTTAGTGCAAAAGAAAGATGGTACATACCGTATGTGTGTGGACTATCGAGCACTAAACCATATCACTATCAAAAAAAGATTTCCCGTGCCTCGGGTAGAAGATCTGTTTGATAAGCTACAAGGCTCTACCTACTTTAGTAGGATTGACCTTAAGAGTGGCTATCATCAAATAAGGATAGTGGATGAAGATATCCTAAAGATCGCGTTTCGCACAACATTTGGTCTTTATGAATATCTAGTCATGCCTTTTGGCTTGACTAATGCACCAGCTACTTTCAATCGTCTCATGGAGAAAATTTTTAGACCATATCGTAAATTCACTGGAGTGTTCTTTGATGATATCATCATCTACTCCAAGTCTTTGGAGGAACATAAGCAACATCTCCAAGTGATTTTTCAAGCCTTGAGGGAGAACAAACTTTTTCTCAACCAAAAGAAAAGGGAATTCTTCCTTCAAGAGATTCAATATCTAGGTCATATTATCTCTCACGATGGTATTCGTATGGATCCATCAAAGTTAGAGGTAATAAAATCATGGCCTAAACCAAGGAATCTACATGAGCTAAGAAGCTTTATTGGTATGTGTGCATATTATAGACGCTTCATAGCAAAATTCTCTCAAGTAGGACCACTACACGACTTAACAAAGAAAAACGTTAAGTTTGTATGGACTGCTAAGGAGCAAAATGCTTTTGAAAAACTCAAAGAGAAGTTTACTTCCCAACCAGTCCTCGTGCTTCCAGATCTCTCAAAGCCATTTGAGGTCCAATGTGATGCTTGTGGTGATTGCCTTGGAGCGGTTTTGCTTGAGCTTGTCATCTCCTTCTTCTTCATTACTATGCTATTATGTATGCTAGCTCAAGAGTTATGATAAGTGAGGAACTAGCTCTTTCTCGTATGAAATGTTTCTTCTTCCTCTTCCCTACCCTCATTCCCTACTAGCTCTCTCCACCTTCGAAGTTGTTTGAGGTCTTGGGACTGAGGCTTGGTATAGTTAAAGCTTTCTTCAAGTTTAGGTTATGCTATGATGGTGATGCATGAAGCTTTCCATCTTCATTGCTTCACCTAGGTCACAAGGAACACAAAGAATGTATTGTAACAAGTCTCTCTTTATGGGAGAAATCATAATACAAATGCCTATTGGAGGGGGGACCGGCTCCACATAAATCCGGTCCTCAACTGTTGTCATGTTCTCTAAATTCTCTCTCTTGCAAAAGTATTGTCTATGCCAAGTTAACTAATTGCTATGTGTTGCTATCTTCAATTATGTCTACCCGCTATTCTCACAAAATCATTTCTTGAAAGTATTCTCATTAAATTCCGCTACTCTCAAATTGAATAGGCAAATTCCATTACAGAAGTTGAGCTATGAGCAGGAAATCACATTCTTGTATTCCACCATGGAAACAAGCCCTTAATAAAAATTTCAAAAAGAGAAAGAAAAAACATCACTGCTTTCTGTTGGTGCTGCCCACAAAATGACACTCCCACACACACTGTTTGTCAATACACACCATGGAGAATGAAGTCTTAAGGCTCAATTGACCACGCTACCCGACCGTCCCATTCTTGGCGCATCGACACACTCATCACTGCCATATGCCGCAAGTCTCCTACTTCCTCTCTTGAGTGCAAGTCACTTGCCTACTACCATCTAGGCACGTTCTTGAAGTGCTACCGAGTGTCAACAATCGAAGGGCCCTACAACGTGCTCACTTGGCGAGGCCAAAATTATTTCTTGTCACTTGCCTCAGCTCATGCATAGTTGCAATGCTGCTAACAATCTGCTTATGGTGCAAGCCAACCACCCTCACTGAGCCTCACACCAGAGCGTAGTTACAAAATAAAGTAGACCCGATTCACCACACACACACACACTCACAAGTAGCATGTGGTGCACTGTCGGGATCCATGGCCAATCACTAGCCTATATCCTGACTCATCGGGCTTGCATCTGACTACATGAACACCCACTTGCCCATACAAATGTTACTGCATGCGATCTGCAAGTGATAGTGCAATCAAAAGAAGCACACACAGGCCACAAACTGCACCAAGTTGAACCTCAATCTATGACATGAGTCTTGCAGACCCGAAAATCCTGGCACCTACTGTTATGGCTTCTGCAAAGTCAGAGAAAGTGCACACCAATTGTGCATGATCCGCATCCTACCATGCTTGTGCCTACACTCACACACGTACACCCAAAAATTTGTTGCCGTACATCACATCACACACACATACACACAGTGCACAGTGGTTGTATTGGCGGATAACTACACGCTTTGAACATTTCCCTCTGTGATGCTTCCCCCACACCATCTCTCTCTCTCTCTCTCTCTCTCTCTCTCTCTCTCTCTCTCTCTCTCTCTCTCTCTCTCTCTCTCTCTCTCTCTCTCTCTCTCCCCCCCTGTAGTATCTAGATGCAGTCCGACAATTCAATAGAAGGGGAGGTTCTCACCCTCCTCCCTTCACAAATTCCCCCCCCCTCCAATTTGGGTTTCTCCGATGAGCTTCGGTTGGTTTTTGGCCAGTCAAGTAAACAATAAGAAAATAAAATCTCGATGCATGACAATCAAATTAGACAATGAAGAGAATTCTTATATGGTTGAGATTTTTTTTTTCGAGCTTGAAGTTGAAATTATTTAGCTATTGCAAGGTCGAGTTTTTATTTTTCTATGGATGCAATATTTGCTCTATGAGAGCAGAATGCGGGCGTTGATTGTGTATGCTACAATTATTTGGCTTATGCATCCTTCTAGTGTGTGGCTTACTTGCAAACTCTAATTGCCAAAATGATAAATTCTTCTTCATTGCATGTGAGATTAATTATGAGCTACATTGAGAGTAAATTGATGCTTCATTGAGAGTGTGCATTAAAGTTTGGGCTGGCATTGATTGTGCATTTTAGTGCTTGCTTTAAATGTAAAACCCCTACATAGCACTAAAATTGAGATTCTTTGAATGACAATGGGAGAGCAGTAAAATTTAGAGCTTGTGATTGATTGCAAATTCTTTTACAGCTTGTGATGAATGATCATATGATTATATATCACTAATGATTGAGCTTCTTTTGAAGGGTTGCAGGTAAGCATGTGATTTCATTGATCCAAGGTGAAAGTCAGCATTCCATCATAATGCAATAATTGGCTATTTAGAGCCATTCCAATTCTTTTGACTAAAAGTTGTACACATGCTAGCTCATAGCTTGGTCTAAAGTGATTTTTTTTTTCATTTGAGCTAGTGTTTAGCCAATGTTTTGAAGATTTACAACTGCACAATTTGGCTTTCAAGAGCCACTTCATTTTATTTAAAGTTGTATCTTCTCTAGCTCATAGCTTGATCCAAATATTCGCTTTCATTTGAGCTAGCACTTAATCAAGTTTGAATCATGTATGAGAGGTTTGAACATTGCAAAATGTGCTTATGTAGAAGCATTCTCTCTCTCATTTTTGTTGTGTATGCATACATTTGCTACTAAAAGAGCACCATGTGCATAACCAAAGGCACTTTTTTCCCCTAGGTTTTTTTCCCTTTAGTATATTTGGGTATTTGAGAACCTAGCATTAGGTTTTCAATAATGTGTTTTGTGTGTTTTTCTTAGCTTTCATTAAATGGATTTTGAAGCTTGTGTTTGCTAACACTAATCTTCAAGAATCTTGGATTGTAAATAAAAGGAATCAAGAGGCTTTTATGAAAGAGTGGATGCTTTGCTAAGGGATGCTCAAAAGAGCACAAATAGGTGAAATCCTTCCATGACATTGCTCTTTCTTTTATCTCTCCATTCTCTATGCTTGGATTAAGTGACTTTGCTTCTAAAGTATGGTTGTTTTATTTTCAAAAGCTAGGCATACATGAAAGTTTCAACACTTTCCTTTGTGAAGATTAAACTCACTAGAAAATTTGCTTTATGTGTGCAAATCATGGGTAATTGGACTTGACCTTAGG
Source organism: Adiantum capillus-veneris (assembly GCF_014529385.1). Taxonomy (NCBI): domain Eukaryota; kingdom Viridiplantae; phylum Streptophyta; class Polypodiopsida; order Polypodiales; family Pteridaceae; genus Adiantum; species Adiantum capillus-veneris. The sequence goes on from NC_140932.1 coordinate 136,758,959, forward strand.
CTAATGTAGAATCATTGCATGATAGTCCTAGAATCCTAGTGATTGATTTAATACTCCACTCATTTCTAACATGACCTAGGGCTATGGCTAGGTTTTTAGTCCCTTAGTCCATTTTGCCATAAGAAATCCCATAATGGAAGCAATAAAACAAAGTGCTTTTATAAAAAAAATGAACAATGAAGCAAACAAGGTGTCCAAAAAGAGTAGCACAAATGCTACTAGACACATGAAATTCTATGTTATGTTTGTGTCCATGTCAGGCCTAGTTATTGACACTTGGTAGGCGAGGGGAACCAGCTTGGCTCGCTTGGTCAAGACCCTAAATCAATGCTCTGGGTTGATAGGGGCTAGCCTTTGCCTTGGTAGGATAGTAGGCTTTTGGAACACCTCCTTGAGGGTTCAAGGAGCCAAGAGTTGTAGCTAGACTTGCCTTGGGGTGGCTGCCTTGTGATGTGCTTTACTTTTTTCTATGAAATGTTAAAAACAATCTTCCATGAGCTTCAAAAGAAAAAGTGATAGCGTACTAATAGGTTAGGAGCCTCTTTGTGTCCATAGACATGGTAGACTTGGATGCTTTACTAAGACTGATCATATAGTTTTTAGGCTAGTAGGTTTATGAACTTGTATAAGTCTAGGGTTATAATTGATTTCTTGTGTTTCATGCATAAAATTGAAATTTCAAGTGGTTTAATCTTCATAATAGTTTAGGTTTTTTTTTTGCTTTATGGTGTTTAGTTTTTGGCTATGATTGATCCATCTCTTAGAAGCAAAATATCACTCTACATAATCTTTCATTGCACTTCATGTTTTATTCATTTTTGTTGGCCTTTGATACTCATGCATTGAATTCTATTTTGCAGCTCAACATCCTTCGATGGACGTGCTTTCTACCATGTCACCGTGCTCTCGTTCAGCATCACATGAGGATGTGCGTTAAATTAGGAGGGAGGAATGTTAGTTGCGGCTAACACATGCTACAACAATTATGCACCAAGCTAGGATGTGCTATGGATGTGCACAATATTTCCAATTCACATTGTGTAAGGTCTTGGGCTCATTTGGGAGTTCCAAATCGTATAAGGTAGAGGGCTCAACTTAATCCCATATTAGAAAGGCTTGGAGTGCATGCCTCTATAAGAAGCCCTTTTATGCAAAGAGGCTTCATTCTTGAGTATCCATTCTTGAGATCTCACTCTTGATTGCTCACTCTATGAATGGCCTAGACTTGAGCTTAATGCCCATGCTTATAAGGCTAGTGCTAATACTTTGTAATTAGGGAAGCTCTTCTTGATTAATCTAATCTCTATTTTTTCATTAGTCTTGTCTTCTCTACATTTCATTATGTCATGAAGTAGTTTTATACTCTCCTTATTCTAGATTTGAGAGATATAATGACTTCTTGCTTTGATCTTGAATCTCTTCTTCCATAAGTATTTCCATTAGTTGACGACTTCTCTAATTCTGTTGATTAGTGTAGTATGTGTGCACTCTTGGTCATGTGATTAGAGCTGTTGGAATTAGGGTTGCAGAGAAACACACACAGCTTTGAGAAGACGAAGGAAGATCAAGGCACACAATAGAGAGTGTGTTACTTAGTGTGCAATGGAAAGATAGATAGCCCTAGAGTGATGGGCGTATATACAATGCACGGGGGGAAAAACCTCCTAAAGAGGGAAAAAATGTACCGGCGGTCCTAGTGTGTTCACACACATCACTACCACATATATATGGTGAAAAATCCCCCCTGGAGTAATGCGGTGAACGAGAGCTGGCACATGAGTAAAGGGAAGGGCCATGCCCTGAGTACATGATCAATCCACAAAGGGGAGTAAGCCCAAAGCTTTGCGGAAAGCTTCAAGCTTCTCACGAGACAATGCCTTTGTGAAAAGATATGCAAGGTTGTCCTGTGTTGGCACATAAGCCAAGCTGATCTCTCCTGCTGAGAGCCTCTCCCTGACATAGTGGTAATGCACCTCAATGTGCTTTGTGCGAGCATGAAAAACTGGGTTCCTCGCAACTGCCAATGCGCTTTGACTGTCAGTGTAGATAGTGTTGGCAGTGTCCTGTCCAACACCCAAATCAGCCATAAGGCGTCTGAGCCATACACACTCAACCGTAGCTATGAAGACTGCCCTGTACTCAGCCTCACAACTCGAAGTGGCCACAATAGGTTTCTTCTTGCTCAACCATGATATACATGAACTGCCAAGCATGAAACAAAAACCACTTGTGGACACTCACGTGTCAAAACAACCAGCCCAATATGAGTCCGAAAAAGCATGTAAGTCTGGCGGCAATGATCCCCCCTTGGGATAAAACAAGCCAAGATGTAAAGTGCCACTAAGGTAGCGGAAGATCCTCTTACAGCCTGCCAATGCTTAGACACTGGGCTATGCATAAATCTGCTGACCTGTGAGACTGCAAACTAAATATCCGGCCTCGTGTTGCATACATAAATGAGGTAGCCAATAGCAGTTTGGTAAAGAGTGACATCAGCAGGATCGTCAGCATCATGTAGACTCAAATTCAAACCTGTTTCCATGGGAGTGGCAATAGGTTTGCAATCCTCAAGTCCAAATTTACATAGCAATGTCTCTATGTAACTTTTCTGACACAAGGAAATACCACCATCACACTGCTTAAACTGTATACCCAAGTAATGATGCAATAGCCCCAAATCTTTCATTTTGAAAGTAGCATTCAAATCAGCCTTAAATTCAGCAATATGTCTCTCATTTGGTCCAGTGATCAGCAAATCATCAACATAAAGAACCACAATGAGAAGTACATCACCCTCACGCTTTACATACAATGTGCTTTCTGTTGGACTGTTACAAAAGCCTTGTTTGACCAAATGAGTGTCAGCTTTCTCATACCAAGCACGAGGAGATTGCTTCAACCCATACAAAGCCTTCTTACATCTGCACACTTTGTCCTCTTGTCCTTTTATGACAAAACCACGAAGCTGCGTTACATAAACTTCCTCAAATATGTCACCATTCAAGAAAGCAGTAACAATGTCTGATTGATGTACATCCCAACCAAAATGAGCTGCCAATGCACATAGAAAACACACAGTAGTCATACGACAAGTGGGAGAAAAAGTCTCTTCATAATCTATGCCTTTTTGCTGTGCATAACCTTTTGCAACAAGTCGAGCCTTATGGCGACCGATCTCACCATCCCGCTTGCGTTTCAACTTGTAAACCCACTTCGTACCAATGGCCTTTTTTTCAGGAGGCAAATCACATAAAGTCCATGTGTCATTTTCTATAAGTGCATCATATTCTGATTGCATGGCAGCCATCCAATTTTCTGAATTCTGTGCTCCATCAAAAGACAGAGGCTCCTCAACATCATGTAACCTAGACACAGCCAAAGCATAACAATCTGATGCATAAGATGCATGGCGAGAGCCTGAAAGAGTACGACTAGACAAAGGTGCATCCAATTTACTGTCACGCAAAGTGTGCACCAGCCAGTTTGGCATACCTCTAGCCTGCTCATTTTCAGCCCTTTCCTCATCAAGTACATCATGTACATCTGCATCAGTAATAGGCTGATCTAAAACATTTTCAGAAACCCCCATAGGCTGTACATTTCCCTCATTGGAACTTACATTCGTATTTCCACCACTGAAAAGAGGCAACAACGTGTCATAAATGTCCTGTGACCTTACATTACTCTCTCTAGTACATGACAGTAAGGGCTGAACAGAATCTTCCACAAACACTACATCCCGAGAAACTAGAATACGTTTTGTTTGCGGATGATACAACCTGTAACCTTTGCTTTCAGCACTATAACCAACAAAAATACATTTGACAGCCTTATCATCCAATTTTCTACGCTGCACTTGTGGCACCAAAGCATATGCCAAACAGCCAAAAACACGCATGTTCTCAATAGAAGGCTTTCTATCATGCCATGCTTCATATGGAGTAATAGACTCCAAAGCTTTCCTAGGACACCTGTTAAGCACATAAGTGGCACACATGATGGCCTCAAGCCAAAAAGAATGCAGTAAAGCTTGACTTTTGACCATATATCGTGCCATTTTCGTCAGTGACCTGTTTTTCCTCTCAGTAACACCATTTTACTGAGGTGTATAAGGCACTGTACATTGGTGTTTTATCCCACGACTAGCCAGAAATGCATTAAATTCATGAGACATATACTCCCCCTCTCGATCGGAATGGAGGGTGCCCATAGTACATTTCGAGACATTTTCAGCCATAGCCAGAAATTGTTTGAAGCACATAAAAACTTTGAACTTCGTTTTAAGCGGAAATACCCATGCATGCCTGGAGTAATCATCAATGAAAGTCACGAAGTACAGGTAATTGCCCAAGGACGGAGTTTGCATGGGCCCACAAACATCACTATGTACAAGTTGCAACCTGCATGTGGCCCGAACTGAACCATCCTTTGGAAACTTAGAACGTTGCATCTTACCCAAAATACGCCCTAACCGGGTGATGTTCTCTTTGGATTGATGATTTTGTCGGAGTTGGCCTATGCTACACCTACGAAGGCTATAACAAGTAGTAGAAAAGACATATAAATAGCCCGAGGGAAATCACTGCATAGTGAAGCTTTAGTCACATATAAGTAAGAGGAAAAATATGGTAGAATATGTACCGCAAAACCTAGTGGCAAGGACTATTAAAGGCTTCCAAATCAATATCCAAGTGTTTGGCAGTATGGCAGAGTAGGGAAATTATGAAAACAAATCTAGGTAGGGACCAATCATTAGTATAAACAAGGCCCTCTTTTAGGGTACAAAAATATCCCAAGGCACTATATACTATCTTAACAAGAGCTAAAAAGAGAGGCATCATTATGAGATAAAAAATATTATTTAAATTCAAAAAAGCCACAAGATTCAAGGACCACTAGCATACCAGCACATAGAGCTCAAAGCTAAATCAATGGAGTGGAAGAAAAAAACCCATCCAATCAATATCCTCAAGTTCCTCAAGCATCATCAATTTATGTTACCATGTATCATCCATTTGTGAACACACTTAGGACCGTAGGGGAATTTTTTTCCCTCACTAGGAGGTTTTTGTCCCCGTGCATTGTATATATGCCCATCGTTGTAGGGCTAACTTGTCTTTCATGTGTGCACTACCATTCCTTGAGCTTCTTCATCTTCTCCAAGATTTGTGTGTTTCCCTGCAACCCTATTTCCAACAATTGGTATCAGAGCAGATTGCATCCCCTCGGGCATAGTCGTCGTTTCGCCAACACCTTCGAGCTCACTTTCTCCAATTTGGGTGAGCTTTGGTGAGAATTAGTAGGTCAACAATTACTTTGGGATAGCTCGTAGATCTTGGTTTACTCAAAATTCTCATTTGGGATCATTTTGGCATGTGTTTCCACTACAGGCAGTGGAATTGCACAATTGCACAAGCAATTTCATACTTTTGTGCAAAATTTCTATCAATAGTGCGATTTTCTACATAATAAGTCCTTACAATCTTCTTTGGGTTGTGCTATATAGCACGTATTAGTTCCACTTTGTTTCTCCTCTTTTCGGGCAGTTTTTACATCAAGTTCAAGACTCACCATGACTGACACCCACACATATGTATTCAAGATGTTTGATGTTGAGGATAAAGTAGATGGGGACAATTACCCAATGTGGGCTTACATGATAAATGTCCTTGTGTCAAAGGGCGTTTGGAATGTTGTGCAGGGCATTTATGTATGTCCATATTCTATGGATACAGTCTCTGCTAAAGATTTTGGTGGTGGCAAGATTGTTGCTCTAGAGTTGTTTTGCCTACAGCTAAGCAATCTCGTTGGGATGTTAGAGATGCACAGGCTCATGCATTGATTGCAATATGTATCAAGTGCACTACTACTCCTCACATTCCTTTAGCTAAATTTACAAAATAGGCTTGGGATATGCTGACTGGTTTTCATGAAAATTGCAATGAGGCTAAATTTGCATTTCCGCGAAAAGAGTTGGATTCAAAGATTATGCATGATAAAGATGACATGGACACCTTCCTTGCTGGTATCAAGGATATTAATGAGCAATTCATTTTTGCAAGCAGTCATTTCTGACACTTCACTTGTGCAAAGTGTTCTTGATGCATTGCCAGATTCTTACTAGACTTTTGCTAGTACTAGGAGACTTATGACCCAAGGAAATCCTGATGTTGTTAGGTTTGATGCATTATGAACATTGCTATTGCAAGAGTCACTTTCAAGAAAGAACAGGGCTAAAAAACATGTAGTTGAATAGGATTTTATTGTTGCTCAAAGAAAAGGTGGTAACAACAATGTAGCCACTTCTCATGGTTCTTCAACGAGTGAAAAATCACATGTTTCCAATGCTTTTGTTGGAAGCACCTCGCCTGCAAATTCTGGTAGAAAGGGCAAGAAAAAGATGCATTCCAAGTATTGCAAAGCTAATGATCACTTGATCAAGCAATGTCCTAAATTGAAGGGAAAAGAGGCCAAGAAAAAAGACGCTCATTCCATTACAAGTGCAGCTATTGTAGAAAATTTTGTGAAAGGAGATTGTGATGATAAAGTAGATGCAGAAAGGGCATTTAGTGCAGAATGTACCTATGATCCTTTTGTCCATGACGCATGTATGTCAGTTGTTGCAGATTCACATGTGTGGTACTTTGACAGTGGTGCTACAAAGCACATTACATCACATCGTGACTTGTTTACCTCTCTCAAGGTTGTCCCTCATGGGAATACAATCACTTGTGCCAACAATGCCTCTTATCCGGTCAAGGGAACTGGAAAGATTGTGTTATCTACTGCAAATGGCAGTTCTTTCACACATGTTGATGCACTTTATGTACCTTGGATAAAAGAGAAACTTTTTTATGTATTTGAACTTGCTAGACTTGGTCTTGTCGTCAAATTTGTGGATGGCCCATATGTACAGTTCATGATCTTAGTTTTGGTAATGAAATTGTTACATATGGTATTTTGTGTCGTGGACTATATAAGCTCACTCTGTATGACAAGTGTGGGTAGAATTTTGCAACTGAAATTGTGGATTCAAAGGTTGTTTCAAATGCAAAACTTTGGCATGCACCTTTTGAACATCTAAATTTTGCAAGTTTGCTATATTTACAAAAACATGATATGGTTGCTTCTTTGCCGACCCTTGAAGCACCTTCAAAGCATGTTTGTGAAGGTTGTATTTTGGGTAATATGCAGTATTCAAAGTTTCCAAAGGATGGTTCAGCTAGGGCTACATGTAGACTACAACTTGTGCATAGTGATGTTTGTGGGCCTATGCAAACTCCATCTTTAGGCAATTACCTATACTTCGTGAATTTCATTAATGATTACTCCAGGCATGCATGGGTATATCCACTTAAAGATAAGTCCAAAGTGTTCATGAGCTTCAAACAATTTATGGCTATGGCTGAAAATTTCTCTAAATGTACTATGGGAACCCTCCGTTAAGATCAGGGGGGGCAGCATATGTCTCATGAGTTTGATGCATTTCTGGCTAGTCATCAGATAAAACACCAATGTACATTGTCGTATACACCTCAAAAAAATGGTGTTGCTGAAAGGAAAAATAGGTTGCTTATGGAGATGGCATGATGTATGGTCAAGAGTCAAGCTTTTCCACAAACATTTTGACTTGAGGCCATCTGTGTGCTACTTATGTACTTAGCAGGTGTCCTACAAAAGCTTTTTAGTCTACAACTCCTTATGAAGCATGGCACGATATGAACCCATCTATTGATCACATGAGCGTTTTTGGTCATTTAGCTTATGCTTTGGTGCCACAAACGCAGCGCAAAACATTAGATGATAATGCTGTGATGGCAGTGTTGCCTTGTGTCAAACACACTACATAGAGACATTGCTATGTAAGTTTGGACTTGAGGACTGCAAACCTATTGCTACTCCCAGGGTGTAACTAAGTCTTCATGATATTGGTGATCCTGCCAATGTCACTCTTTACCAAACTATTTTGGATGCCTTATTTATGTATCAAGGTGGTCACTATTGTCAATCCGGAGTGATGAGCTACCTGACTAGGGCATGGAAACACTCACATGATTAGTGAGCTAATCATGGCAACATGAATGGTGACTCTATGAAGTGAGCTTCTTGGCCTATGGACGAGCTAAGCCACGATGTCTGGACAATCTCCACATCTGCTTCTCTTCACCTCAAATCAACCCAATCACACACACAACAATTACAACAATGCACACATCACTGATCCCATCTTGCAACACCCTAATCACAAGTGCACACACATAGGTCCATTAAGCATCTAGGCTCCAATCAAACCTACATGCACACATAAGGAATAGAGGGAAATTAAACAAGATTAGAGTGGGATTAACCACTAGTTACGATCTAGCTAATCAAAGTATCATAGATAATCATAGAGAGTATGAGAGAGGCATAGTAGAAGATAATTAATCCTTGATTAGTGTTAATTAAGTCACATGAGCAAGGAGAAGCTCAAGGACTCCATAGTCACACACCTTATGAGATCTCACCAAAGAGTGGTCTCAACAAATGAGGTTGAGAATCCTAATTCCATTTACACACTGCCTTATATACATAAGGTAAAAATATGCATTGTCCGGGCACCCAAGGACTTTAGGAATCCATATCTCACTGAATCTGCAATCTAGGCACACTAACAAACCTATTCTTTATAGCTTGGAACTCTCATTGAGCCCGTAACCCATTACAATCATTAAAATAACTTGAAATAAATCGAGAATTTACAATACATGGCCATTTGGGAAAATTGTAAAAAATGTGTAACTCCAATCTTTATTGTTTCTTTGTATTTTTCTTTGATGTGCATTAGTAAGGCTTGGACCTTTAGTAGATTCTATTAACTACATCGGCTCACTTAACATTAGATGATTTTGGTAGTGTCATGTCCTACACCTAAATCAGCCATAAGACATATCAACCATACACACTCAATTGTAGCTATGAAGACTGCCTTGTACTCAACCTCACTTGGAAGTGGCTACAGTAGGTTGTTTCTTGGCTAACCATGATATGCATAAATTGTTGAGCATGAAACAAAAACCACTTTTGGACACTCATGTGTCATAACAAACAACCCAATTTGAGTCTCAAAAAGCATGTAAATTTGGCAAAAATGATACTCCATTTCGATAAAACAAACCAAGATCAAAAGATTCTTTTGACAATTTGCCAATGCTTAGATCATAGGCTATGCATAAACTTGCTGACATGTGAGACTGCAAATTGAATATGGCCTTGTATTGCATACATAAATCTTTGGGAGGTCACTATATTAAAAAAAAGACATATCGCATGGGTTCAACAGTAGGGATTATTTTATTCTATATTTCTCACATTTTCATATAAAAAGGATGTTGAAAAAATGTTTTTTTTTTCAGATTGTATAGGAAAAGGGTCCCTTTTATTAGTGAAATTTCACAGCTAAGGGGTTTTATAAATAGTCCTTGAACGCACGTGATATATAGTTGTGCACTCTAGTCTTCTTCCTCTCTCTCTCTCTCTCTCCCCGCTAAAACTCTGTAGAACCAATTGAACGTCTCGTGTAGGGCATTACACATTATTTTTCTACTAATTGGACTAACATTTTGTGCTTATACTTTGACATTTGCCTAATTAGAGGCTTGGATTGCATTCTAACAATCCCGGTTTTGTGCTCATCACTTAATGATTTTGATTATGGAATGCAATATTAGGCTTTGAAGCATCGACAAAATCGGCCTACACATTGGGTAATCAGAAATTGGATGGTGCCATTGGATTTAACATTTGGGCGGTATGCATCATTGTTATCAAATTGATGATTTTGAGCTTTTGATTTGTGCATTTGCATGTCGTCGTAATGCCAAAATTTTCTTAAAATAGAATGTGCATAAATTGATGATTTCATGTGGAAATGTTCATTGTTGATTTGCTAATTGCATGCTTGGATGGTTCAATTTTAATTTTGTGTACTAAAATCAAGTGTGTGTGTGTGTGTGTGGGGGGGGGGGGGGTGGGTGCGTGTGTGCGTGCGTGCGTGCGTGTGTGTGTGTGTGTGCCTAATTATAGGTGTGTGCGCACTATTTTTCCCTTGTGTGTGTACCTAAAAATCAATGTGTGCATAAGGATTTTGCAAATGTGATATGTTCATGCCCAATTAGAGATTTGTGTGTACAATTTGCAATTTCGACATGACTAACACTTGTACGTGCGCACCTAAAAGTGGGTAAAAAAGTGCAAATAGTAGTGCGTGTGTGCATAAAAGTTGATTAATGTGCATAATTAATTCAAAGCTTGATTGCAGATTTTATGGCTAATTGTTGTGTTTTTTAGCTCAAAGCTGGGATTTACACACTCCAATTGCGTCAAATTTTAACCTAATTTTTCCAATTTGATTGCTTAGTTTTGGTTTTTACTGGCAAATATAACTGGCAATTGAATCAATGTGCTACTTGAGTTTTGATTTGGCTGCACCATTCATCTGTGTCTGGAGAATTAACAAAAAAAATTTGGGTATTTTTTGGATAATTTTTATAAATTGTTTATTACTTTTTTCATATTTTTTGCATTGCTTTCCAATTCATTCCGTAAAGATTTAATAACTTGTGATCTTGACAAGCTGACTTGTGTGCGTAATTATTGCATGCTTTTGAGCACTTTTTTGCCGTCATTGCTCAAGTTTTGTGTGTTTTGCTATTTCCAAGCGCCGATTTGATGATTTTGTTGTAATTGGCATTTCCAATAAAATTACTATTTTCGGCTTGCTGTGCATGTGGAAAGTGTTTGAATGCAATTGTTGATGGTTTTTTTGAGATATATGGAATTTTTAAGGAATTTTTATTTTTTTTGAGCATTTTTTGGAATTTCTAGGTAACTTTTAAGTTTTTGGCTAATTTTCAATTGGACTCATTTTGGCATTTTTTGGGCATTTAAAAACTAAAAATTACAAAACTTAGTTTCGACTCAAGTCGATAGTTGATCACGAGCTTTGATGTACGCTCCAAAAATATTTCAACAATCGTGCGGATTCGACGGTCAAATCTAGAGATTCAACGCAAAATTTGACTTTGACGGCTTGTTTAGGTGAGAATTGCCTCTTGCGGTGATTAAGGGTTAAAAAATTCAAAAAAAGACCTCCCCCCAAGTGCATCTTGGGCGGAATGAAGATACTCTCTCACTACATTCTCTCTCATCTCCACCCACTCCCTCTCTCTCTCTCTCTCTCTCTCCTTGGTCAAGGTGGGACCCACATACTTAATAAAAATTCTCTCTGTCACTCTCACCCTTACAGAAGCCTTTCAGTGCTTGTTTGAAGTCAACTCTCTCTCTCTCTCTCTCTCTCTCTTTGCCATCTTCCCCTCCTTTTCTGTAGCGCACTGACCACCAATCGTTTCTCTCTCTCTCTTCTCCCCTAGCCTCGCCTTGCACGTTGTCCACACGGCCCCAATCGCTACAGTCATGCCCGCAATCAGCCCTGCCTCATACCATCTGCCATGCCTCCATGTGCACTTCATTGTCGGTTCCTGCAGGCGCCTTCGTGAGGTAAGTATTAAGTGTAAATTAGTTTAGTTTGATATTTTATTTTTTTTATTCATTAGTTTTATTTAATAAACACCCTTCCAAAAAAGGATTAAAAACAAAAAAATGATTTAAAAAAAAACATTAAAAAACCCAAAAAAAAAACAATCTTCTTTTAAAGAGAGAAAATCACACAAAAATTAAAACAAAGAGCAAACTAGGAAAAGAATCGTTTAAAAAATCACAAAAATTCTAAAAACACAAAAAGACTATGAAAGACCAAATAATTCATAAAACTTTGAAGACGATCACTCTTTTTCATTTAATGCAAGCACCTTTTTCAGAAGGTAGATGCGGTGCATTTGATACGGCTTACGTTACCACTAGAAGTCAAAAAGTCACAAAACTATCAAGTGGTGGAAAATTTTGAAACTTTTGATACTGTCAATGCGTCCGAAACGCCCAAATATCCTAGAAATGAATGTCCAATTGCCTCGCTCCGACATCCAAAGAGGCAAAAAATGTCAAAAACCCCTAAAAGAACATTTTACTAACGGTGCGCGAGGGGGCATTCCAAAATTTTGGAATGCCTCCTCGTGCACCGTTAGTAAAAAACCTCTTTTTTCCTCTTTTTAGGGAGCTTTTTGAGAGGAAAATGTCAAAAAACCTCTAAAAAGGGACTTTCTTGAAAGATAAGTGTCCAAAAACCACTAAAAAGGACTTTGTACTAACAGCGCGCAGGGGGGTATTCTAGAATTTTAGAATGCCTCCTCGCGCGCCTTAAGTAAAAAGCCCATTTTTTGGGATTTTTTGACATTTTTTGCCTCTCCGGATGTCGGAATGAGACAAGTAGACATTCATTTCTGGGTATTTTGGCATTCCGGACGCATTGGTGGTGTCAAAAGCCTCAAAATCTATCACTATTTCAGAGTTTGTGACTTTTCAAGTTCCAGTGATGACGTAAGCTGCATTGAATGCACCGCACCTACCTCTTGAAAAAGACGCTTGCATTAAATAAAAAAGTGACCGTTTTCAAGGATGATTGGGAATATAAATCTACTTTTTAGAGTGTCTGGTTCTCCTTTTGGATGTACTCACAAGGTGCAAGTGCATTTTAAAAAAAGTTTCTAGAGAGAAATACAATTTCTTACAAGGCCCTCCAAATGACCTCCGAAATTTTATAATGGGATGGTAGCAAGAGCAAATAGCAAGAGGGGTCCACCAAGAGAGAGAGAGAGAGAGGGGGGGCTGATTTTTGCAAGGCATTATCACACAGACACTCACACATTCTCATGTGTGAAGTAAAGAAGACTCTCTCTCCTTCTCGAGCTTCAATGGAAAGCTTATCACCTACTCCAAGCTTGTGAGAAGGAAGGCCTACACCAATAACTCTTGGCGTTGTGATGCAAATCCAACCAAGAGCCAAGATTCAATGCATGCTCATGTCCTCTACCATGCTAATTACTAAGCTAATCTATGCTAATATGAGTGATTATGTGAGGAGATATACATTTTTCTCGTAAGAATACTCCTTCTTCCTCTGAATCTACTCTCATATCCCGCTAGCTCTCACCATCTTCAAAGGTGTGTGAGGTCTTGGGTTTGAGATCGTGAGGGAATTGATGTTGTGTTTGATAAGTGTTTTGCATAGTGCATGAAGTTTCCATCTTCATTGCACTAGCTAGTATTGAAGGAACAAAAGAAATTGTATTGTAAAATGTCTCTCTCTTGATTAGAGGGGGGACCGGCTCCATGCAAATCCGGTCCTCAACTATTTTCAATTTCTTAATTCCTCTCTCTTTTGAAGTATTGTTCATGCAATCTAACTAGGTTTTATGCTTTTTGTTGCTCTCTCCACCCAAGCACTCTTGTTATTCTCATTATGAACCTATTCTAATGAAATGCTCACTATGTTCATGCTATTTTCCGCTACACACAAGTTACTAGATCATTAAATGTTACATTGGTATCAAAGCACAAGGTTTCTCTTTTCTTGCTCGACAAGGGATGTCCTCAAGTAGCTATAAATGGTTGGTACTATTAATTGCATGTGAGTAAGTAGAATAGGGATTTTTCAACCTTGCAATGCACCTACCTGCACTATGGATTAAAGTGCCAAAGTACACCTAAAAGTTGTTAGAATGGCTGACAATAGTAAAGAGAGTGAAATTAATGTTGATAACTTTGATTTTGCTAATGAGCAAGCCACTAATGATGCCCCAATGCATGTTAACTATCTTGTTTCTAGGCTTCAACAAGCCATGGGCAATCCATCTCTCCAAAGTGAAGTGCAACCACAGCTTCGTGCTTATGGGATTCTCCAAGATCCCCACCATGATGAGAGAACACCTAGGAAGCCTCCTTGAGAGACTTCCAAAAGAGGTCTCTCTCCGATTCGGGAAGAAGAAGAGGATCCCTATGAAGAGCTCAAAAATTTTCTCCTTGATGATGCATCTCCTTCTCAATGGAGAACTCAAGAGCCTCCACCGAAGGAACGAGAAAGAAGTGAGTCTCCCACCACTTCGGCGGAGCTACCTCCACGAAGACGGCGGGCTAAACACTCTCCATCACCTCCAAAACGGAGAAGACCATGGCATACTTCTCCACACCATACTTCAAAGAGGGATGACAAAAAGCAAGAGAAGAAAAAGGCGAGAAAGAGGACACCCTCTTCTCCATCTTCTTCATCCTCTTCCTCTTATGAAAGGGATGGTCAAGACAATGAAGATCAAGGCAAGAAAAAGGTGAGAAAGAGGTCACCCTCTTCTCCATCTTCCTCAAATTCTTCATCTTATGAAGAAAGTGATGGTGCAACCTTTGAACCATCAAAAAGAAGAGGCCATAGGAAATCCTATGCCGCGTGGAAGAGGTCATCCAAGCTCAAGAAGTTCAAAGAGGGAGGGAAGAGCATCTCTTTTCTTACCTACGATGGCACTTTTGGTGATACGGACAAAGTCTTGGCCTTTATCCAACAATTCGATGTGGCGTTTGGAGATGAGGGCTTCACGGAGTCCTCTAAGCTACACCATGTAGCTATGCACTTTCAAAAGTCCGCCAGACAATGGTAGTCTAGCCTATGGGCCAACGGTGAAGCTCCGGCGAACATGGAAAGATTTAAGAGCTTCCATTATGAAGCAGTTTTTGGCCACCGATTCCAAAGACAAAATACTCACCGAATGGCGAAGCTTGAAGATCTCTCCCTATGAATCCATCCACAAAAATGTAGACATGTTTTGGGACCTACAACTCAAAGCCACTGTCTTCAAAAAGTTGGATTTTGGAGAGCAAAAACAACAATTTCGTGCGGACTTAACCGAAGAAATGGCGGAGTATGTCAACTCCCAAAGACCACGCACCATATCGGCGGTAATACATCATACTATGGTGGCCTCTCGAATCAATTTCCAAACAGGGGCTAAGAGGAATTCTAAACCCCATAAAAACAAGGGTTCCAATGAGCCTAAGGGGAAGGATAATGTCCAAAAGTCTCCTAAGGGCAATTCCAACAAAGCTAAGGTGAAGGGAGTTTACAAAGGTAAAAATAAACTCTCTCTTGAAGAGCTTGAACGTTATCGAAAGGAAAATTGATGTTTCAAGTGCGGCAACCAAGGGCATGCGTACCGCACTTGTCCCCAAAAGAACAACCGCCATGATCCTCCTAGAGCTACCTTGGTTGAAATCCAAGAGGAGGAAACTCACCACAAAGGATCTCCTCTATGCCATGCTTGGGAAAAGGTAAGAGAACATGATGATTTTATTCCCTTTGACCCCGGTTCTACTCATAATTTTATATCTGTAGAGTTGGCCACCAAGCTAGGCATACAAACCTACGAGATGGGAGATGTCCTACCCGCGCAGACAGTGCTTTCAAGGGGCAAGAAGCTTCAATCACTCCCTTAATCAATAAATTGAGGCTCCATGTCCAAAGCTATGTGGACAAAGAGGACTTCTTTATCTCTCCTCTCAAGCATCACCATGGTTTGATCGCATGGCTGCCAATGTTAAATTCCCTAAAAGGAGAATCTCCTTTAAGTTCAAGGAAAAAGATATGTATATAGATGCTAAGGAAATGGGTAACACTATACCCATTTATGAATACATTGTCATGCCTTTTCACTTGACCAATGCACCATCCACATTCAACTGCTTGATGGAGAAGCTATTCAGGCCTCACCGAACCTTTACTGGAGTGTTCTTTGATGATATCATCATCTACTCTAATTCATTAGACGAACACAAGTGACACCTCCAAGTAATATTTCAGGTTCTAAGAGAGAATAAACTTTATGTTAATCGAAAGAAAAGTGAATTTTTCTTGCAAGAGATTCAGTATTTAGGTCACATTATCTCTCAAGATGGCATCCAAATGGATCCATCAAAGTTAGAGGTAATAAAAGGATGGCCTAAACCAAGGAATCTTCATGAGTTAAGAAGCTTTATAGGTATGTCCGTATACTGTAGACGCTTCATAGAAAAGTTCTCACTAACAGTAGGACCATTACATGACCTAACAAAGAAAAATGTTAGGTACACATGTTCTACCAAGGAGAACAATGCTTTCAAAAATCTTATCTCTCAACCTGTGTTTACACTACCGGATCTCTCAAAGCCATTTGAGGTCCAATGTGATGCTTGTGGTGATTGCCTTGGAGCTGTTTTGCTTCAAGAAGGGCACGCCATAGGCTATGAAATTCAAAGGCTCAACCATGTTCAGCGAGCTCTAGGCATATATGAAAAGGAACTCCTTGCAGTCCTACATTCCTTAGGCTCATGGAAGCACTATTTATTGGGGACTCCTTTCATTCTGCGACGAACAGATCACCAAGTCTTAAGTACTTCATGACGCAGACCAACCTCTTCGACAAACAAATGAGGTGGGAAAATTTTCTTTTGCAATTTCATTTTCATATTGCTCACATTGCTGGCAAGCATAATCAAGTAGCCGATGCACTCTCAAGACGGCCGAGAGTGAATGCGGTTTCCATAGCAACTCACAATGATCTATCTTCTATGAAAGATGAGTATGCTATTGATCCCGATTTTAGAGATGTGATTTCAGCCCTTGCACTAGGGAAGAAAGAGGAGCCATCTACTTTACAAGATGTTTATCTTGTGTATGGCAATAGACTATGCGTTACTAGCTCACTACGTGAGAAAGTAATGTATGAATCTCATGCTCCTCCTTATGCAAGACATAAAGGGATTCAGTCTACCCTAAAGGGCATTGAAACATATTTCTATTGGCCTACCATGAAATCAAATGTTTCTAAATGTGTGATATGCCAAAAGATGAAGTTTGATAGAGGGAAGCAACTTGGATTGCTTCAACCTTTGCCAATCCCTAATTCACCATGGGAGAGCATATCCATGGATTTTATCTTTGGATTGCCTAAGTCTATCCAATGGGAATACAGGAATATGGACATAGTAGACAAGTTCAGTAAACAAGCTCATTTTATACCTGTCAAAAAGACTATCAAAGCCCATCAAATGGCAACCCTCTTCATTTCACAAATCTTCAAGTACCATGGCTTGCCAATGTCCATAGTGTCGGATAGAGATCCTAGAATGACCATTAATTTTTGGAAGGGTCTCTTTGAGAATTTAGGAACAAGGCTAAACTTCTCTTCGGCCTATCACCCGCAAACGGATGGCCAAAGTGAAATAGCTAACCTAACAATTCTCGATCTACTAAAAGCCTATGTAACGGAAGTAGATCAAAGATCCCAATGGGAGAAGTACTTACCCTTACTGGAGTATGCCTACAATAACATTTTACATACCTCCATGGGAAAAGCACCTTTTGAGGTAAATGAAGATCAAAAAGTCCCTTGCTACTTAAGGTACACGGGAAGATCTTCACTGCACATGAGTATAGCCGAGACCTACAAGAATCTTTCCAAAAGATTAAGGATGCTATCTCTATCTCACAGCAAAGGCAAAATATTGCTACTGACAAGCACAGAAGAGCCCAAGCCTTTAAAGAAAATGATTGGGTCTTACTCAAATTTCCCAAGGCTTGATTAAGGCACATGACGGGCAAGAATCCTACGGGACACCAAAAGTACTATGCTAAGTTAGCAAAAAGGTACTATGGTCCCTTCCAGATTCTTAGGCCAATCAATGAGATGGCCTATTAACTCAAGTTACCCAACCATTGGCTCATTAACAATGCTTTCCATGTGAGCCTACTAAAGCCGTACAAAGGAGAGCCACCTCAAGAACCAAATATTGAAGACCCACCGGAGATCGAGGACCAAGAATAGGTGTTGCAGTCGAGTCCATTCTTTAACATGAAGACAAGGTACTAAGAGGCGGTAAGACTATCTGATGATATCTTATTAAGTTTAACAATTATCCTTTTGAGGATGCTAGATGCATGCAAGGCATACAGTTAAAGGATAACCTCAACATTGTCAATGCTTACAATGCTTCCCTAGAGTAAGCAAATGTACAAATTTTAAAAATTAACAAAGTTTTTGTCTTATGAGACTCTCTTTTTCTTTATTGTGCACAAAAATGAAGTAGTATGCATGCTTAGGTCAAGTTTGTGTACACGACGTCTCCCGAACACCAAGTAGAGCTTGTCACTCTACTATGGAAGATGATAGGACTAATGTGCAGACATGCTTGCGGCAGCCTCAGGCTCTCAAGTGCCAAATGCACTAGTCATCCATTGTGGAATGATGTCGTAGGGTAACATAGGGATCCTCTACCCACTAAGAAAAGGACTAATGAATATGCTTTATCTTCTCTACCCCATAATCGATGAGGACTATGATTTCAAGACAGAGGTAATGTCATAATAATCAATATCTAATTCTCCTAAATGATTTTCTCATGTTAAACTGATCATTTAATATGGGGAAGTGTCAGGGGAGAAAAAGCTAGAATATTGGCTAAGCTAGCAGACCGGCCACAGTAGGGATCCAAAGGAGAAAAAATAGGGATCCAAAGGGGGGGCCATCTGCAAAAGATCCATGTGCAACAATGGGCTTAAAAGACCCTAAGGTTCAACCCATTAAGACTTCCAAAATGCTAAGGTTCCAAAATTCAAAGGTTGTGTCCAAAGGTCAAACATTGGGGGAATTGGATGCTTTGTGTGTGTCCCAAAAGTCTTTAGCAATCCCTACATAGGAGGGGGCGAGCCTTGCAAGTAGGGGAGGAGAGAGAAACTCACAGACACACACACACACACACACACACACGCAAGCTCCCTTTACACAAAGGGAATGAGGGACACATGTCAGCTCCCTAGCCCAAATGCCCACAAGGTGTGCCCAATTCCTATTGGATGGCCTTGGAGGTGGACCAATGAGAATTAGGCTAGAGTAAATCTAGTTTACTTAATTTAAAAACACTTAATAAAAGAACCAATAAGAATTAAGCTCTCTAGAAGACTATTGGACAGTCTCCCAAGGGGACCAATGAGCATTTAGCAGCCCAATGGCTTGCCCAATTCCTATTGGCCAGGAGGCAAAGGGGTCCAATGAGAGTTTAGTTGAATCAAATAATTATATAAATCTCTCACAAAAGGGGAAACGGGGACACATGTCAGAAGCCTATCACTTATGATGCTTAACTACCATTGGCTAAGCCTGGGGAGGTCCAATAGGATGGTAGCAAGAGCAAATAGCAAGAGGGGTCGACCAAGAGAGAGAGGGGGCTGATTTTTGCAAGGAATTATCACACACACACACTCACACAATGTCATGTGTGAAGTAAAGAAGACTCTCTCTCCTTCTCAAGCTTTAATGAAAAGCTTATCACCTACTCCAAGCTTGTGAGAAGGAAGGCCTACACCAATAACTCTTGGCTTTCTGATGCAAATCCAACCAAGAGCCAAGCTTCAATGCATGCTCATGTCCTCTACCATGCTAATTACTAAGCTAATCTATGCTAATATGAGTGATTATGTGAGGAGATTTACATCTTTCTCGTAAGAAGAAGCCACTTGGAACCATATTCAAGGCTTTGATACCTTTTCCAGACACGTGCGTGTGCCCGACCCGCCGACATGGGAAATGCCTATTTTCCATATATACATCATTTATCATACTTGAAACCAAATATCACAATATAAAACCCTCCAAATTCATATAAACACCTCTTTATATACATTTTTCCATGCATATACCCACTATATGCACATACCAAAAGTGGTTTATCATCATTGCCCAACCCCAAGTTGAGCATTTATGCTCAACACTCGCATCAAATAGTGACATAAAACTGCAAAAGAGACCCATAATTCCTCTTGGATTATAAGGACGCTCATCCATCCGCATAGAACCAACTACATGCTCAAGCATGCCACCCCTATTAAAGGGAAAAGCATCTTTTTCCTTGCCAAAATGCCTCCGCCCACCTGGATCCCAAGAATAACTTGAATCTTCTCCAAGGTTGGCACATGCCATGTTGTACCATACTTTGTTCCAATCAATCAAACCCACAAATACCTCAAAATTCATCTCATAAGTAGAGGCTATTTGATTGACAACCATAAATCCCACATTATCTTCCTGATGTATTGACTGCTCTTCATTCCCCACACCCAAGAGATCATCACTCCAAGCATCAACAACTCCATTCCAATATTAAAAACGCTCTTCAAAAACACTATCACCAACATCCTCTTCTTCCACAGAAGGCATCTTCCACTTGAAAAGCTGGAAACATGCATACAAAGCCACCCAACACATCATAACCAAATCTTCATCATGCCAAATTTTCCTAGGACTCACAAACTGCCAATCATAATATTCAGAGATAAAGGGATATGGCCCAAACATACATTGAAGCATGTGAAATGTATTCCCCAAATCATTGTGCAAGGAAATGATCACTTTCACCTCCTTGTCTAGCCCATCCTCAAGAAGTTTCTACTTAACAATCACAGGTCGCATATTGTCACAGACATCCCTTGGAGATGGCACTAGCATCAAATTCTTGCATACATAGAACTCGTTTATATCACCTTCATGACCCAATACCTTTGTATCATAGCCACTAGAGGGTTGCCCAACCCCCAGCTCTGGTAAAGCACATGGAATGAAGGTCACATCAACTATCATAGCATCATCCTCTCCTGCATCATCTTCACTTGACGTGGAAACTCCATGACCATAGCCCATCATCTCATCATCAACGCAAGCATACATACCATGTTGCTGCAAAGCATCTTCCCAAAATATACATTGCTCTTTGTGCAAGGCTACCATATCTTTCAATGGATCTAGTGACTCTATGTCATCATCGCATACATCATAGCACCAACTCTCACAAGCACCAGATGTGTCACCATCATAGGTTGCCTCATCCTTGTCAATTTCACTCTCATCATCTTCACTTTCCATGCTAGTGCTCAAAATTTTGCTTTCATCTACTATGTCCTTTCCATTTTGCACCATAGGCATGTGTATGGTCTCCAAAGCTGCTTCACATACTTCATTTGCATTGAATGTGCATATGGACATTCACAGCTTTATCTGAGCTATTATACTTGCTAGCATGAGCACCTGCAACAACTGTGACTTTATGAACATAAAGGTCATCCACACTATCCATACCACGTATTAACAAATGGAACTTCATGCATGTAGCAACGCATAACTTTCTCTCTTTCCGTAGCGCTATTTTCAATGCTTCACACATGGAATTGGGCTCCTTCTCTTGCACTTTCATTTTAAGGACTGGCCGCAACAAACTCGTGAATACCTGTATTTTTTGGCTATTTGTAAAAGTGGAATAAAATTCTTCTTTAAACATGGCTTCCACATGCAATAGAGAATCTTTCCACACTCTCCAAGCATCATCAAATCTTGACCAAAACTCTGCAAACCGACTCATGCTCTTGCATAAACAAACTAGTGACCTATTTCCATGCATCTTGATGAGGGACCACTTTCTTGAACCGCTTCAAAAAACATCTCTTAAACCTATCCCAATTCAATTTGTCATCATGTGACAAGCCCTCAAACCATTCTCTTACATTACCTCTGACCACCAGATTGATACTTGCAAGTTTTTGCGCTTCACTTGGAACTGTACATCATAAACATGTCAAGTCAAACTCATAAGATGCAAGCCAGTCTCGTCAGCATCCTTGTAACCTATGAAAATAAATGGTTGGAAAGGCACCACCATCTTGAAATTCCCTTCAACACCCAAAATGTGTATACATCACTGCTTGAACTTCAACTTCTGAGTGCACAACCGTCAATTCTCGCTCCCTAGCAGGATCACCAAAGTATGATGGAGCAAAAGATGTCGTGTGAACACTCACACACCCAGACAACTCAACACAACACAAGGAATTTACTTAAATTCCACCCCTCACTCACCACCACTCAAGAGCTCCCTAAAAATTATACCCACTAGCTCAACTCAAACCCCAAACACCTCGACCTAACTGCCCTTGCCTGTCTGCAGACACTACAAGGTGAGTCGAGTTGATCAACACTTGAAATCACACTTGATGTTGATCCAAATATACAAGAAAAACCATAAAAAACTCAAAAACTCCAGCCACAAAAGGCTTCTCTCAAACCATTGTAAAGCCTTCAGCAAACTCCACTCAGTTGGACTCTTTGGAGTAGCGCCAACCCTAATGGCACTGATACAGGGTCACATAGTCTCGCAAAAAGCCGCACCTTCTTCCCTCAATTCCTCGCACACACACATCCATGGAAATCTCAGAACTTCCATGGACTCTCCCAGGTACAAAATTGAAGAGAAAAAGCTCTCATTCACTCCTCCACACACTAAAAAACACGATGCGAACGCGACAGGACTGCACCAGACCACCTGTAGGAACCCTGCTTCCTCCCACACACACAGAGGTGAAAGTGCTGATAATACCCCTCCAAATTTCTCCCTCAGCCTCAACACTCATGGCACCGTGAGGGATGTGTCAATTTTCTCCCTTTTCACACCATTTTTTTACTTTCATGGGACCAGTTTTGGCCAATTTTGAACCCCGACGGGCATTTTTCACGAGAAAAGCCCCAAACAGACTCCAAAATACACCAAATTTTGTACGCTTGATCCTTGATACCCAAACTCATTTCCACGTTTCCATATTTTATTTTTTATCATTTATAGGGTGGTGCACGCATCACCGCAGATCAGGCACTACAAATAGACATTTGCCGCATGTGTCAAACTTCCCGGGTGGGATGAGAGTGCCCACACTTGTTTCTTGCATTATTTGTATTTCTAAAAAGCTTAAACACATTACCTAGAGCCAAAATAAGCCACTGGGAACCATCTCCAAGGCTTTGATACCTTTTCTAGGCACGTGCGTGTGCACGACCACCGACACACGACATGCCTATTTTTCATATATACATCATTCGTCATACTTGAAACCAAATATCACATTAGAAAACCTTCCAAATGCATATAAACACCTCTTTATATACAGTTTTCCATTCATATACCCACTACTATGCACATACCAAAAGTGGTTTATCAACGATCGCGGTTTTGGACATAGTTTCGACTTTTCCCTAACCAAAGCACTTGAACACTTTGGAATAAGCGTTCTTACATCAAGCTAGAGTTGCTAATCCCAAAGATCATGTTACCTTTAAAGTAAAACTCAAATTATACAAGCTTCGGAATCCCAATGATAGAGGAGCATCCACCCATAATGGATCATGTTACCTTTAAAGTAAAACTCAGATTATACAAGCTTCGGAATCCCAATGATAGAGGAGCATCCACCCATAATGGATCTTCCAAACTTGCAAATGATAAAGAAAAATCTTGTTGAGAGAGTTTGGAAGACAAACCATGAGAGTGAAGGATTGTATGATACATTGACGCTAGTGAGGTCAACTATTATAGGTGCTCAAAGCCATACCCAAAAGAGTTGACAAATTATAAGCTCTTATATGTCTATATATACGGAGTCAACTATCAATAGAATTCTATAGTTGTTGACAAGTATGGACGAGAATATAGAGTTGTAGAAAGCATAAATCCATGGATTGCATTAGACATAGGTGGATATTTGGCCAATGAAGTACCACAAATACCTCCACCAAACATGAGAATTCCTATGCAAAGTCCAAAAGGGGAGCCACCTGGATTCCCTTCTAGAGAGATAACAAGAGATGAAGTGATCACAGAGATGGCAGAGATGCCTTCTCAAGCCTCCAACCTCCAAGAGAACGACCAATCCCTTCGAAGAATAATCTATCCATAGTAGAAGGCCTGAAACGAGAGAATGATTGGGAGAGTCTATGGTTAGACTTGTAGACAATCGGTAATTTAGACCATCCCAAATCCAGAAATGGGTAAATAGAAGATACTCCGGAGATAAAGATCTAAGAGATCATGGCTTTTAGAAGAGTAAGTAAAGCAGAGAAAGTTTTGGATTTTGCAACATAGTTTACGAGATTTGGACTAACTCTGGAAGATGATGTGGCTACATGGTTTGACTCAGTGGAAAGATGTGATTTTGAGACTCTAGGACGAGCTGTGTCAGTAATTTATTGAAGAATTCTTGCAGAAAGGCATAGCTCACAATACGGTCTTGCAAATTCACATATTCAAACAAAAAGAGGGTGAATTAGTATGCAAAACGGCATTATAACTCAAGAAATATTTCAAGTTCTTTCCGAGAGCTGAACTACCTACACAAGCACAGTTAATGACAATCTTTATCCAAGGAATGAGACATGCGAGTCTTCAAAAAGATCTGCACATGATAAAGAGTTTGATGCTAAATGAATTGATCAAAGAATTTATTTATCTAGTGGATAATTGTAAGGAATACAACAAAAAGGATTGTAAGAGTCAAGAGGATGACACATCTACTCATCACAGTGATCACAGATGAGTGAGTCCATTGCAAAACCAGTGGCACCTATCAATCAAGAAAAGTTTATCAGTGAAATGGTCAATAGGTTAAATCCACTTGTAAATGATGATTCGAGGAAGCTTAAGTGGTGTGAAATTGACAAAAAATGGACAACCCATAAGAGGGAAGAGTGTTTCTATGGCATGGAAAATGCTAGGGAGAGGTATGTACAATGTGTTTCAGTAGCACCTGTTCCACCCACATACGTTACAAGGAATGCACTAGGTCTAGTAGGATTTTCAAGACCACAGCATGTCTTAGGACAACAACCTACACTGCCAGGTGCTAGATTCTTGTAGACATGAGATACATGCAAATGATGGAAGTATCTAATAAACAAGCGATAGTACCAATTGCAATGTATTATAACAACCAAAGCAGGTACTTCCCTTCAAAGAGACAGAAGATGAGAGTAACAAATGGATTGGTGAGGCCGGTACAACCTCCACCTCCTACGTTTCAACCTGAAGAAAGAAGGTATGAGATAAACGAAAGGACTTTGCGGTTCATTTCGAATAGAGGCTTAACTAGGTCACAGATTTTTTACAGCCAAGAGGAAATGCAAGAAGAAGCTCCTCAATCAGAGATAGATTGTCACCCAAGCCGTGACAACCACTTGGTCAAACAATGTCCTCCAACGGAGATCATACAAGTAAATGCCTATTGTCTTGATTGTGGTGTCATTCACTTGATCCCTGATTGTCCAAAAAATTCAAATCAAGTCAGAAAGATCACAACAAATGTCTCAAGAATCGTTCAACTACCCAGTAGCTTGGAAAACAAAAACGTCGTACCAATTCAAGTAGTTCCGAGAGCGCAAGCTCAAAAGGAAGCTATTGGGAACCCAAAGATTGAGAAAATGGAAATTGATGCGAGTTCAAAGATAGGTGATCCAAAGACCAATGCACCTAGTCAAAAAACCAAGAACAAACGGAATAGCTGGAAAGCTAGAAAGGCTAGGATGAAAGCACAAAGGGAATGAGAGCAAAAGCCCTAGCTGAGGAGCTCACCCAAGCTAAAGAGAAGATAAGACAACATGAGGAAAGTGTTGCACCTTCTCTTGTGCAGACATCTCAATCTCCAGAAGAACCATCCATAGAGGAGAAATCGAGAAGTGCTAGTTCACGAGGATCAGTATTGGTCAAGAAGGTTAATGAGCCATTAGACACACTTTTGAAAGCCTATGAAACACGGCTCAAAAACAACCAAGCCCAAGAACAAAGATGGATGGCATATCCATATGCAAAACTAGAAAAGGACAGGCTTGAAACGTGCCAAAAATTGATTCAAACAGCCTAAGCCTTACTAGAATCACTTGTTGGAAAACCTAAGGAGGTGATCCATGTCCCACCTACAGCATTAATCAAACCAAACCATGAACAAATAGAGTCGGGTTCCAGTCCACGAGCAGGGACCAAAGCTCAAGGACCCAATATTAGAACCAAAAATAGTGTTGAATACCATGAATAACTCTTTCGAGGGATTTAACATAGCTATACCTGGCATTTGGAAACAAGTCAAAGAGGCCAATAAAGCAAGTGAGATAAGTAGACGAGTAAACCAAATGAGTGATGGAAGAGGAGTGTCTCTTCCTCCAATACAAAAAATTGAGACTGGATCTCAAATGAATCTAGAGGTGGAATCGTATTGGGGAGACAAAGGATATGTACAGTATATGGACAGTCAACCCCATTAGCTCTAAGAACACTACCGTCCTATACGAGAGATCACAAGGCCAAGTCGGATGTTATTACATTCCCATCATAGAGATTGTCTTCCAACAAGGTCATTGATTCAAAAGGATTGAAAGACATTTTGTCAACACCAGTCACTTGTGCGATAACGTTAGTCGAGTTTCTCAGAATACAACCAAACATGTGGGCTACTGTGGGAAAATTCCTAGAGAAATTTGGTGTTAAAAAACCAATGACTCAAATCGAGGAAGGGATCAAAGAGTTGGAAATGCTTCAACTAAACACTAGGCCAGCACCATTAAACAAGGTAGGCGAGTACTATGAGGGAGAAAATGGGAACACCACTCTTCCTGTGGAATTCCAAGGTGTAAAAACCATGGCAATCCTTGAAAGCGGAGCTGGCGTTTCCATCACAACAAAAGAGATCTGGAAAAATGGGAAAAACCGGTAGTAGTGAGAGCTATAGGACAAAACTGCAGCTTGCAGACAGACACACAAAACGGCCCATAGGACTACTAGAAAAAGCAGTTGTTGTTGTGGCATTGAATATGAGCAAACCTTTGTTATTGTTGACTTTGGCAAGAAGAAAAACTATGATATCATTCTAGGAAGACCATTCATGCAACAATTGAAAATGATCCAAGATTGGGGTTATGACCATATCTACCTGATACATATGGAAACCATGACGAGAATAAATATGAAGGACCATAGTTACAGGGTTGTGACAAGAGCCCATGTGGAAGAGTTTGATTTCTCTACTGTAGTAGAATCAGAACTTCCAGCATGGATAAGCCTAAAGAGTTGTGGATGTGTGGAGCTTCACAATGCGGAAGCTTAAAGCGAGAGGAATGCACCTAGAAAGGAAAATTGAAGATAAGGATTATATCCCAAAACCCTTTCCTAAGGAAGAATTAGAACCACTTGAATGGAAACACATCTTGGCTACTTTGGTGTGTGTGCCATTCAAGATTGTCCAACTACAAAATTTTGTGAGGTAAATGGCTATGATTTTGTTCCTTACTTTGTTGTGAGTGTGATCCAAGAAAGCGAAGACGAAGAAGAAGACGAGCTCTACGACTCTGTAGAACACTTGGAGCTTCAAGAAGATGCCAACAATGGAAATCCAGATAATCCAATAGGTGACATGAACAACACTTTAACAAATGCACAATTTTACAATTGTCCAGATCAAAGACCCAAGAAACAATGTCATCGCTACAAAAATAAAGTACATTAAAAGTGGATTCCAAAATCCTTGGTGGAAATACAACTGTAACAAGCACCCTCATTTGTGGCTCCCATACATGAAGAAAATACTCATTCAGAAGAACAGAACCATGTTAACGAGCTAACAATGCTCTAATCAATTTTCTAGAAAATCCCTCCCAGAAACAACAATCCAAGAGCAAACAAACAGTAACTTTTCATAACAAGCTAAACCACAAAGGGAAAGTTCTAGAATGCAACCTTGCTGAGGATAGCCATGATAGTGATGATTCTTATGACATTCCCTAAGCAACTTAGGTCATCACCATCACTAGCAGCTTTTTAGTAACAACCAAAGAAGGCCAAAAGAAAAGAACAAGAAGTCAAAGCCAAAAAGTTCAACAAATTTGGATACCAAAGAGCCAGCTCGGCCAAAAATAGGTATTGCTCAAGAGGATAAAGATCTCTGATGAAAAATCTCAAGATCTGTTGACCACTGGGTCAACAACACAACATAACTCAAGTTTCGTACCAAAGTCTTATCTTTTGTGAGTTATGAAATGCTGTGAATTATGGCTATAAACGTCATTTGTAATGAGTAGTTATTCTAGTTTCAGAAGCCGGGGTGCAATGGCACTTCCAGATTGTAAATACAAAGCCATTTGACCCTTTCAACCCCATTTTTGGTTAAACCTAAGGTAGCCTTAGTATATAAGGTACCTAGGTCATTTTGTAAAAGAAGGACTTTTCATCATAATCAAAACTTTAGCGCTGCCGTCTACTGTGTGTGAGAGAGAAAGAGAGTGAGTGTGATCTTTATCCTCTCACTATGCCCGGCTCGCTCAACACATTGGAGATCCAACTGCACCATTGTTGTATGCTCGAGGAGAGCTATGCGACAACGCCAAGCATTCCACGCGAGATGAAGCGCACATTCCGACGCATCTACCAGCTATTTGTGGCCATAAGTGTATCAAACGATGTCTGTTTTCTGCGTGCTAGTAGTCTATAGAATCGTGGCAACATAATCTACTCATAAGTACTCATAAATTTCAGTTTCGGGCACTTTCAAAATTCTGCTCTGTCATCCTACGCGTTTTCCGTAGATGGGTTTAGAGTGAGGGTTTTGAGTGTAGAAGCTTAGGGACAGGTGTATCCTAGTGAGGGGATGGTGTTCCTTAAGTTTCGTACAAATCTGGCATGAGTAGGTGAGTTACCTTCCGTATGTGTGTATGTGGCTAGGTGGTGTAGTAGAGACAAGCGAGGTTCTTGATTGTGGTTTAGTTGGCCTTCCTGAGTGTTGTATGTGTAGGATGGTCTCAGCCTGACAAGCTAAAGAGATTTCCTCCGTGTGACTAGCGTGTCATCTGTGTCCTCAATTGACATTATGTTGATCTAGGTAGTGTTTGCATGCACTTCATGGGTGTGTGAGTCGCTCCCCGTCCAACATTGGCGCCACTGCTGGGGACACAAGGACCTAAGTAGGTTTCCTACTAACACTCGTGTGATGGTTGCTTGATTTAGTTTCGGCTAAAGAAATCTTTTTTCTTAAGTGGATCCGGAAGAGGATATTACGCGATCAAGTGGATAGCCAGGAAGCGTGTGTCTTTCTGAGGGTCTGCGAACTAGATAGGTTTAGTAGGATCTGTGGATTAGAGTAGTTGTTGGTGGTCGAGTGATTTGTGAGGTGATAAAAGCGTTTACTAGTCCGTGTGTGGCAGTGAAGCGTTTTTCTACTTATAGATGCAAAACCCCATATGATTTGTAGGAGTAGCTTTAGGTAAATGATCCGATTCTGATCTAGAGCTATTCAGCATTGAATTATTTGCTAAAGTGCTAGATTGCATTTGAAATCACGGAAAAGTGTGCTTTTGAGGGTGAAAATGCATTAAACAAGCTTTTATGGATATTTTTGTATGACTGACTGATGATGTGCATATAAAAGAGCATTTGCAAGGGTTCTGTGAAGAAAACTTGCAATTCTGTAAACATAGACATCCTACGCGTAGGATGTCTCAAGGGGGTTCTGGAGACCAAATTTGAAAATTCGGACTGCACCAGTGGGTTCAGAGGGTAGGTTTTACCCTAGTAACATATTGACTTGGGTGTTTTTCCCTATTTTTGTTGACCAAAACCCAAAAGGCGGAGTAAAAAAATGTAAAATTTCAGCAAAGGCTTAATTGAGTGATTTTTGCATGTTTTTGCAATTGTGAAGCATACTTGCACTTGCTGAGAGCATAAGGAAGCATCAGGGACACTTCAGTCTCAAAAAATCAGCAGTAGACATCCTACGTGTAGGATGTCTACAATGTGATCTAGTGGAAATTTTGAAAATCTGAGGTTACCAGTGTGTTAAGAAGGTAGGTTTTACCCTATTTTCACCTGGAAAGTGGGAATTTGACCGAATTTTGACAGATCAAATCCAAAAGACGAGAAGTGCCACACATCCTACCCAAATTGTGCCTGAGGCATAATTTTTGAGACCAAACCATAGGGTGACTTCAAAGGCATGTTCTAAATGTTGTATTGAGTGCATGTGATAAATTTCATCTCATTTGGGTCAGTGAAAGGGAAGATTGAACAGACTTTAGCATTTTTTACTGAAAAAGGCTAGAACAGCTAGTTTTGGGGTCTTTTGACATCCAAATTAAAATCTAAGCATAGCATTGGGTTGCTGACATCAAGGGGAAGCTATGGCTCAAGTTTGGGGCAAATCTGAGCAGTTAGACATCCTACGCGTAGGATGTCTTCACCATGATTTAGCACTCCAAATGAATCTCTGAGCATACCACAGTGATCAGCACCTTAAGGAGAGTCTGTGGTTCAAATTTGGGACAAATATGAGCAGTTAGACATCCTACGCGTAGGATGTTTCCAGCTTGATTAAGGACTCCAAACCAACCTATGAGCACACCACTGTGATCAGCACATCAAGGAGAAGCTGGGGTGAAAATTTCAAGTCGTTCTGAGAAAAAAGACATCCTACGCGTAGGATGTCTCAAGGCCATTTTTAGGTCCAAATGAAATTCTGAGCATACCATTGTGTTGCTAGACTTAAGGGGAGTCTCTCGACCAAATTTTGTTAAATTCTAAGCATATAGACATCCTATGCGTAGGATGTCTCTAGGCCAGTTTTAGGGTCCAACCATACTTTTGACCATACAGAAGTGTTCACAGTGTCACAGAGATCCCAAATCTTCTTTTAAAATTGAATTTGGACTCATTTGACCGGTCTTAACTGCATTTCACTGTTTTGGCCATAACTTTCACAAACGGTATCGGATCGGAAAAGTTTTTATATCAAAACGTAGCCTGAGAGCGGCTCTACAGATCTAAGATCAAAACATGAACTAAATGAGTGCCAACGGCAACCATTTAGTTCAATTTTGAAAAAAACATTGTTTAAGGCCTCAAAATACATCCGCAAGTTAGGGGTGTCTGAAAGCGACAATTTGTGAGAATTGTGACGAAACGGTTGCGGTTTTGGACATAGTTTCGACTTTTCCCTAACCAAAGCACTTGAACATAGTGGACTAAGCTTACTTGAACCAAGCAAAAACTCTTAAGCCCAGAAATCATGTCTACCCTAGATTCAAACGCAGCTTACACAAGCTTGGAGATCCCAACGATAGAGGAATATCCTCCCACAATGGATCTTCCAAACTTGCAATTGATAAAGATCCATCTTGTTGAGAGAGTTTGGATGATTGGTCATGAGAGTGAAGGACTATATAAATACATTGACGACAATGAGGTCAATCTTTATAGGTGCTCAGATCCATACCTAGAAGAGATAACGGATTACAAGCTCTTATATGTCTACACAGTCGGCTGTCAATGGAGATCTATAGTTGTCGACAAGTATGGACGAGAATACAGAGTTGTAGAAAGCACAAATCCACAGACTGTACTAGAAAGAGGTGGATATTTGGTCAATGAAGGACCACATATGCCTCCACCAAACACAAGAATTCCTATAGGATTCCAAGAAGAGAGCCACCAGGATTCCCTTCAAGAGCGATAACGAGAGAAGGATTGGGAGAGTCTCTGGTTAGACTTGTAGACAATCGACGAGTTAGACCATCCCAAGTCCAGAAATGGGTAAACAGAAAATAATCCGGAGATAAAGATCCGAGAGATCACGTAGCGGCCTTTAGAAGAGTGATTAGAGCAGAGGAAGTTTCAGATTTTGCGACACAATTTGCGGGATTTGGATTGACTCTAGAAGATGATGCAGCTACATGGTTCAACTTGGTGGAAAAATAGGATTTTGAGACCCTATATGAGCTGTTTGAGGAGTTTATTGAAGAATTCTTGCCAAAAGGCATTGCTCACAACACGGTCTCGCAAATCCATAGATTCAAACAGAAAGAGAATGAATCAATACGCAAAGCATCATTACGGCTCAAGAGATATGTTAAGCTCTGTCCGAGAGCGAAGTTACCTACGCAAGCATGACTGATGCTGATCTTTATCCAGGGAATGAGACATGCGGGCCTTCAGAAGGATCTGCATATGATAAGGAGGATGGCGCCAAACGAGTTGATCAAAGAAGCTCTTTATCTAGTGGATAATTGTGAGGCATACAAAGAAAAGGACTTAAAGAGTCAAGGAGATGACATATCCTCTCAGCACAGTGTTTCACAGATAAGTGAGTCCATTGCTGAGTCAACGGCACCTATCGATCAAGAAAAGCTTATCGACGACTTGGTCAAGAGGTTGATTCCTCTTGTAAGGTCTGATTCGGGAGAGCCGGAGTGGTGTGAAATTGAAAGAAAATGAACAAACCATACGGAGGAAGAGTGCTATTATAACATGGAAAATGCTAGGGAGAGGTATGTTAAACTTGTTCCAGAAGCACCTAGTCCACCTAGATGCATTACGGGGAATGCGCCAGGACCAGTAGGAGTTTTAAGGCCACAGCTTGTCTTAGGACAACAACCTCCGCTTCCAGGTGCTAGAATGCTGGTAGACATGAGATACATGCCAATGATGGAAGCATGAAATAAACCAACGCCAGTACCAGCTACAATGTGGTATGGCAACCAAAGTGAGTACTACCCTTCGGAGCAACAAAATGTGAGAGAAACACATGGAGTGGTGAGGCCGGTACAACCTCCACCTCCCGGGTTTCAGTCGAAAGAAAGAAGGTATGAAATGGAGAAAAGGAAATTGCGATTCATTGCAAATAGCGGCTTATCTAGGTCAAAGCTTGCTTATAGACAAGAGGAAATGCTAAAAGAATCTTCTCAACCAGAGACAGATTGCCACAAAAGTCGTGACAACCACCTGGTCAAACAATGTCCTCATACGGATATCACTGAAGTAAATGCCTATTGTCTTGAGTGTGGCATCTCTCACTTGATCCCTGATTACCCGAAAAAACCAAACCAAATCAGGAAAATCACGACAAATGTATTAGGGATTGTTCAGCTACCTAGTAGCTCAGAAAATGAAAATGTCGTACCAGTGCAAGTGGTTACGAGAGCACAAGCTCAAAAGAAAGCTGATGAGAATCCAGAGACAAAGAACACGGAAAGTGACATGTGTCCAAAGACAGATGATGGACCAAAGACAAACGCACCTAGTCAAAAAACCAAGAGCAAACGAAATAGTTGGAAAGCTAGAAAGACTAGGATGAAAGCACGCAGGGAACAAGAGCAAAAATCCCTAGCTGAGAATCTTACCGAAGCTGAGGAGAAGATAAAACAACATGAGGAAAAGGAGGCACCTTCTCTTACACATATGGTTAAACCTCTAGAAGAACCATCCACGGATGAGAAATCGAGAAGTGCTAGTTCAGGAGGATCTTTGTTGGCAGAGAAGGTTCATGAGACATTAGATGGCCTCTTGAAAGCCTATGATGTGAGGCTCCAAAACAACCAAACCCAAGAACACAGGTGGATGACATATCCCTATGTGGAACTAGAAAAGCAAAGGTTTGAAATGTGCCAGAGAATGATTCAAACAGCCCAAGCTTTACTAGAACGACCAGTTGCAAAACCTGAGGATGTGATCCGTGTCATGCCTACACGAGTAATCCCACCAAACCAGGAACTAAAAGAGCCAGATTCTAGTCATGAGCACATACCAAACCTCAAATACCCAGCATTAGAACCAAGGATAGTACTGAATACCACGGATAACTCTTCCGAGGGATTTCACCAAGCTATACCTGAGGATTGTAAAGAGATAGATGGTCTTGACGAATTGTGGAAACAAGTCAGAGAGGCCAATGAAGCCGATGACGTAAGAAGACGAGTAGACAAGACTGGTGATGAACGAGGAGTGTTTCTACCACCAATAGAGGAATTTGAGACTAGATCTCAAATGAATCTAGACGTGAGATCGTATTGGGGCGAAAAAGGATCTGTACAATCCATGGATAGTCAACCCCATTCGCTAAGAACACTACCGTCCTACATGGGAGAGTACGAGACCAAGTCAGATGTGGTTGCAGTCCCATCACAGAGACTGTCTCCCTAGAAGGCCATCGATTCAAAGGGGCTAGTAGATATTCTATCTACCCCTGTCACCTGTACAATAATGTTAGCCGAGTTGCTCAGAATAAGACCAAACATGTGGGCTAATGTGGGTAAATTTCTAGAGAAATTTGGTGTAAAAATCCCAATGACTCAAATCGAGGAAGGCATCAAAGAGCTTGAAATGCCTCAACTAAATACTAGGCGAGTGCCATTAAACAAGGTAGGCGAGTATTACGAGGGAGAAGATGGAAACACCACCCTTCCTATGGAATTCAATGGTATAAAAACCATGGCAATCCTTGATAGTGGTGCTGGTGTGGCCATTGAAACCAAAGAGGTTTGGAAAAAATGGGGAAAGCCTGCCTTGATATCCACACGAATGACCCTGCAGCTTGCAGACGGACACAAGGAAAAGCCACTAGGACTGCTAGAAAAAGTACTTGTTACTTCTTGTGGCATTGAATATGAACACACTTTTGCTGTTGTTGACTTTGGCAAGAAGAACAACTATGACATCATTCTGGAAAGACCATTCATGCGACAATTGAAAATGGTCCAAGATTGGGGTTATGAGCATATATACCTGAGATATATGGAAACCATAACAAAGATAAACTTGAGGGACCATAGCTATAGGGATGTGACAAGAACACCGGTTGAGGAGTTTGATTCCGCCAGAGTATCAGGATCAGAACTTCCAGCTTGGTTAGGTAAGCCTAAAGAACTGTGGATGTGTGGAGCTTCACAATGTGATAGCTTGAAACATGAGGAATGTATCCTAGAGCGTGTTATAGAGGATAAGGACTATATCCCAGAACCATTTCTTGAAGAAGAGTTAGAGCCTTATGGATGGGAACACATCTTGGCTACTCTGGATGTGTGCGCCGTGGAGGATGCTCCCACAACAAAGTTTTGTGATGAAAATGGCTATGATATCGTTCCTTATTTTGCAGTGAGTGTAATCCAGGAAAACGAAGAGATCCAGACATTAACAAGCTCTCAACATAAGGAGCAAACAAAGAAATGTGGAGAATCAAAAGATGAAGAAGACGACGAGTTCTATGACTCTGTAGAACACTTCGAGCTTCAAGAAGATCGATGACCCAGGAATCAATGTCATCGCTACACGAATAAAGTGCATCAAAAGTGGATTCCAAAGTCCTCCGTGAAGACACAGCCACCACAAGCATCCTCATACATGGCTCCTAATAAGGATGCAAAGACTCATCTAGGAGGAATACGACCAGAGCAACGAGCTAACAATGCTCTAATCAATGGGCTAGAAAAGTCCTCCAAGAAACTACCACCCAAGAGCAAACAGAGAGTAACTTTCCACTACCAACCAAAAAATCAAGGGAAAGTACAAGAAGTCAACCTTGCTGAGGATAGTAGCGATAGTGATGAATCTTACGACATCCCCTATCATCAACTCAGGCTATCACTATCACCAACCCCTTCAACAACAACCATGACAGGTCAAAAGAACAGGACAACAAGTCAAATCCAAAAAGCTCAACAAATCTGGACACCAAAAAGCCAGATCGGCCAAAAACAGATATGGATCACGAAGACAAAGAACTCTAATGACAAATCACAAGATCCAACACCAAAAAAAAAACAGGGAAAGCGTGCACGAACGGGTAAGAATATCACAAAGTCGCAAGCTTTCACAACTCAGGTTTGGGCTCCAAAGAAGTTGATTCAAGCACAAAAAAGTCAGGAATTCATTTGGATTCTAAAACAACCGCAATATCAACTTTCAAATGCTGAATCCCGTCCCCAACCAAGCGTACAAGGGCTGAAGCAAAGACCACTGTCACCTCACACAACAAAAAGGTGGATCCCAAAGAAGTCTCTTCAAACACAAACGAAGCACGGGTAGGCATGGAAG
Organism: Adiantum capillus-veneris; assembly: GCF_014529385.1. Lineage (NCBI taxonomy): Eukaryota > Viridiplantae > Streptophyta > Polypodiopsida > Polypodiales > Pteridaceae > Adiantum > Adiantum capillus-veneris. The sequence goes on from NC_140932.1 coordinate 136,794,620, forward strand.
CTATTGAGACATCTTTTGATGTCACATGTGCTACATTTATTCCTCGAAACACCCATCATCTATATATGACAAAATCCATATATGAGCCCCTAGGGACATGTGTATAGTGTACATAGCATTTAGATTTCTATTTGAATGATTTTTCTTTTGTTGAGTTTTTTTAAGATTTTCTTTGTTTATTATTAAGAAAAAAATTAAAAAATCCATAATCCACATGAAGAAAAGACTGAGGAGAGGTATGAGCACTACAAAGAAAAGAAGATACAGGGAAATGATGAAACTTCACGAAGTATGTCTCAGCAGCCACTACAATAGCCGAAGAACTTGTCACAAAGCAGTGTCAACAGGCAACCGACAAGTCATACAAGTCAGAGTCGAGTAGCTAAGCCACAAAATGAGTGAGGTGTTAGTCCCAAAGCTTCAAGTAATATTCTCTGTGGTATAAGCGTCTTAGCAATTCTAGGTACTGCTCAAGCTGGAAGAGTTGAGCATATTTACGTTGTGTCGCTCATGCTAGTATCGGTGAGAAAAAGAGTCGAAGTCTAAGTACTTAAGTCTGGTGAAGTGAAGGAGAAGGTCCAAAAGACACTCACGTACTGAGCACAGTGAGATACGAGTGGAGAAACTTCTACATCAACAACCCTTCTTGGAAAGGTGGAAGCTATTGAGACATCTTTTGATGTCACATGTGCTACATTTATTCCTCGAAACACCCATCATCTCCTTCTTTCACATTGCATGCTTTTGTTGACAAATTTCTCATATGCATATAGAGTGTCCCATAATTGGCACTTGCATTAGGAACTCTTTCCATGTTTCACCCAAGCACTCACCTTTCATGAACATGTACTGCACGTTCAACTGCTCAACTCCAATAAGAGCATATACCAAAGGCATTTTTTTCCCACCGGGTTTTTTCCCTTTGGTCATCTAGGTTTTAGACCCTAATCTAAGGACACCTATCACCATCCTCTTGTACATATTCCTTCTACATCAACAATAAAGAAATGCTACTGAAATCAATTGACAAATGAATTGGAGCACCAATTTCCGATCATAGCATACTTCTCCTCAATGGCGAGTCGAAGAATGGCCTACAATGACAAAGCTGCAGACAACACTAACAACATGATTGCACAGGAACAAAGAAGTCCCCAATGAAGAAGAACAGACATAAAAGTAATCAGAGGATCTCAAAAGATGAATGGTCATGATGATAGATGTTCGCTCTAATGGATCATAGTTCTTGTTGTGGTTTGACAAAGTTACAAGCAGTGCAATAGATGAAGCCAAAACAACAGCAAATACCACATCGCCATCGACAATCAGGTCATGTCGGGGACGACATGAACGCGGAAGGGGGGAATGTTGACCGCTGGGTCAACAACACAACATAACTCAAGTTTCATACCAAAGTCTTAACCTTTGCGAGTTATGAAATGCTGTGAATTATGGCTATAAATGTCATTTGTAATGAGTAGTTATTCTAGTTTCAGAAGTCGGGGTTCAATGGCACTTCCAGATTGTAAATACAAATCCATTTGACCCTTTCAACCCCATTTTTGGTTAAACCTAAGGTAGCCTTAGTATATAAGGTACCTAGGTCATTTTGTAAAAGAAGGACTTTTCGTCATAATCAAAACTTTAGTGCTGTCGTCTACTGTGTGTGAGAGAGAAAGAGAGTGAGCGTGAGCTTTATCCTCTCGCTACACTCGGCTCGCTCAACACATTGGAGATCCGACTGCACCATTGTTGTAGGCTCGAGGAGAGCTACGCGACAACGCCAAGCATTGCACGCGAGACGAAGCTCACACGCCGACGCATCTATGAGCTATTTGTGGTCGTAAGTGTATCAAACGATGTCTGTTTTCTGCGTGCTAGTAGTCTATAGAATCGTGGCGATATAAGCTACGCATAGGTACTCATAAATTTCAGTTTCGGGCACTTTCAAAATTCTGCTCTGTCATCATACGCGTTTTTCGCAGATGGGTTTAGAGTGAGGGTTTTGAGTGTAGAAGCTTACGGACAGGTGTATCCTAGTGAGGGGATGGTGTTCCTTAAGTTTCTTACGAATCTGGCATGATTAGGTGAGTTACCTTCCGTATGTGTGTATGTGGCTAGGTGGTGTAGTTGAGAGTAGTGAGGTTCTTGATTGTGGTTTAGTTGGCCTTCCTGAGTGTTGTATGTGTAGGATGGTCTCAGCCTGCTGACAAGCTAAAGAGATTTCCTCTGTGTGCCTATCGTGTCATCTGTGTCCTCGATTGACAATATGTTGATCTAGGTAGTGTTTGCATGCACTTCATGGGTGTGTGAGTCTCTCCCTCCAACAAGATCCAATACCAAAAGGAAAATAATCGAAGTGTACAACAGCTAAATAAAATCACAAAGTCAGAAGCTCTTGCAACTTAGATTTGGGTTTTAAAGAAGTTGATCCAAAAACAGAGAGGTCATGAGTTTATTTGGATTCTAAAACAATTAAAATATAACCTCCCAAATTCTGAATCTTGTCCTCAACCAAGAGTACAGGGGTTGAAGCAAAGACCAATGATGACTCACCCAACAACAAGGTGGATCCCAAAGAAGTCTCTTCAAACACAAACGAAGCAGGGACAAGTATGGGTTCCCCAACGAGCAGCATCAACAAAACAGCCAATAGTCACAAAGAAGTGGGTCCCAAAGAAAACCAATAATTTACCATTTTCACTGCACCGTCTCTTGAATTCTTTCAATTCCTCCTACGGTTACAGTACAGTTAGAAGAGAGCAAGTCGCTTACTTCAAGCCAAAACCCATTGTTGAGGAACAATGCTAACTATGACAATCAACCACAAGGCTACAATGGATCCCAAAGAAGCATCAAACAGATAAGTAAGCCTTCACAAAAAGCTATACAACCTTCAATCCATCAAAATGGCCCATGAACTTCAAAGATCATCACATTCCTTAGAATAGGAAGCCTCATCAGCAAATGCTGACAAGAAAAATGCTTATACCCACATCTTGCACAACATAAATCTTTTCCATGCATTGACTGTGTGTGCATCATAGGGCTACATTACAAGGCTTGCATAGGCACAATTTTTAATTACCCAAGCACATCACATACCCTTGGCGATACCCTATTGTCAAGGAGGACTCTAAATAGGAGGGAGGGAGGCATTCTAAATGCGTACCTAATATTATGAATATTAGAGGGAAATGTTTTTTGAGTTGTATTGAATTTTTGCGTTTGATTGTGATAATTTTTTGACAAAATTTATAGTATATGCCCTCATAATAGAATTACAAGAGGAGTACGGAGACAAAAGCCATATATGAGCCCCTAAGGATATGTGTACATTGTACATAGCATTTAGAATTCTATTAGAATGATTTTCCTTTTTGGTTGAGTTGATTTTTGGTTTTATTTTGTTATTTTTTAGAATTTTTTTTTTTACCCGAAAAAAATCCATAATACAAGTGATGAACAGACTAAAGAGATGCCGAGCATTACAAAGAGAAGCAGGTATAGAACAAAAGGAAACTTCAGAAGGTATGCCTCAAAAGACATATGCACAATGGGTAATGTCAAAGGTAAGAAAAGAATGCCGATCAGCCTTCAATAACAACATGAGGCCAAACGTGACTGAGAATGGTCATAAAAATCCAGGATGTACTACAAGGACATAGGAAGTTGGTGATGTGACTAAACAAAAGCACCCATCAAGTGTAATGTTTCCTATCAGACACTCCATGCGACTACAAGGCTATATACAGGAAGTGATTCTTTATATTGTACATCTTCTATCTTGTATGTGACTTAATGAATCCTAACAAACAAAAGGGAATAACAATACTGACAAAAACAAAAAGGGCAAAAAGGGCAATCCAATCATCTATCATGATAGATGTCTATAGGAGCAACCAATGGTCAAGCCAAATTTTGGTCATCATCATTGGTTCTACATGTGTTTGGTAGCCAGAAGGTGCCAGAGATCCCCATCAGTCATTTTCGAGACTGAAGTCCACAAAGTGCCAAAAGCAAGTCCAAATCAAGCCAAAATTTATCAGGAGTCTATGACTAGAGAATACAAGCTACGGGATCTTCTTTTTTTTTTTTATCTAAACCCTAGCCAAAGATGCAATTTATTCAAATTTGACACCATGGTAGCCACCTACAAACCTTGTACACCATGTATAGAGTTTTAGGGGACAAATGGACAATGATGGCTCATAGATGGTCATCTATCACGAATGATGTCGGCTAAGCCCTTTTCAAAGCAAGTTACTAACTCGGGAAATTAATTGAGGTTTGTCAGTCTTTACTTAAGTCATGTATCAAGTAGAAGCAGTATACTGATTTACATAGCACACAAAAGCTAGCAGTGAAAAATGCAAGTTTCATCACCTTGATGCAGGAACAAAGGATTCGCCAACACAGAAGATCAGACACAAATGGTAAACAAACCAACCTTCATAGGTTTACATATCTTGTCCTTAATGAGGTAGATCAAAATTTGGACATGGGTTTTGAACCTCAAATCAAAAATCATCTCCCATATTTGACCTGACAGACAAACTTTGTATTGGAGTGCAACTTGGCCTAACGAAGTTGAAGATTTAGCCAGATAATTTCTACAAGATCATTACAATCTTGTCATTGGCTCACCAGATTTGAAAGCCAATCACTCAATTCTACAAATTGTAGAAGTTGTTTCTAAGAATCACAAATACTCAAAATTTACAGATTTGCCAGAGCAAGTGATGAATGGAGCTTTATCTATCCATGATGGTAAGAGTCAAGCTGATCGAGATTGGGTTCTTTCTAAATTTAGATATGGAAATAGTCCTATAATGATAGAAACAGATGTTGCATCTTGGGGCTTCAATGTGGAGGACATAAAGTTTGTCAGCAACTATGATTTTCATGGATCATAGTTCTTGTTGTGGGTTGACGGGGGGTTGACAAACGTACATGCAGTGGAGCACAAGACAGCCAAATGACAACAAAGACCGCACCGACATTGACAATTACATCATGTCAGGGACGACCAAATTCGGAGGGGGAGTGTTGACCCGTGAAATGATGTGGATTATGGTTATAACATCATTTGTAATAAGTAGCAAGTCTAGTTGCAGAAGATGAGGTGCAACGGCACTTCCAAATTGTACATACAAAGTCATGTTACCCCTAGAACTCTATTTTAGGTTTAACCTATGGTAGCCTTAGTATATAAGGTACCTAGGTCGTTTTGTAAAGGGAACTTTTATCATAATCAAGTTTTAAGCTTCCATTGACAGTGTGTGAGAGAGGAAGAGAAAGAGTGTGAGCTTCATCTTGGTGCTACTCCTTGCTCGTTCATCACATTGAAGATCTTACTGCACAATCGTGATAGGCTCGGTGAGAGCTATGCATCAATGCCGAGCATTCCTCGTGGAATGGAACACGCATGTCGATACATCAACCAGCTATTCTGGCCATACGTGTATCAAACGATGTCTCTTTTTTGCTTGCAAGTAGTCATTAGAATTGTGGCGACATAAGCTACGCATAGGTACTCATAGACTTTAGTTTTGGGCACTTCAAAAATTTAGCTATATCCTTATACGCATTTTTTGCAAATGGGTCTAGAGTGAGGATTTTGAGTGTAGAGGGTTTGGGACAAGTGTATCCTAGTGAGGGGATGGTGTTTCTTAAGTCTCCTACGATTTTGGTGTGGTATAGTGAGTTTCCTTCCATTTGTGTGTATGTGGGTTGAGTGGTGTAGGTGAGAGTAGTGAATTCTAGATTGTGGCTTAGTTAGCCTTCTAGAGTGTTGTATGCATGGGATGGTCTCAGCAGCTTGACAAGCTAAAGAGATTTCCTTCGTGTGCCTATCATGCCATTTGTGTCCTTGATTGACATTATGTTGATCTAGGTTGTGTTGCATGCACTTTATAGCTGTTGTGATTCGCTCCCGCAACAAAAAGCAACATAGGAGCCAATATCCTATTGATCAAAGTAAAGCCAGATCTAGAGAACTACCAAATGTTTTCACACTTCAGTGGAGCCAGGTATTGTAAACTCAAAGATGAAGTGCGAATAGAAGTGTAGAAAATCGACCCAAGTGATTATCCAAAAATTTGCACAAGCCAACAGATCATCCAGTTGGTGCATATGCAATCAAGATCGTTGTCATGGATTACATTGATTGAATCTACAGTCCAGAGCCACAAATGGAAGATCCAATAGATCAGCCAATAGAAGCTAGTCTTATTGGAGAACCGAGTCAAAGGGATACAAAGGTCCAGATGGAGCAGTCTATAGCCTGATGCTAAGTATTCTAAAAGAAGATGCCAACAATTTGGCAAAAACAAAAGCAAAAACTTGTCAGCAAGAGTTCAAGATGGAAGAACCGATTGAAATACCACCATTCATGGTGTATTTCTCATATTGTGGAAGAAAAGGTGGACAGTTTTCAAAAGATTGTCCAAGAAATCTAAACAACAAGGACATAGGAATGAGAAAGCGAAACACAGAGCAAACTAGAAATGCAAAATGCAATGTAAGTCCATCTAACTCATTATTTTTGGTGCAACCATTAGAAGCACCAATAAAAGAACTATAAGTTTAAAATTAGCATAAAGATGCACTTGCAACTGAAAAGCTTAAAACTGATCCTCTGAAAAACAAATTCCTACGTGAATTTAGTCAGAGTGTCCAGCTATCAAAGGTTAAAAAGAGTGTTAGGATTACAAGTGATTCTACATCCAATGACAATAGTGTGCAATCATTCATGAGTTCAAGGGACGCATCAAAGCGAATGCTTTTAGCATTATATGGCACCCATAATTCATATGCACACTATGTAGATCAAGAAGGGAAATTGTACAAAAAGGGTCGACCAGTGTTTGAACGACCCACATACCAACTTATAGAATTATGGCTAGTTATAGATCAGGAAAGAATGTATATCACTGAGGAAAGAATCTATTATAGCCCATCATCTCTAGAGTTGAATGACATAACCTGAGTGAACCCAGAAATATGTCCAGAGCCAAACTCTCAACCATCTGAAGTCAAGATTTGATGTTTTGACTAGAAGATCATCTATTATGATCAAAATGCACGTAGATATAGATGAGAGTTTAAAATCTATGATGCCATGGGTCCTGAAACCACAGAAGGTCATATCATAGGAGACCCACGAGATAGAAATATCAGGGCAAAGATAATGCTATCTACAGCTTGACTTGGGGAAGTATTTTTCATGTTTCACGGAGGTACACAGAAAACTATGTAGAAGGTTTCCAGATGCAAAACATCAACAGTGCTATACACAGTATGCCTTTAGAGTCCCAAAAATTGAGATTGAAACAGAGAAAAACAATCTTGAGCCCATATCATGGAGAAAGCTTTAGTGATCACCCTAGGAAGGGGGGAGCTACAAACCCAGCAAACTCAGCTCTTGTATTAGGAAATGCGACACCAGCTAGAATCCCTATAACTTCTAGCCAGAACCTTTCAAATCAGAAACCATTGAAAGATCATATGGTTATTGGAAGTTCCCAATTGACCCAGATCCCATTAGAATATACAAACAAGTGCTTCTATGAAGATCATCAAGGACAAAGGTTTCAATTGACCTCCACAAGTCAAAGTCAAATCTGACCAATCCAATAGTTTTCAAGCAATTTCATGTGACCAAGCTCACATATGCATATCGAGATGCAAATGGCAATGAATACTAGCAAGTCCATGACCTTGTACAAACCCCCATGGATTGTAAGACTAAAGTCAAATATTATCTCAAGATGATGGAAAGATGCAAGATACCAAAATAGGTAAAGGATAGCTCAAAATCAATGGAAGTTGAAGCTCAAAAGGCTGCACAAAGGTCACCACCAAAACCTCCTTTGAAGAGAGATATTATGCTAAAAAGTACAGTGGATCTTTTAAGATCACAGGTTACCCAAATATAGGCACATAATGCGCAACAACTGTAAGAAAAAGGCACAACAACACAACTAATCGTGCCAAACTCAATTGAAGCGAGTGGTCAAAGCAAAGAATTTGCAAAAAAAGTTCAACCTAAGAACACCACCACAACAAAATCAGTCACTACCGAAGGAAATCTTGAGAAGATCGAGTGCAACATTACTAGTGAACATGAAGAAAAGCTATCAAGCAAAGTAAAGCTAGATTTTCAGCTAGACAAAAACCTCATGTCTTTTTGCACTTAGTGTTGGGGCGGATACGCCACGACAGACGTCAGCACAACGAGAACTCACCTAACAAGATTTGTCAGCTAAGGACGAAGCTCGACCCGCAGCTGCGTGGAAGCAAGCATAGGGTGTCAATCTACACTCGACCAACTCTCGACTAATTCCTACAGAGGTCTCTACCCAATGTCTAAGCTACAACCTTCAGGAGTGCATAAGAGGAGATTTCCTACAACGCTTCCAAGAGCCAAATACCCATCAAACGGTCTCAAAACGCCACAGAACTTGAAGGAGACCCTACTAACACCAATAGGTCGCTCTCCCTAAGGTCAATGAACCAAAATCTCAACCCTAAACACCCGGTGCAAAATCACATAGGATGTCTGGCCGAAATTTTCAGGTCATCGTTTCCGAAAACTAAAGCACCTAATGTGTAGCTCTACTCGATGCAAACGCGTGGATATGCTAAAATGCGAAAACGGATAATGTATGCTCATCAAATCACCAGATGAAGCTCGTAGGTCGAGCTCACAAAACCAAACCGTACGCCCGCAATGTATGTATCGACGCGTAGCTCTCATCGGGGGCAACACGCTGCACCTCTCCGCACTCGATTCCGACCACCGATGCGGACGTAGCATCAAGATGAAGCTCTCACTCTCTCTCGTACACAGTACGCTCACTCAATGACAGTACTTTTTTAAAATGACAAAGGTCTTTTTCATTAAGGTCAAAAGTGGTATAAATACCTTACAATCTCAAACCCTAATGTTCCAATTTTAACCCTCTACTCAATCTAAATGTCAAAAATGGGATACAATCTGGAAACTTCTGTAAGCCCCAATATTTACAAAGGTGAAATGTCGGTTTTTCTCAATAAATGAATAATTACAAAAAAATAATATTCCGCCGAGCAGTCATTTTCTGTAGGGTGTGTCCAGTCGCTAACACTCCCCCCCTCCTTGTTCATGTTGTCCCCGACATGGCTGTTGAGCTGCTTCTTCAGCGTAGGCTTTCTCTCATCTTGAGAAGTGACTCATATCTCGCATGTTGAGATAGTAGCGTCGGGCCGAATATATCTGTGCTGATTGTGAAGAAGCCGGTGTAGAAGGCTTCTTCAAAGGCCTGGAGGTGATAAGATGGAAAAAACATAATCCTTTGATAGAATGCATGTATCACCTAGTGAGAAGGCTGACCAGACAGATCGTATGCACATGTGTATGTATCTTGAAAGAAGAAGATATTGTCTGTCTCTTGGCCTGGTTTGAAGATCTGGAAGACTGCCAAAAGTGTTTTACATATCTTTCTCATCATGATGCAAGATAGGTCAGGCGAGCCAGTGAACAATTTGATGGCGCCCATTAGGGTTTTCACCATGTATTTCTCACTTATTATCTTGCCTGCCTTCGAGCTTGGCAGCTTCGGGTAATTTAGCCAAGTGGGTTGGCTTCTCTGCAGCAACTCATGGGCTTTCCATGTCCTCATCCTTGGTAGAGGGCAGAAACTGAGGTTATCTCTGATCACTTTAGGTGCCTCTACCAGATGGATTAGATATTGCGGATATTTTGTGAGCCATGCCTTTCTCCACTTGGGCTGAGAGTCCACTATCAGCTTGACTCCTTCAGGCTTGGAGATGTCTGCTTTGTACAATGGCACTGTGGCTCTTCTCTTATTCGTTTTTTGATCGTGGTAGCTTCATACTTTAGCAGAGGTTATGGGAGAGATGGCTGTAACCATTCACGCCGAAGGGTATTGGCATCTATCTTCTGAATAGTCATTGATTTGAACACTCTCTGCTCCCATTCCAAGGCTTCTTTGGCTGTGTCTCTGACTGCCGCTTCTATGGCCTTTTGCAGCTTCTCTCCTTCTTCTTGTGTCAGATCTTGTGGCTCTTGTGAGGGTCCCACAAGGATTTCCTCTTGCATGGTGGTGTCCACTGGATCTGACACGTTCTCTATGTCGATTCCTTCCATGGATGCTGCTGGTCCAGTGCTAAATTGTTGCTCTTCCGTTTGTTGTTGGCCTCTCAGCTCTTCTATCTGCTTTTGAAGTGTCTTCTTTTCTTCTTCCTCTTGCTCTTCCATGTTTACTAGGAGGTCGTTTAGATCTGCATTTATCTTTTTCGCCTCCTCAAGCTTTCTCTTGATGGATTCTAGTTCATTCTTTATGTCTTGATTTTCCTCTTCTAGGCGGTTTTGCATCACCAATGACCCTTCGGCTAGCATCAGCCTTTGCCGCTTCTCCAATGTTAACTCCTTTTGGAGCTCCTTCATTTGTTCTTCATATAAATCAGTCTCTGAAGTAGTGTGAGTCAAGCTAGTAGCTCTGACTCTGGCAGGAGATGCCCGTAGCCGTTGGATGGTTTGGTCTTTTACTTTCATCTGATCTTTCAGCTCAATGACTTCATCTTGGCTTGCTTCATGCTCTATCTCGGCCTTTTCCTTGGCATTTCTCAAAGTTTCCACCTCTTTGGATTCTTCAGCAAGCTGTAGAGTTAGGTTGTCCCTTTCTCTCTCTGCATCTATCAATGACTTGCTGATTTTCCTGTATTCTTCTTCAGCTCTTTGAAGTCTTTGATCTGATGCCTAATTTTCTTGTTCCATCTCTTGGCATTTTTGTAATGTCGTGGCCAGACTGGCTTGCAGCTCTGTTTGTTTCTCTATATTCTCTTGGCTTTGTTTCTGTAGTGTGTCTACTTCAGCCTTGATCTGAACTTCAGTGGTTTTGAGATTAGCAATCTCACTTTCCGTGGCCATTGATTTTGCCATGAGCCCAGTTAGCTTGTGCATCACCACATCCCAGTCATTGGTAGGTGGCTGTAGGTCCACTGTATCTCTTTCAGTTCTACTAACTGCAGGCTCTGCATTTGTTCCTTGGGCCTTCTGCTTGTCAACTCAAAGGCTACTATAGCTGCCTCTTCTCTTGAGTAACCCGCAGCTAGTAGATCAAGAAATGTGCTAAAATTTCTTTCCTTTGGCTCTGGTTGCTCATCTTTGGGCTTAGCTTTTTCTTTCTGCTCTTCCCCTTTGGTCTTCTCTTGCTTGGAGTCATCAGATGTGTCTAGCTCCTCCTTTTGTTAGTTTTGTGTAGGGCTAAGAGGAGGTGGTGATGGCGGTGGGTTGGACTCCCTGCTTGACAGTGGAGTTGGTGGCTTCTTCTTGAAATCCCTGTCTGCCTTTGTCTTTCTCTCTCTTTCTTGGCCTTCCTGCTCTTCTAGCAGTTGCCTTCGTACTTCATCCACTTCTTCTTCTGTGAAAGGGACATTGGGGATATTCCCTGTCGTCGCAGCATCTAGGATCTCGAAGTTTTTGATGTAGTCTTCAAATCTATCTCGCTGCACCCTTTGGGATGATCCCGAAATGGCTTCCAGGGACGGCTTCCACAATTCATTCAAATCTCCCTTGAGTGCTCTTTCAGCTCTGAAACTTTCCATTAATCTTTCTAGCCGCGCCGCTTTCTGTGACTTGGTCTCTTTGATCGGCTCTTGTAAACTTTCTTTCTTTCCTTTCTTCGGCTCTGGCGGCTCTTCTAGCATGGTCTCTAACCGGCGCTTCAACCGTGTGGCTACTCTGGGTGCTTTGGGTTGTTCTTCCTTTTTATCTTCCTTTAGCTTTAGCCAATCATTCTGTGAAGGTGGTTCAGACCAGTTTCCCTTGGCATGCAGTGCTCCATAAACCACTTTTGTTATCAGCTCACCCGGTACAATGTAGGTGGGATTTTGGTTGCCCATCTTCACCAGGTTGTCATGGATATAAGCAGCATAATTGATCACCTTTGGCTTGCTCTTTTGCATTGCCCAGGTGAAGGTGGTAGCTATGGCTCCAGGTGGCATTCTGTACTTCTGTGGTCGCTTTGTACACATATGGAAGTATTGGTTGTAGAGTTGGCTCATGATAGCCACTTTAGGGTTTGCAATATCTTCAAAAGTGTAGTTGTTCTTCTTTTTGGAGTACACCTTGACTTCATCTTATTTCTTGATCACACTATCTCCCTTGTTGGATATGTCTAGTGCGGTTGCCACCACCCTTTATGTGATGACAATCATAGTATTTGGCTTGCCCTGCAGATCAGTGACTTGGGCCACTCCATCTTCTTTGATAGTGGTCACAAATTCCCACACTCATTTGATGTCAATCCCCGCTTGCAAAGCTTCAAAGTAGTTATGGAGATCTATCTTCTCTAGGTAATCCCCCATCTTGCTTCTGACAAACTCATTGAGCTCCCGAGGTAGCATGGGTAGCTCTACTGCATTTCCTTCAGGATCTTTGAACACGCCTTGGTAGATCTTCAAATCATTGGACTCTAGCAAATCATCATGAATACATGTGCTAGTTGGCTTAAGGGTTCCTTCTGGGATGACAAATGGCTCTACTTCTTCCAAGTAATCTTTTATTGTCATCATCTTCTTCTTTGCCGGTGATTTTGCGGCTGCCATGGATCCTGTTGCACTCAGTAGTCCGAAGTTAGCCTTTTTTTCATATCAGCTGATAAACTGAGTTTTAACTATCCAAATGACTTGAAAATTGAAAATAAAACTTAAAAGGAACTAGGGAAACTCTGCATGTGCTCACAGTATCATTCTGGCCAAAATTTATCATTTAGATATCCTACGCGTAGGATGTCTATTTCATTAGTTTTTGGTGAAACTTGGCGTGCTGGTGGTCCTTGACCTATTGAACATGGCTATGTGATTGGAATTGGGTTTGGGCAGATTCAGGATTTAGGCTCACAAATTGGGTAGGATGTCCACAACAGGTGGCAAATGATATTCAAATGGGTTGAAATTTAATATATGAGCTCCTTGCACCATGGTAATGGCTCCCATGAGGTCATTTCTTGCACAGTAAGTCAAAATCATGCTGGAGACATCCTACGCGTAGGATTTCTTTTTCATCAAAATGGCTTGAAATTGGTTCTGGGGGTAGCTCTTGGCATGTGGAACATGGCCTTGCTCTTGGATTTTGATTTGGACAAGAATTGGTGTTGGTAAGAGTATGTGTAGTGTTTTTGGACTCAAAATGTGCATCTTGGAGATGTTGGGGGCCAATGTGATGGGAATGGCTTGAAACTTGATATAGGAGCTCATGAAAGTGTCATAAAGAGATCTGGAGCTGAAAAATACCATTTGGGGGCCAATTTGATCATTTAGACATCCTATGCATAGGATGTCTGTTTCATCATTTTTTACATATGACGACACAGATAGGTTGGCAATGTGCTCATGAGTGTATTGTGCAAGTTTCATGTGATTTGGACAAGTTTTGGTAGGTCTATGGCCCATTATTGCCTCTATGCCCTGACTTTGCGTTTTTTGATGCACATGAGGTCATTATTTGTCCGAATGTGATGAAACTTGATGGCTAGCTTGTACTGGCTATTCAGAAGCTGTGTGTAATGAGAAATGTTAGGTTTGGTGCCCAGATTTGGCCTTGAGACATCCTACGCGTAGGATGTCTCCCGATGAAATTTTCATTGGAAGTACTATTGGTGTCTGCCCTGAGCCCCCATGAGTCCCTTTTAAGCATTATTTCAACAAAAAAATCAAATTGATAGAAAGAAACTCCCTATGTGGATTTCAGAGCCTTCGAGTTGTTTTCTGACTTTTGGAGTGCTTTTCGGCAATGAAATTTCTTGATGTTGGTCTCCATAGCTTCACGGTCCCTTGGGGATCCTTGCCATATGGTTTTTGTCGACTTTAGCTTCACCGGAGCTCCGTTTGGCAATTTGTCGCTCTGGAAGCACACGTGGTTGCGTTTTCATGTCTTTGATGACTTGTGGTGGTCTACCACCATAGGACTTGGTTGTTGATGGTCTAGGAAAGCCGCTCGTGAAGTCTGGTGGCAAACGGACATGCGGTTGGCCGCGAGAGCTATTTGACGCTTTGTGTGTCTAATGCCGTTTTTGAAGTTTAGTGCCGATTCGGGTCACCGTATGGCCATGTGGGATATATAGACTTGTCGAGCATATCAAGATGATCCTACCCATGAGTTTTGGTAGTATTTGGGCGCCTTTTCGCCGATTTCCCCTTTGGTGGCCTCTTGCGGGGCTCTAGGAATTAGGATTTTTTCCGATGGTTTTCTACTGCCTTTGATCATCCAAAAGTGGTCTCCTATGCTAGGGTAACCCACCGATGAAGTCTCATTGCTTTTGGGTTAGCCGTTAGGTGGTCACTTCCACTTGTAGGTCTCTACCGCTCGCTTTCTGTGTGAACCCTACGCTAGTTTTCGCGACAAAACAACAAACATGCGCGAAAAGCTCAAGGTGGTGAGCCTACCTCTCATGTCTGGAGCTTGTCGGGTGGTCGTGCACGTTGTAGAAGCTGTTGGAAGTCCCGTTCGCTCTAGGTGGCAGGAGCTCTCTCTCAAAAGTCAATAGTAGAAATGAGCTTAAATGAAGTGAAAATTTCTTATAATGTGGATCCCCGAACCACTTTCCATGAAATTTGACATGTGCTCCCAAATTCTTGCGAGATGCGGTTTAAGCTCAAAAATTTCTTGATTTGGACTCCATTTGCCCAGTTTACGAGAAATTTGACGTTTCGGTCAAAATCTGGCCAAAACACGCTTTTCACTGCATTCACATAATTGCACCCCCATTGTACCATAGGTTGTCCTATAGTCACTGATCATCGCCATATTTTTTTTTTTCATTACGACTGTTTTTCACCTGCTTTTGGTATTTTTGAAGTTCTTTTGTCGAAAATTAGTAAATTAAAAGGAAAATAGCAAATTAAACCCAAAAAAATCCCCAAAAATCATAATAAATCAAAAACATCACTGCAAAACACTATATACACTCACATGTAATTTTTATAGCCGGATTTTTTTGTTTTTTCAATATTTTGCCCGAAAATGGCTATTTTTACTTATATACACACACCTAGTGGCTTGATTTGGCGTTTGGCCCCATATACTTGTCTATTCATGCTGTATAAGGGCATATGTACTTAGGTTATTCCAAAAAATTTCGCAATCAAATGACAACCCTTTAAAATAGTCAAAAAACATGCCCTTTTTTGCTCTTTTTTTCCATTGGGTCTGCATTTGAGAATGCCTCCCTCCCTCCTAGCTGGAGTCCTCCCGGATGACAAGGTATTGCTTTGGTGTATGTGCCATGCATGGGTTAAAAAATCGTGCTAATGCTTGGCCGTGTAATGTGGCCCTACACGATGCATACTCGGTCAATGCATGGAAAAATTAAAGTTGTGCAAGAGGAGGGTATAAGCAAGATGCTTATTTGCATTCGCCGTCGAGGTTTCCTGTTTGTTGTTGATTTGGTTGGTAGATTTTCTTTGCAAGTAAAATTTGTAACTCTACCGCTCTTTGTTTAATCGTTTGTCTTGCAAAAGTCACTTGGTTTGCCGCTATTGTCAATATGGCCATAGTCGTCTCCTTGGAGAGAATTTTTGTGGCGGAATTGGCCATAGACTTTGTCTCTTTTGCTTTCCATTTGTAGCTTTGCTTTGGAGGTCTTTGTAGGTTTATTGATACTTCCGCGGTTGTCATTGTTTTGTTGCTGATTGGCACCCACATAGATCGGTTTGCCGGTTTTATATGTTGTGTATGTCTGCATGCCGATGTTGCTTGTATTGAAGGGAGTTCCTGTTGCTTTGGTTTTGGGATCCAAATGCGAGTCGCATTTAAGTTGTTGCTGAGCATTTTCTTTGGGATCCATATTTTTTTTATTCCCTTGGTTTTTGGTTGAACTGTCTGCTTCTGTTGACTTCTTTTGTTGTATTGTGGTTTGTTTTCCATATCATCTCTATCCTTTCGCAGCCATACTTGTCTTTCGTGTGTTGCTAACCTTGATCTTGGCACTGTGGTCTGTTTTGTTGGATGTTTGTAGTGAAGATGGTTGGCAGTTCCCTGATTGCTCACCATGTTGTTCTTTAGTGGCACCCATCCTTTTGGTTCTTTATCCAGTGATTGTGGTGCTGCCATCTGGTTCTTGCAGGGTTGCAAAGAAAGGGCTACCACTGGTTGTTCTTGTGCATGCTGAATTTTGACTGCATCCGCATTCCAATCTATTTGTACATTATACTCTTTTTGCCAAGGTTGTCCCAACAACATGGGGTGTTGTGTGCTTTCATCCTCAACCACATAAAACTTGTGTGGGTAAATATATTGATGTACTTGTATATGAAATATAATCCAGCCCAATGTTTTTAGAAAATGTGATGTACTACTTTGCAGCACTTGTAGAGTAGGATGTAGTTGACCTTTGGGCTTGAGTTGTTTGTATAATCTGTAAGAGATTAAATTTTCTTGAGCTCCAGAATCAAGCAATGCCGTCGATTCAACATGATTGCTATCCACTTTGACTGCAATTATTGGCTCCACTGTGTCTTCATCAAAATTCGTTAGTCGAATGGTATTGATTCGCAACGGTGATCCACATTGTTGTTGTTGTCGTAGAAGCCATCTTTTTGCAATGCGTTCTTTTGCTTCTTCTTGGGCTTCTTCCCGTACCCTCTATTTCTCCTTCATCCGTTGTTTTTTTTGATGGATTTGTTGAATCATATCTTGTGTTAGTGGTAAATGATATTTTTTTAATCGACATCCACTAATCCAATTTGGCATTTCTTCACCTGCTAATGTAGCAAGTTTGACAACTCCACTTTGTGATAAGTTACTAATCACAAAGGGTCCCATCCCTCACTTTTTAAGTTTCTTGGCATGTTGTTTCAAGGTATAAACAAGTACATAATCACCTATTTTGAACTCTTTCGTACGCACATGCTTGTCAAAAAATTCTTTTTGTCTTCTCTTTTTAGCATAGATCAAAGCTACAGCTCTCAAGCGAAGTTCATCTAGCTTTTCAAGATCATCTATTCTTGAAGAGAGCTCATGCCCTGTCTATTCTAAGCGTTTCGCTACTCATAGAGTTGGAATTAAAAACTCTATGGGTAATATAGCATTTAGGCCAAACACCATGTTGTATGGTGTCGTTCCTATTGATGTTTTGTAAGCTACCCTGTATGCACATAGTGTTGAGTGTAGCTGTTGATCCTAGTCTGTTCTTGACTCTGATACAGTTTTAGTGAGAACTGTGCATAGTGTTTTATTTGTGGCCTCGGCTTGTCCATTTGCTTGTGGATGATATGGAGCAGATTTTCTATGTATGACCATGAATTCCTCTAGCAGATATTCAATGACTTCATTTGGAAAATGTGTTCCTCGATCACTGACAATTTCTATTGGTAATCCGTATCGTACAAGACATTGTCATACAAAAATTGTGCAGTGGTTCTTGAGTCTGCTTTTTGTGTTGCCTTGGCTTCCGCCCATTTTGTGAGATAGTCTGTAGCCACAATGATATATTGGGTATGGGTGCGATATGCAGGGGGTGAAATAGGCCCCACAAAATCAATGCCCCATTTTGCAAATGCCCTTGCTCCCATCATTGGCTGTAGTGGCATCTCATCTCTCTTTATCGGCACCTTGGTGCGCTAACATGCGTCACAATGCTTTACAAATTCCTCAGCATCCATATGCAATGTAGGCCACCATATTCCTGCGGTTAAGACAATTTTTGTCGTTTTATCGCCTGAAAAATGGCCTCCACTTATACCTCCATGTGCGTGTTCTAAAATTAGCAGGTATTCACTTTCACTTGCACAGATTCTAAGTTGATTGTCCTTTCCTCGCTTATAGAGTTGGTTCCCAATTAAATTATAGCCGCGAGCCTCCAGCTCTATAGCCCTTTTCCATGCTCTTGTTATGTTTTCAGGAAACGTCCTTGTGGTTAAGAAATCAATGATATATTGACTCCATGCAGATGCAATGTTTACCTAAAATAATGTCGTGTGATCCACTGGTCGTTTGGCACTACATATAGTACAATTGTTAACATAAGCATGTGTGTCAGCATACATAGTTAGCCAATAAACCCCTAGTTGTTTCAGTCTCTGGTGTGTTTTCATTGTTGAACAATGAATGCACAATCTTGGACATGTGCTCTTCAAGATAACACTCGAATTCCTCTGGATTTATACAAATCGTAGAATTTGGTCCGAGCCTAAGTGATACAGTCATCCGGCAATCAACTGGAAGTTTTTTGTTTGTCGAATTGTTTGTTGTTTGGATCCGTCTTCCTTGTTATCAAATCTACCTCCAAAATAAAGAATGCTAACAATTTCCTGAGACCATTTGGGTATCATTTCAATATTGAAAAGATAAGCATCTGGTATGTCATCATCTACTCCTTCAGGAGCTTCCCCGTTTTGTAGTCTTGAAAGATGATCCGCCCGTAGATGAGTTTTACCTTTTTTGACCACCACTGTGAAATCAAACTCTAACAATATAATAAACCAGCGTACAATTCTCCCACTATTGCATGGTTTATTTATCAGATACAAAAGATCTTGATGATCTGTGAAGAACACAAATTTGTTTGCGAGCAAATAATGCCGAAATTTCTTTACAGCATAAATCATTCCTAACCCCTCTCTTTTTGTGGTTGTGTAGTTCTTTTCTGCAAAGTTTAATTGTCGGCTTGCATAACAAACTGGGAAATCCATTATTCCATCTCCAGGTTGAGCTAGAATACTCCCAATTGCATATGCAGATGAATCAATGTGAACATGGAATATCTTTTCCCAATCTGGTGCTTTAAGTACAGATGCTGATACAAGGTTTTCCTTAAGCTTTTGGAATGAAGTTTCACACTCCTCAATCCAGTCGAAACTGGCTAACAAACAATACAGAGGTTGTGCAATGACTGCATACATATATATGAATCTTCGATAATATCCGCAGTGTCCCATGAAGGATTGTACTTGTTTCGCGTTAGTAGGCCTGGGCAAGTCTACTATGACTTTGATTTTATCTAGGTCAGTGGTTATGCCATTTCTTGAGACAATGTGTCCTAAGATGCATCCTTGCCTAACCATAAAAATGCATTTTTCTAGGTTAAGACAGATTCGATATGTTCTGCACTTCTCAAATACCTTTTGTAAATGGTCAATATGGTCCTCTCATAGAAGAGAGTGTACACAAAGATCATCCATATATATTTCTAAGAATATTCTCAGGTATTCTTTGAACGCATGAGTCATTAACCTTGAAAGGTAGATGGGGCATTAGTTAAGCCAAAAGGCATAACTCAATACGCATATATTTCCCATTCTGTGGAAAACGCTGTTTTGTGTTGATCCTCTATTGAAATTTTCAGCTAATTATACCCCGAAAACCCATCTAGAAAGGAATAAGCCCGTTTCTCGGCCACCCTCTCAAGTACATGTTCTGTGATCAGCAAGGGATAATTATCCCTTATGGTGGTTGCATTTACTTTTTTGAGGTTCACACACACTCGCAGCTTTCCGTTCTTTTTGGGGACAACCACAATGGGTGACACCCAATCTGTATGCTCAATTTCATAGATGAATTCAGCATCCATCAGCTTGTCAATCTCCTCTTTGATTCATTTAGCAAATGTGTCATTATATGTATGGACATTGTTTGCTAGGTTTGGCATCTGATTTCAAAGGAATTGTATGTTGGCATATCGATGGATCAACTCCTTTGAGGTCTTTGTAGGACCATGCAAACACATCTTTATACTTCTTGAGAAGTTGTGTTAACTGTTCTTCTTCTTCATGCTCTAAATCAGTTGCTATATAGACTAGCTGAGGCTTTTCACCTGGTTGAGCGAGGTCTATCCGTTTTTCATTTTTCGGCCCATCGTAAGATTCCTGGTTTATTCTTTCCCTGACTGGTGGTGTCATTATGATTTCTCTGTCCTGGATGGTGAATTTCCGATAGTGTGATGATCCATCCATGTTTCCTTTTTCTGACTCCTCCTTACCATCACTTTCTTCCTCAGTCGTCCATACCTCTCGTAAAGACTGTTTTAGTTCTTGGTACTTCTTTTTACACTCCAATTTGGTCCACTATGGGTCTTTTGTTTTTTCCTGTTTTGATTTTCAAGATTTTTGAGATTTTGTTTCTGTTTTAGTCTTCCGTACTTGTTTTATTTCCTCTTGCGTTCCTTTCCTTCGAACTTTTGAGAATTTGCCTGATATTTGGTCTTTTACACAATCCTCTTCTTTGACATGCATTAGATAGTGAGTTTTATCTTTTATCCTGGGCATCAAATTCTCTCTCATTTTGTTTTCTGCTCGTTTTCTCCTATAGCATTCCTGGCGTCTAGGGTGCTGATTGGAAAAATCATAAAACTTGATATTCTCTGTTTTCTCCCCACGTTCGCTTGAGTTGTCTGAACACTCGTTATCTGCATCGTTACTTACCTCCAGATGCTTAGAGGAGTTATAAAACTCTTCTTGTTCTGGTGGTTCTACAATCCCATCTCCTCCTAGTATAAGGCTTACCATGTAATAGGGTAGCACATCATGGCCATCCTTATCGCAAAATTTTGTCGTCGGACTATCTGTAATGGTACAGACATCCAATGTTGCTAGTATGTGTTCCCATTCTAGAGGTTCCTAGGCATCTTCAGGAAAAGGTTCCGGAATATAATCCTTGTCCTCATAGCTCTTTCTAAGATGCATTCCTCTCTTTTTAAGCTCCCACAATGTGAAGCTCCGCACATCCATAGCTCTTTTTGTTGCCCTAACCATGCTGGGAGTTCGGACCCTGCCAATGTAGCTGAATCAAACTCTTCCACTGGTGTCTGGTTTACATCTTTGTAACTATGGTCTTTTAAGTGTATTTTGGTTGTAGTCTCGCCATGTCTGAGGTATATGTGGTCGTAACCCCAATCCTGGACCATCTTTAATAGTCTCATGAATGGTCTTCCCAAGATGATCTCATAATTGTTCTTTTTGTCGAAATCAACTATTGTAAATGTATGCTCATACTCGATTCCGCACGAGGTGACAATTACTTTTTCTAAGAGTCCTAAAGGCTTCTCCATGAACCCATCTGCCAATTTCAATTTCATTCTGGTAGCTCTCAAAGCCGGTTTTCCCCATTTTTTCCAGATTTCCTTGGTGGCGATAGCGACTCCTGCTCCACTGTCAAGAATAGCCTTGGAAACTACTCCTTGGAATTCTACTGGTAGCGTGGTGTTTCCATCTTCTCCCTCGCAATATTCTCCAACCTTGTTTAAAGGTACTGGCCTAGTGTTTAGTTGAGGCTTGTCCAATTCTTTGATCCCTTCTTGAAGCTTCGAGGTGGAGTCTTTCACTCCAAATTTTTCTAAGCATTTTCCTACTGTGGTCCACATATTTGGTCGTAGCCTTAGGAGTTCAGCTAATGTGATTGTACATGCCATAGGGGTGAACAATAACTCAATCAACCCTTGTGAATCCATTACTCTGTTAGAAGCAAGTCTTTGAGATGGTATTGATCTCACCGCAGACTTGGCTTCATACTCTCCTAGGTAAGAGGGTAGAGTTTTTAGTGAGTCTGGTTGGCTGTGCCCCGAACTAATTGACCCCTGGTCTCCCCCTTGTGAATGCATATCAAAGTTCATTTGTGATCTTGCCTCAAATTCTTCAATAGGAGGTAAAATCTCATTTTTCTCTTTTCTCGTGCTATTCATGTGGTAACTCACCATGTTAGCTTCGTTGGCATCACGGATTTTCTTCCACATGTCATCTAGACGGTTACAATCCTTACCCATTTCTACCAATGCTTTAGGCTAGAACCCCTCACTTGTTTCATTTGTTGTATTTGGAACTATGATAGGCTCTCCCCTAGACTCAGAGGCATTCGTGAGTCTTTCCTTCGTTCCTACTTGTTTCTCTAAAGTTGGTTTGATAGGGGTGGAGCTGGTACTTCATGCCAACTTGCAGGTTTACCAAGCGGGTTTTCTATCAAGGCTTGAGCTGTTTCCATCATCTTTCTACACATTTCCAACCTCTGTTTTTCTATTTTCGCATATGGATAAGTCATCCATCTTTGCTCTTGGGTTTGGTTGTTTTTGAGTCTTCTTCGTAAGCTTTTAAAAGTGCATTTAACTGCTCATTTACCTTTTCTGCCAACACTGATCCTCCTGACCCTGCACTTCTGGGTTCTGCTATTTCCTTGGGTACTATGGTTGCTGCAATGTGTGAGCTTAGGCTAGCTAGATCCTCTAACCGCTCTAATCTATCCTTTGTGTTTTTTAACTCATCGGATGGAGCCGTTTGCTCTCGTTCTCTCCTAGCTTTCATACGTGCCTTTCTAGCTATCCAAGTGCTTCTCTGATTCTTCACTTCTGAAATTGGGGCCTCGTTTTTTGGCTCTTCAATTATGGGTTTGTTCGTCATTCTTTGAGCTTGGGCTCGTGTCACTACCTGAATAGGTATTATTGTCTCCTTTTTTGACCCTCCACTGGAAGGCACTGCTTCCAGCATGTTCAAGGTAGTTTTTTCTCCTTTGATCGGGTTCTTACGGCAATCAGGAATCAAATGAGTAACTCCACACTCGGTGCAATATGCGTTGACTCTAATGATTTCATCATGAGGACAATCTCTTAGCCAATGGTCTCCACCACACTTGTAGCAGGGTCCCTTAAGCTGTTGAGGTGCTCCTTGAGCTCCTCTTTGTTGGTATGCATGTCTCTGCCCGCCCATGCCTCTGTTGGCTATGAACAACAATGTTCGTTCATCCAAGCTATATCTTCGTTCTCCTGCTGCCTGAGCAGCTGTTGGTGGTCCTGCACTTCTCATCATGCTCCATGGTTTTGGTGTTGAGGGTTCTTCCGTTGGATAATAGGCAAGATTTGCAGCATATCCATTGGGATCTTCATAATATGCATGCATAGGTACCAAAGCCTTCTCTTCTGGTTCTATTACTGTTGGTGTGTATCTTATGCTGCCGACTGGTCATAATCCTGGTAGGGGTGGTTGCTGCCCCAATACTGGTTGTGATCTTTCTACACCTACAGGTCCTGGTAAGTTGCTTGCTTGATGCTAAGGCATCGATGGAAGTTGAGGAGATGCTACCTGAGCTTGGGAAGCATACGGTCGTTCTCTCACATACCCCTTGTTATAATAACATTCCTCCGTCCCATGGTTTGTCCATTTTTGTTCAATAGCACACCACTTGGGCTGTTTAGCCTGAGGTTTGGCATACTGGTTAATCTTTTTTAGCACTTCTTCTACAAGCTGCTCCTGGTTTACACCTACTTCTCCTTTCGGTGTTGTCTTAGTAGATTTTCTTCCACTTTGTTGTGAGGATGAATCGTCATCAAGATCCTTGAATTCACCCTCCTTGTAAACCGCACAATTGTCTACAAGGTAAAGAGCTTCCTTAGTTAACTCATTTAACATCGTGCTCCTCTTCATATGTAAGTCCTTCTACAGATATGCATTCCTCAGTCCTTGAATAAATATAAGCATAAGTCTGGACTGAGTTGGCATTTCTTCCACACGACAGAACTTAACATATCTTTTAAATCGTAGGGATGCCTTTCGCACAGATTCCCCGTCTTTCTGTTTGGATTTATGGATTTGTGAGACTGTATTATGAGCTATCCCCCTTTGTGAGAATTCCTCAATAAACTCGTCAAACACCTCCTCCATAGACTCAAAGTCTCTACGCTCCACAGATTCAAACCAAGTAGCAGCATCCTCCTCTAGGGTTAGTCCAAACCCTGTAAATTGGGTAGGGAAGTCTAACACCTCTTCAGCTTTAATTATACACACAAAGGCTACTACATGATCCCTAGGATCTCTGTTTCTTGTGTATTTATTGTTTACCCATTTTTGCACTTGAGAAGGTCTAATTCTACGATGGTCTACAAATCTCATCATTGGATCTCCTCGTCCCAATCTATATACCTCCTCTGGCCTTTGGTAGTGGGTGGGTTCCTCTCCCAGTGGTGCTCCTAAGCCGTAATTTCTAACGGTTCTTGCAAGAGATGGTTCATCTCTTCGAACTCGTTCTATGGGTGGTCTTCCCAGCTCTGTTGACCCTTGAGTATTTGGCTTACTCTCTCCTTGATACCGTGAATAGAGTGGTGGTTCTTGTAAATCCCTTAGCCCTTGTGCGGCTTGATAACCATCTCGGTTTCGGTCTTGTTCTAATGTTGCACTCTGTCAAAGCCATGCCTGCAATGATGGTTGAGTTGATGGTTGTTTTTGATAGTTGAATGTCTACTGTCAGGTAGAATGTGAGGTCGCATCATAATCTTCTAAAAAGGGATTTGTTCACTCGCTAGGGGTGTAGGTAGCCCTTGGCACTTCTTCGGGGGCATATGTTGATGCTTCTGGAACTGTTGTCTTTTCTACCTCCTCTAGGAGAATACGTTTGTATTCTCGTCCGTACATATCAACAAAAACAATATCCTTCCCCATAGCAATTTCGTAAGAGAATAAGTAAAGAACCTTGTCTTTGCTTAATTCCTTTGGGTAGGGTTCTTTGCATCGGAAGTAAGAGACTATCCTCGCTCTCATGCTTGTAAATCCCCACATTCTCATTATAGGTTGAGACCCTGGTTGTTTTCTTATCATATATAAAAAGCGCTCCAGATCGATCAATGTTTGGAGGCGGTTCTTGAGTTTTTGAAACCATTTTTCCTTTCTCCACGTTATCTCCATATCTATTGTAATCCTCAGGGTTACTAACTATCAGATAGTGGTTCCCCTTTTCATCTCGAAATCTATCTCCATCATCATAGACTCAAATTATTTCCAGTCTTTGAGCAGGCCTTTCTTCCATACAAATACACTTGCGTCCTCGATAGTCAGAATAAACTAGGGCTCCCCTCGAGTTTGTTCCTATTAAGAAGATTATAGTGAACTTGAAATCATTCAAAGGATTTTGGGAGGTGCTTCCTCCTAGCACTGGTCAGTCATAAGTGAAACCTCCTAGATGTTGACTACCCATCATGAAGAAGGATTTGTCTGAAGAAGTGTCAGTATCACTACCCTCCTCAATAATCGGTGCTAGTGGATCTAGCCTTGCCTGAGTTACACTCTCCTCGGTGGACACTAAGCTACCTTGATCACCTGCCACCTTTTGGTCTCTAAGAATGTGTCTTCCTAATTTTAAATTCATCAAACTTCGCAATGCAACTTAACACAA
This sequence comes from Adiantum capillus-veneris, assembly GCF_014529385.1. Classification (NCBI taxonomy): domain Eukaryota; kingdom Viridiplantae; phylum Streptophyta; class Polypodiopsida; order Polypodiales; family Pteridaceae; genus Adiantum; species Adiantum capillus-veneris. The sequence continues at coordinate 136,819,773 of NC_140932.1, forward strand.
TTCCAACCACTCACCTGGCAACGGATCAGTTTTCGCACAACTTCTTGCTTTGCATCTGAATTTACCTGTACACAAGCGTTTAATTTCGGAAATTGAATCAAAGCATTTAATCACTAGAGGTGGTCTTAGTAATGATTGGTACAACTGGAGAGTTAACCTCAACCACTACTATATTTTATACACTTCGGATGTTCTTGATTAGGTCTACTAATCTGGAACTGTACTTCCCTCGGATGTTGGTCAATTTACTTGAAAAGTCTTAATTCCGTCTTTGCTCCATCAAAAGGTCAAACAAGGTCCAAATTCACTTCTGAAAGAAGTTCTAAAACTCTTAAGTCAGTTGGAACATCACTGTATGTCCTCAGTCAAATTTTCTTTTCACTAAACCCCTGTAGACATCCTACGCGTAGGACGTCTCCTGCTCTATTTTGCCTGGATTTTTGCACTATAGACTCCCCTTGATGTGCTGAGTCCACAGTTGTTTTCACTTTTTGATTTGGACACCTATAAGCTGGTCAATGGATCAGAAATCTGTTTCGACAGCCTGATGTTGGTTTGACCAGTCAAGTCAACTCCAATTTGGACCAAAATTGACTAGGAGGCTTGCGTCAGGCTATACAACACCCTGCTATGCCTACAGTCAGTTTTTGGCTTCAATTTCATGCATTAGGCATTCTACGTGCAGCATGTCTAATTGATCAAAATCGCTTCAAATGCAAAGCACAGACTCCTCTCAAGGTGCTGATTACTTTGGTATGCTCAAATCTGAGTTTGGAGTGCTAAATCACCCAGAACACATTGTACGCGTAGGATGTCTTTTTGGCCTGTTTGACCCCAGACTTGAGCCAGAGCTTCCCCTTGATGTCAGCAACCCAGTGCTATGCTTAGATTTTGGTTTGGATTTCAAAAGACCCCAATTTTAGCTGTTCTAGTTCTTTTCAGTCAAAGATGCTAAAGTCTGCTTATAACCCAATTGAGATGAAACCCTTCTCAAGCACTCAATAAATCATGGAGATCATGCTCATGCAGCCACCCTATGGTTTTGGTCTTAAAATAATGCCTTGGCACAATTTGGGTAGGATGTCTGGCAATTTCTGTCTATCTGGACTTATCCTGTCAAGATACGGTCAAATTTCCACTTTCCATGTGAAAATAGGGTAAAACCTACCTTTTGAACGCACTGGTCAACTCAAAATTTCAAAATTTCCATCGGATCACCCCGTAGACATCCTATGTCTCCTGGCTTAAAATTTATTTTTTTCCTGACAAAAATGCTCCTTATGCTCTGCAACTCTCTCAAAAACACTCACAGCAACTTTTGAACTTCACTTCAGCTTTCAACCACCCTTTTGCGTCTTTTACAAACTTGTGATGAACATAACAGCAAGTATAACATGCATGAAGTGCTCCAGATCATAAATCATGATGTCCTACTTACCCTACTCCTACTCATCATGTGAAATGGTGATAATGGTGTTTTGGTTGCTTCCTGGCCTCTCCGGAATCTCAAGCTCTCCTTTCACCGCTTCTACCACTCCAACTCCTACTCATCAACTCAACTAAGGCCTAAAAACTATCTAAGTCTACCTAAGTCAAAAAATCTAGGCCAGACACAGGCTCCCTAGACTCCTCCTAAGACCTAGAGAGTTCTCCACCCTCTGATCCTATCTAAATGTAAAACGAGACTCTAGCAAGCCAGAGAATCCCTATCCTCAAGGACTAGTCTCGGTCACCTACCTAGGGTTTTCGTCCCCGGCAGTGGCGCCAAGGTTGGCGCATACGCTGCAACGGACGTCAGCACAACGAGAACTCACCTAACAAGATTTGACCCGCAGGCACGTGGAAGCAAGCATAGGGTGTCAATCTACACTTGACCGACTCTCGACTAGTTTCTACAGAGGTCTTTACCCAATGTCTAAGCTACAACCTGCATAAGAGGAGATTTCCTACAACGCTTCCAAGATCCAAATACCCATCAAACACTCTCGAAACGCCACAGAAATTTAAGGAGACTCTACTAACACCAATAGGTCGCTCTCCCTAAGGTCCATGAACCAAAATATCAACCCTAAACATCCAGTGCAAAATCACGTAGGATGTCTGGCCGAAATTTGTTGAAATGCGAACACGGATAATGTATGCTCACCAAATCACCAGATGAAGCTCGTAGGTCGAGCTCACAAAACCAGACCGTACGCCCGCAATGTATGTATCGGCTCATAGCTCTCATCGGGGGCAACACGCTGCACTTCTCCGCACTCGATTCCGACCACCGGTGCACGCGTAGCGTCAAGATGAAGCTCTCACTCTTTCTCATACACAGTACGCTCACTCACAGACAGTAGTTTTTTAAAATGACAAAGGTCTTTTTCATTAAGGTCAAAAGTGGTATAAATACCTTACAAAACTCAAACCCTAATGTTCCAATTTTAACCCTCTACTCAATCTAAATGTCAAAAATGGGATACAATCTGGAAACTTCTGTAAGCCCCAATATTTACAAAGATGAAATGTCAGTTTTTCTCAATAAATGAATAATTACAAAAAATAATATTCTGCCAAGCAGTCATTTTCCATAGGGTGTGTCTAGCCGCTAACACTTGGAAAAATGTGGCCAACCATAGTTGGAAGATGCTCTTGAATTTGTAAGCATATCAGGAATCAAACGAGTAAAATGTTGGGGATTTATTTCCACCACCATCCAAATATGTTCAAGGACAATCATAGCTCAATTTCATCTGATGATAGTAAAAGATGTACCAGACAGTATTATATTGAGAATGCCACTGGCCCTAAAATTTTAGAGATATGGAGTGCAAACAAGATGCAGTCTTCAAATACAACAAAGAAAGAAGACCAGGAATAGTCACCGGCAAAAGATAGCACAAAGGCCTCAAGTATAGTTCAAATGGAGTCCGATGCCAAAGCTACAAATCTTATTGAAGATGTTTCATCTCCAACCAAGAAAACCTCAAAAGAGCTTAAAGCATATCAATCAATAGCAAGTTCAAATCAAATAGAGCAAACAATAACCACGGAAGCTATTGAGCTACAAATGCCATCAAAGCTAGAAGTTAAGAAGATTGAGGTTGAAAACAACTAGGAAGCAATAGGAAATTTAAAGATCTGTCAGTTATTGTCAATTGAATCAACATATGTAAGTCACAATGGAAAATTAAGTCTCAAATCACCTTCCATGGAGACCAAGTTAGATCAGCACGAGACTATGGCAAGAGAAGATGAGGCCTCATCTTCAATAGAACCACCAATGAGAATAGCTATAGTCCTCAACAGTGCAAATGGATCTAGTGTCAGATACAATTGGATAAAGAAGCAAAGTGCAATATGGTTTCAGACAACATCCAAAGGATCCTCTAGATTACTCCAGGAAAATAGGACAGTAAAGCAATGCGAGGTATGGATACAAGTCAAAAAGAAATAGTTGCTACTCTTAGCATACAGAAGTATCCAGAGCAAGTCAAGTTTCAAGTAAAGTTCAAAATAAATGCTTGCAGATGTCATCCTTGGACATTAGTGGCTAGACCATCACAAGGCCTATAGAGAAGACGTAATGGTATTACTCTCTTTTCCAAGAGGTAGCAAGCAACAATTAGAGGTAACGTTTATGTTGGATTCAGAGCTGCAATTGTCACAAACGTCAAGGACAAATCTTGCATACAATGTTAAAGCTAAAGTGTACCTACAACTGACAAGCATAAAATAAGTGACATCATATGCCTCTACATCAAAGAACCCTCATGTATTAGCTTCTTCAAGCAAGTCATGCTTTAGAAACTTCAAGTCAATTGCTGACCCAAACAAAACCTCTAGGGAGCCACCCAGAAAAGCAAAGATATATCAGCCCAAGTACTCATTGAAGAACTATCTGAAATGACTTCACCTGCAGAAATAAGTTGTTGATTGATATCCTTGACACCAACAAGAAAAGTATCCATATCACTAAGTAAAGTGACCAAGTGTGTGTGTGTGTGTGTGTAGCTATTTTATCATAAATAATAAGACATAATTGAACTTTTACATTAAAAAGACAGCTGGCTCCAAAATAAAGGAAATGATAAGTACAAAAACAACTCAATCTTAGAACTATCTTTGTACAATGTTTGTAAGAATGAAGCCTCATTCCAGTATACAGATAACAGAAGTACTTTCCTTGCAGTAGGTGTATGTGTAATCTTTTATTGAATAACTGCTAAAAGCCAAAAAAACTTTCCAACATAAGATAGAGTCCTTACGTGCATCCATCCAAACAAGACAACAAATATGTTAGCCTTGGATGTGTTTTACAGGTATAAATGGACTATAGTAGTTGTTATCCATGTCCATCTAACAACCTTTTTTAACATTTACAAGCTTAGTCCAAAGTATTTATGTGCTCAACAAAAGTCTTATTAAAGTTAAGTTTTAGTATAAATATAATATTATTTTGATTAGATGCTGGGAGATGAGAGGGGGAGACCGGTTGCTTAAGCTATTCAACACATGCTCACAAACATCACCATCAACCTGTCCACCTCTTTTCTCAATTCCAAGCACACACACACACACACACACACACACACACACACACACAGAACATAGAATTGACATAGACAAGCTTGTACGAGTGTGTAAGAGAATTATAAGGGATAGAGACTTGATTAGAGAGTATGTTGACCCCGTTGGGTCAACAACACAACATAACTCAAGTTTCGTACCAAAGTCTTATCTTTTGCGAGTTATGAAATGCTGCGGATTATGGCTATAAACGTCATTTGTAATGAGTAGTTATTCTAGTTTCAGAAGCCGGGGTGCAATGGCACTTCCAGATTGTAAATACAAAACCATTTGACCCTTTCAATCCCATTTTTGGTTAAACCTAAGGTAGCCTTAGTATATAAGGTACCTAGGTCATTTTGTAAAGAAAAAGACTTTTAATCATAATCAAAACTTAGCGCTGCCGTCTACTGTGTGTGAGAGAGAAAGAGAGTGAGCGTGAGCTTTATCCTATAGCTACGCCTGGCTCGCTCAACACATTGGAGATCCGACTGCACCATTGTTGTAGTCTCGAGGAGAGCTACGCGACAACGCCAAGCATTCCACGCAAGACAAAGCGCACACGCCGACGCATCTACGAGCTATTTGTGGCCGTAAGTGTATCAAACGATGTTTGTTTTCTGTGTGCTAGTAGTCTATAGAATCGTGGAAACATAAGCTACGCATATGTACTCATAAATTTTAGTTTCGGGCACTTTCAAAATTCTACTCTGTCATCCTACGCTTTTTCCGCAGATGGTTTCCTACGAATCTGGCATGATTAGGTGAGTTACCTTCCGTATGTGTGTATGTGGCTAGGTGGTGTAGTTGAGGGCAGTGAGGTTCTTGATTGTGTTATAGTTGTCCTTCCAGAGTGTTGTATGTGTAGGATGGTCTCAGCCTGACAAGCTAAAGAGATTTCCTCCGTGTACCTATCATGCAGGGATTTTAATTACGCGATGACGCATTTTGTTAAATGTTAATTATTGTTGTTATTATCACTATTTTTTTCATGTTAATAACATATCTAATGTCATGATTTACGAAAACCGGTAGAAAACGTAGAACCGGCGGGACAACCAACAATCCTGGTAGGCCCGACGGGTTTATGATGAAACCCGGCGGACCCGGCGGGTTTAATATGAAGCCCGGCGGGCAGGTGGGACAAGCAAGAATCCCGCCGGACCCGTCATGTACCCCCTCCATATTTGGCGGCTCTATATAACCCTGTAGTAGACATCACATCACATCACCTCTTCCTCTAAATTTGGTCATCCTTTAAAATTTAGAAGAAAAACTAAAGGTAAAAAAATGAATAGTCTTTTAAAAAAATTAAAACTTAATGTAACTCCGATCATGGATCATTAGTTCTTTTTTGGACTGAATTGATTCTTGAAAGGAGGTAGAAAGGTGAATCTTTGGGTCGGTATCTCTACATTTGGGATGGACTAATCTCATGTTTGGTTCACTGTTATATTTGCTAAATTGATTGCTATATTGATTAGAACTTCTATCATGGGTCATTAGTTCTTTTTTGGACTGAACTGATTCTTGAAAAGAGATAGAAAGGTGAATCTTTGGGTCGATATCTCTACTTTTGGGATGGACTGATCACATGTTTGATTCACCGTTGTATTTGCTTGCTATTCCGATTAGAGCTCCAATCATGGGTCATTAGTTCTTTTTTGGATTGGACTGATTCATGAAAGGAGGTAGAAAGGTGAATCTTTGGGTCGATATCTCTACTTTTGGGATGGACTGATCACATGTTTGATTCATCGCTGTATTTGCTTGCTATTCCAATTAGAGCTCCAATCATGGGTCATTAGTTCTTTTTTGGACTGGAATGATTCATGAAAAGAGATAGGAAGGTGAATCTTTGGGTCGATATCTCTACTTTTGGGATGGACTGATCACATGTTTGATTCACCGCTGTATTTGCTTACTATTTTGATTAGAGCTCCAATCATGGGTCATTAGTTCTTTTTTGGACTGGACTGGTTCATGAAAGGGATAGGAAGGTGAATCTTTGGGTCGATATCTCTACTTTTAGGATGGACTGATCACATATTTGATTCACCGTTGTATTTGCTTGCTCATGTTTGAGTAGATTGAGGTTTATTCCCTTCAGGCTTCACTACTACGCTTGTGTGTGATATTGATTATAACACTAATGTTTGGTTTGAATAATACTTGAAAGAAGAGATAGCATACTGAGCTATGTTTATTGGTATTGCAGGCATCCAATAAGTATGTCTTCCACCGGGAATGTGAGCGGTGATGTTGGTGTCTCAAGCCTGGCTTCCTTGAGGAGACCTCCTACCTCGATGCCAGGTCCTGCTTCGTAGGGCACCACTTCGCAGGGCAAGCGAAAGGCAGGTGGAAAAAGTCCAAGACCCGAGTGGAATTTTGCCACAAATTTAAATAAGTATCAAGATTGGAAATGTAACTTTTGTGGCGAAGAGAAATCTGGAGGAGCACCAAGAATAAGGGATCATTTGCTGGGTGGCAATACCAGAATCCAAGGAGGAAAGTGCAAGGGCTTAGGTGCAGAAGAAGCAGCTATGCGCCTAAAAGCTTTAATTGGTAATCTAATTTCCATGAGCAAAAGATCAAAACTCTCTACTTTTGACCATCACACCCCGGTATCGATAAGATCAAACCAGTATCAGGGATCATTGAGTGTAACGCCCACCAATGGAAGCACTCAAAGCAGGGAACCAACTTCTCATATCGATGAAACTACACCTCCAAACCATGGATCTCCTGACTTTCAGGTAGGATCGTCAAAAAGTAGACAGGTTAGCTTATAGACGAGCTTCAAAACGCTTGCCTTAGAAGAAGCACAACTTGCTCTAGTTAAAGCTGTCTATTTCACTGGGGGATCATTGGCCATTGTCACCCGTGATGCATGGAAGTCAGCTTGGAAACGCATTGGGGAGTATGGTGCTGGATTTACCCCTCCAACGTATCACCATATGAGAAACCAACTGTTGGATAAATGTTACACAAGCACACAACAGGATATTCAAAGGGTAATATTAAATGCAACAGAAAAATCTGGATACACTATAGTTAGTGATGGTTGGTCCAACGTTCAAAGGCGGCCATTGATCAACATCATGCTTGTATGTCCTCGTGGTGAATGTTTTATCAAAGCTGTGGATAGCTCTAGTCAAATAAAGTCTGGCAGTTTTATAGCTGACATCATTGGCGACGCAGTTGAGGAACTTGGAAAAGAAAATGTTGTCCAAGTAATCATGGACAATGCCAAAAATTGCAGGGCTGTAGGTAGGATACTTGAAAGTCGCTTCTCTCACCTATATAGTGCTAGTTGCAGTACACACAGCTTGAACTTGGTATTGCAAGATTGGTACAAGAGTGAGGACACAGAGTGGTTCAAATGGATAGTAGACAATGCTCGCTTAATAGTCAAGTTTGTTTTGAAGCGTCAGAGGGTTCTTGACATGTACCGTCAGAGAATGTCTACTATGTTAAAACTATCGTGCGAAACTAGATTTTGCACCAACTACTATACGGTAGAATCACTAATAAAAAATAAGAATGCTGTGATGGAGACATTTGTTTGTGCCACTTTTTTAGAATGGGAGGCCGGTCAAAGGGAGAAGATAAAAAGCAAAATAGGGGTGATCAGAGATCTACTAGCCGATCGCCACTTCTGGGATGATGTGGTGGATGTGCACAATGTCATGATGCCAATTATGCTCGCATTACGCCAACTGGATTCTGCCTTGCCTAACATAGGTAAGGTGTGGATGGCTTGGTGGACTGTTCAAGAAAGCCTTGCAAATCCAAAGGAGCCCCAGGAGCCAATTGTGAAGCCTTGGAAGACACCATTCACTCAAAAGAGGAGAGAAATTTTGAGAAAGTATGTGCATGGTCGATGGGTTGGAGCACATAGTCCACTACACAGCGTAGCTTTCTTATTGGATCCAGAGTATTGGGCAATGGAAATAGACAAACTTGATGAGGAGGTGCTGGAAGACTTTTATGATGTGATAGGCAGGTTTTATGATGATCCTGATGAGCATGCATCAGCTGTTACTGATCTTACGAAGTTTAAACTCAAAGAGGGTAAGTTTGGTACAAAATTTGTGCAGAAACTTGCCACAGAGCAACCAGCGTGGAAGTGGTGGATGATGAATGGTGGTAGTGCACCCACCCTTAAACGCATAGCTGTTAGAATCCTAGCCCAATGTGCATCCAATTCAAGTTATGAGAGAAACTGGAGTACATATAAATATGTACATTCCACCATCAAAAACCTCCTTCTAAATTCAAGAGCTGAAAAATTGGTGTATATGTACTGCAACCATCGGCTATTGGCAAGAGTGCAAGCTGAGAACTACAAAGAGGAGATGCCGCGCTGGACTTATGATGTAACCAATGATGAGGTGGACGAAGATAGTGATCTGCAAGGGGAATCTCATGAAGTAGAAACTACATGTACTTTAGAAGAGATTGAAGAGAATTTGGAAATTGAACCAACTTTCAACCGTCGCAGCAAGCGACGGTGGTTTAATTAATAGATTATCAATTCCATTGAGTGACTTCTGTTTAAGTTCAGAAACTGTTTATCTTATAAGCTTTTTTTTATATTTAGTTTAAGGTTTAGACATTTGCTTAATAATAAACGAAGCCCTTAAAAACCTTTACAAGGCCACAAATCACTATTAAAGCTTCATAATATACAAAGCCCTAACAAATCTTTGCATTATCACATATCATAATTGAAGCTGAAGTGAGGACAATTCACTAATAAATTCTCGCAAGACAACGAGTAAATGTTTTCGAATGTTACAAAAACTATCCAAGTGATAGTGAAATATTTGTGAGAATATCTTCATTCTCCTGTTCACGCTGACCTTTAAGCTTATTATAGTCTTCAGACATTTTGAACATTGCATATAGCTTTTTGGATATCTCATACTCACATATAGCACAATGAAAGTTATTCATCATGCTTTGCATCAAGCATGATATATGGTACATATGTCCGCATGGCAAGCTGAAGTGACCACACCACTCATGAAAGAATGATCTACATATGGGGCAAGGACCACCGTGCTCACCAGAAGCTGGAGGGGCCTCAATAAATGTTGGGTGCTCAATCAATGTGGCATCATTTTGTTTTTTTATAGTCGCCTCTAACTCTTTTACGTGGTGAGATAGCACCTTCACCTCCCTTTGCAAGTCTCTATTTAGGGTTGCTTCTGCATGAGAGCCTTGTGTAGCTTGTGATGCTTGCCTCAGTTGAGTTTGAAGCTCCTCCTTAACTTGGTGAACTTCCATTGATGCACCTTCTAGTGCCAATGACATCTCTTGCCGTGTGATGGTGATTGCACTAGTGCGAATGTCCTCAACCTTCATGTGAGGTGTCCTTGAGTTGAAGTCCACTGCTTCACCCAAGACATAATGCATGTATAACATCTTGGCAAACCACAATGGACAATCCATATGATGCATAGGATGACCCATAACATCGAGATATATGTTCTCTCCATTGTCTCGTATGTCTGCATTAATGCATTGTGATAGCTTGAGTCGGCCTTTCTTGATGTTGTCACTACAACGCCTGGCCATATGGATTTGACCATTTCTCAGTCAATCCTAGTGTTCACCTCTTTCCATTGTGTACCCACTGGGTTGGCCCACTGGGAGCAACGATCTGCAATTCGAGTGGTGTCGTTCACTCCACCGCCTTGACACATGGATCTGAGACGCTCAAAAGCGCGCTTAGCCCTTTGATTATCATTATCCATATCCTGATTAAACACTATACTTCAGTTACGGCATACAAACTTAATGATAATCAATTGCTATAAGAGTAACCACCATTTTACGACAATCAATTGCTATAATTATAACCAACATTTTACGACAATCAATTGATATTAGAATAACCACCATCTTACGACAATCAATTGATATAAGAGTAACCACCATTTTTTTAATCGATGAATGACAATCAGTGATTCCACATGGCTTATTGCTTGAAACTTAAGAGAAAAAACAAAACTCATAGAAAATTTGTTGTCTATTGAGATATAACAAAGTGTTTTTATTACTCATACATCATCCATGGCGCATAAAACCCAATTTTTAAAAGTGCTTTATAAGTCAAAAGCCTCCAAAAAGCCTACTTCATAAAGTACATCATATATCCATCAAAAAAAGGCTACACTCATTACAGAGGGAGGCCGTAAGCATCGTTCTGGCTGGGCTTCAAATCTTTCTAACTCTTCGTCCAAAAGTGCCAAGGTCTTTCTGTCTGTGGATTTCTTCCTCACCCAACCTTCCACAACAATCCTAGATATGGCTTGTACCTCCACTGAAACCTTATGTTTGAACCAATCTGTGTTGTAGTAGTCAGAGAACTCTCCACAAAACTTACAAAATTGCCATATCACCCATCCTATGGCGTACACATCTGTGGCCTTGGTCCATGGGCACGGGTGATTGCCATCTAGTAACTCAGGAGCTCACCAAGGATGAAGCTTTTGCCAGTTTTCATCGGTATTGTTGGTCTTTTGTGTCTCTAAGCCAACACGCAGATCCAATCCCCAATCAGTTATTCCAATACGGGGAGTGAGATCCTTGGTAAAGTCCAACATGATGTTCCATGGATGTAGATCATTGTGGATCACTCCCTCGTCATGTGCAAATCACAATGCCTTCACCAAGGCATGGATCAACTAGGGAGCATGATTGCACAGGCTCTTGATACGTGTTTTCTTGTCTTTAGACGGTTGCTCCCATTTAAATTCTTCAGGGATCTTTCCTTTCCCCTCTTGATGCACTACAAGCGTCGTGAAAGAGCCATGTGGAAGGGGCATTGTCTCCATAAGATCACCTAAAGTTCCCCCATTGAGGTAGGGGAATATCAGAAACCATGGCAACGTTAAAGAGTGGGCAATACTCCTCACAATCCCTCTATGGTTGAGATCTACCCCACTTTCTGATGCAAAGATTTTCCACTGATGCTTGGTCTGTCCTTTGAACTCCTTGGCACAATAAGTATTCGTTGCAGGAAGGAAACTGATCCCTTTGATTTGAACTTGCCACCCTGTTCCATAAGCCTCTGACCCAAGTTTCTTGATCTTCTTAATGGACTTATTTGGAATGCCCAGAGTCATACTACATTCAGAATTGTATATACTGCTCTCCAGGTGACTGGCAGAAGCAGTAGAACCCGATGTTCCCTCAATGGCAGCCTCCTCAATAAACGGTTCTCCAACTTGGCTGCTCCCCATAACTCTGGTGATAGCCATTCGTATTTTCTTGCTTAGGCCAAACTGTGTGTCTATGTGGGATGCTCGCCTTGACCTCTCCTTTTCAGCTCTCCATCTAGTGTTCCAATGCTCTAGCTTACCCTTGTCTACTTCTTGAGGGCATTCCTCTTTCAAATCAGAGGCCACCTTGGGCAAATTGCCCACCCAACTGCTCAGTAATGAGATTATTGATTCGGTTGTTTTGTCTAGATATAACAACAACATTTTGCGGGCAATCTCACTGTATAATAATTGTAATCTAGACTCATCTGCAACAATATGCGCTATATCATCGGGATCTAGTGCACTGACGATCGTAATCAACAATTGTCTAATTTTCTTTTTGAACTCTATCATTGAAGTAGCAGAAGGATCCATTTTGCCTGCAATGGTATTATTGCAAAAAACACATTGTGAAATATAACTATGTGCCACTGCATTTGGATCTTTTCTACGTGAAAGAAAAATTGCAGTATAGACCATAGATCTCATACGCTTTTGCAGTGACACACCTAATCGCAATTGCAACCATGTGCCAATGCCTCACCGTACGACAACTTACAAACAGATGCTCCTGTCATTCTAGCAGCAACACTCCTAGTCACAATTGCAACCATGTGCCGAAGCATGAATGACTGGGAGCAACATAAAACATAGTCACCCTATGCTTTTGCAATGACACACCTAGCCGCAATTGCAACCATGTGCCAGTTCATCCACGCACGGTGACTTCTTTCAAACAGATGCTCCTGTCATTCTAGCAGCAACACACCTAGTCGCAATTGCAACCATGTGCCGAAGCATGAATGACTGGGAGCAACATAAAACATAGTCACCCTATGCTTTTGCAATGACACACCTAGCCGCAATTGCAACCATGTGCCAGTGCATCCACGCACGGTGACTTCTTTCAAACAGATACTCCTGTCATTCTAGCAGCAACACACCTAGTCGCAATTGCAACCATGTGCCGAAGCATGAATGACTGGGAGCAACATAAAACATAGTCACCCTATGCTTTTGCAATGACACACCTAGCCGCAATTGCAACCATGTGCCAGTGCATCCACACACGGTGACTTCTTTCAAACAGATGCTCCTGTCATTCTAGCAGCAACACACCTAGTCGCAATTGCAACCATGTGCCGAAGCATGAATGACTGGGAGTAATATAAAACATAATCATCGTACGCTTTTGCAATGACACACCTAGCCGCAATTGCAACCACGTGCCAGTGCATCCACGTACGATGATTTGATAAAAGAAATTTTATACCTTTAAGTTTTAACGCAAAAACCTCAAAAAAACATCAATAAAATAAGGAAGGGTTTAAAAATTACTGCTACACTGCTTTGAGAATTTGGAAAGCTGCCAGAAAGTTTGGTGAAGACTTTTCAATGTACCTCCTTTGTGAAAAAGGCAAGCACCGACGTCGCCTTTATATAGCCACCGCGGGCCCGGCGAGGGAAAGTTGCTTTACCCGGCGGGCCCGGCGGGCAAACTAATTAGCCCGACGGGCTACGAGCCGGTCTCCAGGTCTCCCTGGAGGTCAAAAAAGATGAATGTCAATTAACATAATATTTGTTATTTTGCATTTCAGTTGTTATTAACCTGAAATTATAGTGTGATCACGTCATTTTGAAATCCCTGTAGTATCATGTCATCTGTGTCCTCGATTGACATTATGTTGATCTAGGTAGTGTTTGCATGCACTTCATGGGTGTGTGAGTCGCTCCCACAACATTGGCGCTGCTGCCTGGGACACAAGGACCTAAGTAGGTTTCCTACTAACACTCGTGTGATGGTTGCTTGATTTAGTTTCGGCTAAAGAGAGCGTTTTTCTTAAGTGGATCCGGAAGAGGATATTCCGCGATCAAGTGGATAACCAAGAAGCGTGTGTCTTGCCGAGGGTCTGCGACTAGATAGGTTTAGTTAGGATCTGTGGATTAGAGTAGTTGTTGGTGGGCGAGTGATTTGTGAGGTGATAAAAGCGTTTACTAGTCCGTGTGTGGCAGTGAAGCTTTTTTCTACTCATAGATGCAAAACCCCATATGATTTGTAGGAGTAGCTTTAGGTAAGTGATCCGATTCTGATCTAGAGCTATTCAGCATTGAATTATTTGCTAAAGTGCTTGATTGCATTTGAAATCATGAAAAAAGTGTCCTTTTGAGGGTAAAAGTGCATTAAACAAGCTTTTGTGGATATTTTTGTATGACTGACTGATGTTGTGCATATAAAAGAGCATTTGCAAGGGTTCTGTGAAGAAAACCTGCAATTCTGTAAACATAGACATCCTACGCGTAGGATGTCTCAAGGGGGTTCTCGAGACCAAATTTGAAAATTCTGACTGCACCAGTGGGTTCAGAGGGTAGGTTTTACCCTAGTAACATATTGACTTGGATGTTTTTCCCTAATTTTGTTGACCAAAAGCCAAAAGGCCGAGTCAAAAAACGTAAAATTTCAGAAAAGGCTTAAACTGAGTGATTTTTGCATGTTTTTGCAATTGTGAAGCATACTTGCACTTGCTGAGAGCATAAGGAAGCATCAGGGACACTTCAGTCTCAAAAAATCAGTAGTAGACATCCTACGCATAGGATGTCTACAGGGTGATCTGGTGGAAATTTTGAAATTCTGAGTTGACCAGTGTGTTTAGAAAGTAGGTTTTACCCTATTTTCACCTGGAAAGTGGAAATTTGACCAAATTTTGACAAATCAAAGCCAAAAGACGAGAATTGCTAGACATCCTACCCAAATTGTGTCCAAGGCCTAATTTTGAGACCAAACCATAGGATGACTCCAAAGGCATGTTCTAAATGTTGTATTGAGTGCATGTGATAAATTTCATCTCATTTGGATCAGTGAAATTGAAGATTGAACAGACTTTAGCATTTTTGACTGAAAAAGGCAAGGATAGCTAGTTTTGGGGTCTTTTGACATCCAAATTAAAATCTAAGCATAGCATTGGGTTGCTTACATCAAGGGGAAGCTGTGGCTCAAGTTTGGGTCAATTCTAAGCACTTAGACATCCTACGCGTAGGATGTCTTCACCATGATTTAGCACTCCAAATCAACCTCTGAGCATACCCTAGTGATCAGCACCTTAAGGAGAGTCTGTGGTTCAAATTTGGGGCAATTCTGAGCAGTTAGACATCCTACGCGTAGGATGTCTAAGGCATGATTTAGAGGCCAAATTCAAAATGTGGACATAGCAAGGTGTTGTATAGCCTTAGGCAAGCCTCCTAGTCAAATTTGGTCCCACTTGGAGTTGATTTGACTGGTGAATTCATCAGAACAGACATCAGGCTTTTAGAACAGATTCTTGATCATTTGACCAACCTATAGGTGTCAGAATCAAAAAGTAAAAATAGATGTGAGCTTAGCACATCAAGGGGAAGCTACAGTACAAGTTTGAGCTGAAACAGAGCAAAAAGACATCCTACGCGTAGGATGTCTCCAGAGTCATAAAGTGGTCAAAATTCTACTTTGGCCATATAGGGAGGTTCTAAGTGTCTCAAGGATTCCAGAAATTTTTTCAAAAGTGAATTTGGACCTTGTTTGGCCTATTTACCAACCAAAGACAAGAATTGTCAGACATCCTACTCTTGGAGTGCACTAGAAGCTCTTGCAGCCTAAATCTTGACCTATTGGCATCCAAATTCAATTTTGAGCATACCATTGGGTTGCTGAGCACTAGGAGAATCTTGAGTTTGGACATAATCTGAGCAGTTAGACATCCTACGTGTAGGATGTGTCTAGCTTGATTTAGGACTCCAAACCAACCTATGAGCACACCACTATGATCAGCACATCAAGGAGAAGCTGGGGTGAAAATTTCAAGTCATTCTGAGCAAAAAAACATCCTACGCGTAGGATGTCTCAAGGCCAGTTTTAGGTCCAAATGAAATTCTCAGCATACCATTCTGTTGCTGGACTTAAGGGGAGTCTATGGACCAAATTTTGTTAAATTCTGAGCATATAGACATCCTACGCGTAGGATCCCTCTAGGCCAGTTTTAGGATCCAACTGTACTTTTGACCATACAGGAGTGTTCATAGTGTCACAGAGATCCCAAATCTTCTTTTAAAAGTGAATTTGGACTCATTTTGACCAGTCTAAACTACATTTCACTATTTTGGCCATAGCTTTCACAAACGGTATCGGATCGAAAAAGTTTTTATATCAAAACGTAGCCTGAGAGTGGCTCTATAGATCTTAGATCAAAACTTGAACTAAATGCATGCCAACGGCAAACATTTAGGTCAACTTTGAAAAAACATCGTTTGAGGCCTCAAAATACATCCGCAAGTTAGGGGTGTCTGAAAGCGACAATTTGCGAGAATTGTGACGAAACGGTTGCGGTTTTGGACATAGTTTCGACTTTTCCCTAACCAAAGAACTTGAACACAGTGGACTAAGTCTACTTGAACCAAGCAAAAGCTCTTAAGCCCAGAAATCATGTCTACCCTAGATTCAAACGCAGCTTACACAAGCTTGGAGATCCCAACGATAGAGGAATATCCTCCCACAATGGATCTTCCAAACTTGCAAAACTGATAAAGATCCATCTTGTTGAGAGAGTTTGGATGATTGGTCATAAGAGTGAAGGACTATATAGATACATTGACGACAATGAGGTCAATCTTTATAGGTGCTCAGATCCATACCTAGAAGCGATAACGGATTACAAGCTCTTATATGTCTACACATACGGAGTTGACTGTCAATGGAGATCTATAGTTGTCGACAAGTATGGACGAGAATACAGAGTTGTAGAAAGCACAAATCCACATACTGTACTAGAAAGAGGTGGATATTTGGTCAATGAAGGACCACAAATGCCTCCACCAAACACGAGAATTCCTATAGGAATTCCAAGAAGAGAGCCACCAGGATTCCCTTCAAGAGCGATAACGAGAGAAGGATTGGGAGAGTCTCTGGTTAGACTTGTAGACAATCGACGAGTTAGACCATCCCAAGTCCAGAAATGGGTAAACATGAAATACTCCGGAGATAAAGATCCGAGAGATCATGTAACGGCTTTTAGAAGAGTGATTAGAGTAGAGGAAGTTTCGGATTTTGCGACACAGTTTGCGGGATTTGGATTGACTCTAGAAAATGATGCAGCTACATGGTTCAACTCGGTGGAAAAATGGGATTTTGAGACCCTAGATGAGCTGTTTGAGGAGTTTATTGAAGAATTCTCGCCAAAAGGCATTGCTCACAACACGGTCTCGCAAATCCATAGATTCAAATAGAAAGAGAATGAATCAGTACGCAAAGCATCATTACGGCTCAGGAGATATGCTAAGCTCTGTCCGAGACCGGAATTACCTACGCAAGCACGACTGATGCTGGTCTTTATCCAGGGAATGAGACATGCGGGCCTTTAGAAGGATCTGCATATGATAAGGAGGATGACGCTAAATGAGTTGATCAAAGAAGCTCTTTATCTAGTGAATAATTGTGAGGCATACAAAGAAAAGGACTTAAAGAGTAAAGGAGATGACACATCCTCTCAGCACAGTGTTTCACAGATAAGTGAGTCCATTGCCAAGCCAACGGCACCTATTGATCAAGAAAATCTTATCGACGACTTGGTCAAGAGGTTGATTCCTCTTGTAAGGTCTGATTCGGGAGAGCCGAAGTGGTGTGAAATTGAGAGAAAATGGACGAACCATACGGGGGAAGAGTGCTATTATAGCATGGAAAATGCTAGGGAGAGGTATGTACAACTTGTTCCAGAGGCACCTACTCCACCTAGATACATTACGGGGAATGCACCAGGACCAGTAGGAGTTTTAAGGCCACAGCTTGTCTTAGGACAACAACCTCTGCTGCCAGGTGCTAGAATGCCAGTAGACATGAGATACATGCCAATGATGGAAGCATCAAATAAACCAACGCCAGTACCAGCTACAATGTGGTATAGCAACCAAAGTGAGTACTACCCTTCGGAGCAACAAAATGTGAGAGAAACACATGGAGTGGTGAGGTGGGTACAACCTCCATCTCTTGGGTTTCATTCGAAATAAAGAAGGTATGAAAAGGACGAAAGGACATTGCGATTCATTGCAAATAGTAGCTTATCTAGGTCAAAGCTTGCTTATAGCCAAGAGGAAATGCTAAAAGAATCTCCTCAACCAGAGACAGATTGTCACAAAAGTCGTGACAACCACTTGGTCAAACAATGTCCTCATACGGAGATCACTGAAGTAAATGCCTATTTTCTTGAGTGTGGCATCACTCACTTGATCCCCGATTGCCCAAAAAAACCAAACCAAATCAAGAAAATCACGACAAATGTATTAGGGATTGTTCAGCTCCCTAGTAGCTCAGAAAATGAAAATGTTGTACCAGTTCAAGTGGTTACGAGAGTACAAGCTCAAAAGAAAGCTGATGAGAATCCAGAAACAAAGAACATGGAAAGTGACATGAGTCCAAAGACAGATGATGGACCAAAGACAGACGCACCTAGTCAGAAAACCAAGAGCAAACGAAATAGTTGGAAACCTAGAAAGACTAGGATGAAAGCACGCAGGGAACGAGAGCAAAAATCCCTACCTGATAAGCTTACGGAAGCTGAGAAGAAGATAAAACAACATGAGGAAAAGGAGGCACCTTCTCTTACACATATGGTTAAACCTCTAGAAGAACCATCCATGGATTAGAAACCGAGAAGTGCTAGTTCAGGAGGATCTGTGTTGGCAGAGAAGGTTAATGAGACATTAGATGCCCTCTTGAAAGCCTATGATGTGAGGCTCAAAAACAACCAAACCCAAGAACACAAGTGGATGACATATCCCTATGCGGAACTAGAAAAGCAAAGGTTTGAAATGTGCCAAAAAATGATTCAAACAGCCCAAGCTTTACTAGAACCACCAGTTGCAAAACCTGAGGATGTGATCCGTGTCATTCCTACACAAGTAATCCCACCAAATCAGGAACTAAAAGAGCCAGATTCTAGTCATGAGCACAGACCAAACCTCAAAGACCCAGCATTAGAACCAAGGATAGTATTGAATACCACGGATAACTCTTCTGAGGGATTTCACCAAGCTATACCTGAGGATTGTAAAGAGAGATGGTCTTGACGAATTGTGGAAACAAGTCAGAGAGGCCAATGAAGCCGATGACCTAAGAAGACAAGTAGACAAGACTGGTGATGAACGAGGAGTGTTTCTACCACCAATAGAGGAATTTGAGACTGGATCTCAAATGAATCTAGATGTGGGATCGTATTGGGGCGACAAAGGATCTGTACAATCTATGGATATTCAATCTCATTCGTTAAGAACACTACCGTCCTACATGGGAGAGTACGAGACCAAGTCAGATGTGGTTGCAGTCCCATCACAGAGACTGTCTCCCAACAAGGCCATCGATTCAAAGGGGCTAGTAGATATTCCATCTACCCCACTCACATGTACAATAATGTTAGTCGAGTTGCTCAGAATAAGACCAAACATGTGGGCTAATGTGGGTAAATGTGTAGAGAAATTTGGTGTAAAAACCCCAATGACTCAAATCGAGGCAGGCATCAAAGAGCTTGAAATGCCTCAACTAAATACTAGGCCAGTGCCATTAAACAAGGTAGTTGAGTATTATGAGGGAGAAGATGGAAACACCACCCTTCCTGTGGAATTCAATGGTGTAAAAACCATGGCAAACCTTGACAGTGGAGCTGGTGTGGCCATTGCAACCAAAGAGGTTTGGAAAAAATGGGGAAAACCTGCCTTGATATCCACACGAATGACCCTACAGCTTGCAGACGGACACAAGGAAAAGCCCCTAGGACTGCTAGAAAAAGTACTTGTTACTTCTTGTGGCATTGAAAATGAACACACTTTTGTTGTTGTTGACTTTGGCAAGAAGAACAACTATGACATCATTCTGGGAAGACCATTCATGCGACAATTGAAAATGGTCCAAGATTGGGGTTATGACCATATATACCTGAGACATATGGAAACCATAACAAAGATAAACTTGAGGGACCATAGCTATAGGGATGTGACAAGAACACCGGTTGAGGAGTTTGATTCTGCCACAGTAGCAGGATTAGAACTTCCAGCTTGGTTAGGTAAGCCTAAAGAACTGTGGATGTGTGGAGCTTCACAATGTGGTAGCTTGAAACTTGAGGAATGTATCCTAGAGCGGGTTATAGAGGATATGGACTATATCCCAGAACCATTTCCTGAAGAAGAGTTTGAGCCTTTTGGATGGGAACACATCTTGGCTACTCTGGACGTGTGCACCATGGAGGATGCTCCCACAACAAAGTTTTGTGATGAAAATGGCTATGATGTCGTTCCTTATTTTGCAGTGAGTGTAATCCAGGAAAATGAAGAGAACCAGACATCAACAAGCTCTCGAAATAAGGAGCAAACAAAGAAATGTGGAGAATCAAAAGATGAAGAAGACGACGAGTTCTATGACTCTATAGAACACTTCGAGCTTCAAGAAGATCAACGACCCGGGAATCAATGTCATCGCTACACAAATAAAGTGCATCAAAATTGGATTCCAAAGTCCTTGGTGAAGACACAGCCACCACAAGCATCCTCATACATGGCTCCTAATAAAGATGCAAAGACTCAGTTGGGAGGAATACGAACAGAGTAAGGAGCTAACAATGCTCTAATCAATGGGCTAGAAAAGTCCTCCAAGAAACTACCACCCACGAGCAAACAGAAAGTAACTTTCCACTACCAGCCAAAAAATCAAGGGAAAGTACAAGAAGTCAACCTTGCTAAGGATAGTAGCAATAGTGGTGAATCTTACGACATCCTCTATCATCAACTCAGGCCATCACTATCACCAACCCCTTCAGCAACAACCATGACATGTCAAAAGAACAGGACAACAAGTCAAAGCCAAAACGCTCGACAAATCTGGATAATACCAAAAAGCCAGATCAGCCAAAAACAGATATGGATCAAGAAGACAAAGATCTCTAATGACAAATCACAAGATCCAACACCAAAACAAAATCAATGAAAGCGTGCATGAACGGGTAAGAATATCACAAAATTGCAAGCTTTCACAACTCAGGTTTGGGCTCCAATGAAGTTGATTTGAGCATGAAAAAGTCAGGAATTCATTTGGATTCCAAAACAACCACAGTATCAACTTTCAAAGCCTAAATCCCGTCCCCAACCAAGCGTACAAGGGCTCAAGCAAAGACCATTGTTGACTCACACAACAAAAAGGTGGATTCCAAAGAATTCTCTTCAAACATAAACGAAGCACGGGCAAGTATGGGTTCCCAAACGAGAACCAGCAACAAAACAACCAATAATCGCAAAGAAATGGGTCCCAAAGAAGAACAACAAAACTGTTGTTAGTGCATCGCCGCTTGAATTCTTACAATTCTTCCTACGATTAGAGTACAGTTAGAAGAGAGCAAGTCGCTTCAATCAAGCAACGATACAGGAGCTTCAAAGACCATTACATTGCTTAGAATAGGAAGCCTCGCCAACAAATGCCAATAAGCAAATTGCTTATACCCACATCTTGCACAACATAAATCTTTTCCATGCATTGACTATGTATGCATAATAGGGCTACATTACAAGGCCTGCATAAGCACAACACATACCCTTTGCGATACCCTGTCGTAAAGGATGACTCCAAATAGGAAGGGGGGAGGCATTCTGAATGCGGACCTAACATTATGACTATTAGAGGGCAATGTTTTGTGAGATGCATTGAATTTTTGCGTTTTATTATGATAATTTTTTGACGAAATTTAGAGTATATGCCCTCATAGTAGTGTTACAGAGGAGTATGGAGACAAAATCCATATATGAGTCCCTAGGGACATGTGTATAGTGTACATAGCATATAGAGTGTCCCATAATTGGCACTTGCATCAGCCACTCTTTCCGTGTTTCACCCACGCACTCACCTTTCATGAACATGTACTTCACGTTCAACTGCTCAACTCCAATAAGAGCGTATACCAAAGGCATTTTTTTTGCCACCGGTATTTTTTCCCTTTGGTCATGCAGGTTTTATACCCTAATCTAAAGACACCTATCACCATCCTCTTGTACATATTCATTCTACATCAACAATAAGGAAATGCTACTCAAATCAATTGACAAATGAATTGGAGCACCGATTTCAGATCATAGCATACTTCTCCTCAATGGCGAGTCGAACGATGGCCTCTGATAACAAAGTTGCAGACAACACTCACAACATGATTACACATGAACCAAGAAGTCCCCAATGAAGAAGAGCAGACATAAAAGTAATCAGAGGCTCTCAAAATATGAATGGTTATGATGATAGATGTCCGCTCTAATGGATCATAGTTCTTGTTGTGGTTCGACAAAGTTACAAGCAGTGCAACAGATGAAGCCAAAACGACAGCAAAGACCACATTGCCATCGACAATCAGGTCATGTCAAGGAAGACATGAACGCCGAAGGGGGGACTGTTGACCGTTGTGTCAACAACACAACATAACTCAAGTTTCGTACCAAAGTCTTATCTTTTTCGAGTTATGAAATGCTGCGGATTATGGCTATAAACGTCATTTGTAATGAGTAGTTATTCTAGTTTCAGAAGCCGGGGTGCAATGGCACTTCCAGATTGTAAACACAAAACTATTTGACCCTTTCAACCCCATTTTTGGTTAAACCTAAGGTAGCCTTAGTATATAAGGTACCTAGGTCATTTTGTAAAAGAAGGACTTTTCATCATAATCAAAACTTTAGCGCTGCCATCTACTGTGTGTGAGAGAGAAAGTGAGTGAGCGTGAGCTTTATCCTCTAGCTACGCCTGGCTCGCTCAACACATTGGAGATCCGAATGCACCATTTTTGTAGGCTCGAGGAGAGCTACACGACAACGCCAACCATTCCACGCGAGACAAAGCGCACATGTCGACGCATCAACGAGCTATTTGTGGCCATAAGTGTATCAAACGATGTTTGTTTTCTGCGTGCTAGTAGTCTATAGAATCGTGGCGACATAAGCTACGCACAGGTACTCATAAATTTTAGTTTCAGGCACTTTCAAAATTCTGCTCTGTCATCCTACGCGTTTTCCACAGATGGGTTTAGAGTGAGGGTTTTGAGTGTAGAAGCTTAGGGACAAGTGTATCCTAGTGAGGGGATGGTGTTCCTTAAGTTTCGTACGAATCTGGCATGATTAGGTGAGTTACCTTCTATATGTGTGTATGTGGCTAGGTGGTGTAGTTGAGGGGAGTGAGGTTCTTGATTGTGGTATAGTTGGCCTTCTAGAGTGTTGTATGTGTAGGATGGTCTCAGCCTGACAAGCTAAAGAGATTTCCTCCATGTGCCTATCGTGTCATTTGTGTCCTCGATTGACATTATGTTGATCTAGGTAGTGTTTGCATGCACTTCATGGGTGTGTGAGTCGCTCCCGCAATAGAGTACACATCAAAATAGAGCATAGAATAAGAGAGTAGAGAAGAGAATCTGCAACAATAAGGCCTAAATCTAGCCCCAAACTCCAACTCCACGGCACCTCTCTTGTGGAGTTGGTAATTAATATATTATTTGTGAGTTTAAGGTGCCAAAAATTGAGGGCCCTCTTTTAGAGCCACTTGCATGACCCATAAGGGGAGTTCCCACTACAATTATTTACGAAGCCATAGTGGCTTATTGGAATGTAAATCTAAAATATTGTGCGAGTATAAAATGGCCAAGAGTAATTGTCGGTGCCTCTTCGTCAACTCCCCGCATTCCACTCTACAAAATCATCATCAACTCAATTAGAAAAATAAATAGACAGCACATAATTAACCATTACGCCAACTGTCACAATAACTAATATCTAATTCTCCTAAATGATTTTCTCATGTTAAACTGGTCATTTAATATGGGGAAGTACCAGGGGAGAAAAGGCTAGAATATTGGTTAAGCTGGTAGACTAGCCACAGTAGGGATCCAAAGGAGGGAAAATAGGGATCCAAAAGGGGGGCCATCTACAAAAGAGCGATGTGCAACAATGGTCTTGAAAGACCCTAAGGTTCAGCCCATTAAGACTTCCAGAATGATAAGGTTCCAAAATTCAAAGGTTATGTCCAATGGTCCAACCGTAGGGAAAATTGGATGCTTTGTAGTGTGCCAAAAAGTCTTTGCAAGCTCCTACATAGGGGGGACGATCCCTTTTATTAGGGGATGAGAGAGAAACACACACACACACTCTCATGCAAGCCCCTTTACACAAAGGGCATAGTCGATGCATGTCAGCTCCCTAGCCCAATTGCCCAAATCCTATTGGATGGCCATAGAGGTGGACCAATGAGAATTAGTCTAGAGTAATTCTAGTTTAATTCATTTAAAAATACTTGATAAAAGAACCAATAAGAATTAATCTCTCTAGAAGACTATTGGACAAACTCCCAAGGGGTCCAATGAGCATTCAACAGCCCAATGGCTTGTCTGCTTCCTATTGGCCAGAAGACAAAGGAGTCCAATGAGAGTTTAGTTGCATTATTTAATTACCTAAAGCTCTCACAAAAGGGGAAAGGGGGACACATGTCACAAGGCTATCACTTATGCTTCTCAATTATGATTGGCCAAGCTTTGGAGAGGTCCAATGGGAAGCCAGCAAGAGGAATTAGCAAGAGGGGTTGACCGAGAGAGAGAGAGAGAGAGGGGGCTAATTTTTCAAAGGCATTATCACACACACACTCACACAATCTCATGTGTGAAGCAAGAATACTCTCTCTCTCTCTCCTTCTCAAGCTTTAATCAAAAGCTCATCATCTACTCTAAGCGTGTGAGAAGGGAGGCCTACACCAACAACTCTTGGCTTTGTGACGCAAATCCAACCAAGAGCCAAGCTTCAATGCATGCTCATCTCCTCTACCATGCTAATTACTAAGCTATTCTAAGCTTTTATGAGTGATTATGTGAGGAGATATACTTCTTTCTCGTAAGACTACTCCTTCCTCTCAATCTACTCTCATACCCCGCTAGCTCTCACCATCTTTGAAGGTGTGTGAGATCTTGGGTCTGAGACCGTGAGCGAATTGATGTTTTGTTTTATAAGTGTTTTCGTAGTGCTTGAAGTTTCCATCTGGATTGCACTAGCTAGTTATTGAAGGAACACAAAGAATTATATTGTAAAATGTCTCCCTTGATGGGGGAAACCTATAATACAAAGCCTTTTGGAGGGTGGACCGCGGCTCCGTGTAAATCCGGTCCTCAATTGTTGTCAATAGCTTGATTTCTCTCTCTTTTGAAGTATTGTTCATGCCTATCTAACTAGATGTTGTGCTTTTTGTTGCTCTCTCCATCCAAGCACTCTTGCTATGCTCATTAGGAATCTATTCTAATGGAATGCTCACTATGTTCATGTTATTTTCCGCTACACACAAGTTACTAGGTCATTAAACGTTACACCAGTTATCCCAATTGCAGCTAACCACTACAACAAGAGGGTGCCCAGTCTCATAACATCCCTCCCACCAAGGATAGCAATTGTCCTTAGTTGCTCAATAGATAAATCAACTGGACCATGAGTGATGGAAATTGTGGAGAAGGTCTGGAATTTACGAAAGAACTTTTCGGGTATCCATTTGGCATCCTCTCTAGGGTGGCCCTTGAAAGTCAAAAGGTAACAATTATAAACCATACTCGTGTGTGTAGTTGTGGTCACGTGATCAACTATTTTTTTAGGGATGAGTTTCTCTTCTTGGTCTACAAGTGAAGGTGGGTCTTCATAAATGTGGTGTATAGGTAGGGGTCCTTTGAATGGGCATAAAAGACTAATGTGAAATGCATTGTGAATGTGCCAATGTGTAGGTAGGTCTAAACGAAAAGAAACATCATTAATGACAGCTAAAGCAAGTTTAACAAAGACATTGGTATCAACACTTTTAATCCTTCGTTTTTCAATGCGAAGTAAAACATAATCACCTTCTTTGAATTGGTGTGCCTTGTGGTGCTTGTTAGCATGCTTAGTGTAAAGTTCTTGTGAGTGTTTAATGGCAGAATGCACACTTGCATAAATATCAAAAAAGTCAGTCGGGTGAAATCATCAGCGGCGGCAGGCACAACATTAGAAAGATGCGAAGCAAGAGTAGGAAGAGAGTGACCATATACAACTTCAAATGGAGATTTACACGTGGCAATGTGAGTGGTGTTGTTATATGCAAATTGTAGAATATGCAGGTAATCATTGCATTTCTTAGGCTGAGAAGAAACATAAGCCTTTAACAAATCAATAATAGTGCGGTGGTGACTTCGGTCTGACCATTAGATTCAAGATGAAATGCGGAAGTAAAGTCAAGTGTAGTCGAAGATTTTCAAACACAGTAGTCCAAAAAGCACTACAAACTTTTGAATATCGATCAAAAATAATCACTTTAGGCAAACCATGATGTGGGAAAACAATCTTAAGAAACCAAAGTGTAGCTTGATGTGTTGTGAGTGTTTCCTTACAAGGAATGAAATACACTTGTTTAGAAAAACGGTCAATAATAGTCCAAATCATGTCATGCTTGTGCATTGTGGTTGGAAAACCAATAACAAAATCCATTGAAATGTGTCCCCGAGGTCTTTCAGGAATGGGGAGAGGGTGTAAGAGTCCCAATTTCTTACCTGTAGTGCTTTGATCTTTTGACAAATCAAAGAAGTGGAAACATATTCTTTAACAGCAATTCTCATAGTAGGCCAATAGAAATCACGACATAAATTTTGAAAAGTTGTAGCAAATCCTCTATGTCCAGCATAGGGTAGTTTGTGAAATTCTTTAATAATTAATGTACAAAAAGGTTTAGTCACACACAATTTTTGTTTGAAATAAAGGAAGTTTTCTTGAATAGTATATTCAATAAATATGTGGACAGAATTGTCAAGCATATGCAACCACGTCGTTTTGAAGTCATCATCATGTGCATAAGTGTCAAGCATAGTGTCAAATGAAGTTCTCGTAATGGTTGATAGATGATTAAGTGAGGATCTCTACTCAAAGCATCAGCTACAATGTTTTCTTTACCAGGTTGGTATTGAATTTGGGTTGAAAACTTTGAATAAAAGTGGCCCACTTAATATGTCTATCATCTATTAACACTAGAATGGTAACAGGACACTTTTATGTCCTTGGACACTTTTGTGTCCTGTTAAGTGACCATTTTGCTTGAATTATGTGAAGAGTATGAAAATGAATTTCTAGGTGCTATATATCCACAAAGTTGCCTTATGAGCTGAAATAAACTTAGCATTTTGTTTTTAGTATCGATCTCACCATTAACCTTACTCTTGCACAACATTTTTGAACCTAAACTGTGTGAAAAAACGGGTCCTGTTTTTTGTCTTTTTTCAATTTTTGGCAACTATACCACTCTAAACTTCATGTTTGTGAGGTTTAGATGGCTAGAGGTTAGGCCTTCATAGTTCTCAACATGTTTTGATGCTTGTAGGGAGAGCTAAGTGTTAAAATTGAAAGTTATGACCAATTTATAAGAATTGCATAATCCTGTTTTTGGCCAAAATTAGCACTTTTATGATTTTTTTGGTGGCTTTCTTGATATCAAAATTCAATTTTGATTGTGTAAGTGTAATGTATAACATAAATCTAATCTTCCTTGAGTTTTTGGGGACCTAATATGCTATATAGCATAGTATATGATGATGGTTGAGTTTTTTTATTGAAGAATACGATACATTTTAGAGTAGCAAGTATAACTTTCTCAATATTGCTAGTTTCTTAGGCCAATTGTGTGTATTTTGTAGGTAGTAACCATATCTAATCATAGACTACAAACTTGGCTAGATATTGAGTAGTTTTTATGGGTTTCTAGAGGTCATAATGCTAAACCCAGTTATTTCATGTTTGCTGTATTTAGCACTTTATCATTGCCCCCAAGGTTCCAATTGTAAGAGATCCATTATCCTTTTGACATGCTCCAGGGCTCCTTTTGAATCCAAAGACCCAAAGGAAACTAAGAAACATGTATATAGTATCTTTATTGAGCGTGACTATAGAAACTTTGATGATCGGTCCGTAGAATGGCAAAAATGCAACTTTTTGTACCTTTTTTTTTTACCAAAACAAAATTAGTGAGGTAAAAGCAACCATATGTTTTGGTCACCAAGCCATTGAAGTTAACGGGGCATTTTATCTCATGTCCTACAAAAATCCCTAGTCTTATTTATATGCAATCAACTGTAAGAAATTGTTGTTTTGGGCAAAATGCACTGGTCCACCAACTTTGGAGGCTTGTAGTGACCAAGGAATGAGAAAAATTACAAGTTTCTCATTTTTTCCATATGTAGTAGTTATTGAACTATAAGCTCATCAAAGGATTTTTCAAAATGAGTGGATCTACTATGGTTTTGGAATTTTTTCCTAAAACCCTGAAAGGACACTATTATGTCCTGTTAGGTTACCATTCTAGTGTTAAGGGCTAAGAAAGTAAATATTTGATACTTTGTTGATCAGTTTTAACGAATCAAGTCAGTACATATTACATAATGTTTCTAGATTTTTAATGCATGTACCACAGCAATCAATTCTTTATCATAAGTATTGAACTTTGTTTCAAAATGTTTGAACTTACAACTTTCAAAAGCAAGTGGATGGTTATCTTGCATAAGGACTGCACCGATACCTTTATCACAGCAATCAATTCTTTATCATAAGTATTGAACTTTGTTTCAAAAGGTTTGAACTTACGACTTTCAAAAGAAAGTGGATCTTTATCTTGCATAAGGACTGCATCGATACCTTTTCCACTAGCATCAATGACTACCACAAAGAATGGTCTTTCAAAATCAGAAAATTGCAATACAGGTGCATTAGTCAAAGCATGTTTAAGTGCATTAAATGAGCTTTCTTGTAAATCAGTCCATTCATAAGGTGTGTTTTTCTTCAACAGGAGAGTCAAATAATGTGACTTGTAAGCAAAGCTAAGAACAAATTTCCTGTAATAGCTACAAAGACCAATAAAAGAACGTAGCTCATGCAAGTTTTTGGGTCTAGTCCATGACTGAATGGCTTCAATATTCTTGGGGTCTACATGTATTCCCTTCCCCGATACAATGTGTCCCAAATATTCAATTTCAGATTGGAAAAATGAACTTTTTTCAAGATTCAAATACAAGTGATTTTGTGCAAGCAAATCAAATACACGTGTTAAGTGCTCTTTATCCTCTTTTTCATATTTACTGAATACCTAAATGTCATCAAAAAATACAATCACAAAATCCTGATGGTCAATGAAAATTCTATTCATCATGTGTGTGAATGTAGCTAGTGCATTTGTCAAACCAAATGCCATGACAAGAAATTCATAGTGTCTAGTTTGTGTTCTAAAAGCAGTTTTGTAGACATCATGTTCAAACATTTTGACTTGGTGATACCCTGATTTAAGGTCAATTTTGCTAAAGATGTTTGCCCCTTTCAATTTGTCTAACAGATCATACACTCTAGGAATAGGAAACCTATTCTTAATAGTGATCTTGTTTAAAGCCCGGTAGTGAATACACATACGGAAGGTTTTATTTTTCTTCTTGACAAGAAGTACTGGAGCTCTGTGTGGTGAACTACTAGGTTGGATTAGGCCTCGGTCGAGTAAATCAGTGATTTGAGTTTGTATCTCCTTATGTGTGGTTGGATTTATAGTAGTGATCTTTTGGGCGTGATGGTGGAATTCCAGGTGGCAATTCATGCATGAAACAATCTTTAAACTGTGAGAGAAATTCATCGTGTGTGGAATTACATGAAGCTTCAGTTTTAATAGGAATAAGATTTATAAACACTAGATATGTTTTCTCTTGTTTTTCAATTGTTCTTTTGTCTTGAGTGTGAGAGAGGAGTGGAAATTTTTGATGTGCTAGTGTTGCTTGGATGGAGAAATTTTTATTATTATGAGTGAGAGACATAGTACGTGTTTTATAATTAATCAACGGGTCAAATCCATGATGAAATGGCATTTCCAAAATCATATCAAGACCATGCATTGGTGCTACCAAAAATATACGTGTATGTGTAAAGTCACCAATGCAAACTTTAACAGTGACTTGGGTTTTAGAACGAAAACGTTGATTATTAAAAACAGTTTTAACCTTGTGAGGTGATGAGATTTCAAAGAGAGAGAGTTGTTGTGCCAAGCATGTAGAAATGAAATCATGACTACTATCGTCATCTAATAGAATGGTGACACTTTCACCCTTAACAATGCCTTGCACTTTAAACAAAGTGTGAGGAGATATAAGAGTACCTAAAGATGGGTTGTCATCATTATCATAATCAGGATTATATCCCTCACCGTAATTAGCTTCCACTTCATTGTCTTCGGGAGTATCATCTTTGATGAGGTTAAGAGTAGCTCCATTGGGGTGGTTGTTGTTGAAGGGTTTTTTACTTGAATTTTTGTTGACTCCATTGGAGTGGCCATTGGATTGACCATTGCCCTGAGCAGGACCATTTGGGTACTTATCTGCATAGTGACCATATTGAAAACATTTAAAACACTTCACCTTTTTGTTACCATTAGAGTTTGGAGTAGGACGTTGATTGAAAGAATTTTGGCTGCCTCATTGCTATGTGTTGTTGTAGTTGTTGCTTTTATGGGGTTGAGCAGTTTACAAGAGAATTGTCAAATCTGCGTCTCTTGAAAAAAGTACGACTTTGATGTTTGTTTTTGTCAAAGTTAGTAGAGAAAGGAGGTCTCTTGTTACGGTTAGTGTTAGCAGTTTGATCAGTGTGAGAGGGTTGTCCACCTTTTTTCTTTTCTGCATTGAGAGCCAAATTAATAGCCTTTGACAGAGAATCTAGTTCAAACATCTCTACCTCAGCACCAATTTGTAGTGTCAAGCTTGATATGTATTTATGCTTCAATTTCTTGTGATTAACATGTTCACTAGCTTGCAATTGAATTAAACAATTCCAAAAACGATCAGTGTAACCGTGTATATCTTCATTTTGACCCTGTTGAATTAAATTCGATTGACGTCGTGCTTTAGCTTTGTATTGTGTGGGCAAAAATTGGGGTAAAAACACTTTTTTAAATGCATGCCAGGTACGTGGTCTTTTCCCATGCTGTTTGGTGGCGTTCCACCACAATGCAGGGCTACTACTGAGATGATTTGATGCACATTTTACTATTTCACGCTCGGGGAAGTCTTCATCATGAAAGTAGTCGTCTACTGACTAACCCATGCTAGAATCGTGCTAGCATCTTTAGTGCCATCAAAATCTTTGAAAGTGAAGGCTTTTTTGCTCATTTTGTTTTTCTTGGGTGCCGGTGTAGATTCAGTGCGTGTAGAATGCAATAATTTATCTTCAAGTTCTTGCCTTCGCATGCGTTCATATGTGAGGGATTGTTGCAGATTTAGAAGTTGTTCAGCAATCGTGGATGCATGAGGAAGGTGTGCCATGATTGCGTACTTTTTTTAATTAAAAAATATTTTTCTCTTTTTTTTCTCTTTTTGGTGTGTTTTAAAATAATAATGCTTATGGCAACCTAAAATGTAATGTACTTAGCTGAGAAATTGCGGTGGCGTCCAGTTTAGAATGGTGATGTGCTAGGAAATTGCGAGAAAAGTAAGCGGTCCGATGGTGCATTTGCGAGTCGGTCGAATTTCGTGGTGCCCGATCTCCCATACCCTCAAAGCAAAAAGCAGTAGCAGTCGTAAGATTGTTTTGCAAGTTATTCAGGTGACTTGCTCCTTGGTGAATGATTGTCGGCTCAATTGTGATAGCCGTTTTAAAAAAGAATCAATTTTGTTCTTTGAAAGCTCTACGAAAAACAAAAATTATCTTCATCGATGCCGATTAATTTTTATCGATCCGAAGCGCAAAATTTCCGTCGGTCTGGAGCGGAATAATTTTTGGCCGATGCCGATTGAGTTTGTTGCCGTCAACTGGCAAATGGTGAGATTCATCGAGGGTCAAGAATATTGAGAGAAAGATTGGGTGATTCAGGTCTTAGCAACAGAGGGCTTTTAAAGTTAAAATTGAAAGGTCAATTGCCAAGCCTAACTTCTAAGCTAACTTTTTAAAAAAAAAGAAACTTTCTGCATGGATTTTGACGCAAACACAAGTAGAGAGAAGAAGACAGGACTTCTGGAAATTCGATCATGACGAGCTGTGTGGTGATTTCCAGCATGTGGTGAAGAAGAGAGATTTTACCAGCAACCCGGGGCTAAACTTTTGATTGTGTTCACATAGGTTTTCATGCAAGTCGACAAGATAAGCCTTTTGTGTGCAAGAGTTGGTTCACACGACTTTCAACTCAGAAATTTAGCGTGAGGGAAAATTGAATTAAGTGCAGGACTAGGACTCAGTGGCTCGTAACTGTTCGAGGTGCAAAATTATTTGAAAGATTGTAGCTCAAGAATTCCTCAAAAACCTTCTTTTCTCATCCGGCTGGACTATCTCAAGCCCCCTTTGTCAAATTAATTGCTTACAAGAATTGAAAAAAATCTCAAATAGCTCCTTCGAAAGCCTTCTAATTGCTTTGTCGATCCTTTAAAAATCCCTTCCTTCATTTCGCAATTCTCTTCTTCTTGTATTCTTCGTCGTAGTTTGCCAATTCTCGATAAAAATTAACTAGTGCTTGAAATTAAGAGATGTACATACCAATTATGTTGTCGATGATGGAAAATTTGTTGATTAATTTGCCGATTAAGCTTCCCAGTCATGACCAAGTAGATTTGACTTGCAAATTTGATAATTTGCAAAATCGGAATGTCGAATCGAGAAGTTCCCTCCTTGAAATTGAAATCTGATATCAATTCAATCGAACCTGTTCCCTCTGATACCATTATTGGGAGATGAGAGGGGGAGACCGGTTTCTTAAGCTATTCAACACACGCTCACAAACATCACCATCAACCTATCCACCTCTTTTCCAGATTCCAAGCACACACACACGCACGCACCTTGTGAGGTCCCCACCCCGTCGTATCAAACAACGGATCTGATGGTAAACCTGGTGGCCACTAGATCTATAGCGGAAGCAAACAAAATGGTTCAGGGTTCAACTAGCGGACGATCTCTCATCACAAAGTGAGTCGAGTTCGAGCCTACTAGCAATGAGATCTAGCTCCACCTCGCAGGGGAAGCGTACTTAACTATCTAGCGATCCTAAGACCCACCTTCCAAGAGGAGAGAAAACCCCGAGTGCCTTTTTCCCCATGTTTCAGAGGCACGTACTCTCGAGGATTCGCCGCTCTAGGGGCAATGAGTAATACCAATATCGAGTAAGCACTATGGGGACAGAGAGTTCCCGACCAATCGGGACCACCCATCTCGTAGGCATTGGCAACCCGAGCCAAGCCCCCACTTTCCACCCCCACACTCACACTTCCTCGTGTGACCTAATTACTACCACAAAGGTTGTTCAACATAGATATTCCTTGTTTAATTCCGAATCACATGGTTCGTTAAAACAGCCCTTCAACCAGTATTGCAAACAACACCAAGACAGAATTCTAGTAAAAATTCTACTCAAACTTATTCATAAAAGTTCCAATGTTCTGGAGGTACAACATCCCCCCTCCAGCGAGAGTTCACTCCTCTCGTTGTCGCCTAGCTGCCCATACAACTAGGTATGTCCACCGCATAGAAAGCACGTCATGGACACTCCCACCGCATAGAAAGCAAGACGTGGGTTCCCACCGCATAGAAAGCAAGTCGTGGGTATCCACCGCATAAAAAGCAAGTCGTGGATTCAAGAGCCCTAACGAGGAACTCTGCCCCCTGTGATCAGTAGGGGGGTCAGGACTGATTCAACATTGGAAATAAAATGAACGTGTCGAGCTAAATTTTCCCTAGCAAACATTCTTTCCTCTTGCAAACAGCATACCCATCAATTATTTCTTTCCTACTTTATACTTAAATGTACTATGCATTCAATGCCGAGGTTTCTGTCGGATTTCTCCAACATGTTCGGGGATATGTTCATTCCTAACTAATCGTATGCAATGTTAATTAAACAACTTGAATAGAAATTGGGACCTACCTCTTCCATTTCTTCGTCAATAGCCCGTGAGATGGCCGGTATTTGCTCGTCCATGGGAGCCTTTCCTTTTCCGTTGACATTGCTTGTTCCCGCCTCGCGGTCGTGGGCTCCACCGAAGCGAGTTCTCTTAACCGGGGCCATTTTTCTCACTACTTAAATGATAGACTTGAAAAAAAAAAGAGCTAAGGTCCGAGAGTAACATGACAAACCAATCGGCAGATTAGATTTATTAAAGACTCCTCCTTATGCACGAGGTTAGATTTTTCCCTCTTTGCCCTAGCAAATTTTAAGGGTAATTCTGTATCCACCCTATGGGAAACGACTCTAAGGTTAATTACTTGGCTTAGATGATTAAGAAATTAAGAGTTTTTCTAATTGATTCACGAAAGATATGAAGTAAGCAAGCTCGTTCATTTTCCTAGAGCAATATGAAGGTGCAGAGTGACCGCAGGCATGTGTGATGGAAAAACCTTCTTCTTATTGGACTAATGACGGATTAATTTTCAGCCTTAATCGCATCTAAATGTGGGAGAAGATTAAGTATAATTTAATTACAACTCTATTGAGTAGTGAAAGATTGAATTCTGACAAATCTACACTATTACTAGCTGACAATTTATTGACTATACCGCCTAGAGAGAGAATCTTTCCTAATCATGCATTAATCCTTGATTAAGGATGATGAATGGCTGAATAAATTAACTAAATGAATGATAATTATGTAATGAAGTATAGCTATGAAAACTTAGAGAGCAGCTATAGAGAATTATAGCTAAAAGTAGGCATAGTAGACAAGAATTATGAGTGGGTAATGATGAGATTAAGAAGAGTAGTAATTAAAACATAATTACCGTGATTAGGGGCTGAGAATCCTCTTAAATTTCTGATGTAATGAATCCTCGAGATGGGAAATTCGGTAGCACCTCCCTCCTTGCTTCTCCTTCAAAAGTTGTGTGTGTATCGGCAGCACCTTCCCAGTGTGTAGGTGTGTGAGTATGCAATGTGTGTGTGTGAGCATATATGTCTGTGTGTGTGTGTGTGTGTGTGTGTGTGTGTGTGTGTGTGTGTGTGTGTGTGTGTGTGTAGGCCTTTAAATAGGCTCCTACAGGCTGAAAATCGATTTGTGTTGCTAATTGCATCTGGATGAGCACTCACTCCTTGCATGGCAAGTCCAGTTGCCTACCCACCAAGTGTCGAGTTGGCTCAGTAAATTGACTCTCACACCGAGTTGCAGGCTTGGCAGCTTCCCCAAGACTCCCACAAAGCAAGAGGGCGCCCCCTAGCTACTAAAGCAGGTCTGGAGTGGGCTGGGACCTGTTCCCACACAGCCTCGGGCCCCCGGTGCTTCCCGGACAATTTTGTGAAAAATTGGTTTTAGGCTAAAACGGGCCATACGAGTCGGATTTTGATGCCGTAAATTGCTATACTAAGCTCTAACTAAGACGTACGGGTCTGAGTACCTGCCATATTTAGCAGCCCCCCCCCCCCGGGTCCGAAAATGCATTTTTTTCAAATTCGGGGTACGGGTGCAGATTTTCGAGACGGTCGAGACTGGACGGTTCGGGTGACCAAAAACTTACTATTTTTAGAAATTTTTCACAAAAATTATTTTAATTCACATTTTGAAGCTTTATAACATTCTAAACATCATGGCACTGACAGAATCTCAAAAACTGCTAAAAATAGTAACTTATTCCATTGTATTCATTTCGTGGTACAAGGGTGCTCTTGTGATCGGGTCAGAGACCTTACAACCTCCCCAACGTGAAAAATTTGAGATGTCCTCATCTCAAGAATGAGTTTGGGTAATCTTTTAAGAGCGTCGATTCGTCCTCCCAAGTTGCATCTTCTTCAGGGTAATCCTTCCATTTTACTAGATGCTCCGTGATAGTTCTGTTGCGTAACTTTCTTTCCCTTGTTTCAAGTACATAGTCAGGTTGGAGCTCGAGAACTCCTTGTGCTGGCATGACTATCTGATCTGAGTCCAAGAATTGATCAGGATTGGGAATATAGGGTTTGAGTAAGCTGACATGGAATACATCATGAACCTTCAAGTTTGCAGGTAACTTTAGCTTGTAGGCCTGGTCACTTACAACCTTAACGATCTCAAATGGTCCACAATACCTTGGGCTTAGCTTCTTGTATCTGCCTAGCGATAAATTGCTTTTCTTAGGTCGGACTCGGAGAAAAAACTTATCTCCTTCCTTGAAAGTTCTATCTGTGCGGTTCTTATTTGCATAGTGCTTCTGCCTATCTTGAGCTGCCTGAATGTCCTGGCAAATGACTCTAGTCTGTGCTTCCATATCTTCTAACATCTTTCTAGAGGCTTCTACTCTGATGGTTGGATCTGAAAAGTTCAGTGGTGCTAAACAGTCCTGTCCATAAAGAGCTTTGAAAGGTGACATTCCAATGCTTCTGTGTTCGGAAGAGTTATAAGCATATTCTACCAAAGGTAGATATTGTAACCACTTCTTTGGTTCTTGCGAACAATAGGCTCTGAGAATTTCCTCAATGACTTGATTAACTCTTTCAGTTTGCCCATCTGTTTGTGGATGGTATGTTGTACTGAAAGCTAATTGTGACCCAATAGATTGGAAAAGAGAAGTCCAAAATTTTGATGTAAGCTTGGCATCTCTATCACTGACAATACGCTTGGGTAGACCATGTAGCCTAAAAATCTCCTTGATGAATACCAGACTAATATCTGAAGCAGTAAAGGTTGTCTTTACGGGTATTAGATGAGCCACTTTTGTGAGCATGTCAACAACCCCGAAAACAGAATCATAACCTCCTGTAGAAGGTAACCCTGTAACAAAATCCATACTGATGAATTCCCACTTCATATGGGGTATGTCAAGAGGTTGAAGTTGCCCTGGTAATTTGATCCTTTCGGCCTTTATCCGTTGACAAGAAAGACATTGCCTCACATAGCGAAGTATGTCTCCTTTCATTCCAGACCAGAAATAACTCCTTCTGACGGCGTGAAGAGTTTTAGCATAGCCTGGGTGTCCGGATGTAGGGCTATCGTGTGCTTCATATAGAATGGCCTTCTTTAAAGCTGGGTCTCTGGGTACACAGAGTCTATGTCTGTAGTAAAGACATCCTCCCATAAGAGAGTAATCTTTAACTTCATGCATCTTATTCTGTTGGACTAATGAAGCCATACGTTGGTACTCTGGATCTTCGAGGGATGCTTCTTTGATTCCATCCCAGATAGGGTTATTTGCAATAAAGATAGCTCCGAGAAACGATTTTCAGCTAAGACCATCTGCAACTGCGTTTTCCTTCCCTGGTCTATACTTTATGTCAAGGTCATATTCCTGTAATAGCTCTATCCATCGCCGTTGTCGCATATTGAGAATGGGTTGAGTAAAAATCCACTTTAAACTTTTGTGGTCTATAACCAACTGAAACTTGCGTCCAAGAAGATAATGTCTCCATAACTTCAGTGCATGTATAACTGCTAAAAGTTCCAGATCATGAGTGGGATAATTCTTCTCATGATCCCTCAGCTTTCGCGAAGTATACGCCACCGATCTTCCTTCTTGAGTAAGAACTCCGCCTAGAGCAGACTTACTAGCATCTGTCGCTAACTCAAATTCTTTACTGAAGTCTGGAAGCTTTAAAATAGGAGCTGAGACCAAGAATTATTTTAGCTTAGCAAAACTAGACTCGTGCTCGGTCTTCCAATCGATCCTCATTCCTTTCTTCAGGAGTTCCGTCAAAGGTGCAGCAATACGTGCATAATCCTTGACAGAAATCCTGTACCATCCCGTTATTCCAAGAAATCCCCTTACTTCGCTGACAGTGGATGGTTGAGGCCAGTCAACGATGTCCTTGACTTTGTCTGGGTCCACTGAAATCCCTTCAGCCGAAATGACAAATCCAAGATAGTTGACCTTTGGTGAGCAAAAAAATGCACTTGCTCTCTTTAGCGTAAAGCTGGTGTTCTCGAAGGAGATCAAGTACTTTGCGAACATGTTCCTTGTGATCTGTTTCATTCTTAGAATAGACTAGAATGTCATCAAAGAAAACCAAGACAAAGTCGTCCAGGTAAGGTTTGAAAATATCCTGCATGAGTCGATTGAAGCTTGCAGGAGCATTTGTTAGACCAAAAGACATTACTGTGAATTCGTAGTGTCCATACCTGGTGTTGAAAGCTGTCTTTGGAATATCTGATTCCTTGATCCTAATTTGGTAATATCCTAACCTTAGATCAATCTTTGTAAATATTTTGGCACCGTGGAGTCTGTCCAAGAGTTCGTCGATCCTTGGAATTGGATACTTGTTCTTGACAGTTACCTGATTCAGCCCACGGTAGTCTATGCATAGCCTTAAGGTCCCATCCTTCTTCTTCTGAAAAAGAACTGGAGCACCCCAAGGAGAAGTACTGG
The DNA here is from genome assembly GCF_014529385.1 of Adiantum capillus-veneris. Taxonomy (NCBI): domain Eukaryota; kingdom Viridiplantae; phylum Streptophyta; class Polypodiopsida; order Polypodiales; family Pteridaceae; genus Adiantum; species Adiantum capillus-veneris. The sequence goes on from NC_140932.1 coordinate 136,857,947, forward strand.
GTCGAATGAATCCTTGCTCAATGAGTTGCCTAAGTTGTTCTTTGAGTTCGATGGCCTCCGGAAGTGACATTTTATAAGGTCTTTTTGAGATAGGTTCACACCCAGGGATAGTTTCAATCCCATGATCTACCTCTCTGTGTGGTGGAAGATTTGTAAGGTCTTCGGGGAATACGTCATCATACTCCCTCAGCCAGTCTGGTCGAAGTGAGGTATCTGATTGGTCCACCTTATTGAGTTTAACTGCATATATTTGCTGACCCTTTCTTAGTCCCTTCAAGAGTCTGCTGGCCTTAACTTGAATAGCCCTAGGTCTCCCATTTTCCCCCTGAATTAAGGCTTCATTACCCAAGTTATCTGTAAATGTAAAGTTTTCTTGTGCACAATGGATATGGGCCTTATTTTGCTTTATCTAGTCCATCCCTAGTATCCCATCAAAGAATCCTAAGGGTAGGGTTCGAAATTGGACAGAAGTTGGGTGTCCCCCTAAATCAAAGTCAATTTTTCCTGCAGAGTGTTGAGATACTACCTCCTTGCCATTTGCTAACTCGACAACTAGCTTGTTTGACGGATACTTATCTAGCTTAAGCTTTCTCATGCATCTGGGTGAAAGAAATGAAAGAGTACTGCCACAATCTATAAGGAAGTTAACTTGTTCACCTCTGAGAGATCCTGGCGTATGAATGACTGTGTATTGCTCGCAACCATTGGGATTGTCAATTGCAGCATGTAGGGTTGCTCTCTCCACTGCTTCATCACCCACAGTTGGTTGAACTACTGCGGCATTCACTCTGGCGGTAGCTCCACGCCCTCGCCCTTAAAGATCGGAGGTTGGGCTTGTTTGAGGAGAAGCTTCTTCTCTTGCGCTGCCGAGTACAGAGAAACAGGCGGTACCTACATGGGTTATACGAAATTCTTGATACCATTACTTGAATTTCAAGATAGACATGAGACTTTAATAAAATTCAAAATTCCACTTTATCAAGAGACAGAGATTCAGAGACAAAAAGCACTTTATTGGTGGAAATTTATTACAATCGAACTCCTCAAGGTTTAGAATGACTGATGACCGCTTATTACATGGCTTTATGGATTGCGTATAACATACGCCTGGGAAATGGTATTGACATGATGCACTACTTCATTTGTGTAATAGTTCTTATACACATTCTTGAGGGGATAATAAACTAAGATATCGGGCCGGAGTTCCGCTTTCAGTAATCCAAAGGTTTTGACTCGGTTTGCTGGAATCACATTGGTGACCTTCTCCAAGAGCCAGTCGTTGATGGTTTGGTTGGAGTTTCCCGAAACAGTCTGGTCCAATCGTGTGGGCACCAAGTAGAATATCTCTATCACTCTCAACTCTTCTCCCCAACGTATCTTCTTCAAGTCGGTAGCCAGGCACCCTAGCTTCCGAGAAATGATGTAGTAAACCCCTCCTGGAAATGTCCAATCAAGTTCCCATCCTTTGTCAATGCGAGTGGAGTGTGGCGTATAAGCCTTCAACAGTATCTCCATGACATCTCGCCTGAACTGGTAAACAAGGGATCTTCGAGCTTGCTCATAAATAAGCTCAAACACTTGGAACTTCCGATATTCGAGCACGGGGTCTTCCTGCAACACCAATGCAAGGAATTCGGATCAACTACCTATATACTTTCAGTTCCTTTTAAATGTTCAAACAATACGACTTTATTTTCCCAGCCTATCCTAGGCTCTGATACGAGGTGTGAGGTCCCCACCCCGTCGTATCAAACAACGGATCTGATGGTAAACCTGGTGGCCACTAGATCTATAGCGGAAGCAAACAAAATGGTTCAGGGTTCAACTAGCGGACGATCTCTCATCACAAAGTGAGTCGAGTTCGAGCCTACTAGCAATGAGATCTAGCTCCACCTCGCAGGGGAAGCGTACTTAACTATCTAGTGATCCTAAGATCCACCTTCCAAGAGGAGAGAAACCCCGAGTGCCTTTTTCCCCATGTTTCAGAGGCACGTACTCTCGAGGATTCGCCGCTCTAGGGGCAATGAGTAATACCAATATCGAGTAAGCACTATGAGGACATAGAGTTCCCGACCAATCGGTACCACCCATCTCGTAGGCATTGGCAACCCGAGCCAAGCCCCCACTTTCCACCCCCACACTCACACTTCCTCGTGTGACCTAATTACTACCACAAAGGTTGTTCAACATAGATATTCCTTGTTTAATTCCGAATCACATGGTTCGTTAAAACAGCCCTTCAACCAGTATTGCAAACAACACCAAGACAGAATTCTAGTAAAAATTCTACTCAAACTTATTCATAAAAGTTCCAATGTTCTGGAGGTACAACATCCCCCCTCCAGCGAGAGTTCACTCCTCTCGTTGTCGCCTAGCTGCCCATACAACTAGGTATGTCCACCGCATAGAAAGCACGTCATGGACACTCCCACCGCATAGAAAGCAAGACGTGGGTTCCCACCGCATAGAAAGCAAGTCGTGGGTATCCACCGCATAAAAAGCAAGTCGTGGATTCAAGAGCCCTAACGAGGAACTCTGCCCCCTGTGATCAGTAGGGGGGTCAGGACTGATTCAACATTGGAAATAAAATGAACGTGTCGAGCTAAATTTTCCCTAGCAAACATTCTTTCCTCTTGCAAACAGCATACCCATCAATTATTTCTTTCCTACTTTATACTTAAATGTACTATGCATTCAATGCCGAGGTTTCTGTCGGATTTCTCCAACATGTTCGGGGATATGTTCATTCCTAACTAATCGTATGCAATGTTAATTAAACAACTTGAATAGAAATTGGGACCTACCTCTTCCATTTCTTCGTCAATAGCCCGTGAGATGGCCGGTATTTGCTCGTCCATGGGAGCCTTTCCTTTTCCGTTGACATTGCTTGTTCCCGCCTCGCGGTCGTGGGCTCCACCGAAGCGAGTTCTCTTAACCGGGGCCATTTTTCTCACTACTTAAATGATAGACTTGAAAAAAAAAAGAGCTAAGGTCCGAGAGTAACATGACAAACCAATCGGCAGATTAGATTTATGAAAGACTCCTCCTTATGCACGAGGTTAGATTTTTCCCTCTTTGCCCTAGCAAATTTTAAGGGTAATTCTGTATCCACCCTATGGGAAACGACTCTAAGGTTAATTACTTGGCTTAGATGATTAAGAAATTAAGAGTTTTTCTAATTGATTCACGAAAGATATGAAGTAAGCAAGCTCGTTCATTTTCCTAGAGCAATATGAAGGTGCAGAGTGACCGCAGGCATGTGTGATGGAAAAACCTTCTTCTTATTGGACTAATGACGGATTAATTTTCAGCCTTAATCGCATCTAAATGTGGGAGAAGATTAAGTATAATTTAATTACAACTCTATTGAGTAGTGAAAGATTGAATTCTGACAAATCTACACTATTACTAGCTGACAATTTATTGACTATACCGCCTAGAGAGAGAATCTTTCCTAATCATGCATTAATCCTTGATTAAGGATGATGAATGGCTGAATAAATTAACTAAATGAATGATAATTATGTAATGAAGTATAGCTATGAAAACTTAGAGAGCAGCTATAGAGAATTATAGCTAAAAGTAGGCATAGTAGACAAGAATTATGAGTGGGTAATGATGAGATTAAGAAGAGTAGTAATTAAAACATAATTACCGTGATTAGGGGCTGAGAATCCTCTTAAATTTCTGATGTAATGAATCCTCGAGATGGGAAATTCGGTAGCACCTCCCTCCTTGCTTCTCCTTCAAAAGTTGTGTGTGTATCGGCAGCACCTTCCCAGTGTGTAGGTGTGTGAGTATGCAATGTGTGTGTGTGAGCATATATGTCTGTGTGTGTGTGTGTGTGTGTGTGTGTGTGTGTGTGTGTGTGTAGGCCTTTAAATAGGCTCCTACAGGCTGAAAATCGATTTGTGTTGCTAATTGCATCTGGATGAGCACTCACTCCTTGCATGGCAAGTCCAGTTGCCTACCCACCAAGTGTCGAGTTGGCTCAGTAAATTGACTCTCACACCGAGTTGCAGGCTTGGCAGCTTCCCCAAGACTCCCACAAAGCAAGAGGGCGCCCCCTAGCTACTAAAGCAAGTCTGGAGTGGGCTGGGACCTGTTCCCACACAGCCTCGGGCCCCCGGTGCTTCCCGGACAATTTTGTGAAAAATTGGTTTTAGGCTAAAACGGGCCATACGAGTCGGATTTTGATGCCGTAAATTGCTATACTAAGCTCTAACTAAGACGTACGGGTCTGAGTACCTGCCATATTTAGCAGCCCCCCCGCCCCCCCCCCCCCGGTCCGAAAATGCATTTTTTTTCAAATTCGGGGTACGGGTGCAGATTTTCGAGACGGTCGAGACTGGACGGTTCGAGTGACCAAAAACATACTACTTTTAGAAATTTTTCACAAAAATTATTTTAATTCTCATTTTGAAGCTTTATAATATTCTAAACATCATGGCACTGACAAAATCTGAAAAACTGCTAAAAATAGTAACTTATTCCATTGTATTCATTTCGTGGTACAAGGGTGCTCTTGTCATCGGGTCAGAGACCTTACACACCTAGACTATCACTCACTCACACACACACACACACACACACACACACACACACACAGAACATAGAATTGGCATAGACAAGCTTGTAAGAATGTGTAAGAGAATAAGGGATAGAGACTTTATTAGAGATTACACAACAAAATAGAGCATAGCATAAGAGAGTAGAGAAGAGAATCTGCAAGAGAAAGGCCTAAATCTAGACCCAAACTCCAACTCCATTACACCTCTCATGTGAAGTTGGTATTTAATATATTATTTGTGAGTTTAAGGTGCCAAAAATTGAGGGCCTTCTTTTACAACCACTTTACTTTTGTAAATGAGTGAAGCTCATTAGTTCTTGCATGACCCACAAGGGGAGTTTCCACTACAATTATTTACAAAGCCATAGTGGTTTATTGGAATGTAAATCTAAAATACTATGTGAGTATAAAATGGCCAAGAGTAATTGCCGATGCCTCTTCGTCAACTCCCCGCATTACACTTTACAAAATCATCATCATCAACTCAATTAGAAAAATAAATAGACAGCACATAATTGACCATTACGCCAGCTATCCCAATTGCAGCTAACCACTACAATAGGAGGGTCCCCGGTCTTGTAACATTAGAAGGCCATAACCCCTTCTAATCCAAGTGTCTTATCCCCCCCATCAAACAATTTATTGAGTTATTTTCCGGATTAATGAGGCTCCATTATATGAAGCCATAAAAGAAGGCTAAAAAATTCCATCAATAGTTCAAACTTGTTTATGTTTATTCAGAATAAATACAGTTTATGTTAATATGGAATCCAATCTCTTAGCAAACCAAGTGGTATCCAGCCAGTTCCGAACTAAAAAACCAAGAAACTACACCTGCCCATGTGAATGCAACAAATGTATTGCTTTATCTCATCCAAACTATCAAGTTAATGAACCAGTACAGCATCCGTATGCAACCGGGGCAAACTCCCCCACAAACCTTGGTCAAAAATATCCAACATCAGTGCACAGTAGGTCAAAGAACCCTTTATATTCACTTAGTCAACCCACATGGCGGGCCTTACTAGGCTTTATGTGACAGTGATCAATATACCATGCATAAGCGACAGTACCAAGTCAATTCCCAAAAAAACCAGAAACTACACCCGCCCACGTGAATGCAAATCATGTATTTCATTATCTCATCCAAACAACCAAGTAATGAACAAGTATAGCATTGGTAAGCAATTAGGGTGAACTCCCTTACAGACCCTAGCAAAAAACATCCAACATCAGTGCGCAGTAGGTCAAAAAACCCCCCTTTTATATTCACTTTGCCAGCCCAAGCGGTGGGCCTTACCAGGCTTATGTGATAGTGATTAATGTACCATGCTTAAGCGACAGTTACAAGTCAATCCCAAAGCTATTTTATGAACAGTAACCACCATCATTTTGTTAGGTTTTTAACAACAGATTACTACCTTGCCAAGCCAAGCGGCAGCAGCCCCAATTTTTTTCCAAAAACCAATGAACAGTTAACGTAGAGAGACAAAGAATCTGAGTTTAAGCAGCAACAACTAATATGCCATACCCCAATTTCTAGAGAACACCTATAATCAAAACCATAGGACTGTATTATGCCGAGTTTACTGAAAACCAAAACCTAGTGGTGGAGTCAAAGCTTTGCCAAAAAAACCATCAACCATAAGCCATGTACTTATCCACCAACCAACTTTAAACAAGTATTGCTATGTTAAGTAAAAACCACACAATGTGCCATACCATCAAACTGATAGGGCAGCACCATTGTAGTTATATTGCCATAAACAATAGGTTTGCAGCAAAAAGACAAGCAGAGTAGCCAACTTGTGTTGTTTGTGTTGCAAGCTCCATATTTTGGTGCACTATAAAAAAACACAATCCCTTACGATTTATGCAAGCAAAACACATACAAAGCTAAGTGAGGGGTAGAGATGCTTTAAATAGAAGGAGTATGAAGGCCACCATTACTATGTAGCGTGCAAAGTAATGAGTGGAGTGATCCCGTCCTAGGGATCCGAGACAACGAGGCCACCTGTGATGCGATATGCCAAGGTAAAAAACCACGAAAGTGCCTTTACGGCCAGGTTTACAAAATTCAATACCACTTTATTAGGTTTTTAATATCACTTATGATTTATAAGGGCCATATCCCATGGTGGATACCTTATATAATAAAACTAGGAAGCGTGTTTAGTAGAATCCAGGATGCCAATGATGCTAGAGAATCTTATAGGCAAGTAATTGTGTGTGTGTGTGTGTGTGTGTGTGTGTGTGTGTGTGTGTGTGTGTGTGTGTGTGTGTGTGTGTGTGTGTGTGTGTGTGTGTGTACCCGCCCTATCCCAGGCACCAAACACAATCGACAATAGGCCCATTGTGAATGGGCCTACTACCTTATTAGAGAAATGAGAATTCTATGGTTAAAGTGTAACCTAAGCCAGTCATGTTGGGTAAGAGATTGTAGAATTTTATTGATAATTTTGTTTCTACTAAAGCCATTAAGGCAGTACTTTTTTACTAGTATCTTAATATCCTCCAAGGCAAGGAGGTAATTGGAGGAAGAGTAGATAATTAAGTAAAGCAGGTTGATACAAGTGCTAAGAGCTGCTTTGTGAGGCCTATTACTATTACCTTTAAATGAACTCAAAAGGTGGCAGTTTAAGAAGATCTCTTTTCCATACAAATATTTGGTCATATCCTCCTACACATGGTATATGAAGGGAAGTAGAAAAGTTAAGGAATTGTACTGAAGTGCAGAAAACTCCATTACGTGTTACGAACTCTTGTAAAGAAGTTGGTTCAATTTTTAGGCAGTTAGGATATATATGACAAATTTCATCTGAGAAGGATTTATTGTTGATGCTTAGTTATTCATCCATATATTTTTAGGTGTGTCCAAACAGAGAAAGCTTGTTATTTTTATTTTCCATGTCCCTGAGAAACCATTTATATTTGAAGAAGGCAAGGCATATATTACACATAAGCAAGAGAACCCCATGGGGATGCCCAAGCTTTGGTTAAAACATTGTCCTCTAGAGAGGATAGTATAGTTATCAAGTAGCCATGATATGTAAAGACATAACTTTTCTTCATTGAAGTGTAAGGGGTGTAAGGAGTATGTCTTTTTTATCCATCTAGGTTTTTTGGAAAGGGATCTGTAGAAAAGACTCTTATTTCTAGCATTGGCAAAAGCCATTTTAATACCCTTTGCTAGTACATTTTTAAGGCCAAGATCAACTTCTAAGGGAATGTTTTCATAACACTGAGTTATATATACTGAGTAATATCTACTAAAAAGATATGGAAGATTTGCTTAGGGTGGTTAAGAGAAACCTCAATAGATTTTTTTGTTATCCAAAAGGGGGTTGTATTGTATTTGTAAAAATTTGTGGCATATCTTTCGTTTAGAGGCACAAATAAGTTCAAACTCGACTAATATCAGGTCAAGACATAAAGTGATATCCTTGGTGATATCAGTAAAGATACCATTAGAAGCATTAGATATCCATATAAATTTATGTTTATGTATTTAATAGGTGGGAAAAAGTACTAGTAGTTTAGTGTCCTGTAGAGTATAGCCTAAATTTTCTAAGTGTCTTGAGATGTTATTGGTAACTGTTTGTAGAGAAGTGTTAATTCTAGTGAATTCTTTCCCAGAAACCCGAAACTGAGTAGCTTTCCAAGCTAGGTTCTTGCATATAAGAGTCGGACAATTAGAGCTTTTATCCAGCACGACTATGAACCAATTTTTAGTCAAATTGTGAAAATCATGAGCAAGTTGTGGTGTTAACCAAGAGTTATCAGTTGATAACCATTTTCTAGGTATTTGTGAGATTTTTTGAAAACAACAATCTTCTACAACTTCTGTTAAGTCCAGTAGGACTGTCTTTTGTAGTTGGAGAGAACTAAAAAGGTCAGTTAAGCAGCTAAGTAAAGTTGATAGAGCGAGATATGGGTTTTTGGGAAAGTTAGGTATGTGATTGAGCCCATTGGCCAAGATTTTTTGTCTTTTGGTATTTTCAATGATGCTACGATCACAAGTACAAACATGCATACCATATGTATCAAAGTTTTTGCATTAATGGCTTGTTGATACCTCCAACCAATAAGTACAATATGGAGTAATTTATTATTGCCGAAAAGTAGGTCAAAGCACTCACAAAAAAGTGCCTTAGGTTGTATCCACTCGAGAAGTATATTATGGAAGAGACAGTTACGTAGATGAAGTCTTGGTTTGGAGCTTTTCTATTGAGAATCCATCTTCCACAAGGGCTCGCAGCAACCTGCATGTTCATCAAGGATTACATTTCAAGAAAATTCCTAATAGGGGAGTTTCTACATCTTCCCCTAGTGTAGCTACGAGATTTCCCTCGATTAGAGGAAGAGCTAGGTGTCAAAAAATAAGCAAAAGAGTTGGGAGTAGTAAGAGAATTGGGTATTTTCAGAGAAGGGGAATCATCCTCATCAACATGGCTTGAGTAAGTTGGTGATGATCTTTACACCTTTGTAATTAGCATAAGTGGTTAGATAGATCTCGGGTTCATCAGATTTTAGTTCCTTCAAGATATCCAGCATTAGTCCTTGAAAGATGTTAAAGGCAATCTGAGCAATTACTATCTGTTTTGCTTGGCCGCCAACCAGGAGCAAATAAGGGAGAGGTGAAAGTCCGCAGGTTTTTCAAGGAAGAGTAGGTCAAGATGGTTGAGAATATACCAAATGGCATGATCAAACCACATGATGCTGGATTCGCATGAGGCTTTAGGGTCAAGAAATTTGCTGGCACATTTTACATAGGGCCAAAAAACATTCCAAATGGTTTCTGTATAGAAATCCGGGTTGCTTTTGGAAAACTCCATGTTACCCTTTGTACGAATGTAGAGACCAGTATTGGAAGGGAATTTAGAATGGTCAATGAGATTGAGGTTGAAGGGGGCTTTTATGAGTTCCCCTTTGTCAAGGAATTGTCCAACTTTCAAGATCTTGAGTCTGTAGTCTTTGATAGTAGAAGCAGGCAGATTAGCAAGGTAAACCCAGGTTTCACTAAAAATAGGTGCTAAAAAATCTTTGTTGGGTAAGACCCAAAGCTGATTGGTCTACCCCAAAAGACTCAATTTCAATCCACCTAACAGGTAAGAAAGGAAATACTTTAGAGATTTTTGGTACCATTTTCAAGAGGTTAAGAGTCATTGAGAGAGCAAAGATTAATCTGAAATTCTTTGACAGCTTCTGGAGTTGCACTATCCCTACAAAAGATACCACCAGTTTGAGGGATAGTAAGGGTAGCTGGGGTACTAATAAAAGACGGATTGAGGCCACATAGTTTCTTCAAAAATTAGATAGATCAGCCCCACAAGAACAGAATAGGGCAAGCTCTTGTTGGTATCGTAAAGAGAGTATGGGAAGCTGGGCTATGTACTGGGAGATCAGATTTACACCCTCCTTGGAATCCTTGTCTAAGGTAGCCAAAACTTTGACCCAGTCATTAAATTTTAAAGATAACATGTGTAAGATAGACATCTTTTTGTATGAGGTAAGAGCCGAGTCATATATTAGTTGAGATGCATCCAAGCTGCTAATACATGTGAGGACAAGAGATGTAGCCACAGAGAGGGGTTCAGAGGTCAATTCCAGTCCTTGTGAGAGAGCAAGGGTCTGCAATATAGCAAAAACGTTAGTGAGGTTATGACTACTTTTTGTAGTAAGTAATACAATCCTTGTCCTTCCTAGCAAAGAAAGGTCCAGTTCTAACTGCCATGGCATTTTCTGGTTAATGGTCTTTAAGGTACAACTTAATTTGCTCAAGAATCCTTGTATGATTCTCAGGGTTGTGTTTTACACTCATGCGAGCTGTCATTCTAAAATGTTTGTGGTCTTGAAAGGAAATATATAAACATAAATAGGATTAGTTACAATAGATTGGGCCTGCAAACCTTAAACCGATAAAGTCAAAGACTATAATAGTGTTGGACGGGTACGTCGCGACGGACGTCAGCACAGCGAGAACTCACCTAACAAGTAATGTCAGCTAAGGATGAAGCTCGACCCACGGGCGCGGGGAAGCAAGCATAAGGTGTCAACCTACACTCGACCGACTCTTAACTAATTCCTTTAGAGGTCTCTACCAATTGTCTAAGTCACAGCCTTCAAGAGTACAAAAGAGGAAACTTCCTACAACGCTTGCTAGAGCCGAACACCCATCAAACACTTTCGAAACACCATAGAACTTGAAGGAGACCCTACTAATACCTGTAGGCCGCTCTCCCTAAGGTCTATGAACCAAAATCACGACCCAAAACACCCGGTGCAGAAACATATAGGATGTCTGGTTGAAATCTGCAAGTCTTCGTTTCCAAAATCTGAAGTGCCTAATGTGTAGTTCTACTCAATGTGAACGCATGGATATGTTGCAATGCAAAATCAGATAGCATATGCTCACCCAAACAACCAATGAAGCTCGTAGAAGGAGCTCTCAAAGCCGGACCGTACGCACGCAATGTTGGTATCGACACGTAGCTCTAGTCGGGGGCAACACGTTGCACTTCTCCGCACTCGATTCCGACCACCGTAGCACACGTAGCGTCAAGACGAAGCTCACACTGTCTCTCTCGTACACAGCACGCTCACTCACAGACTTCAAACTTCTTTTTAAAAATGACAAAAGGTCCTTCATTAAGGTCAAAAAGTCGTATATATACCTTACAACTTCTCAAACCCTAAAGTTCCAAAATCAACCATCTATTCAATCTAACTATCAAAACTCGAATACAATCTGGAAACTTCTGAAAGTCCCAATAATTACAAGGTGAAAAATCGGGTTTTCCTCAATGAATGAATAATTACAAAAATAATAGTCCGCCGAGTAGTTAGATTCCGTGGGGTGTGTCCAGCTTCTAACATCCCGCCCCTCCTCGTTCATGTCGTCCCCGACATGGCCTTAATCCGGTGCTTCATCTTATGGTCTCCCGCATCTTTAGCAGTGATTCGTACCTTGCATGTAGATTCAGCATTGTTGGGCCAAAGATATCTATATGCATGGTGAAGAACCCCTTGTAGAATGCTTCTTCAAAATCCTGGAGGTGATAGGATGGTAGAAACATAATTCTTTGATACAACGCATGTATCACCTCCTTGGAACGCTGACCTGACAGATCATAAGCACATCTATATGTATCCTGGAAGAAGAATATGATGTCGGTCACCTGGCCTGGCTTGAAGGTCTCGAACACTGCTAGGATGGTTCTGCAGATTTTTCTCATCATAATGCATGTAAGGTCAGGTGAGCCAGTGAACAAATTTATGGCGCCCGTTAGGGTTTTCACCATGTATTGTACACTTATTCTCTCACCTGCCTTTACGCCCGACAGCTTTGGGTAGTTCAGCCAAGTGGGTTGGCTTCTTTGCAAGATTTCTTGTGCCTTCCACGTCCTAACCCTTGGTAGAGGACAGAAGCTGAGGTTGTCTCTAATGTGTTTAGGTGCCTCTACCAAGTGTATTAGGTATTGTGGGTACTTGGTAAGCCAAGCCTTCCTCCACTTTGGCTGAGAATCCACTATGAGCTTTACTCATTCTGGCCTCGAGGTGTCTGCATTGTAGAGAGGTTCCGTTGGCTCTTCTCTTATTCGCTTGTTTATTGTTGCTGCCTCATATTTCAGCAATGGATACGAGAGAGAGGGTTGAAGCCACTCGCGCCTGAGATTGTTGGCGTCGATCTTCTGAATGGTCATAGATTTGAAGACCCTCTGCTCCCATTCCAAGGCTTCCTTTGTTCTTTCTCTGAGCTCTGCCTCTATTGCCTTACGCAATTTTTCCTCCTCTTCTTGTGCTAGATCCTGTGGCTCTTGAGAGGATCCTGCTATGCTTTCCTCTGGCATGGGTGTGTCCACAGGATCTGCCACATTGTCGAGTTCGATGCCCTCATTGGCAGCTGGCCCTGAGCTTTCTGCTTCTGCTTGTTGCCTGCCTTTCAACTCCTCAATTTGCTTGAGGAGTGTCTGCTTTTCCACTTCGGCTTCTCCGCCCATAGTCACGAGGAGGTCATTAAGTTCAGCGTTTACTCTTTCCGCCTCCTCGAGCTTTATCTTTATGCTCTCCATTTCCTCTTGTAGGGCTTTTTGGTTGTCCTCCATTCTTGTTTGCATTGCGATAGAACCTTCAGCCATCATCAGCCTCTGCTTCTTCTCGAGAGTCAGCTCCTTCTGAAGTTTCTGCATTTGCTCTTCATATATTTGGCTCTCAAAAATGATTTGAGTTGAGCTCGTAGCTCTAACTCTAGCAGGTGATGCTCGCAGCCTCTGGATGGTTTGATCTTTGACTTTTAATTGGTCCTTGAGCTCAAGGACTTCATCCAGGCTTTCTTCTTGTTCTATCTCTGCCTTTTCCTTGGCATTCCTCATGGCCTCTACTTCTTTTGTTTCTTCTGCCAGCTGGAGTGTCAGATTATCCCGTATTTTTCAGCATCTTGCAATGACTTGCTGAGCTGCAGACACTCTTCTTCAGCTGCTTGTATTCTTTTTGCTGCTGCCTCATTTGCTTCTTCCTTGCTTGGTAGTTTTGTAGAGCCGTTGCCAAGCTGGCCTGGAGGTCAGCTTCTCTCTCTTTTAGCCCTTGGCTTTGTACCTGCAGAGAATCCCTTTCCATCTTGGTCTTTTCTTCGGTGTCCTTTAGAGTTATCATTTCTTCGTCTGATGCCATAGATTGTGCTCGTATTCGAGCTAGCATGGTCATCACCACGTCCCAGCCATTAGAGGGCGGGTGCAGGTCTACCATGTCTGTAGCAATCTCTTTTAGCTCCACTAGCCGGATGCCTGGCATCTGTTCCTTATGCCCTGTCCTCGCCAAGTCGAATGCGACTGTGGTGGCTTCTTCCCTTGTATAGCCTGCAGCTAGCAGGTCCAAAAATGCATAATAGGTCTCATCTAGTCCTTTTTGTTCAGACTCAGGCTTGGCCTCTTCCTTTGGCTCAGGTTGTTGCCTTTGCTCTTGCTCCTCAGCTTGGTTTTCTTCTTGTTTGTCCTCAGCCTCTTTATCTTCTGGTGGAGGGCTGCTAGGCGGTGGTGATGGCGGTGGTGATAGCTACGAGCTGGGTTTAGGGCTTTCTGGTAAAGCTACAGGTTTTCCTTTTAAGTCCCTGTCTGATTTTGTTTTCCTTTCCCTTTCTTGGCTTTCTTGCTCATCTAGCAATGTCAGCCTTATCTGCTCCACTTCCTCCTCGGTGAAAGGGACATGGGGAATGTTTTCCACTGCAGCATCAAGAATCTTGAAATTCTTGATGTAATATTCAAAGTGGTCCCTCTGCACTCTTCTGGATGATCCGGACATAGACTCGAGAGATGGCTTCTAGAGTTCGTTTAAATCACCCTTGAGGGCTCTTTCTGCTCAGAAACTCTCCATCAGCCTCTCGAGTCTTGCCGCTTTTTGTGACCTTGTCTCTTTGGCCGGCACTTGAGCAAACTCCTTTTTTCCTTTCTTCTGCTCAAGTTGCTCCTCTTCAACTGACTCTAGCCATCTCTTCAACCTCATAGCCACCCTTGGTGCTCTTTGCGGCTCATCTTCTTTGTCTTCTTTTACCCTTAGCCAATTACCCTTAGCCAATCATTCTGAGATGGGGGATCAGGCCACCTTCCTTTAGCGTGTAGTGGTGCATAAACCACCTTGGTTATCATTTCTCCTGGCACTATGTAGGTTGGCTTTTTGTTGCCCATTTTTACCAAGTTGTCATGTATGTAAGCCGCATAGTTGATTATCTTTGGGGTGCCTTTTGTCATTGCCCAAGTAAACGTTGTGGCAATTGCACCTGGCGGCATCCTGTACTTCTGTGGCCTCTTCGTGCACATGTGGAAGTATTGGTTGTACAATTGGCTCATGATTGCCACCTTTGGGTTGGCAATGTCTTCAAAGGTGTAATTTGCCTTTTTCTCTTTGTACACCTTGACTTCATCCCTTCTTTTTGTCACACTGTCTCCCTGATTGGAGAGATCTAGTGCATGGGCTACAACCCGCTCCGTGATGATGATCTCTGTATCGGGTCTGCCTTGCAAATCTGTCACCTTGGCCACTCCATCCTCTTTGATGATGGTTACAAACTCCCATACTGTTTTGACGTCCACCCCTGCTGGTATTGCTTCGAAATAGTTATGGAGGTCAATTTTCTCCAAGTAGCCGGCCATTTTTCTTCGTACAAATTCATTGAGCTCTCTTGGCAGCATTGGTAGCTCTATTACATTGCCTTCATTGTCTTTGAACACTCCCTGGTAGATCTTTAGGTCGTTTGACTCTAACAGATCTTCCTGTATCCAGGTGCTGGTGGGCTTTAGTGTTCCCTTTGGAATGACAAAAGGTTCCACCTCGTCCAGATAATCTTTGATTGTCATTCTTTTCTTCTTTGCCGGTGACTTCGACGCTGCCATAGATCCTGTTGCACTCAGTAATCCAAAGTTAGCGTTTTTTCCATATTAGCTGCGAAACTGAGTTTTACTTATCCAAATGACTTGAAAATTGGAATTATAGCTTAAAAGGAACTTGTGAAGCTGTGCATGTGCTCATAGTGCAAATCTGGCCAAAAATTTCCATCTAGACATCCTATGCGTGGGATGTCTTTTTCTTCAGAATTGGTTCATACTTGACATGCAGGTAGTGTAAGGCTCATGGAGCATGGCTATAGGCTTGGATTTGAATTTGGATATCAAAAAGTGGATTTTTGGGCTGATTCAGGCTTTAGGTCACAATTTAGGTAGAATGTCCATCATAGGTAGCAATTGATGTCCAAATGGGTTGAAAATTGGTATATGGGCTCATTGCACCATGGTATTGGCTCCTATGATGTCATTCCTTGCACAGAAGGCTAAATTTATGCTGAAGACATCCTACGCGTAGGATGTCTTTTTCATCAGAATTGCATGAAACTTGTTCTATGGGTTGTCCTTGGCCTATGGAACATGGCCATATTCTTGGATTTGAGTTTGGATAAGATTTGATGCTTGTAGGGCTCTGTGAGGTGTTTTTGGGCTCAAAAAGTGTATCTTGAAGGTGTTGGGGGTCAAAAGTGATTAGAATGGCTTCAAACTTGACATATGGGCTCTTGATAATGAGGTAATTAGATCTGAAATGACAAAACATCCCTTCCATGCCAAAAAGGTCCATTAGACATCCTACGCGTAGGATGTCTTTTTCATCATTTTGACTCCCTGACCACACAGATTGTTTGCTGATGTGTATGTGAATGTGTTGTGCAAGTTTCATGAGATTTGGACAAGATTTGGTAGGTCAATGGCCCATTATTGCCTCTATGCTCTAACTTTGTGTTTTTCCATGCATATGAGGTCAAATCTGGTCCAAATGTAATGAAACTTGGTGTATGGCTTGTAAATGTCATTCAAGTATGTGCATGACAAAAATTGATGAGGTTTGTGCCAAAAAGTGCCCTTGAGACATCCTATGCGTAGGATGTCTCCTGGTGATTTTTTCAGTGCTAGTGCTCCCAGTGCTTGCCCTTTGCCCCCCTAAGTCCCTTTTGAGCCTAATTTCAACAAAAAAGTCAAATGGATAGAGTATAACTCCCTGTGTGGACTTCAGAGCCTCCGAGCCGTTTTCTGACTTTTGGAGTTCTTTTTGGCGATGAAATTTCTCGATGTTGGTCTCCATAACTTCCCAATCTCTTGGGGATCCTTGCCGTATGGTTTTTGTCGACTTTGGCTTCACCGGAGCTCCATTTGGCAATTTGTAGCTCTAGAAGCACCCGTGGTTGCGTTTACATATCTTTGATGATTTGTGGTGGTCTACCACCATAGGACTTGGTTGTTGATGGTCTAGGAAAGCCGCTCGTGAAGTTTGGTGGCAAACGGACTTGCGGTTTGGTCGCAAGTGCATTTTGACGCTTTGTGTGTCTGATGCCGTTTCTGAGGTTTAGTGCCGCTTCGGGTCACTTTTTGGTCATGCGGGTCATATGGACTTGTCAAGCATGTCGAGATGCTCCTACCCATAAATTTTTGTAGCATTTGGTCGCCGTTTCACCGATTTCCCATTTGGTGGCCTCTTGCGGGTTTCTGGGACTTAGGGTTTTTCCCGATAGTTTCCCACTGCCTTTGGCTATCCAGGACTAGTCTCCTAAACTAGGGTAAGCTGCCGATGAAGTCTTGTTGCTTTCGGGTTAGCCGTTAGGCCGCTGTCTCTACCTGCAAGTCTCTACCGCTCGCTTTGTGTGTGACCTCTACGCTAGTTTTCGCGACATAATGACAAACATGCGCGAAAAGCTCAAGGTGGTGAACCTACCTCTCATGTCTGGAGCTGGTCGAGTAGACGTGCGCGTCGTAGAAGCTACTGGAAGGTCGATCCGCTCTAGGTGGCAGAAGCTCTCTCCACAAAGTCAATAGTGAGAATGAGCTAAAAATGGGGTGAAAATTTCTTATAATGGAGGTCCCCGAACCACTTTTCATGAAATTTGACATGTGCTCCTATTTTCCTGCGAGATGCAGTTTAGGCTCAAAAATTTCTTGATTTGGACTCCATTGGCTCTGTTTACCAGAAATTTGTCATTTCGGTCAAAACCTGGCCAAAACACGCTTTCCGCTCCAGTCTCATAATTGCACCCCCACTGTACCATAGGTTGTGCTTTAGTCACTGGTCATCCCCATATTTTTTGTTTTTCATTACGACTGTTTTTCACCTTCTTTTTGTATTTTTGAAGTTTTTCTGCCGAAAATTAGCAAAATTAAAAGGAAGATAGCAAATCAAACCCAGAAAATCCCCAAAAATCATAATAGATCACAAACATCACCTCAACACATTATATACACTCATATGCAATTTTTATGGCCGGATTTCTCCGTTTTACCAATATTTTTTCTAAAAAATGGCTATTTATACTTATATACACACACCTAGGGGCTTGATTTGGCGTTTGGCCCCCTATACCTGTAGCTTCATGCTGTATAAGGGCATATATACTTGGTTACTCCGGAAAATTCCGCAATCAAACAACAACCCTTAAAATAGTCGAAAATCATGCCCTTTTTTGTTGTTTCGATCATTGGTTCCGCATTTGAGAATGCCTCCCCCCCTCCTAGTCGGAGTCCTCCCAAATGACAAGGTTTCGCCTCGGAGTATGTGCCGTGCATATGTTGAAAAAGTTGTGCTAATGCCTGGCCGATTAATATGGCCCTATTTTATGCATACTCGGTCAATGCATGGAAAAATTAATGATGTGAAAGAGAAGGGAATAAGCAAGATGCTTATTTGCACTCGCCGTCGAGGCTTCATGTTTCTTTGCAAGTAGCAGTTGTAATTCTACTACTCTCTGTTTAATTGTCCTTTTGGCAAGAGGCAATTGCTTTGCTGACGCTGTTGATGGAGTCGTAGCTGTTTCTGAGGATAGAATTGGCTGGGATGTAATAGCTATGGGCCTTATGGCCTTGGCTTTCCATTGGTATTTTTTTGTTGCCGACTTTTGTAGATGGTTTGGCACTTTCTTGTTTGCCACTGGTTTGTCTTTCATCGGCATCCACATATATCGGTTCTCCTGGTTGACATATAGATGTCTGCTTTCGATTGTTGCTTGTACTGTAGGGAGTTCCTTTGGCTTTTGCTTTGGTATCCAAATGTGAGTGACTTTTGGGTTATGGCTAAGCATTTTCTTTGGGATCCATATCTGTTTTATGACCTTGGTTTTGGGTTGAACCGTCTTTGTAATCCGGTTGTTACATTTTTTTTTTTCGCCATTGCATTTCTATCCTTTCGCATCCATACGTGTTTACCTTGTTTTGGTAGCCTAGATTTTTGCATTGTGGCCGGTGACTTCATCTGTCTGTAATTAGCATGGTTGGCTTTTACCTGGTTGTTGGTCTCAGGTTTCATGTTGATCTTTGATGGCATTTGTGCTTTTGTCTTTGTTGCCAGTGATTGCATGGCTTGCAGTTGATCATGATGGTATTGCTGAGTAAAAGCTATCACCTGTTGTTCATGTTCGTGCTGAATTTTGATCGCCTTTGCTTTCCAATCTATCTGTACATTGTATGCTTTTTGCCAAGGTTGCCCTAGCATCATTGGGTGTTGCGTGCTTTCATCTGTCACCACATAGAACTTGTGTGGGTAAATATATTGATGTATGTGTACATGCAATATAGTCCATCCTAATGTTTTCAATGGGTGTGATGTGCTACTTTCCAGCACTTGGGGAGTAGGATGAAGTTGATCTGTGACTTTGAGTTGTTGGTATAATCCGTAAGAGATCAAATTTGCTTGAGCACCCGAATCAAGCAAAGCTATTGATTCAACTTGATTGTTGCCCACTTTGACTGTAATTATTGTCGAATGGCATTGATTTTCAATGGTGGTTTACTTTGTTGTTGTTGTCGCAGAAGCCGTCTTTTTGCAATGCGTTCTTGTGCTTCGGCTTGAGCTTCCTCCCATACTCTCTCTTTTTCCTTCAGTCTTTGCTTTCCTTGATGAATTTGTTGGAGCATCTCCTGTGTGAGTGGTAGATGATATCTTCTCAATCGACACCCACTAATCCAGTTTGGCATTTCTTCACCTGCTAGTGTAGCAAGCTTGACAGCTCCACTTTGTGATAGATCATGAATCAAAAATGGTCCCATCCCTCGTGTTTTCAGTTTCTTGGCATGTTGCTTCAAGGTATAAACAAGTACGTAATCACCTGTTTTGAACTCTTTGGTACGCACATGTTTATCAAAAAAATTCTTTTGTCTTCTCTTTTTAGCATAGATTGAAGCGACAGCTCGTAAGCGTAGTTCATCTAGCTTTTCAAGATCATTAATCCTTGAAGATAGTTCATGACCTATCCATTCCAAGATTGTTGCTACTCGTAGAGTTGGGATTAAAAACTCTATGGGTAGTATAGCATTTAGGCCAAACAGCATGTTGTATGGTGTTGTTCCTATTGATGTTTTGTAAGCTACCCTCTATGCCCATAGTGTTGAGTGTAGTTTCTGATCCCAATCTGTTCTTGATTCTGACACTATTTTAGTGAGAACCGTGCATAGTGTTTTATTTGTGGCCACAGCTTGCCCATTGGCCTGTGGATGGTATAGTGCTGATTTCCTATGTATGATCATGAATTCCTCTAGTAGATATTCAATGACTTCATTGATAAAGTGTGTTCCACGGTCACTGACAATTTCTATTGGTAACCCGTAACGTACAAAAACATTCTCATATCAAAATTGTGTCGTGGTGCGTGCATCAACTTTTTGTGTTGCTTTGGCTTCGACCCATTTTGTGAGATAGTCCATAGCCACAATGATATATTGGGTATGGGTGCGATATGTAGGGGGTGATATAGGTCCCACAAAATCAATGCCCCATTTTGCAAATGCCCTTGCCCCCATCATTGGCCTTAATGGCATCTCATCTCGTTTTATTGGTATCTTGGTGCATTGACACGCATCACAACGCTTTACAAACTCGTCGGCATCCATGTGCAATGTAGGCCACCAAATTTTTGCGATTAAGACAATTTTTGCCGTTTTATCGCCCGAAAAATGGCCTCCATTTATTCCGCTATGTGCATGTTCTAGAATCAGCATGTATTCGCTTTCACTTGCATAGATTCTAAGTTGATTGCCCTTTCCCCGCTTATAGAGTTGATTCCCAATTAACTGAAAGTCACGAGCTTCCCGCTCTATAGCTTTTTCTCGTGCTCTTGTAATGTTCTCAGGGAACGCTCTAGTGGTTGAGAAGTCAATGATATATTGACTCCATGCAGGTGCTATGTTCACCTGAAACAAAGTTGCATGATCCACTGGTCGTTTGGCACTACGTACTGTACAATTGGTAACATAAGAATGTGTATCCGCATACATAGTTGGCCAATAAACCCCTAGCTGTTTCAGTCTCTGGTGTGTTTTCACTGTTGAACAGTGAAAAGCACATCCCTGGAGATGTGCCTCTTCAAGGTAGCACTCGAATTCTTCCGGATTTATACATAATCGTAGGATTAGGTCAGATTCAAGATGATACAGCCGTCCTGCTATCAACTGGAAGTTTTTTGTTTGTCAAAATGTTTGCTGTTTGGATCTGCACTCCGTATTATCAAACTCATGTCCGAAGGAGAGAATGCTAACTATTTCCTGAGACCATTTGGGTACCATTTCAATGTTGAAAAGATAAGCATCTAGTATGTCATCATCTACCCCTTCTGGAGCTTCCCCGTTGTGTATTCTGGAAAGATGATCTGCTCGCAGATGGGTTTTACCCTTTTTGACCACCACTGTGAAGTCAAATTCTAGCAATATAATAAACCAACGTATGATTCTCCCTGTATTGCAAGGTTTATTTACTAGGTACAAAAGAGCTTGATGATCTGTAAAGAACACAAATTTGTTTGCAAGTAGATAATGCCGAAATTTATTTATAGAATAAATCATTCCTAATCCTTCCCTCTCAGTGGTTGTGTAGTTATTTTCTGCACTGTTTAACTGTCGGCTCGCATAGCAAACCGGAAAATCCATTATTCCGTCTCCAAGTTGAGCTAGAATACTTCCAATGGCATATGCTGAAGCATCAATGTGCACATGGAATATCTTTTCCCAATCTGGTGCCTTTAGTATAGGTGCTGATATAAGGTTTTCCTTCAGCTTTTGGAATGAGGTCTCACACTCCTCAGTCCACTCGAAATTGACTAGCAACCGATACAGAGGTTGTGCGATAACCGCATACATGTATATGAATCTTCGATAATATCCGCAGTGCCCCATGAAGGATTGCACTTGTTTCGCATTAGTAGGCCTAGGCAGGTCTACAATGACTTTGACTTTGTCTAGGTCTGTGGTTATGCCGTTTCGTGAGACAATGTGTCCTAAGATTCGTCATTGCTTAACCATAAATACACACTTTTCCGGGTTTAGACAGATTCGATATGTTCTGCACTTTTCAAAGACCTTTTGCAAATGGTCAATATGTTCCTCCACTACAAGAGGTTGTCTGCTCTTGTGACGCTGTTAGCGACGGAAATACACTGGGTTTTTATAACCCCGGGCGTCGCTAATAGCGTCGCTATATGTGACGCTAAAGGCGTCGCTATAAGCGTCGCTATATAGCGACGCTTATAGCGACGGTCATAGCGACGATTATAGCGACATTTACACAGAAGTCTATAGCGACGCTACAGAGCCATAAATAACGACGGTTATAGCGACGCCCGAGAGAAATTTTTTTTGGTGACAGGGCATTGAATGCCCTACCACCCATCAACCATATTGTACTTGATTCACTTTTTTAAAAAAGTGCAAGGGTAGATAATAGACCCAAAATAGTCACCCACAAGACCCATTGTTTGCAAAATTGACAAGCGTAAAATTGACAATTGTACACATCATAGGCAAAATGAATTGATTGGCAAATGTAATAATGACAATTGTACAACATCATAGGCATAAAGAATTGATTGGCAAAATGAACTGCGGTGACAAATGTAATAATATACATGGTTCAAAAAGACGTATAAAATCCGTCTCATGATACATAAGCTATGAGAAACCCTAAACTAATGCTATCTAGCTACGGCTAAACTGACGTCATCTAGTCAGACGTCTCATCGCGTCCAAGCGGCGTATCTGTCGGATTCTGCAAAAAAAGACAATAAGACAGCTTTCAGTAAGTATAAACATATAACGACATTTATAAAACAATACAAAAAATAGAAAAGAGTAAACCCTAATACTAACCATGCCGCCGCGAGAACTGAGAATGTCCATCAGGGCGTTTAAGCCCTTCCTGCCTGCGTACTCGTGCTCGTACGGTGTGGGATCACGTCCTGTCATCGACCACTGTCAAAACATACAAAGAATTCATTATGTTAGAATTAAAAAACTCATAAACCCTAAACTATCGAACATAAAGAGCAATGCGAAAACACTTACAAAATCGGCCTCAAATGATGCCCATCCACCGCTCCCCAAGTGGTGCGAGCTCCCTGCCTCTACTCGCGCTCTGGCTGCATCCTTTTGTTGCTTCCACTTGTCGGGATTCTCGCGCGCTGCTTTCTTCGCATTCTTCCAATCTTCTTTGGCCAACCAATCTGGCCTGTTCCACCCATGCTTAATTGCTTTTTGCACTTCGGAACGCTTGTGTTTGCAGTATTCGCGCATTCGAATCTTCATCAGGTCTTCATTGAAGCGCTGATCCCGTGTTGGAACGGGAAACTCATCATGAAGTATGCTGATGACTCTGTTTCTTAAATCACTTGGTACTTCACTCCATTTGTTTAGTATGTAGTGTCTAAACAGCTGAGAGCAAAGACCACGCATGCGCGAGATCACCTTCTTGCCGTCATGATCCATGATGATGCCACCGCTGAAGTCGACGGAGTAAGGCAAGCCCTCTGGCCGGTGACACGTGAACCTGGGTGTCCCGGCAGGGGTCTCTAGCGGCGTGTCGATGGGGGTACGGACGTCAGGTGTCTCCACCGGCGTCTGGGCCCCGAAGCGAGGAATGTCGAGTGGGGTGGCTCCTGGCGGAGTAGGTAGAGGTGTGTAGCTGCTAGGAACAGTCAGCCGTGCAAAACCTGGCGTAGATGGCGATGTTGTGGCTGGTGTGGGGGCGGGCAAAGAAGCGGAGGGTAAAGAGCCTCGTCGAACACGAGGCGATGTGGAGGCATCGGTGGCGGAATCCCCACAACAACCGCCACCGCCACCACTAGAGCGCCGGTGTCTAGACGAGTGTGAAGCTCATCTCGTCGACGCCGAAGCTTCGGAGCGCGCCGAATGCTCTGAAAGAGAGGGAGATGCGGATGGAGTAGGAACGCGCGATGATGTGCCAGAGCGATGATGCTCCATGTACCACTGTCTTTGCTGCGGTGACAAAGAAGAAAGAAACTCCTCATCATCCATACCTGCATTAAACACACGAATATTTAAACTTAATATTGAATGAATAGAGTAGACAATGACGCAAAGACCATTAAATACAATGACGTAATGACGCATATAAATACAATGACGCAATGAATTGAGTGATAGAAGAGGCAAGTCGAAAACTCAGAATTTTCAATCAAAAGATGTGAGCGCGAGTAGAAAAGAGCGTTATACACCATGGAAGGTACTTAGAGAGCCAGAGCTTTTACAACACGGAGCAAAATTGTTCAAATACAATATTTGTGGCTTTAAGAGATCTCTCTCTCATCCTCGCATAACTCAGCATAACTTCCTATATCTATATAGAGCTCTCCGTTTAAACACATATCCTCTGTTTCATTTTGTAGCTCCTCTGCATGCACCCCATATAGAGTAGTAGCATCTTGATGCTCGTCTGGCACCACCGCAGCGGCTTCTGATTGAGCATCTTCTCTGATCTCCTCCATTGATGCCGTTGTGATTGGCACATGGTAGCCTGCATACGTCCTTGCACTACGAGGGGCTACCTCTATGACGTACCACCAGTTTGATGTAGACTTTGTAGGATGAAATATTACCTGCCAGAGCCACATAACTTACATGAGAGCTTTCAAGCACATAACTTGTAAAAGGGGGATGTTAACTATTTACATACTTACTTGTTCACAATGCTCGGGTAGTACGAAAGTGTCTCTTAGGTCAGTCCATTTCTTAGTAGAATCCACCTCAAGAAAACCAGACTCTCCTCTACGCACAGTAGCGTTGCGACCCTCCATGATTATCTTGAACCATTGCACGTCGAACAAGTCGACAAAAAATCCTCTGTAATCGATCCTCAAAATCTCTTGCAGCATGCCGAAGTAAGTGAGTTCCGCCACCACAGGATCTGCATCAGAGGAACGTCGTCGACTAGACTGTTCAAATTTTGCCATGATTCCACAATCTTGAGTAAAACGCTTTTTGTCGATTCGTTCCACCCTAAAATGTCGACCTTTACACCATGCTGCTGTGTATGACTTATACTACAACGAACAAAGATTATGAGTGGCCGTTCAAACGTTTAGAAATAAAGTCACTAGCTAGTCGTACATTGCAAACTTACCTTGGTCGCGCAACCCCGAGAGTACTCCCACTCTTCCTCAGTCACTTCGTCACCACATTGTTGTGCGCTTTTCAATTGGTTGTGCAACCATCTTAAGCTCATGAAGATTGGTAGGCTCTCCAGAACCGTCGGATAGTGCATCGGTGGTCGTCTTCCCCATCTCCACTCGATTCGTGCCCTTTGTCGCTCTTGCTTTGCATCCTCATATTGTGAAATCCACTTTTGCATCACTGGATTGTGAAGCATGCAAAATCGGTTGATTTTAGCCTCTAGATCTTCCGTCATCTTCTTCTCAACACTGAGATTGCACATGACAATCCCAGATATGCACTCATCATCTATGGTTCGCCATAGCGTGTCCCGGGCTTTATCAAATCCGTCTAGCCACTCTCCAATGTACACTAGGGACTCTGATACCAACCAACCTTCTTCCATGCTACCCTCCGGACGTGCCTTTTGATGCACATATCCCTTAAGCGTTTTCATGAAACGTTCTAAGAAGAACATCCATCTGGAATGAACTGTGCCAGCTATTTCCACCTCATTAACTATGTGAACAAGAAGATGCACCTGAATGGTTAGCATGGTAGTAGGAAAATGTTTCTCAAACATGCACACAAGCTCCGCAGCATTTAGTTTGGCGAATGGTATGGAGTGTACGTTGATCTCCTTTTGTGAGATCCATTGCACCAGCTTTGCAAGTTTGTAGATTGTGTTACGGATGTCGAGAGACAAACATCCCTCAATGGCAACCGGTAAAATAAACTGTAAAGTATGTGCAGCAATGATATTAAAGTCCACATTTTATGCAATGATATTAAAGTCCACTATGAACGTACCTGACACATTTTATGCCAATCGTGTGACTTCAAACCGGTAAGCTTTCCTTCTTTAGTAAAACACGTTCGGAGCGAGTGCATTACGCCAGTGGGGGTCCGCAAAGATCGAATGGTCTCTTTTACTTTGCGTTCTTGGGCTCCTGTGAAAATCCATGGTGCTTTAGGGAGTTTTATCGATCCATCAGACGCTGTTTGCGGCCAATATTGCTCCATACGATCCACATTTCTAAGGTCAACTCTAGCTCCCAAAGTATCTTTCTTGCCGGTCAGATGGTCCCATAGTAGATTACCCACATTCTTGAATATGTGCATTGGATCGAGCAAGTGATTGATCATGAGTCGGGGCCAGTATGGTAACTCGTACCATAGAGATAGTCTCTTCATCCCTGGAGGCAATCCATCATCGCACATCTCCTTCTGCTCTAACCATGCTTGTGCAGACATCCTTGGTGGCTCTCTTCCCAAAAATCCGTCGCGTAACACATGATTCTCTGGAAGATACGCTTGATGACCTTCGTAGATTTGCTTCTTCAGTGAGGGCGCCCTACGTGCATTCAGTCTAGGTCCACATGTGACACATGCTCTGTATCCGCTTGTTTGAAGCCCTGCATGTATACACATGATAATAGATCAACTATGGGAAAAAACAAGATTTACAGTGTCGGAGTGAGGAGTGTCAATAGATCACCTGAGCATTCTATTAGCCCGGGATAGTCATGCATGGCCCACATTAGAATGCCTCTGATCAAAGCATTCCGTCGTCCTGTGTGTCGGCTCATATCCACCACCTCTATGCCAATCCACAATTGTTGTAGCTCTTCCAATAGTGGATGAAGATACACATCCATATTCCCCACTTTATATCACCCTGGCACAATCAAGCTTAGCCATAGGTGCCCCTTCTTCATAGTCAACCACAGGGGAATGTTGTAGTTGACGATGACAACGGGCCATGCACTGTAAGATGTTGATCTTTGACCAAATGGATTAACGCCATCCATAGCCAGGCCTAAGCGCAAATTTCGAGCTTCCCTGGCAAAATCCGACCATGTTCCATCTATATGTTTCCAGGCTGCGCAATCTGCAGGAATTCGTAGCACACCATCCGAAGATTTATTCTCCTCATGCCATGATGCTAGGGCGGCCATGGACTTACATTCGAAGAAATGCTTGATGCGAGGAAGCAGAGGAAAATGTTGCAAAACATTTTGTGGAATTTTTGTCCCGTGGAGATCTACTCGATATCTTTCGGAATCACATTTCGGACACTTCTCCATGTTTATGTATTCCCCTCTGAAAAGAATGCAGTCATTAGGACAAGCGTGGATAGAATTGTAATCCATCCCCAAGTTTCGCAAAATCTTTCTTGCTTCATCTCAGGAATCTGGCATCACATTGTAAGCTGGTAGTATGTGCTCTTTAAGCAATCTACACAACATAAAAATACGATACAGTCGTGTAAAAATCTATCAGATCATTATACATTTAGAGTTTTATTAAAGTAAACTAATTGTAATAGATCACCTGAAAAGCGTTGTGACGCTAGTGTCACTCCATCCAAACTTTGCCTGCATGTTGAGAAGAACCAGGAGTGCTTTCAATCTAGACATACGTGCTCCATTATACAATGGCGTATCGGCTTCACTTTTCATATCATCATAGATAAGCCTTTCTGAATCCATGATCGTCTCGATCATTTCATCAATCTCGGGCTCAAACATTGCCTCGTTGGGAATGTGCTCTGCATGATCATCCCCCGAGCTGTCAGAGGCTACATCTTGTGGCCTCACATATGCTGCTTGACCAAAGCGCCTGCGAACACGTCTATTGGGTTGCAAGATTGCTGCTTGTTGGCCAGCGTCAGAGTCCGACGAGTTATAATTGGGAACAACTCGATCTATAATAGATGGATCAAACTCACCAAATTCGCGAACGTGCTGCAAAGAAACACGTCTTGTCTGTCGCACAGCATGCTTGCATTGATTACAAGGACATAAGACCCTCGTTGAGAGATAGGTGTTTCGGTTGGACGGTCCCACATCCTCGTCACTACTCATAATGAGGATAAAAATCTTATAACCTGGACAACAAATTTAATATTCTATTGGCATTCTTCGTCTTATCTCTCTCTCTCTCTCTCTCTCTCTCTCTCTCTCTCTCTCTCTCTCTCTCTCTCTCTCTCTCTCTCTCTCTCTCTCTCTCTCTCTCTCTCTACCTCACATTCTCTAGTCATGTCCAATCCCCGCACACCTCGGTCTAGAGGTGCACGGAGATCAGAACCACCGGGTTATAATCTAGTCTTTATTGGTCAATACCTATATTTGTGGGTACAAGAAATCTACAGACCCACGTCTACATGATACTGCATGTAGTGGACAAAACCCCTTTGCCTCTTCTCTAGCTGTAACACTTCACAGTATCTTAACATCTTTTCACAGTAGATCTTTTCACTGTTCGTCTAACTCTAAACCCTAAATCGTAAGTAATTCTTGCGTGGACTCGATCTAACATAAATAAGCGTAAATCTAAATAAACGTAAATCTAACTAAAAATAAACCTAAATCTAATTTAACGTAAGTCTACATCTAACCTAATCTTTAACGTCTTTTGGGATAGTTTTCTACGACGTTAAAACTCTCTTCTTCTTGTGTGTGTGTGTGTGTGTGTGTGTGTGTGTGTGTGTGTGTGTGTGTGTGTGTGTGTGTGTGTGTGTAAACCTAAATAAACCTAAGTCTAATCTAATATAACATAAATCTAAATCTAACGTAAATTATGTTATATTAAAAACAAAGAACTAAACTAATAGGGATTATAAGAACCTTAAAACTGATTTAACACATAATTTTTCACATAACTCGGCAAGAGTTGGCATTCTCATCACTAAAGATGTGAGAGTTAACTTCCGGCGGTGACGCTGCCTCATCTCCATCCACATCTGACGATAGCAATTGGCCCTTTAGACCGTTCTTGCTCTTGTTACTAACTTTGAAGTTGATGTTGAATGACTAGAGGTTGTCTAGATGGTCATTGTGTCGGGGATGTAGTGACTCTTGCCGCCCTGAAGATCCACCTTCTTCCCTATCTTTTGAAGACATTTCACCAGTACTTTTTGATCGACGGAGCCCACCATGAGTGAAAGCAGCAATACCCTATATTCCATTGAGGGCTTTCTTCACCCGCTTCATGCAGGCATCGCAGTCTATGGAGACCTAAATCTAATCTAATATAATGTAAATCTAAATCTAGCGTAAATAAACGTAAATATAATTAAAAATAAACCTAAATCTAATCTAATTTAACGTAAGTTTACATCTAACCTAATCTTTAACGTCTTTTAGGATAGTTTCCTACGACGTTATAACTCTCTTCTTCTTGTGTGTGTGCACGTGTGTGGATGTGTGTGCCAATAAAAAGATATAAATGGTATAACCTTTCTATCACCCATGCCAAGTATGATAGATTGGTTATGCCATTTCCCTCTTGAATAATAGGTCTTGAGTTCAACTCCTCGTCGGCTAGATCTTTAGGTCTTTTAATTTTAATTAGTTTCCTACGACGTTAAATTAGTTTCTCTCTCTTTCTCTCTCAATGTGTGTGCGTTTTTTTGTTTATGCATGTTTTCTCTCTCTTTTCCTCTCTCAATGTGTGCATTTTTTGTTTATGCATGTTCTCTCTCTCTTTTCCTCTCTCAATGTGTGCGTTTTTTCTTTATGCATGCTCTCTCTCTCTTTTCCTCTCTCAATGTGTGTGTGCATTCTTTGTTTGTGTATGTGTGTGTGCGTTTTTGTTTATGTTTGTACTCTCTCTCTCTCTCTCTCTCTCTCTCTCTCTCTCTCTCTCTCTCTCTCTCTCTCTCTCTCTTTCTCTCTCTCTCTCTCTCTCTCTCTCTCTCTCTCTCAAAAACACTATGTGTGTGTGTGTATGTGTGTGTGTGTGTGAGAGAGAGAGAGAGGGAGAGAGAAAGAGGGGAAGGGAACATGAGAGTGAGGAGAGGGAAGGAGCATACCTGGCTCTCCTTCCTCTCCTCGTGTGTGTGTGTGTGTGTGTGTGTGTGTGTGTGTGTGTGTGTGTGTGTGTGTGTGTGTGTGTGTGTGTGTGTGTGTGTGTGTGTGTGTGTGTGTGGAGAAGAAAGAGAGAGAGAGAGAGAGAGAGAGAGGGAGAGCGTTACCTGCTCCTTGCTTAAGGGCGCCGAAAAACTCAGATCTGAGATCTGAGTTTTTGGGCGCTCTCTGTTATTTTTTTAGCCCAGTCGGCGTCGCTATGAGCGTCGCAAATTTACTTGTAAATTTGCGACGCTCATAGCGACGCCGGGAAAAAAAAAATTGAGCGTCGTTGTGTGAGCGTCGCTAATATGAATAGCCTCTTGTAGTGCTCTCGCATAAGAGACTGTACACACAGGTCATCCATGTAAATTTCTAAGAATATTCTTAGGTATTCCTTGAAAGCGTGAGTCATTAACCTCTGGAAAGTGGCTGGTGCATTTGTTAAGCCAAATGGCATAACTCGATATGCATAAATCCCCCATTCTGTGGCAAACGTTGTTTTGTGTTGATCCTCCCTTGCTATTGCCAGTTGGTTGTATCCTGAAAACCCATCTAGAAAGGAATAAGCTCGTTTCCCGGCCACTCGCTCCAGTACATGTTCTGTGATTGGCAAGGGATAATTATCCCTTATGGTTGTTGCATTCACCTTCTTGAGGTTTACACACACCCGCAGTTTTCCATTCTTTTTGGGAACTACCACAATGGGTGACACCCAATCTGTATGTTCAATCTCACAGATGAATTCCGCTTCCATCAGTTTATCAATCTCTTCCTTGATTCGTTTAGCAAATGTGTCATTATATGTATAAGGACGTTGTTTCTAGGTTTTGCATCCGATTTCAAAGGAATTGTATGTTGGCATATCAATGGATCAACTCCTTTGAGGTCTTTATAGGACCAAGCGAACACATCTTTATACTTTGTGAGAAGTTGTGTTAGCTGTGCTTCCTCCTTAGGCTCTAAATCGTTAGCTATATAGACCGGCTGACGCTTTTCGCCTAGTTCAGCGAGGTCTTTTTTTTTTGCATTTTTAAGCCCATCGTAAGATTCTTGGTTGGTTCTCTCCCTGATTGGTGGTGTCATAATGATTTTTCTATCTTGGATAGTAAATTTCCGATAGTGTGCTGGTACGTTCATGCTGCCCTTTTCTGACTTCCTTTTTCCATCACTATCTTCTTCAGTAGTCCATATCTCTCTCAAAGACCGTTTCAGTTCTTGATATTTCTGTTTACGCTCCAGTTTGGTCCACTCTTGGTCTTTTGTTGTTTCTTTTTTTTATTTTTCATATTTTTGTGATTTTGTTTCGGTTTTAGCTTTTCTTACCTGTTTTATTTCTTCTCGCGTTCTTTCTTTTCGATTTTCTGAGAATTTTCCTGATATTTGATTTTTTACACAATCCTCAGCTTTTACAAGCATCAAATAGTGAGTTTTACCTTTTATCCTGGGCATCAAGTTCTCTCTCACTTTGTTTCCTACTCTTTTTCTCCTATAGCGTTCTTGGCATCTAGGGTGTTGATTAGCAAAATCATAAAACTTGATATTCTTGGCTTCATTTCCACGCTCACTTGAGGTGTCTGAACACTCATTATCTGCATCATCATTTACTTCTAAATGTTCAGAGGAGTTGTAAAACTCTTCTTGTTCTAGAGGTTCTACCGTCTCTTTTTCCGGTACAATGCTTACCATGTAATAGGGTAGCACATCATAGCCATCCTTATCGCAAAATTTTGTTATTGGACTGTCAGTAATGGTACGGACATCCAATGTTGCCAGTATGTGTTCCCATTCTAGAGGTTCCAAGGCATCTTCAGGGAAAGGTTCTGGAATATACTACTTGTCCTCAATTGCTCTTTCCAAGACGCATTCCTCTTTTCTTAAACTTCCACAATGTGAAGCTCCGCACATCCATAGCTCTTTTGGTTGCCTTAACCATGCTGGTAGTTCCGATCCTGCTACTGTAGCCGAATCAAACTCTTCCACTGGTGTTTGGTTTACATCTTTGTAACTATGGTCTTTCATGTGTATTTTAGTTGTCGTCTCGCCATGTCTGAGGTATATGTGGTCATAACCCCAATCTTGGAACATCTTCAGTTGTCGCATGAATGGTCGTCCCAAGATTATCTCATAATTGTTCTTTTTGTCAGAATCGACTATTGAAATGTATGCTCATACTCGATTCCGCACGAAGTGACAATTACTTTTTCTATGAGTCCTAGAGGCTTCTCCATGAACCCATCTGCCAACTGCAGCTTCATTCTGGTAGCCCTCAAAGCTGGTTTTTCCCATTT
Source organism: Adiantum capillus-veneris (assembly GCF_014529385.1). Classification (NCBI taxonomy): domain Eukaryota; kingdom Viridiplantae; phylum Streptophyta; class Polypodiopsida; order Polypodiales; family Pteridaceae; genus Adiantum; species Adiantum capillus-veneris. The sequence goes on from NC_140932.1 coordinate 136,889,610, forward strand.
TCTCCAGATTTCCTTGGTGGCGATAGCAACTCCCACTCCACTGTCGAGAATAGCTTTGGAAACTACTCCTTGGAATTCTACCGGTAGCGTCGTGTTTCCGTCTTCTCCCTCGCAATATTCCCCAACCTTATTCAATGGTATCGGCCTAGTGTTTAGGTTAGGTCTGTCCAACTCCCTGATTCCTTCTTGGAGCTTCAAGGTGGGGTCTTTCACTCCAAATTTTTTTAGGCATTTTCCTACTGTGGTCCACATGTTTGGTCTTAACCTTAGGAGTTCTGCTAACGTGATTGTGCATGCCACCGGGGTGGATAACAACTCAATCAATCCTTGTGAATCCATCACCTTGTTAGAAGAAAGTCTTTGAGATGGGATTGCTCTCACTTCTGACTTAGCTTCATATTCTCCCAGGTAAGAGGGTAAAGTTCTCAAAGAGTCTGGTTGGCTGTGCCCCGAACTAATAGATCCTTGGTCTCCCCCTTGTGAATGTATCTCAAAGTTCATTTGTGATCTTGCCTCAAATTCTTCAATAGGAGGCTCATCCAATTAGCCTCGTTGGCCTCTCGGATTTTCTTCCACAGATCATCTAAACCGTTACCGTCCTTACCCATTTCTGTCAATATTTTAGGATGGACCCCGTCACTTGCCCCATCGGTGGTATTTGGCACTATGATAGGCTCTCCTCTGGACTCATAATCATTAGTGAGTCTTTCCTTTGTTTCTTCATGTTTCTCTAATGTTGGTTGGATAGGGGTTGGAGCTGGTGCGTCATGACAATTTGCCAGTTTACCCAACGGGTCTTCCATCAATGATTGAGCCGTCTCGATCATCTTTTTACACATATCCAACCTTTGTTTTTCTATTTCTGCATATGGATAAGTCATACACCTTTGCTCCTGGGTTTGGTTCTTTTTAAGTCGAGCTTCATAAGCTTTTAGAAGCGCATCCAGCTGCTCATTTACCTTGTCTACCAGTACAGATCCTCCTGATCCTGCACTTTTGGGCTCTTCTATTTCCTTGGATGCTATGGCTGTTGTGGTGTGTGAGCTTAAGCTAGCTAGATCCTCTAACCGATCCAATCTGTTCTTTGTATATTTCAACTCATCGGATAGGGCTACTTGCTCTCGTTCTTTCCTGGCTTTCCTACACGCCTTTCTAGCTTTCCAAGTGCTTCTCTGATTTTTTGTTTCTGAACTTTGGGCATCGGTTTTTGTTTCTTCTACTATGGGTTCGTTCGTCCTTCTTTGGGCTTGCGCTCGTGTTACCGCCTGAATAGGTATAATTGTTTCATTTTCTGATCCTCCACTGGAAGGTACTGTTTCTAACAGGTTCAAGGTGGTTTTTGCTCCTTTGCTCGGGTTTTTAGGGCAATCGGGAATCAAATGAGTAATTCCACATTCTGGGCAATACGCATTGACTCTAATGATTTCATCATGAGGACAATCTCTCAGCCAATGGTCTCCTCCACACTTGTAACAGGGTCCCTTGGGTTGTTGAGGTGCTCCTTGAGCCCCTCTTTGCTGGTAAGCTTGTCTCTGTCCGCCCATGCCTCCATTGTCTATGAACAACAATGTTCGTTCATCTAAGCTATATCTTCCTTCTCTTGCAGCGTGTGCAGCAGTTGGCGGTCCTTGATTCCCTATCATGCTCCATGGTTATGGTGTTGAGGGTTCTTCCGGTGGATACTAGACATGGTTTGCCGCATATCCATTGGGATCTTCATAATATGCATGCATAGGTACCAAAGCCTTTTCTTCTGATTCAGTTACCGTTGGTGTGTATCTTATACCAACTGGTCATAAACCTGGTAGGGGTGGTTGTTGCCCCAACACCGGTTGTGGTCTTTCTACACCTACAGGTCCTGGTAAGTTGCCTGCTTGATATCTGGGCATCGGTGGTACTTGAGGGAAAGCTACTGGAGCTTGGGGAGTGTAAGGTCTCTCTCTCACATATCCCTTGTTATGATAACATTCCTCGGTCCCATGATTTGTCCATTTTTGTTCAATAGCACACCACTTGAGCCTGGGGTTTGGCGTACAAGTTCATCTTTTTTAGCACTTCATCTATGAGCTGCTCCTGGTTTACCGCTATTTCTCCTTTCAGTGTTGTCTTGGAAGACTTGCTCCCACTTTGCTGTGAAGATGAATCGTCATCAAGGTCCTTGAACTCCCCTTCTTTGCAGACCGCACAATTGTCCACAAGGTACAGAGCCTCCTTGGTCAACTCATTCAACGTCGTGCTCCTCTTCATATGTAAGTCTTTCTGGAGATCTGCATTCCTTAGTCCTTGGATGAATATCAGCATAAGTCTGGACTGAGTTGGCAGTTCTTCAACAGGACAGAACTTAACATATCTTTTTAGTCTTAGGGTTGCCTTCCGTACAGATTCTCCATCTTTTTTGTGAATTTATGGATTTGTGAGACGGTATTATGAGCTATTCCCCTTTGAGAGAATTCCTCAATAAACTCGTCAAACACTTCCTCCATCGACTCAAAGTCTCTACGCTCCACAGAGTCAAACCAAGTTGCAGCATCATCCTCTAGGGTTAGTCCAAACCCTGCAACTTGGGTAGGAAAATCTAACACCTCTTCGGCTCTAATTACACGCACAAAGGCTGCTACATGATCTCTTGGGTCTCTATTTCCTGTGTATTTCTTGTTTACCCATTTTTGCACTTGAGAAGGTCTAATTCTGCAATGGTCTACAAACCTCATCATTGGATCACCCCATCCAAGTCGATACACCTCCTCAGGCCTTCTGTAATAGGCTGGTTCCTCTCCCAACGGTGCTCCTAAGCCATAATTTCTAACGGTTCTCGCTGGAGGTGGTTCATCTCTTCGAACTCGTTCCATGGGTGGTCCTCCAGGCTCGGTCCACCCTTGTGTCTTTGGCTTACTCTCTGCTTGATACCTTGAATAGTGTGGTGGTTCTTGCAAATCCCTAAGCCCTCGTGCGGCTTGATAGCCGTCTCGGTTTTGGTCTGGTTCCATTGTTGCACTCTGTCGAAGCCATGCCTGCAATGATGGCTGGTTTGCTGGTTGGTCTTGGTTGTTGAATGCTTGCGGTTTGGTGGAATGTGAGGTAGTGTCATACTCATCTGAAAATGGATTTGTTGACTTGCTTGGGGTGTGGACGGCTCTAGGCATTTTCTTAGGGGCATATGCTGATGCTCCTGGTCCTGTTGCTCTTTCTACTTCCTCTGGGAGAATACGCTGGTATTCTCGCCCGTCTCTATCAACAAAAACTATGCCCTTCCCCGTAGCAGTTTCATAAGAGAATAAGTAGATAACCCTATCTTTGCTTAGTTCGTTTACATATGGTTCTTTGCTGCGAAAGTAAGAGACAATACCCTCACTCTCATGTTTGTAGATTCCCACATTCTCGTTATAAGTTGGAATCCTGGTTGTTTTCTTATCATACATAAAAATAGCTCCGGGCCGATCAATGTTTGGTGGCGGTTCTTGAGTTTCTGAAACCATTTTTCCTTTTGCCACGTTATCTCCATATCTGTTGTAATCTTCAGGGTTGCTAACTATTAAATAGTGGTTTCCCTTTTCATCTCGAATCTATCTCCATCATCATACACTCGGATTATCTCCAATCTTTGTGTTGGCCTCTCTTCGATACAAATGCACTTGCGACCTCGATAGTCAGAATAGACTAGGGCTCCTCTTGAGTTTGTTCCCTCTAAGAAGATCACCGTGAGCCTGGAATCATTCAAAGGATTTTGGGAGGTGCTTCCTCCTCGCATAGGTCCATCATAGGTGAAACCTCTTGGCTGTTGACTACCCATCATGAAGAAAGATTTGTCTGACGAAGTGTCAGTATCACTACCTTCCTCAATAATCGGTGCTAGCGGATCTAGCCTTGCCTGAGTTACACTTTCTTCGGTGGACACTAAGCTACCTTGGTCACCTGCCACCTTCTGGTCTCTAACAATATATCTTCCTGATCTTAAATTCATCAAACTTATCAATGCAATTTATCACAAATTCAACCACTCACCTGGCAATGGGTCAGTTTCTGCACAACTTCTTGCCATGTTGCTGAATATACCTGTACACAAGCGTTTTAATTTTGGCAATTGAATCAAAGCATTTATCTGCTAGAGGTTATCTTAGTAATGATTGGTATAACTAGAGAGTTAATCTCAACCACTACTGTATTTTATACACTGCTGATGTTCTGGATTAGGTTTGCTAATCTGGAACAATACTTCCCTCTGATGTTGGCCAATTTACGCGAAAAAGTCTGAATTTAGTCTTTGCTTTGTCAAATGGGAAAACAAGGTCGAAATTCAGACTGAAAGAAGTTATGGAACCCTTAAGCCAAATGGAACCTCACTGACTAGGCCAGGTCAAATTTTCTCTGCAGTATGCCCCAATAGACATCCTACGCGTAGGATGTCTCCTGCTGTGTTTTGCCTGGATTTTTGCACTTTTGTTTTTCTTTGTTGTGTTGAGCTTACAGCTGCTTTTACTTTTTGATTTGGACACCTATTAGCTGGTCAATGAGTCAGAAATCTGTTCCGGCGGTCTGTTGATGGTATTGATCAGTTTAATCAACTCCAAATTGGACCAAAATTGACTAGCAGGCTTGCTTTAGGCTATATAACACCTTGCAATGCCCAAAGTCAAAGTCTGGCTTCATTTTCTTGCATTAGACATCCTACACGTAGTATGTCTTTTTCTTCAGAATGGCTTTAAACTCAAGTCTTAAGCTCCCCTTGAGTTGCTGATCACTTTGGTATACTCAGAATTCAGTTTGGAGTCCCAAATCACTCAGAAGACATCCTACGCATAGGATGTCTTTTTTGGCCTGTTTGACCCTAGATTTATCCCACAGCTTTCCCTTGATGTCAGTATTCCAGTGGTATGCTTAGATTTTGATTTGGATGTCAAAAGTCCCAAACTTCAGCTATTTTTTCTTTTTCAGTCTAAAGTGCTAAAGTCGACTTTGAACCCAATTTTCTTACCCAAATGAGGTGAAACCCCTTTCAGTCACTCAATATATCATGCAAGACACACTCATACAACCATCTTATGGTTTTGGTCTCAAGTTAATGTTTTGGCACTATTTGGGTAGGATGTCTAGCAATTTCAGTCTATCTGGAGTTATCCTGTCAAGATATGGCTAAACTTCCCCTTTTCAGTTGAAATTAGGGTAAACCCTACCTTCTGAACACACTGGTCAACTCAAAATCCCAAAATTCCTCCCAGATTGGCCTGTAGACATCCTACGCGTAGGATGTCTCCTGGCTTAAAATTAATTTTTTTTCTGACAAGAATGCTCCTGATGCTCTGTAGATATATCAGAAACACTCACAGTAACTTTTGGACTTCAATTAGGCTTTCAACCACACTTTTGTGTCAATTTGCGTCTTTTACAATCTTGTAATGATTCTACCAAGCAAGTGTACATGCATGAAATGCTCTAGATCTGAATCATGATGTCCTACTTACTCTACTCCTACCTATCATGAAGAAATGGTGATAATGGTGTTTTTGGTTGCTTTTTGGCCTCTCCTGACTCTCAAGCTCACCTCTCACCGCTTCTACCACTCCAACTCCTACTCTAGAACTCGACTACTACCTAAAACTACCTAAGTCTACCTCCTCTACCTAAGTCGAAGGATCTAGGCCAGACACACGCTTCCTAAACTCCTTCTAAGACCTAGAGAGTCCTCCACCCTCTGATCCTATCTAAATGTAAAGCGAGACTCTTGGCAAGCCAAAAATCCCAATCCTCAAGGATTAGTCTCGGTCACCTACCTAAGGTTTTCGTCCCCGGCAGTGGCGCCAATGTTGGACGGGTACGCCGCGACGGACGTCAGCACAGCGAGAACTCACCTAGCAAGTAATGTCAGCTAAGGACGAAGCTCGACCCGCAGGCGCGTGGAAGCAAGCATAAGGTGTAATCTACACTCGACCGACTCTTAACTAATTCCTATAGAGATCTCTACCAATTGTCTAAGTCACAGCCTTCAAGAGTACAAAAGAGGAAACTTCCTACAACGCTTGCTAGAGCCAAACACCCATCAAACACTTTCAAAACACCATAGAACTTGAAGGAGACCCTACTAATACCTGTAGGCCGCTCTCCCTAAGGTCTATGAACCAAAATCACGACCCAAAACACCCGGTGCAGAAACACGTAGGATGTCTAGCCAAAATCTGCAGGTCTTCGTTTCCAAAATTTGAAGTACCTAATGTGTAGTTCTACTCAATGTGAACGCGTGGATATGCTGCAATGCGAAATCAGATAGCGTATGCTCACCCAAAAAACCAATGAAGCTCGTAGAAGGAGCTCTCAAAGCCGGACCGTACGCCTGCAATGTTGGTATCGGCGCGTAGCTCTAGTCGGGGGCAACACGCTGCACTTCTCCGCACTTGATTCCGACCACCGTAGCACATGTAGCGTCAAGACGAAGCTCACACTCTCTCTCTCGTACACAGTACGCTCACTCACAGACTTCAAACTTCTTTTTTAAAATGACAAAAGGTCCTTCATTAAGGTCAAAAAGTGGTATATATACCTTACAACTTCTCAAACCCTAAAGTTCCAAAATCAACCATCTATTCAATCTAACTATCAAAACTGGAATACAATCTGGAAACTTCTGTAAGTCCCAATAATTACAAGGTGAAAAATCGGGTTTTCCTCAATGAATGAATAATTACAAAAATAATAGTCCGCCGAGTAGTTAGATGTCGTGGGGTGTGTCCAGCTTCTAACAAATAGCCATGAGCGGGAGACCAGAAAAATAGTCTATGAAGGACCACCTAACACCAATCAACCAAACAAGGGATTATAAATTGTGGGTCCATCCTAGAACTAAGTTTCGGGATAAGTTTCCCGGTTTCTCCATAAAAATAGAAAAACCTTATGTTTAGGATGTGTGCGTAGCTGTTTTATCATGATTAATAAGACAAAATTGAACTTTTACATTCAAAAGATAGCTTGCTTGAGAATAAAGGAAATGATAAGTACAAAAACAACTCGGTCTTACAATTATCTTTGAACAATAATTGTAAGAATGAAGCCTCATTCTAGTATATAGATAACAGAAGTACTTCCCTTGCAGTAGGTGTATGTGTAATCTTGTATTGGACAACACCTAAAAGCCAAAAAAACTTTCCAAGATAAGATAAAGTCCTTACTTGCATCCATCCAAACAAGACAACAAACATGTTAACCTTGGATGTGTTTTACAGGTATCAAATGGACTATACCAGTTGTTATCCATGTCCATCTTACAAGTTTTTTTTAACCTTTACAAGCTTAGTCCTAAGTATTTATGTGCTCAAAAAATGTCTTATTAAAGTTAATTTTTAGTATAAATATAATATTATTTTGATTAGAAGGCCATAACCCCTTCTAATCCAAGTGTCTTATCCTCCCCATCAAACAATTTATTGAGTTATTTTCCGGATTAATGAGGCTCCATTATATGAAGCCATAAAAGAAGCCTAAAAAATACCATCAATAGTTCAAACTTGTTTATGTTTATTCAAAATAGATACGTTCATAATAACTAATATCTAATTCTCCTAAATGATTTTCTCATGTTAAACTGATCATTTAATATGGGGAAGTGCCAAGGGAGAAAAAGCTAGAATATTTGTTAAGCTGGCAGACCGGCCATAGTAGGGATCCAAAGGAGGGAAAATAGGGATCCAAAGGGGGTGCCATCTGCAAAAGAGCAATGTGAAACAATAGTCTTAAAAGACCCTAAGGTTCAGTCCATTAAGATTTCCAAAATGCTAAGGTTCCAAAATTCAAAGGGTGTGTCCAAAGGTCAAACACTAGGAAAATTGGATGCTTAATGTGTGTTAAAAAAAGTCTTCATAATCCCTACATAGGAGAGGGCGAGAGCCCTGGAAGTAGGGGATGAGAGATAAACACACACACACACACACACACACACACACACACACACACACACACACACACACAGTCACACACACACACACACACTCACTCACAAGCTTCCTTTACACAAAGGGAAAGAGGGACACATGTCAGCTCCCTAGCCTAGATGCCCACAAGGTGTACTCAAATCCTATTGGATGGCCATGGAGGTGGACCAATGAGAATTAGGCTAGAGTAAATCTAGTTTAATTAATCTTAAAACTCTTAATAAAAGAACCAATGGGAATGAATCTCTCTAGAAGACTATTGGACAGTCTCTCAAGGGGTCCAATGAGCATTCAGCAGCCTAATGGCTTGCCCGATTCCTATTGGCCAGGAGACAAAGGGGTCCAATGAGAGTTTAGTTGCATTGATTGATTACCTAAAGCTCTCACAAAAGGGGAAAGGGGGACACATGTCAAAAGACTATCACTTATGCTCTTGAAATTCCATTGGCTAAACCTAGAGAGGTCCAATAAGGTGTGAGCATGAGCAAATAGCAAGAGGGGTCGACCAAGAGAGAGAGCGGGCTCTCGACCAAAAAAAAAATTACACCTAAAAGTTGTTAGAATGGCTGACAATAGTAAAAAGAGTAAAATATTAATGTTGATAACTTTGATTTTGCTAATGAGCAGGCTACTAAGGATGCCCCTATGCTTGTTAACTACCTTGTTTCTAGGCTTCAACAAGCCATGGGCAATCCATCCCTCCAAAGTGAAGTGCAACGGCAGCTTCGTGCTCATGGGATTCTCCAAGCTCCCCACCATGACGAGAGAGTACCTAGGAAGCCTCCTTGTGAGACTTCCAAAAGAGGCCTCTCTCCGATTCTGGAAGAAGAAGAGGATCCATACGAAGAGCTCAAAATTTTCCTTCTTGATGACGCATCTCCTTCCCAAAGGAGAACTCAAGAGCTCCCACCAAAGGAACGAGAAAGAAGTGAGTCTCCTGCCACCTCGGCAAAGATGGCTCCACGAAGACGGTGGGCTAAACGCTCGCCATCACCTCCAAAATAGAGAAGACCATCACATACTTCTCCACGCCATACTTCAAAGAGGGATGACAAAAAGCAAGAGAAGAAAAAGGTGAGAAAGAGGACACCCTCTTTCTCCATCTTCTTCATCCTCTTCCTCTTACGAAAGTGATGGTGCAGACAAAGAAGATCAAGGCGAGAAAGAGGACACCCTCTTCTTCATCCTCTTCCTCTTGCGAAAGTGATGGTGCAGACAAAGAACACCAAGGCAAGAAAAAGGCGAGAAAGAGGTCACACTCTTCTCCATCTTCCTCAAATTCATCATCTTCAGAAGAAAGTGATGGTGCAACTTTTGAACCATCAAAAAGAAGAGGCCATAGGAAATCCTATGCCGTGTGGAAGAGATCGTCCAAGCTCAAGAATTTCAAAGAGGAAGGGAAGAGCATCTCTTTCCTTACCTACGATGGCATCTTTGGTGCTACGGACAAAGTCTTGGCCTTTATCCAACAATTCGATGCGGCATTTGGAGATGAGGGCTTCACGGAGTCCTCTAAGCTACACCATGTAGCTATGCACTTTCAAAAGTCTACCAGGCAATGGTCTTTCCTACAAGCCAATGGTCTTGCCTACAGGCCAATGGTGAAGCTCCACGAACATGAAAAGCTTTAAGAGCTTCCATTATGAAGCAGTTTTGGCCACCGATGCCAAAGACAAAGTACTCACAGAATGGCGAAGCCTGAAGCTCTCTCCCTACAAATCCATTCAGATATATGTAGACAAGTTTTGGGACCTACAACTCAAAGCCACTGTCTTCAAAAAGTTGGATTTTGGAGAGCAAAAGCAAGAATTTTGTTCGGGCTTAAATGAAGAAATGGTAGAGTATGCCAACTCCCAAAGGCCGCGCACCATATCCACGGTTATACACCATACTATGGTGGCTTCTCAAAATCAATTTCCAAACAGGGGCTAAAAGAAATTCTAAGCCCATGAAAAACAAGGGCTCCAATGAGCCTAAGGGGAAGGACAATGTCCAAAAGTCTCCTAAGGGCAATTCCAACAAAGCTAGTAGAAGGGAGTTTACAAAGGTAAAAACAAACTCTCTCTTGAAGAGCTTGAGAGTTATCGAAAGGATAATTGATGTTTCAAGTGCGGCGAGCAAGGGTATGCGTACCGCACTTGTCCCCAAAAGAACACCTGCCATGAACCTCCTAGAGCTACCTTGGTCAAAATCCAAGAGGAGGAAACTCACCACAAAGGATCTCCTCTATGTCATGCTTGGGAAAAGGTAAGAGAACATGATTCTTTTATTCTCTTTGACCCTGGTTCTACTCACAATTTCATATCCACAAAGTTGGCCACCGAGCTAGGCATACAAGCTTACAAAATGGGAGATGTCCTATCCGTAGACGGTGCTTTCAAGGGGCAAGAAGCTTCAGTCACTCCCTTAATCGAGAAATTGAGGCTCCATGTCCAAATCTATGTGGACAAAGAGGACTTCTTTATCTCTCCTCTCAAGCATGAGGATGTAGTCCTAGGGGCACCATGGTTTGATTTCATGGCTGCCAATGTTAAATTCCCTGAAAGGACAATCTACTTTAGGTTCAGGGAAAAAGATATGTACATAGATGCTAAGCAAATGGTTAACACCATACCCATTGTACATACACAAGCTTTCAATAAGTCAATAAAGAGCTCTATTTCCGTGTACATGATTTTTATTAAAGATTCTCACAATGAACCTAATGCTTTAGCAAAAGAAAGTATAAACAATCACAAGGAACTAGATTTATCCAATTTTCTCAAGGGGTTTCAAGATGTCTTTATTGACGACATCCCTTGTGAACTACCTCCTAAATGAGGCAACGATGACCATGCAATTGAACTTCTTCCAAGAAGTTCACCGCCTAATAAACCTCCTTATAGAGTTTCTCAAGCTCAACAAGAGGAGATTATGCGGCAAGTGCATGAGTTAGTTGAAAAGGTCATGGTTAGTCCTAGCTCATCTCCATTTTCCTCACCTGTGATATTAGTGCAAAAGAAAGACGGCCCATATCGTATGTGTGTCGACTATAGAGCACTAAATAGGATCACTATCAAGAATAGGTTTCCCGTTCCATGGGTAGAAGACCTATTTGATAAACTACAAGGGTCCACCTACTTCAGTAGGATTGACCTAAAATGTGGCTACCATCAAATAAGGATAGTTGATCAAGACATTGTAAAGACCGCATTTCGCACTATGTTTGGTCTTTACAAATATATTGTCATGCCTTTTGGCTTGACCAATGCACTAGCCACATTCAACCGCTTGATAAAGAAGCTATCCAGGCCTCACGAATCTTTACTGAAGTGTTCTTTGATGATATTATCATCTACTCTAATTCATTAGAACACAAGCAACACCTCTAGGTAATATTTTAAGTCTTAAGAGAGAATAAACTTTATGTTAATTGAAAGAAAAGTGAATTTTTCTTGCAAGAGATTCAATATTTAGGTCACATTATCTCTCAAAATGGCATCCAAATGGATCCATCAAAGTTAGAGGTCATAAAAGGATGGCCTAAACCAAGGAATCTTCATGAACTAAGAAGCTTTATAGGTATGTGTGCATACTATAGACGGTTCATAGAAAAGTTCTCACAAATTGCAGAACCATTACATGACCTAACAAAAAAAATGTTAGGTATACATGATCTGCCAAGGAGAACAATGCTTTCAAAAAGCTTAAAGAAAAGCTTATCTCTCAACCTGTGCTTACACTACCGGATCTCTCAAAGCCATTTGAGGTCCAATGTGATGCTTGTGGTGATTGCCTTGGAGCTGTTTTGCTCCAAGAAGGGCACGTCATAGCCTGTGAATCACTTCTTACACTTACATCTAATTTGTTTAATATTGTACCTGCTACTAATAATTATTTTGTTGTCTTTTTTTGTGAAATTTGTGCTAATGTAAAATTTGCCATTAAGCATTCACATGAACAATATAGTAAGCATTCCAATAAACATAGGAAAGCACATAAATTCAAGGAAGGAGATGATGTTATGTTGCATATTGAAAATTGTCGAATCTAAAGTGTGGACACTAATACCTTTGTGAATCTTGCTCCTCGTTTTTATGGTCCTTTCAAAATTGCAAGTGTCATTAATGATGTCCCTTTCAAATTAGATTAACCATCTTGCTACCACATTCACAATGCCTTTCACATGTCTCTTGAGATCTTTTGAGGGCCCCTATCCTCTCATCCAATCTTCATAGAACCATCTGCAATTGTATAGCAAGAAAGAAATTTGTACATGCATAGATTGTTGATCATGGGACTACCACGACATGCACTACAATAGTTTACAATCTATATCTTGAGAATGTGATGAGTCACCCTAGAGAAGATGCTCATTCGATGCCTAAGAAGTTGTTTTGCAATTTCTCTACTCTTTTTACTATATTTCATCACGCATGGACTAGTTTTTGTTTGTGTTGAGCAATTGAGGACAATTGTTATCTCTGGCAAGAGAGATGTCCTTATATTCTCATCCTCCGAATTTTTGTGTTGCATGTGGTCACTATTGTTACCATATACATGTGGTAGTGATGTGTGTGAACACACTAGGACCGTCGGGGCCTTTTTTCCCTCTTTAGGAGGTTTTTTCCCCCGTGCATTGTATATACGCCCATCACTCTAGGGCTATCTATCTTTCCATTGCACACTAAGTAACACACTCTCTACTGTGTGCCTTGAGCTTCCTTCGTCTTCTCCAAGCTGTGTGTGTTTCTCTGCAACCCTAATTCCAACAATTGGTATCAGAGCAGGTCACGTCCTCCCGGTCTTAGTCGCCAGCTGCTCCAGCACACGCCTGCTCACTTTCTCCGATTTCAGTGAGCTTTGGCGAGCGTTCGTAGGTCGACAAATATTTTGGGAGAGCTCGAAGAGCTTGGTCTGCTCAGAGCAAATTTTGATTTGGGCTCATTTCGGCCTCCGTTTCCACTACGGGCAGTACTGCACATGCTATTTCGTCATTTTGTGCAGATTTTCTTTCAGTGCCGTTTTCTGCACAACAGGTGCCTTATAGTCTTCTACGGTTTGTGCTATATAGCACAAGTTGTTCCCGCTCCATTTCTCCTATTTTCGGGCAGTTTTCACATCAGGTGCAGCATTTACCATGGCTGACAACAACAACACAGATGTGTTCAAGATGTTTGCTGCTGAGGACAGGTTGGATGGCGACAACTACCCTATGTGGGCTTATATGATGCAACATGTTCTTGTGTCAAAAGGTGTCAGAAACATTGTGCAGGGCATTGATGTACGTCCTGGTTCTGAAGATGTAGGTGATATTGAGGATGTTGCAGGTCTTGCTGCAAGGATTGCAGCTGTTAGAGTTGTTTTGCCTACGGCAGAACAAGCTCGTTGGGATGTTAAGGATGCGCAGGCTCATGCATTGATTGCGTTGTCTGTGAAGCGCACCATTATTCCTCACATCCGTTCAGCAAAATCTGCAAAACAGGCTTGGGATATTCTAGCAGGTCTTTATGCAAGCCGCACTGAGGCTGAAATTGCTTTGCTGCGTAAAGAGCTAGAGTCGAAGATTATGCATGAGGAAGATGATATGGACACTTTCCTTGCTAGTGTCAAGGATATCAATGAGCAACTCATTTCTGCAGGTGAAGTCATTTCGGACAGTTCCCTTGTGCAGACTGTTCTTGATGCCTTACCAGATTCCTACCAGACTTTTGCTAGTACTTGGAGACTGATGACCCAAGGAAATCCTGAAGTTGTCAAGTTTGATGCATTATGCACATTGCTGTTGCAAGAGTCACTTTCTAGAAAAAACAGGACTAGGCAGCATGCAGTTGAACAGGCTTTTATTGCTTCTCAAAGAAAGGGTGGTAACAGTAATGCAGCCACTTCTTATGGTTCTGCTGCGAGTGGCAAAAATTCTATTCCTAATGCTTCTGGTGGCAGCACTTCGTCTGGCAATTCTGGTGATAAGGGCAAAAAGAAGATGCGTCGCCATTATTGTAAAGCCAATGATCACTTGATCAAGTCGTGTCCTAAGTTGAAGGCCAAAGAGGCTAAGAAGAAAGAGGGTGGTTCCACTGCAAATGTTGGTTCCACTACAAATGCAGCCATTGTTGAGTCTTCTGTGAAAGGAGATTGTGATGCTGATGTTGATGCAGAATGGGCTTTTAGCGCAGAGTGCACTTACAATCCTGCTGTCCATGATGCATGCTTGTCAGTTGCTGCAGATTCACATGTGTGGTATTTCAACAATGGTGCTACAAAGCACATTACCTCACATCGTGAATTGTTTACCTCTCTCGAGTCTGTCCCTCATGGGAATTCAGTCACTTGTGCCAACAACGCCTCTTATCCAGTTCAGGGAGTTGGAAAGATTGTGCTCACTGCTGCTAATGGCAGTTCCTTCACACTTGTTGATGCACTTTATGTACCTGGGATCAAGAAGAATCTCTTGTCTGTATCCGCACTTGCTAGACTTGGACTTGTAGTCAAATTTGTGGATGACAGATGTACAGTTCATGATCTCAGTTTTGGTGATGAAATTGTTGCATCTGGGCTTTTGTGCCGTGGGCTGTATAAGCTCACTTTGTATGACAAGTGTGGACAAAATTTTGCAAATGCTGTTGCAGATTCAAGGGCTATTTCAGATGCAAAACTTTGGCATGCAGGTTTTGGTCATCTGAATTTTGCCAGTTTGCTGCGTTTGCAGAAATCTGATATGGTTGCTTCTTTGCCGCCTCTTGAAGCACCTGTCAAACATGTTTGTGAAGGCTGTATTCTGGGTAAAATGCAGCGTTCTAAGTTTCCAAAGGATGGTTCAGTTAGGGCCACATGCAGGTTGCAGCTTGTGCATAGTGATGTTTGTGGGCCCATGCAAACTCCGTCCTTGGGCAATTACCTGTACTTCGTGACTTTCATTGATGATTACTCCAGGCATGCATGGGTATTTCCGCTTAAAGCAGCCTCGCGGTTTTTTGAATGGTGACATATTTGAGGAAGTTTATGTAACGCAGCCTCGTGGTTTTTTCATAAAAGGACAAGAGGACAAAGTGTGCAAATGTAACAAGGCTTTGTATGGGTTGAAGCAATCTCCTCGTGCTTGGTATGGAAAGCTGACACTCATTTGGTCAAACAAGGCTTTCGTAATAGTCCAACAGAAAGCACATTGTATGTAAAGCGTGAGGGTGATGTACTTCTCATTGTGGTTCTTTATGTTGATGATTTGCTGATCACTGGACCAAATGAGAGACATATTGCTGAATTTAAGGCTGATTTGAATGCTACTTTCAAGATGAAAGATTTGGGGCTGTTGCATTATTATTTGGGTATACAGTTTAAGCAGTGGGATGGTGGTATTGCCTTGTGTCAGAAAAGTTACATAGAGACATTGCTATGTAAATTTGGACTTGAGGATTGCAAACCTATTGCCACTCCCATGGAAACAGGTTTGAAGTTGAGTCTACATGATGCTGGTGATCCTGCTGATGTCACTCTTTACCAAACTGCTGTTGGCTGCCTCATTTATGTATGCAACACGAGGCCAGATATTCAGTTTGCAGTCTCGCAGGTCAGCAGATTTATGCATAGCCCAGGGTCTAAGCATTGGCAGGCTGTCAAAAGGATTTTCCGCTACCTTAGTGGCACTTTACATCTTGGCTTGTTTTATCCCAAGGGGTGATCATTGCCGCCAGACTTACATGCTTTTTCGGACTCAGATTGGGCTGGTTGTTTTGACACGCGAGTGTCCACAAGTGGTTTTTGTTTCATGCTTGGCAGTTCATGTATATCATGGTTGAGCAAGAAGCAACCTACTGTGGCCACTTCGAGTTGTGAGGCTGAGTACAGGGCAGTCTTCACAGCTACGGTTGAGTGTGTATGGCTCAGACGCCTTATGGCTGACTTGGGTGTTGGACAGGACACTGCCAACACTATCTACACTGACAGTCAGAGCGCATTGGCAGTTGCGAGGAACCCAGTTTTTCATGCTCGCACAAAGCACATTGAGGTGCATTACCACTATGTCAGGGAGAGGCTCTCAGCAGGAGAGATCAGCTTGGCTTATGTGCCAACACAGGACAACCTTGCAGATCTTTTCACAAAGGCATTGTCTCGTGAGAAGCTTGAAGCTTTCCGCAAAGCTTTGGGCTTACTCCCCTTTGTGGACTGATCCTGTCCTTAGGGCATGGCACTTCCCTTTACTCATGTGCCAGCTCTCGTTCACCGCATCACTGCAGGGGGGATTTGTTACCATATACATGTGGTAGTGATGTGTGTGAACACACTAGGACCGCCGGGGCATTTTTTCCCTCTTTAGGAGGTTTTTTCCCCCGTGCATTGTATATACGCCCATCACTCTAGGGCTATCTATCTTTCCATTGCACACTAAGTAACACACTCTCTATTGTGTGCCTTGAGCTTCCTTCGTCTTCTCCAAGCTGTGTGTGTTTCTCTGCAACCCTAATTCCAACAAGTATCAACATATTCATGTGATAGTTGAGCTTTGTAATGGTTAATTACTATGTTTTAGTCTTGTTTTATTTGTCGTTAAATAATTATGAGATTGATGTATTTGTATATTGAAATTTTGGAGTTGAGGAATTGGTTGTAGAGTCGAGATTATAGAATTCATGAGAATTTCATATTTGGCTCAATAACCCAGCACTGCTCATTTTTGTATGGTCAAGATAAGTCCTCGCTAAATGCAATTTTTCAATAAGGTGAAAAATCAAACCTTACGGATTCATGAAAACTTTTTGTGGAAAGAGGAGCCTCAATTTTTTGCACTACTTTTAACTTTGAAAATATCAAATACCCCAAATGTAGAGTGTGTCGTGCACTTGGGAGCTAGATTTAAGACAATTGTTGTATGATTGTCCTATCCCCTTGTCTAACCTATTTTGTGTGTGAAAAATCCAGTCACCATATTCATATCTCCATCTTTTACACCTCTTACATGTTCTTATAACTTTATGTCCATATCTATGTGTTTGTATGTGTATGTGTAGCAAGAAAATGTACTAATTGTTGGTGAGAGAAAGATCATGAAGGGTGAGAGGAATTGTTTGTAAAAAGAGCTTAGAGAAAGCTCTTGGCCCCCTATCTACCAACATTCTCAAAAGATCCAAGTGTAGGGGACATCATGAATCATATCTTGCTTGGAAGAGAGCTCATTGCCTCCAAAAGTTAAGGATGGATGAAAGAATATATCTTTTCTCACTTTTGATGGAACATATGGCAACAAGGATAAAAAATATAACTTTATCCACTTAATTGATGCGGCATTTTTTAAGTTCAGCAATTTACAATGCAATCAACATTGTGCCATGTTTCTATCCGCTTATAGAAATTATGGAAACAACGGTGGTCTAGCAAGGTATAAAACCCAAAACCTTAAAGGAATGTCTATTACTATAATATGTAAGTGATGTGTGTAAACACACTAAGGACACTCCTAGCCACCAGGGATTTCATTAGCGTGATCACGACCACGTGATTATGTTCATAATGTGAGTGATCACACATGAATAAGATGTGATTATGTTAGTTATTAATGTGACTCTCATGGTAACCTGCACAAACCACTAGAGCTAGTAACCCCACCGGGTATTCTTAAGTCCCATCGGGCTTTTTATTTTCCCAGTGGGATCATCTATTTATAGAAAAACCTCTACTTTCTTTGTCATTTTAACTAGGCAAATCCCTGGGGAGTGTATCCTAGGACTGGGTATAACTATTTCTCCTTGTGAATTAGGCAACTACTTTCTTTTAACTAGGCAAATCCCTGGGGAGTGTATCCTAGGACTGGGTATAATTATTTCTCCTTGTGAATTGACATAAGGTTATAGAGTCGAGACGGAATCACGTGTCATTTTTCTAGGCCGAGCGTGATTCTTATTACGATAACCACTTCTTTAAAAATTTAAATCCTTGACGGCAGACAAAGGTATGATGCCAAACAAATTGAATCTTTGAAGAGTCATGCACATTGCGCGACAAAGCCACTAGTTCATAAAGGGGCTGAAGTTGGTTTTAATAGATGAGAATATTTAAATAATGAGTTGACAGTCAAGGGTTGGATGCCATGTACTATCGTACTGGGTATATAAAGATTCTTGACCGTTTTTCATTTCACACCATCATAGGTTTGAATTGATGTACATTGTTTGTCACTGCACAATTATATGAGAGGTATAATCCTTAATTGGGTGAAAATAGCGTTTATAGATTGAGTTGAATGCATAAGGGGGCTACAATCCTTGATTGGGTAAAAGTAGTCTTCAATTGTGTAATTGTATTGAAGATTTCATAGTCTTATTTTATGCACTGGTTTAGATCGAACACATATGTTGTGAACAAACTCCCACTCTTTGTCGGGGGCTTTTTTTTTTCTTTCTTGATTTCATACCACTTGTACTGACATTTTTCTCCATTGCTTGAATTTAATGTTGAAGGCATAAGAACTAGATATTCAGTTATAAAGATAGTTTTTTACTTTTGAATATATATTAAAACTAAAAATCTTCGTTAGAAATTTACTCATTGTGTGATTTGCAATGCACTTTTGTCAATCCACATATCGACCACATATATTGTGACCAAGTATACACATTGCAATGCACTCTCTATTTGACATTATGCATACAACAGCAATGCAATTACAAACATGAGGCTTAGTTACACCCTCTGCAATTTGCAGATAATAAGACACGTCTAAAAACTTCACATTATTCATATATATAGAGTTTTAGGGTTTTTTAATTTGTTCAACTATTTTTGCATGCAACAAAGAATAATCAACTCATACATTTGGAATAATTATAATTACTTGCAAAATACAAACAAAAGCAATAATAACTATGATTGGCTATCTCATGCACTAACAATCTTTCACAATGCACAATGCACTCTCTATCAAGCGATGCTCCACGTATTAGGGACCACTTTTTGGGTAGCCTTACAAACAATTTTCGAACATGCAAACATCCCCAGGCGCCTACAGTTGCAAAGCATTCGAGAGAAGAGATTCTCAAAAACGAAAGGAAAGAGACAACAGGTATAGGAATTTGTTATGGATGCATGTCGAGGGCAACTAGAGTTAAATACCAATCATGCTAATATTGTGGTGACACTAGAAGAAGCACAAAATGCACTTGCAAAAGCAATTTTTCATTGGGAGTGCATTAGTCATGGTTGACAGCAATCATTGAAAACATGCATGGAAGAAAATTGGTGAGCTTAGGATGCACAATTGTCAGTGATAGTTGGTCTAATGTTCAAAGATGACCACTGATCAATGTGATGCTGGTTTGTCCAAGGAGAGAGACATGTATAAAAGCTGCTGATATTTTTGATGATATTAAAAGTAGCAAATACATTGTTGAGGTCTTGATTAATGTAATTAAAGAAATCGATGTTGAACATGTCGTTTGAGTAGTCATGGACAATGCAAAGAATTGTAAAAATACTAGCAAGATAAGAAAATTTTCTTTTTGTACATTTACGTCAATGGTTGCAATATGCACAGTTTAAACGTGGTGCTAAAAGATTGGTATACTAGTGAAGAAACTACATGGTTCGCCAAAAATAATTGACGTAGCTTGACAAGTTGTGAAGTTCATCTTGAAACAACAAAGAGTGCTCAATTTGTACAGGCGTATGTCAGTTATGTAAAATTGTTTGCTGATACTTGATTTTGCATGCACTTTTATACATTGGAATCACTCCTATGCAATAAGTGCGTTGTAATTGACACTTTCAACTGCACCTTATGGAATCTCTTGAGAACAGATTTCACGTTGGCTATTGTTTTGAATTAATTGAATTGAGCACACTAGGTGATAACAATGGTCACATGCCAATGTGTAATACCCACTCTATTCATCCTAAGTCTTGTAGCATATTGGGTGAAGATGCATCTGACTGTGATGTGAGTACTAACTCTGGATGCAGAACAAGGTGATTGATGTGTGTCCCTTGTACAAGTGGGGGATTCACTTGTTGTGTCAAATTCTCAACATCTTGGCTTAGGTGATAAATGCTTTTTTCCATTCTGGCGTAGGACGCTTGAGGTGTTTGGGTTACTTTAAGCAACCGTATTATTTCAACATCCTTCTTTGCTAGTTATGTCATCAAAATATCTTTTTCCTTTTTTAAATTTAGGTCAGCACCTTCAACTAGCAGTGCCAACTCTTTTCATGTGAATGTGACACAACTCTCTCTTATATCATGGATGGCCACAGTTGTCTCCTTCGAGGAAAATTCTACAGGATGTTGTTGGACAATGTGTACATATAACATTGTTGCAAAATATAGAGCACAATTTGCATTGTGTAATGGATGGCCAAAAACCTCCAAGGAGATTCTCTCAACATTTCTCTGATTTCTTAGTGCTGACACTTCAAAAGTTTCTACCATCCTTTCTTTATCTTCACGTCTTCACATGGACATATTGTTTTAATCATATTCTTTGTCACTTCTTTGTTGATGTCTTTCCATCGCACGTGGTTTGGATTTGCCCAATTTGATAGTCAACGAGCTCTGCACGTCGCTTGTTGTGTGCAGACATATCGTGTGCTAGAGATTTCATGCATTGAAAAGTATTAAAACAGCCAATCGGTGTTGATCTACTGGCACCGTTTGTGTATCACATGCTTGTTCTTCCTCAGCCATGGTATCTCATAATTGTAATTTCCCAATAGATAAATATTAAATATCTTCGGCAAACGTTTTTTCTCCCGACATTCACTACTCTTAAAGATATCAAAATAGTGTTAACAATCAAGGCAATAATGGACATGTATGGGATATGCTAGTCAGACAATTGATCCAAATATACTTTAATTCATGTGAACAACAACATCATGATCGATAATAGACTTAAATTCTCATAAATTATCGAGATAAAAAATCATTGACAGTAATCAATAGCAAATTACAAAATATTTAAGCCAGAAAAAAGACGATGGAAGTTCAATGAGCAAGATTAGGGTCTGTCTTTAAATGCTCTTTAAAGGATAGCAAAATATTAGAGGCATTTCTTCTAGCCTCATGCTCTCTTAATTTCATCCAAGTGTCCACCTTTTGTTGAATAGCTCTGAGAGCATCTTGGTTGAGTTGACAAAATACTTCTTTTGGAAAGTACACTTTTTTAGCTGCACTCCAAAAGTCTATAGCATATTGTATAAGAAACCTAATACATAAATATCGCTACGGCATGCATCTGAGCACTATGGATCGTATATCTCTGGAGAAATCCATGGCCGCTTTGCGAGCTCATGTTCCCTTGCTTCCTTTGCCTCCAAAATTGCAAACGAAGACGGAGTTGCATTATGTATAAAATTCTTTGATACACACTTGGCTGGGTTCTAAGCATCATACCCCAACTTCTCACATCCAAAAAAGAATTTGCAACAATATCAAGGCAACACTTAAGATTTTTAATGTATCTATTGCCAACCTCAATTAGCAAAGTAATTTTCAAGGTTTTAAACTCACAAACATCTCGTAATTTTAGCTTATTTAATCATATTTATAGTGTATAATTTCTTGAAAAAAAAACATTGCTATGAAAAATTTAATGAAAGTGTATATATAAATCTTCTAGTTGTGTCCATATAAGGTATTTCTAACAAATAGGTAGACACTAGAGTACGAATTCTAGTAAAACACTAACTATTATTTTGAGAAGGTGTTATTCATTAGAGTAGTCACTATTGAGGTTGTACAAAAGTGATATGTTATAATTTTTATAAGTACTTTGGATAGTCTTTTATAAGTTAGCAATGCTTTTCTTGATAAGTTTATTAGATTTCATGCATCATTTTAATAAAGCAACGACGATTGATAAGAATTCAATAGATAGTTGTTGCATGATTAAAATTTCCTTTTGAATTTTTCTTTATAAAATGGGTTATGATTAGATATGATATATTTTGACAAGAACACTCAAGAATAACAATTACAGACATTACAAAAATTTGTACATGAAATACTATTCATGGCCGTGTTACCGACCAAGTATTTCATATACTTAATACTTAAAACACATATTATATATACATGCACATACAGTTATGGCATTCATAAAGCTGGGTTAACGACTTGAATGCCACATTTATGCAAAAACAAATTCTTCTATCAAATGACACTCCCCGCATTATCAACCAAGTGTCGCTTGAATCTAAGAGTAATAATAGTTTGCATATGAACATCATATGGGTGCGTTATCAATCGATGCACATATGTTTATTTTGCAAGGGGAAGGGAAGTTGACTCACCATAAGGATACAAATATCACCGCGTTATCGACGTAGTATCCCAATGGTGAGCCAATACTTACCACAAGGACATCATATTCCTCGTATAATCGAGGTGATGCCCCCATGGTAAGCATTGTTTCGTCGAACAGCTTACGCACACACCCACATTGTGTGGTAAGGTGCCTTATTATTATCGTACAATACGACATAAGGCATGCTAGCACACAACACAAACACTTGAGTCGTGTTGTTAGGTACTCTGCTACTATCGTGCAGTGCGATGCAGAGCACGCTCCCACACAACCCCTCACCCTCTTTCTCCTCTTGACGTACCTACAAAGAAAGTCGTCTCTCTCTCTCTCTCTCTCTCTCTCTCTCTCTCTCTCTCTCTCTCTCTCTCTCTCTCTCTCTCTCTCTCTCAGGCTCACAAGATAATACCCTACGGACCCGAGCGGGCCTGCAGATATATAAAGTTACGGGTCCATCGAGATTTTTTGTTTTCTCGACGGGCTTTTTGTGGATTACCAGGTCGCCTTTGATCATCTTGTTTGTGATTAGTTAATTGTGATTATGTAAATATGGTAATAACTCTTTGTGATCACAAGAAGTTTTATGTGATTACGTAAATATTAAATCTCTTCTCCTAGCTTCCAACATGGACTTGTACGGCATTGGTATTTTAGAATTAGATCAACCAAACAATTCTAGTGAAAATGATCCTACTTTTTTCCAAGACAAGAAAGAAAAGGATCATCACCTTGGTCATAAAATTCTTATTTGGGTTTCGCATTTCTCACCCTTACCCTCATCCCTCCCTTTACAAAAGGAATGGATGACCCTCCACTCCACAACACAAACACAAAACAGAAATTTTTTCTATAAAAATATTTTGAGCCATCAGCCATTATTGCCTACACAATCATCAACACCACAAAGGATGCATACACGAGGTATGTGATCATTGGGTATGCATTGATTACCATGCAACTATCCCAAGATATTAAAAAACAAAATAGAGCAATGTAAAACAGTACTTAAAGATACAAATTATCAGTACATTTTTCAAGATGGAAAATGATCTTGTGGTCATTATGTTACCGTGTATATGATAATTATGTGTGTGAACACACTTAGGACCACCAGGGTACTTTTTTTCTCTCACTAAGAGGTTTTCTTCCCTCGTGCTTTGTATATACGTCCATTAAGTCTAGGGTTATTTTATCTTGTATTTGCACACCAAGTAATATATCCTTTGTTGTGTGCCTTTAGCTTCTTTTCCATCTCCAAGTTGTGTGGGAATTCCTAAAACCCTAACTCCAACAATTGGTATTATAGCAGGTTTCATCCTCCTAGGCATAGTCACCAGCATTGCCAACACCATCCTACTCACTTTCTTCAATATTGATGAGCTTTGGCGAGCATCAATAAATTGATATAGCTCCTAGAGCTTGGTGTGCTCAGAATTTTGATTCGGGTTCATTTTGGCCTCCATTTTGACGACTATTATAAGTATTGCGTAGGCAATTTCATCCTTTTGTGCAAAATTCCTTCCACTATAATTTTATTCATAACAGTTCTTTCATACTCTACTGTGGTTTGTGCATTTAGATTGACTTCTTGCATTTAGACTGACTCTGATAAGTTACAATTTTACCCTAAGGCTTCCTAGAGTTCATACTTTAGTCTGATGAGTAAATTGATAACTTAATATTTACACAATTAATTTCTATTTTTAGACTTCTTAATTTCTTTGATTAATCCCCTTATTCATGTACCTTTGATCAAGGTTTCTCATAATAAATTTATCCTTTCTTGGCACGTACAGTTTTCCTATTTTCCTTCAATTTCTACTCAATCCAAGCATTTTCTATCAATCTTTCAACATGGCTAAGAGCAATGATGTTTTCAAGATTCAAGTTGCAAGAGCCTTGAATAACAGTCACATCTTGAATTTTCTGCCAACGCAAACCTCTTGCGTAATGCTCCATGCTTCAAGTTGCAAGCATAAGTGATTTCCTCTAGAAAAAAGCCCTCTCTTCGTCACATCAAATGCAAACAACCTGAAGCAGTTCTCACGCTTTCTCACCTAAGATTTGCATAGGACGTCTTATTCAAAATCCCATGATTGTTTGCCCAAGTCAACGGCTTTATTGAGCCATGTAACAAGAGTGGCACCATGTGCCAACAGGCAAGAACAAATTGAACACACTTGTAGCACTTCAATAACAACTGAACTGAAAGAGATGCACAACACACGAGACGGAGAGAGTGACAAAGTGCCAACCCCAGGGAGCACTAGCCCCAAACGATGGTGTCCCTTTTGGTATTTCTTTATATTGCTTCAACAAGGTATAGATCGGTGGCTCTGCTCTGCATCCGCTCCTGCGAGAATGCCAAAAAGAGAGCCCACCGTTTGCACTTAAAGTCCCTAGGCCCATTGAAAAGCAATTCACATGAACAGATTTTAATTCAAAAGCATCTATTAAAAAAGCATATGGTCTAAAGGCTACCAATGCAAAACCAGAGCGTTCGTACACTTGTCACGTCATCAGTTAGTCAACCTGTATAGTGCCACGTCGGCATGTCAAGCAATTTGTGGATCATCAGTGTAGTCTTGCCACATCATCAGTTGGCTACGCAGGTCTTGTGAGTGTGTGAGTTTGCTTTATTTAGGCCCCACCGGATGGGGTCCCATAAGTTGGTAGAACTTTAATTATTTGGCTCCCCTCGGCGAGGAGCTAGAAGTTGGTGAGAACTTCTTCTTCTTATTCTGTTGCTTCTAGGTTTTAAGCCCCTCATCTGGGATCTACAGGTTGGCTAGGATCTTTAGTGACTTGCCACGTCAGCAGTTTGTGATGTGCCACATGTGATTATGAAGCTAGCATAGGTTATGGCATTTGTAGAGAAGCCCTTGCTTTGCATCCCATGAAAATAGCCCAAAGATGAAGCCCCTCTTCCCATGAATTAGAATAACCCGGAGCTTTCTCACCCTTCCTTGCCAGAGGTCCCATGAAAATAGCCCAAAGATGAAGCCCCTCTTCCCATGAATTAGAATAGTCCGGAGCTTTCTCACCCTTCTTGCCGAAGCTCTGCAAAGCATGCCTTTTTCAACAATACCTAACTACCAATCTTGTCACAGATTTGTTTGTCTATAACATCATTTACTGAATGTCTTGAGAGGTACCTTGGTATCAGCCTACACCAACATTTGCATAATGTAGAGCATGTCCATGTTCCTAGATTTGCGTAAAAATTATCTTTTGATACATAGATAAAAGTTTCTTTGTACTACATCTGGTTGCATGTGTATTATGCAAACAACACAAATACGTGTATAGAGCACATCAACAAAAAGCCCTTGCATATGGGGACATGCCCTCACATTGCATCTGCTTCTGTGGTAGCCCACCCTCGTTTATAATTGACACGGGGTCCAACTTGCGGGATCGACGCAGCGGGGGGGGGGGGGCAGGATTTATCTACGGCAGCTGTCGCATTACCTAAAGTGGTGCGCGATAGGCGGGTTGGATAGAGTTGAGGAGCGTGGGGGGGGAGGTCCGGGGTTCAAGGCGCGACGGCCGGCTGGGAACCCTAATTTTTTGTTCGCGTGGATCTTCCATCAACGGTGGATCTCCGCAACACCGTCGATCCCTCAACTTGACCCCGTGTCCTTTATGGACAAGGGTAGCCCACCCCGTGCATATGATGCTAAAAGTTCAGCCCAAGAGACTACATACCCTCACTTTGTATAGTTGATAATCACCCGGTGTTTCTTGACCCTACCACTAGTGGGCATATCCTACAATCACCATATTGAAAGAGAGTGCATTTTGCATTAGGAAGCTCAACAAAAGCTTCTTGGAATCCCAAAGGTCTCTTACCCTTCATCACCAAAGCTCTTGAAAGCACGTCTTTTTCAGCAGCTCCTGACTAAACATCATATCAAGAAATTGCTTGCCCATGTCAACATATTTCATAATGCTAGCATAAGTGATGGCATCCGGATTGCTTTGCTTCCCATGAAAATATCCAATAGCTTCCTGACCCTTCCCATGTAAGTGCATTCTAGCGATTAAATCTTGGATAAAAAGCTGATCAAAAGCTTTATGTTCTTCCAAAAGTAAACCACATTTGACATACATGCCCCATACATGTAGACCAAAGCTTTGAAAAGTAGCATGTCTTCAGAGGCACCCTCGTATTTATGTACACCCTGCATTTGCATAAAATAGTATAGTTCTTCTATTGTACCATATACATGCTCGTAGACTTGCACAGCGTCGAGGAATATTTGTTTTGATGTATGAATTCATATTTGTGACTTGTACATTTGGTTGCACACAACAACGATACAAGCATTGAGCTCATGCACAAAAGTGATTGCATATGGGTGCACGCCTTCATGTTGCATCCCTTGAATACATTCCAAAGATTCCATGGCCATGTGTATTATGCTGTAAGTGCCACCAAACAAACTACATATGGAGACATACTCTGCTCCCCAAATATTTGAAAAAGTTCCACTACTTCTTGCCTCTTACCACTATTGGAAAGATACATGCCTTCGAGTTGCAAGCATAGGTGATTGCATCTAGAGAGAGTATCTCTTTGCGCAAGCCCCGACCATTTTTCTGCTCGACATATCGTTTGCTCATGTCAACGTCTTGCATAATGCTCGTGTGGCATTCAAGATGCAAGCAGTGGTGACTCTCTCTCTCTCTTTCAAGTGTGCTAGATTGGTATGCGATTTTCCTCTTGAATAACAGGTCTTGAGTTCAAATCTCCTCGTCGGATAGATTTTAAGGTCTCTTGGAATAGTTTTCTACGACATTAAAATACTCTTCTTCTTCTCTCTTTTAGTGGCTTCGTTCTGTGTTTTTTTCTTGAGAAACTTACCAAAATGTGTGGAAATTCCCAAAACACCCGTCAAATTTCCCTCGTACTTTACCAAACATTCCCAACATGCACTTCAATTTCTCCAAAATACCCGTCACTACACCTCTAATTTTTTTGCAGCTCTTTATGGCTCTCCCTCAATTGAAGGTGATAGAAGTAGGATTTTGAATGGTATCTTGAGCTGCTAAGATGAAATCGTTTATCGGTTTCAAACACAAATACCACTATTTTGAGCTCATTGGTAATATTTTTGTTTAAGACACTTAATGTTAGTACTTTATTGTCATAAAGATTGGAGTATGCAAAAGTTGGGGCAAATCCATCTCAAATTGAAATAAGTACATATTGGGAATTTTTTAAGTTTTGAGGGGTATTTTGTGAATTCCACAAATTACAAGGGTATTGTAATTTTCTCTTTTTTAAAATCTAGCATCAAACATGTATTGAGTACCCAAATAAGAGAACCAACCAGCTTCCAATACTTTGTAGCATCTGCCACATCAAAGGGGTCATATTGTGACAACTTCTGGTTGGGATGCATAGGAGATCAATTAAGTTTGCACTCAATCATACCAAATGCTTCCAACAACTGTTAGACATAGTGCTACCAAGAGAGAAAGATGCCCCCCTATTTGTCTCCGATCCAAGAAAGTAGTAAAGCAAGTTGTCATCTCAAACTCCTTAGTGAAGGTCTCCATAGTAATGGCAGTTGTAGATGCGCTCAACTATTCCAATGGTCCACAAATTCTCCCAAGAGTTTGAGGCGTAGGCTGCATGAGAGAGACGACGCACAATAATGGCAAGGGAGAACCGACCCAGGAGAGGGGGTGTACACCAAAAAGAGCCTTAACTATGCCTCGTGTGATCATAGCCTCCTCATTCTCTTGCTACATCAAAAATTTATAACTACCACCCCAAACCATGCTCACTCGGTGGATTTCTAAACCTATATATGTTTTCCAACCCATACAGCAGGTTGTATTTGTCAGTATACTTGGTTTGAGTAACCATGCCTCATGCTTAAGTCATACATACCCCAGTTTTTTTGGGCATATAACTGTGTAAATTTTTTGGTAGCTGTGTCAATTTTGGCATAGTTGCAAGAGTTCCATCTTGCTGATAATTGATGCCCATGTGAATACATCCTTAGTATAGAAAGCAAGTTACTTCAAAAGAGGGCCGCGTTCAGAAAGCGGTTGTGTATTCAAAAGAGGGCAGCGTTCAGAAAGTGCGTCTCTGTGCCTTTTAAACAATTAAAAGTGCCAGTTCAGGGCAAAGTAAAAGTTTATAAAACACCTAAAAGTTGCAAGAATAATACTGTATAAACCCCAAGTAAAATGTCAATTTTTGCTAAATTTTCCTTTTAGACAACTTAGAAGGAGAAATATATTTTTAGAAAACAGATTTTTCTCAAACACTGGTTGTAAGTGAGTTCCGAGCATAAGCTAACAACTTTTGTCATCATTCCCAGTCCAAGCTGCCTATCTACTGGAATTTCCCCTGGCATTGGACTCTTGAACATAAGCAAAAATTGAACAGCATAGCAATAATTGCTATAAATGGTGTGTGTGTGTGTGTGTGTGTGTGTGTGCGTGTGCGTGTGCGTGTGCGTGTGCGTGTGCGTGTGCGTGTGTGCACGAGAGAGAGAGAGAGAGAGAGAGAGAGAGAGAGAGAGATGGTTATGTTGAGGCCAAAATACCCTAACAGGGAAAATTACATTTACAAAGAGGTCCATGCTTTTTACTTTTTTGGGCTAGAGCCGGCAAAGGGGAAAAGAGCCTCCAACCCCCAGCCCGCTGGTGGGGCCAGGAAGCACAAAATGGGAACTAGGGTAAAAGTCACATGTAAGCAACCTATTTTGCTTCTGTGTGTCTAGAGGGAGAACACATATTAGAAACATCTATCCTAACACTGGATGGATGGAGTAGCATAAAAACAGAAAGGGCCTGCAAATCTGTGCCCGACAAGAAGCTTTTGCAATTAATGCATACAAGTTACTCATGCCCTACAAGCCACGAACTGGGTTCGTACTTCTATGGAGGAGGTCATGCTTCAAAGCAGCCTTTCAAGTTTTGAAGCTCCCTGAAGATCCCAACAAAGATGGTTTGAAAATGGATATATTTCTAGTCACTTCAATCCGCTCACGAGGATCGTACAGAGTCTCATCTCTCAATGCCTGCAAGATGGCGTCTGGACCCCTTTCTCTGCAACAAGAGGGGGGGAAAAAAAAGAGTTCATAAAGTTCATCAACTACTCTAGAAAAGTTTATTAACTACTCTAAAATTAGTCTGCAATAAATACTGAAGATAACAAATAGTTATTACCTCTCTATTTATCTTTTACCAATAACTTCCAAGAATGCAGAAATTGTGCCAATATCTTTGCCCGTCGATAGAGTGGGGCACAATATATTTGAAGTTTCATATCTTCAAATCAACTTGCCTGTGCTTTAGAGGAATTCAACTCAAGCAAGTGACAGTGGACACAAAAAAGAACACAGTGCAATAGATTTTTGAAACCGGCTTTGTCAGGAACACCAGAGAAAGAATGTATAAGTCTTCACCGTCAGATCCAGTGGAAAAAGTGGCACCGCCTTGCAGCCCCCCCCCCCTCCCCTCGGCCCCCCCAAAAAAAAACCACACACAGACACCCATAATGTACACAGCCATAATTCATCTTTGAATGGTGATCATTCACCCAAAGCCATATTGTACATTGGACGCCATATGTAAAAGAAGAACGATTCTTCTTGTCTTCATTCCTTATAATCAAGGAATCATTCTAGAACTGAAGCCTTTATGGCATAGCAACCTGCTAACTCCATCCTTCGAACATTAAAATAAAATAAGAAACATGGGATGTCCAATAGAGCATCACAACTTGCCTACACTATAGCGTGAACTAAAATAGTTTTCCTAGAATTGTTGGTGTTCTTAAAGAAGTCATAGCAGTCTCTTCAAAGACCAAATCCTTCTACCTTTACCTCCACCTCCTATGTTTCACAGTTGGAACCCTTATTCCTACTAGTATTATCCACCACCACCCATTCTCCCTCAACCAAAGGATTTCGAGGACAGTGGATCTACAATCAAGATCTTTGCTTTTCTGGAGTCAAAGATGGGAAGGAATCTTTGAAATGTCTTCAACAATTTGACAACATCTATTGCTCAGAAATTACATGGAAGTATCCAAAATTTCTCAAGCAACCACCTTATGTAAGGACAATGCTATGCAATGGTGGAGTTAGTACAAGGAGCCCCACAACTTCAAAACTATGCCAAAACTCTTGATAAATGTGAATTCATTGAAAGTGAATAGCTGCACATTTTTAGAATAAAAATTGCAAAACACTAGAGACTATGACCTTAGGGAACCCTAGGAAAGTCCCATGTTAGGTGCAGCGGAATGAATGTTTGCGCTTTGCTCAAGATGAGTGCTCCGAACTGGGCTCAAGGTTCCTTTTAGTTCTTATGGAAGGGAGAGCCTTCCGTTCTTAATGGAAAGTGCTATGATCACAACAAAGTGAATGGACATGGTGCGTGCAAGTGTATGAGACTGAGAGATAGAGAGAGAAGAGAGATATGACATCAGAGACGTTGTAAAACCCTCCTCCGAAGGCCCCACTCTAGTCGGCGAGAGTGGTCTACTTATGATTGCACAAAGTGGTACAATGACGATGCAATGGACTGATGCAACTGGGACTATGCCGGTGACGACAACGGGGATGACGACAACGACTCAAAGGCTGAAATCTGCGTTCTCTAACTGCTGAATTTCGGGCTGATTCGGACTGCTGAAAAACGCTGGTCTGCTGCGTTTTTGGGAGGCTGAAAATGGGGGTATCTGCAAGTACTTAGGGCTGATTTGACCGCCGTACTTGATGCTGAAAATCTGCTGCAAAAACGCTGTTTAAGTGCTGGAAAAAAACGCTGATCTGAAGGTGGTCGCTAGGGCTGAAAACGCTAGGAGTTTGGGCTGCTGTCAAGGCTGAAAATTACAAACGCTGGCAGATCTGGATCATTAATGAAAACGCTAGGCAATCTGGGACTGTTGGCGATGCTCAGGGCTGAAATCGCCAAGGCTAGGGGGAGGTGCTGATGGAGACCAAAAACGCCAGGGATGAGTGTGGCGATGAGGGAAAACCAAAACGCTAGGGGGTGCTGAGGGCACTGCGGGGTTCCTGCTAAGAAGACACCTGTTGAGCGGGGAGCTCCTGCTGCTTCTTCTGCCCTTCAGTGCTAACTTGGGTTTGCTTATATATTAACTTAGCAAAATTGCCCTACCTACTTTTGTTGGGAAGTCACTTAAATTAATAAGTGAAAAATGTCAAAAATAGGAAAAATAGGCTAAAATCACTGGAAAAGTCCCCTAACTGATTCTAATGGATTCTGATGGGAATACTGATGATCATGTTGTGTGCAACCAGAGGATATGCATCTATACTAAGTGACTGGGCATGCACGGTCTACGAATAGACTCACAAAAGTGCCAGATCACTTATAAATCTAGACTGACTGGATTGACTGAACCCTGATCATGCTGTAGCTTGTCCACGGACACATAGGGTTGGATGTGTCACGTGACATCCCACCTCATGCCAACCCACCGGGTGGGCAACACGGTGGAGTGCACCGTCGAGAAAGTACGTCAGGTACAGCTAGGCACAGTCACAAAAAAGCCATCACTGTCTAATATGCTCCTGAGAGATATTGAAGCCATCACCGCACAGGAATATGAAACTATTTACACCCCCTCTTAACTCTTGGACAAGAAACCAATCCAAGGGAGTTGGCATGAGAAGATAATGTCACTTGTGGTAGAGATTGGGTGAAGATATCACTGGGGTTGCATCAGAACATACTCTCCTCAAATAGAGCCATCCTTGGTCTTCTCACAAACATAATGGTAGGTATGAAAAACCGGGTTTCTCGCAATGGCTATACAACCTTGGAGTCGGCCGCATAGACAACGAATTATGACTAACTTCTTTAAATATCGTAGAGTCCAAAGAGCTTGCGCCAAATGTGGCTTGCAAGTCTCTAAAAAATGAACACAGAAGTCCCATTGGAAAACTAACATCAAACGAGTATTGAGTGACTCCATCCTCGAAGAATGACCTTGGAGTAAGCCGCATTGACAACGAATTATGATTGACTGCTTTAAATACCGTAGAGTCTTGCTCTAAATGTGACTTGCAGGTCTCTGAATAAACGAACTCAAAAGTCCCATCGAAAAACGGACATTGAACGAGTATTGAGTGCCCAAATAAGAGAACCGACCAGCTTTCAATACTTTGTAGCATCTACTACATCTGAGACGTCATACTGTGACAGCTTCCAGTTGGGATCCATAGGAGATTTGAAAAATTTGTTATGCACGCAAAAATACTTACCATTGGAAAAAAACTAACTATACTGGGCATTCTGAAACAATTTCAAAAGACACTTAGAGACGGTACTTCTAGAAGATCAAACAATTCCAAGTAGATCCCAAAAGCCTTGCTGTTGCACAACACATTAGACACATATCACCTTGTCTACAAATAAGAGCTACCAACATCACAACAACACTTAAAGTTCAAAATGTAAGTACCACATTCCGTGACCTCTACAAGGCTCATCATAGTGCCTACAAAAAAAATCATACAACTTAGTAGAGTCGTTTAGTATGGTATGATTCAGAATGTACAAAGGAAAGAAGCTTGAGCACTTTGCATCGAAAGATTCTCTTTGTGACATTCAACTATAGAGGAAAAAGTTTTAAAAACTCAAGGTTGGACCAAAAACGCATAGGCCAATTTGCCCATGCGTAAATATGCTTCATTTAAACCAAAAAAAAATGCATACAGATCGATCACAAATCCTGTCACAAACTGCTGACATGTCAAGCCACTGAAGACAACATCGGGTTAGGGCTCCTTGAGCCTAATCCTAACCAGCCTGCAGATTGTGACCAAGGGGCCTAAATCCTAGCAGAAGAAGGAGCCTTTACCAACTTGCAAATCCTTGTGAGCGACCCAAATAACAGGTGGGGTCAGGACCCCATCTGATGGGGCCTAAAAATAAAAGACACAGAATGAAGACACTGTGTACAAACTGATGACGTGGCCGTACTCTCTTGGGGTAGAACTCTGCCACTCCGTGTCTTGTGTGCATTGTTTCTCTTTTAAATTCAATTGTCTTGAAGCGTCTAAAGTCTATATTGTTTTCCATTAGCACGTGGTGCCTACCTATTATAGTGGTATCTGAGCTTCAGTCGTGTGCTTTTTTGCAAGCATACGAGACAGAGCAAGATGACGCTTTCAAATTTCACAAGAATTTTTTTTCTCTTTTCGGAGGAGAAAGATCCAAGAAAATCTTTATACTTTCTCCAGCAGTTTAACATCTATGCCATGGAAAACTACTTAGAAGAATCAAACATATTTCGAGCCACCACTTTTCTCAGACACAATGCCATGAAGTTTTAAGTTTGATTTAGACACTTTTTGAACTTTGTTTGGAAATATTGTTTGGAATTTGTTTTAATGGGTTTTATCTGTTGTAAACCTGTCTTTGGTGCCGATTGGAGATTGTTTGACCCTTGTTTTGATACTTATTTCAATGATTTGTAATTTACTACCGAAAGGAGCACTGAAGAGAAAATTGGTGCTTGAAAATGTCTGAATATCTTCGTCTCGAGCTTTCCTAGGAGTGTTCATGTTTGTTGTGAGCCTTTGAACGACACAGACCGAGTGTTTGGAGAGCGTAAGTCGTATATTAGAAACCTTTGAACGATGCAGACCAAATGTCTGGGGAGCATTTGGTTGTATGTTGGGAAACTCCAAGCGACGCAGGCTACCGTGTGGGAAGCATTTGGTTGTATCATTCCTCTAAGCTCATGACCCAGACCTTTTTAGATTATTTGTGGGGGGAGTGAGGAGGTAGTCGTTGAGTAGCTTCATGCCTAAGACCGTTTATCTGGGAGGAGTGCTTAGCGGCAACGTTTGTTGCTAATTGGACTATTTTCTTATTTTTAATAATTAAATCTCTTTTTTAGGATATTTTATTATGTGCACTAAGAACTGTTAAAAAGATTGTAGCTACAGGAACTACCATCAGGAACGGACAACTCTAATGTGTCATTTGATGGGTGACTGTAAACATCGCGAAGGAGTTTCCGTAAGTTCGGTGGAAAGGGCCGGGCTACAAGTGCCTCTGATGCGTCACATGATGGGTGACGGGTGCATCGATAAGGGGGCATCCCGTAGGCTAAGGAGGAAATCCGAACTGAGTAAGAAAATACGCGTAAGAACGCAAGCACAAGAATAAAGATGGGTTCAATGAAGCTTTTTACGAAAAGCAAGAACGATCGCGGGAGGACAGATGTTTTCCCGCGAGGAGTCTGTGTCGTGTCCTACACCCAGGGACGCCTGGAATGTGTCCGTGTAGCATTGTTTTCACTAACTGAGTGAGTTTTTAAAGTTTGAACAGGTTCACACTTTATTTTATAAAGTGACCGGTCACTTTTAAGTGACCTGCCCCTTTATTAATAAAATAAAGCAGACAAGGCTCTTATAGAAAAAGCCAGCGCTAAAACCAACGCAAGGGGGGGTGAACTGCGATCTCTCTCTCTCTCTCTCTCTCTCTCTCTCTCTCTCTCTCTCTCTCTCTCTCTCTCTCTCTCTAGAAAACGCAATTTTCTCTCTCCTCTCTCTAGGAGCGCCAAGCTCTGCATTTTGGACCCCTATTCCTGCCGGGTGTCAGACCCTATAAAAGGGTAGCCCGCATTTCAGTTTGGGGGAGCCGGAAGCAACAGGAAGTGCAAGCGTTGGGATTCTGGAGCAGAGATTGGCGACGGAATTTGCAAGTGCTCGCGTAACGACTGAGTACGGAGGTTGATTCTCCGAGCAAGGAGCGACAGGTATAAGGTGTTGATACGCATTGAGAATTGCTGCTTTGTGTGGTTTGTTTTGCAAGAATCTCCCGTCTCATGGGAAGGCCCTTCACGGGAAGTATGGCTTCACGCCTAAGTCCCTTACGGGAAAGTACGGCTTCGCGCCTAAGTCCCTCATGGGAAGGAACGGCCTTGTGTCCAAGCCCTTTACAGGAAAGCACGACCTTCGGGTCTAAGACTACAGAACGGAGGGGTTTCCTCGGGTTCTCGTGCTTGTATAAGAATTCTCCTTGAATAAAAGAATACTCTTAACGAGGGGGGGACCAGCCCATCTTCTGGTCCCCAATACTGTGTCGATCTTCTCATGTTTTCCAAGAATTATAATTTTCAGATTTTCTAAGTGCTCGTGTACGGGCCTTGGCTCCTCCATCAAAGAAAATTAGGGCTTCTTGATCTTTCACTTTGCCCCAAGCTCGGCAAAGTTTTGTACTTTCATCAATCGTGCTTGGGTCACTACCCATGCAATCTGGAACCAATCCTGCCTTCATCTTATCTTTTCGTCCACGTTCCTCGGCTGCTTTCGAACTCTCTGGCCTCTCTTCATTCTGCTCTTGTTGTGCCTTTTTTAAGCACTTCGCAGAGATGTGCCCATGTTCCCCACATCCAAAACACTTTCCCTCTTTGATGTAGTTGGCCCTCTCTTGAAGAGTGAGCCGGGGCCGTGAATCCTTATCTTTCTTTTCTTGGGGGCTCTTCTTCTTTCTACTTTCATTATTAGAAGTTTGCTCGGTTCTCTGAGTCATGATCTCATCTGTGAGGTCAGTCAAATTGCCTGAATGAATGGTAAAACCCCATTTCGCATGACCCATCAGATCTGACTTTTGTTCTAAGTAGTGATCTCGGATCTCTGTAGGAAGTCCGCAGCAAAACCGCTCAATCTGTTCTTTAAACGAGATCTTCGTATATGAAGAAGCTAGTAGAAAAGAGCTCCAAAATCTCTCGCAATACGCGTCCAGAGAAACTCTCTTGGTCATCCAAAGATGATTCCAAGCAGTTCGTATTCTCTTTCGTACTCCCGAGTCAACCAAGAAGAAATAAAAAGCCTTTTGAATTTCAACCATTTAACCGGAGCTTCCTTGTTCAATAGAAGGATAGACCACCATGTTCGAGCATTTCCCTTAAAGAAAGAGGTAGCCCTCCGAATCTTGGAGTGCTCTAAGTAATGCCCTCCAGAGAAAGCTATGTCAAACTGTTGTATGAAGGCCAAAGCCGTCGAAGCATCTCGAAATCCAGAAAAAGTGTCAAACTTAATTGACTGTCCACCTTTAAATTTTCTAACTTTCTTGCTTTTATCTTCGAGAAAGTCATATTGGTTGGCTTTATAGAAATGCTTCTTCTTTGCGTAAAATCTGTGATCGTCAGAGTCTGAACTATCTGAGGACGAGTCCAATGCAGAACTGTCAAAAACTGGGCGAAACTTAGGCTTCGTTGCCTTTTTCTTGCCCTTTCCAAAGCTTTGCTTTTTGCTTCGCTTTTTCCCTTTTATGTCTTCTTCGCTCGAGTCAGAAGAGCTAGGAGAACTGTAAGAAGAAGAAGAAGAAGAAGAAGAAGAGCTGGATACTCCTTCAAATCGCACACGCTTCTTTTGCTTTCTTGTCGATGCAAAGGTAGATTGATGACCCAAATAACCCGGGAAGTCAGTTCCTTTCTTCTGCTTTTTGTCGTGCTTTTTGGCTTTGTTATTCGCGTCAAAAAGTTGACCGATCCATGCATCAACCACCAACCTAGGGTGAAACGTTTCGGGGAGAAACGTCACAGTTTGGGGTGAAACGTTTCGAGTCTGAAACATTTCGTGGTTACACTGTTCCAAATCCTCGAGAACCAAGGTTCTCGCCTCAAGATCTCTGTAACACACTTGGACACTCCAAGTCAAGAATCTACCGTGACAGCACCAAATAACCACTTCAAACAATTCACAGTTCACAATTGATTAACACTGGCCCGACGGAGTTCAGTGCCTAGAGATATTGGCCCCAAAGACTGGCGCCCCTGTCGGTATTTCTTTTTGTATTAATCCGAGTTCAAAGTACAAGAGTACGGTTGGGTCTCAATCTCAGACTCTGCGTCCAGATACTCTGAGAAGTGAGAGACCAACTTCACTTATTAAGAGTTACAAGGGATGCCAAAAGCAGAGCCCCAAAAGCTGGAAATTTAAAAGCCTTGATAAATAAAGCAAGGACTCTTTCTTTCTCTCTCAAGCTTTAATAAAATAAAGCACAAATTTCAGCATTGCATAGCCTTGCTGCGTAGCCAGAAAAAGCAGTCCATACTTCCGCAATTCACGTCGCATTTTGCGGACGTCCGTACAACTGCCACGTGGCACTGTTTCTGCCAATTCCGGGCATGCACGCCACATCAGCATTTGCTGAATTAGGGTTTGCAGATTGTTTAGGGTTAGGGTTAGGGTTAGGATTAGGGTTTCAAATTTTCAAGGCTAGGGTTTTTGCATATTAGGGTTAGGATTTCAACAATCGAGCAACCACGTCATCACTTTGTGACATACCCCCCTCTTGAAAGCATTGTAATCGCCCTCGATTACGCCTGCAAAACAGACAGAGGCCATAAACCGTCTTAGCAGACACCGACTCTTAGCACCTACGCACTAGGAACACACATCTAGCACATGTATCAATCGACAGTCACATCACACGACATCACATGACATCACTAGACATCACATCACTAGACATCACAGGACATAACATGACATTCATCATTCATTCGAATCTTAGACCATGATTTATCGGCAATGTAGCTAGCAATCGCATCTAGATCCAGTCGGGACCTCATCGATGTCCGATTGACTAACCCCTATTGTAACCATGTCTATTCAAGATCAAGTAGACCAAAATGCTGCAGTCATTTCATCTATCAGTTCCTGCACTTAAAAACAAGTCAAGAACAAATCAGTTTCATATTCGAGAATTCCATTTCATAAAGTCATACAGCAGAATACAATCAACTCTCAGTATCCCTGAAGCTCAAAGAGACATCAGTGACTCTAGTATCAAAATCGAGGCATCTGTTGACAAAGGAGCGAAGTGACTCCCCTCTTGTGCATCCCAGTGCATCCCCACTGCACCAGATCTCCGACCAAGCTGAATTCTAAGCTGAATTCTGGGTTCCATTTGCAGTAGACTATGCTAAACCAAAAGCTTCGAGGTAAAGTTTCACAATCTGAGGAGTATCCACTAGGTCCTCCTCCTCCATCCACTTCGCATCCAATGCAGGATAGCTCTTGAACTTAACCAAGAACCGCCTTCGAACTTTACCTTTATTCTTTGTATCCTTATGTGCCAAAATCTGTTCAGGAACAAGGATCTCATCGTTTTCTTCCACTTCGGGTTGCTCATCAGGCTCCCCATCATCAGGCACATCACCTTTAAGAGGTTTCAAGAGACTCACATGGAATGCATTGTAAATCCTCCAAGTGTCAAGCAGTTTCAGTCGGAAGGAGTCATCATTGATCTTTTCAGAGATCAAAAAAGGTCCGTAGTATCGCATACTAAGCTTTGGAAAAAGCCTCTCCTTTCCCTTCTTCTTTCTCAGGCGTGCCTTCTTAAAACGTAAGAGCACCCAATCATCCTCCTTCAATTTCAAATCGCGACGATGGCGATCCGCTGCCTTTTTCTGTCGTTCTTGAGACTTCTGCAAAGCCTCACAGACCTTGGCAAAAGCCGTGTCTAAGTCGCGCGTATACTCATCCGCTTCAAAAATCTTATCTTTCGTGCTTAGGAAGGGTGGAACCTTCGTAGCACCTTCAACAATCTCAAATGGCGCCTTTCCCGTCGAAGAGTGTATCGTGTTATTGTAGGCAAATTCCACCAAAGGTAGATACTTTTCCCATTGAGTCTTCTGATCCGAGATATAAGACTTCAATAAATCTAAAACCACTAAATTGGCAATCTCAGATTGCCCGTCAGTCTGCGCGTGGAACGATACGAGAACTGCAACCGCGTGCCAAAGTTCTCCCAAATTGCCTTCCAAAACAAACTCGTAAATCTGGGGTCCCTGTTGGAGACAATCGTCTTAGGCACGCCATGTAATCTAAAGATCTGGGCCACAAACAATCTCGCTAAGTGATCCGGCTTGACTGTTTTCTTCACTGGAATGAAATGAGCCTGCTTGCTAAATCTGTCAATAACAGTTTAGATAGCATCGTGACCACTCTATGTTCTCGAGAGATCAAAAATGAAATCCATTGCAATACTTTCCCAGGGACGGGTGCATATGGGCAAAAGCTGTAACAATCCATGTGCTTTATGCCTATCAAACTTGACCTTTTGGCATACCAAGCAACTGTGCACAAACTCTTTCACATCCTTCTTGAGTCTCGGCCAAAAGAAGTATCTCTCTACCCCTTTCATGGAGGTAGTGATGCCGCGGTGACCCGTAAAAGGTGGACAGTGGCATTCGGTCATAACCTTTTTCCTCAACGGCTGTGTAACGCACAACATGGTTTTTCTTATCAAGTAGCCATCCCGAATGGAATATCTCGCTACTGTCTCCCCATCCCATATCCGTGTGAAAACGTTTGCGAAATCTATATCTGTGGCATACTGGTCGACCATATCCTCGAAGCTCCTATGATGTATCCCGGAAATAGCTAGAATCAACGGCTTCCGAGACAAAGCATCTGCCACCACATTCTTCTGTCCTTGAACATGGACAATCTGGAAGTGAAACTGTGACAAGATGTTCGCCCACCGCATCTACTTTTTCGATAGCTGCTTCTGTGACAAGAAGTAGCGCAAACTCTGATGGTCTGTAAAGACGGTGAAATCCGCTCCAAGTAGGTAATGCTGCCACTGAGTAAGAGCATGGATAACCGCCAAAAGCTCTTTCTCATAAATCTGTGTTGTCATTTCCGGCCTTGAGAACAATTGGCTCTCGTAAGCAATGACATGGCCTTCTTACATTAAGACCGCACCCAGACTACGACCACAAGCATCACAATATACTTCAAAAGACTTCTGCAAGTCCGACAGAGTCAAAACTGGGTAGTCAATTTCTCTTTCAAAGTTTGAAAGGCAGTCACCTCTGTGGGTCCCCGACTCCTTTCTGTGTCAAGATATGCAAAAGGAAAGCAACCTCTGCAAACTTTCGAATGAACCGCCTATAGTACGAACACAGTCCGAAGAAGCTTCTAACTTCATGGACATTCTTCAAATCGGGCCAATCACGGATAGTCTCTATCTTGGCCGCATCCATTTGCACTCCTGCTACTGACACAATGTGTCCCAAAAAGAGTATCTGTGGTAGGAAAAATTCACTTTTCTTTGCATTAGTCACTAACTTGTGATCTCGTAATGCCTGAAAGACCTGAAGCAGATGATCTCTATGTTCTGCCTCATTCTTGGAGAAAACAATGATATCATCAACGAAAGTGTCAACAGATAGCCTCTACTCTCGAAAAATCCTGTCCATCATCCGGTTAAATGTCGCAGGAGCATTGGTTAGGCCAAAAGGCATCACCAAAAACTCAAATAACCCAAAAGTCATCCGAAAAGCTGTCTTGTAGACGTCTCCCGACGCGATTCTGATCTGATGATATCCACTCTTCAAATCAATCCTGCTAAAGCACGAGGATCCCTGTAATCTGTCGAGTATATCATCGATCCTAGGAATCGGAAATCTGTTCTTGATGGTGATTTTGTTGAGAGCTCTATAATCGATGCACATTCTCCAAGATCCGTCTTTCTTCAAAACCAACAACACTGGAGAGAAATACGGTGAAGTACTAGGCTGGACAAGACCCTTTTCAAAGAGGTCTTTCACTTGGTTCATAATCTCTTCATTCTGTGCTCGGTTCACACAATAAGGTGGCCGGTTCAGTAGTGTGCTTCCAGGTATCAGATCAACGGTATGATCTTCAAGACGAGCGGGTGGTAGCTCACCTGGTAGGCCCTTTGAGAAGCAATCGGCGTGAGAGTGGAGAAAATTTTGGCGTTCTTTATCAAGTTTAGACATATTTGTCCTATCCTCATCACTCAACTCTTTCATAAAGATCGTGTAAACAAACAGACTGGATTTCATTAATTTAGAAATGGCCGAAGCCGATACAATAGGGACAAACTCGCCCTTCAGTTTAATGTCAAGTACAATGGTTATGCCCTTCTCTGTAGTCAATGTCGCTTTCCTCGCCCGATAATCGACCACGGCGTTGTTCTTGTGGTACCAGGGAATTCCCAAGAGAACATCACAGCCGTCCAAAGGCATTATGTAAAAGTCCTCATGCCCCAAATACCCCTGACACTGCAACCGAAGTTTGCCACTGACAGGTGTAATGGCTTCATCCGTGCCGGGTGCCACTAGAACTGCCTCCGCAAGTGGTCCAATCCAATCGGGAGTGATCTCGAACCGCGGCGCCAATTACAGTGAAATGAAGTTGGCCTTGGCTCCTCCATCAAAGAAGATCAGGGCCTCTTGGTCTGTCACTTTGCCCCAAGCTCGACAAAGTTATGTACTCTCGTCCATGGTGGTGGGATCGGTACCCACATAATCTAGAACCAATCCTATTTTCATCTTGCCTCTTCTTCCACGTTCCTCAGCTGCTCTCGAACTCTCATGCCTTTCGTCGTCCTTGTCATTCTGTTTTTTCTCTGCCTTTTTAGGGCACTTCGCGGAGATATGTCCATGTTCCCCGCATCCAAAGCACTTCCCTTCCTTGATGAAGAGAGCTCTCTCCGGAGGAGTAAGCTTGGGTCGTGCATCTTTCTTTTTTGGGTTGCTCTTTCTCTTTCTACTTTCATTTGCTAAAGTCTGTTCGGCTCGTTGTGTCATGACCTCATCAGTGGGGTAGGTCAGACTGCCGGAGTGAATGGCAAAACCCCATTTCGCATGACTCATCAACTCCTGAATAGAAGTTGACTTCTGTTCCAAGCAGTAAGCTCGGATCTCTATAGGTAGACCCCCAAGGTAAACCGCTCAATCTGTTCTCTCAACGAGATCTTCTTGAATGAAGAGGTCTAGAATCTCTCGCAATAAGCGTCCATTGTATCTTTCTTAAGAAATAAAAAGCTTCTTAAATTTCAGCCACTTAATTGGCGCAGTCTTGTTTAAAAGAAGCGTGGACCACCAAGTTCGAGCATTCCCCTTAAAGTAAGAGTCAGTGCCCTTCTTCTGCTTTTTGCCGTGCTTTTTAGCTTTGTTTTGCGTGTCAAAAAGCTGAGCAATCCGTGCATAACCACCTCTTCTAATTTCTTCTCTGAATATTTCTTGTGAGCAGAAGGTTTCTTGAGAGTGGGTTTCGGGGGTGGTGGTGTGGTTTTCTGCCACTGCTCGTGCACTTCTTGAAAAGAAGCTTCGCTCGTATATTTTGCAAATTTTGGGTCCTTCGCAAAATTGAGCATCATCTTTATTGCATCACCGATCAATTGACGACGCTCCATCTCTCGTCGCTCCGCCTGAGTAGGCCGAGGTGGGCCATACTCCCTGCCGGAATCTTCGTTGTGTTAGGTGCAACGGAATGAATGTTTGCGCTTTGCTCAAGATGAGTGCTCCGAACTGTGCTCAAGGTTCCTTTTGTTCTTATGGAAGGTAGAGCCTTCCGTTCTTAATGAGAGAATGCTATGATCACAAACAAAGTGAATGGACACTGTGCGTGCAAGTGTATGAGACTGAGAGATAGAGAGAGAAGAGAGATACGACACCAGAGACGTTATAAAACCCTCCTCCGAAGGCCCGACTCTCGTCGGCGAGAGTGTTCTACTTATGATTGCACAAACTGGTACAATTGAATGCGCAAGTGATTGATGCAAGTCTAGGCTATGTCCACGATGACGACGGTGATGACGAAGTCGACCTAAGGGCTGAAATCGGCAATCTTTCTACTGCTGTCCAAAAACGCTATGGGCTGAAATCTGTTGTGGGTCCAAAAACGCTGATTTGGGGGCTGTTCTCTATGAGTCTTTGTCGCTGAAAATCTGCAGGTTTAGGGCTGAAAACTGAGGATCTTCAAGGCTGAAAACTGAGGTCTTTTTGGGGCTGAATCTGCTACCTTTTTAGGGCTGGTTCTTGTTGGTTCTTCTTTGCTTGGAATCGCCAAGGCTGGGATCTGCAAGGGCTGAGATCTGCAAGCGCTGGTCATTCAAAACGCTAGCTGATGTTCTCATAAAAAACGCTAGGGGCTGTTGAGGTCAAAACGCTAGTTGCCTGTGAATCCTTCTGGCGATGAAGGTTGATGCAAAACGCTGGTGTCTGAACTTGCTGGCGATGAGTAGATCTTGAAAACGCTAGAGGATGGCTGATGCAGAAAACGCTAGCATGGGGGTTCTTGCTTGAAGGGGGAAACCGCCAAGGTTCTATTGAGAAGTTGCCTGCTGAGCTTGGCTCCTGTTGCCTCTTTTGCCATTTAGTGCTAACTTTGGTTTGCTTATATATTTTCTTACCCAAATTTCCCTACCTACTTTTGTTGAAAAATGCCAAAAATAGGTAAAATAGGCTAAATGCACTAGAAAATTCCCCTGATGGAATCTCATGGGAATATTGATGATCATGCTGTGTGCAACCAGAGGATATGCATCTATACTAAGTGACTGGGCATGCACGGTCTACGAATAGACTCACAAAAGTGCCAGATCACTTCTAATCTAGACT
Source organism: Adiantum capillus-veneris (assembly GCF_014529385.1). Taxonomy (NCBI): domain Eukaryota; kingdom Viridiplantae; phylum Streptophyta; class Polypodiopsida; order Polypodiales; family Pteridaceae; genus Adiantum; species Adiantum capillus-veneris. The sequence continues at coordinate 136,933,189 of NC_140932.1, forward strand.
GACTAGTGATCTAATCTAGATTGACTTGACTGACTGAACCCTGATCATGCTGTAGCTTGTCCACGGACACATAGGGTTGGATGTGTCACGTGACACGTGATCCCTTGCCGCATCTCCGGATGCAGGGGGAGTCAACTGATCCTTGCGTGAAGCCATAAGTGCCAGGGAAAAAAATTTTGGGATTGGATTTCCCGTAGAAGAGAAATCGGCCGTGCTCTGATACCACTGTAACAGACTTCGACACTCCAAGTCAAGAATCTACCACGACAGCCACTTCAAAACAGTTCACAGTTCACAATTGATTTACACTGGCCCGACCGAGTTCCGTGCCTAGAGATATTGGCCCCAGAGACTGGCACCCCTTTCGATATTTTTTTTGTATTAATCTGAGTTCAAAGTACAAGAGTGCGGTTGGGTCTCACTCTTAGACTCTACATCCAGATGCTCTGAGAAGTGAGAGATCAACTTCACTTATAAAGAATAACAAGGGATGCCAAAAGCAGAGCCCCAAAAGCTAAAAATTTAAAAGCCTTGATATATAAAGCAAGGACTCTTTCTTTCTCTCTCAAGCTTTAATAAAATAAAGCACAAATTTCAGCATTGTGTAGCCAGAAAAAAGCAGCCCATACTTTCGCAATTCTGGCCGCATTTTGCGGACGTCCGTACAACTGTCACGTGGCACTGTTTCCGCCAATTCCGGGCCTGCACGCCACGTCAACATCTGCTGAATTAGGGTTTGCAGATTGTTTAGGATTAGGGTTAGGGTTTCAAATTTTTAGGGTTAGGGTTTCTACAGATTAGGGTTAGGGTTTCAGCAGTCCGGCAGCCACGTCATAACTTTGTGACAATCTCACCTTCTAGACTTAGGGTATAGCATCCTTGCAACTCTCTTCCGACTCGGTTTCCAGAGTCCTCTTCCTGCAGAATAACTCTGCTTTCCTGCACATAAAGTCCTTCCCTTGGGAATTTCAACTTCCGAACCACATCTCGAGAGTCTACCACTCTCGGATCCGTGGATCTACTTCCCAAACTCGGATACGAAACCCTTGGGCTGATCTGGCTCTAGTTCCTCAGAGTGCTTTTCTCCTGTAGAGGCTCATGCCTTCCTTTGCTCCTACTCCCTCGTGAAGAGGTAGTACATCTGCAAACACACACAAACACGAGACAACAATTCGTATGGCGAATCCATAATTGATACCTCTCGCTCTTTGCGCGAGAAAAGCGACCTCCGTGCTTCGTAGTCTCGCGATCTCTTGCGTCTTTTGGCAGCAGAATCTCCTCTTGCTGGCGTTGGCTCCTCCTCCTCTGAGAGAGGGCGTGTGATGCTTTTATAGCTCCATGGACACGGCAAGAACAGCTGAGTGCTTATTGCCCGCGTAGAGATCGCGGCGGTTTTTTTTTTTTTTTTTTTTTTTTGCTCTTGTGCAAAAGAAAGAGAGAGAGATCGTTGGCTGGTTTTTTGCTGCTTTATTTTCTAGGTGGCTGCCCATTTATTAAGTGGGCAGCCGGTCTATTTAAAAATGGTCTGAATCTGCCCAAAAACTCAATAAAACCTTATAAGTTAAAAACAACGCTTTCACAGCACTTCCCAGGCGTCTCTGGATGCAATCACATGCACAATTGCAATGCAGACATAGACTTCCTCGCAGGAAAGCATTTGCCTTCCTGAAAAGCAACCTGCTTTCTTAGAAAGCAACTCTTTTCCCTCAAACTTTTGTTTGAACCCATCTTCGTTTAAGTGCTTGCTCTTCCTTGTGCACAATTCTAACACAGTTCGAAATTTCCTCCCGACTATGGATATTCCCTTTCCGATGCACCCATCACCCACCTTGTGACGCATCAAGAATACCCATCACCTAGTCTTTTCCTACCGAACTTACGGTACAATCTTCTTCGCGATTCTCTATGTCACCCATCCTATGACACGTCAGAGATGTTAGTTCCTACATGGTCGAATACTTCTTCTCGATGCTCCCTGTCACCCATCCGATGTGACGCATCGGAAGTACCCATTCCTGGTGGCCTTACAGATATTCCCTTTCACAGTGCTCCTCCCCCTTAAAATTCCAATAATTCGTTCAGAATTATTTTTCTATCAGATTAAGCCAATTTAGCAACAACACCAGTGCCATGTGGCAGCCTAGCGCATTTTAGAGAAATCCCAGCTACATACGACGCTTTCGATATTTTTGTGTTAGCCCCAAAACCGACGCTCATAAGTTCTTTTGGGTTTTTAATAAGAGGAAATAAAGCACTCATAAAACTATAAAAGCAAGGGACAAAAGCAAGGGACACAAGAAAAGAAAAGAAAAAAAACAACTAAATCACTTTACTTGCTATGAAACAAAACTAGATAAAACAAAACATTATTAACTTAAAAATGTTTCTAAAAAAGGCATGCGCAAAATAAGTTGACATGGCTTACTTGGCTAAAACTTAAAACAAGTACTCAACTTTAAACAAAAAAGAATAAGGAATCTTTAAAACTCAATCCTAGAAATCAAACTTCGCACAACTTCTAAAGGAAGAAATTTTTAAGTCCTACCTAATGCAAGCTAGATACAAAATCGAAAAATGAATACTACTACAAACCTACGAAGAAGAGGCTGCAAATAACCAAAGAAGTACAAAGATCCAAACTTGACAAAATGTGATCTCAACTTTGCTGCTTGTCTAGACAGGAAGAATAAGATTATCACCTTTCTCATGCATAGCTTGGACAACAGCTGTGACATTCCTACTCGTGTCGTCAGTGCCCAAGAGTAGGTACAGATTTGTATAGAGATCATTCAAAGCATTGTATAGAGTCATTCAGGCTTTGAACGTACTCTACAAAACCAACAAGCTGAGTTTCTATCACCCTCCGGAGGTGATGGGCATACTCAGCCATGATAAAGGCTAGCATTTTTCAAGCTAGAGTAAAATACTAGAAGCGCTAGAGATCAAAACAACAAACTAGTGTGTTACTAAGTCAAACAATAAGTGGGCTTTTAAGCTCCCCACTTTTATTGAATTTACTAATGATTATCTTGAACATTCCAAAGGAAAAAACATTAAGAATAAACTTACTACGATTCAAAAATGAACGAACGATTTTCGAGATTCTTTTAAATGAGTATCCTTTCTCAACGAGTAAAGAAATAAGATGGCACGATTGAACAACAAAAGCAGATTTACTAGGACAGCCTAGCATCTTTGTGAGCCTTTAAACAGGACCTGCAGCATGACTAGACACTTTAGCATAGTTGCATACCCTCTGATTGCACATAAGCACCGCCAATGTCTGCTAGGTGTAGACACTGAACAGACATATCATTAGTACACTGCTAGATGCCATAATATGCCTCCACCAAAGTCTGTTATATTAGTGCCTCCAAAACTGATAACTCAATCCAAGGGCAGTCGTGCATCATTTAAAATCTCATCTGTGACACCTCTAACCAATAAAAACAAGGACCTGTCTCTCAAAATACTACATGAAGAACACATCAACCCTAAGAGGCCCCGCACTCAAAGGATCCACTTGCCTACAGCAAAGAAATGAGCTGGCAGTCACATGGATAGAGCGACATATGAAGTAGAGGCATAAGAAGAAGAGTAATCAAAGCCCTCCTCCTGATATACTTGGGACTCTAGCAATCTCTTATAACCACTCAACCACAGCCACCGTTCTGTGTGGAACCTCTGACTGAACATCTTAAGGCTCCCTCCTTACACCCTCTGATCTGCATGTGCCTATGGCTGTACCATCATCAGCACCTCAGCCTGCTGGTCCAACCGCTCAAGAGAGACAGCTGCAGCTGAGGCTCCCTATTCACTTCATCACTGCCCAAGAAACGGTGCTAGTTTCTGTAGTGTTAGTTCATTTGAACTTACTCTATAGACCCAATAAACTGAGTTTTCATTACATTGCGGAGGTGATGGGCAAACTCAGCCATGATAAAGCACTAGCATTTGCCAAGAAAGAACAAAAGTGAAAAAACAGAACAAAAAATATTAACAATTGTGTCTCAATTCAAATTGACAGTTGACCGTACTTTTATAATTGGGTGAATCTCCACTGACAGAATATACCTTCCCCAACAAGCACATATGTGTAACGATAGAGTGAAGTTCAGCCACAACTTGCACAAAATTCTTCAAATATGAAATAAATTCAAGAATAACATACTGCTTTATGAGGAATTGGTGAAGGGCTTGCAAAATGGGGCATAACTCTACTGGCAGCACTGGCCTCTCTTCATCAGGGTGCATGACACTTAGGCTGGGCTGGCTCAGCAACTCAAAAAAGGCTTCTACAGCTGAAACACCCTGCAAAAAATCGCTGCATCAATTCTAGACCTACAGACTGAGCTTCCATACCTTGTTCAAAACCAAAAGGGCATAAGCAGTAAAGAATCCATTATGATTTTTTTGTACCTGAATCATTCCCTTCCCTTTTATATTAACTCCCATATCTGGTCTAAGCTCTCCCTTGGCAACCTTCTGCCCATACCATGCATTGCGACCTTTCAACAAAGTGACATATGTATCTGCCAGCAAGGGACCTGCTAGTTTCTCCGGTTCCTCAGACAACAAGTTTGTGATGAAAATCATCTCAGAAGTACAATGAGCAAAGTACACAGCTTTGCTGGTTGCACTTTCATTTGTCAAGGCTGCAACCATGCCTGAAAAACAGCCCTTCCCTTGTTAAAATCTCTACAGACTGATGCGAAGGCTTCTAGCTTGGTGAAGCAGAAATACAATGGTAATCACAAAAAGAGAACTCATATATGTGAGATACAAATACCTGACCTGGTCATGTAAGATCACACCTAAACAGCACAACTTGTTTACATGTGTGAGAATCAATGTTCCAGTATGCAAATGTATTGTGTGTCTGTGCTATCCTATAAATATTTGCACAAATCCGCATTATCTCTCTCATAATCTATGTGTGCTTACATAAGTGCTTCTATTTGCGTATGTGTCTGTTACATGTATGTCACATGAACACACATTCGTACATATGTATAAATATGCATACATAAACATCATGTCTATGTCTACAAGCGATTTATCTAGTATGCAAACACATCAGTCCATAAGTATGTGTGCGTTTGTGACTGTTATGTATATGCTTCTCATCGTGACTTTGCATACACAATGTGCTTGTATAACATGGGCTCTATTGTCGATATCTGTACACATCTGTCATATATACATATGCATAAAAGGTCTCTGCATGTCCAAACTGATGGTCTAATGTTGCCTGTATATGTAGTCCTTTACAATGTAAGAAAATTGCTCATTATCGAATTTTAGTATCCTTTTGATCATTATTGCTTGTGTTATAGGTAGGATGTTCTGATACACACACGAAAAGAACATGCACGTGGTTAAACTTACATATGAGAGCTTGCTAGCAGCCTCAGTTAGACTGTGTTTACATGTCTGTATCATTCTCATCTAGACAGACACTCGTTTGAATTTGTTCGTGCTCTACCAAAAACAAACATATGTATCTGTTAACTGTTTGCAAGTGCGTGTGTGTGATGGCAACATTCTTACATATTTTATACATACACATAATGAAACAAACATTTGTTCAGCAAAAGTATAATGTACATGTATATAAGATAAACTATAGTAAGTATTCTCACCTGCACCTATGGCATACACATTTTTAAGACCACCCATAACTTCATGTGTTACAAGGTCACTGTTGTCCCAAACAATGAAATGAGGCTGGCGTATGAACTTGGCTAGTGGTTTCCTCCATTCCTTTGAGCCACAAATGCGTGCATTTGCATACTCCTTGTTGTAAATCTCAGACGCAATGTTGGGTCCTCCAAGGTACAAGATGTTTTCCAAAGGAACATTTGCTGTTTGTAAATTACAAGGCAGCCATCTCAGACAGTTAAAAATCTCCTGAATGCAAGTACAATAAGCTCATCCACAAAACGTCAAGATCTTGAAAGGTACATTTGCAACACAGTACATGGTTAAAATATACATTCCAATCCATTTTTGAGCCAAATCTGTTCCTATAGTTTCACAGCACTTCTCATTATGAGTATATATGCACAGATGCATGCAAAACAAACATGCCACTCTGTAGAACATTTCAAAACTGGAGTCTGGAATATTTGGTAGAAAGGCACCATGCGCATGAAGTGAACTCTAACCAAGAAGGGTCCCAAATCAATTGCATCAAACTGAGAAGCAATGTAGGAGGTCAGAACCCTTACTGGCCTCATGAATCATTTGGGTAGGGGTCATGATGTGTGGAACTGGGGACAACGATGCTTCCACACCTTTTGATAGAGAGATGATGACAGGAACCGTACGCCTTTCCTTCCAATATCTACCAATTTCCTCAAAAATTGAACGTGTCTCAGTGGAGGGAAGTCCATTTACAACAATATCTGCATCCCACACAGCCTCTTGTAGATTGGTAACAACTTTAAGAGGGCAAAGAGGTGTATCAAGCATGTTGATGCAAAATCCATCTCGTAATATTTCATCAGCATAGAGTGTCCGATCCCCAAGCCGCCCTTCAACATACTTCAGGTAGGCACACTTGCCAATAAGCCGGCGCAAGACATCTTCCCGGCTATTAATGACCTCAAAAAGATGCTCAGCGGATGCACGATCAATGGATTTCCCTGCACGCCTCCATAGGCGCACTTGAATATCATCTCTCAAATGTCCATATGCATCCTGCAAGAGGGCAATAAAAACACTTCCCCAAGCTCCTGCACCTACCCCCACTATGCGAAGTGGATCTCCAGGTGTTTTGTGAAAAAGCTTTCGTAACTCGTCCAGCCTCTCTTCAACTGAGGACTGAGGGGCTTTGGATGCATTGGGCATCGTCGCATGGCCATTTTCCTGAGAGCTCATGGTGATCTACTTCGAAACACGTTAGACAGCCATCTCTCTCTCTCTCTCTCTCTCTCTCTCTCTCTCTCTCTCTCTCTCTCTCTGTGTGTGTACACACAGATGTCTTTCAGGTGGGTTTTCTGCGGTGGTCTGCCTTTCAGCAGCTAAAACACAGCCTTCCGCGGAGATCGGAGACCTTGGGCCAATGGAACTGCATGCTGCGAAAATGTCGAGAAATAGGCGGAGAGGACCAAGTGTCGCCATCTTATAGAACGCAAATTGTTGGTATCTGATAATAAAGACCCAAGTTCAATGTTTGGTCCCAGCTGCACCAAAGCACCAACAAATAGCATTTAAGAGAGAGGTGAGAGAGCCTGTGCACATGCATTGTTACGGCCGATCACTACAGGCAGTTTTTCCACCCGCCGGTTTAGGCCTCATTGTGCACATGCTGCGACGCTAGCTCCACGGTGGCTGCTCCATCGGCTTGCCACCGATCATCAGGCAGCACTCATGCAAGCCGACCATCACTTCCCCGGTCACCTGTTGTGAAATAAGCAGTCACAAGCTATGCTCTGGACACTGCATGCCGCGTGTTGGCTGTAGTTAGGAACTGCCTACTGAATGCGCAGCTGCAAGTCGGCAAAGGAAGCGATTGATGAGCGCAACACTACCCTTACTAAGTTTAGTGTGGCATCGCTTTGGCATCGTCTCAAACGGCTAGGGGAGAGGACTCACTTTCCGATGGAAGCGGTAGGAGAGCGGCGCACAAACGATACACTACTGTCCAAAAAAATGGTGGGAGCCATAAGAATCTCCACCGACTTCAGTCACTGCATGTGTGCACTCTAAGAGCAAAGGACCTCGCAACTAAAGAACACAGTGTCTTCAATGAAGGCCCAGTCATGGTATCCACGGCAGATGGTGCATGTGTGCACTCTAAGAGCAAAGGACCTTGCAACTAAAGAACACAGTGTCTTCAATGAAGGCCCAGTCATGGTATCCACAGCGAGGAACTACGCGTGCGAGATGCAAGGTAGACTCGGCCGTCGGATTTTAAATGGTTGTGTTCAAGTTTACCTTTTTTGTTCTAGTTTACTTTTTCTTGCACGGGTTTACTTTATAGAATTTTGTTTGGGCTTAGTTTACAACCAAATGCACGCGCCCACGTGGTTAGGTCGTTGGGCTTACACAGCCTAGGTGGCAGATTCGTGTCCGAGGGGGCGTTAGCCAGTGGGTTTTTGCTAGACGTTCATCATCCTCGAGATACGTGTGTGCGCCTACCCATCGTAGATCCCATGAAGCGATCTTCATTGAAGACCCCGTGTTCTTTAATCTAATGGGCCCTAGGGGATCAACGGCACAAATCTACACATAGATGTCAAAATAATCTCAATCGTAAATGTATCATTAAAACTAAAGCCGACCACAAACTAAATCTGAATAAAGGGGTAGCTTGTGTTTACTTAGGATATGTGGTTCTAAACACGAGCATGGATACACTACGTGCGACAATTTTGCAGGTGAAGTGGTTAGCCCAAGCGCTCGAGAATCTAGATTGTGGGGCCACACGTTCAAGTCCCCCAATGGGGGGGAGGGGGGGCTGCATCCATGCCTCGAGATCCCGCACAACTCCCCCAACTATCGAACTCCTCGTGTCCCCCTCTTAAATGTTATGTGTTACTTAGTGTTAAGGCTAGTTGCATTTCATGAGGGTCCCTCTCACTCGTGTTGTTGAGTGTATTCAGGTATCTCCACACACACATACATCTCGTATGGATTTTCTTTTTTTTTGACATCATTATATGAGACATATTCCACATGTGGAGAATATGAGTCTCTGGGATTGACACTAGCGCATGTTTCCCTAATTATGTGTCACGAAAGAGTCCCTAAGTACTGATCAAATTCATTTATTAGGCCATTTTGAGTATGTAGTATTAGGAACAATTTCAATGTGGCAAAAAATTGTTAGATATCGAGTACGACTTGGCAAGGTTACAAGTACTCGAGTATGACTTGGCAAGGTTACAAGTATTGTTAAACAAAATTAACGGATGTTTGTTTAAACATATAGCAAGGCTATGTTCTGTTAATGAAATTGTTTCATTATTGGTACCTAGATATAATTAGTTTTCCAATTCTATTATGGTTTCAAAGGTTTTAGCAAGGCTTTCAGGTAATCACGATGGGAAGTTTCTTTTTGTAGAGCTATTTACACATATTATTCCCTCCTCTTCCATGTGTGTTATGAGCATAATATCCACCATAAGCATTGTCAACTATAGTCATAAAAATACATATTTTAATCATTTTTTCTTATAGGCATGCACACTAGGTGTTATGGACCCTAGTGTTTAGCGAAGGTAGATTTGGAGCAACATGCAAATTCATGAAATTGATAGCTTATGAAGCATTCCACACCACATGTGTAGTAGCATGGCTCGGTAACATTCAAGCGTACTTATACGTCTTGAAACACCGAGAAAAGCATACTAAAATTGGAATAACATCAAATCAATAGATGCGTACCTAGAGATTTGAACGTAATATTCACTTACCCGTATTCAAATGGAGAGGAGCACGTCTCCTACCTGAAAAACAAACAGAATTGCACTGGGAAGTATGGGTGTTGCCCTCGCAATGCAACCCCTTTGGTTAAAATCTACATAGTCAAACCCTTTGGTAAGACCTTTTGTAGAAACTGCTCAACTAGCAGGTAACAGTAACCAACATAGTTAACCGTGTACGTAATGATTGAAATCAACTTGAAAAGTTGAATTTGTCTGCTACCGCGTGGTAGATTGCAGAATTCTTTCCTTGAAGTCTAATTGGGAGAGATCAAACTGTGATCCTCAATGCACATCAAACTGTGATCCTTAATGCCTATGGGGTGATGTAACAATCACCCGCCGGGTCTTACCCCAGAACAGTATGTCCATAGACACGTCGTAGTGCTATAGAGAGAGTAGGAAATCCACACAAGTGAACTGTCGAGCTCGTATGGACAGCCATGCTGGCGCAACTGATCGCTGCATCTAGACTTTCTTGTAGAGATCAGCGGTGAGTTGAAGATTATCAAAAACTCAACTTGAGTGTTGTATTGAAAACATGTAGTGCAAAAACAACACTCTAAACATTCGTAATGATAAGACTCTTGCTTGTCCATTAACGTCGATGTGTACTTCCTTGGGTATATTTTGACAACAATCACCCAAAGAATGCCAATAGTTGGGTCTTACCCTTATCCTGACATCGGCTCTTAGCCTGTTTGGCTCATAGCCCTTATGCAAAATAGTGTTCAATCAACGAACCGATGAAGAATAATTTGAGTAGCATCTTAGCCACGTGTTAGCTGAGAGTTAGAGCACCTTGGCTCAGGCTGACTCACGAGCAAAACATGTATCAAAAGCTTCATTTTCATTTTTCCCTTAGAGAGAGAGAGAGAGAGAGAGAGAGAGAGAGAGAAGAAGAAGAAGAGCATGCTGGGCTGAGAAACTTTCCTTAAGTTTTAGAGTGTGCACCCAAGCTGTGTGCTCTTACGCATCTTATGCCCGACTTGCAGCTTATTGTATAAGCATTCCACAATTGTCCGGTATGAGTTGCTCATTGAGAGAGGTATCACATCTTGACCTACCTTCCTTGTAGGGGTCATGATTGTATGAAAATGACTTAGCATTGTCACGTTGCCTGTGAAATAAGTGTTGTTACGTTCCCTAATTTGCTAGTTTCCCAAACTTGTGTGCTAATGCCCTTGACTCCATGTCATTGGGCAGTACCTTGGCACAAGGGAGAAGCCTTGCTTCATGTAAAATTGCCAAAGCACTTTGCTTTGCACAATGACAGTCATTGCCAAGCAAAGTGTAAACATGGAAAAAATAAGAAAAACTTAAACTTGGCTAACCTGGTAGTTGTTGCTGCAACTTGTTGTCATGAGATTCCAAAGGGCCATGCGAGAGAAACTTGTCGCATATAGAAATACGCCCTCTTCTATCATATACATCCGTCTGTAAACAGTTTGCTAAAGCCTTCCCAAGTTTGTATGCTCATAGCATATGCCAAACGTGGTGAGTCACTATGCAAGATGCATAAATAGAAGCCTTGCTTCACCTAAATCGGGTAGTGCTAATAGCCAACTGATGTGGCTGCCAATAGCATGACAAAAATAATCGACCTTGTCGAGCAATTTCAAGTGAAATTAACCAGTATTGTGTGGCAAGCATCCTATGTCGGCTTGTAGAAACAGTGACAAGGAGTCGGCCATGCCGAGCAACTTGCTGTCCTCAACAAACCCAGTAATAGGCCATGCATGTCATGGCCAATAAATGCTATTAGCAGTTGATGATATAGCAAAAAGAGTCGACCTTGTCGAGCATGCATAAAAAATTGACCGTATCAAATTATAAACGTAATGGAAAAGCAATAAAACACGTGCAGGTGATGCATCTCGTACCTGCTTGGCATTATGAATGATAGCCGTGATCATTCATTCCATTGCATACGAGAGTTACGAAGCACATGCGCAATAAGTACTCCACTTCATGTTGTCAAGGGCCTTGCCCATTTCACAACCAATGTGGTATCATGTGAAAATTGTAATGCCCTTACCTGCCAGGTTTGATTGCCATTGTTCATGACAATCACCACCCCTAGCATTAGTGTCTGCATCACCACATAGTGTGGTTAAATGTTGTATAGGTAGAGAATCCTTGCTTCTTTGCAAGCCCAAACTCAGGGATCTTGCCAGACGCCTAGAAATCGGCCATGTCGATCAGCGATCCAACCATGCAAAACAACTTGGCACGCATGAGCCAAATTAGCCACCGGCCTTGCCGTTGCATCAAAGATGAAGCTTGGAAATTCGATATGTATAAGTCTGCAAAATAGCATCACATAGGGATGAAGAAAATCCTTGGAAGTACAAAAAGACCAACCTGATGAGTATGGCGTTTGTCCGTGTACGCGGCAAACATATCCGCCACTCGATCAACAATATCGTCTTTGCCTAGGAGCTTTGCCCCTTCGCCAAGCCGAACAACAGTCCTTGTCTGACGAGCATGTTTGGTCAAGTTACTCTGTCGGATGCCCCTCAACAATTTTGCTTTGCGATGCATGTAGTCCATGGTCATCGTGCATGATTGCGCAAGACTCAAGCGCTGCCTATCTGTGAATGTGTTTTGATTTTGTTGAGATTGCAGAATTCGGCAATATGGTGCATTGACAGTCATGGGGGAGCGGTTAAGGAGAGGATGGGGGCCAACCGTGGGCACCCCTCCTTAACTATTGTAATCAAGGGCCTTGCCCTACTGTGGGCGGCCAAAACTGGGATGGCCGGAAAAAAAAAAACATCAAGGTTGGCTATGGCGGCAGAGGCCGCGATGACGAGCAAGAGGGAGAGCGAGAGTTCGAACACAGCTGCTCCACGGCGTCCGCCTGTGCGACGGATTGTTCTCAGCACGGCGCCGCGACCCGGACGAGCTCATGAAATCCCCGCTGCGCGCAGATCGATTCCGACCCTCCCCTGTGTAAGGGTGCTTACCCGCGCTCCGTCGATTCCGACCCTTCCCCTGTGTAAGGATGCTTACCCGCGCTCCTTCTCGGTCATGCAAGCTTGAGCCCCTATGGAAGGGGCAGCTCCTGCGGCCCTACCCTCTTCCTTCTTCCAAGGGACCCTGCCCACGCCATGGCAGGCAAGCTCGATGCCACAAGAGAGAGAGAGAGAGAGAGAGAGAGAGAGAGAGAGAGAGAGAGAGAGAGAGAGAGAGAGAGGAGAGAGAGAGAGAGAGAGAGAGAGAGAGAGAGAGAGAGAGAGAGAGAGAGAGAGAGAGAGAGAGAGAGAGAGAGAGAGAGAGAGAGAGAGAGAGAGAGAGAAGCATGCCCTAAGCCATGCCGAATATGAAGCAAGCCCCTTCAGCCCCTTCTCCTTCCCTCCTCAATGGCCTTCCTCTCCCCTGGCTCTGATACCAATATAAGAAACTAGGCAACTAGGCTCTCTGGATCCTCCTCCCAACCTCCCTTTATAGGTGGGCTCCTAGCCCCTTGCCCTAGCCGGATCCCCTATCCACAATGCCTAGCCCGGCCCTTGGCCGTAGTCCTTGCCTAGCCTAGTCCTTAGGGTACAGGACCCATGTCCTGACATTAGTGATAAAAGTCCTTTGACCTTAGGCAAGCTAGGGCTGAGCTTGAGGTGGGAACCCGACCTAATCTTGAGGTGCTTGTCGTGCTTGAGGACTAAGGTGCTTGTTGTGCTTGATGACTAAGGTGCTTGAAGTGCTTGTCGTGCTTGATGGCTAAGGTGCTTGTCGTGCTTGATGACTAAGGTGCTTGAGGTGCTTGTCATGCTTAATGAGGAAGGTGCTTGAGAAGCTTCCCATGCATGAGGGGTAAGGTGCTTGAGTCAAAAACAGAACCTACAAAGGAGGGGGAAATCCCCAAAGTTAGGGGAATCTTTGACTTAACCTCCCACTCACCCAAAGGGCACCCCTTTTATAAAGGGACACATGGAACACATGTCAGACTCTCCCTATGGTTAGCCACATGGTGTGCTTGAATGCTATTGGTTGGGCTAAAGAGGGGGTCCAATGAGCTTATAGTTCCATCCAACAAATATCTATATATTTTCAAGCTCTCTCTCTCTAAGAGGTAAGGAGGACACTTGTCCAAAGACTACCCATGTACTTTAAATGCATGCTGCATGTGTGGCTAGGGTGAGAGGGGTCCAATGAGCTTGAGGCATGAGAAAAAGGTAGAAATCGCCCCAAGCAAGCAAGGGGTGTGCTAGGGGGGTATACACCACACACACACACACACTCTCTCTAATTTTGTGGATTTATTCTCACTTGGTGAAAGTAGAGGAACTCCACCTCCTTCTCCAAGCTTGTGAGAAGTGAGAGCCTACACCAACACTCTTGGCTATGGAATGCAAATCCAACCAAGAGCCATGCTTCAATGCTTAAGCTTGCCATCTTCTCCATCTTCATTACTATGCTATTAGGTATGCTAGCAAGAAGAGTGATGATAAGTGAGAAACTATTTCTTTCTCCTATGAAATGTTTCTTCTTCCTCTTCCCTACCCTCATTCCCCGCTAGCTCTCTCCACCTTTGAAGGTGTTTGAGGCCTTGGGACTGAGGCTTGGAATAGTTAATGCTTTCCACAAAGTTTATGTTATGCTTGTGATGCATGAAGCTTTCCATCTTCATTGCAACACCTAGGTCACAAGGAACACAAAGATTGTATTGTACCAAGTCTCTCTTAATGGGAGAAAGTGTTAATTATATTAGGGTAAGTGGGACTGGGATCTATTATCGGTTTTGTTGAGCCCACTATGTGGGATATGGTGCACACCTCCTCGGGAGCTTTGGTCTTAATAATGGAGTCTTTTTAGACTTGCCTACGGCTTTACCATTATTGAGCCATAATAAGTTTGAAAGGAGCTATCCCTTGGCAACTCTGCTATGCTAGACCCACTCCACTTCTCTCTATAATTAACCAATTCGAGCCGTGGGTGTAGATACTTAAGTGCCTATTTTCAAAGGCTAAGAGGAGTAGCAACTAAGGTTTTGAATTGCCAAAGCATACACTAAGTAAAATCATAAGTTTAATTAACATGGCTGACAATAACCAAGAGAGTAGAATGAACATTTATAACTTTGATTTTTCACATGAAGATGCTAATGATGATGCCTCCATGTTTGTTAATCATCTTGTTACTAGGTTGCAACAAGCTATGGGTAACCCCGCCTTGCAAGCCGAAGTTACTCAACAACTTCGTGCTTATGGGATTTCCTTTCCTCTCCAAGAGGAGAGAGAGCTTAAGAGGCCTCCTGATGAGACCCCGAAAAGAAAACTCTCTCCCATACGAGAGGAGGAATCCAAAGAACAAGAAAATAATGAATCCCTAAGTTCCTCCAAAGATGTGGCTCCACGAAGACGGCGGACTATACAATCGCCAACTCCTCCCAAGAGGAAACGGTCAACCCATGGTCCTTCTCCTCATCACTCAAAAAGGGAAGAGAGGAAATTAAAGGGAAGAGAGGAAAAAAGGAAGAAAAGGACAAGAAAGAGGCCACCCTCTTCTCCTTCTTCTTCACCTTCCTCCTCTTCCGATGAAAGCAATAATTATTCTCCTAGATAATACAAGAGGGGAGGACATCGCAAATCTTATCCTGCATGGCGAAGGTCACAAAAGCTCAAGAAGTTCAAAGAGGGAGGAAAGAGTATCTCTTTTCTCACCTATGATGACACATTTGGTGCTACTGACAAAGTATTGGCCTTCATCCAACAATTTGATGTGGCCTTTGGAGACGAGGGCTTCACGGAGTCCTCTAAGCTAGGTCATGTAGCTATGCACTTCCAAAAATCAGCTTGTCAATGGTGGGCTAGCCGTAATGGCAATGGCAAAGCCCCAAAGACATGGAAAAGTCTACGAGTTTCCATCATGAAGCAATTCCTTGCAAACAATTCAATGGACAAAGTGCTTATCGAATGGCGGAGTTAGAAGCTTCTCTCTCATGAGTCTATCCACAAATATGTGGACAAGTTTTGGGATTTATATCTCAAGGCTACTGTCTTTCAAAAGATAGACTTTGCTGAGCAAAAGCAACAATTATGTGCGGGATTACCCAAAGAGATGGCTGAGTATGTCAACTCTCAACGGCCTGGTTCTATCATTGAAGTAATCCACCACACCATGGTTGCTTCGCGTATCAATTTTCAACAAGGGGCTAGACGGAATGTCAAGCCCATGGAAAATAAAGACAAAAGTGATGCAAAGGAAAAAACTAATGCCCAAAATTCTTCCAAAGGCCATTCCAACAACAACAACAACAATTGGTTCAAAGAGAAAGGAGTTTACAAAGGTAAAATAAACTCTCTCCTGAAGAGCTTGAAACTTTTTGCAAGGATCACAAATGTTTTAATTGTGGGGAGCAAAGACACGGTTATCGTTCTTGCCCCAAAAGAAATGCTCGCAATGAGACTCCTAGAGCTTCCACTATCAAAGCTCCAAAAAAGGATGCTCATTTGCAAAGGATCACCTCTCTCCTATGCTTGGGGAAAGGTAAGGGAGCATGATGCATTTATTTTGTTTGACCCTGTTTCAGCTCACAACTTCATATCCACGGAGTTGACCACCAAGCTAGGCATACAAGCCCACAAGATGGGAGATACATTGAAATTCGATGGAGCTATCAAGGGACAAGACCTCTCACTTACTCCCTTAATTGGAAAATCGAGGTTTCATGTCCAAAGCTATGTGGACAAAGAGGATTTCTTCATCTCACCTCTCAAACATGAGGATGTTATTGTTGGTTTAACCGCATGGCTTCCAACATAAAGTTCTCTGAAAGGAGAATCTACTTCACCTACAAGGAAAAGAGCATGTACATAGATGCTAATGAGTTGGGAAACACCATATCCTTGCAATAAAGGGAATCAAGAGGAATTAGAGTTGTCTAATTTCCTAAATGTATTCCAAGATGTTTTCATTAATGACATCCCTAGTGAGTTACCTCTAAAATGAGGGATGATGACCATGCAATTGAGCTCCTACCAGGAAGCTCGTCGCCTAACAAGCCTCCTTATCGAGTTTCACAAGCTCAACAAGAGGAGATCATGAGGCAAGTGCATGAATTGGTGGAAAAAGGGATGGTGAGGTCTAGCTCCTCTCCATTTTGTTCACCATTACTTTTAGTGCAAAAGAAAGATGACACATATCACATGTATGTCGACTATAGATCTAGAAATAAGATCACTATCAAAAATAGATTTCCCATGATGCGGGTAGAAGATCTATTTGATAAGTTATAAGTTTAACCTAACAAATGCTCCAAACACATTCAAACTCATGGTCGACAAAAATCTTCAGGCCATTCAAATTCTCTTGAGGAGTACAAGCTACACCTCCAGGTAATCTTTCAAGTTGTGAGAGAGAATAAGCTTTTCATTAATCAAAAGAAAAGTGAAATTCTTCTACAAGCGATTCAATATTTAGGTCACATTATCTCTAAAGATGTCACCCATATGGATCCAACAAAGTTAGAGATAATAAAAGGATGGCCTAATCCGAGGAATCTGTTACCATATACATGTGGTAGTGATGTGTGTGAACACACTAGGACCGCCGGGGCATTTTTTCCCTCTTTAGGAGGTTTTTCCCCCCGTGCATTGTATATACGCCCATCACTCTAGGGCTATCAATCTTTCCATTGCACACTAAGTAACACACTCTCTATTGTGTGCCTTGAGCTTCCTTCGTCTTCTCCAAGCTGTGTGCGTTTCTCTACAACCCTAATTCCAACAATTGGTATCGGAGCAGGTCACGTCCTCCTGGGCTTAGTCGCTAGCTGCTCCAGCACACGCCTGCTCACTTTCTCCGATTTCAGTGAGCTTTGGTGAGCGTTCGCAAGTCGACAAAATTTTTGATTTGGGCGGCCTCCGTTTCCACTGCAGGCAGTACTGCACAGGCTATTTTGTCATTTTGTGTAGAATTTCTGTCAGTGCCGTTTTTTGCATAACAGGTGCCTTATAGTCTTCTACGGTTTGTGCTATATAGCATAGGTTGTTCCCGCTCCTTTTCTCCTATTTTCGGGCAGTTTTCACATCAGGTGCAACATTTACCATGGCTGACAACAACAACACAGATGTGTTCAATATGTTTGCTGTTGAGGACAGGTTGGATGGGGACAACTACCCTATGTGGGCTTATATGATGCAACATGTTCTTGTGTCAAAGGGTGCCTGGAACATTGTGCAGGGCATTGATGTACGTCCTGGTTTTGAGAATGTAGGCGATGTTGAGGATGTTGCAGGTCTTGCTGCAAGGATTGCAGCTGTTAGAGTTGTTTTGCCTACGGTAGAACAAGCTCGTTGGGATGTTAAGGATGCGCAGGCTCATGCATTGATTGCATTGTCTGTGAAGCGCACCATTGTTCCTCACATCCGTTTAGCAAAATCTGCAAAACAGGCTTGGGATATTCTAGCAGGTCTTTATGCAAGCCGCAATGAGGCTAAAATTGCTTTGCTGCGTAAAGAGCTGGAGTCGAAGATTATGCATGAGGAAGATGATATGGACACTTTCCTTGCTAGTGTCAAGGATATCAATGAGCAACTCATTTCTGCAGGTGAAGTCATTTCGGACAGTTCCCTTGTGCAGACTGTTCTTGATGCCTTACCAGATTCCTACCAGACTTTTGCTAGTACTTGGAGACTGATGACCCAAGGAAATCCTGAAGTTGTCAAGTTTGATGCATTATGCACATTGCTGTTGCAAGAGTCACTTTCTAGAAAAAACAGGACTAGGCAGCGTGCAGTTGAACAGGCTTTTATTGCTTCTCAAAGAAAGGGTGGTAGCAGTAATGCAGCCACTTCTTATGGTTCTACTGCGAGTGGCAAAAATTCTGTTCCTAATGTTTCTGCTGGCAGCACTTCGTCTGGCAATTCTGGTGATAAGGGCAAAAAGAAGATGCGTTGCCATTATTGTAAAGCCAATGATCACTTGATCAAGTCGTGTCCTAAGTTGAAGGCCAAAGAGGCTAAGAAGAAAGAGGGTGGTTCCACTGCAAATGCTGGTTCCACTACAAATGCAGCCATTATTGAGTTGTTGCTGATGTTGATGCAGAATGGGCGTTTAGCGCAGAGTGCACTTACAATCCTGCTGTCCATGATGCATGCTTGTCAGTTGCTACAGATTCACATGTGTCGTATTTCGACAGTGGTGCTACAAAGCACATTACCTCACATTGTGAATTGTTTACCTCTCTCGAGTCTGTGCCTATTGGGAATTCAGTCACTTGTGCCAACAACGCCTCTTATCCAGTTCAGGGAGTTGGAAATATTGTGCTCACTGCTGCTAATGGCAGTTCCTTTACACTTGTTGATGCACTTTATGTACCTGGGATCAAGAAGAATCTCTTGTCTGTATCCGCACTTGCTAGACCTGGACTTGTAGTCAAATTTGTGGATGACAGATGTACAGTTCATGATCTCAGTTTTGGTGATGAAATTGTTGCATCTGGCCTTTTGTGCCATGGGATGTATAAGCTCACTTTGTATGACAAGTGTGGACAAAATTTTGCAAATGCTGTTGTAGATTCAAGGGCTATTTCAGATGCAAAACTTTGGCATGCACGTTTTGGTCATCTGAATTTTGCCAGTTTGCTGCGTTTACAGAAATCTGATATGGTTGCTTCTTTGCCGCCTCTTGAAGCACCTATCAAACATGTTTGTGAAGGCTGTATTTTGGGTAAGATGCAGCATTCTAAATTTCTGAAGGATGGTTCAGTTCGGGCCACATGCAGGTTGCAGCTTGTACATAATGATGTTTGTGGGCCCATGCAAACTCCGTCCTTGGGCAATTACCTATACTTCGTGACTTTCATAGATGATTACTCCAGGCATGCATGGGTATTTCTGCTTAAAGCGAAGTCTGAAGTTTTTATGTGCTTCAAACAATTTCTGGCTATGGCTGAAAATGTCTCGAAATGTACTATGGGCACCCTCCGTTCCGATCGAGGGGGGGAGTATATGTCTCATGAATTTAATGCATTTCTGGCTAGTCGTGGGATAAAACACCAATGTACAGTGCCTTATACACCTCAGCAAAATGGTGTTGCTGAGAGCAGGTCACTGACGGAAATGGCACGATGTATGGTCAAAAGTCAAGCTTTCTCGCATTCTTTTGGGCTTGAGGCCATTATGTGTGCCACTTATGTACTTAACAGGTGTCCTACGAAAGCTTTGCAGTCTATTACTCCATATGAAGCATGGCATGATAGAAAACCTTCTATTGAGCACATGCGTGTTTTTGGCTGTTTGGCATATGCTTCGGTGCCACAAGTGCAGCACAAAAAATTGGATGATAAGGCTGTCAAATGTATTTTTGTTGGTTATAGTGCTGATAGCAAAGGTTACAGGTTGTATCATCTGCAAACAAAACGTATTCTGGTTTCTCGGGATGTAGTGTTTGTCGAAGATTCTGTTCAGCCCTTCCTGTCATGTACTAGAGACAGTAATGTAAGCTCACAGGAAATTTATGACACTTTGTTGCCTCTTTTCAGTGGTGGAAATACGAATGTAAGTTCCAATGAGGCAAATGTACAGCCTATGGGGGTTTCTGAAAATGTTCTAGATCAGTCTATTACTGATGTAGATATACATGATGTACTTGATGAGGAAAGGGCTGAAAATGAGCAGGCTAGAGGTATGCCAAAATGGCTGGTGCACACTTTGCGTGACAGTAAATTGGATGCACCTTTGTCTAGTCTACTCGTTCAGGCTCTCGCCATGCATCTTATGCATCAGATTGTTATGCTTTGGCTGTGTCTAGCTTACATGATGTTGAGGAGCCTCTGACTTTTGATGAAGCACAAAATTCAGAAAATTGGATGGCTGCCATGCAATCAGAATATGATGCACTTATAGAAAATGACACATGGACTTTATGTGATTTGCCTCCTGGCAAAAAGACCATTGATACGAAGTGGGTTTACAAGTTAAAATGCAAGCTGAATGGTGAGATCGATCGCCATAAGGCTCGACTTGTTGCAAAGGGTTATGCACATCAAAAAGGCATATATTATGAAGAGACTTTTGCTCCCACTTGTCGTATGACTACTGTGCGTTTTCTATGTGCATTGGCAGCTCATTTTGGTTGGGATGTACATCAATCAGACATTGTTACTGCTTTCTTGAATGGTGACATATTTGAGGAAGTTTATGTAACGCAGCCTCGCGGTTTTTTCATAAAAGGACAAGAGGACAAAGTGTGCAAATGTAACAAGGCTTTGTATGGGTTGAAGCAATCTCCTCGTGCTTGGTATGAGAAAACTGACACTCATTTGGTCAAACAAGGCTTTCGTAATAGTCCAACAGAAAGCACATTGTATGTAAAGCGTGAGGGTGATGTACTTCTCATTGTGGTTCTTTATGTTGATGATTTGCTGATCACTGGACCAAATGAGAGACATATTGCTGAATTTAAGGCTGATTTGAATGCTACTTTCAAGATGAAAGATTTGGGGCTGTTGCATTATTATTTGGGTATACAGTTTAAGCAGTGGGATGGTGGTATTGCCTTGTGTCAGAAAAGTTACATAGAGACATTGCTATGTAAATTTGGACTTGAGGATTGCAAACCTATTGCCACTCCCATGGAAACAGGTTTGAAGTTGAGTCTACATGATGCTGGTGATCCTGCTGATGTCACTCTTTACCAAACTGCTGTTGGCTGCCTCATTTATGTATGCAACACGAGGCCAGATATTCAGTTTGTAGTCTCATAGGTCAGCAGATTTATGCATAGCCCAGGGTCTAAGCATTGGCAAGATGTCAAGAGGATTTTTCGATACCTTAGTGGCACTTTACATCTTGGCTTGTTTTATACCAAGGGGGGATCATTGCCGCCAGACTTACATGCTTTTTCAGACTCAGATTGGGCTGGTTGTTTTGACACGCGAGTGTCCACAAGTGGTTTTTGTTTCATGCTTGGCAGTTCATGTATATCATGGTTGAGCAAGAAGCAACCTACTGTGGCCACTTCGAGTTGTGAGGCTGAGTACAGGGCAGTCTTCACAGCTACGATTGAGTGTGTATGGCTCAGACGCCTTATGGCTGATTTGGGTGTTGGACAGGACACTGCCAACACTATCTACACTGACAGTCAGAGCGCATTGGTAGTTGCGAGGAACCCAGTTTTTCATGCTCGAACAAAGCACATTGAGGTGCATTACCACTATGTCAGGGAGAGGCTCTCAGCAGGAGAGATCAACTTGGCTTATGTGCCAACACAGGACAACCTTGCAGATCTTTTCACAAAGGCATTGTCTCATGAGAAGCTTGAAGCTTTCCACAAAGCTTTGGGCTTACTCCCCTTTGTGGACCGATCCTGTCCTCAGGGCATGGCACTTCCCTTTACTCATGTTCCAGCTCTCGTTCACCGCATCACTCCAGGGGGGATTTGTTACCATATACATGTGGTAGTGATGTGTGTGAACACACTAGGACTGCCGGGGCATTTTTTCCCTCTTTAGGAGGTTTTTCCCCCTGTGCATTGTATATACGCCATCACTCTAGGGCTATCAATCTTTCCATTGCACACTAAGTAACACACTCTCTATTGTGTGCCTTGAGCTTCCTTCGTCTTCTCCAAGCTGTGTGCGTTTCTCTGCAACCCTAATTCCAACAGAATCTAAGGCCCAGTACATAATGTTAAGTTTTCATGGACTACAAAAGTGTAGGAAGCTTTTGAGAAGCTTATCTCTCAATGTGTGCTCACAATACTAGATCTCTTAAAGCTATTTGAGGTCTAATGTGATGCTTGTGGTGATTGCCTTGGAGCTATTTTGCTTCAAGAAGGGCATGCCATAGCATATGAGAGTCAAAGACTCAACTCCGATAAGTGAGTATTGGGAAAATATGAAAAAAGAGCTACTAGCTGTTCTATATGCCCTAAACACATGGAAACACTATCTCTTGGGGACTCCATTCATCGTATGAATGGATCACAAGCCTCAAGAACTTCATGACGCAAATCAAGCTCTCCGAAAAAAAGATGAGAAGGGAAAATTTTCTTTTGCAATTTAAATTTCATATTGCTCACATTGATGGCAAGCACAATCAAGTGGTCAATGCACTTTCATGGTGACCAAGGGTAAATGTGATGTCTATAGCAACTCACAATGATCTATCTTTTATGATAGATGAGTATGCTACTAACTGAGACTTTAAGTACGTAATTACAACCTTTACAATAGGGAAGAAAAAAAGAACCATTCACCTTGAAGGATGGTTATCTTCCAAACGGCAATAGGCTATGTGTTAATCATCCATACAATAAGAAAGTCGTGTATGAATCCCATACTTCTCCTTATGCGGGGAAAAGAGGGATTCCATAGTCTACTCTTCAAGAAGTAGAAATGTATATCTGTTGGTCTACCATGAAAAGTAAACACACAAGAGTATGTTTCAAAATGCGGGGTATACCAAAAGTTGAAATTTGATCGAGGGAAGCAACTTGGATTGTTTCAGTCGAAAGGCTTAACAAGAAAACACACTGTATACCTGTCAAAAAGACTATTAAGGCACATCAAATGGCAACCCTCTTCAGATCTCAAATTTTCAAGCATGATGGCTTTCCAACATCCATAGTGTCGGACAAAGATCCTAGAATGACCAGTAATTTCTAGAAGGGTCTCTTTGAGAATTTAGGAAATAGATTAAATTTCTCTTTTGGCCTATCATCCACAAACAGATGACCAAAGTGAAATAACTAATCTAACGATTCTTGATCTACTAAAAGCCTATGTCATGGAAGTAGATCAACATTCTCAATGAGAGAAAAACCTACCTCTTATAGAGTATGCGTACAACGACATTGTACATACTTCTATGAGATAAGCACCTTTCGAGGTTAAAGAGGGAAGATCCAGAAGTCCCTTACTACTTAAAGTACATGGGAAGATCTTCCCTACTGATGAATATAGCCGAGACTCACAAGAATATTCTCCAAAGATTAAAGAGGTTAAATCCATCTCAAAGCAAAGGCAAAAAGGGTTGATGCTAATAAGCACAGAAGAGCCTTATCTTTTAAGAAAAATGATTGGGTCTTGCTAAAGTTTCTCAAGGCTTGTCTAAAGCATACTACGGGCAAGAATCCTTCGGGTCACCAAGAGTATTATGCTAAACTAGCAAAAAGATACGATGGTCCTTCTTAAATTCTTAAGACAATCAATGAGATGGCTTATCAATTAAAGTTGCCCAACCATTGGCTAATGCACCATGTTTTCTACGAGAGCCTACGTAAGCCTTACAAAGAAGCACCATCAAAAGAAGCAATAGTTGCAGACCTTCCGGAAATCAAAGATTAGGAAGAAGTACTTCAATTTGAGTCCATCCTATGACATGAAGACAAGGTATTAAGAGACAATAATATTATCTGACGATATCCTATTAAGTTAAAGAATTATCCTTTAAAGATGCTAAATGGATGCAAGGAACCTGGCTTAAGGATAATATGAACCTTGTCAATGCTTACAATGCTGCACTAGAGTAAGCATATGAAAATGCATTTTAAATGAAAAATGTTTTATCTTATAAGACTAGTTCTCTTTTTTATTGTGCACATATTTAAATAGTATGCATGTTTAAAATCATATTTGTGGTGACGAAGTCTCCAAACACCAAGTAGAACTTGTCACTCTACTTTGGAAGTATGATATGGACTAAAGAGCAGTCATGCTTGCGGCAGCTACGTCTCCCAAGCACCAAATGGATTAGTTATCCATCTTGGAATGATGTTGTAGGGTAAAAAGGGATCCTCTACCCGCTAAGAAACATGGATTGTGTTAGGAAATAAGACGTAGCTTAGTAGATAATTGAGTAGCTTACTTAATGGGAAGACAGAAATTTTCACACACGAGAGATTATCAAGTAGAGAGAGAGAGAGAGAGCACGATATACGTGGTTCACCCAATGTGGGATACATCCACGGGAAAGCAGCCACTCAATGACTTAAGTACTTCAAACAAGAAGTAGATTACAAAGGGATTATACCCTTAATAGAGCTCCCGCCTTGCTTCACTCTCACCACCTCACACCCACCTTGTTGCATCAACTTCACACTATCAAATGTGTGTAGAAACGGCCTCCTTTTATAGTCCAAAAGGGTTCCCTCTCTCATGAGAGGCAGCCATGTGTAGACGCCCTTGTGTAGATAAGTCCAAATCGGACCCTCCAATCCGCCCATGTGTGGCCGCCTTTGAGAAGACAAGTCCGCTTTTGAATTCGGCCACCGGCCCCACCGCCCATTGACTTCCGACCACCGGCCAATCGGCCAACCGACTGATCGTTTTTCGACCACTTTTCGGCCGCCGTCCGGCCATAATATTCCAATGAAAAGGAATATTTTGATGGAAATTTGGTTTCCAGCGAGTGATTTAGGTTTCCGGCGATGTGATTTTTCTTCATGCACGATGGCTTCTTCTCATAATGGGGGCCTTACAAAAATGTGCATTTTTACCACAAAAAATTACAAGAGGTTAATCAAGCTCCATTCTTAACAGATTAATGACTAAGCTTTATCTTCTCTACCTCATAGTCGAGGACGACTATGATTTCAAGAGAGAGGTGATGTCATAAAATCTAATAACTAGCTAACCCTGTAACATTTAATGGCCTAAGAACTTGTGTGTGGCGGAAATTAGCATGAACATAGTGGGCATTTCATTAGAATAGATTCCTAATGAGAATTACAAGAGTGCTTGGGTGGAGAGAGCAACAAAAAGCATAACACCTAGTTAGATAGCATGAACAATACTTTCAAAAGAGAGAGAAATTAAGCTATTGACAACAATTGAGGACCGGATTTTCATGGAGCTGGTCCCCCCTCCAAAAGGATTTGTATTATGGTTTCTCCCATCAAGAGAGACATTGTACAATACAATTCTTTGTGTTCCTTCAAGACTAGCTAGTGCAATGAAGATGAAAGCTTCATGCACTAAGCAAAACACTTAGCAAACACAACATCAATTATCCCCGGTCTCAGACCCAAGACCTCACACACCTTCGAAGATGGTGAGAGCTAGTAGGGTATGAGAGTAGATTGAGAGGAAGAAGGAGTATCTTACGAGAAAGATATACATCTCCTCACATAATCACTCATATTAGCATAGCTTAGCTTAGTAATTAGCATGGTAGAGGAGATGAGCATGCATTGAAGCTTGGCTCTTGGTTGGATTTGCATCCACATGCCAAGAGTGTGTCGATGTAGGCTTCTATCTCACAAGCTTGGAGTAGGTGATGAGCTCTCCATTAAAGCTTGGGAAGAGATAGTCTTTTTCTTGCTTCTCACATAGACTGTGTGAGAGTGTGTGTGTGATAATGCCTTGCAAAAATCAGCCCCCTCTCTCTCTTGGGCAAGCCCTCTTGCTATTTGCTCTTGCTCCACCCTCATTGGATCTCCCCAGGCCTAGCCAATGGTCATTAAGCAGTATAAGTGATAGCTTTCTGACATGTGTCCCCCTTTCCCCTTTTGTGAGAGCTTTAGGTAATTTAATAATTCAACTAAACTCTCATTGGACCCCTTTGCCTCCTGGCCAATAGGAATCAGGCAAGCCATTGGGTTGCTGAATGCTCATTGGACCCCTTGGGAGACTGTCCAATAGTCTTCTAGAGGACTTAATTCTCATTGGTTCTTTTATTAAGTGTTTTTAAATTAATTAAACTAGATTTACTCTAGCCTAATTCTCATTGGTCCACCTGCAAGACCATCCAATAGAAATTGGGTACACCTTGTGGGCATCTGGGCTAGGGAGCTTACATGTGTCCCTCATTCCCTTTGTGTAAAGGGAGCTCGTGTGTGTGTGTGTGTGTGTGGCTTTCTCTCTCATCCCCTACATGCAAGGCTCGCCCCCTCCTAAGTAGGGATTGCAAAGACTTTTTTGTACAAACACAAAGCATCCAATTCCCCTATGGTTGACCTTTGGACACAACCTTTGAATTTTGGAACCTTAGCATTTTGGAAGTCTTAATGGGCTGAACCTTAGGGTCTTTTTAGCCCATTGTTGCACATGGCTCTTTTGCAGATGCCCCCCCCTTTGGATCCCTATTTTCCCTCCTTTGGATCCCTAATGTGGCCGGTCTGCTAGCTTA
This sequence comes from Adiantum capillus-veneris, assembly GCF_014529385.1. Classification (NCBI taxonomy): domain Eukaryota; kingdom Viridiplantae; phylum Streptophyta; class Polypodiopsida; order Polypodiales; family Pteridaceae; genus Adiantum; species Adiantum capillus-veneris. The sequence continues at coordinate 136,959,695 of NC_140932.1, forward strand.
CTCCCCTGGCACTTCCCCATATTAAATGATCAATTTAACATGAGAAAATCATTTAGGAGAATTAGATATGGATTATTATGACAAAACCAAACGATTTTCTCAGATTAAATTGATCATTTAATATGGGAGAATAAACGGGAACAAGAGTTAGAATAGAGAAATGTGCTTCCAGACCTATCTTAACAAGGGACCAAAAGAAGAGATGATTGCATCTCAATAGGGGTCCAAAAGGAGACGGTCTACCAAAGAGCAATGTGCCATAAGTGCCTCTAGACTTATCTCAACAGGGAACCAAGAGGAAAGATGGTTACATCTCAATACGGGTCCAAAAGGAGGTAGTCTATCAAAGAGCAACGTGCATCTAATGGAGCTTAAAAGACCTTAGGGTTAGCTTCATTAAAGACCTCCAATGGTTAGTGTTAGAAGTCCTTTGACCTTAGGCAAACTAGGGCTGAGCTTGAGGTGGGAACCCGACCTAAGCTTGAGGTGCTTGTCGTGCTTGATAACTAAGGTGCTTGATGACTAAGGTGCTTGAAGTGCTTGTCGTGCTTGATGGCTAAGGTGCTTGTCATGCTTAATGAAGAAGGTGCTTGAGAAGCTTCCCCTGCATGGGAGGTAAGGTGCTTGAGTCAAAAACATAACCTACAAAGGAGGGGGAAAGCCCCAAAGTTAGGGGAATCTTTGACTTAAACTTCCCACTCACCCAAAGGGCACCCCTTTTCTAAAGGGGCACATGGGACACATGTCAGACTCTCCCTATGCTTAGCCAGATGGTGTGCTTGAATGCTATTGGTTGGGCTAAAGAGGGGTCCAATGAGCTTCTAGTTCCATCCAACAAATATCTAGATATTTTCAAGATCTCTCTCTCTAAGGGGTGAGGAGGACACTTGTCCAAAGACTACCAATGTAGTTGAAATGCATGCTGCATGTGATTGGCTAAGGGGAGAGGGGTCCAATGAGCTTGAGGCATGAAAAAAAGGTAGAACTCGCCCCAAGCAAGCAAGGGGTGTGTTGGGTAGGTATACACCACACACACACACACACACACTCATTTTGTGGATTCATTCCCACTTGGTGAAAGTAGAGGAACTCCACCTCCTTCTCCAAGCTAGTGAGAAGTGAGAGCCTACACCAGCACTCTTGGCTATGGAATGCAAATCCAACCGAGAGCCATGCTTCAATGCTTAAGCTTTCCATCTTCTCCATCTTCAAATACTATGCTATTATGTATGCTAGCAAGAAGAGTGATGACACGTGAGAAACTATTTCTTCCTCCTGTGAAACGTTTCTTCTTCCTCTTCCCTACCCTCATTCCCCGCTAGCTCTCTCCACCTTCGAAGGTGTTTGAGGCCTTGGGACTAAGGCTCGGAATAGTTAATGCTTTCTACAAAAATTATGTTATGCTTGTGATGCATGAAGGTTTCCATCTTCATTGCATCACGTAGGTCACAAGGAACACAAAGATTGTGTTGTACCAAGTCTCTCTTAATGGGAGATACTATAATACAAATGCCTATTGGAGGGGGGACCGGCTCCGTATGAATTTGGTCCTCAACTATTGTCATGTTCTCTAAACTCTCTCTCTCTTGCAAAAGTATTGTTTATGCCAAGTTAACTAAGTACCATGTTTATGTTGCTACCATCAATTAAGTTCACCCGCTATGCTCACAAAGTAATTTCACAAAAGTGCTTCTTCTAATTTCCTAATTCCACTACTCTCAAAGTTCATAGGCCATTTCCATTACATGACCACACCTTCTCCAAGTCACATTTTTTATGTAATATATTTTATTTTTTCGGGAAGCCTTGTAAATGAGCCTATGTAATTTTGATTTGAGATTTGCAAACTCTAAGCTATAGTATTTGATTATATACTCAAAACCTAAGTAGTTCGCTACTGGCCATTTGAAAAGCCCTAGGTATAAATGTGAAAAACGTTAGTTTCAACACAACTTTTGACATCTCACTTTTTGGAATTGAAGAACTTTGTGTACGATTGTCAAGCAGCTACTTAGCTTCAACTTGTAATGCATCTTTCTCATGATTCAGTCAAATTCAGTTCCGAAAATTGCATTGTGTTCCTTGTCTCTTTCTCTTTCATTTAAGTGTAAGCATTTTGAGTTCTGTTGTGGTCCGCGATTACACGTCTTTGAGTCTTATGTTGGGGAGGAGATGGGGAGAATGGTTGCTTCCAATTCTAATCTTGCTTGCACACTTTCTTGTCAACCTCTCACCATCTCTCCCAATTTTCAAGTACACACACACCTAGACTATGATAGCACGCACCCACATATAGGCTTGATAATGAAAGATTGTAAGAGAGTAAGAGAGGAGATGTAGACTTGATTAGGGAGTACACAACACAACATAATGTAGTATAAGAGAGAAGAAGGGAAAAATTGAGAGCATCTACAGCCCAAACTCCATGGCACCTCTTGTTGAGTTTGGTATTTAATATTTGATATTACTTGCTGGTGCAAAAAATTGGAGGCCCCACTTTTACACTTAGTCCACTTTAGTAATGGGTGGAGCATATCATTTATTGCATGACCCTCTTAGGGTGAGTTATCACTATCCTGTTTACAAAGTAGTCATAGTGGCTTATTCATAAAAAAATCTAAAACACTGTGCAAATATAAAATGCTCGAGGAATTTATTTATTGGGCACGCCTTCTCCTCGACTCCCTGAAATCCAATCTACAAGTCATCAACTCACCATTAGTAAAAATAAAAAAGGCAACACAATAATTATCCATTGCACTCCAGCTATCCCAATTGTAGTTTACCACATACAGCAGGAGGGTGCCGAGTCTCATAACATGCCTCCCTCCAGGGATAGCAGCTACCCTCAGTTGTTCAATAGAGAATCAACTGGACCGTGAGTGATGAAATATGTGAAGAAGATCTGGGAAGTTTTGGAAAAAAAATCCAGGCATCCATTTAGCATCTTTTCTAGGGTGACCTTTAAAAGTCAAAAGATAACGATATGAGGAACTACCCATATATGTAATGTATAGGTAGGGGTCCTCGAAAGGGTCATAATAAATTAATGTGATATGCATTGTGAACGTGTCAATGTGAAGGTAATTCTAAACAAAATGAATCATCATTGATCACAATAGAAATTTTGAACGGACCATAAAATGAGGAGCAAGCTTGACAAAAATATTTGTATCAACACTTTTACTTCTTCTCTCTTTAATTCGAAGATAAAATAATCTCCTTCTTTAAATGCATGTGCTTTCCGATGCTTGTTAGCATGCTTAGTGTACAATACTTATGAACGCTTAATAGAAGAGTATATACTTTTATAAATTTCATGAAAGTTTGCAGTGAAAGTATCAGCAGTAGACACAATGTTAGAAACTTGTGAAGTAGGAGTAGGAAGAGAATGACCATATACAATCTCTAAAGGAGACTTAGCTGTAGCAGAGTGAGTGGTGTTGTTATAAGCAAATTGTAAAATATGTAGGTAATCATCTCACTTCTTGGGTTGAGAAGACAAACTTTTAATAAGTCAATAATAGTGCGATTAGAGACTTCTTTTTTACCATTAGATTCAGGATGGAATGCAGAAGTGAAATCAAGTGTAGTGCCAAGATTTTCAAAAGATGTAGTCCAAAAGGTGCTATGAATCTTTATCAAATATGATCACTTTTGGCAAACCATGATGAGAAAAAACATCTTCTAAAAAGAGAAGTTTAGCTTGATGTGCAGTAAGTGTTTTCTTGCATGGAGTGAAGTATGCTTGCTTAGAAAAATGATCAATAATAGTCTAAATCATGTCATGTTTGTGAGCAGTGAGTGGGAAACTAGTAACAAAGTCCATAGAAATATGTTCCCAAGGTGTTTCAGGAATAGGGAGAGGGTGTAACAAACCTAATTTCTTACTTGTTGTTGCTTTTGCTACAAACGGAGAATGTATAGCCTTGTAAAATACGTAAAATAACATGCTACAATGCATAAAACGATAAATTGGCATACCTAAATCATCACGCGCACACACATGATCGAGATATACACACACATCAAGAAAAAGAGCATGAGAGAGAATAGGAGAAATTGTGCAAGTGCACCTCCCTAGAGCGGACTGCTACATCGGCACCTCGAGAGACGAGGGAAGAGAAGATAGAAGAAAGACACAAGCACTGGGTGCAATCTCCCCCTGTGCAAGAGTGACCATTTTCCTCTTGCACGTATGTACTTTATAGATTTCTTGAATGGTCAAAGTGCGTACAAATTGGCCGGCTGGTCATAAATGGCCAAAGCTCATAAAAGAGCACTTGAATGATAAAATGTACATAAAATATATATCTCATGACATTGTCCACCATAGCTTGGATAGATTTATCCACCTGTCAACTGCATTAAATAGTAAAATATCAATTCCATTATATACCTCTCTATTGGAAAGTAATTGTCCTCACTTGCAAAGATAAGAATCTCCAAACTTTATTGGTACAAAATAGTGATTAGTATTCTGTATTAGGAACATCTCATAAAAGAAGAAATTTATCAAACTAAACAACATTGCTTATGCTTGCCGTCATCCACATACTACCTATTCTAGTGTCCCATACCACTAGAATAAGCAGTATATGTCATATCTTGATGAATCACGATATCATCAGTCACACTCATCGTTCAATAAGTTAATTCTTATCAATGTCAATTGCAATTCCATAAATATTGTTGCAATAGAAAAGCATCATATACTCATTTCAAATCCAATTTCAAATATCTACCAACATGTACCCATTTCAAATCCAAATTCAAATGTCCTTCATTTTGTGTACCCCGATAACAAAATCATACCAGTTATAGTGGTGGCCAACCACTACAACATGATTTTGTGATAGGTGTTGCTTAAATCGGCAAATTTACACCAATAAGACGTGCTACCTAAATCAGTGAATCTGCACTAATGCTGCCTAAATCGGCAAATCTGCATTTGATATTGTTAAAATTAATGGTGAATCTACAGCTTGTTGTTGTACTGCGTAAATCGGCGAATCTGCACGGATAAATGGTGCTGCCTAAATTGGTGAATATACACTAGGATGACCATTGATACATTGCCTAAATCGATGAATCTGTGTGCATGTGACCAATGGACCAGACGAGACATAAAAGAGAAAAATAGTTACTATCTGTTTGACACCACTTTGGAGTATATCAAAGGACATACAAACTGTTGTTGATTATTGCAAAGTACCTTAGTTCGTGTGGGTATCTACATAGCTTACTGGATGGTATATTGCAGTTGAAAATATAGATACTAATGTGTGCGTGTGGATAGAGGCACAAATAAGAGGAAGCTACAACTATCAAACTTACACCAAAGTATAGTTAACAAATCCAAAATGTGATAATTTTGTGTTAGTAATTTGCAACAAAATAAAATAATATCCTGCCTATCTAGAATTCGAGTCCATATCAGTGTTTGATTACACATTTAGAACGTTTAGTGTTGGCACCTTGACTCAACAATCGCAAAGTTAAAAATAAATTAAACTGGAACACAAATAAAAAGTTATCCGTAACCTTGCTGAAACTGAAATGGGAGACAACTTAGTGAGAAGAAAAACTCTGCAATTCAACTTAATAGCATAGATCAACTTGAGTCACAAATAAAGAGAGCAACTCATACACCACTTTGGAGTATATCAAAGGACATACAAACTGTTGTTGATTATTGCAAAGTACCTTAGTTCGTGTGGGTATCTACACAGCTTATTGGATGGTATATTGCAGTTGAAAATATAGGTACCAATGTGTGTGTGTGGATAGAGGCACAAGTAAGAGGAAGCTACAACTATCAAACTTACACTAAAGTATAGTTAACAAATCCAAAATGTGGTAATTTTGTGTTAGTAATTTGCAATAAAATAAAAGAATATCTTGCTTATATAGAATTCGAGTCCATATTAGTGTTTGATTACACATTTAGAACAAATCCAAAATGTGGTAATTTTGTGTTAGTAATTTGCAATAAAATAAAATAATATCTTGCTTATATAGAATTCGAGTCCATATTAGTGTTGGCACCTTGACTCGACAATCACAAAGTTAAAAATAAATTAAACTCGAACATAAATAAAAAGTTATCCATAACCTTGCTGAAACTGAAATGGGAGAAAACTTAGTAGAAAAACTCTGCAGTTTAACTTAATAGCATAGATTAACTTGAGTCACAAATAAAGAGAGCAACTCATAAGAAAGCAAAGTTAATGGAGCATTTATCAAACATGAATATTAGAGCGGGGGATTGTGTTATAGAAATTTAAAAAAATCTTGTTAGATACATATATATATATGCACAAATACTCATGCATGATATATATATATATATATATATATATATATATATATATATATATATATATATATATATATACACCCTTAAAATACACCTAGAAATTAAACTAGTAAGGAATTTACGTAAGCAAGTTTGTGTATGAATGTAGTGCGACGAGGGGAAGTAAAATTTTGTACAAAGGTAAGAAAGTTTACATCTGCAACAAGGTCTAAAATGCTCGCTTAATGTCAGGCCCCTAGATTAATGGAGGCCTTGGATCCCATCTCCCATGCCCGTGTGAGATATCACCTACTACTACATGAGTGCTACATTAGCTTTAATGATAGCATTTAATACATTTTTCATAGCTACTAAGAAGCATTCAAAAGTCATAATACAATGCTACTTGTTGTAGATATCCTCCTATGGAAAATAACTTCATGTACTAGGGTTCGAGTTAGGAAGGTTTTTGCATACGTATTAATTCAATATAACCAAAGTAGTTCATCATTCTTATGACAAGCGTAGCAATTTCAGAAAGAAAAGATCTACTCTATGTACACATTCCATCAAAAAGTTATTGCAACGCTCTCATCTTATTTTATATGTCTAGGCTTACAATGTAAGGTTCCAGGTTTTGAAACCTTAAAGATTGTAGAAAGCTTAATCAAACTGATATGATTATTGAAAAAGCAATGTAGAATTGTCCGACCATGGCAAATATTTGTATTTTTGGAATTGTAATCATGACTTTACTCGGGTTAGAAATTTTCTGAATTGAATTTCAATAAAAACTGGCATAGTTATGGCCCCCGGAAGTTTATAGTGTGGATTAAATTAATTAAATAAATTGTAAGGTTTTGGTAATCATTACTGCAAAAGACTTTTATCATAAAATCCCTAGATATTTACAAATAATTGTAGATATTTTCAAAATTAATCATAAAAAGGGTCAGATAATAGTAGAAAATCAATTTTGTGTATCTGGAGGGCTGTGTGGGGCAGTAATGAACTTGCCCAGGCTAGAATTAGCAGTAGGGGGCGCTTGTGGAGATGTAGGGCTGCCTTGGGATGCAAGTTACTTCCATTTCCAGCCTGTGAGTGCCCAGAAACCTATAAATATGACCCCTTGCTTCACAATTTCGAACAGACCTGGAGTCCTAGCCATTTCTCTCTCACCTAGAGAGAACTCTATTAAAAAATCACTAGAGAGCAAAAACTCTAGTTGATTATCCATGGTAATTAGCTTAATCTCTTTTTATTTAGCGCAAATTTTTTAATTTACCTATATTTTCTTAATTAATCAAATTAATTAAGAAGATTAAACTTATTTACACTCTAAATTACTCTCTTAATTCTTAATATTTTGCTGAATACTTAAATTAAGAGCAAGAATATTAATCTAATTAATTATTAAGCCATATTAGGACTGAAATTAATCTTTTTGATAGTTATACTAATTACATTTAGATTAGTATAAGATAATTATTAGAGATGTATTAAACTATAAGATGCTAGGAAAATTATCTCTTAATTTTTTGGTTAGTTTTTGTAATTAATTAAGCAAAAATTAGCTATTTTAATCAAAAAACTATTGGGAAACCTAACTAATCAGCTAAAAAATTATTAAGTTAGTTACCATAGTTAGAAAATACTGTTAAGAACACGAGGTAAATTGCTTACTAGCAGAGAATTAATCTAAGTATTTAATTAAACTAAAATGATTTTTAGCTATAAATTAAAGAAGAACATTAGAAAAACATGTTAGATAATTATGTGCTATTTGTTAGAGTTAGTTTGCATGTCAAAAAATATGTGATAATTATCTTGAGGTTAGAAAAATAATATAGCTATTTATCTAAGTCAGATTAGACTAATTCTAGCTATAAATTAAAGGGGGAAATTAGAAAAATATGTCAAATAATTATGTGCTATTTATTAGAGTAAGTTTACATGTTAAGAAAGCCATGATAGTTATCTTGATGCTAAAAAAATAATATAGCTATTCATCTAAGTCAGACTAGACTAATTTTAGCTATAAATTAAAGGGGAAAATTAGTTAAATTATTTATATAATTACATAGTAATAACGAGAGATGAAAAACAACATTAAAAAGGTGAGATAATTATTTTATGTACAAATAATTAGTTTAACTAATTACTTGAACTAATTTGTTTGATTTTGATTAAAAATTAAAGGGGGTAATTTGTAAATCATGTTACATAATTATATGCTATTTATCACACTTAGATTACATGATAAAAAAGCTATGATAATTATTTTAAGGTTAGAAAATTAGTATGGATATTTATCTAAGTCAGATTGTATTAATTAAAGTTAAAAATTAAAGAGAAAAATTAGTAAATTATGTTAAATAATTACATGCTATTTATTAGAGTTAGATTACATGATTAAAAAGTCGTTATAATTATCTTAAGGTTAGAAAATTAGTATAAATATTTTTCTAAGTCAAATTATATTAATTCTAGTTGAAAATTAAAGAAAGAAATTAGTAAATATGTTAGATAATTACATGCTATTTATCAAAGTTAGATTACATAATAGAAAAGCCATGATAATTATTTTAAGGTTATAAAATTAATATAAATATTTATTTAAGTCTAATTATACTAATTTTAGCTAAAAATTAGAGATGGAAATTAGATAATTAAGCTGAAATATGAAAAAATAATTACAAGAGATAAAAAATATCATTATCTATTTTTGATAATTATACCATAGTTAATTAGTCAGTTTAGAAAATTATAATTGACCAAAAGTCCTATTTTTAGCAAAAGTTTAAATAAAATTGAATTAGGAAAGATATGATTGATCATCCTTAAGACAAAATGTCTCAAGACAACTTTGACTCCTTGGTATATTTTGATGAATAAAGATGGTTTTTCAGCCACGAATAAGTTGGTTACCCCCATGAACGATGAGTTTCTACTCCATGTCACGTCTTGATGTTTCTACATAAGTTACGCTACCATTTTTATCCTAGGGGAGCCGCCGGTTGTATGGGCAACTGGTTTGGTGTATGGTCACCCCAAACCTTGGGTGGGGCTTTATCCACCCCCGATTGTGAATAAAGAATGGGTGCAATTTTTTCACTCTTAGGTGGTCTTGAGACAAGAAGAGTATCGGTCATGGTTATTATGGATAATGTTTTGATTGACATTACTCTGTCTTAAGTTTAAAGATCTCTGTTTGCTAAAAGAATGCTTTTCAATGCTGTCTTTAATACTTGATTGAAGGAATCACTGCGATGAAAGGTTAAAAGAAACCACTATTTTAAATGTTAAAACAATGTGGTTGTAATTAGAAAAACAAAAGAATTATGTAATGGAAATGGCCTATGAACTTTGAGAGTAGCGGAATTAGGAAATTAGGTGAAACACTTCTGAGAGATTACTTTGTGAGCATAGCGGGTGAACTTAATTGATGGTAGCAACATAAACATGGTACTTAGTTAACTTGGCATGAACAATATTTTTGCAAGAGAGAGAGTTTAGAGAACATGACAATAGGTTGAGGATCGGATTCATATGGAGCCGGTCCCCCATTCAATAGGCATTTGTATTATAGTTTCTCTTATCAAGAGAGACTTGGTACAATACAATCTTTGTGTTCCTTGTGACCTACGTGATGCAATGAAGATGGAAATCTTCATGCATCACAAATATAACATAAACTTGTCGAAAGCATTAACGATCCCAAGCCTCAGTCCCAAGGCCTCAAACACCTTCGAAGGTGGAGAGAGCTAGCGGGGAATGAGGATAGGGAAGAGGAAGAAGAAACATTCCATAGGGGAAAGAAATAGCTCCTCACTTATCATCAATCTTCTTGCTAGCATACATAATATCATAGTAATGAAGATGGAGAAGGTGGAAAGCTTAAGCATTGAAGCATGGCTCTTGGTTGGATTTGCATTCCATAGCCAAGAGTGTTGGTGTCGGCTCTTACTTTTCACAAGCTTGGAGAAGGAGGTGGAGTTCCTCAACTTTCACCAAGTGAGAATGAATCCATAAAATGAGTGTGCGTGCGGTGTATATCGCCTTGCACCCCCTTGCTTGCTTGGGGCTAACTTTTCCACATGCTGCAAGCTCATTGGACCCCTCTCCCTCTAGCCAATCACATGCTGCATGCATTCAAGTACATGGGTAGTCTTTTGACAAGTGTCCTCCTTAGCCCTTAGAGAGAGAGAGCTTGAAAATATCTAGATATTTAGTATGCCTCCTTAAAGGCTAAGGCTCTTTTGTGCTTAGTAGCAGCAACCCTTTTTGCCTTTCCTGTGAGATAGATATAACCCCTTTAATCTTTGGAAAAGATTCTTGTAGGTCTCAGCTATATTCATCAGTAGCGAAGATCTTCCCATATACTTGAAGTAGTAAGGGACTTTTGGATCTTCCCTCTTTAACCTCGAAAGGTGCTTTCCCCATAGAAGTATGTACAATGTCATTGTACGCATACTCTATAAGAGGTAGGTACTTCTATCATCAAGAACGTTGATCTACTTCCATGACATAGGCTTTTAGTAGATTCAAGAATCATTAGATTAGTTATTTCACTTTGGTCATCCGTTTGTGGATGATACGCCGAAAGAGAAATTTAATCTACTTCTTAGATTCCAAATGAGACCCTTCTAGAAATTAATGGTCATTCTAAGATCTTTGTCAGACACTATAGATGTTGGAAATCCATGATGCTTGAAAGTTTGAGATCTGACGAGGGTTTCCATTTGATGTGCTTTAATAGTCTTTTTAACAGGCATAGAGTGTGTTTTCTTGTTAAGCCTGTAGAACTGAAACAATCCAAGTTGCTTCCCTTGATCAATTTTCAACTTTTGGTATACCATGCATTTTGAAACATACTCTTGTATGTTTACTTTTCATGGTAGACCAACATAAATACATTTCTACTCCTTGAAGAGTAGACTATGGAATCCCTCTTTGCCCCGCATAAGGAGAAGTATGGGATTCATATATGACTTTCGTATTGTATGGGTGATTAACACATAACCTATTGCCGTTTGGAAGATAACCATCCTTCAAGGTGAATGGTTCTTTTTTTCTTCCCTATTGCAAAGGCTTTAATTACATACTTAAAGTCTTGGTCAGTAGCATACTCATCTATCATAAAAGATAGATCATTGTGAGTTGCTATAAACACCACATTTACCCTTGGTCGTTGTGAAAGTGCATTGACCACTTGATTGTGCTTGCTAACAATGTGAGCAATATGAAATTTAAATTGCAAAAGAAAATTTTCCCACCTCTTTGTTTGTGGGAGAGCTTGGTTTGCGTCTTGAGGCTTTGTGATCCATTTGTAGGATGAATGGAGTCCCCAAGAGACAGTGTTTCCACGTGCTTATGGCATATAGAATAGCTAGTAGCTCTTTTTCGTATTTGCCCCATACTCACTTATAGAAGTTGAGTCTTTGATTCTCATATGCTATGGCATGCCCTTCTTGAAGCAAAATAGCTCCAAGGCAATTACCGCAAGCATCAAGGCAATTACCGTAAGCATCACATTGGACCTCAAATGGCTTTAAGAGATCTAATAGTGTGAGCACATGTTGAGAGATACGATTTTCCTTAAGCTTCTCAAAAGCTTCTTGCACTTTTGCAGTCCATGAATACTTAATATTTCTTTTTGTTAAGTCATGTAATGGGCCTGCCATTAGCGAGAATTTTTCTATGAAGTATCTATAGTATGCACACATACCTATGAAGCTTCGTACCTCATGTAGATTCCTTGGATTAGGCAATCCTTTTATTATCTCTAACTTTGTTGGATCCATACAGGTGCCATCATTAGAGATAATGTGACCTATTTCTTGTAGGAAAAATTCACTTTTCTTTTGATTAATGAAAAGCTTATTCTCTCTCACAACTTGAAAGGTTACATGGAGGTGTCGCTTGTACTCTTCAAGAGAATTTGGATGGCCTGAAGATTTTGGTCCATCATGAATTTGAATGCGTCTGGAGCATTTGTTAGGCCAAAACTTGTAAATTATCAAATAGATCTTCTACCCGCGGCACGCGAAATCTATTTTCAATATGATTTTATTTAGTGCTCTGTAGTCAACACACATGTGATATGTGTCGTCTTTCTTTTGCACTAAAAGCAATGGTGAACAAAATGGAGAGGAGCTAGACCTCACCATCCCTTTTTCCACCAATTCATGCACTTGCCTCATGATCTCCTCTTGTTGAGCTTGTGAAACTCGATAAGGAGGCTTGTTAGGTAGTGAGCTTCCTGGTAGGAGCTCAACTGTGGTCATCATCCCTCATTTTAGACGTAGCTCACTAGGGATGTCATCAATGAAAACATCTTGGGATCCCTGTAGGTGAAGTAGATTCTCCTTTCAAGGAAATTCATGTTGGAAGGTGCCCCAACGATTAACATTCTCATGTTTGAGAGGGGAGATGAAGAAATCCTTTTTGTCCACATAGCTTTGGACATGAAGCCTCAATTTTCCAATTAAGGGAGTAATTGAGAGGTCTTGTCCCTTGATAGCTCCATCAGATTTCAATGTATCTCCCATCTTGTGGGCTTGTATGCCTAGCTTGGTGGTCAACTCCGTGGATATGAAGTTGTGAGTTGAAACGGGGTCAAACAAAATAAAGGCATCATGCTCTTGCATCTTTCCCTAAGCATAGGAAATGAGAAATCCTTGGCAATGAGCATCCTCTTTTAGAGCTTCAAACATAGAGGCTCTAGGAGTCTCATTGCGGACAATTCTCTTGGGGCAAGGACGATAACCATGGCCTTGCTCCCCACACTTAAAACATTTGTGGTCCTTACAAAAAGCTTCTAGCTCTTTAGGAGAGAGTTTATCTCTACCTTTGTAAACTCCCGTCTCCTTGGACCGATTGTTGTTGTTATTGTTGGAATGACCTTGGGAAGAATTTTGGGCATTGGATTTCCCCTTGTCATTACTTTTGTTTTTATTTTCCATGGGTTTGACATTCCATCTAGCCCTTTGTTGGAAATTGTTAACTGAGTCAACATCAGTTAACAGAAGCTGCTAAAGACGGAAGACATACGAATGCACATCGAGGATGAATGCAAAGAAGAAGTAAAGATTGGAGTTACACATTTTTCACGTTTTTTCAAAATGGTCACGTATTGTAAATTTTCGATTTATTTCAAGACATTGTAATATTTTAATGTGTTAAAGGCTCAATTGGAGCTCCAAGTTGTAAAACATAGGTCACTTACTGTGCGTAGGTTGCAGATTCAGTAAGTGGTGAGCCCTAAAGACCTTGGGCGGCCGGACATTGCATACTTTTGACCCAGGTATATAAAGCAATGTGTAAAAGAAATTAGGATTCTCAAGTCATTTGTTGAGAGCACTCTTTGGTGAGAGCTCTTGAGGTGTGTGGCTATGGAGTCCTCGAGCTTCTCCTTGGTCATGAGACTTGATTAACACTAATCAATGATTCATTCACTTTCACTATGCCTCTCTCATGCTTCTTATGATTGCCTATGATGCTTAGATTAACTAGATCTTAACTAATTAGTGGCTAATCCCTCTCTAATCTTGTGTGATTGCCCTCTTTTGCTTGTGTGTGCATGTAGGTTTGATTGGAGTGTGGTGCTCGATAGATCTATGTGTGTGTGCTTGCAATTAGTGTGTTGCATGATAGGATTAGTGTTGTGTGCGTCTTGCAATCTTAATGTGTGTGATTGGGTTGATTGGAGGTGGAGAGAAGTGGATATGGAGATTGCCCTTCATTGCGGCTTCGCTCCTTCATAGGCCGAGAAGCTCACCTCGTAGAGTTAACCATTTGTGTTTCCCCGATTAGCTCACTAACCGTGTGAGTGTTTCTATGCCCTAGAAGCTCACCTCGTAGAGTTAACCATTTGTGTTGCCCCGATTAGCTCACTAACCGTGTGAGTGTTTCTATGCCCTAGTCGGGTAGCTCATCCCTCCGGATTGATAATTTTGTTGGTCATTGGAGCTATTGCAACGATGGGACCCCCAACCTTTGGCACCGTTGCCAGGGACGATAGACTACGCTAGTGTAATTGTGGTATAAACGAATGCGTTCCCTCATTAATTTCACTACTAATTTCACTTGTGTGTTTATGTTTTTGTGGATTTTGAATGTGTGTGCATGAAGCATATCTTGCCAATTGTGTGTTTACACACTCTAATTTCTCACTAACCCCTTGCTAATTTGACTAAGTTTTGCTAACTTACTAATGTGCTATGAAGGATTGGAGCATTCGACCATTCAATTGATCTTCAACGAAAAGGTAATTAAGGTGGTATTCTCAACCTCCCTACTAGAGATGTGTAGAATTGTGTAGAAATCCCACCATGATGCAATGTAATGCTATGCTATGTTGATGCAATGCAATGTGATGTTAGGGATTGAAAATTTTGCGATTATTCATTTTCACGCCGTCGTAACGCCGAACTTTTTAAGAATTGGTGGTGCATGAATTTAATAAGTTTCAATTGCTAATTGATGAATGTGTGTTGCTAATTGGGTGCCTATTTGAGTTAATTGCATGCTTCAAAGTGGGACTGAGTGACTGTAGGCAAGAGCAAGGGTGATGGTGAGCAAGAGAGAGAGAATGATTATCATTGATTGTGGTCTGCGCTTGTGCAACTTATTATAGTTGGCCGAGAGAGAGTCAGAACAAATTGCATGGTAGGCGGTCGCTAATGGGATGTGTTAGCGGCTGGACACACCCTACGGAAAATGACTGCTCGGTGGAATATTATTTTTTGTAATTATTCATTTATTGAGAAAAATTGACATTTCACCTTTGGAAATATTGGGGCTTACAAACGTTTCAAGATTGTATCCCATTTTGACATTTAGATTGAGTAGATGGTTAAATTGGAACATTAGGGTTTGAGATTGTAAGGTATTTATACCACTTTTGAGATTGTAAGGTATTTATACCACTTTTGAACTTAATGAAGAAAACCTTTTGTCATTTTAAAAAAGTTCTGTCTGTGAGTGAGCGTACTGTGTACGAGAGAGAGAGAGAGTGAGAGTTTCATCTTGACGCTACGCGTGCACTGGTGGTCGGAATCGAGTGCGGAGAAGTGCAGCGTGTTGCCCCCGACGAGAGCTACGCGCCAATACCTACATTGCGGGCGTACGGTCTGGTTTTGCGAGCTCGACCTACGAGCTTCATCTGGTGATTCGGTGAGCATACGTTATTCGCTTTTGCATTTCAACATATCCACGCTTTCGCATTGAGTAGAGCTACACATTAGGCACTTTAGTTTTCGGAAACGACGACGTGCAAATTTCGACCAGACATCCTATGCGATTTTTGCACCAGGTGTTTAGGGTTGGGATTTTGGTTCATAGACCTTAGGGAGAGCGACCTATTGGTGATAGTAGGGTCTCCTTCAAGTTCTGTGGCGTTTCGAGAATGTTTGATGGGTATTTGGCTCTTGGAAGCGTGTAGGAAACCTCTTCTTATGCACTCCTGAAGACTGTAGCTTAGACATTGGGTAGAGACCTCTGTAGGAATTAGTCGAGAGTCGGTCGAGTGTAGATTGACACCCTATGCTTGCTTCCATGAGCCTGCGGGTCGAGCTTCGTCCTTAGCTAACAAATCTTGTTAGGTGAGTTCTCGCTGTGCTGACGTCCGTCGCGGCGTACCCGCCAACATGATGGGACTCGGGAGGAGGAGTAGTGGCTGGAAGCAACTTGCCTATAACCAGAGTTGAAGGAGTCTTGTTGCTAAAGCAAGCACATGCAAGCCTCAAGGAGGGCTACAATTGCACCACCCAAGGGCCATAAACTCTGACTTGTGTGGTAAAGAGAAAAATAATAATGAAAGGAAAAAGACAAAAGGGTCATCATGTGTGTAGTGTGGTTGTACACCATATCTAGTTGCCTTTTTTTTCCCTTTTAATTTCCAAAATATAGCAGGTGTTAGACAACTTTAAAGCAGTCACCTTTTTTTTTTCATTTTTGGCTGCGTGCGAAATTAGGATACGACACACCATGCATGATTCAAACACCCTTTGCTTGATTGAGTGTGCTATTGTTGACAACTGAGAATGGTCTTCATCAAGGGTTGAACCTGTGTAGTGGCCACTCCCATTGTTTGGCGCATGCTATTGCGAGCACTTTTTTTTTGGGCTTTGGAGAGCATATTATTGCTACTGTTCGGCCAACCACAACTGTTTTTGCTCATTTTCATATGACATTGAACTGCTTCATATTATGATTATGCGCCAAAGTCGTGTGCAAATAAAGTTGGCATTTGTAAGAAAGGAAAGTTATGTGGGTACTGGTGGTTGGTTCTTATGCGCTGAGAGTCCCCCCATCTCTTGCATATTTGTGTGTCAATTCGTGATTTGAGTTCCCTCTTGAACTCTAGCTTTTTAGTTTGAACCTCATCGGCCATATCTTGGAGGTCTTTTGTAAAATTTCTCTAAATCTTCTTCTTATTCTCGTTCTCCTCCTCCTCCTCTATAACAATGGTTACAAACTCTCTAATCTACACAATAATTAAGTTTTCTTAATCTAAACCTCGATCCTTATTAGCATCTCCTATTATTATCATCTACGAAGGAGCAAATCACACAAATATGTTGCTGGCAGGTGCATCTATGATATTCCGATGACAACCAATTAGTCATGCCATAAAGAAACAAAAGAAGAAAATAAATAGGTAAGAGAAACAAGACTTAGCTTTGTTGGTTGTAGATTAAAAAAAAAAATCCATAGCCATGTGAGCGTAACCTTGCCTTTGATACCATTGCTATAAATGGAGAATGCGATGGCCCTGCAAAATACGTAGAATAACATGCTACAACAATGCATAAAAAATGAAATCGGCATACCTGAATCGCACAGATCAAGAGAAAGAGCACGAGAGAGAATAAGAGAAATCGTGCAGGTGCACCTCCTAGAGCGGAGTGCTATACCGACACTGCAAGAGAGGAGGGAAGAGAGGAGAGAAGAAAGACACAAGCACTGGTTGCAATCTCCCCCCGTGCAAGAGTGACCATTTCCCTCTTGCATGTATTTACTTTATAGATTTCTTGAATGATCAAAGTGAGAACAAACTGGCCGGCCGATCATAAATGGCCAAAGCTCATAAAAGAGCACTTGAATAATAAAATGTACATAAAATATATATCTCATGTCATAGTCCATAGCTTGGATAGCTTTTTCCACTGTCAGCTGCATTAAATAGTAAAATATCAATTCCATTACAACTTTAATCTTTTGGCAAATTAGACAAGATAAAACATATTGTTTAATATCACTTTTCATAGCACGCCAATAAAAATCACGACATAAATTCTGAATAGTAGCAGCAAAACCTCTATCTCCAGCATAAGGTGGTTTATGTAACTCTTCAATGAGCAAAAGTCAAAATGGTTTTGTCACACAAAATTTTTGTTTGAAGTAAAGGAAATGAAGCCGCTAGTCTTGGCTATTTCTGCAATATATAATAGAAGCTTTGAGGATATGGTTGATCAATACGTCATCTATCCTGATTTTTTTGATGTTTTTACTTGGATACAGAATGGGAAGATAGTGCGAAGATATTCCATATGGGATGGCTACTTGAGGAAGAAAACGATATTGTGTGTTATACAACCGTTGAGGGAAAAGGTTTTGACTGAGTGCCATTGTCCACCTTTTATGGGGCACCTCTGCATCGACACCACCTGAAAGGTGTGGAGCGTTATTTCTTTTGGCCGAGACTCAAGAAGGATGTGGACGACTTTGTTCGCAGCGATTTAGTATGCCAGAAGGTAAAGTTTGACAGGCATACGACACAAGGATTACTACAGTCTTTACCCATTCCCACATATGGAGCACCTGGATAAGTTTGAAGGCAGCAATCGATTGAACAAATTAGATGCAAGTTGGTTGAAATTTTCCGGCACCCGACCTCCCTTGTCCCTAATGGTAATAACAATCGTCAAAAGAATTGAATTTTCAATGTGTAATTTGAGTTGTAAGATCGACTCTGTTATGTCATTCAAAGTACATCTAATTTTTATCTCCTATTGAGCAATGTCGGGTGATGAGATCCATGGTAAGTGAAATTTGTGTAGCTTAAAAAATCTTGGACAAGA
Source organism: Adiantum capillus-veneris (assembly GCF_014529385.1). NCBI lineage: Eukaryota > Viridiplantae > Streptophyta > Polypodiopsida > Polypodiales > Pteridaceae > Adiantum > Adiantum capillus-veneris. The sequence continues at coordinate 136,978,079 of NC_140932.1, forward strand.
CAAGGCTGAAAGAGCTTTAGTTGGCGTAATATATATATCTTCAATTAATGCATTGCTCTTGAAATTGTAGTGGCAGTCAGAGAGAAGGCAAAGAGTGGACAGCCGAGGGTTTTCAGAGGTGGTATGCAAGGAATGTAGATGATGGGCGAACAAGAGTGGACAATGAAAGTTGTTTATGATGGTGGCCAATTTTTTGTTTTTACTACTTGTGTCGCAGCAATTGGCCAAAGAGAGTGAAGGGATGAATGGATTTTTAAAGGGGTGGCCTTAATGGTTCAATGGGGGGTCATCTAGGCAAGGCTAATGAAAACAACATTTTAAAGTAAAGATGCGAAGGAAAGTTTGCAGGCAGTGAGTAGTACAGGATAGACAACACGCACAAGGAAGGAGGAGAAGCGACCACTACAGGGCTTTTCAGGCCGCGAGGTAGAAGGCAAAAAGTGTCAGAATCCCATGGCACTCCTTTTGAGTAGAGTCTGCACGATTTGGCGGTAGTCGATTGCTGCACTTTTTTGCAGGCAAGGGGCGATGCCCACGACAGTCGGCTCCTCAAATTGCTCCCATGTGTAATTCATTTTGTACTTTGGATACAAGATGGTGGCAATTTGAGGAGCCGGCTGCCGTGGGCATCGCCCCTTGCTGCTTGCAAAAAAGCGCAGCAATTGACTACCACCAAATTGTGCAGACTCTGCCTCAAAAGGAGGGCCTTGGGATTCTGTGGCAATTCAATCTGCAGATTGGAGATTTGTATTCCAGCATTGCTCATTTAATTACTTGCCAGCTTAGCTCTTGAACCTCAATTTCTCCTTTAAAATAGCTTTGAGCGCTCTCAAGTGACGTATCTTCTTAATTCCTTTGCTTAATCCAAAGTTACCCCTTTTTGACTTATCTAAGCACTTCAATGGTCAAGTCTTGACAACCTTTCTTCAAAATCTTCAAGCCCTTCTGTTTCTTTGACTCTCGCTATCCCAATTTCATATTCCTCAAGAGTTAGCCATCAAATTAAATTGTAAGCATTATCATACCAACTCTCAACCGTCGCTAAGCGAGATTAATTGGTCAATTTGTCGATTAATCTTCGATCAAGCCTTGATTTACGAACTTGATGTTGATGGTTTGCAATTTGCTCCTTAAAATTTGAATTCAATTGCCGATTTTCCTCAAACCAGAAGCTTTGATACCACCATCGGGGAGGAGATGGGGAGAACGGTTGCTTCCAATTCCAATCTTGCTTGCACACTTCCCTGTCAACCTCTCACCATCTCTCCAAATTTTCAAGTACACACACACCTAGACTATGACAACACACACACACACACAAGCTTGATAATGAAAGAGTAAGAGAGGAGATATAAACTTGATTGGGGAGTTCACATTACAACATAACATAGTATAAGAGAGAGGAAGGAGAAGATTGAAAGCATCTACACAAAAAAGGCCTAAAGATTGTAGTCCCCAAACTCCACGACACCTCTTGTGGAGTTTGGTATTTAATATTTGATATTACTTGCTGGTGCCAAAAATTGGAGGCCCCTCTTTTACACTTAGTCCACTTTAGTTATGAGTGGAGCATATCACTTATTGCATGACCTCTTAGGGTGAGTTCTCACTATCCTATTCATAAAGCAACCATAGTGGCTTATTGATTAAAAAGTCTAAAACGCTGTGCAAATATAAAATGACCGAGGAATTTATCTATTGTCAACACCTTCTCCTCGACTCCCAGAACTCTATCTACAGGTCATCAACTCATCGTTAGTAAAAATAAAAAGATAGCACAATAACTACCTATTATGCTCCAACTATCCCGATTGTAGTTAGCCACATACAACAGGAGGGAGCCTAGTCTCGTAACATCTCATCTTCAGTTTTGAGTGCTTAAATCACTGTTTTATGCCTTTTTGACCGTAGGAGGGTGTTATTAGACCTTAGGGCGATCAGTTTATGATGTTCAAATTGCAATTGTTATGACTTGATACGTGCTATTGTGGATTTGGTACCTTGTCAAATGGCCACAGACTTTGTAGACTTGTCCCCTTAGACCTAATATTAAAGTTTCGTGATGATTTGAGTCAGTTTAGTCATCGAAATGGCGTGATGATCTAGAGTGGTGTGATAGGACATATGCCAATTTTTTGATCAGAGACTGGTGATTAGCTTGTTGAGTTGATGTGCCTGGTTGCTAGGTTCAATTTTTGAGGGCTGACAACATCAAAGAGTCTCCATGCCCCATCCAAGTCACTTCCCTGTGTATTGACATATTATCAAAATCACACTCAAATCAAGGAAATTGGTGAAAAGTTACTTAAAACTAGTCAAATTGACCAAAATTTATGGATTTTTAACTTTTGTGATCCAAATCCAAAAAGATCTGAGGAATAGCTTCAAAATAGCAATGACAACTAGCTAACCAAGTTTCATGCCAAGAGGAGGTTAAACATAGATCGCGATCCATGTACCTCATCAGAGATTTTGATTGAAAATTGAGCAGTGAGTAGTTGAGACCTATTAAACACATTTCCCAAAAGGGACACTTGTAAAAAAGTTCAAAGAAGTGACCAAAAGGGGCAAATTCAGAGGATAGTTAAAACCCGCCAAAGCAGACCCAAGATTTCACTTTTGACTAAAAAAACTGATCCCAATTTAAAAAGATTTTTGGGATAGGCTACAAACATCATAGTCTATCAACCCACCAAATTTCAAGGCCAAAAGTGATGGAACATGGATCATGATGCATGTCCCTCATCTAGATTTTTGACAAAGATCTTTCTAGTCTATAGCAAAGACCAATAGACACAATCCTTCTCAAAGAAAGGTTGCTAAAAAAATAATAATCAAAAAGTAGATCAAAAGGGCCAAAAACACTTCAAAATGAAAAACCATAAAGTCATAGCTAGGGTTTGACTATTAACTAACCTAATCAAGTCCAAATTACACAAAACGTAAATAGTTGGTGTCAGGGTACCAAGGGTAAGCTATGTGTGAAGTTTCATCACATTTTGCCACTGAGGTACATGGATCGTGATCCATGTTCCCCTGTCATAGATTGAGACCAGGATTGTACTATAGCTAGAAGCCTAATGATCTTTTCAAAATTGAATTTGGACTTTATTGAGGATTCTACAAGATAAAATAGGTTTTGTGCCAAAAGCGTGATTGTTTTGTCAATTCAAAAATTGTGACTAACACAGTGGTTGCGAGCTCATAGGCATCGTGTGTTTGTTGCAAGGGCTAGAGAATTGTGGCTTGAGGTGATTCTGAGCCAAGGATTTTGAAGCGGCTAAAGAGGTAACATGTTAGGGTTTTGCAAAGAGTGCTTTTTCTTAATGTATTTGAGGTCAGATAGATTCTATCCGATTAGAAACCTTGCCTTAGGAGATCAAGTTAACAACATTTCTACTGAGTAGAGTGTGATTCATGAACCATTCCCTCCCTTAGAGCCGATCCCAGAGTAAAATCTATGTAACATGTCATCGAAGAGATTTTACACCTACATGGCTAAGGGATTCAAAAGTGTGAGTTTTGAGAGGGAAAAAACATGGGAGCAGGACCATCCCAACCAACACCAACCATGAAACTGTTGCACTTGAAATACCAATTTGAAAACGATTAGAGTGCAAAAATTTACAAAGACAATATGGATCCTTACTATGTAAAGTTAGAGGAGAGACTTAGTGAGTTCAAGGACCTAGTGTATTTGAGATCAGGTAGATTCTATCCGATCAGAAACCTTGCCTTAGGAGATCAAGTTAGAAAAATTTATACTGAGCAGAGTGTGAATCATGGATCATTCCCTCCCTTAGAGCCGATCCTAGAGTAAAATCTATCTGACATGTCATCAAAGATATTTTACACCTACATGGCTAAGGGATTCAATATTGTGAGTTTTGAAGAGGGAAAAAACATGGGAGTAGGACCATCCTAACCAACACCAACCATGAAATTGTTGCACTTGAAATACAAATTTGAAAACAACTAGAGTGAAAAAATTTACAAAGACAATATGGATCGTTACTATGTAAAGCTAGAGGAGAGACTTAGTGAGTTCAAGGACCTAGTGCCTGTGGACTACAGTGGTGGTCAATACTTTGATGATGAGGGAATAATGTATCTAGCTATGAAAAATCCCTATACTGTGGACAAATGGGGATGACATTCACAAAAGACAAAGTTAACATAGAGCCCAAGGATAAGCTCCCTAAGTTGGACATTCCAAATGCAAAACTAACGCGAGTGAAAGAAACAACACAAGACATGTAATTGAAATGGCCTATGAAATTTGAGAATAGCAGAATTAAGAGAATTAGAGTGAGCATTTTTGTGAGGCTATTTTGAGAGCATAGAGGGTGAACTTAATTAGGGGTAGCAACATAACCATAGTACTTAATTAACTTGGCATGAACACTACTTTTACAAGAGAGAGAGTTTAGAGAACTTGACAACAATTGAGGACCATATTTATGTGGAGCCGATCCCCCCTCCAATAGGCTTTTGTATTATAGATTCTCCCATCAAGAGAGACTCGGTACAATATAATCTTTGTGTTCCTTGTGACCTAGGTGATGCAATGAAGATGGAAAGCTTGCATCACGAGCTTAACATAAACTTTGCAAAAAGCATTAACTATCCCAAGCCTTGGTCCCAAGGCCTCAAACACCTTCAAAGGTGGAGAGAGCTAGCGAGGAATGAGGGTAGGGAAGAGGAAGAAGAATCATCCATAGGAGAAAGAAATAGTTCCTCACTTATCATCACTCTTCTTGCTTAGCATAGCATAATATCATAATAATGAAGATGAAGAAGATAGCAAGCTTAAGCATTGAAGCATGGCTCTTTGTTGGATTTGCATTCCATAGGAAAGAGTGTTGGTGTAGGATCTCCACCTCTCAACAAGCTTGGAGAAGGAGATGGAGCTCTTGCATTTTGCACTCCACACAATGAGAGAATGTGTGTGTGTGTGGGAGAGTATACCCCCCCTCTCGTGCTTGGTCCACCTCTCTCTCTCTCTCTCTCTCTCTCTCTCTCTCTCTCTTGTATTATTTTATTATTTCATTTGGACACGTGTCCTCGTTTTCCTCTTTGAGAAAAAGAACTTAATTATTTATTTTTATGTATCTAAATTCTCATTGGACCCCTTTAAAACCTATCCAATAGCATTCAAACACATCATGAGGGCCACATGTGGAGGATCATTTGAACATGTGTCTTTTGTGCTTATTAAGTTATTTGGTTGAATTGAATACTTCAAGGACTTAGTCAATCAAGCATGGAAACGTTGATGCCTATTAAGAGTGATCCTTGAATTGAATACTTCAAGAGCTTTAGTATTTTAAGCATGTGAGAGACACCTCAAGCTTTTGGGTAAGGTTCCCCTCTTGTATTCTCTAAGAGAATAGCTATTGCTTTAATCGGAAGAGGAGGAAGGTGAAGAAGAGGGTGACCTCTTTCTTACCCTTTTCTTCCTTTGTTTCCTCTCTTCCCCTTTGGAGTGACGAGGAGAAGGACTATGGGTTGACTGTTTCCTCTTGGGAGGAGTTGGCGATTGTTTAGACCACCGTCTTCGTGGAGCCACATCTTCAGAGGAACTTAGGGATTCGCTTCTTTCTTGCTCTTTGGATTCCTCCTCTCTTGTGGGAGAGAGTCTTATTTTGGGGGTCTCATCAAGAGGCCTCCTAAGCTTTCTGTCCTCTTGGAGAGGAAAGGAAATCCCATAAGCACGAAGTTGCTAGGTAACTTCAGCTTGCACAGCAGGGTTGCCGATAGCTTGCTACAACCTAGTAACAAGATAATTGACAAACATGGGGGCATCATCATGAGCACCTTCATGTGAAAAATCAAAGTTATTGATGTTCATTCTTCTCAGTTGGTTATTGTCAGCCATGCTAATTAAACTTATGCATGGATTACTTTGTGCTTTGGTACCCTCAACAACCTTAATTGCTACTCTTCTTTACCTTTGACAATTAGTCCTCAAGCAGCCATACCCATGGTTTAGACAATGTTGATTGCAAAGACTAGTGGAGAGGGTGTAACATTGCTCGAGTGATTATGGTTCCTGTTGAGCTTGCTCGTAGCTCAATAATGGTGGTTAGCCAAAGGCAAGCCCCGAGAGGCTCCATTATTAAGACTATAGTTCTCAACGGTGTACCTTGAACTAAGTCCTTCTCAACCAAGATAATAGATCCTTGTCTCACTTATCCTATTGCAATAAACATGCCCAACCTTTCATGAACAACTTAAGGACCTCTCTTCTAAAGCAAGAAAAGAGAAACTAATAGCTTTGATACCAATGTAATGGAAATGGCCTATGAACTTTGAGGATAGAGGAATTAAGAGAATTAGAATGAGCATCTTTGTGAGACTACTTTGAGAACATAGAGGGTGAACTTAATTAGCGGTAGAAACATAGCCATAGTACTTAATTAGCTTGGCATGAACAATACTTTTACAAGAGAGATATTTTAGAGAACTTGACAACAGTTGAGGACCGGATTTATGTGGAGCCGGTGCCCCTTTCAATAGGCTTTTGTATTATAGATTCTCCCATCAAGAGAGACTTGGTACAATACAATCTTTGTGTTCCTAATGACCTAGGTGATGCAATGAAGATGGAAATCTTTATGCATCACGAGCATAACATACACTTTGAAAAAAGTATTAACCATCCCCCAACCATCCCCTGCCTCAGTCCTAAGGCTTCAAACACCTTTAAAGGTGGAGAGAGCTAGCGGGGAATGAGGGTAGGGAAGAGGAAGAAGAAACATTCATAGGAGAAAGAAATAGTTCCTCACTTATCATCACTCTTCTTGCTTAGCATTCATTATAGCATAGTAGTAAAGATGGAGAAGATGTCAAGCTTAAGCTTTGCAGCATGGCTCTTGGTTGGATTTGCATTCCATAGCCAAGAGTGTTGGTGTAGGCTCTAAACATCTCTACAAGCTTGGATAAGGAGATGGATCTCTTGCACTTTGCAACTCACACAATGAGAGAGAGAGAGAGAGAGTGTGTGGGGGGGGGGGGTGTGAGAGTATACCCCTCAAGCTAGCTCCCTCCTTGCTTTGGTCGACCCCCTCTTCTAGCACTAGTTTGCACTTGATTGGACCTCCTCAAGCCTGGACAATCACATGCTTAGTGCATATCAAGCAACAATGGTAGCCTTGGGATAAGTGTTCCCCTTTCCCCTTTGAGAGAGAGGACTTGATAAATGCATACACAACTAATTAAATTAGCTAAATTATCATTGGACCCCTTGGGAGGCTAACCAATAGGATTTAGGCACACCATGAGGGAAACATGAAGAGGAGCTTGACAAGTGTCCTATTTGATTTCTTTGTACCAAGCTTTCCTTGTGTGAGGGTGTGTGTGTTCTCTCTCTAGCCCCTACAATGAGGGCTCCTCCCCCCTTGAGTAGGGATCATGTTGACTTTGTGGAACACCTCAAGCCCCTCAAGCACCTTAGTCATGGAGCACCTTAGCACCTTAGTCATTAAGTACCTCAAGCACCTTAGTCAGAAAGCATGATAAGCACCTCAAGCACCTTAGTCAGCAAGCATGACAATCACCTCAAGTACCTTAGTCAACAAGTACGACAAGCACCTCAAGCTTGGGCCGGGTTCCCACCTCAAGCACAACCCTAGCTTTCCTAAGGTCAAAGGACTTTTAACACTAACCATTGGAGGTCTTTAATGAAGCTAAACTTAAGGTCTTTAAGCTCCATTATCTAGCTTTTCTCTATCTCTCATTTGGACCCCTTTAACCTTGGCCCCGGGTTGAGATAGATCCATAAGCATATATCTATATTCTAACCCTTGTTCCTGTCTATTCTCCCATATTAAATGATCAGTTTAATATGAGAAAATCATTTGGGTTGGTTAGATATTAGATTTTATGACAAGAAAACACTCATGTGGGGTTGTACAAGTACAATAATGCCAAGAAAATGCTCTATTACAAGTGTGAAGAGCCCTACATTGGAGAGTTGTTAGAGCATAAATGATTGTATGTCTTTACATACATAGAAGGCATAGATACCCATATCATCATGATTGATAAGTATGGGCAAAGGTACTCCACAATAGATCATAAAGAGCTAAAGAGATATACATTTGGAGGTCCACTCCATCAATATTATGTCACGTCTAGCACGTTTAGACCTATTGTATCGGAGACAAGTCCAAAAATGGAAAGATGGAGTCCGGATAAAGCTCGAATTCCTGACTCACTCAGTCAACCGTAGTTTTTAGTGCCAAGATTGATGGGATTCTTGGGTTCAAGGGGGTTCCAATGACCACATACAAGGGCAATGAAGCACTAAGCATGATCCATACAATGAGAGTTCTAGAAACCTTATAGAAGCAAGAGATGTGCATTCAGAGGAGAGAGTTGCAAAGAGAACTCCATCTAGAGTTCCTAAGGGGGGTTGTGAAGCTAGGGATCTTCTAGCAAATGGTTGTGGAAACATGACAAATGCGACCATCTCAAGTTTCTAAGTGTGTTGCCAAGAAGTACATGGGTTAGGGGATCTACAAGTAATGAGATATGAACAATTGGAAAATGTTCAAAGGATTTGGATTAACGTTGGAAGGAAAAGCTTTGACATAGCTCCAACCTTTGAATGGCATAGATTTTCCAAATATAGAGCAGCTTCTATGAGAATTTACAACGGAATTCTCTAAATGGGGAATCAAGTACAACTCTGTGTCCCAAATCTACGCTTTCAAGTAAAAAGAGAACAAGGAAGTGAAGGAAGCTTTGCTTTGCTTCAAACAATACATAGAGAGATGTTTTCACGAGAGGTACTCCAAGATGAGAGATTGTTAGTTCTCGTCATAAACGGCTTAAGAAACGAGACTCTAAAAAAGGACCTACACTTGAAAGCATGCACCACAATTGAGAAAGTCACTAGAGAAGCACTATATCTAGTGCACAATTGTAAGGCTTCTAGAGAGGTGGAAGAAGATGTAGAAGATGCAACTAACTATTCCTCTTCTATTACAAGTGAATCCACAACAAAGAAAAATGTTCAATCCACATATGTGCCAAATGTTGATCAAATGGTTGAAGAATTGATCATGAGAATGAACCAAAACAATAGACCCAAATGCACAACAACAATAGACAAGGAGATGTAATGTGGAGGGGATCATACCACTCCATGGTGTAACACTCAGCCCAAACTAACAACAACAATTAATGTGCAGTGTGTCTTGAAGTGATGTGCGATTGAGAAAAAATGACCAGCCATGAGACAAGTGAGTGTTTTTACAATAGGGATTAAGTGAGGTAAAGGCCATACAAACCTCCATGGGTGCAAGCATTGTCACTCCATGGAGATACCAAACAGGTCCAAACAACATAGCCCAAGGGGGGGACGAGCCTCAAAACTAGTGTTTGGCCAACAACTTCCTTTACCTCAAGAGAATCAAGCAATTGTAAGATACACATAGTCAATAGAAACACTTACAAATAAGAAAATTTTGCCACCAACTTCATATTACAAAGAACCAAGTGAGGCCTATGAGAGAGAACCTAAGAATATTACATATACCAATGAAGTTTATGCTTCTTGGGTAAGCACAGATGATGAGGCAGAGCCATCATATCTTGTACAACTGGTAAAAGATCATTACACAATGGACGAGAACACACTCATGTTCATAGCGAATCAAAATTTTAAACCTAGAGGTTATCATCCTCCTAGTCTAGGACATCCAATGAGTACGCCACATGCAACCCAATCAGAAGTTCCATGCTATGAATGTGGAGGTAATCACTGGGCAAGTGTTTGTCCACACAAGAGTGAACGCAAAAAGATTTTTGGGCCTTGTGATGGATGTGGAATAGATAATGTTCTTCCAAATTGTCCCAAAAATCTTGAAAATAAGGGGAAAGCACCGATGAACATCATTGGAATTTTGTCATGTCTACAATTCTAATCAATGTGATGACTAGATCTCAAGCTCAAGAAGATGCAAAAAACACACCAATCAAGAACAAAACACATTGCCAGTTCAAATAGAATTTGAGAGCTTGATGGTAAAGACTCAAAGAAAATTGTGAAAAGCAAAATCAGACAAAATGAAAACAAAGAGGCTAAAAGAGAAACTACATTAGAAACAGAGCTACAACAAGTCAAAGAGCAGCTAAAACATGAAAGGTAGAACAACAAACAAATTGAAGGACCGGTGTCATTCAAAGTATCATCGGGTAGTGAAAAAAGTTCTAGAACCTTTAGAGGCTCTAATATTGCAATCTTACGAGACTAGACTAAAAACCAACCAAACACTAGAACAGAGATGATTGACATATCTGCATCTTGAGGTTGAAAAATAGAGATTAGAAATGTGCAAAGGGCTCATAGAGACAACTCAAGCTCTAATGGAGCCTGAAAAACTAAACATCCCTAGACAAGAAGTTTTAATCCTCAAGGGATAGGAAAATCAAGCACACAGGAGATGGAGCACTTGATCAAATGAATCTTGACACCATTGGACACAAGGAGTGGCTAGTACCATGGATGACTCTAAGTCACAAGTGATGATGCAAATTCCAAAAGTGGAAGAGCCATGGACACAAGCTTTATGGGACCATATGGAACATGAAGGATGGTAGTGAAACTTTTAAGTCTACACATATCACCGAGATCAATATGAATCACAAGTTCTACTATAGAGATATAAAATCCTTTACAACAATGCAAAAATAGAATCATCTAGAGAGAGTAAGGTTAAAACATTGAAGACTTTTCTATCTTTCATAACGGAGCATGAAACGAAATTAGAGGTCAAGGTAATATTTTCTCAATGGAAACCAATTCCAAAGATGATGGACACCAAAATCCTACATGAACTTATGTCAATTCCTATATAATACACGATAACTCTCTTGGAGCTATTACAAATTAGACCACACATCTATGGGGAGAGGTGGGCAAAAACTTAGTGAAGATGGAGTTGAAATTGCTCATCAAGACATCCCCTCAGATGAACACATGGGTAAAATGATAAAAGATAAACCAAAGGCAAAACCAGTGCCTATGAACAAGGTGGGTCATTAATGTGAAGGGGAAGAAGGAAATACCACCTTGTTGATGAAATACAAAGGAGTGAAAACGATTGCTTTCCTTGATAGGGGGTTGGGCTATCTCCACAAAAGAAATATGGGAGAAATGGGAGATACCAACTCACAATAAAATAAGAATGAAATTACACCTTACTAATGGTTATGTAGAGAGATTGGTATGTATATTGGAACAAATCATAGTGTCCTCATGCGGAATATAGTATGAGCATACCTTTGCAATAATGAATTATGACGAGCAATAGCTTTGATGTCATTTTGGGAAGACCAATCATGCATCAACTTAAAATGGTACAAGATTGGCTACAACTATATTTACTTGTGACACAAGGAGGTTACAACGAGGATCAACGTCAAGGACCACAATTACAAAGATGTTAGTTGAACACTTGTAAAGGAATTTGACTCAATAATGGTCAAGGAGGAAGAGATACTTGCATGGTTGCAAAATAAGGCACATTTTTGGATGTGTGGAGCTTCTGAATGCGAGAGCCTGGCAAGAGAAGACTGCATCCTAGAGAGATTGATGAAAGATAATGATTACATTCCAAAGCCATTTCTTGAGGATTTTTTTGAACCTTTTGTCTAGGATCAGATACTGGATACTCTAGATGTATGCGTGAATGAACCCAATGAGATTTTGTTACGAAGAGGGCTATGACATTGCACCCTTCCAAGTGGTGAGTGTTATCTTGGAACTAGGATCAAAGATCGAGAACCTATATACTTAGGAAATGGTTGAGTATAAACACATAGTTGACAAGACTTCCATTAGACATCTGAGTGATAAAAGCAACAAACAATTCCAAGACTCACGAGATGAAGTTCTTCTTGAGATAAATGCTAATGATGAGCTATCAAGTAGCTCAAAAAATGAAATCAGACCAAATGAAAAAGATGCAATCTTCTATGGTTTTCCTAACTAGAAAACTAGAAGATAAGAAAGGTATTGTGCTAAGCGAGGGAGAAAACATAAGCACACATAAGGAAAACATATGTCTCTTATGAAGAAGAAAATGTAGTATTTGATGCTCGTAGGAGCAAATGATTGTGTCAAAGACAAAATTACACAAGGATACACAAACTGAAATGAAGCAAGCCAAAAACGAAACACATAACTGAAACGCCATCAAAGATGACAAAAATTGAGCAAAAACAAAAATAACAGAAGTTGAAACAAACCTTGAAAGAGGTTTGGGCGACTAAAATGGAGAGTGAAGAGGTCTCATATACGGATCAATTTGATGCAACCTCTCACTACAAAAAATACATGATCCAAGATCGAAAGATCATAGTTCAAAAATTGATGCTAGAACCTAAGGAACCAGGGACATCTTATGATGGATCTGAGAAAGCCAAGCGCATTGACTAAGCTAAACCTAGAGAGAAAACAAAGTCCCCATACAATGCCACTCATGTCACGAAGGAGGAAGATATGCTATTAATCGCTATGCTCAAAGAGTATAGAGACGTGTTTGCATGGTCATACAAAGGCCGTAAAGGGGTAGGTCTGAACATTTTTCAACATACGATACCCATTAAGAGTGATGCAAAGTCTCGTAGAAAATGTCCCTATACCTAACAAAACTTTTGCAAATAAGATCAAAGAGGAGATAGATAAGCTTAAGGAGGTGGATCTTATCTACAAAATTGAGCACATAGAATGGGTTTTATCGATATTGATAGTGCCCAAGAAAAATGAAAAATTACATGTATGTATGCATCTCAAACAAGTAAATGTAGCTACTATATGAGACAACTTTCTCCTACCAAAGACTAATCGTGTGATAGAGCGAGTTGCAAGACAGGAAGATTACAACTTTCTTGATGGCTTTTTAGGCTACAACTAGCTTGCTATAAAGCCAGAAGATCAGCATAAGATAACTTTTACTACAAAATGGGACATATTCACCTATAGAGTGATGCCATTTAGCTTAACCAATGCACCTGCCACATTCCAAAGCCTGATGAGTCATGCATTTAAAGAATATCTAAGACATTTCTTAGATTTTTACATGGATGACTTATGTGTGCATTCTCTCTTGAGAAACAAGCGCATCAAACACTTGAAAAAGATATTTGAGAAATGCAAAACCTATTGTATCTTCTTAAATCCAAAGAAGTGTGTCTTCATGATAAGACAAAGAAAAATTCTAGGGCATAATAGTCAAAGAAAGGCATCTCCACGGATCTTGAGAAGATTCAAGTGATTGTGGCTCTACCACAATCGAAAAAATTTAGGGAGGTACAAGTCTTCATGGGCCATTGCGGTTGCTATAGATGATTCATCTATATGTATGCAATCATTTCCAAACCTCTCTACTCTCTTATCATAAAATTTGAGTGGACCGACAAATGTAAAGAAGCATTCTAGTTATTGAAGCAAAAATTGATTTTTGCTCCAATTTTGAAAGCTCTTGATTGGCCAAAGATCTTCATGTCCACATCAATGCATCAACTTATGCTATAGGATGTACATGAACTCAACTTGGAGAGAATAATATGGATTTTCCCATCTATGACTCTAGTAGACACCTTAATAGGGTAGAAAAGAATTACACGACCATGAAGAGAGAAGGGCTAGGGATGTTCTATGATGGGAAAAATTTTAGACACTAACTTCTCACAAACAAGTTTGTGTTCTTTGTGGATCATCAAGCACTATTATCCTCGGTGAACAAACCCTACAACACAAGACATATTGTTAGATGGTGTATTATATTGCCTGCGTTTGATTTCATTGTGGTAGTGAAGAAAGGAACCACACATCAGAGAGCTGACAATTTGTCAATATGAACTCATGGTCAAGCATCCATAAGAGTGGATAATGATTTGCCAGATTTGTATATGTTCAACATTGAGTTGGTGCCAAGGTGGAGTGAACATGTCATACCTTTTCCCACCAAAGGATCACTACAAATTGAAAATCATCAATTATTGAGCAAACATGAACACTAATGCTAATATCTCGAAGGCTATACAAGCAAGGAAATGATGGTATATTGAGGCTGTGTATAGAGCCAAATGAGAGAAACATGTACTTGAGTCAAGCTCATGTGAAAAACATAGGTATTCACAATGGAAAGGAACAAACAGTTCAGAGACTAATGAGACTTGGTGTATACTACCTTAGAATACAGTGAAGTGTTCATGACCACATTAGTTCATGTGACATTTGTGCAAACAAGGCACTTGTAGAATATATAATACTGTTCGGAGTCACGATAACACTTAATTGGATCTCATACATTGTGGATTACCTAATGAAAGGGGTTGAGCAAAGAAAGAATAAAATGCATTCAGGCCAAGACAGAGAGTTATGTGTTGATTGAGGATCACCTCTACAAGAGAGGAAAGGACAATCAATTGCAGATGTGTGCCACATAAGGTGAATACACTCCGATTCTTGAACAAGCTCATGCTGGACAAGGAAGCAGACATTTTTTTGCTGACAAAATGGAAAAAGATATTCTTTTTGTAGGAATCTGGTAGCCAATCTTGTTCATGGATGTTGAAGCATATGTGAAACGACGTGAAAAATGTCAACAAACAAAAGTACCTATGCGGAGAGACGAAATGCCTTTAAGAACAATGATGGGGGCAAGGGATTTTTCCAAATGGAACATAGACTTTGTAGGACCCATCGCATTGTCAAAGTCAACGATGTGGAAGCGTAGAGACCAAGGGGGGAGAGAGAGAGAGAGAGAGAGAGAGAGAGAGAGAGAGAGAGAGAGAGAGAGAGAGAGAGAGAGAGAGAGAGTCTCTTGAACCAATCAACCTTGGCAATGAATAATTGAATGTGTATAAAATGGAGGCAAGGGTTTGCTTATATAGAAATCCCAATAAATTTCCCTACCCAAGACTTTGACAAATAAGTAAACTAAATACCTAAAAGCCAAACTAAATAATGGGATCACATTGGGAAGTTCACTTGAGATGCCAAACTTCAACACCCTCTCTGCAGCTCATAGTGGCCATCAATAGTGAGACCAAGTAGAAGCTACCATGGAGACACCAGTAGTGGCCACCAACTAGATACACCACGATGTTTCTCTCCTCAACTTTGTACCAAAAAGTAATGACATCTTGAGCATCGATTGCCTTTGTAGAAACTTTGAACTGTAGACCACACTACATCCAATAATCCCCCTTCGTGAACTATGAACACATCACGTCCAAAGTATAAAACTCCAAGATAACGAAGTGTTGGAACACATCCTGTCAATAATCTGACCAACAACAATGAATTGGCCGGCCCATCCATAGTGTTTTAGACGTCTGATTGGTTCTTGCAAGATGCATGTGCATTGAACTCCAACCTACCGGTCCAAACACCAATAGCTTGAATTTTAACACAAAGGTCCAAATTTTATAGAGAGCAGTGCTTGCCCCTCTCTGCCACTCACAAGCCTCTCTCTGGCTAAATCTATTGGTGACACTTGTCGTTTGACTAGAAATCTGATGACGAGGTCACTATTGCCACCACCACATGTGCCATGTCAATCTCCTGTGCCAAATCTTTATTACCGTAATCTCTGTCTAGCTTGCTTTTGACTTTGTCTTCTTGTGAGTTCATGCTTTTGCCTTTGGCTTCAAACTCTCAAGCCAAACAAATCATCGAGTCACATCCATGACAACTGTGATCGTACCTCGTGGGTACAGAGGCAGCTAACTGAGTACTGGTACTACCATCCTTGTCCAACTGACCTTTACCACCGTGCTTTAACAAACTCCACCATTTGCTTTTGACTTCACAAACTGAGTACTGGTACTACCATCCTTGTCCAACTGACCTTTACCACTGTGCTCTAGCAAACTCCACCATTTGCTTTTGACTTCACAAACTCAAGCCAAACAATTTGTTGGGTTCCTTGAGAAATGTGCCAGTGCATAGGCCGCTAAATGGATGGTTGACAATCCATTATCCATAGCTTTTGGTCGGTTTTGGTCGATGTCGTCAGGTCTCAAGTAAGGGGAGGACATATTGAAGTTGCAAGATCTGGTAATCGAGTACCTTCTCGCACTCCAAAAAATGGCCGTACAAACCAAGACGCAAATGGTCCAAGCCGATCCAAAATCCCCAAGCAATTCCACTCCTTTCAGATACTGCCGAGCAGCTCCATGCAATCTGCTATCCTTGTCTTCAACTCCAAACTGCTTACCTCTCCCAAGCCGCTCCACATCCTCTCTTTTGATTCCTACTCCCAGGCCATGGCTGCTCCTCATATCTCTCCCAACACTTGTGATGCCCTCTTGGGATCCAAGTTATCGAGGTAGATCTGTCCACAATGTTTTGAAACACTGGCAGCGATCAACGTAACTCTGGGAGGAAAGGGCACGCCGCCACGCTTGGCTGCTGGCCTTGCATTTTAAAATGCTAGCCTTAGCACCACTGTTACTGGCAGGCAGGGGAGGGAAGGTGGCACCACACATAGGGCAGCTTCTACAGTGCATTTCAAAACGAAGATAGCAGGCGTGGGGCACCATTGACATGGAGTGTCTCAAAATGCAAGACACAAGGGGGCCACAATGCAATCGGCAGAAGGCTGTAGGGAGGGGGCGTGTATTGAAATGCACGCTATGGATCAAGGGGTGGGAGATAGTGTCGCAGGGCTGCGTTCTAAAACGCACTAGGACAGTGGCACCGATGAATAAGCAAATGCCCAACATTTTACAATGCTATGGGCAGCATGTGATGCCAATGATGACCAGCAAGGGTTCTTCTTCTCATGTGGGCTACTCCCCCACGTTCAAGGCCTTCAAGGAGCTCACAACTCTGATACCATGTCAAAATTGACGATGCGAAAGCGTAGAGACCAAGGGGAGTGAGCACGAGAGAGAGAGAGAGAGAGAGAGAGAGAGAGAGAGAGAGAGAGAGAGAGAGAGAGAGAGAGAGAGAGAGAGAGAGAGAGAGAGAGAGAGAGAGAGAGAGAGAGAGAGAGAGAGAGAGTCTCCTGAACCAATCAACCTTGGCAATAAATAATTGAATGTGTATAGAATGGAGGCAAGGGGTTGTTTATATAGCAATCCCAGTAAAGTTCCCTACTTTAGACTTTGACAAATAAGTAAAATAAATACCTAAAAGCCAAACTTAATAATGGGATCACATTGGGCAGTTCACTTGAGATGCCAAAACTTTAACAAGCACCTCTTGCGTATCGTATGCATGCTCAATATATCATAGTGGCCATAATGTATCTGACCAAATGGATTGAAGGCAAATCTACACAGAAGAACGATACAAAAACAACATTGCAATTCTTGTAATATATATCTTTACGAGATATGGGCTATCGATCAGAATAGTTAGCGACGAGACAGAGAGACTCACTTCCTAAACAAAGTGATAGAATTCTTGCTAGATGAGATCATGGTAATTCATCACAAATCACTTCCTTATCACCCTCAAGCTAATGGAAAAGTAGAGAGCTCGAAAAAAATCCTATGCATGGTGCTCACAGAGATGGTGAGTGAATTTAGAGTGGATTGGGACCAAAAGCTACATTCAACTTTATGGGCATATCGAGTTTCTTATAAAATAGCGATTAGAACGACACCTTTTGACTTGGTGTTTGGACTTAATCGCATAATGCCCGTAGGATTCTTGATTCCCACACTTTGAGTAGCCAAGGACTTAGAATGAATAGGCCATGAGCTATTAGAAAGGCTAGATGTTCTTGAGAAGCTATCATAGATATCTATGCACAAAAGTGATGCATGAAGGAGTTTTGTGCGATCAACATGTAATCAACAAAGAGTTCTAAAAGAGTGACAATGTATTAGTCTACATCTTAAAACATGTTAGCACATTGCTAACATCAATGTCTATATATATAGCCTATTAAGTGATCTCTCATTTTTTTGATCAATCTGGACATCTATTGCCTTGACCTTTGTAATTCTTTGATTTTTGGACTTAATTTGCAAACAATTATGTGACTATGTGCCAAATAGAGTGGAGGTAAATGCTTCAAGATTGTATCAACAAAATCTTAGGCTACAATAGAGTTAATGAATTTCTCATTTTTGAACCCAAAACCTTTGGCTAAGGTATAAAAGCCAAGTTTTGTAAAACCTAAGGAATAAGTTTTTGGATAATAAGGGTTATGAAATTTCTACAGAGCACTATAACTCTCCTTCTTGTTTTTTAAGCTCCTAACTCCCTCATGAAGTGTCCGTTTGAAGTGTTGTCTGCTTCATCACGTTCACAGGTGAAAGCTCTTTGCGACATTGTGCTTCTCACTATAAAAAGATGTTTTTGTTACAGCTAAACACCTTCTAAATCTACTAATAACTCAATATTTACATAACATAAGTGTATTTTATACATTGGAGGGGTGTTGGGGCATCATAGCTAAGCTCCAGGGTGCATTCAAGGCTGAAAACGGGTAGGTCAAATCTGCCTTGTATATAATAAGCGCGATTTGAAAAGTGGAAAAAGGGGGATTTGAGGGCACGTGCATGTGTCTTTAGATGTTGCCTACCCATCTTATAAGTCTCCTCTTATTTGGACTTTGTTTGCTTAGCGAATTGATGAGATTTTCTTGCGGTGTTGTAGTTAGCATATCCATCCTATAAGTTTCCTCTCGTTTGGACTTTGATTGCTTAGTGAATCAAAGATAGCAAGGTTTGACATTCGAGGAGCCCCAAATTTTGGCCGGGGACAACGTGATCTAAACTAGGGAAAACCCTCAGTGCTAGTAGCATTATCTAAAACTTCCTCTTGACGAGCCTAGAGTACAAAAAAAAACTTTTAGAAACTACCCAGTGGAGGTGTGTACTTTCATTGTGTAGAGGTGTCTTGGGAGTTGTCATACTTGTCAAGGACCTTTAATTGTTTAATAGATTATGTTAATTTGAGAGGTGATAGCTTGGACTATGTCAAAGTCTGAGGATTGGCGCTCTTTTCAAAAAGAAAAACAAAAAAACCCAGTGTTGGTGGACACTCTATACTATCTTTTGTTGATGTGATTAGGAGTAGGGTAAGTAGGCATTAGAAAGGTTTCCGATCTATCTCACTCTCTGAATTGTCATTAATGAAGTTGTTTTAAAAACTTGAGAGTTTTCAGCTATGGGACTCATAAGGTGAGTTCAAGGCATCAAAACAACATTTTTGGTCATCATTGATCTTGAAAAGGCTGTAGCAACCAACTGGTAAGTCAAAAATCAGTTTTTGAGAAAAAATTCAAATTTTGGCAAAAAATGGACTTATTATCTCCCCTGTGATAAATGCATGCAAATGTGAGTTTTGTTTTCTGAAAGTACTTGCAATAGGATGTAGAAAACTTGAATACCATCAGAATTCCGAAAAAGTGCAAATCTGGCATGTTGATAATAAGCACTTTTTTTTCTTAGACCTGAAATTAAACTTATTTTGCTTGCACATCTTGTTTAGGTGATAATATAACATGTTTGTGAGGGCTCAAGAGATTGTAATCCATTTGGGGACAAAATTGGGCCAAAAGAACCTTCACACTGAACGAAAAGACAAATGAGACTTAGTGTTAAAGTTTAGGCATCTCAAGTCAACTGCCCAATGTGATCCCATTATTTAGTTTGGCTTTTAGGTATTTATTTTACTTATTTGTCAAAGTTTTGGGTAGGAAAATTTACTGGGATTGCTATATAAGCTCCCATCTACGTTTTGAGATGCTGTATTGACAGTGGCTAGGTAGCTTGCCCTCCTCCCAATAGCGTTTTGAAATGCCGATCGGCGGCCCAACCTCCCCTCCCTCCACTCATTGACCAACCCCCTTCTCCTTGGTGTGATAGCGTTTCAAAACGCTGTCCCCTAGAAGTCTCTTGGTGCTTTTTTGAGTAGAAGAGATAGTCGAGACGATTGCTCTCTTGGATGACTGGAGCGAGGAGATTGGAGCCCAAAGACGGGTCATGCTGAGCCTTAGGAGTAGATTGGAAGAGGCTTAGAGATCAAATTCGATGGGGAGTGCTAGGCTTTGAGTGACCAATTGGTGGGAGTTACGAGTGGTTTTGAGTGCTAGAGAGGGATAGCAGAGGGTGTGGAGCAGTTTGGCATAATGCCATGGAGCGGATTGACATCGACTTGGATAATGGAACTCTTAGCCCTTGTTATGCGCAGTTTATTGTGGAGCTTTGGATTTGTTCAAGGCCTGACACCCACAGGGCAAACGTGCAAAGCGGCTATCATTGATAGAGTTTCAAATGTCAGAGAGGGATAACAGATTGTGCTTAGCCCATTGTGTGTGGAGTTCCCTTTGCGGTGGAGTTGAAGCGGCTTGGAACCTTTTTGGCTTGGTTTGTACGGCCATCTTTTAGAGTGCAAGAAGGTACCCTATTACCAGATCTTGCAACCTCAATATTTCCCTACCTTGCTCGAGGCACGATGAAATCAATCAAAGACAACCAAAAGCTATGGATAACGGATCGTCAAGCATCCATTTAGTGGCCTATCTCAACAAGGAACCCTACAATTTGTTTGGCTCGAATTTATGAAGTCAGAAGCAAATGGTAGAGTTTGCTAGAGAACAACGACAAAGGTCAGTTGGACACGGATGGCAATACTAGTACTCAGTTAGCTGCCTCGGTACCCGAGAGGTACAACTACACTCATGATTGTGATTCGGTGCTTCGTTTGGGCTTGAGAGTTTGAAGCCAAAAGCAAAAGCAAGAACTCACAGATAGACAAGGACAAAGGCAAGTTGGACATAGATTATGGTAATAAAGATTTGACAAAGGAGATCGGCATGGAATACATGGCGGTGGCCACAACGGCCTCGATGTCAGATTTCTAGTCAAATGACAGGGGTCACCACTAGCTTCAACAAGAGAGAGGCTTGTGAGTGGTAGATAGGGGCAAGCACTGCTCCTTATAATTAATTTGGACCCTTGTGTTGGAGTTCAAGTTATTAGTGTTTGGACCCATAGGTTGAAGTTCAATCCACATGCATCTGGCAGAGAACCAATCAGACGTCTAAAACACTATGGATGGGCTAGCTAATACATTAGTGTTGGTTAGATTTTGAACAGGATGTGTTCCAACAGTTCATTATCTTGGAGTTTTATGTTTTGGATGTGATGTGTTTTTAGTTCACAAATGGGGATTATTAGACGTAGTGTGGTCTATAGTTCAATGTTTCTACAAAGGCAACCGATGCTCAAGATGGCATTACTTTTAGGTACAAAGTTGAGGAGAGCAACACCGAGGTGTATCCAGTATCTTGTCGGTGCTGGGTTGTCCATGGTAGCTTCTACATCGCCTTGGTCTCTCACTATTGATGTCCACTATGAGCTGCACAGAGGGTGTTAAAGTTTAGGCATCTCAAGTGAACTGCCGAATGTGATCCCATTATTTAGTTTGGCTTTTAGGTATTTATTCTACTTATTTGTCAAAGTCTTGGGTAGGGCAATTTATTGGGATTGCTATATAAGCAACCCCTTGCCTCCATTTTATACACATTCAGTTATTCATTGCCAAGGTTGATTGGTTCAGGAGACTCTCTCTCTCTCTCTCTCTCTCTCTCTCTCTCTCTCTCTCTCTCTCTCTCTCTCTCTCTCTCTCTCTCTCTCTCTCTCTCTCTCTCTGGCTCACTCCCCTTGGTCTCTACGCTTCCGCATCGTCGACTTTGAAACTTAGAACACTCAAAATTGAACAAAAATGGTTAAGACTTCTTGATAGGTCTTAAAATACTTTGTTACATCTGTGGGAAGTGAAAAAGTGGAAAAAACTTGCAAAATTGTGCACCTAAATAATAAGCTTGCTTATTATCTTGAGTCTTGAAATAGCAAAAATTTGACCATTTCTCAACTCCACAGGTATTAACATAGTGTAAAAAGACCATGATTCAAGTTTGGCAGCATTTGGAATTAGAGGTTACCAGATAGGCCCAGAAATCACTAAAAGTAAACTGCAAATAGGAACTTGAAAAATGAACCAAACTCCAGTAAACTTGATTTGTGACTTGTTTAAGGTGTAAATCCAATACAAACCAAAAAAGTTGAAAAAAATCTTCATTTTGACCCTATAGATAATAAGCGCACTTAATATCTCCTGCTCCAAAAACTCAACTTTTGGACATTTTTTCAAACTAAAGTAGTAATTTAGAGTTCTTAGAAGAAGTTTCAGGTAATTTGGATAGCATTTTACTTGCATGAACACTAGATTTTTATTTAAAACTGCTAGAATAAAAAATTAATGGGAGATTAAGCTAAAATTGTCCAAAAATTTGTAAAATTAGATTCAAGGCTTATTGAATACATGCTTGACCAGTGTGGATCAACAAAAGTGGAAAATGATATATTTTT
Organism: Adiantum capillus-veneris; assembly: GCF_014529385.1. Classification (NCBI taxonomy): domain Eukaryota; kingdom Viridiplantae; phylum Streptophyta; class Polypodiopsida; order Polypodiales; family Pteridaceae; genus Adiantum; species Adiantum capillus-veneris. The sequence continues at coordinate 137,000,435 of NC_140932.1, forward strand.
GACCCAATAGATAATAGACGGGCTTATTATCTCCTCCTAGCTAGAGAGTTCATTTTTTACATTTTTTGGTTCACAAGGCTGATAGACACCTTATACAAATAGCTTAGCAAGTTTGAAGTCATTTGGACGTTGTTTGCTACTTGAAATTGAGTTTTTGGATTTGTATCTTGCAGATTGGTCCTTTGGCCACTTTGACAGTATTGAAGCTGAAATTTTTGACCAAAAGTCTTTGATATGCTTGTGATTCAATAGACTAACTTCTCTACCTTGATTGGACATGAGTAATCGAGATCTAGCTTGAGCAACAGCCAGATTGGATTTACACGACAAGCAAATTAGGGCTATAATAGAGAGATTGAGAGTAGAATATCTAATGAGGAAAGTGTGAACCAAGAAGGGACCACCAATGCTAGAATTAGAGGGGTATGACCAGATAGATGCCAAACCTATGAAATGCATACTGACTGATAACCCACGACTAAGAGTTTACTATTGGGAGGATAATAATGTCATGGATTTGATATGGATAGCTCATGCTAAATAGGGTAGTTGACACCCTTGAAAATCATGTATATTTTCAAGATAAGGGAGAAAGTCCTAACGTACCTTCCCATACATCTCTTTAGGGATTGTTATAATAATAACTTTGTTATGATGACTCTAAAGGAGGTTGAATAGACAAAGTACCATGGCTACTTGATCTGAGAATTGATAATGGGTATGAGACCTGAAACAGAACAAAACTTAAGAGAGTGTTTGACAGTATGGCCAACCAACAGGGTAGTATAGCGCGCGGCAACTACCTCAATGATGAGAATTGGGGGAGAGAAATGGAAACCACTATTAACCAAAGAAGAATAAGTGACACCAGGACAAGAAGAGGTCCATGCGAGTCACACCTACCAAGCAATTGGTTTGAAGGCCTAGTTGGAGAGACATCGACCAGGAGAGTGGGTGTCAAACACAATCGTAGAGTCAAACCAACTGACTTCCAAAATTGGTTAAAAACTACAACAGATATAGAGATCCATATGACCATTTAGCAAGCTTCAGGTAGTTACTGAGAGCAGAGTGCATAAAAAACTTTCATACTCAATTCAAAGGGTTTGGAATGACTTTGGAAGATAAGGCTTTAACTTGGTTCAAGACCATACATCCTGGATCTACCGACATTGGCTATCTGATTTGTTGCTACTTGTTTGAAAATGGGGATCAAGAATAGTATCATAGCACAAATCTACAACTTTAAGTAAAAACAAGGAGAGACTATAAGAGATTGTGTGATTCGAATGAGGCAGTACCATCGGCAAATGTTTGGAGTTGAAAATTCAACCGAGGAAAGACTTGTCTCATTATTTCTAAAAGGTTTACTCAACAAAGAGTTGCATTCCATTTTGTATAGCAAGAAACATACAACTTGGCAGATAATTGTGAGATCTTTAATGAAAAGAGCACTATTAAGGACACCTAGAGTGAGCGGACCACTTACACTATGCCTGCATAAGTAGGACCTATTGTGGAAACTCCTGTGAATGCTATTGAAGACATGCTTAAATGCATGAATGATATGATGAGAAACATGCAAGGGATCTCACTCTTTGTGTTCTCATGGAGGAAAGTTGGTTGAAAGGTAAGCAATTGTATCATTGCTTTGTGGACCTCAAGAAACCCTTTGCTATTGCAATGGTATACGCCAATTGTACATGGGAAGAGGAATTTCAAAATATATTGTAAGCAGTATTGGGGTTAAACAAGGATGTCCATTGTCACCAACTCTTTTTGGTCTATGCATTGATCAATTAGAATGCTGCATAAGAGATTATACCAGAGTAGCAACTTTTGGAACCACAAACCAAAGAACATGAAGAAGTTATGCGTGATCAACCAGATGTGGAACCACTATGATGAAGAGAAACACTTGGCAAAGGAAGCGGCTGAAGACATACCAATGTCACCTCCACATTTTGACTGGCATGCCGATTCTCCATAGAAAAAGGGGGACATATGGAAGAGAGATATCCCACTATTGCAACCCAAAGATGAAAAAGTAGCAATGAGAATAGTGAAGAAGTTTGATCTCTGAGAGACCCTTGACATGCTCAAACTTCAATTCTATTGTCATGAAATCATGACCAAGGCTCGGATTAGAGAGATAGAAAAGGCCAAGGCAGCCATAGCTAAAGCAAACGAAGAGGTGGTAGAGATCAATCAAATAGTGGAAGGGCTACAAAAGGAAAAGTAGGAGTTGTAGACAAAGCTAGAGAAAGAGAAAAACAGATGTTGAAGACAACTATAAAGGTCTTGAAAAGGAGATTAATGACAATGCCCATTTTTAATGAAGAGATATTGGAAATGAAAGGGAGAGGTACTCAAAATTATATAAGTCGTATGATGCTATAAAGCATACTCTCTCCACTCTACTTGCCAACTAGGATGTGGCTCTAGCAGTGGGAGCACCAATGGCCTTGACTCCTCTTCCTTATACTACAAATTCAGATGAGATCAAAGCACTCAAAGCAGAGCTAGAATAGGAGAGGTTGTAGAGACAATTGATGATGACAAGAATGCTCACTATAAGTTCCCACCATGAGCAATAAGTTAAAGAGCTACAAGAATAGCTTACAAGAGCAAAATAAAATTTGGTAGCACAAGCAGAGATGCATGCTCAAGAGCTGAAAGAAAAATTTGTGGACTTGGGTGGCACCTCTCAAGTACCTGAACCTATGTTGATCATGCAAGTCACCACACACATTGAGTTTGATAGAGTTGAGAAGATTGAAATACCTACCCAACACATCAATTGTAGAGGATTCAGATCCTGGATGAGGACATACTAGATGTAGATGCTTGAGATGAGCTAAAGTAGTGGATGGAAGAAATGGCTGACAATGTGGCCAAGGAATATATGAAGTTTGAGCTCAAAGTTTAAGAGACTACGATATTATTGATGATCCAACATGATGAGCATACCAAGAGTTTTGACCACAACATGCTATCATGGCCACTAATAAAACATGAATTTTTCTTGTCAAAAAAGAAATTGCTTCCTTCTTTAGAGCCAAATGCCGATGGAGAATATGAAGGAGTGGCAGTAACAAAGGAACACAATTTACTCATCCTTGAGAGCTAGACCCTGTGGAGAAAGAAATGGTTTGAGAAGCAACCTCAAGATGAAACAATAAATAGGAATGTACCACAACACCTAAGGATAGACTTGACCTATTGTCCTATTCCTAGAAGGTGATCTTGGATTAGCTACTATGAGAAGCACAAGAAAGATGGTATTAAATTATCCAGTCCCTTGCCAATCCTAAACCAAACATCAAGCCCATTCTAGGATACATGAACCACACTCCCCAAGAAACAATAACATTATTGAGAGATGTTTCAGATCTTACATGTCAAATGACAAGATAGCATAGATGATTATCACATGTATTGAGGCATTTGACAACATCAACAAGGCAGAGCACCCTTGGGAGATTTTTGTTGAGGGCACAAATGGCATCAAATGGGACCTCCAAGAGGCTTCGTCCAAAAATGTTATCATAGGGATATATGATCGCATTATGTTTTTTCCATTGCACTACATGTAGACTTTTGAAGAAGCTTTTATGACAAGGTTCTTTGAAATGATATATTTAATTCATTGACAGAGGAGCTTCAAGCAAGGCATGCGACCTTGATCAACAACCCTCTCCGAGATCTCTTCTTCAAGGCAAACATAATGGCACACGTAGAAAAAATTCAATAAAGTACTAAAGTCCCTTAGAAGCGGCACTTTGAAAATTACAGATAGATCTTCTGTTGTAGCATACACAAGGATGTGCATCAGCTAGGAAGGGGGAGTGTTTGGCTATTATAGCTTATAGGCACCCTCGTAGCCGAACACAAATTTCAAAGCCACATTTTTGATACATTGTACTTAATTTTTATTCCAAGAGAACTGTACATGAGCTGATGCAATTTTGACCCTAGAGATACAGATTTCCTCCAGATTTTGAGTTGTAAATGTCTTATTATATATTAAAGGCCCAAAGTAGCCAATCAATGGCCATTTTTTAAAGCTCTAGGTATATAATACAATAGCTCTAGTTTGAAAACACATATATTTTTTTGGAAAAGAAAGAGCTCTTGTTGTATGTGCTGTCAAGCTGCTTCTCAGCTCTACTTTGTAATCAATATAGCTATTGATTGGGTAATTTATTTCAAATTCTAAAACTTGCATTGCATTTCTCTTCTCTTGCAGCTTCTTTCAAGTGTAAGCACTTCAAGTTCTGTGATGGTTTATGGCTAAGTGTCTATGAACCATATCAATTTTGAGTGTTTGAAACTTTGTTGTATGTCATTTTAACTATAGGAGAGTGTTATTAGACCTTAGGGCAACCTATGTGAATAGTTCTATTGCAATTTAAATGACTTGGTTATAATGATGGATTTTGTACCTTGTCAAAATGCTATCTAACTTTGTAGACTTGTTTCTTTAGACCTAGTATAGCTGCCCCTTAAGTCTCATGGCTATCCAAATACATTTAGTCATTGAAATAGCGTGATGACCGAGAGTGTTGAGATAGGACATTGGAAGATCTTCAGGTCTTTGAGTTGTAGATTATATTATAGAGACTAACATCCTTTCTTGTTAGGCTCACTTCTTGAGGATGACACCCTCAAAGAGTCTTTGTGCCCCATTTGAGTCACTTCCCTGAGTATTGATGAGAGTATGTTAGTGCCATAATAAGGCTATGCTATGGATGTCTGTCATGGCAACCCGCTAACATTGGCCACCGTTGTTGATGGAAAATGATCTTTAGGTGGTGAGTGACCTAGTGTGTATTTAGAGTTTTTGTATCCAGACATTTGTCATCCATTCCATACACATTAGCAGCAAAGCAGCTAGACATGGGTTTAGTGCTTGATAGAGTCTAGAGCGGAGGGACTGGCTAGATCTATTCTTAAGAGGTAAAGAGAGTTGTGAGCGAGATAGCTAAAGGCATTTCATTCTTCAAATTTTCTCATTGCTTTGAGAGTGTTGTTCCATTTTTCATTACAACCTTTATTTGCATTATTTTGTTCATTTTTGTTACATGTTTCTTTTTAGCACCACATAAGAGTAGGGTAAGTAGGAATCATCACCATCAAATTGGGCTGTAAACATCGGGACAAAAAGGTTAGAAAACCATATTTTCGGTAGGAAGACCATAAGCCTTCCCCATTTGCCAAAATTCTCAAAACGGAATACTAGTTCCATGGACCAATCGTAAGTTAAGACTTGAAGAGAAACTATATGCATATGCTAACACTTGTCCCCCCTTCCTTCTATTCTTTTAAAAACTCACCCCACCTCCTCTTTGACTTGTCTTTGGCTAATGTACACATGCACACACTTGCCCAACTACCAGTTTGGACATTTGGCCTAGCCAAACTTGAAAGAGAAGGACTATGTGACTTTCTAACAAGGGAAGGGCTGATATAACCTTAGTCTTTTGCTTTCCGATTTTATTAATAAAAAACCATAGTCACCTTCAATTTAACTAGTTCATGTGCAATACCTTTGCACTATCCTTTGGAGGCTCTATGAAGCTAACCCACATTAGAGTTTACCTGCTAATTTATAACTTACTAGATTAGGATGCACTTTGGTAAAGATTAAACTTACCCTTGGGCTTTGGAGCTTCACCTTGTGTACAAATCCTTTGGAGGCATAGTCCTTTGGAGGTGCTACAAAGCTAGCCTCAAAACCTACTAAATTTAGACTGACTTTGTTTAAGATTTTTTTCACCCTAAGGCTCCCCATATTTCATAGTTAGAGTCTAATGAGGAGTAAATTTGACTACTTGAAATTTACACATTTAATTTCTATTTTTAAAACTCCTATAGTTGCTCTAGTTAACTCCCCTTTTCATGTACCTTTGATCAAGGTCTCTTGGGATAATTATTCTCTTTCTTGACCTATACCCTTGACTAAGATAAATTAAATTGTAATTATACTTGATCTTTTATGGACTTCTTTCCTGTGGTCCTAAGTCTTTGATCAAATTAATTCTATAAGAGCTTTAATAAACTTCGCTTGTTCTCTTTCATTTTTTCCAAACTTGGGTGACCAATTTAAGATGAAAAATACTTTTAAAAGGTTAGAAATTAATTTCATAACTAGTCCCTTTACTTTGGGTAGAGGATCCCTTTTTACCTATTGACATCCTTCCACAGTGGTGACTAATCCCACTTGGTGCTTGGAAGATGTAGCCATTGCAAGTATGTATTACTTAGCCCTTACACCTTCTGGAGTAGGTTGGTAAAGTCTCCTTGGTGCTTGAGGGACTAAGCTGTCACAAGCATGTAATCTAGCCAGCCACAAATAATCTTCCACAGTAGATTGACATAGTCTAGTTGGTGCTTGAGTGATACCTGTTAGTCACAAGCATGATTCATTACATGCATACACTTTAGAAAAAATTTATAAACATTAAAGATATATCTTAGAGTCAAAAGAAGACAAAATTCTTTATGAAAGATGTTTGTTCATACCTGGTTCTTACCTTTGACATGAATTATTCTAAGCATTTACAAGGTTTATATTATTCTTTAACTAGATTTCTTCACATTGAAGGATGCTCTTAGGCTGCAATATCTCTTCTTGACCTTAAAATTTGGGTGGATCTTCAATTATTGGGTCTTTGGGTGGCTCACCTTTATAAGGTTTTGAAAGACTCACATGAAAGGCATTATGAATAAGCCAAGTCCTAGGAAACTTTAACTTATAAAACAATTCATTAATTGACTTGAAATGGGCCATAATATCTTTTTGTAAGAGATATTATGTATAAGACTTGAAATATTATTCAAATATGACTTATGTATAAGACTTGAAATGGGCCATAATATCTTTTTGTTAGCTTAGCACAATATTTGACCCATTGGGCATCCTTGTTTCTCATTGTCTATTGTATGGCTTAGGCGTGCTTTAGGAAACTTGAGTAGCACCCAATCATTCTCTTTGAAGGTCAAGGCTCTTTTGTGCTTATCAACAATAGCCTTTTGCTTTTGTTGTGTGATGGATATATATTCCTTAATCTTATTAAAAGATTATTTGAGGTCTCTACTATACTCATTAACAACAAAGATCTTCCCAAGTGTCTTGACTATCAATTGGATTTTGGGTCTTCCTTCAATAACTTTGAAGGGTGCATCTCCTGTAGAAGTATGGAAAATATTATTGTTATGCATACTCCACTAGGGGAAAATACTTTTCCCATTGATTCTTCGATCTATCTCCGTAACATAGGCTTTTGAGTATATCAATAATGGTTGAGTTTTCTATTTCACTTTGGCCATGCATTTGTGGGTGATAGGCTGAAGGGAAATTCAACTTAGTACCCAAGTTCTCAAAGATACCTTTCCAAACATTACTGGGTCATTCTTTGATATCTATCAGATACTATGGATGTTGGTAAGCCATGATACTATAAAACTTGTGATATGAAGAGAGCTGTCATATGATGTGCTTTGATAGATTTTTTGACCATGTAAAATGTGCTTGTTTACTAAACTGGTCTACTATTGTCCATATTCATGTATTCTTATGAATGGATCTTGGCAACGCAAAGATGAACTCCATGGATATATGGGAAATTAGGTATGGGTAATGGGTGAAGCACTTAGCTAGACTGCTTCCCTCTATCATACTTTGTCTTTTGACATACAATGCATTTGGCAACATAGTCCTGTATGTTTGCCTTTGTTGTTAGCCAATAAAATTGCATTTCTACTCCCTTGAGAGTAGCTTGAATCCCTCTATGTCCCACATAAGGGGGGGCATGAGACTTATACATAAACTTTTCACGCATGCTATGTGTAACACATAACCTATTGCCATAGAGAAGTTAACCATCTTGCACATTGTATGGTTTGTATTTCTTCCCTAGTGTGATAGATGACATTACATCTTTGAAGTGTGGATGCATAGCACACTCATCTATTATAGAGGATAGATAATTGTGAGTAGCTATTCAAATAGCATTCATCTTTGGTTTAAGTGAAAGAGCATCAACCACTTGGTTGTGCTTACCAGCTATGTGAGTAATATGAAAATTAAATTGTGAAAGAGAATTTGCCCTCCTCATTTGCTTGTCACTCAATTTAGTTTGCATCATAAGTACTTAAGACTTTAGTGATTTGTGCGCAAAATAAATGGAATGGCTAGGCGATAATGTTTCCATGCATCTAAGGCATGTAAGATAGCTAGTAGCTCTTTTTCTTATATGCCTATATTTTTTCCTTGGTCATTCAATCTGATAGTTTCATATGCTATGGCATGCCCTTCTTGAAGCAACACATTCCCAAGGCATTGTTCACAAGCATCACATTGGACTTCAAAAGGTTTTGAGAGGTCTAATAATATTAATACAAGTTGAGAGATAAACTTTGCCTTAAGATTTTCAAAAGATTCATTTTCTTTTGCAGTCTATTCAAATTTAATGTTCTCCTTAGTCAAATCATACAATGGTCTTGCTATGAGTGAGAATTTTTCTATGAAGCGTCCATAGTATGTGCACATTCATTGGGTTGCATTTATACGATTGCATATTGAAAATTATATGTATTTTTTGAATTATACAATGTTTTTTTGAATAATATTGTATGAGATGTATAATCAGAAGGTTTTTTTGATCAAAGAACGTTTAATATATACACGTCTTTGATCAAAAGACATCACAATGCTTTTGAGGTGAAAAGTGACCAGAGACAGAACAACATGCAAAATTTACTTTTGCAATAAAACAAAAGTAAATAATCACTATTTATGATGCGTATCCATCTTCAAGTATGAGTATATACTCCAACACAATGATAGACGGCTAATCTTATCCTCTTTAAATGTGAGAAAACTTGAACACAAAAAGAGCCAAACTCTAATTTCTAAATTATTCAACAATAAAAAAATTAAAAATTGAAAATAAAAACAAAATGTACTACAATTTAAAGGCAAAATTTAACTATATCATTAAATTTAAATTAATAAATCTTAAATTTTTATTTATTTTATAGTTGAAATTTTAAAAGTGGGAAGTAAGAGAATTACTTTATCTAAGCAATGCTTGGGGAGCACTGTTTTGGTGATATATACTAATGGCACTTCGATTGAAGAAAGATTCAATCGAAGTTTTCTTTGATAGAAGTGCAGAGAAATAATACGGAGGGTCCATTTTGGTGATGTGTCATCGTATAATATGGTTGTTTTATTCCACCCACCGTATGATACGACCATTAGACACTTATAAAATATTTAACATTCAATGTATAATGCAACTTAGCGCATTCATATAAAGCTTCTTACATGTAGATTTGTTGGTATATGCCATCCTTTTATTACCTCTAACTTTTTAGGGTCTATTTAGAGCCTTGCTTGGGAGATAATGTGACCTAGATATTGGATCTCTCTCACGAAAAAATCACTTTTCTTTTGGTTGACATAATTTAGTTTATTATCTCTCAAAACTTGAAATATTATCGGAAGATGCTGCTTAGACCTGGAGTAGATGGTAATGTCATTGAAGAACACTCCCGTGAACCTTTGATGAGGTTTAAAGAGTCTCTTTACCATTTGATTAGAGGTGGTTGGCACATTAGTAAGCCCAAAAGGGATTCATATAGGCCAAACATTGTACGAAGACCGTCTTATGAATATTCTTAAGCACAATTCCTATTTGACGATAACCACTTTTGAGATCTATTCTACTAAAGTAGGTAGACAATACTTGTAACTTATTGAATAGATCCTCTATCCTGTAAACATGAAATATATTATTTATGGTTATCCTATTAATTGTATGATAGTCCATGCGCATTCTATACCATCTTTCTTTGTACTGATAGAACTAGTGACCAAAATGGAGATGTGCAGGGCCTTACCATCCCTTTTTCCACAAGATTGTTCACTTATATCATAATCTCATCTTGGTGAGCCTGTGAGACTCGATAAGGATGCTTATTAGGAGGTGAACTACCACATAGAATGGTATTCTTCTTTTGAAACTTCCACCATGGTAGCTCTAGGAGGGTGAGTATGTTCATTTCTCTTAGGATATACATGTGAAACATGTCCTTGCTCCACATACTTTAAGCACTTGTCATCCTTATGATAATGCTCTACCACGAAATTTTGTTTTTACCTTTGTAGCCTTTGTCCTTCACCTTTACTTTGTTGTTGTTTCCATTAGCCTTGAAGGAATTTTGCATCGCATTGTTCTTCCTCTTTTACTCAAATTGTTTCTTAGCTTCCATAGTCTTGGAACCCTTGTTACTCCCTTGCTAGAAGTGACACTTGAGGCAACCATTGTATGATGTATGACTGTTAGAATAGTTTTGGGCCTTTGTGAGCTAGCACAAAATTGTTGCGTTGTTCCACAAAGTATATATTCTTGTAGAAAATGGATTTAAGATGCAACTCCCAAAACTTATCTACATACTTCTCAAACTTTTCCATTCCGTAAGGACGTTGTCTTTGGCATTGATTCATGATAGCAATCCTCAAGGCCTTGTGCATCTTTGGAGCTTCACCTTGGGCACAACGACTTGCTCACCATTGATGGGCTGATTTTTGGAAATGCATAGAGGTGTTACATAGCTTTGAAGATTCTACATCAAATTGTTGGGGATAAAAGCCAACACTTTATCAGTTGGTTTGAATGTTCCATCGTAGGAAAGAAAAGTGACCTTCTTTCCTCCTTTGAATCTTTTAAGCTCGTGTGACCTCTTCCATGCTGCATAAATTCTTTGTTTACCTCTTTTCTTTGCTTTCTTGGGTGATGAATCAATATTTTCCCCATAGGAAGATAGCGACGACAAAGAGGAGGAGGATGAAGAAGGAGGGATATTGAACATTTTCTCTGATTCCTCCTCCTTGGGTTGTTTTCTCCCTTCTTAGGATGAGCATTGAAGGAAGTTCCAAATGATTCCATCATCTAGGGAGGACTTGGTGAGAGCTTTTCCCAATGCCTTCTTGGGGCTGCATCTCACTTCCATACATCTATGTTGAAAGTTCTTGATGTGTAGCAACTTCTTGAAAAAAATTATGTGGAGGTCCTTCATGCATTTCCTCTTCATTATCCAAAGAGGTTCCTCTTTTGGAGGTCTCACCAGGAGGCCTCACAAGAGATTTCTCTTTTTGGGCTTTATAGGAGTGTGAAAAACTTGTAGTTGGCTTTGAACCTCCTCTTGCAGGGTAGGATTACCCATGGCTTCTTGAAGCTTGCTAGTAGGGTAGTTGATAATTTATTGACCATCATGAGTGGTTACATCATGTGTTGAATTCAAGCTATGAATAGTAATCCTATTCTCTTGACCATGCTATGCCATGATAGAGTTAATTGTATGTGCATGTTAGCTCTTTCTTTGGTACTTTCAAAACCTTGTTGCTACTCCTCTTAACCCTTGAAATAAGCACTCAAGTATCCACAAACTTGGTTTAGAATACTGTTAATTGCAAAGAGTAGTGGAGTGGGTTTAATAGCGCTAAGATGCCACGGATTCCTTTTGAGTTTGCTAATAGACCAATAATTGTTAACCCGTGGGCAAGTCTAAAAAGACTCCATGATTAATTTCTTGATGGTGTACCCCAAACCTTGCAATGTAGGCATGCCAACAAAGATAATAAATCCGGTCCCACTCACCCTATTACAGCAAACAACTCCAATCTTTCACAAGAACCTCTCTTCTTAGGCAAGAAAAGAGAAACCTATTCTTTGATACCAATGTTAGAGTATGTAGCACTTTTATGCAATCACAATGAAATTAATTAATGAGAAAAGAGTTTTCCATTAAGTGGATTCTTTAGAGGAGAGCCGTAGATAGTGTAGGACTGATTTCATTACATGGTTTACACATTAAAACATCAAATCATGAAACATACCTTGAAGAGAAACACACATTAAGATTGACCATTCATTGAGAACTAGATTTTCTTGGAGCCATTCTCCCCTCCAAAAAAGGAATTTTGCATTATAATTCTCTCAATGAGAGCTCTGATTACAGTACAAACTTGTGCTCTTGTGGCCCATGAAAATGGCAAGCTTCATGATGGCATAACCCTCCTCTCCAAGCCCTAAATACCCCATCGAGGAGTAAGAATTGTGGGGATGGAAATTGTTGAAAGATTCCAACGGTAGATGCATGCTCAAGAGAAGGAGATTCTTGAGAGATCTTTTGAATCCTTGTAAACATAAAGTGATTGTAATTTTCCCATCAAAAAACAATTAGAACTTTGTTCACTTTTTATTTAAATGGGACTCAAGGCTTTGAGCTTCCAATTTGTATCAACAAATAGCAATTTTCTAGACAAGTTACTCTTAAGCTGGAGTAGAAATAGCCCTTGTACATAAGACCATTAGCTAAGGTATAAAAGAAAATTTTGTAAGGTTTCGAGAGGGCAGTTGTATTATTGTCAATAAAGAGATAAGGTTTCTTTGTATGTCGTGAGTACCCTCTTCCTATCAAGATTTCACATCTTTGCACTGCACTGCATGGTTATCGTATCGATAAGTTGAGAGCATCAATGTGTTATTAGCCTCAAGGAGCTCTACACATTGATATCTACATTGCAAGTGTTTCGCAAGATTCGAGTGTCAACTCCCATGACCTTCCAGTGACATATATCACTATCCAAGCATTGTTTTGAGATTCTATTAGTTGCATTAGATTCCCAACGCTTAGGAACACCTATTAGACATGTTTGACATCAGATTTGGAGACCTATAATTTTGCTGTTGGAGAAAATTTCAATTTTTCCTAGTTTATACTTTTGAGATTTGTTGGTCTAGAAGTGTTTTTGACCTAGTAAGGAATGTGCTTGCCAAGTTTGGTGTTGATCGGAGTTGATTTGCTACTGGTTTTGCGTGTGGATGTGTGATTGGATCAAGGAGATAGAAGTCAGGTTTTCCGCAATTAGAGAGTTCATGGACTATTTCCACGGAGTGTATTGTGTTCAACCAAGAGATTCACAACCTCTTGGCATGCCTCCGTGCCCCTATCAAGTCACTTGCTCCCTCAGATAGACATTTTAGTCTTGAGATCTTCTCTTTGTGAGATGTGACAGATGCTGTAAAATCCCCCCTTAGACATTGGCACCTTTGCCAGGGATCAAGTACCTAGACTAGTTTGAACACAGTCATTGAACACAGTCAAACCTAGATAGACTAGCTAGATAGAGTAGGAGTGGAGATTGAGGCAAGCTTGGTCTTTGTGTTTTCAGTGGTGAGTTTCTCGCCATACAAGGAGTCAAAAGATAGAGAAAGTGTTGAGGATAGGTTTAGAGCTTAGTGTGTGTCTTTGTGGATTGTTAGAGCAATGAAGATTGCACTAGGCTAAAAAAAAAGCAAAAAAATGTAGATTTCAGAGTTTTTGTAGTAAGCTATTGTTTTTTAGTGTTCTTTTCTCTTAATTTAAGAGTAGGATAAGTAGATGCATCTTTGGATAAGATTTTATCCGCATTTTGGTCGAGACATGTGTTAGTATGTGCTTCATGTCAAAATCAACAAAAAGGAGTGAGGAAGGAAGAAAATTCACCTAAGGAGTTCAAATTTTATTGCAATTTTGATTTCTTGTTACACATGGGACCTAAAGTGATAGCAAAAACCTGTGGAAAGTGAAATTTGGAAAAAACTATGATTTTGCTGGCTGATAGGTGTTACCATATACATGTGGCAGTGATGTGTGTGAACACACTTAGGACCGCCGGGACATTTTTTCCCTCACTAGGAGTTTTTTCTGCCCGGGCATTGTATATACACCCATAATTGTAGGGCTATTTATCTTTCCATTGCACACTAAGTAATACACTCTCTGTTGTGTGCCTTGAGCTTTCTTAATCTTCTCCAAGCTGTATGTGTTTTCTTGCAACCCTAATTCCAACAATTGGTATCAGAGCAGATTGCATCCTCCTAGGCCTAGTCGCTAGTAGCTCCAGCACACGCCTGCTCACTTTCTCTAATTTTTGTGAGCTTTGGCGAGCGTTCGTAGCTTGACAAATATTCTGGGGAAGGTCAAAGAGCTGAGTCTGCTTGGATTTTTGATTCAAGCCCATTTCGGCCTCCGTTTTCACTACATACAGTATTGCACGGACTATTTTGTCATTTTGTGCAAATTTTTTGTTAGTGCCATTTTTTGCATAACAGGTCCCTTATAATCTTCTATGGTTTGTGCTATATAGCACGTGCTGCTCCCGCTTTGTTTCTCCTCTTTTCGGGTAGTTTTCACATGAGGTGCAACATTTACCATGGTTGACAACAACACATATGTGTTTAAGATGTTTGCTACTGAGGAAAAATTGGATGGGGATAATTACCCTATGTGGGCTTGTATGATGCAACATGTTCTTGTGTCAAAGGGCATTTGGAACATTGTGTAGGGCATTGATATACCTCCTGGTTCTGAGGATACAGGCGATGTTGAGGATGTTGCAAGTCTTGCTCCAAGGATTGCTATTGTTAGAGTTGTTTTGCTTATGGCAGAACAAGCTCGTTGGGATGTAAAAGATGCATAGGATTATGCATTGATTGCATTGTCTATGAAGTGCACTATTACTCCTCACATTTGTTCAGTAAAATCTGCAATTGAGGCTTGGGATATTCTGGCTGGTATTTATGCAAGTTGCATGAGGCAAAAATTTCATTGCCGTGTAAAGAGTTGGAGTCAAAGATTCATGAGGAAGATGACATGGACACTTTCGTTGCTAGTGTCAAGGATATCAATGAGTAACTTATTTCTGTAGGAGAAGTCATTTCAGACAGTTCCCTTGTGCAAATTGTTCTTGATGCCTTGCCATATTCTTACAAGACTTTTGCTAGTACTTGGAGACTTATGATCCAAGGAACTTTTAAAGTTGTCAAGTTTGATGCATTATGCACATTACTATTGCAAGAGTCACTTTCCAAAAAAAAAAAAGGACTAGACAACGTGTAGTTGAACATGCCTTCCCTTGTGTTGACAAGTCCGAGTTGGACTCTCCAATGCGCACATGTGTGGCCTCTGTTGAGAAGACACGTCCATCTTGAAATTGGCCACTGGCCATTGAATTCGGCCACCATCCATCGACCATTTACTTTTGACCACCGGCCACCGGCCAACCGACCAAACGACCAAACGACCAACCGTTTTTCGACCTCTTTTCAACTGCCGTCCGACCATAATATTCCGGCGAAATTTTTTCTTTCTGGCAAGTGATTTTTCTTAACGCACAACGGAAGTTCCTCATAACGGGGGCCTTAAAATGTGGGTTTTTAATACAAAAAAGTACAAGGGGTAAATCACGCTCCATACTTAACAATGCAACCACTTCTTATTGTTCTTCAGCGAGTGGAAAATCGCCTGTTCTTAATGCTTCTGTTGGCAGTAATTCATCTAGAAATTTTGGTGATAAGGGCAAAAAGAAGATGCATTGCCATCATTATAAAGCTAATGATCACTTGATCAAGCAGTGCCCTAAGTTGAAGGCCAAAGAGGCTAAGAAGAAAGAGACTGGTTCCATTGCAAATGTTGGTTCCACTACAAATGCAGCTATTGTTGAGTCTTCTGTGAA
This sequence comes from Adiantum capillus-veneris, assembly GCF_014529385.1. Lineage (NCBI taxonomy): Eukaryota > Viridiplantae > Streptophyta > Polypodiopsida > Polypodiales > Pteridaceae > Adiantum > Adiantum capillus-veneris. The sequence goes on from NC_140932.1 coordinate 137,016,006, forward strand.
AGGAGGCTGCGATGCTGATGTTGATGCAGAAAGGGCTTTTAATTCAGAGTGTACCTATAATCCTACTATCCATGATGCATGCATGTCACTTGCTGCAAATTCACATGTGTGGTAGTTTGACAGTGGTGCTACAAAGCACATTACCTCACATCATGATTTGTTCACCTCTCTTATCTGGTTGATGGAGTTGGAAAGATTGTGCTTACTGCTACAAATGGTAGTTCTTTCACACTTGTTGATGCGCTTTATGTACCTAGGATAAAAAAGAATCTTTTGTTTGTATCTGCTCTTGCTAGACTTTGTCTTGTAGTTCAATTTGTGGATGACATATGTACAATACATGATCTCAGTTTTGGTGATGAAATTGCTGCATCTAGCATTTTATGCAGTGGGGTGTATAAGCTCACTTTGTATGACAAGTATGGGAAGAATTTTGCAAATGCAGTTGTGGATTCTAAGGCTATTTTAGATGCAAAACATTGGTATGCATGTTTTGGATATCTGAATTTTACCAATTTACTGCGTTTGCAAAAAGTTGATATGGTTACTTCTTTGCTGCCTCTTGAAGAACTTGTCAAACATGTTTGTGAAGGTTGTATTTTGGGTAAGATTTAGCGTTTGAAGTTTCCAAAGGATGGTTCAGTTAGGGCCACATGCAGGTTGTAGCTTGTGCATAGGGATGTTTGTGGGTCCATACAAACTTCGTCCTTGGGCAATTACCTTTACTTTGTGACTTTCATGGATGATTACTCCATGCATGCATGGGTATTTTCACTTAAAGCGAAGTCCAAAGTATTTATGTGCTTCAAACAATTTCTAGCTATGGCTGAAATGTATTGAAATGTACTATTTGCAACCTCCGTGCCGATCGAGGGGGGGAGTATACGTCTCATGAATTTAATGCATTTCTAGCTAGTTGTGGGATAAAACACCAATGTACAGTGCCTTAGATGCCTTAGCAAAATGGTGCTGCTGAGAGGAAAAATAGGTCACTTACAAAAATGACACAATTTATGGTCAAAAGTCGAGCTTTGCTGCATTTGTTTTGGCTTGAGGCCATCATGTGTGCAACTTATGTACTTAATAGGTGTCCGATAAAAGCTTTGCAGTCTATCACTCCATATGAAGCATGGCAAGATTGTAAGGTTTCGAGTTTTTGAAACCTTAGAAATTGTACAAAGCCTGTAAATTTAACTTGAAAACACTGTAGAATGATTCAATCATGGCTGATATTGGTATTTTTGGAATCATAACCAGAGCTTTACTATGGTTAGTATTTTTCAGAATCAGATTTCGATAAAATCTGGAAAAGTTACGGGCCCTGAAAGGTTACACTAGGAATTCAATTAGTTAAGTAAAATTGGATGGTTTCAATAATTATTATTAACAAAGACTTTCTTATCCTAAGGTTCTAGAAATTACTGATATTTCCAATTTTCATCATTAAAAATCAATGAAAATAGTCAGAATCAATTCTGGAAGCTGAGGGGGTTGTGTGGAGCTGTGGGAACCTGCCTGGGTCAGTTTTAGTAGCAGGTGGCGTTACCTTGAAGCTGGGGCCTTGCTTGAGGTGCCAAAACCTGCCAAGAACAGCCCGGGGCCCAGAAAAACTATAAAAAGACCCTCTTCCTTCACAACAATTAGAATCGGAGCCTTGGTACATTCTCTCTCATCTAGAGAGACCTCTACGTAGAAATCACTAGAGAGTTAAGCTCTAGTCGGTTCGGTTAATCAACGGTAATTAGCACTAACCTTTCTTAATTAGTAAAGCTAGGTTAACCTATTTACAAATTTCTTAATTAATTAAAGATTAAACCTATGTATACTCTAGAATTCTCTCCTAATTAAAAATTCTCTGGTGATTATTGTGATTAAGCTTAGGGATACTAAGCTAATTAATTATTATATCATATTAAGACTGAAATTACTTATTTTAATTATAAATTAATCATAATTATACTAATAAAGTTTAGATTAAGTTGACATAATTATTAGAGCTGTGTTAGATTGTCATTATGCTAGGAAAATTATCTTGTAATTTTTTGAGTAATTTTCATAATTAATTAAGCAGAATTACACTTTATCTGAGAGAAAAGTGAAGGGGAAAATGACCAAACTAATCCAAAATGCTTTGAGATATTTATCAGAGGTAAATCACATCTTAGGAAACCCGTGATAATTATCTTAACTTCAGATCATTAGTTTACGTAATTATCTTAGCAGAATTAGAATGTTTTAAAGAGAAATTAAAAGGGGGAAAACAGCAAATTGATCTAAAATGCTTTGAGATAATTATCACAGATAAATCACATCTTAAAGAACCAGTGATAATTCTTAACCTCAGATAATTACTTTACCTAAATTATCTTAGAAGAATTACTTTGTTTTTAAGGAAAATTAAAAGGGAGAAAATAGAAAATTGATTCAAAATGCTTTGAGATAATTATAAGAGGTAAATCACATCTTATGGAACCCATGATAATTATGTTAACCTTAGAGAATTAGTTTAACTAATTATCTCAGCATAATTACACCATTTTTAGGGAAAATTAAAAGGGGGAAAATAGCAATCTCATTCAAAGAGCTTTGAGATAATTATCAAAGGTAAATCACACCTTCAAAAATCTGTGATAATTATCTTAACCTCAGATAATTAGTCTAACTAAACATCTCAATAAAATTACACTGTTTTTAAGAGAAAATAAAAGAGGGAAAATAGTAAATTAATCCAAAAACCTTTGAGATAATTATCAGAGGTAAATCACGCCTTAATAAATATGTGATAATTATTTTAACCTCAAATAATTAGTTTAATGAATTATCTTAAGCGAATCACATTTTTTTAAGGGAAAAATAGTAAATTAATCCAAAAACCTTTGAGATAATTATTAGCAATACATCACATTCTATGAAACTTGGAATAATTATCTTAACCTCAAATAATTAGTCTAACTAATTATCTCAACATAATTACACTATTTTTAGGAAAAAATAAAAGGGAAAAAATAGTAAACTAATCCAAAATACTTTGAGATAATTACTAGAGGTAAATCAAACCTTATGGAACCCATGATAATTATCTTAACCTTAGATACTTAGTTTAACCAATGATCTCAACAAAATTACACTGTTTTTAGGGAAAAATAGTAAATTAATCCAAAAAACTTTGAGATAATTATCAGAGGTAAAACACACATTGAGAAACCTGTGATAGATATCTTAACCTCAAATAATTACTTTACTTAATTATCTTAGCAGAATTACACTGTCTTTAAGGGAAATTAAAATGGGGAAAATAGCAAATTGATTCAAAATGCTTTCAGATAATTATCAAAGGTAAATCACATCTTATGGAACCCGTGATAATTATCTAATTATCTCAGTCTAATTACACTGTTTTATGAGAAATTAAAAAGGAGAAAATAGCAAATTGATCCAAAATGCTTTGAGATAATTATCAGAGGTAAATCACATCTTATGGAACCCGTGATAATTATGTTAACCTCAAAGAATTAGGTTAACTAATTATCTCAGCATAATTACACTGTTTTTAGGAAAAATTAAAAGGGAGAAAATAGCAATCTGATTCAAAGAGATTTGAGATAATTATCAAAGGTAAATCACGCCTTCAAAAACCTTTGATAATTATCTTAACCTCAGATAATTAGTCTGACTAATTATCTCAACAAAATTACACTGTTTTTAGGGAAAAATAAAAGAGAGAAAATAGTTAATTAATCCAAAAACTTTTGAAATAATTATCAAAGGTAAATCACATCTTAATAAATACGTGATAATTATTTTAACCTCAAATAATTAGTTTAATGAATTATCTTAACCAAATTACATTGTTTTTAGGGAAAAATAAAAGAGGAAAAATAGTAAAATAATCCAAAAACGTTTGAGATAATCATTAGCAATACATCACATTCTATGAAACTTGGAATAAATATCTTAACCTCAGATAATTAGTTTAACTAATTATCTGAATAGAATTACACTATTTTCAAGAGAAAATAAAAGGGGGAAAATACTAAACTAATTCAAAATACTTGGAGATAATTACCAGAGGTGAATCACATATTATGGAACCCATGATAATTATCTTAACCTCAGATACTTAGTTTAATCAATGATCTGAGTAAAATTACACTATTTTTAAGAGAAAATAAAAGGAGAAAATAGTAAATTAATCCAAAAAACTTTGAGATAGTTCTCAGAGGTAAAATACACCTTAAGAAACCTGTGATAGATATCTTAACCTCAAATAATTAGTTTACTTAATTATCTTAGCAGAATTCCACTGTCTTTAAGGGAAATTAAAATGAAAAAAATAGCAAATTGATTCAAAATGCTTTGAGATAATTATCAAAGGTAAATTACATCTTATGAAACCGGTTATAATTATCTTAACCTCAAATAATTAGTTAAACTAGTTATCTCAGTATAATTACAGCGTTTTACGGAAAATTAAAAGGGAGAAAATAACAAATTGATCCAAAATGCTTTGAGATAGTTATCAGAGGTAAACCACATCTTATGGAACTCGTGATAATTATGTTAATCTCATAGAATTAGGTTAACTAATTATCTCAACATAAATACACTATTTTTAAGAGAAATTAAAAGGGGGAAATAGCAAATTTGATCCAAAATGCTTTCAGATAATTATCAGAGGTAAATCACACCTTGAGAAACTCGTGATAATTATCTTAACGTCAGATAATTAGTCTAACTAATTATCTCAACAGAATTACATAGGGAAAATTAAAAGGGAAAAAATAGCAAATTGATCCAAAATGCTTTGAGATAATTATTAGAGGTAAATCACACTTTGAGAAACCCGTGATAATTATCTTAAATTCAGATAATTAGTCTAACTAATTATCTCAACAAAATTACACAATTTTTAGGGAAAAATAAAAGGGAGAAAATAGTAAATTAATTCAAAAACTTTTGAGATAATTATTAGAGGTAAAAGACACCTTGAGGAACCCATGATAATTATCTTAACCTCAGATAATTAGTTTAACTAATTATCTCAACAAAATTACACTATTTTTAAGAAAAACTAAAAGGGGGAAAATAGTAAAATAATCCAAAATACTTTGAGATAATTATCAGAGGTAAATCACACCTTATGGGATCCGTGATAATTATTTTAACCTCAAATAATTAGTTCAATTATCTCAGCAGAATTACATTATTTTTAGGAGAAAATAGTAAAATAATCCAAAAACCTTTGAGATAATTATCAGAGGTAAAATACACCTTGAAGAACCCGTGATAAATATCTTAATCTTAGATAATTAGTTTAGATACTTATCTTCATTAAAAGTAATCGATTTTGTGTATAAAATAGAGAAAGGAAATTAGTAAATGAATTTATATAATTACCCAATAAATACCTGAGGTCAAAAATCATTATTGAAGGTTGGGAAAACTACCTTAGTATAAATGATTGGTATAACAAATTACTATCGGAAAAATTTGCCTAAATTAAAGCATAAGTATAGAAGGGAAAAGTTATAGCTCAATTTTATGAAAATTCCTAAAGATAGAACATATCAAATTACATCTAGGGTGAGTAATCCACTAGCAGATAGGAATTATAATTTACTAAGGCCAATTATAAGATATTCTTGGAATATAGACTAAGGAGAAACCCAGTAAAATAGCTCTCCTAATTATATGATAATTATGGAAAAATACTAATAGTACAAGGAAGTTACGGGAGAAATATCTCATCCAATAAACTATCAAGGATACCTACTTACTCCTAAAATTCTTATTTTTGGGTAAAAAAGAAGAAAAGAGATTATTCAATTAAACCTCTAATCGATTAAGTCCTTTTATAAAGGCTGCCGATATGGCTCCAAAGAGAATCAGAGAAAATCCTCTTACCGAGGAAGAGTATATTAGCAACAAAAGAAATAAAGCCACTTATGACCCTACGGAGGAAAGTCTGCAGGCTCCAGCACAGCAGCACATAGACGACCAGTCCCAGGTGGATTTCTATTTTGTTCTCTTAAGTCTTTTAAAGTTCATTTCTAAGTTAGCATTGCATACATAAGGGTTAGGAACGATAAACTGGCTGTAAATGGAAGGTAACTTCCAAGAAACCAACGAGCAATGATTGAAAATAGGAAAGGAATGATTGGATTATTACTGATTGACCTAGGAAAGAAATGTTTGACCATCCTTAAGATAGCTTGTCTCAAGACACCTCTGATTTCTTGGAATATTTTACTCCAGGTGGGGGTGCACTATGTAATCATGTTAATGTATAACGTGAGTTCAAATGGAGGGGTTTTAAAATGCAAAAAAATTAGGCGTAAGGGGTCATTTTGAAAAAAATTCCTAAAATAAGGGATCATTTTATTCATTTTGACATGTTAAAAGAGGGGTTTTTTTAATACCCTGCAAACGCACGTTATATAAGGGGGTACTAAATAGTGAACCCTCCGAGACCTCAAGCAGCTATTTTTGGTTGTAGTGGGTTAGCTTAAAAACACCATGGAAGCATAATATCCATTATCTAGAAGAAGAAGCCATTAGCAGTGCCATCCTCAAGGCCATCACTACCAAATGGAGAAAATTTTAGGGTAAGGGAGCTTCAACTTCCACAGTGTGTAATGATGGCGATTCTGCCATGGATGAGTCGGTTTCCTCAGCGCGCATGGAGTCTTTACCCCGTGCTTGTTTGTGCTTGTGGATATTACTTAAGATATCAACTTTATCCTAGAGGAACCGCCCGGTTGTATGGGTAACCGTTTGGCGTATGGGCGCCCGGACTTTGGGTGATGGCTTTTTCCACCCTGGTTTTTATAAATAAGGAATGGGTGCCGTTTTTTCACCCCTGTATAGGTGGTCTTGAGAAAAGCCAGTACTGGTCAGAGATACTTCAGAATGACAGTACCTTGTCTTAAGTCTAAAGATGTTTGTTTGCCAAAAGAATATTTTCAATATTGTTTTCAAGGGTTGTTTAATGAAATTCAGTTATGAAAGTTAAACGAAATCATTTTTTTAATTGTGAAAAGAATGTGGTAGTAATTAAACAACTCAGAAATCATGTGTGAGTGCGGGGTGGTAAGTGGGGACATATAAATTTTCTCCAAAAGAGTGTCGATTGATTTTAGCTAATGTGTTTTGGCCTCCATGCATCTCTAAGAGACCATTATATTATCTTTGATCGTTTGTTCCTTTAGATCAATTTAATTTCATGACTTTGGTAATGATACTTAAGGTCTTTAGAGATCGCTAGTTGTCAAGCATTCTTGGTGTTAAAACAAGCAAATTAGTGGAGGACTTAAGGAAAAGATTGAGTGGCATTTGAAGGTTTCACTATTTAAACATCAATTAGAATTGTATAAGTCTCACGACCTTTTTATCTACACTTTTTGTATTCACTGTGCAACAATGAAAATATTCATTTTCAAGGGTACACAACTCAAAATGAGGAGAGTTTATTGTCCATTTTTATTAGTGATGGCAAGCCATTATGTAAACGACGTACACATTATTTAGGTCAAGTTTGAGAATATGAATGTGAAGCTCCTAAAAATGATATTGGAAGTCACTATAGGACGAAATATCATTAATTGTTTTGGAGAGATTTTCACATTGGATACATATGGGTTTTCAATGGTTAGTTAAATTTAGGAAAGATTACGAGACTTAGGGACGAACTTAAAAACTAATACAAGACTAAAGGACTTTTTTCTTCTTCAGAGCTTTTTGGGGTTAGAGCAACCTACAAATACTTATGAGAGTAAGGGCGAAAGAATTGCAACTTGCTAGAGATTGTTAGTAAATGGTTTAACTTTAGTCCCAAAACAATAGGGGTACAATTAAACATTGTTGGGAGGCTAAGATTCTTGCTTTTGCAAAGTGTAGAGTTCAAAAGGTTAGAATTAATTTTGAAGGTGTAGAGTCTAGGTGTCCTAGTAAGCCTCACTTTAGAGGTTTAACACTAGTTTGGTACCAAAAAGGACACTTTAGTGTTCTTTTTTCACGAATTTAAATAAAATGGTACATGAAATCTAGAACACATCTCAAGAAATTATTTTGAAAACTTATAAAATTTTATTCAAAGTACTCATAGAAATTATAATTTCTTGCTTTTGATCATAACCTCAATAGTAACTACACTCATGAAAAGAACCTACGCAAAACAACATTCAATGTTTCATTAAAACTCGTACTCTAGCCTAAGAAAAAAATTGAGCAGGGTGCATGCAATAATCTGTGGTAACTGCTTATGTATGTGTTTGATATTTTTGCAATTGTCATGTGAGAAAAAAATTCTTTGTGACTAGAATTAAATATAGAAAGTCATGTGGGTCAAATATGCAACGTTCACAAATTCAATTAAAAATCCCAAAAAACATTTAGTTCATCTAAATTTACAATGTCTTATGATGCATATATACTAGATCTATGACTCCATTATATAAGGTGATAAATTTTAATGGTTATGTAAGCCACATTTGGTGATTTATGGCATATCCAAAAAATTGCGCATGTTGTAATTATGATTTTTATTTATAAAAGATAAGCCTTAAAATAAAGTCCACTTTTGGATTTATTCGTTCATCTCACTTATTTGTATACAAAGACCAAATATGGACACAATTGGGAGATTTATATACACACTTTCATTAGTTTTTCATAGCAATGTTTTTTGCAAGAAATTACGCACTACAAAGTTTTTTAAATGAGCTTAAATTACAAGATGCCTATGAGTTTGAACCTTTGAAAAATGCTTAGTTGATGGGTATTGACCTATAGATACATTATACACCTTAGGTTTCGTCCCATAACCTCATCATGTTATTGAAAGAGGCCTTGAAAGACCAATTTTTTTCTTTTTGTTAGCATTTTCAAGATTTTGGTCTTTTGTTATAACAAAAATTCAATCCCATAACTAGGTTATGAAGCGCTATTTCTTGATAAAATAAGTTTTTTCCTATCCATACACCTTGAAATCTATGCAAAATCTTATTTTGAGGAGAAGTTATATTCAATTTATGAAAATTGTATTAAAACTGCTCGAAATTTCTATGATTTTTTCATCTTAAAACTTATCATTATAATCTTATTTGTTATTAATTTTGGCAAAAGTAAAAATTGGCTATGTTCTTCACCTCATAGCTGACCTAAGATATGAATGTGACCTATGAATTGTTTTTCTAGATTCACCAAATAATTATGACAAGTTGCTAGAAAAACAGGACACTTTAGTGTTTTATGACATTTGAGTGTCCGATTATTACAGAACTAGTGTTAAGGATGGTTAGATCAAATGAGCAAATGGCTAACCCCAATATGGTAACTCTCTTCCATATTCCATATAGTTATGGAGAGGAGGGTTACAAGATGCTAAAATATAGAGAAAGTGAGAAAGGAGAACCAACTAGCTGTGGTACTCCAATTATGAATGTTCTTCGATAATTTTTTTGTAGTGAAGACATTATCTCTCTCTCTCTCTCTCTCTCTTTGTGTCTTTTTGGGAGACATTATCTCTCTCTCTCTCTCTCTCTCTCTCTCTCTCTCTCTCTCTCTCTCTCTCTCTCTCTAGGGGAACATCTTCTCTAAATTGAGTTTCAAATAGCGTGAGAACATCCTCTTGCACCTTGGAAAGAATCAACGAATTTGAAGAGGGGATGGAAGTAGCAAAAAATATAGCTCCATCATATCTCAAATATACCATAAGAACGAAACTCTCAAAGAATGCAAACAAAATAGTTGTGCATCATCCAATGACCCAAAAGTAGCCAAAAACTTAGTAAATTTGCACTAGGAAATTTTGGAGGTCATTTGGAGGGTCTTTCAAGAAAAATAGAATTTTGAATTTCTCTCTCTAGAAAATAGGTGTGGTAAAAGAAATTGTAAACTTGGAATAACCATTCAAAAAGTGCACTTACAACTAGATTGTTGCCACAGCGTCATGACGGCCGGGATGATTGAAGAATAAATCGTTTTCAGTTGCATTTAATGAACATCCTAGAATTGGAGGGACTTTCCTATACGTGGAATGTATGACTAAAGGAAATAGGACGTATCCTTCCAAACCTGCTCTCTCCTTACTCTCTCACTGTTTGTGCGCTGATGTCAAAGAAATCCTCCCTTTCTTGCACTGTTGCATACATGGCTTCTCCTTCAACCCCCACAAATGTCCTCCTTAAAAGACCCTTCTATCATCTACACATTGACCTGGATCCCCAATATACGCCACTGTGTAAGCGAGGCAAAACTAACACCAAAGTGACATGGATCATGACAGAGAGACTCAGAGCAGAGGGAGCAAAACACTTAGATATTTGGACAAAAGGCTCACTCTATCCATTGAATCCCATGACTAATGTTTTCCCTGCATTTTCAAATCCCACTAACTTATTGACCTTTGCAATATTGGAGAGAATGGATTGCTTGGCTACTGTAAAGCTCTAAACAACAAATCAAAAACTTATAAAGACATGGTGAAGCACCAAGCAAATGAGATTTAGAGACTTTCAAACTTACATTATGAGGACCAAAAGACTGTAATGCAGCGCAAACAAGAATCACATGTTTTGCGAACAAAGGTACGGTCATTACAAAACAAAGAGATAATGTTAGGCACTCGTGTGCGAAAGAAGAAACTACGGAATCTTGAAACATTGAAGGTAGGATCTGACGGCCTTAAGAAAAGAATCCAAGCATTGAGGTGAGCATTGTAAACTGTCTGATTAATTTGAACTAATCTAAGTTTTTGGTTATGTTAGTTATGCTTTCTTTGTAGAGATTCTATCTATCCAGACAAAGAAAACATAGACCCGAAGGCCAATGTAGGAAAGCAATTAAAGCCATTGATAACTAGTGGTCTTGCAAAGGATATAATGCATGAAAAAAAGTTTAAGGTTTTGCAACGGGATGTTGTTAACAGATTCATTTCAAAGAATGCAGTGCCTGCCAAGCAAATACAGGGTACATTGGACTCCCTTGGCGTTAGTAAAAGAGGTTACTCAGCTGTCATAATAATTGATATCTAATTCTCCTAAATGATTTTCTCATGTTAAACTGATCATTTAATATGGGGAAGTGCCAGGGGACAAAAAGCTAGAGGGAAAATAGGGATCCAAAGGGGGGGCCATCTGCAAAAGAGCCATGTGCAACAATGGGCTAAAAAGACCGTAAGGTTCAGCCCATTAAGACTTCCAAAATGCTAAGGTTCCAAAATTCAAAGGTTGTGTCCAAAGGTCAACCATAGGGGAATTGGATGCTTCGTGTGTGTACAAAAAAGTCTTTGCACTCCCTACTTAGGAGGGGGCGAGCCTTGCATGTAGGGGATGAGAGAGAAAGCCACACACACACACACACAAGCTCCCTTTACACAAAGGGAATGAGGGACACATGTCAGCTCCCTAGCCCATATGCCCACAAGGTGTACCCAATTTCTATTGGATGGCCTTGGAGGTGGCCAATGAGAATTAGGCTAGAGTAACTCTAGTTTAATTCATTTAAAAACACTTAATAAAAGAACCAATGAAAATTAAGTCCTCTAGAAGACTATTGGACAGTCTTGGATCTGAGACCGGGGATAATTGATGTTGTGTTTGCTAAGTGTTTGCTTAGTGCATGAAGCTTTCATCTTCATTGCACTAGCTAGTCTTGAAGGAACAAAAAGAATTGTATTGTACAATGTCTCTCTTGATGGGTGAAACCATAATACAAAGCCTTTTGGAGGGGGGACCGGCTCCATGAAAATCCGGTCCTTAACTGTTGTCAATAGCTTAATTTCTCTCTCTTTTGAAAGTATTGTTCATGCTATCTAACTAGGTGTTATGCTTTTTGTTGCTCTCTCCACCCAAGCACTCACCGAATGGCGAAGCTTAAAGCTCTCTCCCTATGAATCCATCCACAAATATGTAGACAAGTTTTGGGACCTACAACTCACTCAAAGCCATTGTCTTCAAAAAGTTGGATTTTGGAGAGAAAAAGCAACAATCTTTTGCGGGCTTAACCGAAGAAATGGCGGAGTATGTTAACTCCCAAAGTCCACGTACTATATCGGCAGTAATACACCATACTATGGTGGCCTCTCGAATCAATTTCCAAACGGTGGCTAAAAGAAATGATAAGCCTACGGAAAACAAGGGTTCCAACGAGCCTAAGGGGAAGGACAATGTCCAAAAGTCTCCTAAGGGCAACTCCAACAAAGCTAAAGAGAAGGGAGTTTACAAAGGTAAAAACAAACTCTCTCTTGAAGAGCTTGAGCGTTATCGCAAGGATAACCGGTGTTTCAAGTGTGGCGAACAAGGACATGCGTACCGCGCTTGTCCCCAAAAGAAGAATTGCCAAGATACTCCTAGAGCTTCCTTGGTTGAAATCCAAGAGGAGGAGACTCACCAAACTCACCAGAAAGGATCTCCTCTATGCCATGCTTGGGGAAAGGTAAGAGAACATGATGCTTTTATTCTCTTTGACCTTGGTTCTACTCACAATTTTATATCTATAGACTTGACCACCAAGCTAGGTATACAAGCCTACGAGATGGGAGATGTCCTACCCGCAGATAGTGCTTTCAAGGAGCAAGAAGCTTCAGTCACTCCCTTAATCACGAAATTGAGGCTTCATGTTCAAAGCTATGTGGACAAAGAGGAATTCTTTATCTCTCCTCTCAAGCATGAGGATGTAATCCTAGGGGCACCATGGTTTGATCGCCTGGCTACCAATGTTAAATTTCCTGAAAGGAGAATCTCCTCTAAGTTCAGGGAAAAAGACATGTATATAGATGCTAAGGAAATGGGTAACACTATCCCCATTGTACATACACCAGCTTTCAGCAAGTCAATAAAGAGCTCTATTCTGTGTACATGATTTTTGTTAAAGATTCTCAAAATGAACCTAATGCTTTAGCAAAAGAAAATAAAAGCAACCAAAAGGAATTAGAGTTATCCAATTTTCTCAAGCGGTTTCAAGATTTTTTTATTGACGACATCCCTTGTGAGCTACCTCCTAAACGAGGTAATGATGACCATGCAATTGAACTTCTTCCACGAAGTTCACCGCCTAACAAACCTCCTTATAGAGTTTCTCAAGCTCAACACGAGGAGATTATGCGGCAAGTGCATGAGTTAGTTGAGAAGGGCATGGTTAGGCCTAGCTCATCTCCATTTTGCTCACCTGTGCTATTAGTGCAAAAGAAAGACGGCACATATCGTATGTGTGTCGACTATAGAGCACTAAATAGGATCACTATCAAGAATAGGTTTCCCGTTCCACGGGTAGAAGACCTATTTGATAAGCTACAAGGATCGACCTACTTCAGTAGGATTGATCTAAAAAGTGGCTATCATCAAATAAGGATAGTTGATCAAGACATTGTAAAGACCGCATTTCGCACCACAATTGGTCTTTACGAATACATTGTCATGCCTTTTGGCTTGACCAATGCACCAGCCACATTCAACCGCTTGATGGAGAAGCTATTCATGCCTCATCGAACCTTCACTGGTGTCATAAAATCTAATATCTAACCAACCCAAATGATTTTCTCATATTAAATTGATCACTTAATGTGGGAGAATAAATGGGAAGAAGTGTTAAGATATAGATATGTGCTTATAGATCTATCTCAACACGGGGCCAATAGTAAAGGGGCCCAAATGGGAGATGGTCTATCAAGAGCAAGGCTAACCAATGGAGCATAAGACCTTAGGGTTAGCTTCATTGAAGACCTCCAATAATGTGTGTAAAAGTCCTTTGACCTTAGGTAAGCTAGGGCTGAGCTTGAGGTGGGAACCCGGCCCAAGCTCGAGGTGCTTGACCTGCTTGAGGTGCTTGTCGTGCTTGAGGTGTTTGTCCTGCTTGAGGTGCTTGACCTACTCCATGCTTGAGGTGCTTGACTTGCCGCTTGATTAAGGTGCTTGAGGTGCCTTGACATGCTTGCCTGAGATGCTTGTGGGAATACCCCCTAGTCCAAGTGCTTTGTCATGCTTGATGACTAAGGTGCTTGAGCTCCTAAAGTCAAAAGCATCCCTACAAGAGGGGGGGCGAGCCCTTTTCCTAGGGATTAGAGAGAGAACACACACTCACACTCACAAGGGAAGCCCCAGCTTGAAGAGGCAGCAAGGACACATGTCAGGTCCCTACCCATGTTACCTTCATGTGTTGCTTGAAGCTTATTGGCTAGGCTTCAAAGGGGTCCAATGATAAATTACTTGAATTATCTAATTGTTTTTGCATTTATCAAGTCCTCTCTCTCAAAGGGGAACGGGGGACACTTGTCCCAAGGCTACCCATGTTGCTTGTAATGGCTCCTGCTTGTGATTGGCTAGGGCTGGAGGGGTCCAATGAGCTTCAAGCATGAGATACAAGGGGGGGTCAACCCAAGCAAGCTAGGGGGGTGCTTAGTGGGTATACTCACCCACACACACTCACAAACACTCTCATTGTGTACTATGCAAAGTGCAAGAGCTCCCTCTCTTTCTCCAAGCAAGTAGAGGTTGAGAGCCTACACCAACACTCTTGGCTATGGAGTGAAAATCCATCCAAGAGCCATGCTTCAATGCTTGAGCTTGCCATCTATTTCTTCTTCATTACTATGCTATTATGTATGCTAGCACAAGAGTTATGATAAGTGAGGAACTAGCTCTTTCTCGTATGAAATGTTTCTTCTTCCTCTTCCCTACCCTCATTCCCTGCTAGCTCTCTCCACCTTCGAAGGTGTTTGAGGTCTTGGGACTGAGTCTTGGTATAGTTAAAGCTTTCTTCAAGTTTAGGTTATGCTATGATGGTGATGCATGAAGCTTTCCATCTTCATTGCTTCACCTAGGTCACAAGGAACACAAAGAATGTATTGTAACAAGTCTCTCTTTATGGGAGAAATCATAATACAAATGCCTATTGGAGGGGGGACCGGCTCCAGATAAATCCGGTCCTCAACTGTTGTCATGTTCTCTAAATTCTCTCTCTTGCAAAAGTATTGTCTATGCCAAGTTAACTAATTGCTATGATTATGTTGCTATCTTCAATTATGTCTACCGGCTATGCTCACAAAATCATTTCTTGAAAGTACTCTCATTAAATTCCGCTACTCTCAAATTGAATAGGCAAATTCCATTACATTGGTATCAGAGCATTTGGTTTCTCTTTTCTTGCTTAAGAAGAGAGGTCCTTAAGTAGCCTATAAATGGTTGATGTTGTTAATTATAATAGAGTAAGTGGAATTGGGATCTAATATCGGTTTTGTTAAGCCCACTATGTGGGGGATGGTGCACACCTCGGGAGCTTTGGACTTAATAATGGAGTCTTTCTAGACTTGCCTACGACTTTACCATTATTGAGCCATAAGAAGTCCGAAAGGAGCTAACCCTTGGCAACTCTGCTATGTTAGACCTACTCCTCTGCTCTCTATAATTAACCACTTTGAGCCGTGGGTGTAGATACTTAAGAGCCGATTTTCAAAGGCTAAGAGGAGTGGCAACTAAGGTTTTGTATTGCCAAAGCATACACTAAGTATAAACATAAATTTTGTTAACATGGCTGACAATAATCAAGAGAGTAGAATGAACATTGATAGCTTTGATTTTGCACATGAAGTGCTAATGATGATGCTCCCATGTTTGTGAATTATCTCGTCACTAGGTTGCAACAAGCTATGGGCAACCCTGTTTTGCAAGCCAAAGTTACTCAACAACTTTGTGCTTATGGAATTTCCCTTCCTCTCCCAGAGGAGAGAGAGCTTAGGAGGCCTCTTGAAGAGACCCCCAAAAGAAGACTCTCTCCCATTCGAGAGGAGGAATCCAAAGAGAAAGAAAGCAATGACAGTCTAAGTTCTTCTGAAGATGTGGCTCCACGAAGACGGCGGTCTAGACGATCGCCTACTCCTCCCAAGAGGAAAAGAGCAACCCATAGTCCTTCTCCTCATCACTCTGAAAGGCAAGAGAGGAAAAAAAGGAAGAAAAGGTCTAGGAAGAGGTCACCCTCTTCTCCTTCTTCTTCACCTTCCTCCTCTTCCGATGAAAGTTATGGCTATTCTCCTAGAGAATACAAGAGGGGAGGACATCGCAAATCATTTCCTGCATGGCGAAGGTCACAAAAGCTAAAGAAGTTCAAGGAGGGAGGAAAGAGTATCTCTTTTCTCACCTATGATGGCACCTTTGGTGCTACCGACAAAGTGTTGGCCTTCATCCAGCAATTTGATGCGGCCTTTGGGGACGAGGGCTTCACAGAGTCCTCCAAGCTACGCCATGTAGCTATGCACTTCCAAAAATCAGCTCGTCAATGGTGGGCTAGCCTTCATGGCAATGGAGAAGCCCCAAAGACATGGAAAACTCTACGAGTTTCCATCATGAAGCAATTTCTTCCAAGCGATACTAAAGATAAAGTTCTTACCGAATGGTGCGGCTTGAAGCTTCTCTCTCATGAGTCTATCAACAAGTATGTAGACAAGTTTTGGGATTTACATCTCAAAGCTACTGTCTTTCAAAAGATAGACTTTGCCGAACAAAGACAACAATTCTGTGCGGGATTACCTGAAGAGATGGCCGAATACATCAACTCTCAACGGCCCGGTACTATTACCGAAGTAATCCACCACACCATGGTTGCTTCACGCATCAATTTCCATCAAGGGGCTAGACGTAATGTCAAGCCCATGGAAAACAAAGATAAAAATGATGCAAAGGGGAAATCCAATGCTCAAAATAATTCCCAAGGCACTTCCAACAACAACAACAACAACAACAACAACAATCGGTCCAAGGAGAAGGGAGTTTACAAAGGTAAAAACAAACTCTCTCCTGAAGAGCTTGAGGCTTTTCGCAAGGACCATAAGTGTTTCAAGTGTGGAGAGCAAGGACATGGCTATCGTTCTTGCCCCAAGAAGAATACTCGCAATGAGACTCCTAGGGCTTCCACCATCGAAGCTCCAAAAGAGGATGCTCATTGCAAAGGATCATCAATTTCCTATGCGTGGGGAAAGGTAAGAGAGCATGATGCCTTCATCTTGTTTGACCCTGGCTCTACTCTCAACTTCATATCAATAGAGTTGGCCACCAAGTTGGGCATTCAAGCTTTTGAGATGGGAGATATAGTAACAGCTGATGCAGCTTTCAAGGGACAACAAGCCTCCGTTACTCCCTTGATTGGGAAGTTGAGGCTTCATGTCCAAAGCTATGTCGACAAAGAAGACTTCTTCATCTCTCCTCTCCAACATCAGGATGTTATCCTAGGGGCACCATGGTTTGATCGCATGGTTGCCAACATGAAGTTCCCTGAAAGGAGAATTTACTTCACCTACAAGGGAAAGAACATGTATATAGATGCTAGTGAGCGTGGCCGCACTATTCCACTTGTAAATCCTCTTTCTTTTGATAAATCAATGAAGAGCTCAGTTTCTACATACATGATTTATGTCAAAGAGTCTCTAAAAGCTAATAATGTTTCATCAAATGAAAATGATAGGAATCAAGAAGAGTTAGACTTGTCTACTTTTCTAAAAGGATTCCAAGATGTGTTCATCGATGATATCCCTATGGACCTACCTCCAAAACGAGGGGATGATGACCATCGTATTGAGCTCCTTCCAGGAAGCTCACCGCCTAACAAACCTCCTTATCGAGTCTCACAAGCTCAACAAGAGGAGTTATGAGACAAGTACAGGAATTGGTAGACAAAGGGATGGTGAGGCCTAGTTCCTCTCCCTTTTGTTCTCCAGTCCTTTTAGTGCAAAAGAAAGATGGTACATACCGTATGTGTGTGGACTATCGAGCACTAAACCATATCACTATCAAAAACAGATTTCCCGTGCCTCGGGTAGAAGATCTGTTTGATAAGCTACAAGGCTCTACCTACTTCAGTAGGATTGACCTTAAGAGTGGCTATCATCAAATAAGGATAGTGGAAGAAGATATCCTAAAGACCGCGTTTCGCACAACATTTGGTCTTTATGAATATCTAGTCATGCCTTTTGGCTTGACTAATGCACCAGCTACTTTCAATCGTCTCATGGAGAAAATGTTTAGACCATATCGTAAATTCACTAGAGTGTTCTTTGATGATATCATCATCTACTCCAAGTCTTTGGAGGAACATAAGCAACATCTCCAAGTGATTTTTCAAGCCATGAGGGAGAACAAACTTTTTCTCAACCAAAAGAAAAGTGAATTCTTCCTTCAAGAGATTCAATATCTAGGACATATTATCTCTCACGATGGTATTTGTATGGATCCATCAAAGTTAGAGGTAATAAAATCATGGCCTAACCCAAGGAATCTACATGAGCTAAGAAGATTTATTGGTATGTGTGCATACTATAGACGCTTCATAGCAAAATTCTCTCAAGTAGCAGGACCACTACACGACTTAACAAAGAAGAACGTTAAGTTTGTATGGACTGCTAAGGAGTAAAATGCTTTTGAAAAACTCAAAGAGAAGCTTACTTCCCAACCAGTCCTCGTGCTTCCGGATCTCTCAAATCCATTTGAGGTCCAATGTGATGCGTGTGGTGATTGCCTTGGAGCGGTTTTGCTTCAAGAAGGGCATGCCATAGCATATGAGAGCCGAAGGCTCAATAGTGATGAACGAGTCTTGGGCATTTATGAGAAAGAGCTTTTAGCTGTTCTACATGCCCTAGACACATGGAAGCACTACCTATTGGGGACTCCATTTATCCTACGAACTGACCACCAAAGTCTCAAGTATTTCATGACGCAAACCAAACTTTCCGACAAACAAATGAGGTGGGCAAATTTTCTTTCGCAATTTAATTTCCATATTGCTCACATAGCTGGTAAGAACAATCAAGTTGCCGATGCACTTTCACGACGACCAAAAGTTAATGCGGTGTCTATAGCTACTCACAATGATCTATCCTTTATGATAGATGAGTATGCTACTGACCCTGACTTTAGAGACATAATGTCAGCCCTTGCTTTGGGGAAGAAAAAGGAACCATTCACCTTGTAGGATGGTTATCTTCTCCACAACAATAGGCTATGTGTACCCATTCCCTTCGTGAGAAGGTTATGTATGAATCCCATGCTCCTCCATATGCAGGGCATAGAGGTATTCAAACTACTCTCCGAGGAGTAGAGACGTATTTCTATTGGCCTACCATGAAAGTGGACATACAAGATTATGTTTCAAAATGTGTAGTATGCCAAAAGAACAAGTATGATAGAGGGAAGCAACTTGGATTACTCCAGCCATTGCCTATTCCAAATTCACCATGGGAGAGTATATCCATGGATTTGATCTTTGGATTACCCAAGTCTATCCATGGGAATACAGGAATATGGACAATAGTCGACAGGTTTAGCAAGCAAGCACATTTTATTCCTGTCAAAAAGACTATTAAGGCACATCAGATGGCAACTCTCTTCATATCTCAGATTTTCAAGCACCATGGATTACCCACATCCATCGTGTCAGATAGAGATCCTAGAATGACCAGTAATTTCTGGAAAGGTCTCTTTGAAAATCTAGGAACAAGATTGAATTTCTCTTCGGCCTATCACCCACAAACGGATGGCCAAAGTGAGATAGCCAATCTTACGATACTCGATCTACTCAAGACTTATGTTACCGAAGTAGATCAACGCTCACAATGGGAAAAGTATTTACCTCTAGTAGAGTATGCCTACAATAATACTGTACATACTTCTACGGGGAAAGCACCTTTCGAGATCATAGAGGGAAGACCTAAAAGTCCCTTGCTACTCAAAGTACATGGGAAGATCTTCGCTGCCGATGAATATAGCCGTGACCTACAAGAATCTTTTCAAAAGATTAGGGAGGCTATAGCCATCTCTCAACAAAGGCAAAAAGCTGCTGCTGATAAGCACAGAAGAGCCTTAATGTTCAAAGAAAATGATTGGGTCTTACTCAAGTTTCCTAAGGCTCGATTAAGGCAAACAACGGGCAAAAATCCTACGGGCCATCAAAAGTATTATGCTAAACTAGCAAAAAGATACTATGGTCCTTTCCAAATCTTAAAGCCCATCAATGAGACGGCTTATCAACTCAAGTTGCCCAACCATTGGCTTATACACAATGCCTTTCATGTAAGCCTACTTAAGCCCTACAAAGGAGAGCCACCAATTGAACCAATTATTGAAGACCCTCCCGAAGTTGAAGACCAAGAAGAGGTGCTACAACCCGAAGCTGTCCTTCGGCATGAAGACAAGGTACTATGACATGGTAAGATAATCCGACGGTATCTTATTAAGTTCAAAAATTATCCTTTTGAAGATGCTAGATGGATGCAAGGAGTACAACTTAAGGATAGTATGAACCTTGTCAATGCTTACAATGCTACATTAGAGTAAGCAAATGTACAAATTTTCTTTTAAATGACTCATGTTTTTGTCTTATAAGACTAGTCCTCTTTTTAATTGTGCACAAATTTAACTAGTATGCATGCTTAGAATCATGTTTGTAATGACGACGTCTCTCAAACACCAAGTAGAATTTGTCACTCTACTTTGGGAGAATGAAATGGACTAAAGAGCAGACATGCTTGCGGCAGCTATGTCTCCCAAGCAGCAAATGGATTAGTCATCCATCTTGGAAAGATGTCGTAGGGTAAAAAAAAGGGATCCTCTACCCGCTAAGTACGATTGACTAATGACTAAGGCTTTATCTCTTCTACCTCATAGTCGAGGACGACTATGATTTCAAGAGAGAGGTAATGTCATAAAATCTAATATCTAACTAACCCAAATGATTTTCTCATATTAAATTGATCACTTAATGTGGGAGAATAAATGAGAACAGGTGTTAAGATATAGATATGTGCTTATAGATCTATCTCAACACGGGGCCAATAGTAAAGGGGCCCAAATGGGAGATGGTCTATCAAGAGCAAGGCTAACCAATGGAGCATAAGACCTTAGGGTTAGCTTCATTGAAGACCTCCAATAATGTGTGTAAAAGTCCTTTGACCTTTGGTAAGCTAGGGCTGAGCTTGAGGTGGGAACCCGGCCCAAGCTTGAGGTGCTTGACCTCCTTGAGGTGCTTGTCGTGCTTGAGGTGTTTGTCCTGCTTGAGGTGCTTGATTAAGGTGCTTGAGGTGCTTGACTTACTCCATGCTTGAGGTGCTTGACTTGCCGCTTGATTAAGGTGCTTGAGGTGCCTTGACATGCTTGCCTGAGATGCTTGTGGGAATACCCCCTAGTCCAAGTGCTTTGTCATGCTTGATGACTAAGGTGCTTGAGCTCCTAAAGTCAAAAGCATCCCTACAAGAGGGGGGGCGAGCCCTTTTCCTAGGGATTATAGAGAGAACACAAACTCACACTCCCAAGGGAAGCCCCAGCTTGAAGAGGTAGCAAGGACACATGTCAGGTCCCTACCCATGTTACCTTCATGTGTTGCTTGAAGCCTATTGGCTAGGCTTCAAAGGGGTCCAATGATAAATTACTTGAATTATCTAATTGTTTTTGCATTTATCAAGTCCTCTCTCTCAAAGGGGAAAGGGGGACACTTGTCCCAAGGCTACCCATGTTGCTTGTAATGGCTCCTGCTTGTGATTGGCTAGGCCTGGAGGGGTCCAATGAGCTTCAAGCATGAGCTACAAGGAGCAAAAGACCTTAGGTTTGTCTTCATTAAAGCCTCCAAAGGTAAGTGTTAAAAGCCTTAAAGACATAGTCTTTAATTTTTACTCTTTAGTCACTAAGATCCAAGCAGGCAAGGGGACAACTTGCTTAAGCTAGGGTTGTGCTTCAGCAGGGGGCCTGCCTGCTTACCAAGTTCAAAGTACTTGCTACTAATAAGGGGGCGAGCCATACAAAGGAGGGAGGTGGCCAGTATGTCAACACCTCACCAATGACCCATACTCTTATGAAAGGAAAGGGGCCATATGTCAAGTGTAGAGGCACATTACTCAAGCAGGCAAGGGGGCATCTTGCTTAAGCAAGGGGGGTGCTAGCGTAACCTCACAAGTGGGAAACAAGGACACTTGTCAAGAGACTACACCTCTTGCCCCAAAGGGAGCCAAGCTCTCATTGGCAAGAGGGCTACATGGCCCAATAAGCTTCAAGGAAAGCCTAGGAAAGGGGCTCGACCTAGCTAGCTCTCTCTCTCTCTCTCTCTCTCTCTCTCTCTCTCTCTCTCTCTCATTTTGAGCATCCCACGAGCTCTCTCACTCTCATTCTTCACTTCACACACTCTTGTGAAGCAAGAACTCCATCTCCTTCTCCAAGCTTGAGAAGTTGAGTGCCTACTACCACAAGCTCTTGGTGGCTATGGATGCAAATCCACACAAGAGAATGCTTATGCTTGCTTATCAATCTCTCTAATCTCCATTAACACTATACTAAGCTATGCTACAAGAGATATGAGTGATTATGTGCAAGGGGTTATTGATTTCTTGTAGAGCTACTTCTACTTCTCTCTTCTTCCTCACTCCCTGCCAGCTCTCCTCACCTTTCATGGTGTTTGAGGTCTTGGTTTGAGGCTGGGCATTTTCCAAGTCATGCTAATCATGTTTATTATTGTTACCATGCTAATGATTGGTGAGTGAAGCTTACCATCTTCATCTCATCAAGAAGGTCTCAAGGAACACAAACAATTGTATTGTAAACAAGTCTTCCATCATGGAAGAATCTATAATACAAATGCCTATTGGAGGGGGGACCGGCTTCAACTAATCCGGTCTTGTATTAGTGTCAATTTCTCTAAACTCTCACTCTTTTTAACAAGTATTGCTCATGCCATGTTAATGAAGTAATTTTTTAGTATTTCTCTCTCCATCCAAGCACTTTCTTTCTCACTATACATCTACACACAAAAGAATGCTCAAGGAAATGCTCAAATGTTATTTACTTTTCGCTCCAACTCAAGTTAAAAGGCTCCAACTAAAGTTAAAAGGCTAATTCCATTACATTATACTTCTTGTAAGACTGTCTTTTAGGATCAGAGTCTTTTAAATGGACTACCACCATTCCACCAACATTAACCCTGCCCTCTTGAGTGTGAAGCTCAAACTTCTCTCATTCCAACTTCAAGTGTTCACTCTGTTCAGTTATAAACACACCAAGATTAAATGGAGCATTAAAAATTCAGGAGACCAAGTCAAACTTATCACCAGTCCCAGACAAAACTACAAAATCTAAAAGCCTTTCATCAATCACTGTAGGGTCTTCATAAATAATTGCCTCTTTTTTCTTTGGGATTGTTGCAACACATTGGGCACTAGGCATAGTAGGTGCTGAAAAATCCACATCTCTCTTAAGTGAGTTCAGTAAAGTAAATTTTGGAGTAGAAGGGGAATCCATCTCGATAGATGGATCAATATCAGGCTCCTCCAAACTCATGGCAGGATCCTCCAAACTCATGGCAGGCTCCTCAAAACTCTGGCAGCCTCTACACCAGATATATCAATGGGTTTTGTGAGGTCTACATTCCTCTTCATTGAAGTTTTAAGAGTTCTAGCAGTCTTCTCGGAACGTTTTCTTGGCCAACGATACACTTGGGATCTATTTTCTGCCTCTTCCTCCTATGCGATCGTAAGCTTGCCATTTATTTCATACTGAGAAATATAAGTTTCTTCAAACATACATAACAAGAAGAGCACCACATGATCATATAAGTTTTGAACAAACAATAGATAGGTATCTCACAATTATTTCCAACTAATCATATAGACAATAACACAAGATGATTATCATGCGTGCATCCTTTAATAGAATGCAAAATAGCTTTATAGTTGTGAAGAGCAAAAGCAAATCAAGTGGATCATGACGCACGGAACACAGCTACCAAAACATCAAAAAATTTTATACTAAAAAAAATAACTTTGTACAATTTCAAGAGTGGATCACGGCACGCGGAGTACATAAACGAACCTTCACAACACTACTGGCCTGCCATGATCCAATTTTTGGTTGGTGAATGTTAAATGGTCTTTTACATTTTGAAGCACAATTCCTAGACACAACTAAACTATGGACCAAATGAAAGTGAAGAGATTGCCTTTACCTTTGCCAGGACTAGAAATTTCTCTTGGAGTAGAGATTCAAGGACTGGGAATGTTGTTGTTGGTCTTCACGCTTTTGATTAATGCTCCTTGTAAAGGATAGAGGCCTTTTTAACACTCTCTCTCTCTCTCTCTCTCTCTCTCTAGCCTCTATCTTCCTCTTGATGTCTGTATTTGCTTCTCCAATATGATTTCTCTTCTCCCCTTTACTAAGTTACTCTCTCTCCCTCTCTCTCTCTCTCTCTCTCTCTCTCTCTCTCTCTCCCCTTTTCATACAATAATAGACATTACCGTTAGCGTTTTTAACGAAGCACACCGACATGCAATATGGCTAGTACAACCATAATAAATAGTTTTTTACAACCGAAAAATACGTGTACTATTTATGGTAACAAATGCACACTTGGATTCATGATGAGAGAGAGAGAGAGAGAGAGAGAGAGAGAGAGAGAGAGAGAGAGAGAGAGAGAGAGAGAGAGTAGCGTTTTTAACGAAGCACGCCGACATGCAATAAATGGCTAGTACAACCACAATAAATAGCTTTTTACACCCAAAAAATACGTGTACTATTTATGGTAACAAATGCACACTTGGATTCATGATAAGAGAGAGAGAGAGAGAGAGAGAGAGAGAGAGAGAGAGAGAGAGAGAGAGAGAGAGAGAGAGAGAGAGAGAGAGAGTAGCGTTTTTAACGAAGCACGCTGACATGCAATAAATGGCTAGTACAACCACAATAAATAGCTTTTTACACCCAAAAAATACGTGTACTATTTATGGTAACAAATGCACACTTGGATTCATGATAAGAGAGAGAGAGAGAGAGAGAGAGAGAGAGAGAGAGAGAGAGAGAGAGAGAGAGAGAGAGAGAGAGAGAGAGAGAGAGAGAGAGACCTAACCTCCGAGATGACCTCTGCAACCAAGGTGCAAAGCTCCTTCAAGCATTTTCAATCAATTCAAAAGAGCACATAGAGGAATCCGTCTCGTATACTTATTTGAAACCACTTCTATCCACCAAGAGAGGTATTTCTAGAGTATTTGTTGATGTAGGGGAGAGAGAGAGAGAGAGAGAGAGAGAGAGAGAGAGAGAGAGAGAGAGAGAGAGAGAGAGAGAGAGAGAGAGAGAGAGAGAGAGAGAGAAGTCATGAATTGGAGTACGGCACGCGATGGACTATTTTCTTTACGCAATTTTGAGCCCGTGCGCCGTGATCCATACAGAGAGAGAGAGAGAGAGAGAGAGAGAGAGAGAGAGAGAGAGAGAGAGAGAGAGAGAGAGAGAGAGAGAGAGAGAGAGAGAGAGAGAGAGAGAGAGAGAGAGAGAGATTTGATTTGATTTGATATTCACGTCCACGGGGGGCCAAAATGACCCATGGGACCTTTTAGACATTCTCCTCTTTCGAGGGTGTGTTACTCGTGTGACTTTTTTGTGTCTTCTGTGAGTGTTTTGTGGTGTTCTAGTATGCGGGCAAGATATGTCCCGAGAGCTGTAGGGGAGGGGTCCGTTTTTGAGAGCAACTCGACGAGAGTATGGCATCCGTGTATGAGCTGTTGAAAATCAGCTCGAATATGTGCATATGCTGGGCATTCTAACGTCACATGTGCTTCATCTTCAAGGGCTCGCATAGTACATGATGTGCATATTCTTTCTGAGCATCAATTTTCAGCCAGCCACCTGTTTCTATCTTAAGCAAGTGTGATCTTGTACGCATCAGAGTTATGGCTTTTCTTGCCATATGGGGCATAGGCGTTTGGATGTGTACTTGGGCTTCTGGCTTGCTTGTGCTGTAGAGCTCCCACTATTTTGTGTTGACATGTTTGCAATAATATTCGAACTTGGACCGATGTGTGGTCGTTCGCCATTTATTGTGAAGGCATTCAAGTAGTGCTATTTCAAAATTCAGCATACATTCCCCTTCTCCCCCATTGACAATGGGCATGTCCACATATGCCTCTACATTCCATTTTGCAAACCACTTCCTTATGTCTTGGATAAGGCTCGATGTTAAGAATTTACTTTTCTTAGTCTTTTGTAGTGCACATCCGGCCTTCCATGCTATGTGGGGGATTCGAGTGGAGGGCATGAGTTTAACTTTCATAATGTATGTAAACATTCTTTGCAGGGCTTTCATTTCGAGGGGTCTTTTGCCTGTTTCCAAAAGCAACACTGAATACGGTGTAGTTTTTTTGACTCCTAGATGTCTACATAGGAACTTCTTTTGTATCTTTTCAATCTCATTCCATGGGTGGGCTGAGATACTAGCTCCCCAAATTTCTACTCCGTATAGGATGGCCTGTACTACACACGTCTCAAATATAATTGCTTTAATTTCCCATCTCTTGATGACTTTTTGTGTATACATGTTTTCAAGTTGGTAATATTTGGCATGCCCCACATCAATTCTATTTCGTGCGCATTGTCCTCAAGCATAATTAGATGGTATATCCATTCCCAAGTACATAAAGCTGTCTACTCTTTCAATTTGCTTCCCTTGGTACATGAGAGTTGGTTGAATTTCCTGTCTTTTTTGAGTCCTCACTAGCATAAACTTTGTCTTGTTTACATTGATTGCGAGCCCCGTGTTTTCACAAAAGGTATGCATGGCATCTACCAATTTTTTAAGAGATACTATATCATGTGCAAAAAGAGCAACATCATCTGCATATATGAGTAGTAGAAGTGTGAGCATTCCGATGGCCGGTCCATCTGGTTCTTCTGCGAGTGCCTGGGGTATGAAGTCCTCAATCTGGTCTATGCATAGCCCGAAGAGAGTTGGGGATAAAGGGCATCCTTGTTTAACTCCCATGTTGCTTGAGAATTCCTTGGACATACCTGCATGTGTTTTCAGCTGGCATATAATTCTTTGGTAAAGATGTGCCACTGCAATTCTGAGATGGAGTGGTACCCCGATACTTTCCATTCTTTGCCATAGGCCAGTTCTCGGGACCGTGTCAAATGGTTTTGTGAAATCAACAAAACAACAGTACAAGGTTTTCCCTTTTAGCCGGCTCTCTTCCATTAAGACCCTGAGTGAAATAAGGTGGTCAATCATACTATGCTTGGGTCTAAAACCTGCTTGTCCTATTGCGCGCTTGCCATTTGTTTCTGCCCATGAGCTTATGGCTTGTTCTAGAACACTCCCCAGAAGTTTAGACATACATGATCCAACCGTGATGGTTCGGTAATTAGTGGGCTGATTTACATCCCCTTTTTTGAAAAGTGCTTTTATCCAATTTCTTTGCCAGTCTGCTGGCAGCCCTTGTGTGATTGCCTTATTAATTAATCCATGTATCCATTCCCGTGCAATGTTGCCTGACCATTTGAGCATTTCGGAATTGAAGTGTAGCGTATCGGGTGCTTTACCATTGGCTAATTTTTGTATGCCTTTGGTCACCGTTGTGAAATCGAAAGGCTCTTTTATTGGAATTTCATGGCGCATATCTGGCATCCCCTGTGCGTCTTCATGTACATACAATTGTTCCACATATGCATACATGTCTTCTAAACTTATGTCTCCGATAGTGTCCTGCCGCTTTCCTTTCATTCTCAGCCATTCCCCCTTGGGGTTCTTTTTGAAATTCGCTATGGCCTGTGTTTCACTGTGCAACTCATATTCTCTTCTCTTCCTTCGCTTGAGAGTATTGTAGATCTTTGCTAAATCTACCCATGCATTGGCTGTTTGGGGTGTTAGCCGCAATTGTTTCTTTGTATTTTTGCATTCCTCATCGAACCAGGGGTTGTGTGGTGACCCTTTCCTGCTCTTCCCTTTTCTGTATGTTTTCCCCATTGTTTCCTCTACTGCTTCGCATAATGCATGTTTGAAAATTTGCCAGGTGTTTTCAATGTTAGATGGCATACATTCTTGAGCAAGTTTCCTGTCTAGGCATGTTGCATATGCTTGCTTCTTATCTATTTGCATCTTATATGTCCATGATCGGGGTTGGGGCTGTTTTTCCTCAATTCGAGCGAGTATGTGCAGCCATACATGTATTGGTGTGTGGTTTGAGCTTGGTGATCTGTTTCCAATAGCGAGATTATGCACTATGTGGGACGCCTCATAGGAAACCAATACATAATCAATAGCACTCATGCCCTTATTGGCTGTATAGCATGTACATTCCCCTGAATTAGCAAATCTTTGTGCTCCGTTTAAGGCTAGGAGTTGCAGTGAGGTCATCATACTAAGTAGAGCCACGCCTTGCGGGTTTGTCATTGGATCTCTTGAGCATCGTTTCCATATGGGATCTATTGCATCATTCTTATGCTCCGTTTCCGGTGTTGTCATGAAATCGACCATTTGCATTTGGGCATGTGCTATCCGGGCATTCATATCCTCAATAAGCATAACCATTCCTTCCTTCCTTCCTTCCTTCCTTCCTTCCTGAGAGAGAGAGAGAGAGAGAGAGAGAGAGAGAGAGAGAGAGAGAGAGAGAGAGAGAGAGAGAGAGAGAGAGAGAGAGAGAGAGAGAGAGAGAAAGAGATAGATAGATAGATAGATAGAGAGAGAGAGAGAGAGAGAGAGAGAGAGAGAGAGAGAGAGAGAGAGAGAGAGAGAGAGAGATGTAAGAATTGGTGCACAACGCACAATAGGCTATATTGTCTTCTCAATTTTCAGCCCGCGCGTCATTATCCACTCAAAGAGAGAGAGAGAGAGAGAGAGAGAGAGAGAGAGAGAGAGAGAGAGAGAGAGAGAGAGAGAGAGAGAGAGAGAGAGAGAGAGATCCTTTGCATTTATCTCTTACAATGGAATGGCAAGAACAAAGGCAACATCAAGGAAGGCAGGGTAAGGACCAATGAATATATTGAAGGGACCAAGAATGAAGAATATTCAGAGAAACATGGGTTTATTTAGAGAGATAAAAAAAGCTCAGAATATATTGAGCTTTGTGTCCCTAAACTTACTTTCCAAAGAGTAGTAAGGCAAATTTGCGAGGAAGCATGTGCTGGTACAATGAGATGGAAGGCTGTTACCCTACTCTATCTTCAAGAAGCAGTAGAAGATTTTTTACTTGAGTAATTTAATGATATCACCATCGTTGCTGCTCATGCTCACCGGGTCAGAATACTGGACAAGGACAGTGAGACGCTCAAGAGAGTACTTTGGAGATACGACGATAAACTCCTCATCCCTAATGAGTTTATTGACCCTAAAATGAAGGATATATTGCTAATACCACGAGGCCGACGGGATCATGGGGTTGAGATTCATGAGGCTACTCATGATGTGAACACCAGAGCCAGAGCTAAGCACAAGAAGAAAGACGTAACCTAGAATCAGAGAAATTAAAGAGGATACAGACTGCTAGTGCTGATGAAGAGGCACAGAGGAGAAACTATGGGCAAGTTACCACAGACTTGAATGAAAGAAACAACAATATTTTACATTCCATGAAAGAAGGACTGTTAGCAACCATTCCCCTTGCTGATGGTACTCAATAATTAGCTCTGGATTCTGTTGATATTGGGATTTTGAAAGATCCCAATGCACAAATTACAGACTCTATTGTTTATTTATGCCTAAAGTAAGTGCTCTTCTCTACCTTTAAGATCCATTAATTATGTATTTGGTCTCTAATTAAATCCTTGTTATTGATTGTAGCTTAATAAAGAGCCAGCTCCCTCAACAAACCCATACTGAAATACATGTTTTAGATCCACAGTTGTCTGTGCCACTCCGAATAAAAAACACCCCTCATGGCATATTAGAGAGATGGTTTATCCACTATCCAATGCTTCAGGTCAAAACTTTGGTGTTTCCATACGAATCAAATAATCATTAGAGCCTTGTATGGATTGAACTGGACAAACAAGTGGTATGGACTATCAACTCCATACGAGGAATACATTCAAAGATAAGAGTGTGAGTGTTGGTATAACCTTGTGTTTTTATTTGGGCTATGGATGATGACCTCAATATTGTTAATAACAAATAACTTTCATTGTTCATAGATGTGTAAAAAGATTAC
The DNA here is from genome assembly GCF_014529385.1 of Adiantum capillus-veneris. Classification (NCBI taxonomy): domain Eukaryota; kingdom Viridiplantae; phylum Streptophyta; class Polypodiopsida; order Polypodiales; family Pteridaceae; genus Adiantum; species Adiantum capillus-veneris. The sequence continues at coordinate 137,045,929 of NC_140932.1, forward strand.
TTCATGTCTATGGAAGGCTTTGTGGAAATCATGAACTCTACAGGGCAACCTTTAAAGCTGTCGAAGTGCCTAATCAAATAGATCTAAATTCATGTGGTTGGAGATGTCTTCTCCACGTAGAGTACATACTACAAAGTTTTTTTTGCTTTGAATCCATTTATGTCTAAGGTGATTCCGTGCTATGGTTTGGACCAACTTGGTGCTATTATCAATTGAAGTATTGACCACAAGTTAACCTAATTTTGCAGAATGCTGTGGAAAATTATACATTGGAATATTTACAAAGGTACCGCGCATCAATGATTCAACATCTACTATCTCTTTCAACTCCAAGAGTTTTAGATGCATAAGGCAGTTTTGTTGACGACCATATAATAACTTTAACAATGACCGGTGATGAGGAAGTCATGCCAGTTTCCACCACTGGAAACAAAATCCCTTAAACTGACCCCATATTAGAGGAGCAGACACCGGTTTGCTTTGCATTTGGAGCGGTTGTTAGAAGCTGGACACACCCCACAGAAATTGACTACTCACAAGATTATCATTTTTTGTAATTATTCATTTATTGAGGAAACCTGATTTTTCACCTTGTAAATATTGGGGCTTACAAAAGTTTCCAGATTGTATCCCAGTTTTGATAGTTAGATTGAGTAGATGGTTGATTTGGAACTTTAGGGTTTGAGAATTGTAAGGTATATCTACCACTTTTTGACCTTAATGAAAAAACCTTTTGTCATTTTTAAAGGAAGTTTTTAATGTCTGCGAGTGAGAGTACTGTGTACGAGAGAGAGTGTGAGCTTCATCTTGACGCTACGTGTGCACCGGTGGTCGGAATCGAGTGCGAAGAAGTGCAGCGTGTTGCCGCGGACGAGAGCTACGCGCTGATACCCACATTGTGCGCGTACGGTCCGGTTTTGTGAGATCCTTCTACGAGCTTCATCTGGTGATTGGGTGAGGACTCTCTAGGTCTTAGAGGGAGTTTAGGAAGCGTGTGTCTGGCCTAGATCCTTCGACTTAGGTAGATTTAGGTAGACTAAGATAGTTTTAGGTATTAGTTGAGTTCTTGAGTAGGAGTTGGAGTGGTAGAAGCGGTGAGAGGAGAGCTTGAGAGTCCGAAGAGGCCAGGAAGAAACCAAAACACCATTATCATCATTTCACATGATGAGTAGGAGTAGAGTAAGTAGGACATCATGATTCAGGATCTAGAGCGCTTCATGCATGTATACTTGCTTGGTAAATTCATCACAAGTTTGTAAAAAACGCAAAAAGACGCAAAAGTGTGTTTGAAAGCCTAAGTGAAGTCCAAAAGTTACTGTGAGTGTTTCTGATAGAGCTGCAGAGCATCAGGAGCATTTCTGTTAGGAAAAAAATTAATTTCAAGCCAGGGGACATCCTACACGTAGGATGTCTACAGGCTAATCTGGTGGGAATTTTGGGATTTTGAGTTGACCAGTGTGTTCAGAAGGTGGGGTTTACCCTATTTTCAACTGGAAAGTGGAAATTTGACCATATCTTGACAGGATAAGGCCGGATAGAGTGAAATTGCCAAACATCCTACCCAAATTGTGCCAAAGCATTATTTTAAGACCAAAACCATAAGTTGGCTGCATGAGCATGACTTGCATAATATATTGAGTGACTGAGAGGGGTTTCACCTCATTTGGGTGAGAAAATTTGGGTTCAAAGCGGACTTTAGCACTTTTGACTGAAAAAGGCAAGAACAGCTAAAATTGGGGACTTTTGAAATCCAAACCAAAATCTAAGCATACCACTGGGTTGCTGACATCAAGGGGAAGCTGTGGGTCAAGTCTGGGGTCAAACATGCCAAAAAGACATCCTACGCGTAGGATGTCTTCTGTGTGATTTTACACTCCAAACCTAATTTTGAGCATACCAAAGTGATCAGCAACTCAAGGGGAGCCTGTGTTTTGAATTTGAATCCATTCTGATGAAAAAGGCATCCTACGCGTAGGATGTCTAAAGCAAGAAATTGAAGCCAGATACTGACAATGGGCATAGCAAGGTGTTGTGTAGCTTGAGGCAAGCCTCCTAGTCAATTTTGGTCCAAATTGGAGTTGATTAGACTGATCAAGATCAGCAAAAGGCTGTCGGAACAGATTTCTGAGCCATTGACCAGCTTATAGGTGTCCAAATCAAAAAGTAAAAACAGATGTGGACTCAGCACATCAAGGGGAATCAATAGTGCAAAAATCCAGGCAAAACAAAGCAGGAGACATCCTATGCGTAAGATGTCTATTGGGGCCTACTGAAGAGAAAATTTGACTGGGCTTAGACAGTGAGATTCCATTTGGCTCAAGGGTTCCAGAACTTCTTTCAGAAGTAAATTTGGACCTTGTTTGTCCATTTGACGGAGCAACGACTGAATTCAGACTTTTTCACGTAAATTTGGCCAACATCCTAGGAAAGTACAGTTTCAGATTAGCAGACCTAATCCAGAACATCAGCAGTGTATAAAATACAGTAGTGGTTGAGATTAACTCTCCAATTATACCAATCATTACTAAGATAACTCTAGCAGATAAATGCTTTGATTCGATTGTTGAAATTAAATGCTTGTGTATAGGTATATTCAGCAGCAAAGCAAGAAGTTGTGCGGAGACTGATCCTTTGCCAGGTGAGTGGTTGGATTTGTGATAAATTGCATTGATAAGTTTGATGAATTTAAGATCAGGAAGATACATTTTTAGAGACCAGAAGGTGGCAGGTGACCAAGGTAGCTTAGTCTCCATCGAGGAGAGTGTAACTCAGGCAAGGCTAGATCCACTAGCACCGATTATTGTCCACCGAGGAGAGTGTAACTCAGGCAAGGCTATATCCACTAGCACCGATTATTGAGGAAGGTAGTGATACTGACACTTCTTCAGACAAATCTTTCTTCATGATGGGTAGTCAGTAGCCAGGAGGTTTCACCTATGACGAACCAATGCCAGGAGGAAGCACCTCTCTAAATCCTTTGAATGATTCCAAGCTCACTGTGATCTTCTTAGAGGGAACAAACTCGAGGGGAGCCCTAGTCTATTCTGACTATCGAGGACGCAAGTGCATTTGTATTGAAGAGAGGCTGGCTTAGAGATTGGAGATAATTCGAGTCTATGATGATGTAGATAGATTCCGAGACAAAAAGGGGAACCACTATCTAATAGTCAGTAACCCTAAAGACTACAACAGATATGGAGATAATGTGGCGAAAGGGAAAATGGTTTCAGAAGCTCAAGAACCACCACCAAACATTGATCGGCCCAAAGCTATTTTTATGTATGATAAGAAAACAACCAGGGTTCCAACTTATAATGAGAATGTGGGAATCTACAAGCATGAGAGTGAGGGTATAGTCGCTTACTTTCGCAGCAAAGAACCATACTTAAACTAATTAAGCAAAGACAAGATTCTTTACTTATTCTCTTATGAAACTGCTATGGGGAAGGGTATAGTTCTTGTTGATAGATACGGGCGAGAATACCAACGTATTCTCCCAGAGGAGGTAGAAAAGGCAACAGGTCCAGGAGCATCAGCATATGCCCCTGAGGAAGTGCCAAGAGCCACCTACACCCCAAGCAAGTCCACGAATCCATTTTCAGAAGATTATGACGCCACCTCACATTCCACCTGACCGCAGGCATTCAACAACCAAAACCAACCAGCAAACCAGCCATCATTGTAGGCATGGATTTGACAGTCGACAACATTGGGACAAGACCAAAACCGAGATGGTTATCAAGCCGCACGAGGGCTAAGGGATTTGCAAGAACCACCACTCTATTCAAGGTATCAAGGAGAGAGTAAGCCAAAGACTCAAGGGTCAACAGAGCCTGGAGGACCACCCATAGAACGAGTTCGAAGAGATGAACCATCTCTGGCAAGAATTGTTAGAAATTATGGCTTAGAAGCACCACTAGGAGAGGAACCAGCCTACTACAGAAGACCTGAGGAGGCATATCAATTAGGACGAGGAGATTCAATGATGAGATTTGTAGACCATCATAGAATTAGACATTCTCAAGTGCAAAAATGGGTAAACAAGAAATACACAGGAAACAGAGACCCAAGAGATCATGTAGCAGCCTTTGTGCATGTAATTAGAGCTGAAGAGGTGCTAGACTTCCCTACCCAATTTGCAGGGTTTGGACTAACCCTAGAGAATGACGCTTCTACTTGGTTTGACTCTGTAGAGCGTAGAGACTTTGAGTCTATGGAGGAAGTGTTTGACGAATTTATCGAGGAATTCTCACAAAGGGGGATAGCTCATAATACCGTCTCTCAAATCCATAAATTCAAACAAAAAGATGGGGAATCTATACGAAAGGCAACCCTAATACTAAAAAGATATGTTAAGTTATGTCCTGTAGAAGAGCTGCCAACTCAGTCCAGACTTATGCTTATATTCATCCAAGGACTAAGGAATGCGGATCTCCAGAAAGACTTACATATGAAGAGGAGCACGACTTTGAATGAGTTGACCAAGGAGGCTCTTTACCTTGTGGACAATTGTGTGGTCTATAAAGAGGGGGAGTTCAAGGACCTTGACGACGATTCATCTTCACAACAAAGTGGATGCAAGTCTTCTAAGACAACACCGAAAGGAGAAGTAGCTGTAAACCAAGAACTGCTTGTAGATGAAGTGCTAAAAAAGATTAACTTGTACTCCAAACCCCAGGCTAAACAGCCCAAGTGGTGTGCTATTGAACAAAAATGGACAAACCATGGGACCGAGGAATGTTATTATAACAAGGGATATGTGAGAGAGAGACCTTACGCTCCCCAAGCTCCAGTAGCTTCTCCTCAAGTTCCACCGATGCCTAGGTACCAAGCAGGCAACCTACCAGGACTTGTAGGTGTAGAAAGACCACAACCGGTGTTGGGGCAACAACCACCCCTACCAGGATTACGACCAGTCGGTATAAGATACACACCAACCGTAACCGAATCATAGGATCAGGCTCTAGTGCCTATGCATGCATATTATGAAGATCCCAATGGATATGCGGAAAACTCTTTCTATTATCCACCGGAAGAACCCTCGACACCAGAACCATGGAGCATGATAGGAAGTACAGGACCACCAACAACTGCTCATGTAGTAGGAGAAGGAAGATATAGCTTAGATGAACGAACATTGTTGTTCATAGACAATGGAGGCATGGGCGGACAGAGACATGCATACCAACAAAGGGGAGCTCAAGGAGCACCTCAACAACCCAAGGGACCCTGCTACAAGTGTGGTGGAGACCATTGGCTAAGAGACTGTCCTCATGATGAATTCATTAGAGTCAATGCATATTGCACCGAGTGTGGAGTTACTCATTTGATTCCTGATTGTCCTAAAAACCCGAGCAAAAGAGCAAAAAACACATTGAACATGCTAGAAACAGTACCTTCCAGTGGAGGGTCAGAAAAGGAAACAATCATACCTATTCAGGCGGTAACACGAGCCCAAGCTCAAAGAATGACGAACGAACCCATAGTTGAAGAGCCAAAAACCAATGCCCAAAGTTCAGAAACGAAAAATCAGAGAAGCACTTTGAAAGCTAGAAAGACGCGTATGAAAGCCAGGAAAGAACGAGAGAAAACTGCTCTATCCGAGGAGTTGAAACATACAAAGGATATATTAGAGAGGTTAGAGGATCTAGCTAGCTTAAGCTCACACACCACGGCAACCATAGCACCCAAGAAAATAGCAGAGCCCAAAAGTGCAAGATCAGGAGGATCTGTACTGGCAGACAAGGTAAATGAGCAGTTGGATGCACCTCTAAAAGCTTATGAAGCTAGACTAAAAAAGAACCAAACCCAAGAGCAAAGATGGATGACTTATCCATATGCAGAAATAAAAAAACAAAGGCTGGAAATGTGTAAAAAGATGATTGAAACAGCTCAATCATTGATGGAAGACCCGCTGGGTAAACTTGCAAATTGGCATGAAGCACGAGCTCCAACCCCTATCCAACCAACTTTAGAGGAGCAAGTAGGAACAAAGGAAAGACTTACTAATGCCTATGAGTCCAAAGGAGAACCTATCATAGTGCCAAATACAACAGACGAGGCAAGTGATGGGTTCCACCCTAAAACATTGACAGAAATGGGTAAGGATTGTAACGATCTAGATGATCTGTGGAAGCAAATCCGTGAGGCCAACGAGGCTAACAGAATGAGTAACCACATGAATAGCACGAGGAAAGAGAAGAATGTGATCTTACCTCCTATTGAAGAATTTGAGGCAAGGTCACAAATGAACTTTGAGATACATTCACAAGGGGGAGACCAAGGATCAATTAGTTCGGGGCACAACCAACTAGACTCGCTGAAAACTTTACGCTCTTACCTAGGAGAGTATGAAGCCAAGTCTGAAGTGAGAGCAATCCCATCTCAAAGACTTTCTTCTAACAAAGTGATGGATTCACAAGGATTGATTGAGTTATTGTCCTCCCCGGTGGCATGGACAATCACATTAGCAGAACTCCTAAGGTTATGACCAAACATGTGGACCACAGTAGGTAAATGCCTAGAAAAATTTGGAGTGAAAGACCCCACCTTGAGGCTACAGGAAGGGATCAGAGAGTTGGACAGGCCTCAACTAAACACTAGGCCAGTACCATTAAACAAGGTTGGAGAGTATTACGAGGGAGAAGATGGAAACACCACGCTACCATTAGAATTCCAAGGAGTAGTTTCCAAAGCTATTCTTGACAGTGCAACGGGAGTTGCTATCGCCACCAAGGAAATCTGGAAAAAATGGGGAAAACTAGCTTTAAGAGCTACCAGAATGAAATTGCAATTGACAGATGGGTTCATGGAGAAGCCTCTAGGACTCTTAAAAAAAGTGATTGTCACTTCGTGTGGAATTGAGTATAAGCATACATTTGCAATAGTCGATTTCGACAAAAAGAACAATTATGAGATCATCTTGGGAAGACCATTCATGCGACAATTGAAGATGGTCAAAGATTGGGGTTTCGACCACATATACCTCAGACATGGCAAGACAACAACTAAAATACACCTGAAAGACCATAGTTACAAAGATGTGAACCAAACACCTGTGGAAGAGTTTGATTCAGCTACAGTAGCAGGATCGGAACTCCCAGCATGGTTAGGGCAACAAAAAGAGCTATGGATGTGCGGAGCTTCACATTGTGGAAGCTTAAGAAGGGAGGAATGCGTCTTAGAAAGAGCGATTGAGGACAAGGAGTATATTCCGAAACCTTTCCGTGAAGATGCCTTGGAACCTCTAGAATGGGAACACATACTAGCAACATTGGATGTCTGTACCATTACAGATAGTCCAATAACAAAATTTTGCGATGGGGATGGCTATGATGTGCTACCCTACTACATGGTAAGCATTATACCCGGAGAAGATGAGACGATAGAACCACCAGAACAAGAAGAGTTTTATAACTCCTCTGAGCATCTGGAAGTAAATGATGATGCAGATAATGAGTGTTCAGACACCTCAAGTGAGCGTGGAAGGGAAACCGAGAATATCAAGTTTTATGGTTTTGGTAATCAGCACCCTAGACGCCAGGAACGCTATAAGAGGAAACGAGCAGAAAACAAAGTGAGAGAGAACCTGATGCCCAAGATAAAAGGTACAACTCACTATTTGATGCTTGTAAAAGCAGAGGATTGTGTAAAAGATCAAATATCAGGAAGATTCTCAAGAGATCTAAGGGAAAGAACGCGAGAGGAAATAAAACAGGAACGAAAAGCTAAAACAGAAACAAATTCACAAAAATCTCAAAAAAAAAAACAACAACAAAAGACCAAGAGTGGACCAAACTGGAGCGTAAACAGAAATACCAAGAACTGAAATGGTCTTTACGTGAGATATGGACTACTGAAGAAGATAGTGATGGTAAAGGGGAGTCAGAGAAAGGAAACATGAATGTACCATCACACTATCGGAAATTTACCATCCAGGACAGAAAAATCATCATGACACCACAAGTCAGGGAAAGAACCAACCGAGAATCTTATGATGGGCCTGAAAATGCAAAAAGGATAGACCTCGCGGAACCGAGTGAAAAGCCTCAGCCAGTCTATATAGCAAACAATTTAGAGCCTGAAGAAGAAGAATGGCTAACACAACTTCTCAAGAAATATAAAGATGTGTTTGCATGGTCCTATAAAGACCTCAAAGGAGTTGATCCATCGATATGCCAACATACAATTCCTTTGAAATCGGATGCAAAACCTAGCAAACAACATCCTTATACATATACTGATACATTTTCCAAACGAATTAAAGAGGAGATTGACAAGCTGATGGAAGCCGAATTCATCTATGAAATTGAACATACAGATTGGGTGTCACCCATTGTGGTAGTTCCCAAAAAGAACGGAAAACTGCGAGTGTGTGTAAACCTCAATAAGGTAAATGTAGCCACCATAAGGGATAATTGTCCCTTGCCAATCACAGAACAGGTACTTGAGCGGGTGGTTGGAAAACGGGCTTATTCCTTTCTGGACGGGTTTTCAGGATACAACCAACTAGCAATTGCAAGGGAGGATCAACACAAAACAGTGTTTGCCACAGAATGGGAATTTATGCGTATCGAGTTATGCCGTTTGGCTTAACTAATGCCCCAACTACCTTCCAAAGGTTAATGATGCACGCGTTCAAAGAATACCTAAGAATATTCTTAGAAATATACATGGATGATCTTTGTGTACACTCTCTTCTACGAGAGGAACATATTGACCATTTGCAAAAGGTCTTTGAAAAATGCAGAACATATCGAATCTGTCTTAACCCAGAAAATTGTATCTTTATGGTTAAGCAAGGCCACATATTAGGACACATTGTCTCAAGAAATGGCATAACCACTGACCTAGACAAAGTCAAAGTCATAGTAGACCTACCCAGGCCTACTAATGCGAAACAAGTGCAATCCTTCATGGGACACTGCGGATATTATCGAAGGTTCATATACATGTATGCGGTCATCGCACAACCTCTGTATCGTTTGCTAGTCAATTTTGATTGGACCGAGGAGTGTAAAACTTCATTCCAAAAGCTGAAGGAAAACCTTATATCAGCACCTGTGTTTAAAGCACCAGATTGGGAAAAGATATTCCATGTTCACATTGATGCTTCCGTATATGCAATCGGAAGTATTCTGGCTCAACCTGGAGATGGAACAATGGATTTTCCAGTCTGTTATGCAAGCCGACAGTTAAACAGTGCGGAAAAGAACTACACAACCACCGAACGAGAAGGGTCAGGAATGATTTATGCTAGAAAGAAATTTCGGCATTATTTGCTCGCAAACAAATTTGTGTTCTTCACAGATCATCAAGCTCTTTTGTATCTGGTAAATAAACCATGCAATACAGGGAGAATTGTATGCTGGTTTATTATATTGCTAGAGTTTGATTTCACAGTGGTGGTCGAAAAGGGTAAAACCCATCTACGAGTGGATCATCTTTCAAGGATACACAACGGGGAAGCTCTTGAAGGAGTAGATGATGACATACCAGATGCTTATCTTTTCAATATTGAAATGATACCCAAATGGTCACAGGAAATTGTTAGCATTCTTTCCTTTGAAAGTAGGTTTGATAATACGGAATACAGATCCAAACAACAAACAATTCGACAAACAAAAAACTTCCAGTTGATAGAGTAGGACGGTTGTATCATCTAGGATCGGAACAAATCCTACGATTATGTATAAATCCGGAAGAATTGGAGAGCTACCTTGAAGAAGCACATGTACAGAATTGTACATTTCATTGTTCAACAGTGAAAACACACCAGAGACTGAAACAGTTAGGGGTTTATTGGCCAACTATGTATGCGGACACCCATTCTTATGTTACCATTGTACTATATGTAGTGCCAAACGACCAATGGATCACGCGAAATTATTTCAGGTAAAAATTGCACCTGCATGGAGTCAATATATCATTGATTTCTTAACCACCAGGACGTTTCCTGAGAACATAACAAGAGCACGAAAAAAAATATAGAGCTGGAGGCTCGTGACTTTCAGTTAATTGGGAACCAACTCTATAAGTGAGGAAAGGACAATCAACTTAGAATCTGTGCAAGTGAAAGCGAATACCTGGCTGATTCTAGAACATGCACATAGCGGAATAAGTGGAGGCCATTTTTCGGGCGATAAGACGGCTAAAATTGTCTTAACCGCAGGAATATGGTGGCCTACATTGCATATGGATGATGAAGAGTTTGTAAAGCGTTGTGACGCATGTCAGTGCACCAAGGTGCCGATAAAGAGAGATGAGATGCCACTACGGCCAATGATGGGAGCAAGAGCATTTGCAAAATGGGGCATTGATTTTGTGGGACCTATCTCACCCCCTGTATATCGCACCCATATCCAATATATCATTGTGGCTACGGACTATCTCACAAAATGGACGGAAGCCAAGGCAACGCAAAAAGCAGATGCACGAACTACTGCACAATTTTTGTATGAGAATGTTTTTGTACGATAGGGTTTACCAATAGAAATTGTCAGTGATCGTGGGACACATCTTCTTAATGAAGTCATTGAATATCTGCTGGAGGAATTCATGGTCATACATAGGAAATCTGCTCCATACCATCCACAGGCAAATGGACAAGCTGAGGCCACAAATAAAACACTATGCACGGTTCTCACTAAAATTGTGTCAGAGTCAAGAACAGATTGGGATCAACAGCTACACTCAACCCTATGGGCATACAGGGTAGCTTACAAAACATCGATAGGAACAACACCGTACAACATGGTGTTTGGCCTAAATGCTATACTACCCATAGAGTTTTTAATTCCAACTCTACGAGTAGCAAAATTCTTAGAATGGACAGGGCATGAGCTCTCTTCAAGAATAGATGATCTTGAAAAGCTAGATGAACTCCGCTTGAGAGCTGTAGCTTCAATCTATGCTAAAAAGAGAAGACAAAAAGAGTTTTTTGACAAGCATGTGCGCACTAAAGAGTTCAAAACAAGTGATTATGTACTTGGGACAACCTTGGCAAAAAGCGTACAATGTGCAGATAGATTGGAATGCGAATGCAGTCAAAATTCAGCATGCACAAGAACAACAGGTAATAGCCTTTGCTCAGCAATACCGGAATAATCAGATGCCAGCCATGCAATCACTGGAAAAAGAGCCAAAAGCAAGAATGCCACCAAAGAACAACATGATACCCAAGGCCAACAGACAGGTAAAAGCCAACCATGCTAACTACATACATACGAAGTCATCGACCGCAATGCAAAGAGCTAGGTTACCAAAACAAGGGAAACAAGTATGGATGGGGAAGGATAGAAATGACATGGCAGACAAACAACAATGCAACCAACGAATTCAACCGAAGCAGATAGTTCAACCAAAAACCAAGGGCATAAAAGAGATATGGATCCCAAGGAAACTGCTCAGCAATAACCCAAAGGTTACTCGCATTTGGATACCGAAACAAAAGCAAAAGGAACTCCCTTTAGTACAAGCAACAACGGAAGGCAGACAACTACATTTGAAAAAGGACAACCGACTTATGTGGATGCCAATCAGCAAACAAAAAGTGGCAACCAAGGAAGTAGCAAAAAACCGGCAAAAACCGGCAAAAACAAGTTACAAATTGAAAGCAAATGAAATACAGCCCACGGCAATTCCGGCCAAGCCACTCCTCTCCACAGAAATAACTACTGCTATATCAACAGTAGTGGCAAAGCGATTGACTTTTGCAAAAAAGACAATTAAACAGAGAGTAGTAGAGTTACAACTGTTACTTGCAAAGAAAATAGGAAACCTCGACGGCGAATGCCAATAAGCATCTTGCTTATTCCCTTCTCTTGCACAACATTAATTTTTCCATGCATTGACGAGTATGCATAAATTAGGGCCACATTAATCGGCCAAGCATTAGCACAAATTTTTCAACCTATGCACGGAACATACTCCGAGGTGATACCTTGTCGTCCGGGAGGACTCCGGCTAGGAGGGGGGAGGCATTCTCAAATGCAGAACCAATAGCAAAAAGAGCAAAAAAGTGCATGATTTTTGACTATTTTAAGGATTGTTGTTTGATTGCAAAGTTTTCAGGACTAACCCAAGTACATATGCCCTTATACAGCATGTATCTATAGGTATATGGGGCCAAACGCCAAATCAAGCCCCTAGGTGTGTGTATATAAGTAGAAATAGCCATTTTTCAGGCAAAATATTGGTAAAACGGAGGAATATGGCCATAAAAATTGCAGGTCTCTACCCAAAAGCAACGAGACTTCATCGGCAGCTTACCCTAGCATAGGAGACCAGTCTTGGATGCCCAAAGGCAATAGAAAACCATCGGGAAAAACCCTAATTCCTAGAATCCCGCAAGAGGCCACCAAATGGAAAATCGGCGAAAAGGTGCCCAAATGCCACCAAAATTCATGGGTAGGAGCATCTCGACATGCTCGACAAGTCTATATGGCCCACATGACCAAAAAGTGACCCAAAGCGGTACTAAACTTCAGAAACGGCATCAGACACACAAAGCGTCAAATAGCTCTCGCGGCCACCGCATGCCTGTTTGCCACCAAACTTCACGGGCGGCTTTCCTAGACCATCGACAACCAAGTCCTATGGTGGTAGAACACCACAAATCATCGAAGATATGTAAACGCAACCACGAGTGCTTCTAGAGCGACAAATTGCCAAATGAAGAGCCGGTGAAGCCAAAGTCGACAAAAACCATACGGCAAGGATCCCCAAGGGATCGGGCAGCTATGGAGACCAACATCAAGAAATTTCGCCAAAAAGCACTCCAAAAGTCAGAAAACGGCTCGGAGGCTCTGAAGTCCACACAGGGAGTTACTTTCTATCCATTTGACTTTTTTGTTGAAATTAGGCTTAAAAGGGACTCAGGGGGACCAAGGGCAGGCACTAGTGGCACATTCCATAAAAAAATCATCAGGAGACATCCTACGCATAGGATGTCTCAAGGGAATTTCTGGGCACAGATCCCAACATTTTTCATCACACACATTTTCTGAATAACCTTTACATGCTAGCCACCAAGTTCATCACATTTGGACCAAAATTGACCTCATATGCATGAAAAAATGCAAAGTTAGGGCATAGAGGCAATAATGGGCCATAGACCTACCAAATCTTGTCCAAATCACATGAAACTTGCACAACACATTCACAAGCACATAACCAACCAATCTGTGTGGTCAGAAGCAAAAATTGGTGAAGTAGACATCCTACGCGTAGGATGTTTATTTGACATTTTTGGCCTATAGAGGATGTTTGTCCATTCCAGATCCAATCATATCATCATCAAGAGCTCATATACCAATTTTGAAGCCATTCTAATCATTTTTGACCCCCAACACCTTCAAGATACACTTTTTGAGCCCAAAAATACTACACAGGCTCTTACAAGCATCACTCCTTGCCCAAATCCAAATCCAAGAGCATGTTCCATAGGCCAAGGACTACCCACAGAACAAATCCCATGCCATTTTGATGAAATAGACATCCTACGCGTAGGATGTCTCTAGCATAATTTAGACCTTCTGTGCAAAGAGTGACATCATGGAAGCCAATACCATGGTGCAATGAGCCCATATATCAATTTTCAACCCATTTGGACATCACTTGCTACATGTTATGGACCTTGTACCCAATTTGTGACCTAAAGCCTGAATCAGCCCAAAAAATCCATTTTTAGATGCCCAAATCAATATCCAAGCACATAGCCATGTTCCATAAGCCATGCACTACCAGCATGTCAAGTATCAACCAATTCTGATGAAAAAGACATCCTACGCGTAGGATGTCTAAATTGAAAATTTTGGCCAAAATTTCACTGTGAGCACATGCACAATTTCACAAGTTCCTTTTAAGATTTATTTTCAATTTTCAAGTCATTTGGATAGTTGAAACTCAGTTTCTCAGCTAATATGGAAAAAACGCTAACTTCGGACTACTGAGTGCAACAGGATCTATGGCAGCCGCAAAGTCACCGGCAAAGAAGAAAAGAATGACCATTAAGGATTACCTAGAAGAAGTGGATCCCTTCGTCATACCAGAAGGAACACTAAAACCCACCAGCACATGGATCCAAGAAGATCTGCTAGAGTCCAACGACCTAAAGATCTACCAAGGAGTGTTCAAAGATACTGAAGGGAATGTGATCGAGCTACCAATGCTACCGCGGGAACTCAATGAGTTTGTAAGAAGCAAGATGGCCGGGTACTTGGAGAAGATTGATCTCCACAACTATTTTGAAGCAGTGCTGACAGGGGTTGACATAAAGAGAATCTAGGAATTTGTGACAACAATAAAGGAAGATGGAGTGGCCAGAGTAACCGATCTGCAAAGCAGGCCAGAAACATAAATAGTCATCACTGAGCAAGTTGTAGCAGATGCACTAGACCTCTCCAACAAGGGGGATAGTGTAACTAAAATAAGAGATGATGTCAAGGTGTACACTGAGAAGAAAGGTAACTACACTTTTGAAGATATTGCCAACCCAAGAGTGGCAATCATGAGTCAGTTGTACAACCAATACTTCCATATGTGTACGAAGCGGCCACAAAAGTACCGAATGCCACCAGGAGAAATTTCCACGACATTCACTTGGGCAATGATGAAGAGCACTCCAAAGATAATCAATTATGCAGCTTATATACATGAAAACCTAGTGAAGATGGGTAACAAGAAGCCCACATATATTGTGCCAAGAGAACTAATCACTAAGGTGATTTATGGGGCATTGCACGCAAAAGGGAGATGGCATGACCCCCCATCACAAAACAACTGGCTGAGGCTCAAAGAAGACAAAGAAGACGAGCCACAAAAAGCACCAAGGGTTGCCACAAGATTGAAAAGACGGCTAGAGCCTGTTCAAGAAGAGCAATTAGAGCAAAAGAAGGGAAAGAAAGAATTTGCCCGAGTGCCGGAAAAAGAGACAAAGTCACAAAAAGCGACAAGACTAGAGCGGCTAATGGAGAGCTTCGGAGCAAAAAGGGCCCTTAAAGGTGATTTGAGTGAACTCTGGAAGCCGTCTCTAGAAGCAATTTCGGGATCATCCCGAAGGGTACAAAGGGATAGATTCAAAGATTATATTAAAAATTTTGAGATTCTTGATGCCGCATTAGAAAATATTCCACATGTACCTTTTACAGAAGAGGAAGTGGAGCAGGTATGACAGAAACTGCTGGACGAGTAGGAGAGCCAAGAGAGAGAAAGGAAGACTAAGGCAGACCGAGATTTAAAGAAAAATCCTACATCTCTACCGGCCAGTCCACCGCCCTCACCACCTCCTCGTAGCCCTCCACAAGAAGATAAAGAGGAGGAAGACAAACCAGAAGAACAAGAAGAGGCCAAGCAAGAGCAGAGCCAGGAACCGGAACCAAAGGAAGAGGCTAAGCCTCGAAGTGGGCAACCAGATCCAAATAAGTCATATAACACATTTTTGGACCTGCTAGCAGCTGGATACACAAGAGAAGAGGTGGCCACAGTCGCATTTGACTTGGCAAGCACAAGGCCTAAGGAACAAATGCAAAGCATCAGGTTAGTAGAACTAAAGGAGATGGCCACAGATACAGTGGACGTGCACCCGCCCTCCAACGATTAAGAGCGCAGTCCATGGCCTCAGACAGTGAAATGGCAGCTCTCAAGGCCACCGAAGTGAAGATAAAGCTGGAAGTAGACTCTTTACAAGGACAAAGACAAAGGCAAAAAGAGAGAGAAGCGGAGCTACAGGCCAGTCTAGCAAGGGCATTGCAAAGATGCCAAGAAAAGGAAAAAGAAAATCAGGCAGCAACCTAAAGAATGCAAGGATTCTAAGAGGAGTGTAAGCAACTCAGCAAATCATTGATAGATGCCAAGAGGGAAAGGAATAACCTGACCCTACAGCTGGCCGAGGAGTCTCAAGAAGTTGAAGCAATGCGAAGCGCCAAAGAAAATGTGGAGATAGATCAGAATGAGGTCCTTGAGCTCAAGGACCAGCTCAAAGTGAAAGATCAAACCATCTAGAGCCTACGGGCATCTCCTGCAAGAGTCAGAGCTACTAGCTCGACTCACATCACTACGGAAAGCCAAATTTATGAAGAACAGATGCAAGAACTTCAGAAGGAGTTGACTCTAGAGAAAAAGCGATGATTGATGATGGTAGAAGGGTCAATTGTTATGCAAACACGAATGGAAGAAGAACAAAAAGCCATGCAAGAGGAATTAGAAAGTATCAATAGAAAGGCAAAAGAGGAAGGGGGGGGGGGGGTTTGGAGAGAGAG
Organism: Adiantum capillus-veneris; assembly: GCF_014529385.1. Taxonomy (NCBI): domain Eukaryota; kingdom Viridiplantae; phylum Streptophyta; class Polypodiopsida; order Polypodiales; family Pteridaceae; genus Adiantum; species Adiantum capillus-veneris. The sequence continues at coordinate 137,062,188 of NC_140932.1, forward strand.
AGAGAGAGAGAGAGAGAGAGAGAGAGAGAGAGAGAGAGAGAGAGAGATGGGAGAAGAGACTGAAACAAAAAAACAGAAACTCCTAAAGCAGATTGAGGAGCTGAGAGGACAGCAGGCCGGAGAGCAAGAAGGCACAGGACCAACGGCCAATGAGGGCATAGATTTAGAAAATGTGGAAGATCCTGTGGATACACCTATGCAAGAGGAAATCCTAGAAGGATCCTCTCAAGAGACACAAGATCTGACACAGGAAGAGGAAGAAAAGCTGTGTAAAGCAATAGAGGTGGAGATCAGAGAGAAAACAAAGGAAGCCTTGGAGTGGGAGTAGAGGGTTTTCAAGTCCATGACCATCCAGAAGATTGACGCCAGCAACCTCAGGCACGAATGGCTTTAGCCCTCTCTCCCATATCCTTTGCTAAAATATGAAGCCGCCACCATCAATAAGAGGATTAGAGAAGAGCCAACAATGCCACTCTACAATGCAGATATCTCTCAGCCAGAAGGAGCCAAGTTAATAGTTGACTCTCAGCCAAAATGGAGGAAGGCGTGGCTGACCAAGTACCCACAATACCTAATCCATTTGGTAGAGGCACCGAAAAACATCAGACAACCTCAGCTTTTGTCCTCTACCAAGGATCAGGATGTGGAAGGCCCAAGAGATCTTACAAAGGAGCCAACCCACTTGGCTGAATTATCCTAATTTGCTGGGCTTGAAGGCAGGTGAGAGAATAAGTGTCCAATACATGGTGAAAACCCTAACGGGCGCCATCAAATTGCTCACTGGCTCACCTAATCTTACGTGCATCATGATGAAGAAAATCTGCAAAACTCTTTTAGCAGTATTTGAGACATTCAAGCCAGGCCAGGTGACAGACAATATCTTCTTCTTCCAAGATACTTACAGATGTGCCTATGATTTGTTTGGTCAGCCTTCCAAGGAGGTGATACATGTGTTGTATCAAAGGATAATGTTTCTGCCATCCTATCACCTCCAGGCCTTTGAAGAAGCGTTCTACACCGGCTTCTTCACAATAAACACTGATATTTTCGGCCCAACAATGATGAATCTACATGCAAGATATGAATCGCTGCTCAAGATGCGTGATACCATAAGATGAAGAAGCAGCTCAACGGCCATGTCGGGGACGACATGAGCAAGGAGGGGGGGAGTGTTAGAAGCTGGACACACCCCACAAAAACTCACTACTCGGAAGATTATCATTTTTTGTAATTATTCATTTATTGAGGAAACCTGATTTTTCACCTTGTAAATATTGGGGCTTACAGAAGTTTCCAGATTGTATCCCAGTTTTGATAGTTAGATTGAGTAGATGGTTGATTTGGAACTTTAGGGTTTGAGAATTGTAAGGTATATCTACCACTTTTTGACCTTAATGAAAAACCTTTTGTTATTTTTAAAGGAAGTTTTTGAAGTCTGCGAGTGAGCGTACTGTGTACGAGAGAGAGTGTGAGCTTCATCTTGACGCTACGTGTGCACCTGTAGTCAAAATCGAGTGCGGAGAAGTGCAACGTGTTGCCCCCGACGAGAGCTACGCACCGATACCACATTGCGCGCGTACGGTCCGGTTTTGTGAGCTCCTTCTACGAGCTTCATCTGGTGATTGGGTGAGCATACGTTGTCCGATTTTGCATTGCAGCATATCCATGCGTTCACATTGAGTAGAGCTACACATTAGGCACTTTAGATTTTGAAAACAAAGACCTGCAAATTTCAGCCAGACATCCTACGTGATTTTGCACCGCGTGTTTTGGGTTAGGGTTTTGGTTCATAGACCTTAGGGAGAGAGACCTATTGGTGTTAGTAGGGTCTCCTTCAAGTTCTATGGTGTTTCGAGATTGTTTGATGGGTGTTCGGCTCTAGATAGCGTTGTAGGAAGTTTCCTCTTATGCACTCTTGAAGGCTGTGACTTAGACAATTGGTAGAGACCTCTATAGGAATTAGTTAGGAGTCGGTCGAGTGTAGGTTCACACCTTATGCTTGCTTCCATGTGCCTGCGGGTCGAGCTTTGTCCTTAGCTGACAAATCTTGTTAGGTGAGTTCTCGCTGTGCTGACGTCCGTCGCGGCTTATCCGTCCAACAGCGGTTGAAATGGAAGTTGGGGTTGATCAATGTGAAGTAGACCAAGCTCTTGAAAATGCAGATGTAAAATGCTCTTTAGAGCCGAGGAATGCAACAGACGGTCTAGGCCAAGTAGAGGAGGATAAGGGAGTGCCTATTACTGTGGCACAAGATGAGGCACATGATCAATATGAGGGAGTCCAAGCTCCTGTAATTGCTGACATGAAGAGCTCTTCAGAGCCAAGAGAAGATACAAAGTGTCTAGAACATGTAGAGGAGGAGGCCAACGTTGCAAATCAAAGCCAGGAATAGACAACATAACAAGTTAACCATTTGGCCATGGAAACACAAGAGTCTTCGGTTTACCATTTCAATCCTCCATTATCCCAACAAATTGACTACCTTTGATCTTGATTCTATTGCCCAAATACTTGATCTCACTTTGCCCAAATACTTGATCTCACTTTGCCATCCACCATAAACATTGGCCCCTTCAAACAATTCTCCCTATATTTCTCTACAACTGTTTTACTTAATGAAAGGTAATCTCTTCTAAAATAGATGTCCCTAGCTAAACTCTACACTCACTACCCATCTAAAGAGCCATCTTCTTGAGGGGTACACTATGTAATCATGTTAATGTATTGTATGAGTTCAGTAGAAGGAGTATTTTAATGCAAATATTTTAGGAAAATTAATAGAGATACAGTAACAAAAACCAATTTTTATACTCCATTTATGAAAATTTATTAAAATAAAAAATCATTATTATCCCACAAATGCTCGTTATATAAAGGGGTTGTGAAAGTGCAACCCTCATGGTCATCTTGCCACCTGTTTTGAGCTTGTCTCTTTGTGTGTGTAATTTGACCTTAGAAGGTAAGTTGTAAGCTAGCTTAAATCTACAACTATATCATTCTTCCAAGGTACATCGACAACCCTTATAATATTTTCCATATGTTCAAATGAAGACCTAAGGATACCATTTGAGGAGTTTATGATTGAAAACTTCTTTACAACAACCAATAATTCTGAAAAGTGGATTTGAATGTGAGGCACATAATTAACATGTAGACTTGATTCTAAAGTGAAGAAGGGCTTGCTCTAAATAACACCTAATTATATCTTAGACAAATCATGGAAAATTTGAAACCCATATCTAACCAAGATAAAGATCTTAAGAAAATATAAGTATTTCCCCACTATCTAATGTGGGATAAATTACACCCTCTTACATGTAGTATACTATTTTACATCCTTCCTCGGACCCCCTTTGGTCTTTTGGAAAACTACTTATACTTGGGTAGCTTATTTCTTTCAGTATTGTCCTGAGTGTAGCAGAGGATTTTACTAAGTGGGCAAATGGACTAAAAGCTGCAGTGGATGACCAATTTAAAGAACTGGGAGATAAAGTGGTGGAGATGACCACTGAGAATATTTTCTTGATCAATAGATTGACTACGTTGATAGATATGGAGAAAGCCGCTTTGCAGAACCAGGGAATGACAGGTATTTTGGTTGCAGATTCGGATGCGGATGTTCTAAAGCAGGAAGTGCTGGAGTATACACAAGAGATGTGGAATAAAGCTACAAGGCTTTGGAGGGAACACATGGAGGTGTCAACGGACAAATTCAAAAATTGGTTTCAGCTGGCAGGAAAAGAAAGTGTAAGGAGGGAGAATGAGGAATTGAAGGTGGAAAATGAGAAATTAATGGCAGAGATTTAGGAGTTGAAGGAAAAGGGTAAAGAGATTGAAGTGAATGCAGGGGCAGTGAGTAAGTGGACAGCAAAGCTGAGTAAGAGGACAACAGATTGAAGTGAATGCAGGGGCAGTGAGTAAGTGGACAACAGAGCTGAGTAAGAGGACAACAGATTGAAGTGAATGCAGGGGCAGTGAGTAAGTGGACAGCAGAGCTGAGCAGTGATGTTATGGGACCAAATCGGATTGTAGCAGGAGGAGCGGATTCAGAAGTGGAAAAGGAAGTGGAAGCTGAAGCAAAAAAGAAAGCGGATTCAGATGTTGCAGTAGAAAAGGCAGATACAGAAGGAGATGCTGGGGAGCAGGTTGTTTGATCAAGGGATTGTGGGTCCAGGTCAGCCTGTGGCTCTAGCCACCGAGCCGTTCCAGGTGTTAAGCCTAGGAATTTTGGGATGTTTTACTTAATGGAAGTTGGAATGTGAACCTTTGTACTTTTGGGATTCCAAGAGGTGTCTTGGGGAAGGGCGTTGCCCATTTAATCTTATCGAACTATGTAACTGATGTTCAATATCTTCTTGGGAATGTGAAGGCGAAAGTTATGGCGGATTTAGTCTGTTGTCAATTTCTGTATTCTGTTCCAGTTCCATTCTGATTTCTGTGCTTTGTCTATTCTGAATGTTTATGCCTTAAACAATCACCCTCCCATCGATTGCGATCCATCCTTCCTTAAGGTGGTCTACGATAGTGCATTTTGGATAAAAACCTTAGCGGGGGGGGGGGGGGGGGGGGGAACCTTGTTCTACAAGTAAAGGTTCAACTTTTTGAAAAATATTACTCCCCATGGATCACAATCGATTTGGGCAGAAGCTCTTTTCCTTAGTGGTTCACTCCCGTGTAGTGACTAGAATTTCCTTGCGGCACCTTGTCGTCCTGTGGTAGTTGGTAATGGAACTCGATGATCTGGCCGTAGACGAAGATATAGTAAAATTCTCACATACGTTAGCAACAGAAAAAATACCAGAGAAGGAGGTAGCCATGCCGATGGAAGAAGGAGATGGCTTGGTCTTGAGACCCTCGGATGATGCAGAAATGTCGAGCCCCAATTTGCCAAGGGCTTCAACCACGAAAAATGACAAAGCTGTTTCGACGGAAAAAGTTTCCTCTTAGGAAGCAAAAGAAAAAATGTGTTTAGCTCAAGGGTTTAAATTTGAGGCAAAGACCAACAAAGCCGGTGTACCTCAAGGTCCCATCTATACGAACGTAAATAAGGTGGCAAGTGTTTCTGCAGCTCGCAGGCCAAGCATTTTGTTTGCTAGCATACTCAAGGGGCCCGGCTCTACGGACTGTGAAAAAGTATTATCAGGAGGGTTGCCAAGTGAAGGAGATATTGAAAAATTGTAGAATGCAAGAGCTAGACTCAAACAAGAGGTCAAGGAATTCAAAAAAATGATAGAGACCCGCCGAAACAGCAACAAAAGACCTTGCTCCCAAGCATATTATAGTGGGCCGTTGAAAATGGATTGGCAGATCGGGCCTTTTTTGCTTTAAAAAAGTCTTTGCCATAACAAGTTGAGGTTTTGAGGCTATTTTGTAGAAATTTTGCCAACACTCATCAAAAACAGTTAGCCAAGCAAGCTAAGCTAGCTCTTGTATTTGGGTTCAGTGGAAGAATCTCGAACAGGTTTGAGATGATTCAGTGGCTTTAGGGACCGTAAATTCTTGGACATGGAGGAGCACTTGAAAGTATCTTCTACCTAGCCAAAGGTTTTTGTTCAGTTAGATTCAAAGAGGCCTCCGATGTGGAAAAGATCCTTGACAATGGGCCCCTTGTTTTTAACACGACTACGGTCTGTGTGTGGTTCCATGGGAGCCAGTGTTTGACGCGGTGGAATCCCTACAAGGGTTTGGCCCGGTCTAGGTTGAGTTTGTGGGATCTCCTAGCTGGATGTGAAAAAATCTCAGGATGCTTGCCAATCAACTGGGCATCCCTTTATTTACACCTAACAAGAAAGGGTTTGTATAGGCTAGAGTGTTTCTAAAATGCCACCTAAGAGCATGGTAATCAATGTTGGAGCTGGGCTTGTTACCATTCCGCTTAATTTTGGGTCATACTTTGGAGCATGTTTTGAATGCAAAAAAAAAGGACACTTTGTCAAGGATTGCCCCATGAAGACTAATGCCACTGCAGCGCCAGTAGCACAGGTCCCCAGTGAATGGGAAAACCCGATGAAAGGGTTGGAGAAAAAAGGAGAGAGTAACGAAGGGGAGAGTACAAGGGAAGATAAAGAGGATATGGTATGCAACAAAATGGTTATCAAGCTGCAGGAAGAGACTGTGGAGAAATCAAATCCCATATAGTAAATCCCCGAAGACCCATGCAAGGATAATGTGTTCATTACTCCTGCTTCTACCCCAAAATTTATAATGGAATAACAACTACATCGGCAATTCAAGTCCCTGGTCTAAAAGAGCCAAAAGGGTGAAGACAATGGCAAGAGACTCCAGATTTCTCAAAGATGCAAGAACAATTAAGGTGAAAGGATCTGCTCCATCCTCCACCCCTTCTAAAGGAGGCAGGTATACTGTCCCACTTCACAATCCATTTGCAGTATTGCAAGAAAAGAAATCCTCTGACTTGGAACCCACATATTCTCTCGGGTCCAAGGATATGGGGCATGGGCATGATTCGGATGCTGAAGAATTTGTCCTGCTATCCCAATGAATTCCTCACTAATGATGGAGTCTCTCACTATCCAATCTTGGAACATGAAGGGGTTGAAGACACGTAAGAAGAGTTCCCTCTTCTGGGAGGAAATAAAAAACAAGAAGGCAATCAACTTTTGGGCCATCCAGGAACACCATTTGGCTGCTCATAGCAAGAGAAAGCACTCTCTAGGAAAGAAACTTGTATTCTATGGAGAAGGAAGTAATGGTTTTAGTGGTGTCCTATGCATTGCTGACAGGGAATCAGAGCCAAATTTGCTTTTGAACCACCCCTCTAGCAGAGTCCTTGGGATTAGAATCAGATGAGAAAGGCATCCCTTCACCATTGTGAATGTGTACGGCCCTTGCAGTGCAAAAGATAGAGCTAAATATGGATGCATCTTAGAGATACTCCTATTGCCAAGGAGAGTGGTTGCAGGTTGGCCACTTCAATATGGTAGAGAAGATCAAGGACAGAACAGGTTTCATCAGCATGTTGGTTGGATCAAAAAATAATAAATTGCGAAGTTTATGCAAAAAATGGGTGATGATTGACTTATGGGGATTTGGCCCATGGAGCAACAAGCTTGGTTTCACCTACACAAGTCTCCATTATGCCCGCACTACCTCCAAACTGGATAGATGTTATTGCTCACTGTTACCACCAAGCAAACACCTTTTAGGTAGCCATGGGCCGGGCTTGTCGGACCCGCTAGTAGTGTATTATGTTATTGGCCGGGCTTGTCGATCAGATAGGAATGGTTAAGAGTGATCGTTGATGAGAGGTGCACTCTAAAATTGGAACCTATAATGTTTGGGTAAGATTGGCTAATTGTGGGCGCCCAAATGTGAATGGCAAGCCCATATAAAAGTCAATCTAAACCTAAAATACCTCATTCTCTCATTTGTGCAATACAAGAAGAGTGCTCTTGCTCCATCTCCTTCTCCGTCTCCTTTGTGTACTAGTGTGTGTGTGTGTGTGTGTGTGTGTGTGTGTGTGTGCTTGAGAGAGAGAGAGAGAGAGAGAGAGAGAGAGAGAGAGAGAGAGAGAGAGAGAGAGAGAGAGAGAGAGAGTGATCGATCATTGTGGCGATACGATGGCGGCGAGGCGGTTGAGCGCGATGCAGCGGTGGCTCCCTCTTCTTCGTGGCAAGGAATCCTCCACGATAGCAAGCGTAGAGCGGTGAGTGACACACCATTTTCATCTTTGGCTAGCTACATGCTTGGAGCCATCTGTGGCTTGCACACAGTGTTAGGCTCCATTTTTTGCCAATGTCTGCTTGCACATAATCTTTTGCATAGTTAGTAGTTAGTGTGTTAGTAGTGAATGTGAGTAAGAAGATAAGATAATTAGCTTGTTTTCTGCCAAAGTCTGCTTTTACACAGTTTTTTTATTTGCACAATTAGTAGTTAGTGTGTTAGCTAATGAATGAGTAAGCAGTTAGCAAAGTAGGTAGATTCACTGTCAGTTAGTATTGAGAAGAGTAGTTAGTAGAGTAGTTAAGCTTAGTTAGCAGAGTAGTTAGCTGTAGAGGAGATAAGGTTAGGTTAGTTAGGAGAGTGGGTAAAGGTTTAGTGTGTGTGTGTGGACCAAAATGGCCACCAAAACCGCACACACTTTATTCTATTTTATTTTTAAATGCTCGGGATATTTGGAACCAAAAAGAAAATTGGAATTATTATCCTAAAAGGAAGGGATCGGGATCATTCCCCAAGCCCAAGCCCAAGCCCAAGCCCAAGCTCAGGCCCAGGCCTCAGTCCTCGGTCTTATGATATACTACTTACACTACCTCATAAGTTTGTTTTCTTATTCCTCTTTGGAGTTTAAATGTCTTCAATATTTATAAGCTTATCTATTGCACTTTCCCATCTTGTTTCCTTGTGAGTTTTTAAGCACGTCTCCTTTACTGTCTTTTCTATTTGACTTGAGATGCTACAAGTAGAAGTTTACTTTCAAAATATGGAAATAAGATTGGACCATACCATATCTCTTTGATCCCAATCCCATCTTTCTCTCATCATTGCAATCCGTAAATTATTCAATAGTTGTACGCGTCCCCATAGGGTTAACCGTGTAGCTCCATTCGACCCACATGTTCTCCATTTCTTAGTAGAAAAGGTACTTTTTTTAGGAGAGAAAAGTTAGATAAGGTGTCTCAACATGACTAACGTGTTCTTTGGTTCGGCTATCCCCATTTTTTCAGGACTATCCTATAAACTTCTTCTTCTTGAATATTCCAAGCCATCAGTAATTTCAAAACGAGTCTTGCTATATATACTTATAGTTTTATCTATGGCTAATCACAAGAACTTCTTGGATTTCTTCATTATTACTCCAAAGTATCTTCCAGTCAATGTCCCAAAAATTAATTCTTCATGTGGTAGCTACCTTACCCAATCTTGCTCCTTATTACTAAACTTAAGGGAGAATGATAAGTAAAGTTCATAAAAGTTTCATCTAGGCCACTTTCAAGCGTCTTCGCACAAGTGCATTACCTATTCTTTCACAAATTTCAATATCGTTCATTTCCAACTTTACTCACACTTCCCACTTGCTTAAATCCCAAGTACAAGTATAGGTTTTTGGAAATAAGAGCTCCCTAAAATTTTCCAACATAGCGAGCCTTCGCTCAAGTGTAGCAGTTTCCATCCTCTCATAGACAATCCGCTAAATTTCTTGTGGCAGATCCCAAGTCATCTTGAAAATTTTTGAATAATTCATTGGAAGATCAAGACTTCATTTTGAAATATATTATTGAAATTTGGGTGTAGAATAGACTGAGTTGTTTTTCCCTCATGCATTAATCCAAAATTCCAAGGTCCAAGATTCAAAATTAGGCTTTGATACCACTTGTGAGGGCCATACCCAGACTCGACCCTACTTACCTCCCTCAGTCCTCCAGACCATTCCAGGGAATGACGTAGATCTATCTATAGGTATCCCTCCCACTTGGGATCGACACTCAGATAGGACTCCGGTCTATCTCAAATGCCAACCCAAGGAGGTACATCCCTTCATTGAATGATTCTATCAGCTTCTCATAATCAATCTGTCCTGATAGCTTTCGACACCCAAAATCGTGGTCCTTAGTCTTGATTCTCTTTATCTTTAACTTGAGAATCTTCTCTTGCTTTCTCGTTCTCCCTTGGTTCATGGCGATAACCCCTTTTTCCTGACAAGCAGGCACGGGAGTTATCACTTTCCTCTAAGAAGAGGGATCTTGCAATCCTACCTGGTCTCACTCCTCCTTGATTATCCATTTTTATTCCACGTAGTCCTAGCGTTTAACATAAAATTTTTAAATCAACATTCAGCCATCCGACCCTCCGGATCCGCCCACCCACCAAACTATTTCATGAAAATCCCTTTCCGAGGTAGTACTTAACTGCTACAAAATCAGGAAGACAACAGTCTATTAGACATCATCAGACAACAAGCAGCATGCAATCTGTTGCATACCCTCGTTCAGGGAAATTCATCTGTTTGTTTCCACCAGATCTTTATTTAGAAACTTTTAAATTCATTTCCTTTCCTTTATCTGCTATAATTAGCTTGTAACTAGTTTCTTAACTAATCATGCAATACATTTAGTTTCAACCAATTCATCTTGCCTCCCCATTTAGGAAAAAGATAATCGGTTGCAAGCCATCAAAATGGCAGTACCTTCACAATATTTCCCTGAATTAAGTGTTTGGGAAAGGCTCGTCAAGTAATTTAATCATTCCTTTGTAAGCATTTATTTTGAGAGGTATAGCACCATCTGGTGACAGATTGGCACAGGATAGCCCCTATATTCCTAGCCTTTCCAGTTTCTTTTAAAGCAACCATGTCGAACAAATTTCCTTAATTAAGTTCACATCATCCTCCCTGAGTATGACCTTCTCATCCAACTATTGGCATCAGACTCTACCCGGATTATGGCCGTTTTCCAATAAGAAACCGCGGGTACTTCACTCGGCCGAGCGAAATAAAACAAACCCATTCATCCCTTATCCCTCGAGCATGAACGACCTAGGTATAACAACTTGCCAGTTACGCTGCCGTAGCCGAAAAGGGCCACTCTCCGTCAAGTTCCCCAAGAGAATCCTCTCAATGGGCTGGCGTTTCAATCAAATTGATCCCAAGAAGATCCATCTTGGTTTCCGATCATTTCTAGACAATCTTCAAAACTCCTAATTAAATCTATGTTTTGCAATGGGCTATCCCGATCACCTCTCGAGATTCCTTTTTAATTTCTAGTTGGTAATTTCCAGGTTCATTCATTTATCAACCTTAATTACTACTTTCATTAATTATCTACCAGCCAAGTTTATTTAGAAAATACAAGCGAGTTTTTGCCATAGGCATTTGATGGTTAATGTCTCTTCGGAAATGCCAACTTTTTAAGTTCAATTTCTATTTTGTACAATTTCCATGTTTTGCAATCCTTTGCCATCCATGGGGAATCTCCATGGAAGCTTGTAGAGTTTTCGGTTCAAAACAACACGGAGGTCAATTCCGCGAAGTTATCCCCTATCTCCCCCATCCCGTATTTGCAAACAAACTTGAAATTGACAACTTTAGAAATACTCTTCAATACCAAAAATTGAACTACTTCTATCGAGCTTAGACAATTACTCTTTTTTTGTGATGCCTAGCTTTCCATTTAGGAAGCTAGAAGGTTGTCCTACAATTTATAAGTCTTCGAGCTTTCCATTAAAGCTCGCTTTGGAGATAAATGGGAATCTAGAGCTTTCCATTAAAGCTTTGGAAGAGAGGATTATAACCATACATTCTTCCTATCGTACAGAGACATGCAAACCCTAAGCTTGATTACCATAATGAGACTAAACCTTTCTCTCTTTAATGAGACAAGGTTTCCATGGAAGCTTAACCTTAATCACACAAGGTCACCATGGAAGCTAAACCCTAAATTGCAAGCTTGTCTTTCAAAGATTTTCCTAAGTGCAAAGTTACCATTAAAGCTTAACTTAATGATGCATAGATAGTCTTATCACTTAACCCTAATTGCAAGGTTTCCATCAAAGCTTAAACCTAAAATACAAGGTAGTCACTAAAGCTTACACCTAAATGCAAAGTTACCATTAAAGCTTAGCTTAAGAGTGCAAACTACCTTTGAAGCTTAACTTAATGATGCATAGATACTCTTAGCACTTAACCCTAATTGCGAGGTTTTTGTTAAAGCTTAAACCTAAAATGATGCACATAAACCTTCCTAGTATTAAAACACATGGGTTAATTAATCCTACTAAAAATGAAGATTACATCCTCTAAACAAGAGGGGAGTGGGGTTGAACTCCTTCTTGAAGAGATGTGAGGCTCAAGGATGAAGGAAAGGGTTTTAGGATGAAGAAGAAGGAGAGAGGAGCTTCTTCACAAAACCCTCAAGGGTTTGGCCTTCAAGAGAGGGAGAGAGCAAGGGCAAGGTTTAATGGAAACTTTGATTTTACTTAAGCATAATCTTGAGCATGGCAAGTATGGAAGTAGCTTAGCAATAATGTGTGTAAAATTACAAAGGAGAGGGGGTGCTTATATAGGAAATGGTGGGTATTCTCTTCTCAATTCCTATTGGGCCTCAATTCTCTTCTCAATTGCTATTGGGCCCCAATTCTCTTCTCAATTGCTATTGGATCCCAATTCTCTTCTTAATTCCTATTGGACCCCAATTTTCTTCTTATTTCTTATCTCTTAACTTTATCTTTTAATCAAGCTAGTCCCTTTTTCTCCCAGTTCTCGATCTAGATCAGTTCCCATGCGGCTTTTGACAAAGAAGTACCGCATGACTTCTTTGTCGGTCTTGCTTTTTCTAAATTATTTTCTAGGCTGAAAACGTTCTGGATGGCTCTAAGGTTTAGGGAGGGACCTTACAGAAACTCTAACCGACCTATACACAGGTCACACCTATCACGTGGGTTGATTAGATGTCCTACAATCCACAACGGGTGCTACTAGTGTGGAGGATCAACAACAAAGAGTTTGTGAGATCATCCATAGGGTTATTGAGCTAGGGAGATAGAACAAGGGGATCCACATACCTTCAATGCGTCTCATGAGATTCTTGGATACAGGGAAGTCTAAACAACCAACCTTATCGCAAATGGAGACTCCTTCAATAGGTCCAATGGATCCTTCATTTGTTGTTTCGCCAGGGGTCTCAGTGCAATCTGAGCCCACAAGTGATAGCTTTACTTTTACAAGTCTAGATCATCTTTCCCTTGATGACACCACGGCTACCATGCCTACCCCAATGATGGGCATGCCAAGAAACATGCCATGGACCTCATTTGTTAGTAAAGCACCGCTACATGGTAGCTCAATGCCAACAACATCTCCTACAAGTGTGTATCAATCATATGCACCTATGGGTCCTCATGCTCATGTACCTCCTACCCCTCCCATTATTTCAACAACTTATGCTCCACAACCACAACATCCAAGCTCTTATTTCCATGGGACCATACCGGCTAGCATTAGCATGTCACATCCGATGCCTGCTATGCTTAGAGCCACACATATGAACTTTGGGCCACCACGTGGCACAACATGGTACCAAACGTGGAACCCAAGGCTTCCTATGCACCAAGCCCAATGCCAATACCTACTCCACATGTAGTCTCTGGAGCACCTTCACCCATAGTGCCTGCTCACTTAGGTGACCTGGCAACATTTTCTCAAGCTATTGGTAGATCTATTGCTGAGAATATGCATAACATGCCTGATAGAGAACCTAGAAGTAAGGCAGTACAAATAGCCAAGCTCACATAAAAATTTAGTGGAGACGGGGATGTGAGAAAGCATATCAAAGTGTCTGAACAAATATGCAATTCTCTAGGAGAACACAATGAACTGCATAAGAGTAATACTTTAAGCCTAACCTTAAGTGGGAAGGCTCAAGATTGGTATAGAACCTTTAAGGGTAGAAGAGAAAACAATCTACTCTACTCTTAGGAGATTGTTCTTGAAAGAGCATATACGAGAGGGATTACTTTGGGGTGTAGCCTCTCAGCTCCAGAAAGCCCAACAAGGAGAAGGTGAATCTGTGAGAGACTTCATTAGTCGCTTAAAGAGTTTGAATTCTCAATGTAATTCAAACGAGCGATTCAACAATAACCAATTGCACGATAGATTCATTAGGGGACTACGACATGAAAGTATTTATAATGGCCTAGTCATTAGAGGTATCACTACTTGGGAAGCAGTCACCACAAATGAAATCAAATTAGAAGCTAATTTGATGATTGGAGGAGAAAAAGTGTCTGCCGAGCCAAAGTCTAGTAGCTCGCAAGCATCAGGGAATGAGCCAATGAAGATAAAGCCAATGAAAGAGCAAACCATAGCTGCGATGACTTTGGCAGATCTCACCAAGGCTATCCAAGAAAGCCTTAGGGGTAATAGTGCTCCACAAAATACTCATATGTATCCAAGAAGGGAGCAACAATGGTGCTCAATTTTCTTGGGCCCACATACTACGAGTGAATGCCCTACTTTCAGAGTGAAGTTTAACAAGACTTGTAACGTGTGTGGTAGGTATGGCCATTAAGCTAAGGATTGTCTAATGCTTAAACGCATCATGGAAAATAGACCACATGTAGCATAGACAGACTCACCTAGAGTTACTGCATTGATGCCTAGACCACCTGTTGAGAAACAATTGTAATTACACCACATGGTCCCTAGAACCCAAAATGTGGTCCAAACCACACCGTTGCCACCTCCAGTGCTAGGACCGCAACCCCCTCATCCAAGAGTTACACCTATGAACCAAATAGGTTGTGAGTCATCTAATACTTATTTAGATTACGAAGAGGACATAGACTCTAGTATCACCTATGGAGTCAACATGCTTGAGGAGTGTCCCATGTACTACATGGAAGACCATTGGGGACAAATCAAACCTATATATCAAGCTACCTCTTTAGCAGCAAGAGGCCAAAACATCAATAGTTTTGCTAGGAGACCACCTCTTCAGTGCTACGAATGTGGTGGACCACATTGAGTAGCTGAGTGCCCTCTTAGAATGCAAAAGAATGGTGCAATAATTCAAACAAGTCAAGGGAGTGCATTGGCAATGCCAATACTCACTTGTAGTCATTGTGGCATAGATCATTGATCGCACAATGTCCTAAAAATCCAAACACACCAAAGATCACACCATTGAACTTAATAGAGATAGTCAATGGGACACCACAAACTACAAACATAGCACCAATGAATGCACTCACATGGTCGATGCTCCAAAAGCAAAATTACATCCTCAAGGAGAGAGATGATGCATCCATTGGCCGAGCGAGGAATAAGAAAACACAAAGAAAAGAGATCCCTTAATTCTTCTAGCTCAAAACCTAGTTCAAAGACTAACATAGGGACAAGAGAGGATCTCGTGTATATGAATGACCCTGAAGATGACTTAGATTCGATAGAGACCACGGTGACCAAAACTGTTTAAAGTTGTTACTATAAAGGCAAGAGCCAGTGAGGAGGATCAGGACAGGGGATCAAATGAAAAAATTTCTAAGGAAAGCAAGAGGGAATTGCGACCGATACCAAAAGAGTGTTCAAAGTCAAACCACCCAGTTGCAAACCCCCAAGATAAGCCACAAGAGACAAAAACGGAGAATTGCAAGAAAAAGATCGGAACCTATCCAAACCCAACAAAAAAAATTGAATGAGTCCAACAATTGGGGGGTTTGTTGAAAGAAACTCAACAAGAATTAGAGCTAGAACCCAAGCATATCAAGATGTCGGACACCACAAGAACCACAAGCCATTAGCCATACCCAGTATCATTTGGGAATAGAATGAGGGTAGGACATTTGAAAGTGGACATACACCTTTCCTACTAGAGAGAATGTTTGGTGAGGGAATTCCCGACTCCCTTGAGGAAGTGTAGATTCCATCTTCACCATTCTCTTGTCAGGGTCCTATGTCCTACAAGATGCCATTAAATGTTGCCAAGCTGATGGATTTCATGTCCTCAAAAATTTGCACCACTATAATATCTAAGCTATACGGAAATCCAGAGTTGTTCCTAGCACTTCGAGTGTTTCTCAATAGAGAATTACAAGCCGGGTTACTACAATTTGCACATATGAACAAACCTGACTAGATAATGAATGATGAGGAGCATTTAGCACCACCATATGACCTGGAGAGACATGAATCTGTAATTGAAATACCCGTTAACAAGTTGGGGCAATACTTTGAAGGTGATGAATCTAATGCAAGCTTACCAATCACTACTAAAGGATTAACTGTGAAGGGAGTCCTTGATGGTGGTGCGGGAGTCAGCATTGTAACAAAGAGTTGTTGGGAGTCTATGGGGAGACCTCACCTTTAAGTCACAAGTGTAGTGGTAAAAATGGCTAATGGATCTATCGTTATGCCTATTGGAATGTTAAAAGATCTCAAGATCAAGGTCCTGGGATACAAGGTAAGGCATACTTTCATTGTTATGGATCTCTCCAAGCATCCTATGTCATTTGAGATGATCTTAGGGCATCCATTCATGAGGGAAGCAAAAATATGGTGCATGACTGGTCCAAAAACCATGTCTACTTACAGTTCCAAGACTCTATCATTCGAGCTATAATCCTTTAAGAGGAACTACGTGCCATCCATAAAAAAAAGGCAGCCAAGGCACAAACAAAATTGAAGAAGATACAACCTCAAGCTGAGGCTAAGGAACGATAACAACACATAAGACACCAATGAGAGGCTAAACTTGGAGTTACACATGCATTCCACATTGAAATCGATGAGGATTGTTTGGACTCTGACACACCTCTACGATACCCTATTGAGCTAAACAACACCTATGAAAAAGTACTATATAATGCCTTATTGGACACGGGTGCTAAGTATAATCTGATATCATATGGGGTGTGGTGTCAGTTAGAAATTCCATCTCTATCTGAGAGTATTATCCAAGTCAAGGGTGTCAACAAGGAAAAAACCATAATTTTTGGTATCTAGCACACTTCTGTCAGTTATGAAAATGGGGTTGTAGCTCAATACTTTTTGGTCATGCCTGCTGGAACTATGGAGGGCACCATAAACCTTGGACGCACGTGGATGTTGGCAACCAAATGCACTATTGATTAGGGTCTTGGTAGTATCACGACACGACCACCGACTCTTACCCCTATCGTTGAAGCAAAGTCACCTATGTTGCAGACTAGCGAAGTTGCAGGATAGCCAAGATTCACAAACCAAAGTGGTTAACTCGTCCTTGTCAGCTGCCCATGAACCTAGCACTTCAACACTTGTAGTTGCAGCAAGCAGTAATATTGCAAGTACTCAACCTACAATGACCTAAAGAGTACATATCAATGGGTCCCAAGGCCTTACTTACAAATAACTCAACCCTTCCAAGAGCACGATGGAAAACCAAGAGCACGCTCTAGAAGAGTCAAGACAAAATCACGATGGATTCCAAAACGACTATTAGAATTCCAAGGCTACTATGAGGGAAATGATCAAATTTGGGTACCTAAACGTAAAATGTGTCTTTCCCTATCACCTACAAAACCATGTGAGTCAATCAGTGTAACTCCAAAGCCAATGGCAGACCGTGGAAAGGAAAAGATTATAGAATGCTACACACCTATTCCAGAGCTAGTTTGGGTTCCAAGGCAAAACCAAATTATTCCACCTAGCTTAGGAAGGGGGGAGTCCCATGAAGCTTCTAGCTCCTCATGTAATGCATCCATAGAGGTAAAAGCTTCTCCACAGCCTCCACCTACAATAGTGGACCTCCATGAAGCTACAAAGGAATCCACACCTCCCACTGTTCAAGAATCAC
The DNA here is from genome assembly GCF_014529385.1 of Adiantum capillus-veneris. Lineage (NCBI taxonomy): Eukaryota > Viridiplantae > Streptophyta > Polypodiopsida > Polypodiales > Pteridaceae > Adiantum > Adiantum capillus-veneris. Next base: position 137,079,473 of record NC_140932.1, read on the forward strand.
CTGATGAACCACTTCAAGTTCGATCCTAGGAGAGTACCTTACCACCCTTGCAACTCGATGAGGCACCTAAGGTAATAGAAAACTACTGGCCAAAATCCTCACCTATTACCACCTGGAACAATTGGTTTCAAAGGGTGACAAGCACATTTCAAATAGTATAACCTACCGAAGGAATGGGGGAATCCTCACTCACGTCAATATTTTGGATCCCCATCCTCTTAAATTTTCTTCCCTGACATCTGAACTTTGCAATTGAGGGACTGTATATACATAGCCTTATATTAGTTCTAGAAAACAAACAAAAAAAAAAAACAAATAGTAAAAGAGCAAGAGCAACTAGCAACGAGAGAGCACCTTATCAGATCCTACACATAAGTCCAAATTCACCATTTCACATCAAGCAGCACATGAAAACAACTCTTATGTTTTAAAGACCTAACCAAATCTATCTGTATTCTCAGAGATGGCTAGTTCACCAGAGGCATGCGCTTCTATTTTTTATGAAAGGTACCCTTTTTATTTTTCTCAAGTGTTTCACATCTGCTACCCTGTAATTTCTTGCGAATGGGATTTTTGGTAGAGAGACTTGCACATGAGAGAAAATTTTGAGGAGTTAGAATGGCTGATACATCTATGGATAACTAGTGATCCCTGCTCAATAGTGTAGTAAATGTTTCTCCAGTGGCACATGCTTATTCTTTTGCACAAGATGAGTATCCATGCATAGCGAGGTTCTTGATTAACACGCTTGCGCAAGACGATGATGAAGAAGAAATAATAGAGATTGAGGAAGACTACGACCTCACGAAAAATGGTTTTGTTTATCTAGATGATGAGGATAGAGGCATAGTCTTAGGGATGCCACCCGGTTTATATAATATCCTCTTTCCTTGATTCTAAAAGGCATGACAGATAGGTAGGTTAGGGGTCTGGATTCTGTTTTGAATTTTTTTTCTAGGAGTTTTAATTTTTTCACACTGACATGCCTCGTAGAGGTATAGTGCCTTTGTTGTTTGATATTGTTATGTAGGACTTGTATGGATTTCCATCCACATGGTTGAGGACATCTGCTTCGATGAAATGAGCAACTCCATACCTCCAGGTGTATTATTCTCCATGATTCATGTTGGTGGATATTTATAATTACTAATTGTGGTTTTTCATGGTTTGTTTGAGTGCAATAGTTATGTTTTTTATCTGCCATTATAGATGTATAAATTTTTCTCTCTCTCTCTCTCTCTCTCATGCTCACTCTCCTTGATCTCTACACTTTCGCATCATAGACTTTGACATGGTATTAGACCTTAGTGCTTGAAGTCCTTGGCGTGGAGGAGCCGTGCAGAGCTTGAGAAGAGAATTGCAACCCATGTTGGTCGTCGGCATCCTTTTAAAGCCCATAGCATTTTAAAACAGTGGGCATTTTTGCTTCCTTGGCGTTTGATGTTTTGGGCCTTTTCCCAGCATTGCTTATTGTTGCAGCGTTTTAAAACGTTGGTAGCAGAGGCATCTAGCTCCTCGAAGTTCCCCTGGCAGTGCCCCCTCCCGCTAGCATTTTGAGATGCTCTACACGTCAGCGCCCTGCCCCCTCCTGTGCAGTGTTTTGAGACGCCTTGTGCGTTAGTGCCCTGACCCCTCCTATGCAGTGTTTTGAAACCCGACTGTAGTAGACCTTGGCCTTGCAACGACAACCAGCTCTAAGTTGATTGAACTAGAGTTTAATCTTATAGATGAGCCTTGAGATTAGGAGACCACTAGTCCTAGTTGATAAAATTATCTAAGTGTTTGAGACCTTAGGAATGTTTTAGGCATAGAGAAGCTTGCTCACTTAAACAACAAAAGACACTAGTGAAAATACCAAGGAAATGGAAGCAAAAAACATAAGTGCCACAAATGAAAAATCTTACGCTGGAAGAGAAATCCTGGTTTGATTTGGTACTTCACTCACATGTATTGTCTATGGTACTAGAGCCCTAGAGGTCCCCAGTGTGGGCGCTTTTCCTTGAGAAGCAAATAGCCCCGGACATACAAAATAAGCACACATGTCGAACCAAAGTAAAAGAAAAAAGAAAAAAACACAACATTTAAAAGACTTCCATCGAGCTTACAGTTAAAATTTCAAGCTTTTGTTTGGAGTTGTGAGAGTTAGTTGGCTAATCAAAGCTGAAAAACACAATTAGGGAATCTTGCATTTGGATAATCTTCTTAGCTTAGCTAGTAGTAGAGTAGTTGTTTTAACCTCAGTCATACCTAACTAATTGGTAAATTCACCCATAAGCCCAAAACTCTTGATTAATTAATTTCATCAAAGTGCAATTTATTTGTCCTTAATGGCAGTCTAGCATTTCATAAATCTTGCATTTACTCATTTCCACATGTACTTTACATTTCTCTCATGATTTATTGCCATATAATTTTGCTTGCATAAAACAGTGACTTTGCCTTGCAGATTCAAATCCAAATGCTCTACAACATGGACAAAACGGGCTTTCTTTCACTATCTTTCGAGGGCACAATCTACATCAGGAAGGGGGGCATGTTACCACCAAGCGACCACCTTTTATGTAGCCATGGGCCGCGGGCTTTTCGGACCCGCTAGTAGTGTATTATGTTACTGGTCGGGATTTTCCATCAAGTAGAAATGGTTAAGAGTGATCGCCGATGAGAGGCACACTTTGAAACTGGTACCTATAATGTTTGGGTAAGATTGGCTAAGTGTGGGCACCCAAATGTGAACGGACAAGCCCATATAAAAGTCAATCAAGGGATGTCTTGAAGCCAATTATAGCCTTGCTAATGAGCAGTTAGAAGATATAAAAAAGACAAGGCTTATCTCTGAAGAGAATTTCTTATAGCCGGAAGCCTCCAATCAAGATCACTTATTTAGGACTCTGAAAATCAAGAAGAGTCAGGGCCACGTCCACTCGCTCTATGACAAGAAAGGGATAGCAGTTCAAAACCAAGATGAGATGGCTTGTCTGATGTTGAACTATCTTAGCCAAATTGTTGGACAGCCAGAGAGCCGGTCCCAGGAAGTGGTTGAAGCCAGAGGAACCTTACTTAAGAGTGTCTCAGAAGCGAATAGCCTGGAAGGGGCATTTTTTGAAGCCAAATGTTCACTAGCATTGCAAGCCCTTGGCAAGGAAAAGTCCCCTCGTTGGGATGGAATGACGGCGGAATTCTTTAGAGAATTTTGGGATGATCTCAAGGTCCCAATCACGAGTCTGGCCAACAAAGCCATTGCCAAAGGATTTTTGGAGATAGGTGTGAAGAGAGGGCTTATCAAACCTATCCCCAAAACAAGTATGTTGTTCTCAACTGAAGCATTGGTGCCCTATTATGATGATGTCAATAGCCTACAAAATTATTTCCAAGGTAGTATATAGCCCTCATACTAGCCCCATTACTTAACAGAATCATCTCTCCCCATCAACATGGGTTCATCAAAGGAAGGTCCATTTATGACAACATTTTGGCAGCAATGGTGGGCATAAAGCAAGAGTGCATTATACACAACATGCACAAAGCAAGAGTGCATTATGTTGTAGTTGGACCTTGATAAATCTTATGATAGAATAACATGGTCATATATAGAAGCCGTCAGGGAATCTTTGGGCTTTGGGCCTCACCTATGTCGCCTTATAAGTACACTGGGGGTTGGTATCTAGTCAGAGCTCATGTTTAACAATAGGATAGTCGGCTCCTTTGAGGTCAAAAGGTCTATTAAGCAGGGATGCCCTCTGGCCCCCTACTTTTTGCCATAGGATCACATCCTTTCATCACGATGCTCGAAGCCCGCTTCTCAAGATGGTGAACTGTCACTGGAAAGAGTTCTTAAAGCCAGTAAAAAGAATTTTATGGAAAAACAACACAAAATACTCTAGGCCATGGCAATGGGCCAGTTGGGAGTCAGTCACTCGGCTAGTGGATCAAGGAGGCCTCAAAATTCTCAACCTTGTGGCCCATGCAGACTCTACTTGGTGTTCGGGAGACATCGTCTCCGCAAACTTGATCTAAGCATGCATACTACTTCATTTTTGTGCACAATAAAGAAAAAGGGAGTCTTATAAGACAAAAACTTTGTTCATTTTGAACATTTGTACATTTGCTTACTCTAGGGAAGCATTGTAAGCATTGACAAGGTTTAGGTTATCCTTTGGTTGTATGCCTTGCATCCATCTAGCATCTTCAAAAGGATAATTCTTAAACTTAATAAGATATCATCGGATAGTTTTATTACCTCTTAGTACCTTATCTTCAAGTCGGAGAATGGACTCGGGCTGCAACACCTCTTTTGGGTCCTCGATCTCCGGTGGGTCTTCAATAGTTGGTTCTTGAGGTGGATCTTCTTTGTAAGGCTTTAGTAGGCTTACATGAAAAGCATTGTGTATGAGCCAATGGCTGGGCAACTTGAGTTGATAGGCCATCTCACTGGTTGGCCTAAGAATCTGGAAGGGACCATAGTACCTTTTTGCTAACTTAGCATAGTACTTTTGGTGTCCCGTAGGATTCTTGCCCGTCGTGTGCCTTAATCGAGCCTTGGGAAATTTGAGTAAGACCTAATCATTTTCTTGAAAGGCTTGGGCTCTTCTGTGCTTGTCAACGAAAGCCTTTTGTCTTTGTTGTGAGATAGAGATAGCATCCTTAATCTTTTGGAAAGATTCTTGTAGGTCTTGGCTATCCTCATCTGCAGCGAAGATCTTCCCGTGTACCTTAAGTAGCAAGGGACTTTTTGATCTTCCCTCTATTACCTCAAAAGGTGCTTTTCCCGTGGAAGTATGTACAATGTTATTGTAGGCATACTCCACTAAGGGTAAGTACTTCTCCCATTGGGATCTTTGATCTACTTCCGTTACATAGGCTTTTAGTAGATCGAGAATTGTTAGGTTAGCTATTTCACTTTGGCCATCCGTTTGCGGGTGATAGACCGAAGAGAAGTTTAGCCTTGTTCCTAGATTCTCAAAGAGACCCTTCCAGAAATTATTGGTCGTTCTAGGTTCTCTATCCGACACTATGGACATTGGAAAGCCATGGTACTTGAAAATTTGTGAAATAAAGAGGGTTGCCATTTGATGGGCTTTGATAGTCTTTTTGACAGGTATAAAATGAGCTTGTTTACTGAACCTGTCTACTATCATCCATATTCCTGTATTCCCATGGATAGACTTAGGCAATCCAAAGATAAAATCCATGGATATGCTCTCACATGGTGAATTAGGGATTGGCAAAGGTTGAAGCAATCCAAGTTGCTTCCCTCTATCAAACTTTGTCTTTTGGCATACCACACATTTAGAAACATACTCTTGTATGTTTGCTTTCATGTAGGCCAATAGAAATATGTTTCAATCCCTTTTAGGGTAGACTGAATCCCTCTATGCCCTGCATAAGGAGGAGCATGAGATTCATACATTACTTTCTCACGTAGAGAGCTAGTAACGCATAGTCTATTGCCATAGAGAAGATAACCATCTTGTAAAGTAAATGGTTCCTCTTTCTTCCCTAGTGCAAGGGCTGAAATCACATCTCTAAAATTGGGATCAATAGCATACTCATCTATCATAGAAGATAGATCATTGTGAGTTGCTATGGTAACCACATTCACTCTCGGCCATCTTGAGAGTGCATCAGCTACTTGATTATGCTTGCCAGCAATGTGAGCAATATGAAAATGAAATTGCGAAAGGAAACTTGCCCACCTCATTGGTTTGTCGGAGAGCTTGGTCTACATCATGAAGTACTTATGACTTTGGTGATCCGTTCGCAGAATGAAAGGAGTCCCCAATAAATAGTGCTTCCATGAGTCTAAGGCATGTAGAACTGCGAGGAGTTCCTTTTCATATATGCCTAGAGCTTGCTCAACAGGGTCGAGCCTTTGACTTTCATAGCCTATGGTGTGCCCTTCTTGAAGCAAAACAGCTCCAAGGCAGTCACCACAAGCGTCACATTGGACCTCAAATGGATTTGAGAGATCCGGTAGTGTAAGCACAGGTTGAGAGATAAGCTTTTCTTTAAGATTTTCAAAAGCATTGTTCTCCTTGGTAGACCATGTGTACCTAACATTTTTCTTTGTTATGTCATGTAATGGTCCTGCTATTAGTGAGAACTTTTCTAAGAAGCGGCTATAGTATGTGCACATAACTATAAAGCTTCTTAATTCATGAAGATTCCTTGTCTTAGGCCATCCTTTTATTACCTCTAACTTTGATCAATCCATTTGGTTGCCATCTTGAGAGATAATGTGACCTAAATACTGAATCTCTTGTAAGAAAAATTCACTTTTCTTTCGATTAACATAAAGTTTATTCTCTCTTAGAACTTGAAATATTACTTGGAGATGTTACTTGTGTTCGTCTAATGAATTAGAGTATATGATGATAAGAAGACTCTAGTAAAGGTTCGGTGACGCCTGAATAGCTTCTCCATCAAGCGGTTAAATGTGGCTGGTGCATTGGTCAAGCCAAAAGGCATGACAATGTATTCGTAAAGACCAAACGTAGTGCAAAATGCGGTCTTTACAATGTCTTATCAACTATCCTTATTTGATGATAGCCACTTTTTAGGTCAATCCTAATGAAGTAGGTGGACCCTTGTAGCTTATCAAATAGGTCCTCTACCCGTGGAACGGGAAACCTATTCTTGATAGTGATCCTATTTAGTGCTCTATAGTCGACACGTATACGATATGTGCCGTCTTTCTTTTGCACTAGTAGCATAGGAGAACAAAATGGAGATGAGCTAGGCCTAACCATGCCCTTCTCAACTAACTCATGCATTTGCCGCATAATCTCCTCTTGTTGAGCTTGAGAAACTCTATAAGGAGGTTTGTTAGGCGGTGAAATTCCTGGAAGAAGTTCAATTGCATGGTCATCATTACCTCGTTTAGGAGGACAAGGAATGACGTCAATAAAGACATCTTGAAACCCCTTGAGAAAATTGGATAACTCTAATTCCTTTTGATGCTGTATATTTTCTTTTGCTAAAACATTAGGTTCATTTTGAGAATCTTTAACAAAAATCATGTACACGGAAATAGAGCTTTTTATTGACTTGTTGAAAGCTTGTGTGTGTACAATGGGTATAGTGTTACCCATTTCCATAGCATCTATATACATATCTTTTTCCCTAAACTTAAAGGAGATTATCCTTTTAGGGAATTTAACATTGGCAGCCATGCGATCAAACCATGGCGCCCCTAGGATTACATCCTCATGCTTGAGAGGAGAGATAAAGAAGTCCTCTTTGTCCACATAGCTTTGGACATGGAGCCTCAATTTCTCGATTAAGGGAGTGACTGAAGCTTCTTTCCCCTTGAAAGCACCGTCTGCAGGTAGGGCATCTCCCATCTCGTAGTCTTGTATGCCTAGCTTGGTGGCCAACTCTATAGATATAAGATTATGAGTTCCTCCTGCAATATTTCTTTGTCTGATCTCTCCTAAAACAACTGCATCCGAACCTTCTGCATTTCCCACTCCGGGATAGCAGTGCATTTATGCTTCATTTTATCAGCTTCCATCACCCTCAGAGCTGCATCTTGATTCTGCATGAAGTCATTTAGTTGAGTCAAACTCCTAGTCGCCTCTTCTATAGAAAAAATTCCCTTATGCTCATAACTGTCAGTGCTCCCTGCTTTTACTTTGAAACTGTCCAAAGCAATCTTCTCAACACCTCCTCCCATTCCTTTCATGAACATCGTTACCTTCTTACCCCTGGACTCCGATTTCTTCGATTCTGACTCCATTGTGAAACTATTCAGCTTTGAATCCGATTCTTCCAAACCCTTCCAAGACACTTTAAAAGGTGATTTACCTTTTTCAACTATTGGAGAGCCCAATAACAATTTCCTTCTCTTGATTCCATATGCTATGCCCTCTTCTTTAGCCACATCTACCACTGGTGTCTTCAAACCTGTTGCTATTGTCAGAACCTTCAGAACATACTAAAAAATTGAAGCCAAATAAGGTGCTACTCTGCCCACTGCTGGTGTCCGACGTTGGTCTCTTTTTCCGGTTAACTGCATCCGATCATAAACAACTGACGCCCAATCCACTTTAGTGCCTCTTTCCGCTTGAAACAAAGGAGCAAAAGCCTCCTTGGACATGTAGGCAGTCTTCTGGAGGTTACATACTTTTTCCAAATACCAAAATAAATTTGAAGCTCTGTTTCCACCCGCATTCTTCACCATGTAGTATGCCTTCGTGCCTACAGGATTTCCAAATTCCCCTTTCATTTGGGAATCGGTCAGCTTCCTCGTCTTGGTCGGCACAGCTAGACAGGGAACCTTGAAGACTTTGGACACCAGCTTTGGTGTCAAACGCACATCCGCAGTAATAATTCCATCACTTTCCTTTATCATACTCCACTGCTGCTCAGCAAATTCATTTTCTACCCATGAATCCCATGGTAGACATGCAAATTCATACAGACCGATACGTTTTAACCATACCTGGGTTTCCGCTTTATCAGGGTCAAAAGCTGCCACCGCCATCTCCACGCTGCCCTGATCACTCAGAGATTCAGCCTCATCGCTTTCCACCTCTATTGGCTCTTCCTGTTGCGCGCTTTAAACAACTCCTCCATCACCGTCTTCATGGACCTGGTATTCGGCATCGCTTTTGTTGCATCCTCTTGCGTACCCGCCATGAGTTTGCCGTTAATATTCTCTGAAAACATGTCACCCTTCTTACCCAACTTAACACTCACTAAACTTCTAGACTCACACACTTGGATGTGATCCTCACCTCCTCTCACCACCTTACTCTTATGATGATGAAAATTCTCCTGGATTTGAGCATGCCATGCAGGATTCGCCAAAAAATTATGTTTCCTTAAGTCAATCACATCAGCACTAAGCGAATTTTCTGGCTTAAAATGAGAACCCCCACTTATTAGTACCTTTGTACCCTTTTGTTCAATTCCAATCCTCCAACTTTCCACTTTCAAGACTTCAAATCCAACAGTCCGATTTCCGATGTCCATTCCGCAATCCAAATTCCGAATCCCAAAACCCTTGACAAGTTTTGAATTGCTAGAACAAATTGGCAATTCTGCCTCTGAACATTCCACTACAACTCCCAGAACACCAACTGTCAACATTTTACTACCAATATCCTCAACCCTGTTGACCATCCACTTGGGAACCTCAGGCACTTTCCCATAAAATTTCTTCAATCTGAATCCATTCACTGGTTTCACAATCTTTGTTCCAAAGACATCTTTCAACAAAAATGTTCCTTGACCCTGTTCTGATTCAATCTGATAAGGTCCCAAATAAACTCAGCTTCAACTTTCCTGGATGTGGTCCCAATTTAGAATTGTATAACATCACCCAATCCCCTTTCTGAAAAATTTTGAATTTCACCTGCCTGGACATCCATGCTTGTCTCCTCTTCTGCCCAATTTCCACCAAATAGGCACTCTGAATTCTATCCTCTTCCAATTTAAGTAGTTCCTTCTGTCTATAAGGAATTGGTTCCTCCGGACTTAACTTATGCTGAACTGACAATCTCAAACTTGGAATTACATATTCCATTGGCACCACAACTTCAATCCTAAAGAACAATGTGAAAGGTGTCATTCTAGTTTGCCACCTTAAAAGCTGTTCTAAAAGCCCATAATGCTGAATCCAACTTGTCATCCCAATCCAATTTGTTTTCTGACACAATCTTCTTCAAAATTCTCACCAACGCTTTATTAGAGATTTCTGCCTGCCCATTCGATTGAGGATGATATGGGGTAGATTTCTTATGCAAAATTATATGTCGGGATGTCAACTCCTGAATCATAGAATCTAAAAAATGTATTCCCTGATCCGACACCAACTCAATAGGACATCCAAACCTTGTCATAATGTTTTTATATAGAAACCTTGCTACACTTACTGCTTTATTATATCTCAAAGCCACTACTTCCACCCATTTGGTAGCATAATCTATTGCAACAAGAATGAATCTAGAACCTATCATCTTTGCGCTTAGTTTTATTGGACCTACAAAATCCATTCCCCACTTCTGAAATGGTTCTAATGGAAATACTGGATGATCCTGCATTTTGTCCCCTTGTGTAGGCTGCCCCATCTTCTGACATTGAACACATTCCTTGGCAAAACTATATGCATCCTTCAATAACAAAGGCCACCAAAGTCCAGCTTGTAAAGTTTTTTGACCTGTAATTTCCCCTGAGAAATGTCCTCCAGCTGATCTCCAATGTGCCTCTTGCAACACTGCTTTCTGCTCTTCATCCGGAACACATCGTCTTATAATCTGATCTGCTCCTCTTCTATATAATACTCCAGCTATAATTAGAAATGGTATGCTCCTCAATGCAAACTTCTTCCTCTAATCCGGAGACATTGTCGAAGGTAATACTCCATCTGTCAGAAACTGAACCATCTGATCATACCAATTGTCAAAAAATTGTCCTTCCACTCGGAACAAATCCGCATCAGGAAATTTATCCGATACTCCTGGTAATTCCTCCTTATGTTCCAATCTGCTGAGGTAATCCGCCACTGCATGCTGAGTTCCTGGAGTATGAACAACTATGTAATCAAATTCTTGCAGCATGAGCATCCACCTTGCTAATTTGCCTTCCAGTTTTTGCTTCTTTACCAGAAACAATAAAGCCTGATGATCCACATGAAAAACCACTTTGTTCCCCAACAAATAATGTCGGAATTTTTCCAAAGCAAAAATCATTCCCAAAGCTTCCCTTTCTGTAGCTGTGTAATTCTTCTCCAGTGCTCTCAACATTCTACTAGCATAATAAACTCGTCTGAACCATCCCTTAATCTTTTCCCGCATTAAAACAACTCCTACTGCCTTGTCGGAAGCATCAACATACACATGAAATGGCAATTCCCGATTTGGTGGTTGAAGTATAGGTGAAACTACCAACATCTTTTTAATAATCTGAAAAGTCTTCTCTTGAGCTTCTCCCCAAACAAATTCCACTTCCTTCTTAGTCAAATGACTAAGTGGTGCGCTCACATCCGCCAAATACCGTAAATACCTACCATGCCATTTGATCTGTCCAACAAACCGCATCACTGCCTTCAAATTTTTCGGAGCTACAGATTTATGAATGGCACTAATCTTGTCCCCATCAATCGACATTCCTTCTTGAGAGATGATATGTCACAACAATTTTCCCTTCTGTACTGCTATTGCACACTTTTGGGGATTAAGTGACATCCGAAACATCCTACATCTTTCAAAACACTTCCTCAAATATTCCAAATGCCTGACTTTTTCCCCAAAAACTGAAAAATCATCCATAAAAATACTCATGAAATCTGTCAAATGTGGCTCAAAGGTTTTAAAAGCTGCCTTAGAAAACGATGGTAGTCCATTCTTCAATCCAAAGCTCATTACTGTATATGCAAAAGCTTCCCATTCTGTGATAAAAGCAATTTTTTCAATATCCTCCTCAGCCACTGGTATTTGATTGTACCCGAAAAATCTGTCAAGAAAAGTGTAGATCCCATGTCCCGCTACATCATCCAAAACTAAATCAATAAGAGGCAATGGAAATGGATCTGCAACTGTTGTTGCATTCAATTTTTTGTAATCCACACAAACCCTTAACTTCCCCAACTTCTTGGGTACCACTACAATTGGTGACAACCATTCCGCGTGATCCACTCGCACTATAAACCCTGCATTCAGCAATTTATCCAATTCCTCTTTCACCTACTTGGCATAATTTGGATTTATCCCGTATCTTTGCTGAATCACTGGAACAGCATCCGTTTTCAAATTTATATAATCTTATATACTTGAGGATCCATGCCTTTCAAATCAAAATAATCCCATGCAAAGACATCAATATATTCCAACAGTAATTCCTTTAAATCCTCCTTGAAGCCTTCTTCCAAATGAACACTAACTCTTACCATCTTCGGATGATCCTCCGTTCCCAAATTCAAATCCTGTAAATCCTCCTCCTTTACTCGAGAAACTTTCTATATCATCTTATCATACAGAGCTTCCGCTCTCTGAATTGCCTCCTTTGGCTCCAATTCTGAATCTTCAATCATAGTTTCCTCTCGAATTTTCTTCTCTTCTAAATTTTCCTGTTCCCCACCATCTGTATTCCCCTGCAAAAACAGATCAATTCCCAAACTGTTCTCTTTTTCTACATATTTGTCAATGATACGCTCCACATCTACCTCAAATACCGGAACAATTGTTGGATTTTCTGCCAAAAAATTTGCTTCTTCATCATCCTCCAATCCTTCAGACATGTTAATTGCTTGTGCCAACATTGGCTTGGTCTCTTCTGACAATTCCTTCTTTGGCCCCATTGGTAATGTGACTTATCTCCTTCCTTTCTTGACTGTCACTTCATTCTTTCCCCAATCTTGTTTCAGCTTAGCCGTGCAAAACCATGGCCTCCCCAACAACATAGAATAGGTATTTTTTGAATCCTTCATCCTGATGACTACAAAATTTACCATAAACTGCAATCCATGAATAATAATTCCTTGCCTCCTTAACATCCCCACTGGTTGAACTTTGCTCTAATCAGCCATACGCACTTGAAATGGAGCCGGTTCCAACCTGACATCTTCATCCTTAGATATTCCGATTCCGAAAGTATGTTGACCCCTGATCCACCATCCAATAGTACATCTGAAAATTTGCAGTTATTAAATTCCAATGAGAATGTTGGTACTGAAAAATCCACATCCTCTGGGCTAATCTGACAAGTTTGAACTGTCTGCTGCACCTCCTTCATACTCAGAACAGTCTATGTCCTTCGCATCACTGTATATAGTATATCTCTGAAAATTGGAACTAATGACAATAACTGATCCAATGTAAAATGTATAGAGGAATTATTTAACTCCTCAAACAAAGCATCCATCCTTTCTCTTTCCTTCTCCTCCTTTTTTACTCATTTTTCCTTCACTCTAAGCTTTCTCTGCTGTTGATCCTTATCCATCAAATCTTCAGTTACTTCATCTCGAATCTCCTTTTTCTCCTCCCAATCCAGTGGAGGTTTCAACCTTGCTTTGGACCTTGTTGTCACTAATACATCTACTTCCTCTTGCAAACATTTAGAACAATCACATTCGGCCTGACAATCCATAGCAACTTCATTCACCCCTTGATCCTGAAACAATTCTACTACTATCAAACTGCGTCCAGGCTCTTTGTTTGCTTCAGCTGACTGCACTGGTGGTGCTGGCAACTGTGGCACTAGCCCTCTTAGCTGTTGTTGATTCCCCCCTTGATAATTCCAAACCGGATGATTCCATCCTTGTGGTTGTGGCTGCCAATTCTGCCATCGCTGCTGCTGATCCCAATTTCCCCCCCATGGGGGTCTTGAATTTTTCCATCCTCCAAATCTCGGTCCGCCGTCTGAATTGAAATTTCCTCTAAATGATGGGCCCCTTTGTGGTCTCCACCCTGAATACGATTTTTGCCTTTGCCATCCTTGATTATTGAACATCCCGTGCCTTCCTCTTGTCTCTAGAAACACCCCATGAGTTTGAGGTCCTTGTTGATGTAACTTCTGCTGAATCCTTTCTGGTACGACACCTCTGAAATTCGGATTAAAACAACATTTCTTTGTCCAATGCCCATCCTTAACACAAATTTCACAATGAGGGGTTTTTGATTCCATAGCTTTCTGCACTCCCAACTTCTTCAATTTCTTTGCTACCAATTTTTCCAATCTATCCTCTTTCTCTTTAGACTTTTTCTTCGACTTCTTCTTGCCTTTCTTCTTCTTATCCTCATCTTCATCTGAATCCAAATCCTCACTGGAACCATCTTCACTATCTGAATGTGTTTTTGTATCTGAATCAATATCAGTTTTCGAATCCGAATTGCTGTCCAAATCCGAATTATCTAACCTCTCCTTTTTCTTCAACCTACCTTTCTTCTTTTCTTTAGACAACCTCTTGGTTGTTTTCCCATGAGAGACCCCAAACCTTTTCTCTGCTATTTGAGCTATTTCCACTAATGCTTGTAATCCACCTACAACATCAACTCCAGCAACAACATTCTTCAATTCCTTCCTTAATCCATTCAAAAAATGTCTAGAAGTATTTCATCAGTTGGCCTTTCTTGATCAGACAACCTTCTCACATATTGGTTAAACTTTTGTGCATAATCTTCAACAAACATTTTCCTTATTTTCACTTCCCTAAGCTTGGTCAACACATCATGTGGAGTCTTTTCCTTTCTGAACCTATTCAAAAATGTTGCTTTCAATCCATCATAATCAGCAAAATGACCTGCTGGAAAATTATTGAACCACTGCATAGCCTTCCCATCCAAAGTAGCCTCAAACTGGCGCATCTTAGCCTGGGCATCGTACACTCCGGAAAATCCTCTGGCCTGCCATCTTGTCTCTTATTGAGATATGTGGCAATGAGGGTCTTCTTTCGACTTTCCTGAAAAGGTCCGGAATTTGACGCGCATATCTTGCCTAGCCGTCGCCATATTTGTAGGTCCACCTATTTGTACAGGATTTCTTGCATTGGTACTTCCAAACGGATCAAAAATCAATCTCCTTCACGCCACTAATGCATGTTGAATAACTGCAACCGCAAACAACCGCGGAAATATATCCTGTTCTTCATTCGGTACTTCCTCTTCCCATCTATCACTCTGATAATCCTCTGCGCCATCCAAATCCTCCACACTATCATCTGAATCTTCCCCTATAGAAACTTGGTGCATCCCAGAATAATCCAAAATTCCCTGCAGTTCGGAACACTGACCATCTTGCCCATACAATCGCCAAAACCGCCTAGCAACTGACCTTGTCCAATACGGGAATATATCCTCCTCCGCTTCCTCCAGAGTGCAACCAACTACCCATGCCAACTCACACTATTCTGAACATCCTCCCTCCATTGTTACAACACTAGCTCCTACAAGAGAAACTTGAATCCATCCATGCTACATCACACATACACCGTGATCGCCAAGTGTTTAAGGCATAAACATTCAGAATAGACAAAGCACAGAAATCATAATGGAACTGGAACAGAATACAAAAATTGACAATAGACTAAATCCGCCATAACTTTCGCCTTCACATTCCCAAGAAGATATTGAACATCAGTTACATAGTTCGATAAGATTAAATGGGCAACGCCCTTTCCCAAGACACCTCTTGGAATCCCAAAAGTACAAAGGTTCACATTCCAACTTCCATAAAGTAAACCATCCCGAAATTCCTAGGCTTAACAGTGATGGATCTCAATCGATGGAAAGCAGTGGAAGAAGCTTCTGATCAACCACGCTCGATCTCCCTTAACAGCCAATGGAGTGCAATCAAAGCCGTAGGCTTACGCCCTTAACCTCCTCTCTTCTTCACTCCATGTAGACCTCAACAGGCACTTGATCGTGATCTAAACCAACGATTCTTATTGACCTCTGAAAGCTCCTCCATACGGCTCGCTGCTCCAATAGCAACCACTCTCCACCTTCTCCTAATCACCACTAGGCCATGAGGATGGATCGCGATCCATGAGGAGTGAACCTAAGGTACTATGGCGAGGATAGAGGGCTCATGATGCAAGCCGGTAGGGGTGTACACAAAGAACATGGGCTGAGCAGGTGGTCGTCAAGACCTTCCTTACCTCAGCTAATCACTGCAGAAGTGGAATTGTGAGGCACTCTGAAAGGGAACTGACCACCATGAAACCCTACACACCCAGTAGAAACTTTAGAATTCTAATTACAAATGCGGTTCAAATGCATAAATATAAGTGCTAAGGCTTGCTTAATACGCTTTGAATAAAAAAACCTCTTATAGCAATGGAGGTAACTTGGAATGTTTGAGATGGGATGGCAAAAGAACATTTAGTGTGCTTAAAGTAATGTCCTTACTAACTGCCCTCCTCTCTCTCATTCTCTCTCTCTCTCTCTCTTCCCCCCCCCCCCCCCTTCCTCTCTACCTCTCACACAATCTTATGTTTTTTTCTCCCTCTCCCTTGTTTTCTTCTTCTTTCTCAATATGCCTCTCTCTCTCTCTCTCTCTCTCTCTCTCTCTCTCTCTCTCTCTCTCTCTCTCTCTCTCTCTTCCTTCATCTCTATATGTACCTACCGTAGATAGCACAATCTTTATCTATTTATCTTCCTCTCTCACCCTGATTTTCTTCGCAGGTAGCCTCTCTCTCTCTCTCTCTCTCTCACACACACACACACACACACACACACACACACACACACACACACACACACACACACACACACACACACACACACACACACACACACACACACACACACACACACACACACACACACACACACACACACACACACACACACACACACACACACAAATGGCAAGGAGTATTAACTTAAAGTGGATAATTTTAGGCTCCCTTGTACAAAGGCCCCAAAAATATCACATTCACACCCTATTGAATTAGAGGGTATGATGGTGTTCTAATCCTTGAGATGGAGCATCCAAAGGACTTCAAGCACCACCATATGTATAAACAACCCTCTATACATGCTAGGTGGTATTGTAAGAGCCTTTGATTTGGATAAATTGGGTGAGAGTCTCAGTGAGATCTAAGCAGCAAACATAACCTACCTCGTGGGAAGCTGGTTTTTATAAAATTCCTTCAAAGGGATATTTTCACTTACGTAAGCATTACTAAAATTGGGGGCATACTCAGAGCGAGTAGAGAGAAATGGGGGATGCTCTACAGCGTAAGGATTCTTCCGGGAAAAGTTGGGAAGCGTTTGTGGCGAGGGATGCTGACAAAGCACATGGGCCATTCAAGGCTACCCACCTCCACCGAGTGCATAGCTGGAGATGATCTGCAATATGCGAGAAATTTGGCATGAGCCGAGTAGCAACTGTATAAAAGGTGAGGGTCTCCATCACTTAGCTGGCAAGTATGTGAGTTTGGATTCTTTGTACACTCTATGTGGGTAACTGAGGGTTAGTGCATAAGAAGTTGAGCTTGGAGTGTATTAAACTATTGCAAAATGAAAGCAAGTCTTGGAAGTCCAACCATTGGCTTATGCTTCTTCCCAGGTCCAGTTTCTTTGCATAATATAATAGAAATGATGCTTGGTACTGTGGAACCCTTTCCTTGAGATGGAAAGTATTGTTCATTTGGATTTGTAGGTAGCAAAAGAAATCGGTTTTTTACTTCATGCCTAATACTGACTGCACTCACACTTAGCTTTTTTTGGCATCAAATCTTGCATAGACATGGAGAATATTATGGGTTTTGTTTATTGATGGTGAGTATATGGCTAAAATCTTGGTGGCATTGTGGGTTATGCCGCCATAGAAAAAACTCGGGTTTCTTTACAAAGGATTTTGGTTTTTATGCTTTACAACCTGTTATATACATGCAAATTCTGGTTTTCATGCTTCACAACTTGAGATTTGGTATTTCTAACTAGGTAAGGTATAGCGGGGGTATAGTGTTACTAGGGTTCTGGCTGATACTTCCCTAGCTTGTGCTGTTACTTCTCGGAGCCGAGGATTGTTGATACCGTGGGATTTGATATTATGGTATAGGATGGTTTTGCTTTACATGAAATTCCGACTAACTTTGGCTCGTACTTTTCTGGCCTGAGCTAATACTTCTCAGAGGAAGTTGCATATGATTTCCATCAGAAAATTTGGCTCTGGTTGTTACTCTTCTGGCCTGAGCTAATACTTCTCGGAGTTGATGGCTTTCTGATACGTTTACTAACTAAAAGTGGTATGGTACTATGGTATAGGGTAGTTGCTCTTAACTTACAGAGAATCGGACCTTACTACTTGGATGTTTTCCTTGGTTATAGTTTTTTCATACACACAATAACTGTATTTGGTAAAAGCTCTGGTTATGTTTCCATGAAAAAAATTGGGTTTCTTTACAAAGGATTCTGGTTTTTATGCTTCACAACCTGTTGTATACATGAAAACTCTTGTTTTTATGCTTCCCAGCTTGAGATTTGGTATATACTTATTTCTCACCAAGTAAGGTATAGTGTTACTAGGGTTCTGGATGATACTTCCCTAGCTTGTGCCGTTACTTCTCGGAGCTGAGGATTTTTGATACAATGGGATTTGATATTATGGTATTGGATGGTTGTGCTTTACATGGAATTTCGATTGACTCTGGCTGGTACCCTTCTGGCCTGAGCTAATACTTCTCGGAGTAAGTCGCATAGGATTTCCATTGGAAACTCTGGCTCTGACTGGTACTCTTTTGGCCCTAGATAATACTTCTCGGAGCTGATGGTTTTTTGATACGTTTACTAACTAAAATAGGTATGGTATAGGGTGGTTGCTCTTAACTTACAGAGAATCCGACCTTCCTACTTGGATGTTTTGCTTTGATATAGTTTTTTCATACACATACAAGGGCTGTATCTTGTAAAATCTTGAAGAAGCTTGCTTTATGGCTAGCTTTGACTCTGGTTCGACTCTGGTTCGGGCTCGAGCTCTGGCTAATAACGTATCTGACCTTGGTAGTTACGTCTCTGAAAGAAGATCCTGTATGGTATCTGAGTAATGATGATTGCAAAACATCTAACACTACAAGAGGTTGTGTGCTCTTGTGACGCTGTTAGCGACGGAAATACATTGGGTTTTTATAACCCCTGGCGTCGCTAAAACCGTCGCTAATAGCGTCGCTACGAGAGCGTCGCTATATGCGTCGCTATAGCCGTCGCTATATGCGTTGCTATAAGCGTCGCTATAAGCGTCGCTATATAGAGACGGTCATAGCGACGGTCATAGCGACGGTTATAGCGACGTTTACACAGAAGTCTATAGCGACGCTCATAGCGACGCTACAGAGCCATAAATAGCGACGGTTATAGCGACGCCCGAGATAAATTTGTTTTGGTGACAGGGCATTGAATGCCCTGCCACCCATCAACCATATTGTACTTGATTCACTTTTTAAAAAAAGTGCAAGGGTAGATAATAGACCCAAAATAGTCACCCACAAGACTCATTGTTTGCAAAGTTGACAAGCGTAAAATTGACAATTGTACACATCATAGGCAAAATGAATTGATTGGCAAATGTAATAATGACAATTGTACAACATCATAGGCATAAAGAATTGATTGGCAAAATAAACTGCGGTGACAAATGTAATAATATACATGGTTCAAAAAGACGTATAAAATCCGTGTCATGATACATAAGCTATGAGAAACCCTAAACTAATGCTATCTAGCTACGGCTAAACTGACGTCGTCTAGTCAGACGTCTCATCGCGTCCAAGCGGCGTATCTGTCGGATTCTGCAAAAAAAGACAATAAGACAGCTTTCAGTAAGTATAAACATATAACGACATTTATAAAACAATACAAAAAATAGAAAAGAGTAAACCCTAATACTAACCATGCCGCCGCGAGAACTGAGAATGTCCATCAGGGCGTTTAAGCCCTTCCTGCCTGCGTACTCGTGCTCGTACGGTGTGGGATCACGTCCTGTCATCGACCACTGTCAAAACATACAAAGATTTCATTATGTTAGAATTAAAAAACTCATAAACCCTAAACTATCAAACATAAAGAGCAATGCAAAAACACTTACAAAATCGGCCTCAAATGATGCCCATCCACCTCTCCCTGCCTCTACTCGCGCTCTGGCTGCATCCTTTTGTTGCTTCCACTTGTTGGGATTCTCGCACGTTGCTTTCTTCGCATTCTTCCAATCTTCTTTGGCCAGCCAATCTGGCCTGTTCCACCCATGCTTGATTGCTTTTTGCACTTCGGAACTCTTGTGTTTGCAGTATTCGTGCATTCGAATCTTCATCAGGTCTTCATTGAAGCGCTGATCCCGTGTTGGAACGGGAAACTCATCGTGAAGTATGCTGATGACTCTGGCTCTTAAATCAATTGGTACTTCACTCCATTTGTTTAGTATGTAGTGTCTAAACAGCTGAGAGCAAAGACCACACATGCGCGAGATCACCTTCTTGCCGTCATCATCCATGATGATGCCGCCGCTGAAGTCGACGGAGTAAGGCAAGCCCTCTGGCCGGTGACGCGTGAACCTGGGTGTCCCGGCAGGGGTCTCTAGCGGCGTGTCGATGGGGGTACGGACGTCAGGTGTCTCCACCAGCGTCTGGGCCCTGAAGCGAGGAGTGTCGAGTGGGGTGGCTCCTGGCGGAGTAGGTAGAGGTGTGTAGCTGCTAGGAACAGTCAGCCGCGCAAAACCTGGCGTAGATGGCGATGCTGTGGCTGGTGTGGGGGCGGGCAAAGAAGGGGAGGGTAAAGAGCCTCGTCGAACACGAGGCGGTGTGGAGGCCATCTTAAGCTCATGAATGTTGGTAGGCTCTCCAGAACCGTCGGATAGTGCATCGGTGGTCGTCTTCCCCGTCTCCACTCGATTCGTGCCCTTTGTCGCTCTTGCTTTGCATCCTCATATTGTGAAATCGACTTTTGCATCACTGGATTGTGAAGCATGCAAAATCGGTTGATTTTAGCCTCTAGATATTCCGTCATCTTCTTCTCAACACCGAGATTGCACATGACAATCCCAGATATGCGCTCATCATCTACGGTTCTCCATAGCGTGTCCCGGGCTTTATCAAATCCGTCTAGCCACTCTCCAATGTACACTAGGGACTCTGATACCAACCAACCTTCTGCCATGCTACCCTCCGGACGTGCCTTTTGACGCACATATCCCTTATGCGTTTTCATGAAACGTTCTAAGAAGAACATCCATCTGGAATGAACTGTGCCAGCTATTTCCACCTCATCAACTATGTGAACAAGAAGATGCACCTGAATGGTTAGCATGGTAGTAGGAAAATGTTTCTCAAACATGCACACAAGCTCCGCAGCATTTAGTTTGGCGAATGGTATGGAGTCTACGTTGATCTCCTTTTGTGAGATCCATTGCACCAGCTTTGCAAGTTTGTAGATTGTGTTACGGATGTCGAGAGACAAACATCCCTCAATGGCAACCGGTAAAATAAACTGTAAAGTATGTGCAGCAATGATATTAAAGTCCACATTTTATGCAATGATATTAAAGTCCACTATGAACGTACCTGACACATTTTATGCCAATCGTGTGACTTCAAACCGGTAAGCTTTCCTTCTTTAGTAAAACACGTTCGGAGCGAGTGCATTACGCCAGTGGGGGTCCGCAAAGATCGAATGGTCTCTTTTACTTTGCGTTCTTGGGCTCCTGTGAAAATCCATGGTGCTTTAGGGAGTTTTATCGATCCATCAGACGCTGTTTGCGGAAAATATTGCTCCATACGATCCACATTTCTAAGGTCAACTCTGGCTCCCAAAGTATCTTTCTTGCCGGTCAGATGGTTCCATAGTAGATTACCCACATTCTTGAATATGTGCATTGGATCGAGCAAGTGATTGATCATGAGTCGGGGCCAGTATGGTAACTCGTACCATAGAGATAGTCTCTTCATCCCTGGAGGCAATCCGTCATCGCACATCTCCTTGTGCTCTAACCATGCTTGTGCAGACATCCTTGGTGGATCTCTTCCCAAAAAGCCGTCGCGTAACACATGATTCTCTGGAAGATACGCTTGATGACCTTCGTAGATTTGCTTCTTCAGTGAGGGCGCCCTACGTGCATTCAGTCTAGGTCCACATGTGACACATGCTCTGTATCCGCTTGTTTGAAGCCCTGCATGTATACACATGATAATAGATCAACTATGGGAAAAAACAAGATTTACAGTGTCTGAGTGAGGAGTGTCAATAGATCACCAGAGCATTCTGTTAGCCCGGGATAGTCATGCATGGTCCACATTAGAATGCCTCTGATCAAAGCATTCCGTCGTCCTGTGTGTCGGCTCATATCCACCACCTCTATGCCAATCCGTAATTGTTGTAGCTCTTCCAATAGTGGACGAAGATACACATCCATATTCTCCACTTTATATCGCCCTGGCACAATCAAGCTTAGCCATAGGTGCCCCTTCTTCGTAGTCAACCACGGGGGAATGTTGTAGTTGACGATGACAACGGGCCATACACTGTAAGATGTTGATCTTTGACCAAATGGATTTACGCCATCCATAGCCAAGCCTAAGCGCAAATTTCGAGCTTCCCTGGCAAAATCCGACCATGTTCCATCTATATGTTTCCAAGCTGCGCAATCTGCAGGAATTCGTAGCACACCATCCGAAGATTTATTCTCCTCATGCCATGATGCTAGGGCGGCCATGGACTTACATTCGAAGAAATGCTTGATGCGAGGAAGCAGAGGAAAATTTCGCAAAACCTTTTGTGGAATTTTTGTCCCGTGGAGATCTACTTGATATCTTTCGGAATCACATTTCGGACACTTCTCCATGTCTATGTATTCCCCTCTGAAAAGAATGCAGTCATTAGGACAAGCGTGGATAGAATTGTAATCCATCCCCAAGTTTCGCAAAATCTTTCTTGCTTCATCTCGGGAATCTGGCATCACATTGTCAGCTGGTAGTATGTGCTCTTTAAGCAATCTACACAACATAAAAATACGATACAGTCGTGTAAAAATCTATCAGATCATTATACATTTAGAGTTTTATTAAAGTAAACTAATTGTAATAGATCACCTGAAAAGCGCTGTGACGCTAGTGTCACTCCATCCAAACTTTGCCTGCATGTTGAGAAGAACCAGGAGTGCTTTCAATCTAGACATACGTGCTCCATTATACAATGGCGTATCGGCTTCACTTTTCATATCATCATAGATAAGCCTTTCTGAATCCATGATCGTCTCGATCATTTCATCAATCTCGGGCTCAAACATTGCCTCGTTGGGAATGTGCTCTGCATAATCATCCCCCGAGCTGTCAGAGGCTACATCTTGTGGCCTCACATATGCTGCTTGACCAAAGCGCCTGCGAACACGTCTATTGGGTTGCAAGATTGCTGCTTGTTGGCCAGCGTCAGAGTCCGACGAGTTATAATTGGCAACAACTCGATCTATAATAGATGGATCGAACTCGCCAAATTCGCGAACGTGCTGCAAAGAAACACGTCTTGTCCGTCGCACATCATGCTTGCATTGATTACAAGGACATAAGACCCTCGTTGAGAGATAGGTGTTTCGGTTGGACAGTCCCACATCCTCGTCACTACTCATAATGAGGATAAAAATCTTATAACCTGGACAACAAATTTAATATTCTATTGGCATTCTTCGTCTTATCTCTCTCTCTCTCTCTCTACCTCACATTCTCTAGTCATGTCCAATCCCCGCACACCTCGGTCTAGAGGTGCACGGAGATCAGAACCACCGGGTTATAATCTCGTCTTTATTGGTCAATACCTATATTTGTGGGTACAAGAAATCTATAGACCCACGTCTACATGATACTGCATGTAGTGGACAAAACCCCTTTGCCTCTTCTCTAGCTGTAGCACTTCACAGCATCTTAACATCTTTTCACAGTAGATCTTTTCACTGTTCGTCTAACTCTAAACCCTAAACCGTAAGTAATTCTTGCGTGGACTCGATCTAACGTAAATAAGCGTAAATCTAAATAAACGTAAATATAACTAAAAATAAACCTAAATCTAATTTAACGTAAGTCTACATCTAACCTAATCTTTAACGTCTTTTGGGATAGTTTCCTACGACGTTAAAACTCTCTTCTTCTTGTGTGTGTGTGTGTGTGTGTGTGTGTGTGTGTGTGTGTGTGTGTGTGTGTGTGTGTGTGTGTGTGTGTGTGTGTGTGTGTGTGTGTGTGTGTGGGTAAACCTAAATAAACCTAAGTCTAATCTAATATAACATAAATCTAAATCTAACGTAAATTATGTTATATTAAAAACAAAGAACTAAACTAACAGGGATTATAAGAACCTTAAATCTGATTTAACACATAATTTTTCACATAACTCGGCAAGAGTTGGCATTCTCATCACTAAAGATGTGAGAGTTAACTTCCGGCGGTGACGCTGCGTCATCTCCATCCACATCTGATGACAGCAATTGGCCCTTTGGACCGTTCTTGATCTTGTTACTAACTTTGAAGTTGCTGTTGAATGACTAGAGGTTGTCTAGATGGTCATTGTCGGGGATGTAGTGACTCTTGCCGCCCTGAAGATCCACCTTCTTCCCTATCTTCTAAGGACATTTCACCAGTACTTTTGGATCGACGGAGCCCACCATGAGTGAAGGCAGCAATACCCTATATTCCATTGAGGGCTTTCTTCACCCGCTTCATGCAGGCATCGCAGTCTATGGAGACCTAAATCTAATCTAATATAACGTAAATCTAAATCTAGCGTAAATAAACGTAAATCTAATTAAAAATAAACCTAAATCTAATCTAATTTAACTTAAATAAACCTAAATCTAATTTAACGTAAGTCTACATCTAACCTAATCTTTAACGTCTTTTAGGATAGTTTCCTACGACGTTATAACTCTCTTCTTCTTGTGTGTGTGCGCGTGTGTGGATGTGTGTGCCAATAAAAAGAGATAAATGGTATAACCTTTCTATCACCCATGCCAAGTATGATAGATTGGTTATGCCATTTCCATCTTGAATAATAGGTCTTGAGTTCAACTCCTCGTCGGCTAGATCTTTAGGTCTTTTAATTTTAATTAGTTTCCTACGACGTTAAATTAGTTTCTCTCTCTTTCTCTCTCAATGTGTGTGCGTTTTTTTGTTTATGCATGTTTTCTCTCTCTTTTCCTCTCTCAATGTGTGCGTTTTTTGTTTATGCATGTTCTCTCTCTCTTTTCCTCTCTCAATGTGTGCGTTTTTTGTTTATGCATGCTCTCTCTCTTTTCCTCTCTCAATGTGTGTGTGCATTCTTTGTTTATGTATGTGTGTGTGCATTTTTGTTTATGTTTGTACTCTTTCTCTCTCTCTCTCTCTCTCTCTCTCTCTCTCTCTCTCTCTCTCTCTCTCTCTCAAAAACACTATGTGTGTGTGTGTGTGAGAGAGAGAGAGAGAGAGAGGGAGAGAGAAAGAGGGGAAGGGAACATGAGAGTGAGGAGAGGGAAGGAGCATACCTGGCTCTCCTTCCTCTCCTCGTGTGTGTGTGTGTGTGTGTGTGTGTGGAGAAGAAAGAGAGAGAGAGAGAGAGAGGGAGAGCGTTACCTGCTCCTTGCTTGAGGGCGCCGAAAAACTCAGATCTGAGATCTGAGTTTTTGGGCGCTCTTTGTTATTTTTTTAACCCAGCCGACGTCGCTATGAGCGTCGCAAATTTACTTGTAAATTTGCGACGCTCATAGCGACGCCGGGAATTTTTTTTTTGAGCGTCGCTGTGTGAGCGTTGCTAATATGAATAGCCTCTTGTAGTGTAACCTTCATCAGTTGCTTGGATATCTTGCAGAGATCTGGTTTTGTACATTCTTATTCCACTACATCAAGTAATGATGCTACCTTAAAAATACTATGGTTTAGATACTTTTTTCTCAGACTTACAATAAAATCTAACCTTCTACTAGTTTCTTGGAGGCCTGGCTTAGATATGGCTCGTGCTTCCATATTTGGTTCATTATTCTTTATGATTGACTACTTGAGATTTGGCAAATTATAAGATTCAAACTAAGAAAGGTATAGTGTTACTCTAGCTCTAGCTGAGACTCCTCTGGCTTGGGCTGGTACTTCTCGGAGATGATGGTTTGGCTTTTTTCTTTGGCTTCAAGGGAAACTCTTTATGGAATGTAGAGTAATGATGGTAAACATGCATGACTGTGGAACATCAAGTTCTTGAATTCTGGCATAAAATTGGTCGAAAGATAACCTAGCTGATTCTGGCCTTGAAGGGCTCGACCTTGAGGCGTATGTTATAGAATGGGACATGGATAGGAGATAGACCGGCTAGTGGCAAATGGAATTTCATAGGTGTCCGCTAAACTCTCTGACTCGACATTTTACTGTAGTATGTACATATCACTTCAGGTTTAATAATTGTAACTATAGTCTGGTGTTTATGGAGTCCAGCCACTTGAGAGCGGAAGAGGTCGCTCAAAATGATGGCATAAATTATCAGGGTTTCATAAAGTGTGTAAAATTTGTTTGTTTACTGATAACATGGTCTACCAAGATATAGGTTGACTGCTCGAATGAGTACTACTGTTGATCCAATCAAGAGAGCACAGATATCAAAAAAGCTTAAGGTAGCTAGGGCTGAATATATAACAACATTTGTGGCAAAGAATAGGGCATGGTCGAGGCAGAGAGCATATCTTAATTGAACCTGCAAGAATAAGGAGATAAATTATAAAGATACTTAAAAGAAAATCATTGGTAGCTTGTAAACTGATGCAGTTCAGTATGAAGATGTAACTGGCTACTAAGTCTTATTAAAGTTCGTTCATTTTTTTAATAATTTTTTTTTGCAAAAAAAAGTTGAAACTTTGTGACATGGATAACAACTGGGATGCCCATACATCACCTGCATACAGAGCCAATGCTAACAAAATTTTATGTTGTTCTATGGGTACAGGTGAGGGATACTCTCTTTGATTCAACTTTTTGGTTTCTTTATTGTTGGGAGGAATGGCTACTGGTTCGCAGTTTGTAAAATCATTTCTACATTCGGATGGTGAGTTGTACCAAACTGATAAGATTTATTTATACAAAATCATGCTTTCTAAAGTTTGTTTTGTATAATAAACCTTGTATTTATTTGGGTACCTTGGTCTTTGAACATATGTATGTTTGTTTGTGGGTAATATAAGTAGATAACTAACACACACACACACACACACACACACACACACACACACACACACACACACACACACACACACACACTATCCCTTCCCAAAACTCTCTCTCTCTCTCTCTCTCTCTCTCTCTCTCTCTCTCTCTCTCTCTCTCTCTCTCTCTCTCTCTCTCTCTCTCTCCCCCCAAGTGCAGCCGTTTTTTAATCTAGTAAACATTAGTTCACTCTTTTGATCATAACTTCTTCATCCGAACTTTGATGTGAGTGATCTATAGCCTCAATCAAAGATCACGATGCCCTCTACGCATTGATGTAAAGACAAAAAAATTTAGAGTTATAGAAGGAATTTTTGTAGCAGCATTTCTGAAGTGAACAGGTTCAAGAAAGTTAACTCTCATCTCTTATTTTACATACAATGTCTTCCGACACTTGCAAGGGTTCTTCTTCTTCAACAAGGTCCACAACCATTGTGAAAAATGATCCAAAATCTCTTAAGTGTGGAGATAGCAACACAACCACCCAACCAACGACATCGAAAACCATGATCATGGCATACTTGGTATCGTTGCAAGAGACCAAAAACAAACAAGGCAAAGACTTACACGCACTTGCAATGGAGAATGGCACACTAAGTGTACATGTGGTTGAGAATGAGAATCTCAAGAGGACTTGAATTCTCTCTTGTGGACATGGATGCTTTGAAGGAGCGCATGAGCAAAGTAGAGCATAACCATGGATTGAAAGAGGAGAAATTTGACACAATGAGCCGGGATGTAGGCAACATGAAAAATGTATGGCACAAACAAGTCTTGGGCTGATGTATGTGGTAACAATGTGGTTCCTAACTCCTCACTCATGCAAGCTATGGGTCAAACAAAGAGTGCTGAGAATGTGGATGTGGAGGAGTTGAAGGAACGGGAGCGACGTTCCAAGAACATTGTTATACGTGGAATTCCCAAAGAGAAATTAGAGACACCTCCTTCTCTTGACATTGTTATCAAAGATTTCTTGAAAACACACTTTGGCATGTTTAGAGTTATGGTCTATGGAGCACATAGAGTGGATAAGCAAGGAGCTCCTTGCTTGGGAGAACACCCAATTGTACGCACCATGCCGAATGAGACCAAACAAAAGATTACCCTTGATAATAGTTGGATTTATTTGAGGGATACAAATTTTTTTGTATGTGAAGATCACACTATTAAGCAACAAAATATGCGTCGCAAGGCATATGAGGAAAAGAATAAGAAAAACAAGGAGATCTCTCAATAAGAAAATGTGTCCAAGGAGGATGTTAGCAGCGGCTAACACATGCTACACTGATTATGCATCAAGCGGGCGGGAGATATGCTATGGATGTGACTCACATTGTATAAGGTCTTGGGCTCATTGGGAGTTACAAAGTTGTATATGCTAGCTAGAGGACTCAAACTTAAACCCATAGTAGAAGGGATTGTGGTGAAAGCCTTTATAAGGAAGCCTTTATGCAAGGAGGCTTCATTCTTTAGTATCCACTCTTGAGGATCCACTTTTGAGAGCTCTCTCTCTCTTGAGTGTTCACTCTATGGATGGCCTAGCCTTGAGCTTAATGCCCATGCTTAAGAGGCTAGTGCTAATCCATTGAAATTAGAGAAAATTTCTTAATCTAATCTCTACTTTCTTCATTAGTTTACTTCTTCTGTATTCCATTAATTCATGAAGTAGTTTTATCTTTCTCATTATTCTAGATTTGAGTGTGTGTGATGGCTTCTTGCTTATTAACCACTCCTATCCTTCTATGAGCATTCAATTTGCGATATTTAACATCTCTAATTAGGTTGATTAAGCTGGTTCTTAATCTTGTAATTAGTGTATATGCCCTATTGTTTGCTTGTGTGTAAATGGGTTTTATGAAACTCTAGCACCATTCACCTTGTGTGTGTAGATTTTGATGAAGTGCCTTGATTGGCATGTGGTGATTGGAGAGGCCAACACCAATGCAATTAGTGTGTGCTTATCAAGAGTGTGCTTAGAGATTCTAGTCTATGGTAAGTTGGACTTTGGTGGGCTTAATGTGTGTAGGAGATGCTTGGTTGATGATGTGATTAGAGTTAGTAATTAATGACTAATCTCTATTGCATTGGATGAGTATTTTTTTGAATCCTCTCATTTGATACGTTCGATGCTCGTGTTTCCATGCCCTAGCCAGGTTGCCGATCCTAGGATTGATACTTTTGTTGGTCTTGGGTTGATTAGGATATGCTATAATTGCCCTCAACATTTGGCGCTGTTGCCGGGGATCGATAACCTAAGCTAGTGAGTGTATGATGTTTAGAATAGAGTAATTTCATAACTAATTGTATTACTCATTTCATTACTAATTTCATTACTAATTTTATTACTAATTTCATTGGTTTTGAGTGAGTGTAACTCATTTTTGGTTTGATTTGATGATGTGTGTGCAAGTAGTTGAAGCTAATTGTTGAGTTATGATTACCCCAAACCTCCAATTTCACCCCCAATTTCACTAATTTCATACTAACCCTTGCTAATTTCACTTCACTTCCATGCTAATTGTACTAATTCCATGCTAATTTTTACTAATTTTTGACTAGCTTTGTTAGCCTAACAACTAACATTTGAAGTGTAATGTATGTTCAATCCCCTTGCAAGAGGTGGAATCATCACTCTAATCAAGTTAATTGTGCTAATCTATGCTTAATTTGATGATTTGAGTGTTTGATTTTTGGCCTACAATGGTCAATTTTGGAGCCGATTTGATGGTGCACACACTTGTGTGTGCAATGATGTTTCGCATGGAGAAAAGGAATAGCTTGGAGTGTGATTACGATGTAAGTGCACTCACTTGCTCATGTCAATTCTTGATTAATTAATGTGGTTCAATGTGTGCTAATTATTTGCTAAAATTAGGTGTGTAAATCAATTGACCTACACTTTGCACCCAATTTGATTCACTTGGAATGAAATGATGGTCAAATTTTGACTAATGAACTTTGCGTGTGTCAAGATAATGCTTAATTCTCTTCAAGAATTCATGCGTGTGCATAAAATCCATTGTGTGTGTAATGCACCAAAGAGGAAAAAGCTCAAGTGTGTGTGCACCTAATCTTGAGTGTGTGCATGCATAGAAATTGATGGAATTGATGATATGTGAGTGTGCAATCATGTGATTGATGTGAATGCTAGGCCCATCCAAGACCACTTGATTTTCAATGATTGATGGTCAATTGGAGCACCCAAATGATTTTTGATATGAAATTTGCATGCAAAGTGTGTGCAATCATTAGGTATAAGCTTAAATTCATTGCCAATTGAGCCAAATTTGATATTTTGTGCTTAATTTTTGAGTGTGTGCATTGCTTGATTGGGTCAAAATAATGTTAACTTTTTAGAAATTGATCATGCATGCATTCACTTATGCTTGATTGAGTTTTCAATTTGATAATTGCAAGGAGGAATCGATGGATTAGTTGCATAAAATTTTGGCCTAAATTTGGGTGTGTGTGCCTACTCAATGGCATGTGCAATCCAATGGGTGAATGAATAATTGGTATTTATTACCAATTATGATGATTAATTTGGCCAAATAATTGATGTGTGTGTCACAATTGGCTTTGGAAATTGAGATAGATCACTCAATTGGTACGCAATTGCGTAGATTTTTAGTGTATCTTCATGCTAATGATGAATCAATTGGATGAACATATTAAAAATGCACTAATGTGTGTGCTATGCAATAGCATTATCTATCCAAATTGGAATGAGCGATTGGGGTCGTGATCACTAATCATAATGATTGAATAGACCTAAACATTTATGTGTGTCAAATCAATTGAGATGAATGACTCAATTGTACATAATTGATGATTGTATGTATTACCATTGAGTTGTATGCCAATTTATTGAAAATGGTAAAATTTTTGTTGATTTGTGCATTTGCAAATGCCATAATCAAGTAGCCTCACAAAGCAAATGACAAATCCAATTGAATTTGAGTGATTTGAGAAAATGAATATGAGCATGCTATTAAATCGGACTCGAATTGGGTAAAGGAAGTTTGATCATCTGTATGAAGTATATGCATTATGAAATTGATGGATTGGAAGTTGACTTCAATGCATAAAATTTCTCAATCAAAAGTGTGAGATCAAGTAATCCTCGATTGGAAGCAATATGGAGGGGCATTGCGCTTCAATTTTCACTATTTATGTGTGTACACTATCAATAGGGTCAGGACTAGATCATGATAGTTTAATTGAGGCCAAAAACATCATCATGCCTTTGTAATCCGTTTTTATTCATGAAAAATGGCATTTTTTATAACAGAAATATGGCTTTAATCTTGTTCTTGCATGCTAATTAACTATATGAAAGTGGTCTAAAATTGAACGATATGCTTTTTGTGTGCATGCTTAGACATGAAGCTTATATGCTTTGATCTATCAATGACAATAGAAGTTTGAGATCTACACGGGGATGCATATTGAACATGCACACCTAAAAATACACCCATAAAAGCATGCAAACAATGCTTTGATGACTTGGCATGCCCACTTGCAGACCTTGTACCCATTATTAACATCCTCTGGCCCCTCTCTTTTGGGCCTCAATATCTTCTCACCTGGAATGTTCTCCTCTCGTTTTAGTAGCGAGTCTCCTGCTACCACACACCCCTTCACTCGCTACAGCTTGTGCGCCACAGATGCTCATAGGAGTCACAGCTTGAATAGCGCCATGTGAGTGCTACAACTCACACACACAAAAAGAGTACGCCTTGCTGACGTTGTTGTTGCAGCCATGCCCTATTGACCCATTGCTCTGCTTTCTATGGATTCTTTCAAGTTTTGGGGCTACACCATCAACAATTCTTCCCTATTCTCGCTCGCCTGCAGGTGCGGGCCCACAACCCTCACCCAACTCTGGAGGATTGTACATGCAGTCTGCTTCAGCACACTAGTTACATTTTCTCTAATAACGGTGCTCATTCTTGAATGAAACCCATACACTCACATATTCCTGTTTACCCTCCCTATGTCACCTAGTCTCAATATGAGCCGGCCTCCATGTTGCACAACCTGGCTCTGCTGACCCATTATCAGTGGCCCCTTGTTACATGGCTCATCCGCCAGCTCACACACACACACACACACACACACACACACACACACACACACACACACACACACACACACACACACACACACACACACACACACACACACACACACACACACACACACACACACACACTATGGTTTCACACTATGGAGTCATATATATTTTTCCCCTCATAGGGTTCCTTCTTTAAAAAAAAAAAACAAGAAATAACCCCCCCCCCCCTCCCCCCCTATTGACAAAATAGGGCCTTCATTGCTACATTGTGACACCGACTTGGGTATTGGGCAAAGGACTCGTAAAAAATCCTCAAAACTATCATTACAGTAGGAAGGCGGCTCCTTCCACTCTCGGACCGTGTAAAGGAGCTCTCTCTCCCCTAGCAGTAATAGCTTATGATGCGTGAGGGGCTCTCACAGCAAAGGGTGGTTTTGCTCTCCTCACTTCAGACACTCAGGAAGCGTGCATACCAACCTATAAATTTTAAAGGTGAGGGCACTCCGTAGCCCTCACTTAGCTTGAGATTCAGTGTTTGTGTTGGGTAAACCCGTTCTGTGTTATTTCTACTTGAAATTCCGACAACAATGGAGGTTGCTGCTCAGACTCCACAAGTACTATAGTTTACCTAAACTTTCTTTTGTCGTCAGAGACCGACTGTTGTGTTTTTTAAGATGTTTTAGCATGGGGCTTGATCAAGCCTAATGGGTGTTATTCCTTGACCGACTGTGGTTCTTAAGATGGTTTAGCATGGCATATGGTTGCTAATTACTACATAAGCTCTCAAAGGCTTTTGGCAATCGTTGAACTGACTGTAGATTAGGCATTTTTTTGGATTTTTGGTCTTTTTTGAGTACTCTGCCTAACAGATTTTTCCTAGAGATAGATTGTAGTAGCATAACAGACGGGTGTTGCTACCTACTCTTAGCCCTCAAATGGGGTTGGACCTTACCTGGTTTTTTTGTGGAAAGGTACTTGGGAATGGGTTTCTTGGTAAAGTACCTGGTTATGGATTATGACATGGTTGGCTTCAATGGGGAGACAGTTGGTATAAACACTAAGTAACTGATTTTTTTGAAACTATTGGGCCGGTGCATGGTTTAGCATTGCCTTAAGAATTCATATGCATATAATGGGACAGTATGGTGGGCCGTTGGACTGCTTGTGCATAGAAAACAACTATTTTTTCTTTTTTGCCTTTCTTATATGACCGTACCAACGAAGGGAATGGAGTTTGCTTAGTATGGTAACTATGGGCATGCTACACCCCCATCTGCTATGGGCTGAAATGGTATGATATAACATCATGGTAATGCAAATGAGAGGTGCTCCTGACCCCGAATTGGTTTTGCCGCATCTTTTAAGTAAACTATCGGGGTCTGTTTGCTCTTCATACTGTGTGTGGTTGGCACCTTTTAGGCCAGTAACAGATAATGACTGGCTGGAATGATTTGGCATACATTGGTAGTCAAGTTTTTTTTTCTTTGCTGTTTTTTGGAAAGGAACTATGTGCAACATACTGCGATAGGATCTTGTAAATGGGTTTCTTTGAAAACCTCTATAGGGAATTACCGTTTGCATGCTTTACCTAATCACGGCATAACTGGTCTTTATCAGAAAAATTGGGGATACTCTTAATAATTGAGGCGTTGTTTTTGCATTACTTTACGATTCTCACTTTTCCTAATCTTGGCATAATTGGTTCCTTCAAAAAATGGGGGTGCCCTTTTCCTGTGTAGCAACTGAGGCACTAGGTACTCTATATCACTGTGCATGCTCGCATTTTGAAGTAAGGATCATCATCTATATTTGAAAATAAAGCTGGTTATAACCCAACATTTTTTTTGGGCTTGCTTATGGTTTATGAAATGGTCCTCTATTCAAACTGTTTGAGAAGGTAAGTATATGGCATTTTTTTTTTTTGCTTCAACAGTAGCTCGGAAAGAGTGTACCTAACAGTCTTGCTAACCAGTGATACTGGTATCTTATTGATTGGGTTAAAAAAAGAGAAGAAGCGAGCCAGGTATCATCCTCATTTGATACCTTTGGTTAACAAAAGGTAAGTCAGATTTCACATCCCCTTAGCTAAAGGGGTACCTTTGATACCATGGGTTTACTAATTTTTTGAAGGTAAGTATATGGCTTATGAGCTATGGCTCTCGAAATAATTTGACTCTTAATGGACTTCATCATGTAAGAAAATAGACTATAACACTCATTTGTAAAGTAATAAGAAAAGATTGCTAAAAATACCAGTTCTAATGAATAACCTAGCTTGTCTAAAGTAACTAAAACCTATAAGATGGACATGGATAACAACTGATTTGGTCCATTGAGGGTTAACTTTATTTGCGAGTTAATCAATTTGTATTTTTTTGCTACAGGTGATGCTTTTTCGAGTTTATAGAAGCATGGATTCCACTCATATGTATGCTCTCTAAGGTGGTGTTGTGGTATGTTAAATAAGTACCGAGGGAAGGAGAGAGAAGAAGGATTAGACGGAGAGAGAAAAACATACTTGTGAAATAGAGATAGGATCGGGGTGTGAGAGTACCGACAACGAGAGAGAGAGAGAGAGAGAGAGAGAGAGAGAGAGAGAGAGAGAGAGAGAGAGAGAGAGAGAGAGAGAGAGAGAGAGCCTGAGAGTGGGAGATGAGGGGGAGAGAGGAAAGATAGGTTTAAAATGAAAAAAGTCCAGCTAAAGTTTGGGCAAGAAGGTTCTCAAGCCGGTTCAAATTATTTCATTTAGTAACTTGGTATAGAATTGTTTATGTGTTGGTTTAATGTATACATTTTATAAATATCCTACATTTTAATTGAGATGAAAGTGGAGTTAAGTAAAAGTGGAGTTTTGTTGTGAAGAAGGAGGTTGTGTGCACGTTTTCTACTCACATGTGTGTGTGTGTGTGTGTGTGTGTGTGTGTGTGAGAGAGAGAGAGAGAGAGAGAGAGAGAGAGAGAGAGTGGGAGATGAGGGGGAGAGAGGAAAGATAGGTTCAAAATGAAAAAAGTCCGGCTCAAGTTTGGGCAAGAAGGTTCTCAAGCCGGTTCAAATTATTTCATTTAGTATCTTGGTATAGAATTGTTTATGTGTTGGTTTAATTTATATATTTTATAAATATCCCACATTTTAATTGAGATGAAAGTGGAGTTTTGTTGTGAAGAAGGAGGTTGTGTGCACGTTTTCTACTCACGTGTGTGTGTGTGTGTGTGTGTGTGTGTGTGAGAGAGAGAGAGAGAGAGAGAGAGAGAGAGAGAGAGAGAGAGAGAGAGTTTTCGTGTTCATACGCGTGTGAAAAGGTTCCAAAGCCGGGTCCACAAATAATGTTTTCCGAGCCCTTAGAGAGGCAGTTTGTGGTGGTTACTCATGGCACTATTATATGCCTATAGTATTCATAGAAGAATAATAATCATAGTGTTTCCCGAGCCCTTAGAGAGGCAGTTAGTGTTGTCTAATCATTGCACTTTTAGATGCTTATAAATCTTATAGGGGAATAATAATCGTAGTGACAAATCATGCATATTTTATTGCACACCCCACTTTAAAAGTTAGTGGTGGAGTAGTAGACGATTATAATATTCATATTGACAAATCATGCATATATTATTGCACGCTTCAATTTAGCAGTTAGCATATGCTGCGTGGGACCCCTCATGTCACTAACACATGCCACTCTTCCATCACTATCAATGCTTTTTGAGAGCATGGTGCTTTAGCCTATATAAATGTTACAAGGCAAGCACCATATGCTGCACAAGTGAATCGGAGGTGCTAATCAAGAGAGATTTTTTCATTTTCCCTGTACTTATACAATGCCTATAGGATATGCTAGTACTGGTAATGAGGTAGTTGCAAAAATCCATGAAGAGCTTCACAAACTCCCCCCCAATGCACCCCTTGAAGAAAAGAAGACGTTTACACAAAGAGAGCGTGACACAAACAAGGCGATCCGGATGTTCAACCACCTTAATCGCGCTCGCAACACCGGAGACCAGGAACTCAATGATGGCTTTGAGACAATGCGAGAAGCTCTGGGCAAGTGGGAGACATGGGGGTACATAGATAGCTCTCGAAGGGCCGCTTTACATGCGGAGATTGACCATTTGCTTGTCTGCAAACGCACAATCAACCTGGTCGACATCTCTGGCTCTAATGTTGTAGAAGATTGAGGCAAGATTTAAATAATTATGCACTAAATAATATAGTTAAATAAATATGCACTAGCACATGATAAATTGTACTAGTGTGATGCAAGTTGTACTGTGTGTGTGTGTGTGTGTGTGTGTGTGTGTGTGTGCAGGTTTGATTTCCTACGTAATCATGTAAACAACTTATTTTAATTATATGATGCTTATTTTAACTATATGATGGTGTTCCACTCTTCAGTGCCTTGGCGATAATAATTCATATGTCTCTGTCTGACTTATTATTATTGAAGTAGCTGTGATACTTTTAATCCGCCTGGTCTACTAACACATCTTCAAGATCTGTCATAATTTAGGGTATTGTTGATATCTTGTAGCTAAACTGAACCGTCAAATGTAACTACAAGCTGTTTGAAAGCCAAAAATGTAAAGAAAATCTATGTGAGTTTTTTATATAATGCAAGAAAAAGATGAGCATGTCTTTAGTATTTACCCTACTTTTAGTAGAATATACTTTCCTGTCCATGTAGGTGTTGTTGCAAACAAGGATGAATGCCTACTAAGCCAATTTGAAACTAGGAATCTAAAAAATATTGATGGTTGTACTTGTTTGGGCGAAGACCTCAAAGTAATGAAACACGCATAGACTCTTGCATATAAAATAGTAATTAAGAACACTTTAATGAGTTGAAGAACTGCATACGTACATAAACACACACGTATAAATAACTATATATATTGTATAAACAAGTACTTAAAAACACTTTACCGAGTTGAAGATCTCCTTACGTACATAAACACACACATATAAATAAATAAATAAAAAGATATTATATATATAATATAAATATTATATATATAATATAAATATTATATATAAAACTATATATATTCTTAGACCGACAGTGTAAAGAAATACTGACAAGCAAATGAAATTTTGACAGCATAACAACGTGAAAAATAAAAATAAAACCATTCCATACTTGCTTCTGTGAAAGCTTGCCTAACATTTGTTAAGCTTTCCTATTCTATACTTGCTTCCGTGAAGCTTGCCTAACTTTTGTGTATACATGAAACCATGATTATGTTTCTAAACATGAACAAAAAGCATGATTATATTCATAAGCAATCAAAATTTCGACAGCATAACGGCGCGAAAATACAAACAAGAAAACTTTCCATTCCATACTTGCTTCCGTGAAGCTTGACTAACTTTTCTGTATACGTGAAATCATGATTATGTTTTCAAACATGAACAAAAAGCATGATGATATTGATAAGCAATCAAAATTTCGGTAGCATAACGGTATGAAAATTCAGACTAAAAAAATTCCCATTCCATACTTGCTTCCGT
The DNA here is from genome assembly GCF_014529385.1 of Adiantum capillus-veneris. Classification (NCBI taxonomy): domain Eukaryota; kingdom Viridiplantae; phylum Streptophyta; class Polypodiopsida; order Polypodiales; family Pteridaceae; genus Adiantum; species Adiantum capillus-veneris. The sequence goes on from NC_140932.1 coordinate 137,116,681, forward strand.
GCAGCAGCGAATGCTCACGGGAAGAAGAAATTACATAAGCAAAAAAGCATATGTTGGTATATTACTTTGGTAAATCCAAAGCTCTCAACAAACTTCTATCTAGTATAATAAATATGAAATCATGGCTGAATTGATAAGGACGATCAACACCAACAACATGTCTTCAGTAATACCAAAAAAGTGGCACCCAAACACCATGGTCACACGTCGTTCCATAAAAATCACAAACTAGAAAAAATGATAGATAATACCAATGTTGATGTCAATCAAGGGCAATGTGATCCGGGCTCATATTGTTGCCAATCAGTCTCCTCATCGCTATCTGCATCAACTGCTGAAATAGCACGTACACATGGAGCCTTGAAGCGTGAAAGATGTTGATGGAAGACCTCTGGATCACTATCTATGCAGGGACAGTGTCTAGACAACTCAACGCAAACATTGCCCAAGCCACCACATCCAAAAAACATATCAACAATGTAGGTGTGCTCCGCAGTAAATGTCCGCACAAGCCAGCTAAAAAAAGCAAAAAATATACGTATTTTTACTTTATGTACATAGTCCAATAACGCATAGTAGGAAGCATATATTCTTACCGAAAGAAGTCAAAGCTATGCTCGGCGGCACCTCTAAGAGCGTGTCCTCCAATGTACTCTCCGTCGACGCGCTCCACCAGTATTCCGGACTTGGCATCGAAAGAGTTGTTGTCCACGCTCTCTCCATCTCGTCTATCGTAGATAGGACGTTGACCCTTACGATAAAACAATCCTAGAAATAGTGTTTCCACCTACAAATTACAACTAGAATGTGATCTAATTGAAGAAAACTACAAGCATGCTTTTCAATCAACAAATAAATTTACTTACTCTCTCAATCTCAATGGTCTTTCGCACATAACCATCGGGGATCAAAATAAGGATGGTGTGCATCATTTTGAATCCCATCTCGATGGCATGGCTAGACACAATGCCAAAGTGATCAGTGGAGCTTAGGATGATGTACCACCCATTGTCTGCCACATACTTTGAAGCTATTACGGCCACTTTCTTACTTAATTCTTGAGAGAATTGATTCCATGGAGGGACCTGCATAATATGCATTGTTAATTTAATTAAAGTTCCAAAACTATCATAGACTGTCCATTGTGGTTTTGAAAAATGCATACCTCGTTCTCTGAAAAATTTTCAACTTTAAAGTTTGTTGGAAAATCCGCAAACAAAAGAGAGGCCACTTCATTGCTCTTTTCCCCATCAACATGGGCTGAATGAAGAAAATCCAAGATCCTGCATACGATCAAATAAATGTATTTCAAACATTCACAACACACACCACACATAGTTAGTCTTTCTTTTCACATGTGTTTACCATTTCTCATCATCGAGAGAAATTTTGTAAACATCTAGCATGTTCCCAATAACGTTCACATCACAATCTATGGAAGACACTGCATAATCAGAAAATAAAATATTTCATCAAGAATTGTTGAGTAGAAAGAAAGTGACAGCTAGATATCTATACAAGCAAGTTTACCTGTGGAGCCTTGAGCACCTTTTTGGTTCTTTTTGGGAGACTTCTTGGGCTTCTTGGATCTAACAAAATCCAATTGTTTCTTTATAGAGGAGATTGTACTATTGTTTACTCTTTCCGAAGAGGTGGCTTTCTTGGAAGCTGAGCCAATCTCCTCAATACCATTTTCATTTCTTTCAAGAACGTGCTCTAAAGCAAACAAAATAATATTTCTCACAAACATAATCTAAATACTATGAGCACTTTAACAATTTTGTAGTTTTTATAAATGCCAAAAATAACCTTTATATAAGTTCCCTTTATCACGTGGGTAGGTGCCTCGAGTGTAATCTAGCCACCAAGGGAAATACTCAATTTCCCAAGCAATCAAACCATAATCTCTCATCCATAGTGGATACATACACTCCTCACAAGAGAGGTCCCTCCAACTTTCAACAGCAATTGGCAACTTCTCCAACAAAGTTTGATCGTAAAGCTGAATTAGCCATCTACATAAAATGCAGTTAACTTTATTTGAGCTCCTTTCCTAAGTGACTTATTTATTATACAAAATCTAAGTAAAAAATAGAATAACAATCATAAAGATATCAATTGTATTACCTGAATAATACTCTCCTTCAAGATTCCATAAGCTCTGGAATTTTTTCATCCGACTCTTTTGTGTTGAGCTTACTCCAAAGCTCCACAAAAGCTTTATCAATGTGGTCCCTCAATTGGTGATGAAACCATGCTTCAAAGCCCTCCGGAATTTCTTAAATCATTTTCCCTTTGATCCTCAAGCATTGCTTCAAGATACTTCCCCAATACTACTCTTTACGCAAGTACATTCTAAATTTCATTGCACTAATATAACGCTCAGAAGTAACATCATCTACACGGCAATGCATCAAAGAGTGCAATATTTCCTTTTTCCTATAGAGCAAACAATAAACAAACCATAAATGCATTGATTCATTTGATGATTTCATGTGTATTTTTTATCCAAAAATTATTACCTCTCTGGTGATATTTTAGAAGTTGCCAAAGAGTGGACTTTGTCTCTTGTAAGGCCCACTTGATCCTTTTCTCTTATCCAATTGAAGTTAAATAATAAAGAGAAGAACCCTTGGCCATTGGCGGGGTTGGCAATGGCCAACATCTATGTTACATTAGCACGAGATCAAATCAAATCAATTTTTCAATCAAATATATCAAATTCAAATGACATGTCAACTTACAATTTTGTAGAAATTCAAACATAAACGGGGAGAAGAGAAAGTGTTTACCTTATAAGCTCTTTCTTTGAATATTTTTTCTACTCTTCCTTGAGCAACCATTTCCTTTTCTGGCAGTGAAATCGAGGGATCATTGATCTCTTGCATCTCTTTGATAAGAGACAAGTCAAAGTCTTCCTTTTGTAGAGCAAATGAAAAAGAAAAGTAAGATTTTACAAAATAATGTCAAGCTTTAGAAATTACATAAAAAGTGTACTTTAAGGCAAAAAAATATACCTTCTATATGAGCATTGCTAATAAAAGAGTAGGAGCGTTGTACCAACTCCCTTTAGATGCCTTCTTCTCACAAGCAAGCTCTACCTCTATCCATCGAATCCAATCTTGGGGAAAGTATTTCATTAAAGAATCTTTGCTTGCCACAACCAGTTTTTGGAACAAGAAGATCTCCTGCCCAAAATTTGTGCTCACAGTGGTTCTACCAATCCTAAACCACAATATCTTAAATTAAATGGCAGTAGAATGACATCGATAAAGTAATAGCAATAACGTTCAAAACAACAAATGTGCTTACTCATTTTGAGAGCGCAAAGCTAGCATAAGATCCCCCTCTGCACTTCTATCAACAAAGACAAATTGACATTTCACAGAACAATGTCTCCACTTTATCATTGAAAATTATACAACAACAAAAAAGAAAATTAGAAAGCATAGAGTAATACAAGTCAACTTTACATTAAACAAAAAAAGAAATCACTTACGTGTTTTTATTAAGCGCATCCAAGTTTTCAAACGGTGATTACCATCCCAAATGATAAATTTTTTTCCCCTTAAGTCTTCCCACTCAAGGGGAAGGGAATTATCAAAATCATCTCTTATCTCTCGCCAAATAGGCCCCCATTCATCTTTGTCTAAGTCAGAAACATAATGTTGATCATGGCTTGGCTTCTTAAATGACACAAGAAATGGAGCTCCAAGCACACTGTATCCAGACATCTCAAACCTTTTCACCAAGCCCTCAGTGCCTGGACCCACCGCTCTAATGGCTTCATTTTCCATCAATCTACAAAGAGGAATTCCAGGAGGTTCCCCACCTCTCTTTACAATAAAACCCTCTACAATCTCCTCTAATATTCGACCATGAACATCCTTTCCAAATACTGTTGGATGATCGGGAGGTTTAGCAACAATTGTTGTTGCTTCAGACACGCTGTGAGCCACCAATTCACCTTGTGTAGCATGAATATCTATGAACACCTCTTCTTCATGCACATCACTCAATATATCCTCTTCTTCATGCACATCACCCAAAATATCCTCCTTTCGATGGACATTGGAAGAAGCAATGGAAGATCGTGCATTGGTCTTATGCCCTGTAGTGCCAGACCTTAATGTGTATCCTACTCCTACAAGCAAAAAACAATAAGAACACAAATAGTTTAGTGAGTATGATGAGACAAAAGAAAAGAAAACAAATAGCTTAATGTATTTGAACTTACTTTGAGAGATACCTGTCCTGCCACGTTTAGATGGTGTACGAGCCATAATCTATTAACCACAAACAACAAAAATCTTCTTAGCAATGACAATACAAATATAAAATTCTAAATTTCGGCAGCATAACGGCGTAAAATGCAAACTAAAAAAAAAACCATTCTCAACTTGCTCATGGCAAGGAAAAATACAAATCCACTTTGACATTTGTATACCTCTTCTCTACAACGACCTGTTCTTACATCATTGTAATTGTTACTGTAAGTGTGTATGCAAGTGTGTTAAAGTGTGTGAATGCAAGTGTTTATATGTGTGTGTGTGTGGATGTATGCATGATTTTGTGTGTGAATGTAAGTGTAATATGTGTGTGTCTTTATGCATGATTGTGTATGTGTTTGTGCTATGTATGCAAGTGTGTTGATGTTGTGAATGCAAGTGTTTATATATGTGTATGTGTGTATGTATGCAAGTGTGTTGATGTTGTGAATACAAGTGTTTATATATGTGGGTGTATGTATGTATGTATGTGTGTGTATGCAAGTGGATGTGTGCATGATTATGTGTGTGTGAATGTAAGTGTAATATGTGTGTGTATGCAAGTGTGTTGATGTTGTGAATAAAAGTGTTTATATATGTGTATGTGTGTATATGCTTGACAATACAATATAAAATTCTAAATTTTGGCAGCATAACGGCGTAAAATGCAAATTACAAAAAAAACCATTCTCAACTTGCTCATGGCAAGGAAAAATACAAATCCACTTTGGCATTTGTATACCTCTTCTCTACAACGACATGTTCTTACATCATTGTAATTGTTACTCTAAGTGTGTTTAATATGTGTGTATGCAAGTGTGTTGATGTGTGTGAATGCAAGTGTTTATATGTGTGTGTGTGTGTGGATGTATGCATGATTGTGTGTGTGTGTGTGTGTGAATGCAAGTGTTTATACGTGTGTGTGTGTGGATGTATGCATGATTTTGTGTGTGAATGTAAGTGTAATATGTGTGTGTCTGTATGCATGATTGTGTGTGTGTTTGTGCTATGTATGCAAGTGTGTTGATGTTGTGAATGCAAGTGTTTATATGTGTACGTGTGTATGTATGCAAGTGTGTTGATGTTGTGAATGCAAGTGTTTATATATGTGGGTGTATGTATGTATGTATGCATGTGTGTGTATGCAAGTGTAATGTGTGTGCGTATACATGATTGTGTGTGTGTTTGTGCTATGTGTGCAAGTGTTTTGATTTGTGTGTATCATTGTGTGTGTGTGTGTGTGTGTGTGTGTGTGTGTGTGTATGTGCTTACCTGGACACGCTCGCCCGATCCACCGGAGGAGGTCCAATGGAAGCTCCATTGGAGCTCCCCCATGCCTTGAAAGGCATGGTGAGAAGGCAATGCTCCATTGGACCTCCTCCGGTGGATCGGGCGAGCGTGCGCAAGTAAGCACACACACACACACACACACACACACACACACACACACACACACACGTGAGTAGAAAATCTACACACACACACACACACACACACAGTACCTTGTCTTCTCTTACTCCTTCTTCTTCACAGCAAAACTCCACTTTCTCTTCACTCCAGTTTCATCTCCTTCTTCACAGAAAAACTTCACTTTCACTTCACTCCACTTCAATCTCAATTAAAACTCCATTTAAACTTCACTCCACTTTCATCTCAACTACTACTTTTTTCACACACACCATATATTACAAAAATGATATTGTGGTATAAACACTCACACACACACATTCATTTATATATATATATATATATGTATATACACACACAAAGATATACACAAAATGGATTCATATATATAGTTTTACTAAAAAAATACTATGTTTTTTACACACACACAACCATATATTTAAAAAAATGATTGTATGTGTTTGTGTGTATAAAAAACGTAGCATTCTTAAAGTTAAGTCATGCACACACACACACACACACACACAAAATGTAAAAACTATGTGCACAGTTAAATATCTTATGTGCACATACACTCAACTTAAATATCTTAACTTAAAAAAATGCACATACACTCAACTTAAATACACTCAACTTAAAAATATCTTAACTTAAACTATGTGCACATACACTTAACTTAAATATCTTAACTTAATAAAATGCTACGTTGTTTACACACACCCACAAAATCATTTATACACACGCACAGTAATGTATATAACTTAACTAAAATAATTATATATACACACTACCAAAAACACACACACATATATATAAAATGGCAAGATGGAATCATATATATAACTTAACTAAAAAAATTGCTACGTTTTTAATACAAAGTCAGTCATATAGAATGTTACGTTTTTTATATACACACTCACACAATCATATATATATATATATACACACACACACACACACATACACAAAAGATGAAGACACTATTAGACTGCATTAAATGCAGTCCTTGAACCACCATTTAGAAATTAAATGGCCCCTCAAATTTGATGACATATTCCACTGCACATACATTCAGAACCGTCATATATTAAATGCACTTCTTCAATTATGATTTTCATTATTATTTGAGCCGTCACAAGATCTTATGCAACTGTCTTTTTGTCTACCTACCAATCTTTCACTTTCATTAAAACCTTCACATCTTTCATTAACTTTCACCAGTTTCATTAACCTTCACTTTATCTTTAACTTTCATTAACCTTCACCACCTTCACTTAATCCACCACAGTTTTCTCGCATCTCCACCCTGTAATCTGTTGCTTGAGAGAATATGTCCAACATGAAAGTAACAATAACTTGGAAGGTTGGTGGTCAGATAGTCAACCGCGACATTCAGTTGAAGGGAAACTCATTGTTGCTTAGTGCTTACTATTTGCAGAGTTTGCTGCCTCCATCTTGCCATTTTCAGTCACTATCTGCTCTTATTGAAAGTGATTGTGGCCTAACAAAAGTCTTGCTGCAACCACAGTGGGATATAGAAGGTCATCAGCATTTCTTAATAGATGGTTCTTTTTCGAGCTTGTTTGAGATGCTTCATTCAGACACATTTATACAGGTATCTGACAATGAGAAAGGAAATGACAAAGAGATATCTGAAGATGTTTTAAGCATTGTGCATCTTGAAAGTAGTGGTGACGATATAGGACAGCTCAAAACTCAGTCAATCGTCATTTGGATTCAACAAAATCCAGGGGCAAAAAAGTTAAATGATCTGTTAACATTATGTGGAGCTCCTTTGCAAGTTGCTGAACTTCCACAACATTATGATGGAAATTTGTGTTTTGAGTTACCTGTGACTCAGGATAAAACAAAACGAATGACAGGGATGGAACAACGCTTTGATGGTCACTTGTGGACTCACCCATCTGTGACAACCATGGCAATAGCATGCACAATTCGTCTAAGCCACTGTTTGGGATTCATGCAGTGTAATTATTCAACGTGTCCTCATTATATTAAGGAACAAGAATTCAATAGTAGAGATTTTCATGGATATTTGGACAGACAGGTGAAAAAGGACTACCTTGCAATGGAAGAGAATACAACAATAACTTGTCATTATTGTCAGAAGGTTGTTACTTGTGTTGCTGCTTGTCCCTGCAAAATCTATTATGTTTTGCCTAGAGATGGTACAATGTCGCGACTGGCAATACATGTTGGTAAACATTGTCATAATGTTAAGGCAGGAACCTCTAGGGCTGCTATTTCAAGAGTGCGGAAACTGGTAGGTGCAGTACTAAAAATAGAAAAGGGTGGCCCAAGAAAAATTCAAATGTTGGTGGCTCAACAACTTGTTCTTCACTCCTTGATTGGTGAGGAAGCTGAAGCTACATTCGATGTACAATTCAATGATTTTTTGGAAGAAATGATGCCACTGGTTCAAACCAAAGGGTAAGAAAACTCAATTTGGTTCCTTGAATTTGTTAATTTTTTAACTATTATAAATTTAACCTTCTTGTGATGCATCGTGTAGGTTTTCTTCAATTGTTTCAAAGGAGAGAAAGAGTCAAGGTGCTGTTATTGGGGATGGATATGATAATATTTTATTGCTTCAAAAAAAGTGCATGTTTCCTTTTTTTCATGGGAGTAGATTTCCTGGACAGGGTGAAGAGGATGAAAAGTGCTTCCTATTTAAAATGTCCACTAAAGGACCAGGTTCTAGGATTGATCTAGTAAATCGGATGAAAAGAACTGAAACTGGTGACTTGAGAAATGCGTGGGTACATTTTGATTTTACCCATAGAATAGATGGATGGGCAACAATGTCATGCTCAGTTTATGATCCAAGGTAATCTTTAAGTATTTAAATATCTCGTATTTTTTTATCATTAAATAAAAGAAGATGTGTGAAAATGTTTATGTTGAATATCTTGCAGCATACGATCACTACAAATAATTGCTATATGTGAAACTAAAGAGGAGGATGCAAAGACTCAAGTTATTTTTTGGGAGAGCCTTAATTCAAAAATGGAAAAATACGGACATGGTGCAGCTGACTTTGCAGGTTTTATGTCTGATGAAGCTGGTGCAAATTGGAATGCTATTCGAACAGTCTTCAATGGCGGGCCAGATAATATCATGGAGGGACGTGAACGATCATGCCTATTTCATTGGGAGCAGAGTCTCCACAAATATGCTAAAAAGTGGATACCTCAACATCTAACAAATCAACACATTGATATGTGTGAGGACTAGAGAGCTTGTAAGACCATTGTGCTTGCATCTCAAAAGGCGCTTTCAATTCAAAAGTGGCGGAGACAACTTCTATCTACAGAGAGCATCACAAGAGTGAGCAGATGGTTTAAATGGTGGGAGCAACGAATATCACACTGGGGAGGAATTGGAACAGATGTAAGTACCTTTATGACAATCTATATTTTTAGAAGAATTTCTTTTCATACATGAAATTTATAAATTTTAATTCATGTTTTTTTGCATTTCATAGGGTGGTCTAAGTCCGTGGGAGCGGGCACAAATTCCCAATGTTAATTTATCAGAAAGTGTACATGCCAGTTGGTTAGCAGGTGAAGGTGGAAAGGGAAAAATATCCTTGTATGATGCATGTGTAACTGATGTTATAAACTCATATATTCAATGTGCAAAGCGTTTGGGATATACTACTGGGCGTTATATAGGAACGGGTCCCACAATGGAGACCTTGCTTTCTCGAGTTGAATCTCAGCAAACTCCAACTCCAACCAACGTGGCCCATCTATTACACGAGGCTATTGCAGGGACTCCCATGTATGCGCAACCAATTTTGCATGGAGACAAAGAAACAGTACAACGCAAAAAGAGGGGCAGAACAGGAATAAGTAGCTCCCATCGGCCGGAATATGTCATGGAATCTAAGCAACGAAACCATCGCGGCCAACCAAAAAAAATCAAGTTTGATACCCAAGGACCAGGTATTTCTAACATTCCGCTGCAAATTAGTGACAATGATGATGATATTGGATCTCAAAAAGAAACAACCACACCTTTTTCATCTAAAACAAACAATGTGTTTGAGAGTGATGTGCCACGCACTCAGTGGGCCCTCAGGAGAATGCCCATTCAAAGTCAAAGAAAATGTTTTGGAACAGTAGGGAGAAAAAATTGTGACAATATCTTGCATAGTCGCTCAATTGGTCTTGTTGCTCCATGTATATGGTCCGAAAGAATGTTCAAGGGTAAAACAATCGAGCAATGGTTATGGTTTTGTAATCATGATATTTTGCATACCCAATCAATCAAAAGAAAATTCAAAGATTTACCTCCTGCTCCAAATGTTTGGCCAGTAGCAAGAGGGACAGATATCTCCACACAAGAACTTGCCGCGCTACATCAGAGTGGATTTCGGACAGAGAATTCAATGGTAAATCCACAACCTCTTGCTGGCGACTGCAAAGAAGGTGGTGGCAGCTTGAGGAAGAAAAAGTGGAGGCATGGAATCTCTAAAGAGGCCATGAAGAAATTGGAAGCATGTAATAGTATGACAATTATATTTTTGGATGAAGTGAAAAGGTCTCAAGAGCATGTAATTTTCCGAGTTCTCACTGAAAATAGTTATGAGATTCATATAAAACAGAGTCCAGCATGCACGTGTCTGGATTTTCAAAAGCGAGAGAATACCAACAAATCCTTTTTGGCATGCAAACATATGTACTATGTGTACACAAAAGTGCTCGGACTTGAACCTAAGGAGCACATGATTATTCATCATGCAACCCTCTCACCAATGGACATCGCTTTTATTCTTGGACAACCAAGGATGATTTCTCCCTCCATTTAATTACAACTGGTTTGGTATGCTTCTTTCACTCAACTAGAATATTGATCTATGAAATGAAAGTGTTTTTCTGTATTTATTTTGGTTTATTATACTTGTGATTATTTATCTTGAAAAAACATTGTTTATGCAGCAAAGGATTTCAAATTTCAAGCAAAAGATATGAAGCATCTTGCAAGCTATTTGGGAGAAAATTACTTGCCTTTTAGAGTGACCATTACATTTATGGCGACTATCCTTTTTTGTACTCTAATTTTGATCTTATCCTGTGGTAGTTTTGCGAATGTACTTACATCCTCAAACTTATGTTGTTTCAAAAAGCAATTGCTTGGGAAAAATAGTATTGTCTCTATCTGGCATTATTTTTGACTTCATCACATTTATATATGCTGTGGATTATATTTAACTCTGAAATTAGTGTTGTCTCTATTCTGCATGATTTTTTACTTTATCGCATGTTTATATGCTGTGGATTATTTGACTCTGATCACATGAGTTGCGAGCATATTTGACTCTAATGGAATGAGTTGTGAAATGGTGATTTTATTTGTTTACATTTTTTCAGTCCTTATGCCCTCTCGGTCTCTCTCTCTCTCTCTCTTTCTCTCTGCGTAGTGATATACAACTCTATGATTTTACTTTCTCTCTCTAGAAGAGAAGTCACTCTCTCTCTCTCTCTCTCTCTCGGATTTATGATCTCTTCTTCCAATGGTAACTCGCATAAATACTATCTCTCTAGAATTTATACTTTCTCTCTCCGTCAACCACACATATATGGAGTCTTATGACGATTGAAAATTACATTAAATAGATACTTTATGCTATGACACATATTTGGTTAAAAACACTCTAAAGATTGCTAAAATTGTCAAAAAAACTTGAAATGAAAAACTCGCAAATGTTAAATCCCCGTCCATTGATACCTGTAATACACATCCAAGGCTAACTGAATTGTTGTCTTGTTTGGATGGATGCAGGTAAGGACTCTATCTTATCTTGGAGGGTTTCTTTTCTTTGGCAAGCAACATTACTGTTATGAAATATCCATTGAAAAACAGGGAAGTTTTTTTACTACCAACCACATTGAAAGAAGATCTCTTTCTTACAATCATTGTACTTAGATAATTCTTATATTGAGTTATTTTTGTACAAATCAGTTCATTGATCCTTGGCCAGTTGTCTTTTGAATGTAAAAGTTCAATTATGTCTTATTAAGTAAGATTTAATACAGCTACACACACACACACACACACACACATACACACACACACACAAAACATGTCAACCTTGGTATTAACCCCTTTTTTCTGGAAGCTACATCCTTGCTCGTAGCTCTTCTCTGTCCATCCGCTTCCCAAATTTGCCTTGCTGCCATGTGCTTGCAAACTAATGCATCCGGCTTGTGCATGTTGCTCCAAATTGCCTGATCACAAATTATAACGTTTTTGGGACTGTTGAGGACCACCACACAAACACACACTCATACATGATATTCAACCAGATTTTGCTGCTACTCATGCTATGCAGTCACACCCATGGAAGCCACTGCACCAACGTCGGCCTCATCACCCTCCTACACGGGCAGCTACAATGAACCCAAACACACACACACCTCCTTTTTCAGTAGCTTCCTCATGCTACACAGTCGGTGGACCCACACAATACCGTGGACATGGCATTGCCGGTTTCATCACCTTGCAACATGCTCATTACAGATGCAAATAATTGAATCCATGTCTTTGCCATTGATTCAATACTCCCACACCCATGCTTCCACATTTGTTGTAGAACAGAAACAAATGAAAAGAAAGTGAAAAATGAAACTTTGTATTTTCAGTAAGAGTTGACTCCCACGAGATCTCCACTCTCATTTTCAGAAACCACATGAAATTATCAAAATAATGGTGATGCCATCACAATTTAAAATCTGCTTAACCTTCAAACCTCTTGATTGAGAATTTTGCTTTGGCTTTTTGAGATTAAGTGCAAATAATGCAAATTGTGAAGAAGGTAGTCATTGACATTTTGAGGTGGTTTGCCATGAACGGTCATTGTGTTATTGAAGCAAGGTCCATTGAAAATGACATTTCACATCACATTGATTCGTATTGAGCTCAACAGATCTTATGCTATATTTGTTAATCAATCAACAAATGTTGCTATAGACAAGCATATTGGTGCATCTATGGTGCCATGAGTTACGGTTAGTTTCATAGATTGCATTAGACTTCAGATGCGTGTGATCGATCCATGAACCTTTTTAGTGCTTATTTTGAATGATGAAATGCTTTCATGCACTAATGGTTGAGCTCTACTTTGAAGGAGTAAGGTAAATGGTCTCGTTTGATGATCATTTCCGTTGCACCAAAATTCTTGGCTTGTGCATGGTCTGGTGCTCAATTTCATTGGCATTTTTCATTGCACTACAAGACAAATTCTTTATGCATGTGAGCTTGAGAGATTCATTGATGAACTCATGTTTGGTGGAGAGAGTGCATAAAAAATTGAACTTGGCTTGTTGCATTTTAGTGCCTGCTTTGAATGCAAGATCACTTTATACCACTAATCATTGAGCTTATGTGAATGGCCATGGGTGGCATTGAAATTTTGGGTTGTGATTGAGCATTAGGCAAAATTTGGACTCACAAAGGGGCCCTTTAAGGAGTTTGACTTTACCTCTCTCTACCAAAACGGACGCATGGATAAATTTTTGCAAATAAACTCCAAAGTTGGTGGAGGTTTGACAGTTAGAATGTCCTCTTCAAGCTCTATCTACTGATATATAGCACGCCATGAGATTCCTCATATTTTAGAAGATTCTTTTTTTGATTCACTTAGATTCCGATAGGTGAATAAAAAAAAGAATCTTCTAAAATATGAGGAATCTCATGGCGTGCTATATATCAGTAGATAGAGCTTGAAGAGGACATTCTAACTGTCAAACCTCCGCCAACTTTGGAGTTTATTTACAAAAATTAATCCATGCACCCGTTTTGGTAGAGAGAGGTAAAGTCAAACTCCTTAAAGAGCCCCTTTGTGAGTCCAAATTTTTCCTAATGCATAACATTTTAGTGCTTACTTTGAATAAAAAATGCTCTAATGCACTAACAATTGAGCTTTATTTTGGTGGCAAGGTTGGATTGCAGATACGGGATGTCATCATTGCAAAATATTGCAAAACTTGGCTATTTAGAGCATTCCAATTCTTTGGATTAAAAGTTGTATACATGCTAGCTCATAGCTTGGTCTAAAGTGAAAATGTTTTTATTTGAGCTAGTGTTTACCCAATTTTTTTTGAGAGTTTTCAAGTACAGGATTTGGCTACTGAGAGCCGTTTACTTTCATTCCATTAAAAGTTGAAGTAATCTCTAGCTCATAGATTGCTCTTAAATTGAAAATTTCATGTGAGCTAGTTGTTAGCCAACTTTTTGGAAAGCTTTAAAAATGTAAAATTTGGCTTTCAAGAGTCACTTCATTTCATCAAAGTTGTACTATTTCTAGTTCTTGGCATGAGAGATTGTAAAACTTGCAAAATGTGCTTATTTAGAAGCATTTTATCTCTCATTGTTGATATGTATGCATAAATTTTCTATCAAAGAGCATCATGTGCATAGCCAAAGGCACTTTTTTCCCTTTGGCAAATTCGGGTATACAAGACCATAGCTTTAGGTTTTCATTCATGTTTTTTATGTGCTTTTGGATTTCAATAAAGGGCTTTTGGAGCTTGTGTTTACACTTAGCTTCAATCAACTTGGATTGTAATAAAAAGATCAAGAGACTTCTCTACCAAGTGGATGCTTGCTCAAGGATTCACAAAGAGCATGAATAGGTGAAATTCTTCCATGATATTGCTCTTTTGTTCATCTCTCCATTCTCTATGCTTGGCTTAAGTAAATTTTTGCTTCTAAGCTATGATTCTTTCATGTTCAAAAACTAGGAATACTAAAGTTTCAACACTTTGCTTTGTGAATATTAACTCATCAAAAAATTAGGTTTTATATGTGCTAATCATAGGTAATTGGCCCTGACCTTAGGTTAATGTAGGCTCATTTCTCATTAGTCCTAGACTCTTAGTGATAGTCTTAATACTCCATTCATTTTTAACATGACCTAGGGCTATGATTAAACTTTAGTCCTTTAGTCCAATTTCCATAAATACTCTCATGTTGGAAGCAATAAAAAGTGCTAAAAAATGAAACAATGAAGCAACAAACTGTCAAGAAAAAGTAGCAAAAATGCTACTAGACACACGAAAAGAAAATTTCTATGCTATGTTGTGTCTATGTGAGGTCTAGCGCCTTATTGACACTTGGTAGGCGAGGAGAATCACCTTGGCTTACTTGGTCAAGGCTCTAAACCGATCCTTTGGCTGATAGGAGTTAGCCATTGCCTTCGTAGGCTAGTAGGCTTTTGGAACACCTTCTTGAGGGTTCAAGGAGCGGAGAGTCGTACCTAGACTTTCCTTGGGGTGGTAGCCTTGTATTGTGATTTAATTTTTTCAATGAATTTTAAAAAACAAACTTCCATGAGGTTCAAAAAGCTATGACAATGTGCTAATAGATGAGGAGCTTTTTTATAGCTCGTAGACATGATAAACTTGGATGCATTATTAATATTGGTCACATAGCTTTTAGGGTGGTAGATTTATGAACTTCCATTAGCCTAGGGTCTTAATTGATTTCTTGTGTTTCATGCATAAAACTGAAATTTCAAGTGGTTTAATCTTCACAATAGTTTAGGTGTCTTTTTTGCTTTATGCTGTGTAGTTTTTGACTATGACTCACCCATCTTTTAGAAGCAAAAAAATTCACTCTACATGAATGTTCATTGTACTTCATGTTTTATCCTTGTTGGCCTTTGATGCTCATTACTTGTTCTTATGATTTGTAGCTCAACATTCTTCCATGGACTTGATTTCTACCATGTCACCGTGTTTTGCTTCATCGGCACACGAGGACGAGCGCCAAATTAGAAAGGGGGGAATGTTAGCAACGACTAATACAAGCTTCACTGATTATGAATCAAGCGAGAGATATGCTATGGATGTGACTCACATTGTATAAGGTCTTGGGCTCATTGGGAGTTCCAAAGTTGTATATGCTAGCTAGAGGGCTCAAACCTTAACCCATAGTAAAAGGGATTGTGGTGAAAGACTTTATAAGGAAGCCTTTATGCAAGGAGGCTTCGTTCTTGAGTATTCACTGTTCAGGATCCATTTTTGAGAGCTCTCTCTCTCTTGAGTTTTCACTCTATGGATGGCCTAGCCTTGAGCTTAATGCCCATGCTTAAGAGGCTAGTGCTAATCCATTGTAATTAGAGAATCTTTCTTAATATAATCTCTACTTTTTTCATTAGTCTTCTTCTTCTATATTCCATTAAATTATAAAGTAGTTTCCCTTTCTCATTATTCTAGATTTGAGTGTGTGTGATGACTTCTTGCTTATTAACCACTCCTATCCTTCTATGAGCATTTGATTTGTGATATTTAACATCTCTAATTAGGCTGATAAGTTGGTTCTTAATCTTGTAATTAGTGTATGTGCCCTATTGTTTGCTTGTGTGTGGATTGGTTTTATGAAACTCTAGCACCATTCACCTTGTGTATGTAGCTTTTGATGAAGTGCCTTGATTTGACATGTGGTGATTGGATAGGCCAACACCAATGCAATTAGTGTGTGCTTATCAAGAGTGTGCTTAGAGATTCTAGTCTATGGTAAGTTGGACTTTGGTGTGTGATTAGAGTTAGTGATTAATGATTAATCTCTATTGCATTGGATGAGAATTCTCTTGAATCCTCTCATTTGATACATTCAATGCTCGTGCTTCCATGCCCTAGCCGGGTTGCCGATCCTAGGATTGATAATTTTGTTGGTATTGGGTTGATTAGGCTATGGTACAATTGTCCTCAAGAGAGGAGGAAAATCCGTCAAGCAAATAGGGATGCGTGACCTATGAGACCGAGTTACAATTGAACATATTCTTTTGTAATTGTAATGGATACCCATGGAATGTGGGGGTTGGCATTGACACACTAACAAGCAAAGATGATGTTATACTTCTTGTTGACATTTGGGAGCATGATACACAAAGGATTAACGGCTTGGAGGATTACAATGTATATTCATTAATGTGGTCAAAAAATCTCAAGCAACAATATGGCAAGGAGGGGTAGCATGTATGGATAAGAAAGGATTGGAAGATTTTGTATCAATTATGAAAGAGGACAAGTACAAACGTTATGTATGGCTAAAAATTATGACACCAAAAAGAACACTCATTTTTGTAGCCGGTTGCTACATTCCTCATCATGATCCCCCATTTTATGCTTGCATGGATAGAGATCAGCCATTTTTTGATTTAGAAGAGGACATTGCTTATTTCAAAGACGAAGGTAATGTTATTGTATTTGGGGATATGAATGCTCACACAAAAACTTTGCAACATGGTACTCAACAATTTGATATGCCATACATTTCACTTGTATGATCGTACTTCAATGGATGAGAAAGAGCCGGATCACTATGGAAAGTTACTTTTATACATGTGTAATTGCACGGGTACCTTTCTTATGGAGGAGCAACTAAGCATGATAATCTCAACTAAAGGGGAGAGAAATTATCACTATGTATGGATTTCAAATGGATACCAATGTACATTGAAACAGTTCAATAAAAGTTATGGATGAAAAAGCCTCAATATGACACACCATTGGAAACTAAATGGGAAGCTTTCAAGAAAGTTATTTGTTCTTGTGCCAAAGAATGCTTTGTCATAAAGCATTTCCATGGTATCAACAAAGATAGATCACGTAAAAGGTGGTTTGATAAAGAATGTCAAGATGCTCGAAAGTCCTTGATAAAGCTTGATGCAACTATGGACAAAGAAAACTATCAAAGTCATTAGCATACATACAAGGCATTGATTCAAAAGAAGAGAAGAATATGGGAAGTAAAGCAAAAAAAAATTCAAGTCTAAGAAAAGACACATGCATATGGAAGATTTTGGAGAAACTTGAGGGGCAAGCGGGTTGAGAAGTTTGATAACTTGAGTCTTGTGGATATGTACATTGTAGGCAATTACATGAGCAAGCAGATGTTGGAAAAATTCCATTTTATGGTTAACTCTCATGTATGCCCTTTTTTTTTACTATTGAGGATGTATGTGGTGGGCTTGAAAAGTTGGCGACTCGCAAAGAAAGAGATCTTCAAGGTATCAAGCTGAAGATGATCAAATGGACGGGAGATTTTATCCATGAGTGGATGTGTGATATGTTCACCCTTGCACTTCAACATGGTATGCCTTATGATTGGAGTACTAATTAGGTTAAGCCTTTGCGTAAAGGTGGGGATGTAAAGAATGTAAACAACTACTGGACCATAATGATTGGGTCTCTTATAGAAAAGTTGTTTCAGTGCATAATGGAGATGAAATTGAGTGATTGGACTGAAGATAATGACAAGCATGAAAAAAGACAAGCGGGTTTTTGTCGATGCCATAGTACCATTGATCATCTTGTCACTCTTCATGTTCTCATGGAGGAAAATCGGTTGAAAGTCAAGCAATTATATTGTTGCTTTGTGGACTTTAAGAAAGCCTTTGATATGATTCCATGTAACAATTTGTGGAGAAGGATCAAAGAACTCCAAGTGCCAAGTGAGTTTATGCTTGCAGTTTCTCAAATCTATGAGAAGGTGATTTTTCAATTGCGCATGGGAAGAGAAATTTCAAAAAAAATTCTAAGCACTATTGGGATTAAACAAGGATGTCCATTGTCACCAACTCTCTTTGGTCTATGCATCGATCAATTGGAACAAATGGTACTTGACTTTAAGGCATTGAAGAGGTCACTATTTGCAATGCGGTAATCATGCTTTTGTTGTATGTGGATGATGTAGTGCTTCTAGCACACACTTTAGAAGATGCACAAAAGCTTATGGTTGTCCTCGAGAAATTTTGTTTGCATAGTGGGCTGATTGTGAATGAATCCAAAACAAAAGTTATGCTTGTGAAAACCAAACATCAGGAGAAGCCATGCATTGTGTACAACAATGAGACACTTGAAGTTGTTGAGAGCTTTAAGTACCTTGGCCTTGAGATTTTGTCTAATCACAAGTGGCACAAATGTGCTATGCGTCGTTTGGAAGTGGGAAAGGGAGCATATTATGCATTTGAGAACATGTGTAATGCGGGAAACATCAAGTTTTGGGTTCTCAAGAAGTATCTTTTTGATGCATTGGTGACACCGTTTCTCCTTTAAGGAGTTGAAGTGTGGGGTGGGTGTAATGGAATTGGCCTATTAACTTGAGAGTAGCGAAAATTAATCAGAATACTTTTAAGAAATTACTTTGTGAGCATAGCGGGTGAACATAGTTGAGTATAACAACATAAACATAGCAATTAGTTAACTTGGCATGAACAATACTTTTTCAAGAGAGAGAATCTAGAGAGAATGACAACAGTTGAGGACCCAATTTATGTGGAGATGGTCCCCCCTCCAATAGGCATTTGTATTATGATTTTTCCCATTAAGAGAGACTTGTTACAATGATACAATCTTTGTGTTACTTGTGACCTAGGTGATGCAATGAAGATGGAAAGCTTCATGCATCACAAGCATAACATAAACTTCGAAGAAAACTTTAATTATGGAAAGCCTCAGTCCCAAGACCTCAAACACCTTCAAAGGTGGAGAGAGCTAGTATGGAATGAGGGTAGGGAAGAGGAAGAAGAAACATTTCATAGGAGAAAGAATTAGTTCCTCACCTATAATAGCTGTTCTTGCTAGCATACATAACAGCAAAGTAATGAAGATGGAGAAGATTAAGCATTGAAGCATGGCTCTTGGTTGGATTTGCACTCCATATCCAAGAGTGTTGGTGTAGGCTCTCAACCTCTACTTGCTTGGAGAAGGAGAGGGATCTCTTGCACTTTTCACAATGCATAATGAGAGTGTTTGTGAGTGTGTGTGGGAGAGTATACCCCCTAAGCAACCCCCTAGCTTTCTTTGGTCGACCCCTACTTGTAGCTCATGCGTGAAGCTCATTGGACCCCTCCAGGCCTAGCCAATCACAAGCAGGAGGCATTACAAGCAACAAGGGTAGCCTTGTGACAAGTTTCCCCCTTTCCCCTTTGAGAGAGAGGAGTTGATAAATGCAAAGACAATTAATTAAATCTCCAAAAGATCATTGGATCTCTTGGGTGGCCAACCAATAGGCGCTTTAGGCACACCATGAGGGCAACATGAGGAGAAACTTGACAAGTGTACCTTATGCTTTCTTTGTACCAAGTATTCCTTGTGTGAGTGTGTGGGTGTTCTCTCGCATCCCCCCTCATGTAGGGATCACCCCCTCCTTGTAGGGATTGGATGCTTGAATTTTGACACCTCAAGCCCCTCAAGCTTAAGCCCAGTTCCCGCTACAAGCTTGGCCCTTAAGCACTTTAAGCTTGGGCTGGGTTCTCACCTCAAGTACATCCCTAGCATCTCAAGCACCTCAAGTATCTCAATCATCAAGCACCTCAAGCATCTCGAGAACCTTAGTCATCAAGCACCTCAAGCACCTTAAGCTTGGGCCGGGTTCCCACCTCAAGCTCAGCCCTAGCTTACCTAAGGTCAAAGGACTTTTACACTAACTATTGGAGGTATTCAATGAAGATAACCCTAAGGTCTTATGCTCCATTGGTTAGCCTTGCTCTTTGATAGACCATCTCTCATTTGGGACTCTTTACCATTGGCCTCATGTTGAGATAGATCTATAAGCACATGTCTATATCTTAACCCTTGTTCCCGTTTAGGACGTCGTCATCACAAACATGATTCTAAGCATGCATACTATTTAAATTTGTGCACAATTAAAAAGGATAACTAGTCTTATGAGACTAAACATGGGTCATTTAAAAGAAATTTGTACATTCTCCTACTCTAATGTATCATTGTAAGCATTGACAAGGTTCATACTATCCTTTAGCTATATTCATTGCATCCATCTAGCATCTTCAAAAGGATAATTTTTGAACTTAATAAGATACCGTCAGGGATAATATTACCATGTCATAGTATCTTGTCTTCATGCCGAAGGATAGCTTCGGGTTGTAGCACCTCTTCTTGGTCTTCAACTTCAGGAGGGTCTTTGATAATTGGTTCACTTGGTGGCTCTCCTTTGCAGGGCTTAAGTAGGCTCATATGAAAGGCATTGTGTATGAACCAATGGTTGGACAAATTTAGTTGGTAAGCCATCTCATTGATGGGCTTCAAGATTTAAAAAGGACCATAGTATCTTTTTGCGAGCTTAGCATAATACTTCTGATGGCCCGTAGGATTTTTGCCCGTGGTTTACCTTAATCGAGCCTTAGGAAACTTAAGGAAGACCCAATCATTTTCTTTGAATGTTAAGACCCTTCTATGCTTGCCAACATCAGCTTTTTGCCTTTGTTGAGATATGGATATAGCCTCCTTAGTCTTTTGAAAAGATTCTTGTAGGTCACGGCTATACTCATCAGCAACGAAGATCTTCCCATGTGCTTTGAGTAGCAAGGGACTTTTAGGCCTTCCCTCAATGATCTCAAAAGGTGCTTTTTCCGTAGAAGTATGTACAATATTATTGTAGGCATACTCTACAAGAGGTAAGTAATTTTCCCATTGTGAGCGTTAATGTACTTCGGTAACATAAGTCTTGAGTAGATCAAGTATCGTAAGATTGACAATCTCACTTTGGACATCCGTTTGTGGATGATAGGCCGAAGAGAAATTCAATATTGTTCCTAGATTTTCAAAGAGATCTTTCCAAAAATTACTGGTCATTCTAGGATCTCTATCTGATACGATGGATGTTGGTAATCCATGGTATTTAAAAATCTATGATATGAAGAGAGTATCCATTTGGTGTGCCTTAATAGTCTTTTTGACAGGAATAAAGTGTGCTTGCTTGCTAAGCCTGTCGACTATTGTCCATATTCCCGTATTCCCATGGATACACTTGGGCAATCCAAAATCCATGGATATACTCTCCCATGGTGAATTTGGGAAAGAGAATGGCTGGAGTAATCCAGATTGCTTCCTTCATCATATTTGGTCTTTTGGCATACTACACATTTTGAAACATACTCTTGTATGTCCACTTTCATGGTAGGCCAATATCAATATGTCTCTACTCCTCGAAGAGTAGGTTAAATACCTCTATGCCCCGCATAGGGAGGAGCATGGGATTCATACATAACTTTCTCATGAAGGGAATGTGTAATACATAGCCTATTGCCGTGGAGAAGATAATCATCCTGCAAGTTGAATGGTTCCTCTTTCTTCCCCAAAGCAAGGGTTGACATTATGTCTCTAAAGTCAGGGTGAGTAGCATACTCATCTATCATAGAGGATAGATCATTGTGAGTAGCAATAGACACCACATAAACTTTTGGTCATCGTGAAAGTGCATCAGCCACTTGATTGTGCTTACCAGCAATGTGAGCAATATGGAAATGAAATTGCGAAAGAAAATTATCCCACCTCATTTGTTTGTCGGAAATCTTGGTTTGCATCATGAAATACTTGAGACTTTGATGGTCGATTTGTAGGATAAATGGAGTCCCCAATAGGTAGTGCTTCCATGTGTCTAGGGCATGTAGAACAACTAAAATCTCTATCCCATAAAAGCCCAAGACTCGCTCATCCGTATTGAGCCTTCGGCTCTCCTATGCTATGGCATGCCCGTCTTGAAGCAAAACAGCTCCAAGGCAATCACCACAAGCAACAAGCAGCACATTGGAACTCAAATGGCTTTGAGAGATCCAGAAGCATGAGGACTGATTGGTAGGTAAGCTTCTCCTTGAGCTTATCAAAAGCATTCTGCTCCTTAGTAGTTCATACATACTTAACGTTCTTCTTAGTTCAGTCATGTAGTGGTCCTGCTATTTGAGAAAGAGAATTTTGCTATGAAGCGTCTAAAGTATGCGCACATATCAATAAAGCTTCTTAGCTCATGTAGATTCCTTGGATTAGGCCATGCTTTTATTACCTCTAGCTTTGATGGATCCATACGGATACCATCTTGAGAGATAATATGACCTAGGTATTGAATCTCTTGAAGGAAAAATTTGCTTTTCATTTGGTTGAGAAAAAGTTTGTTCTCCCTCAATGCTTGAAAAATCACTTGGGGATGTTTCTTGTGTTCCTCCAAAGACTTGGAGTAGATGATGATATCATCAAAGAACACTCCAGTGAATTTGTGGTAAGGTCTAAAATTTTCACCATTAGACGATTGAACATAGTTGGTGCATTAGTCAAACAAAAAGGCATGACTAGATAATCATAAAGACCAAACATTGTGTGAAACGCGGTCTTTAGAATATCTTCATCCACTATCCACTATCCTTATTTGATGATATCCACTTTTAAGGTGAATACTATTGAATTAGGTAGAGCCTTGTATCTTATAAAAAAGATCTTCTACTCGAGGCATGGGAGATCTATTTTCGATAGTGATATGGTTTAGTGCTCGATAGTCCACACACATACGGTATGTACCATCTTTCTTTTGCACTAAAAGGACTGGAGAACAAAAGGGAGAGGAGCTAGGCCTCACCATCCCTTTGTCTACCAATTCTTGTACTTGCCTCATGATATCCTCTTGTTGAGCTTGTGAGACTCGATAAGGAGGCTTGTTAGGTGGTGAGCTTCTGGAAGGAGCTCAATGCGATGGTCATCATCCCCTCGTTTTGGAGTTAAGTCCATAGGGATATAATTGATGAACACATCTTGGAATCCTTTTAGAAAATTAGACAAGTCTAACTCTTCTTGATTCTTACCATTTACATTTGATGAAACATTAGCATCTTTAAGAGACTCTTTAATCATGTACGCAAAAACTGAACTCTTCATTGATTTATCAAAAGCAGGAGGATTTACAAGTGGAATAGTGCAACCACGCTCACTAGCATCTATATACATGTTCTTTCCCCTGTAGGTGAAGTAGATTCTCCTTTCAGGGAACTTCATATTGGCAGCCATGCAATCAAACCATGGCGCCCCTAGGATAGCATCCTCATGTTGGAGAGGAGAGATGAAAAAGTCTTCTTTGTCGACAAAGATTTGGACATGAAGCCTCAACTTCCCATTCAAGGGAGTAACAGAGGCTTGCTGTCCCTTGAAATTTGTGTCATCCATTACCATATCTCCCATCTCAAAATCTTGAATGCCCAACTTGGTGGCTAGCTCCATTGATATGAAGTTGTGAGTAGAGCCAGGGTCAAACAAGATGAAGGCATTATTCTCTCTTACCTTTCCCCAAGCATAGGAAAGTGATGATCCTTTGCAATGACATCCTCTTTTGGAGCTTTGATGGTGGAAGTCCTAGGAGTTTCACTGCGAGCATTATTTTTGGGGCAAGAACGATAGCCATGTCCTTGCTCCCCACACTTGAAACACTTATGGTCCTTGCGAAAAGCTTCAAGCTCTTCAGGAGAGAGTTTTTTTTTACCTTTATAAACTCCCTTCTCCTTGGACCGATTGTTATTGTTGTTGTTGGAAGTGCCTTGGGAAGAATTTTGAGCATTTTCCCCTTTGCATCATTTTTGTGTTTGTTTTCCATGGGCTTGACATTCCGTATAGTCCCTTGATGGAAAGTGATGCGTGAAGAAACCATGGTGTGATGGATTACTTCCCTAATAGAATCAGGACATTGATAGTTGATGTAATCGGCCATCTCTTTAGGTAATCGCGCACAGAATTGCTGCCTTTGCTTGGCAAAGTCTATCTTTTGAAAGACAATAGCCTTGAGATGTAAATCCCTAAACTTGTCTACATACTTGTGGATAGACTCATGAGAGAGAATCTTCAATCTGCACCATTTGGTAAGCACTTTGTCCTTTGCATCGCTTGCAAGGAATTGCTTCATGATGGAAACTCGTAGAGTTTTCCATGTCTTTGGGGATTTTCCATTGCCACGAAGGCTAGCCCACTATTGATGAGATGATTTTTGAAAGTGCATAGCTACATGGTGTAGCTTGGAGGACTCCATGAAGCCCTTGTCTCCAAGGCCGCATCAAATTGCTGGCTGAAGGCCAACACTTTGTCAATAGCACCAAAGGTGCCATCATAGGTGAGAAAAGAGATACTCTTTCCTCCCTCCTTGAACTTATTTAGCTTTTGGGACCTTTGCCATGCAGGGTATGATTTGTAATGTCTTCCCCTCCTGTATTCTCTAGGAGAATAGCCATAGCTTTCATCAGAAGAGGAGGAAGGTGAAGAAGAAGGAGAAGAGGGTGACCTCTTCCTAGCCATTTTCTTCCTTTGTTTCCTCTCTTCTCTTTTGGAATGACAAGGAGAGGGACTGTGTGTTGATATTTTTCTCTTGGGAGGAGTGGGCGATCGTTTAGACCACCGCCTTTGTGGAGACACATCTTTTGAGGAACTTAAAGTTTCATTTCTTGCTTGCTCTTTAGATTCCTACTCTAGAATGGGAGAGAGTCTTATTTTGGGGGTGTCTTCAAGAGGCCTCCTAAGCTCTCTCTCCTCTTGGAGAGGAAGAGAAATTCCATAAGCACGAATTTGTTGAGTAACTTCGGCTTGCAAAGCAGGGTTGCCCATAGCTTGTTGCAACCTAGTAACGAGATAATTCATGAACATGGGGGCATCATCATTAGCACCTTCGTGTGCAAAATCAAAACTATCAATGCTCATTCTACTCTCTTGATTATTGTCAGCCATGTTAACAAAATTTATGTATGTACTTAATGTATGCTTTGGAAATTCAAAACCTTAGTTGCCACTCCTCTTAGCCTTTGAGAATTGGCTCTTAAGTATCTACACCCATGGCTCAAAGTGGTTAATTATAGAGAGTAGTGGAGTAAGTCTAACATAGCAGAGTTGTTGAGGGCTAGCTCCTTTCGGACTTTTTATGGCTCAATAATGGTAAAGCCATAGGCAAGTCTAAAAAGACTCCATTATTAAGTCCAAAGCTCCCGAGGTGTGCACCATATCCCAGATAGTGGGCTCAACAAAACCGATAATAGATCCCAGTTCCACTTACCCTAATATAATTAACAACATCAACCATTTATAGGCTACTTAAGGACCTCTCTTCTTAAGCAAGAAAAGAGAAACCAAATGCTCTGATACCAATGTAATGGAATTGGCCTATTAACTTGAGAGTAGCGGAAATTAATGAGAATACTTTTAAGAAATTACTTTGTGAGCATAGTGGGTGAACATAGTTAAAGATAACAACATAAACATAGCAATTAGTTAACGTGGCATGAACAATACTTTCCAAGAGAGAGAATTTAGAGAACATGACAACAGTTGAGGACTGGATTTGTGTGGAGCCGGTCCCCCCTTAAGAGAGACTTGTTACAATACAATATTTGTGTTCCTAGTGACCTACATGATGCAATGAAGATGGAAAGCTTCATGCATCACATGCATAACATATACTTTGAAGAAAGATTTAACTATCCCAAGCCTCAATCTCAAGACCTCAAACACCTTCGAAGGTGGGGAGAGCTAGCAGGGAATGAGGGTAGGGAAGAGGAAGAAGAAACATTTCATAGGAGAAATAATTCTTTCCTCACTTATCATAACTCTTCTTGCTAGCATACATAATAGCATATTAATGAAGATGGAGAAGATGGCAAGCTTAAGCATTGAAGCATGGCTCTTTGTTGGATTTGCACTCCATAGATAAGAGTGTTGGTGTAGGCTCTCAACCTCTACTTGCTTGGAGAAGGAGAGGGATATCTTGCACTTTTGCATAGTGCTTGCATAATGAGAGTGTGTGTGGTTGTGTGTGGGAGAGTATACCCCCTAAGCAACCCCCTAGCTTGCTTTGGTAGAACTCCTCTTGTAATGCTTGAAGCTCATTGGACCCCTCCAGGCCTAGCCAATCAGAAGCAAGAGGCATTACAAGCAACAAGGGTAGCCTTGGGACAAGTGTCCCCCTTGGGAAAAGACAATTAATTAAATCTCCAAAATTATCATTGGACCCCTTGGGTGGCCAACCAATAGGCTTGAGGCACACCATGAGGGCAACATGAGGAGGAACTTGACAAGTGTCCCTTATGCTTTCTTTGTACCAAGTATGCCTTGTGTGAGTGTGTGGGTGTTCTCTCTCATCCCCCCTCATGTAGGCTCACCCCCTCCTTGTAGGTATTGGATCTTTGAATTTTGACACCTCAAGCCCCTCAAGCTTAGGCCCAGTTCCCACTACAATCTTGGCCCTTAAGAACTTTAAGCTTGGGTTGGGTTCTCACCTCAAGTACAACCCTAGCATCGCAAGCATGTCAAGCACCTCAAGCATCTCAAGCATCTCAATAACCTCAGTCATCAAGCACCTCAAGCACCTTAAGCTTGGGCTGGGTTCCCACCTCAAGCTCAGCCCTAGCTTACCTAAGGTTAGAGGAATTTTACACTAACTATTGGAGATCTTCAATGAAGTAACCCTAAGGTCTTATGCTCCATTGGTTAGCCTTGCTCTTTGATAGACCATCTCTCATTTGGCCCCCTTTACCATTGGCCCCGTTTTGAGATAGATCTATAAGCACATGTCTATATCTTAACCTTTGTTCTCGTTTATTCTCCCCCCATTAAATAATCACTTTAATATGAGAAAACCATTTGGGTTGGTTAGATATTAGATTTTATGATAGTGGGAGCATCTCAAAGTCTACTTGGAAAGAGTTTGAGAATGTCCCAAAATGTTTTCTTACAAACTTTCTCCAAGAAAAGACACAAACACCATATATGCTCCTACTTCTTTACTCGGGATCTCTTCCAATTGAAGTTATGGGCATGGAAAGGGTTGTGGAGTACATGATAAAGATGCGTCAAAACCCCTCACATTGAATTCCTACAATTGCATGGGAAGCAAGAAAAAAAGATCAAAGGACGCATAAAAGCAAGATCTTGAGCACGGGATGGATGTAAGACATAAAGAAGTGGTTTGGGATATGGGACGCATTACACTTGCTACATGATGCTTCAATTGACTCCCAAGTTTTCTACAACGCCAATGTATTTTGGCTTGGGAGAAATTCGGTGGGTCACGCTTCATACATTGCACCACCCATATTGCCCCCAACTATAAAACCATGTTGTTTACTAAAAGAGGAAACCATACTCACACTTACATGCTTGAGCCTATCGCCTTGTCGATGATGCGCACTATCGCAGCCATTTGGCTTAGCTCCCATTTCCTTCGATACGAGACAGGGAGTTTGGGCAATGGAGCACAGTCAAGTCGACTGTGCACATTATGCTCACTGCAAGCTCAAGAGTCTGAGTACCACAAACTTCTAGAGTGCTCAGATTTTGGTCACATCCGAACTTTCTTCTCTCACATTTTCATCCATGACTAAGACCTACACACTTTCCTCTCCCAACCACAGTGTGGGCTCTCCATTGCGACTCTCATTGACACTGTTTTGGAGCATTAGGAGTCACTCATCAGCCATAGACATACTACATTACATGTAACTTTGGTCCCATAGGTCATGTTTGACCTCCAAGGACGATAATAAAATCCATCTCTCTCTCTCTCTCTCTCTCTCTCTCTCTCTCCCCCCCCCCCCCCCTTTCTCACCCCCTTTGTCTATCCATCCCTCTTTCTCTCTGCCCCCTAAAAAAGACACACACGCACACACATCTCTCTCTACATTTTCTCCGAAACACACACACTCATCTAGTTGACAATCCCTTGACTAACCCTTGGCTGACTTCTTCCCTCTTTGGTAATCTCACTCTCGCTATCTCCCATGTTGGGATGGAGTCCCTACACTAACTTGGTAATAAGAGATTCTCCCGTGCTGAGATGGAGTTCCTACACTAACTTGGTAATAAGAGATTCTCTCGTGCTAAGATGGAGTTCCTACACTAACTTGGTATGAACTGACCCTCCTTTGATGAAGGGATAGTGATGCTATCTGAGGACAGATTGCCTCACAATTTGGGATTTGAATGCGGAGTATTATCTTCTTTTCAGCCCTTTTCCCATTAATCTTCATTAGTAGTGCTCCCCTTGTGACTCCTCCCTACTCGAGCAGTACAAGATGGATAGTTAAAGCCTCTACACTAAAATTAACTCTTACATATCCTGGGCTTTTGAAAAACCGTGCTGACATGTGCCCCTATCAAACCTATGGCTCATTCATGTGCTACCTAACTGGAGTCAATTAGTAGATACTTTATATCCTACTTTGTTCATACACCTAATACATATATTCTCTCTCTCTCTCTCTCTCTCTCTCTCTCTCTCTCTCTCTCTCTCTCTCTCTCTCTTTGATTTGTGCATAGTTCTGATACTTGGTATTCAGCACGACCGGAGATGATTTCTCCCTCTCTAGCTATTGCTTGGGGCCACCTTTGCTTGATATTCCTCCTAATGTCACCCCTCGATGGGCGGAGCTATCTGACTCACCACACTCTCCTACACCGCGTGGGAATCGCTTCAATACAAATCGCTGGGTGAACAAGTATGCCGCACTTCAAAAAGCACCATCTGCAAGCACGATTGTGCCCTTGGTATGTTGTACATCCTGACCTTGATGAGGATCAATAATCTGGTGCGTCCTCATGATACAGTACAATTACACAAGCATAGGAGTTCACCTACTGATAGGTTTTTTACTGCATTCTTTACTCAATGAAGTACTATTACTCATCTTGTTCTTTCTTTGTCTCTCTCTCTCTCTCTCTCTCTCTCTCTCTCTCTCACTCACTCACACACACACAAACACACACACAAAAACACACACACACACACACACACACACACACACACACACACACACACACACACACACACACACACACACACACACACACACACACACACAAGTACACACACACAAACAGACACACACACACACACACACACACACACACACACACACACACACACACACACACACACACACACACACACACACACACACACACACACACACACACACACACACACACACACACACACAAGTATACACATACAATGAACCCTGTTGGGGATTTGGTGGAGATTGTTCATTAATACAAAATTGACAGGTTTCTCTTGACACTCGTAACTTATTGGAAGCAGAACAACACTGCTTTCTTGCTCATGGGGGCTAGGTCCGAACGCTACTCGGATACTCAACTATTTGACAAGATACATTGTACAACTCGCTATCATGCGTATTCGACACACCATGTAGAAGAATACATATCAGGTAGGTGTTTTTCACCTACTTAGAAATGCTATATTAAATTTTCACTGGGATCACTTGTTAATTAGTGATTAAGGTGGCATAAAGGGAACTTAAATATAGTGTATTTCTTATTAAAAAAATTATTGAGTTTGTTACTTATTTGAAAAGTCCTTCTGGAATATTGAGGTTGGTGAGACCTAGTCAAACTGTTTCTCAAATGTTCCGGACATTATACTATGTGTTGCAGATAACCTATGACATGTGCGTAGAGTACATCTGGCATATGGTTTTTTAAGTGTATTTGATAGGTTTGTAAACATTGAGAAAACTATTTGGAAATAACTTGATGAATAAGAGTAATATTTTGGGGTGAATAATCTGACAATGTTACTTTCTGGTCTTGGTTATAATAAATGGTACTTGGAACGGTTTATCTTGACATATAAGAAGAGATTGATACATGGAATACTTGTTAATTGTGTTGTTGAAGCCTCAAAACTTCTATGAAGGGTCTCTTTATGAGATGGCATATACTAGTTTTTTGAAAAATTGCCAGGTATACGACCAAGACTTTGGCCAAATTGGGTTAGATTGCTTTATTAGCCTTGTTTTCATTGGATTGTGCGGCTAATGGTTCTATTTCTCATTAAGCATTAGCATAACAAACATAATGGTCTGCTGAAATTGGTTGAACACGAACATTTGGATTTCATTGAATATGCAATCTCTAAAGAGGATTTTTGGTCTATAATCATACAATAAAATGTTTGGCATTTAAAGTGGAAGTTACACTTAGCTCAAAGTATTAGCTCGAAGCTGGTGAATTATGAGGTTTTTTTTGGCATGTTATGAGACAAAGGAATAACATCTATGGTTTTGAATGCCTTAAACCTCCCATAGAGGGTCTCCTTGGAGATGGCGATTGCTGAAATTTTTGAAAATTCGCTAAGGATACAAACAAGATGCTATCCGATTTTTGATAGAATTGCTTATATTGTAAATAACTTGTAAGACAAATGCTAAAAGTAAGCTTCTTGAAACTTTGAGACTGACAGGGACTAGAGATAGATTCGGGGGTTACGTAATTCATAAAGTTTCATAGAGCTCAAATTGTTTTCGTAACCATGAATATAAAATATCAATTGTTGCTATGGGATGCATATTATCTACTTGATTGTCTTCTCTTGGATAGAAAACTCACAGGATATCCCACATGTGGTAGGTGGGAAACACACTTTTAAAAGATAAACCCCTTGTTTTTGGCATATGAACACATAGATAGGTACCTATGGAGAGTTTGGTCAATTTTTGTATCATGTATGGTAGTAGATACTAGCACTATTTTGAGTACATACTCAGTGAATATTGGGATACACCCGACTCTACACTCAGAGGTTATATTACTTAGATTCTCAACTTAACAGTCAATCCTAAGGGTAAGCTGTAAACTAGGTTTACAAGGGTGACATGGATGACAATTGGATCCAGTGTTGACACTTGCAAAATGCACAAACATAGCCAATTCTAACTAGGTGGTTTTGCATGGATGTAGGTACAGTTGGAGCCTTCTCCCCATGAAGATGTGGTGGAAGCTCATCCCAAAGGGTGAGATACAACATTAAGATATCAATTTGTAATGATCAAAGATCAAATATTTGATCTACATGACTGTATTATTCATTAGATACAGAATGCTGTATTGGTGTGTATGAAATGTTAATTGACTTTTATGACATCTTGTTTTAAAATATTGTTATTTAATATATTATTTATTACAATTGTCTAAGTATGGTTCAATTATGAGGGGATTTTCATACTTAAACACACACTCCTTTTTCCTACTAGTCTTTGGTCGGACTAGTGCCATACTTAACAATTTAGATAATATATCAAATAATAATGTAGCTACTCCAATTTATCTTGACTTCAATCAAACGGGTTTTGTCAGGATATGGGTATTTATACCCTAAGAATTGGATTGCATGCTCTCTAGTATAATTATTTCCTAAGAATTGGAGCACTTAATGTCTATTGAAATTTGTCCTACAATTGTCATTCCATTTTATCCGGACTTGAATCAAATGATTTTTGTCAGGATATGGGTTTTACAACCCTAATAATGGGGTTACAATTTGGGTTACATTTCCTGGTAAAATTTTAAATAAGAACCCTAAAAAATATTGGGGTATTTTTCTTTTATACAAGTAGATGAAATTGACTAGACTATGATGATGTACATAAGATATTCTATCTCTATGCAAAGGATTGTGCCTGCAACTATTTCTTATCTTGCAAGAATGAGGTTATTATACAGACCAACATGGTGAAATATGCTTTTCGACTTGATATATCGACTGGAAGCATGAGAATCTAGGTGCGTCTATTTCATATTACCATATTCTCCTCATTTGAGGACCCCTTTATCGGACAACTTGCATATCAACCTTATCTCAACACATAACATATCAGTTGCAAAGGAATTGGACCCTTTTTGAGCAAGATAGCACAACCTTGTTACTTTTAACCATATATTATTGCGATTGGTGGGGGATAGGTCCACTTAGTGGGATGGATCAGGGCTCTTTAGCTCTTTAGCTCCTAAATTGGTCAGGTTAATACAAGTTACATTATTACTAACTGGATCCACCCAATCCAAAGGGATGGGTTGGGGCTCTCAGCTCCTAAATTGGTCAAGCACCTTTATGATTACATAATCCATATACTGTAATCAATGTCCACCCATGCGTAGTTGTTGAATTTCGAGTGGTCTTTATCTTGCAGGATTGGAGTATTGTATAGTAACCACCATGACAACATAGTTCACAAATTAGGGATGACACATTAATCAAAATCATGAGATGTCAGGTATGTGGTTCATAGTACATACTCTCCTCCCTAGAGGACCCCTTTATCATACAACAATTGGGTATTCTTACATCTAAACCCTGTTCAACACATTACAGATGGGTATTCTTGCATTTACCCTTTTTAACACAGTACAGGTGATTGAGATATAAACAGTGAATGTTTTTTAGGAAGTGGTGGACCATCCTCCACCAAGTGGATCTCTCCTCTGGGATGGGGGGGGGGGCACACATGACTTTGGAGGAAGTTTGAGCATTATTCCTCCCTCTAGGATCATTTTGATCATTCACACACACACACACACACACACACACACACACACACACACACACACACACACACACACACACACACACACACACACACACACATGCACACACGTGTTGAGATGTCGAGCTCTACACCTTGAGCTGGCATCCACTACGGGTCTTGGCCGCTTACGGCATTTACTCATTGGCGCGTTAGGTGACCGACACAGAGGATCTCTGCCAGTGATTCTACAACTGGACTACACTTATAGTGCCAGCCTAGTACGCTTCTAGCGTGTTCACACTTAGTGACCGCATGTACATATGTGCTACTTTTCAGCTTTAGCACTTAGTTTTGTACTCTCTTTTCTGTGAAGAAGAAGAAGAAGCTTTCCATCTCTGTGTGCTTTGTGCTTGTCTTGTGTAGCTCTCTTGCATCCTCATTCTTTACATGGTATCAGAGCCTGGTGCAGGCAAGAGAGGCTAAGAGAGCAAGAGCATCACAATCCCTTCGTTCGCAATCCACGACAAATGCCAAGTTTAGGGGTTGTTCGCACAAGTTTCTAAACAGGTCTTCAAAGTGCAGTATACAGAGATTTACTGTACAAGTACAGTGGTTGTATGTACGCTTGATTGTGGACACTCGTTGAGTGTAGAAAGCGTTACAGGTACCATGATAGCAGGTTCAACAAATTTGCAGGTTTTTGCAGATTGCAGCTATTTTGTCTTAGTGCTTCAAGATGTCTGACGGTTTCAGCCAGATTGTTACTGAGAAGCTTGAGAAAAATAACTACCCTGCATGGAAGTTCAGAATAACAAATTTCCTAAAAGGAAAAGGTTATTGGGACTATGTAGAAGGAGACAATGAAAAGGAATCAGAGATTCCCGAGGCAAATGCTACAACAGAACAAAGGAAAGCTTTGAGGGACTGGCAACAAGGCCAGAGCAAAGTGATGTAGTGGCTTTCTATGAGCATCACAGATGGCATGATGGGCTATCTACAGGATGCTGAAACCCCCGCCATTGCATGGAGAAACTTAGGCAGAGTGTTCGAGGTGAACACCAAGGCCAGGAAGCTTCAACTAAAGTCGGAGCTAAATCAGGTTAAGAGGAACAACCTCTCAATCAATGATTATTCCTTGAAGATCAAGAGTATCATTGAGGCTCTTGGATCTATTAAAGTCGCAGTGGAAGACAATGACATTGTCCGTGCATGCTTGGATGGTCTAGGAGATGAGTATGTACATTTTAGGTCTTCCATGAATACAAGAGATGACATCCCCGTGTTCCAAGATTTGATTTCTATGCTTATTCTTGAGGAGAAGAACCTTGACACATCTTCTTCTCATGGCAGAAATAATTCTGAACAGGTCTTCTATTCTAACTCCAATAGAGGTAGAGGTAGAGGTCGTGGTCGAGGCCCAAGGGGTTGCAAGGGTCAATTTCTGGAAGGTCAATCAAATCAAAACAATACAGGTGGCAGGGGAAACCGGTCTCAAGGCAGGGAGAGTCAAAGAGGTCGTGGTGCAGGATCAAGCAGGCAGCAACGTACTCCAGATAGCAGAGAATGTTGGACTTGTGGTGAAAGAGGTCACATGTCACGTGACTGCCCAAAGGGAAAAGCAAGTGGAAAGAGAGAACAGGGCAACTATGCATCTACTAGCAGAGATGCAGATGACAGCAAAAACGAGCGCATGTTTGTTATGTAGCATGTAATGAATACAATGACTGCAGAGAATTCCACCCAAGATGATGTTTGGTATGTGGATTCAGGTGCCTCTAATCACATGACGTCTCATGGAGAGTGGTTTAGAGATATGCGCAAACCAGATGTGTCAGGCTATGTGCAGACAGGAGATGACACAGCTCACCCCATTGCTCATGTAGGGGACATACCTCTAAATACGAAGAGTGGGAAATCAAAGTACTTAGCAGATGTACTTCATGTCCCAAACATTACAAAGAATCTTGTTTCTGTTGGACAAATGGTTGAGCAGGGTTTGCAGGTTCGCTTCAATCCAAATGGCTGTTATGTAGAAGATTTCTAGAATGGCTGTAAGCTGATCACAGAGGGCAAATGTGTGGGCAGAATGTTTACGCTGAATGTTTACGCTGAATGTAGACATGCCTAAGGTAAAAGCTGCATTATTTGCACAGGGCACAGGTGTTGTGGCTAATGTTGACATTTGGCACAAACGCATTGGCCATGTCAATGAGCAGAGATTGCGCAGCATGCAATCAAAACAGATTGTAAAAGGTTTGCCCAAATTCAAGGTGGATGGTATGCATAAAGTGTGTGCAGCATGCCAGTTTGGAAAACAGTCAAAGGGCTCATTTGGCACAAACGCATTGGCCATGTCAATGAGCAGAGATTGCGCAGCATGCAATCAAAACAGATTGTAAAAGGTTTGCCCAAATTCAAGGTGGACGGTATGCATAAAGTGTGTGCAGCATGCCAGTTTGCAAGTATACATGGTTGCAGGTATTATGTCTCTTTCATTGATGACCATACAAGGAAAGTATGGGTCTACTTCATGCGTAACAAAAGTAAAGTGTTTGGTCACTTTCAAGACTTCAAAGTCATGATTGAGAAGGAGACAGATATGCAAATCAAGACATTGAGGTCAGATGGAGGGGGAGAGTACTTCTCCAATGATTTTTCAGATTTTTTGCGAATGCATGTAATACGCAGGCAGTTTACATGCAGATATACTCCACAACAGAATGGGGTCGCAAAAAGGAAAAACAGGCACATTGCAGAGGTTGCACGTGCATTGATGAATGAGAAGAACATGCCTCATAATTTCTGGGCTGAAGCCGTAAATACAGCTGTGTACATTATGAACAGGACACCTACAGCTGCGGTGCATGATGTAACACCTGAGGAAAAGTTTACAGGTACAAAGCCTGATTTGACACACTTGAAAGTGTTTGGCTGCATAGCTTACGTGCATGTACTAGATGAGTTGCGTAGGAAATTGGATCCTAAAGCAGAGAAATGTATTCTTGTGGGATATTCCCTTGAACAAAAGGGGTACAGGTGCTACAATCCTACGACACGAGAATTACGAGTGAGCAGAGATATAGTCTTTGATGAGATGAGCAGCTGGTACAGTAATGCACATGGAACTATTGGGGCTGATGTAAAAGATGATGTGGTTGTACAAAATGTGAGGCCACAGTCACAGGTTTTGAGTGGACCACAAGAGTCCTCTTCTCGTGGCTCTGTTGAGAAACCATGGAATGGTAGACTACGTACGCAGGCTACTCCACCAACAGGTACAGGGAATGTATTACGAAAAGGAAAGGAAAAGGTTGATGAACCTCCCCTTATAGTTGATGCATCATCAGGTTTTTCACATGTAAACATGGATTCAGATGGTTCTGAACAAAGTCTTGATGAGGAATTTGGAATTCTGGCTGTCAGGACACCTGGTGTAAGGAAAGTACAAGAAGATGCTAGAGGGCAAAGGAGTGACCCAGGACCGCGCAGATCTAATAGAGTCAGAAATCCAGTTCAGAAATTGACTTATGATGGGTATCTAGCGCATCACCAAGCCTACATGGCTAAGGTGATACAGGATGTGGAGCCCACATGTTTTGAGGATGCAGTTGGAAATGTGCATTGGGATGATGCAATGAATGAAGAGATGGCTGCATTGGAAGCAAACGACACATGGGAGTTGGTGCCATTGCCAAGTGGCAAGAAAGCTATTGGCTGTAAATGGGTGTATGAAACCAAGCATAAGGCTGATGGTAACATTGAGCGTCACAAGGCAAGGTTGGTCGCAAAGGGTTATGCACAGACATATGGCATAGACTATGAGGAGACCTTTGCTCAAGTGGCAAAGATGACGACTGTGAGAGCTGTCATAGCAGTGGCTGCATCTAGAGGATGGATTATGCATCAAATGGATGTAAAGAATGCCTTCTTGAATGGTGAGTTGCAAGAGGAAGTGTATATGGATCAGCCACCTGGTTATGTCGATCCAGGTTACCCAGATTATGTATGCAGACTTCTCAAAGCTTTGTATGGTTTGACAGGATTGCCAAGTATCTTGTCAGTATTGGTTTTAGGAGAGCTCATGCTGATCATTCACTCTATGTACGTGAGAGTGATGTGGGGATTGTGGTCATTACCATATATGTAGATGACCTTATTATTGTTGGTGACAATGCTAAGGAGATTGACCATGTGAAGGGTCTTCTCAAACAAGAGTTTGAAATGAAAGATTTAGGCGAGTTGCGCTACTTTCTTGGCATTGAGGTGATCAGGACTCCAGAGGGTGTATGGCTATCACAGAGACAGTATGCTTTGGACATGTTGTCAAAGTATGGTATGGCTGATTGTAAGCCAATTTGTATTCCCTTGGATGTGAATGCAAAGCTGAGTGAAGAGAAGGGTGATGTTGTTGAGGATGTCAACATGTACAGGAAGATTGTGGGTAGTCTAATCTACTTGACTATCACGAGGCCAGACTTGAGCTACACAGTAGTCTTGGAGAGTCAGTTCATGCAGCTTCCGAGGAAGCCACATTTGGATGGAGTACGACGCACACTTAGGTATGTGCAAGGTACTCTTGACTACGCATTGTTCTATGCAGCAGATGCACCATTAGCATTGTATGGGTATACAGATGCAGATTGGGCAGGTAGCATTGTTGATAGGAGATCTACGAGTGGCTTCATGTTCTCTTTTGGGAGTGTTGCTGTTACTTGGAGCAGCAAAAAGCATCCTACGGTTGCTTTATCGAGCACAGAGGCCGAGTACAGAGGTGCAACAGTTGCGGCGTGCGAGGTAGCTTGGCTACGCACATTACTTGAGGACTTGGGAGTGCAGGTGGACCAGCAGATTGTCATTCATTGTGAAAACCTCAGCAGCATGCAGTTGGCTAGGAACCCATTGTTCCATGCTAGGACCAAACACATAGAGGTCCATTACCACTACATTCGAGAGCGAGTGTTGGCGGGCGACATCGACTTGGTCTACGTCAGCACAGAGGAGCAGATAGCGGATATCTTTACCAAGGCCCTCGGAGCTGAGAAGCTTCGACGTTTCCGGACTATGCTTGGACTCTGCGACATGCAGAGCTCGAGGGGGAGTGTTGAGATGTCGAGCTCTACACCTTGAGCTGGCATGCACTACGGGTCTTGGCCGCTTACGGCATTTACTCACTGGCGCGTTAGGTGACCGACACGGAGGATCTCTGCCAGTGATTCTACAGCTGGACTACACCTATAGTGCCAGCCTAGTACGCTTCTAGCGTGTTCACACTTAGTGACCGCATGTACATATGTGCTACTTTTCAGCTTTAGCACTTAGTCATTTTGTACTCTCTTTTCTGTGAAGAAGAAGAAGAAGCGTTCCATCTCTGTGTGCTTTGTGCTTGTCTTGTGTAGCTCTCTTGCATCCTCATTCTTTACAACACGCACGCGCGCACGCACTCACACACACACACACACACTTATCTAGTTGACAATCCCTTGACTAACCCTTGGCTGACTTCTTCCCTCTTTGGTAATCTTGCTCTTGCTATCTCCCATGCGGAGATGGAGTCTCGACACTAACTTGGTAATAAGACAATTCTACCGTGCTGAGATGTAGCTCCTACACTAACTTGGTATGAACCGACCCTCCTTTGATGAAGGGATAGTGATGCTATACGAGGATAGATTGCCTCACAATTTGGGATTTGAATGCGGAATATTATCTTCTTTTTAGCCCTTTTCCCGTTAATCTTCATTAGTAGTGCTCCCCTTGTGATTCCTCCCTACTCGGGCAATACAAGATGGATATTTAACTAAAATTAACTCTTACATATACTGGGCTTTTGTAAAACCGTGCTGACATGTGACCTACCAAACCTATGGCTCATTCATGTGCTACCTAACTGGAGTTGGTTAGTAGATACTTTATATCTTATTTTGTTCATACACCTAATACATATACTCTCTCTCTCTCTCTCTCTCTCTCTCTCTCTCTCTCTCTCTCTCTCTCTCTCTCTCTCTCTCTCTCTCTCTCTCTCTCTCTCTCTCTCTCTCTCTCTCTCTCTCTCTCTCTCTCTCTCGTGTTGATTTGCGCAAAAAATTGATGCTTGGAATTCAGCACGAACAGAGATGATTTCTCCCTCACTAGCTACTGCTTAGAGCCACCTTTGCTAGATATTCCTCCTACCATCATCCCCCAATAGGCGGAGCTATTTGGATCACCACACTCTCCTACACCACGTGGGCATCAATTCAATACAAGTCGCTGGTGAACGAGCACACATCACTTCAAAAAGCACCGACTGCAAGCACGACTGTGCCCTTGGCATGTTGTATATCCTGCCCTTGAGATGAGGATCCATAAGCTGGTGCATCCTCATGATACGGTACGATTACACAAGCATAGGAATTCACCTATTGATAGTTTTTTACTCCATTCTTTACTTAATCAGGTACTATTACTCATCTTTTTCTTTCTCTCTCTCTCTCTCTCTCTCTCTCTCTCTCACACACACACACACACACACACACACACACACATACATATAAGTATACACATACAATGAGACCTGTTGGTTTAGTGACATGGGGATTTGGTGGAGATTGTTCATTAATACAAAATTGACGGGTTTTTCTTGCCACTTGTAATTACTGGAAGCAGAAAAACACTACTTTCTTGCTCATGGGGGCTAGGTCTGAATGCTATTTGGATACTCAACTATCTGACAAGATACATTGTACAACTCGGGGGGTGGCATGCCTATTCGACACACCACGCAGAAGAATACATATTAGTAAGGTGTTTTTCACCTACGTAGAAATTCTATGTTAAATTCTCACTAAGATCACTTGTTAATTAGTGTTTAAGGTGGCATAAAGGGAACTTAGATATAGTGTATTTTTAACAAAAAAATTATTGAGTTTGCTACTTATCTGAAGAATCCTCCTGAAATATTGTGGTTGATCAGACCTAGTAAAACTGTTTCTCAAATGTTCGGGACATTATACTGTGTGTTGCAGATAACCTATGACATGTGGGTAGAGTACATTTGGCATATGGTTTTTTTAGTGTATTTGACAGGTTTTTAAACATGGAGAAAACTGTTTGACATAACTTGATGAATAAGAGTGATATTTTGGGGTGAATACTCTTGACAGTGTTACTTGCTGTCTTGGTTATAATAAATGGTACTTGGAACGGTTTATCTTGACATAGAAGAAGAGATTGATACATGGAATACTTGTTAATTGTGTTGTTGAAGCCTCGAAACTTCTGTGAAGGGTCTCGTAGGAGATGGCATATATTGGTTTTTTGAAAAATTTTACCCGATACATGACCAAGACCTAGTTCAAATTGGGTTAGATTGCTTTAT
Organism: Adiantum capillus-veneris; assembly: GCF_014529385.1. NCBI lineage: Eukaryota > Viridiplantae > Streptophyta > Polypodiopsida > Polypodiales > Pteridaceae > Adiantum > Adiantum capillus-veneris. The sequence goes on from NC_140932.1 coordinate 137,156,825, forward strand.
TAGCCTTGCTTTCATTGGATTGTGCAGCTAATGGTTCTATTTCTCATTAAGCATTAGCGTAACAAACATAATAGTCTGCTGAAATTCGTTAACCACGAACATTTGGATATCATTGCATATGTAATCTCTAAAGAGGATTTTTTGTCTATAATTATACAATAAAATGTTTGACATTTAAAGTGGAAGTTACACTTAACTCAAAGTATTAGCTCGAAGCTGGTGAATTATGAGGTTTTTTTTGGCATGTTATGAGACAAAGGAATAACATCTATGGTTATGAATGCCTTAAACCTCCCGTAGAGGGTCTCCTTGGAGATGGCGGTTGCTGAATTTTTTGAAAAATCGCTAAGAATACAAACAAGATGCTGTCCAATTTTTGATAGGATTTCTTATATTGTTAATAACTTGTAAGACAAATGCTAAAAGTAAGCTTCTTGAAACTCTGAGACTGACAGAGACTGGAGATAGATTCAAAAGTTACGTAATTCATAAGGTTTCATAGAGCTCAAATTGTTTTCATAACCATGAATATAAAATATCAATTTACACTCTTAAATGATAAACCCCTTGTTTTTGGCATACGAACACATAGATAGGTACCTACGGAGAGTTTGGTCAATTTTTGTATCATGTATGGTAGTAGATGCTAGCACTATTTTGAGTATACTCAGTGAATATTGGGATACACACGACTCTACACTCAGAGGTTATATTACTTAAATTCTCAACTTAACACTCAATCCTAAGGGTGAGTTGTAAATAAACTAGGTTTACATGTGTGACATGGATGACAACTGAATCCAGTGTCGACACCTGCAAAACGCACAAACATAGCCAATTCTAACTCAGTGTTTTTGTATGAATGCAGGTAATAGCTAGATCCTCTCCATGTAGATGTAGTGGAAGCTCATCCCAAAGGGTGGACACACAGAGATACAACATTAAGATATCAATTTGGAATGATCAAAGATCAAATTTTTGATCTAAATCATTAGGCAAAATTTGGACTCACAAAGGGGCCCTTTAGGGAGTTTGACTTTACCTCTCTCTACCAAAATGGGCGCATGGATAAATTTTTGCAAACAAACTCCAAAGTTGGCGGAGGTTTGACACTTAGAATGTCCTCTTCAAGCTCTATCTACTGATATATAGCACGCCACGAGATTCCTCATATTTTAGAAGATTTTTTTTTTTACTTCACCTATGATGTCACTTAGATTCCGATAGAGTTGTCACATCATAGGTGAAGTAAAAAAAAAAAATCTTCTAAAATATGAGGAATCTCATGGCGTGCTATATATCAGTAGATAGAGCTTGAAGAGGACATTCTAACTGTCAAACCTCTGCCAACTTTGGAGTTTGTTTGCAAAAATTTATCCATGTGCCTGTTTTGGTAGAGAGAGGTAAAGTCAAACTCCTTAAAGGGCCCCTTTGTGAGTCCAAATTTTGCCTAATGTGACTGTATTATTCATTAGATACAGAATGTTGTATTGATGTATATGAAATGTTAATTGACTTTTATGACATCTTGTTTTAAAATATTTTTATTTAATACAATTGTCTAAGTATGGTTCAATTATGAGTGGATTTTCATACTTAAACACACACACACACACGTGCCCACTCTCTCTCTCTCTCTATGTGTGCGTGTGTATTGAGAACCATCTCCATTTATCCATGTGTATGTCTCTTCCTACTTTCTCATGTAACCTCCCCCTCCCCCCCCCCCCCCCCCCCCCCCCTCTCTTCTTTTCCTATTTCTCTCTCCCCCCCCCCACCCTCCCCCTTCACTCTCTCTCTCTCTCTCTCTCTCTCTCTCTCTCTCTCTCTCTGTGTTTTGTGTACCCTATCTCTCTCATTATTGTGCATTGAAGAGGGTGGATATAGAACGAGCATGTGCATTTGACACATTGCATCTGGAAAGGGAAGTTGGAGGGATGTGGGTATCCTAATATGAAGAAACCCTTGTCCACCATGCTGAAGTTGAGTGGCAAAATGAGCACCTCCCCCTCCTTCTCTCTCTATATATCTCTCTTTCTACCTATTGCTCCTGATCCTCGGCTGCTGCTATTGCTACTGCGTCCCCTCTCTCTACCACCATGAATGCTCTCTTCCTCACATCATCCAAGCGATAGCTCTCTGTGTGTGTGTGTGTGTGTGTGTGTATGTGTTAACCCTCACGCACATTCCTATCACTTAAGACGGGCGCCGTATTATTTATTTGGTAGAGTCAGGTATCGGGCTTGTTGGTCCAATAGGAAAAGGGTAAGAGTGATCGCCGATGAGAAGCGCACTCTATCTGGAACATTCAAGGGATTAGTTGGCGAAGCATGGGCGCCCAAGTGTGAATGGGGCGAGCTCATATAAAAGTCAACTAAACTTAAAATTCACTCATTCTATCATTTGTGCAATTGAAGAGTGCTCTTGATCCATCTGCATCTTCTTCTTCTTCATCTCCTTGTGTGTGTGTGTGTGTATGAGAGAGAGAGAGAGAGAGAGAGAGAGAGAGAGAGAGAGAGAGAGAGAGAGAGAGAGAGAGAGAGAGAGAGAGAGAGAGAGAGAGAGAGAGAGAGCATTGCGATGATGGCACGGCGCCGGCGAAGCGGTTGAGCGCGGCGTAGCGACAACTCCTTCTTCTTCGCGGCAAAAAATCCTCCATGACAGCAAGCGTAGAGCGGTGTGTAACACACCATCGCCATCTTTGAGCGTACTAGTTTAGGCTAGTTGCGTGCTTGGAGCCATTTGTGGCTTGCAAATAGTGTATTGGTAAGTTCCATTGTATTGACACGTACGATAGACACGCACATTTTTGGCGCCGCTACCGGAGAATCGCCTTGCACTAAGCTCAAGAGGCACTCTGTGCTTCTTCTTGAGTCTTTGAGTTAGGAAGGAAGAGGAGAAAGAAGAAGTTGTTTTCTGCAAGTTTTTATTTCCTGCACAATCTCGATTTTCTGTCAATGCCTTCTTGCACAGTTAGTAGTTAGTGTGTTAGTAGTGAATGAGTGTTTTCTGTCCATTGACTGCTTGCACAATTTTTTACACAGTCAATAGATAGCTTGTTTTCTGCCAATGTCTGTTTACACAATTTTTTATTTGTTTGCATAGTTAGTGTGTTAGCTAGTGAATGAGTAAACAGTTAGCAGAGTAGTTACATTCACTGTTGACTATCAGTTAGTAATTAGCAGAGGAGTTAAGCTTAGTTAGCAGAGTAGCTAGCTGTAGAAGAGATAAGGTTAGGTTAGTGAGGAGAGTAGGCAAAAAGCTTTGTGTGTGTGGCCCAAAAAGGCCACCCAAACCGCATGTGCGGCGACCCCAAAAAAAAAAGAAAATAATAAATAAATTAAGAAAAAATAAAAAATACTTAAGCGTGAGGCGTGAGTGTGTTCTATGAAAATTTTATATCGGGATCATTTTCCCAAGCCCAAGCCCAAGCCTCAATCCTCAGTCTTATGATACATACTAGACTCACTCTTATATATATACCCTACATCCACAAGAGGGAATAAGGGCATGTGGGATAAGTTCCTCAAGTCCTCCACCATCCCCTTCACACTCACCCTTTGGACTTACTAATTCTAGCCCTCTCCTCACCTAGGAATAGACTAGTTTTAGGATTCTGAGGGTTGTATGTAACCAAAATGGGGGCTGCAAAGCACGGCACGTCCCTCTAGTTAAAACACTCGTTTTGAGCTATCACATGCCATATTATCTAGCTCGGTTAAAAAAGGAACTAAAAATACATATTTTTTTTTGGGTTGTAAACACCTAAAAAAAACTAGGTGAGCACTCACCAACACCTCTAAAGTGTCGAGGTCACATGCACCTACGCTCAGGGTATGTGCTAGAGAACAAGCACATCGAGAGTGTTTCCGTTTACACGGGCACTCATTATTCCTCTACCTTAGGCTCTAGGCCCTCAGCATGAACCCAAAGTAGTACCACTCAGGACCCCCCGCATATAGCATCTAGTGACTCTTCCTCTGACTACGACGTCATGGAGGGTTACCCAATGCCTAATCCTGATAGCTCAAGCCAATACATGCATGCCATGGGCCTGCGCCCCGGGCCGAGTGTGCTTACTCGCTTGAAGGAAACCTTTAGTAGAGCCACTCACTTCGAACATGGAACTAATGATGTAAATCAGGGGGGTGGGGAAGTAAATTCGCCATTCACAACCAACGTAGATCCTATGCCCTTAGAGAATGTGCACGTGAATACTCCATTCACTGCACCCCCTGACTCTTCAGAACTATTCCCCTCTGAGGTTATGTTACCTGATGGTAGAGGCCTTTCCAAAGTGCAAGAGGTTGAGCGATATATCATTGCGGCTAGGGAAAAAGGAAATCGAGAGCTTACGCAAGGCGGAGCAACGAAGAGAGTTAAAAGAAAAAGCTCCTATGTCAATATCTTTTCTAGGAGAGCAATCGAGTGCTGCTAAATTAGCGACCACTAAGGGTCAACCCATAGAGAGCCACATTGCATCTAGTTCAAAGGAGACCCCTAGCACCTCAAGCTTAGATGGAGTGTTCCTAAATGACAACTGGGAGTACGAACTACAAACGAAAACTCTAACTTACCTATACACAGGTCACACCTATCACGTGGGTTGGTTAGATGTCCTACAATCCACAACGGGTGCTACTAGTGTGGAGGATCAACAACAAAGAGTTTGTGAGGTCATCCATAGGGTTATTGAGCTAGAGAGATAGAACAAGGGGATCCACATGCCTTCAACGTGTCTCATGAGATTCTTGGATATAGGGAAGGCTAAAAAACAGACCTTATCGCAAATGGAGACTCCCTCGGTAAGTCCGATGGATCCTCTATATTGTTGTTTTGCCAAGGGTCTCAGTGCAATCTGAGACAACAAGTGATAGCTTTACTTTTCCAAGTCTAGCTCATCTTTCTCTTGATGACACCATGGCTACCATGCCTACTCCAATGATGGGCATGGCAAGCAACATGCCATGGACCTGTAAAGCACCGCTATGTGGTAGCTCAATGCCGACAACAGCCCCTCCAAGTGTGTATCAATCGTATGCACGTATGGGTCCTCACACTCATGTAGCCCCTACTCCTTATGCTCCCAAGATCTTATTTCCACGGGACCATACCGGCTAGCATTAGCATGTCACATCCGACGTCTGCTATGCCTAGGGCCACACATATGAAGTTTGGGCTGCCATATGGAACCACACCGTATCAAATGTGGAATTCAAGGGCTTCCTATGCGTGAATCCCAATGCCAATACCTACTCCACATGTAGTCGCTAGAGCGCCTTCACCCATGGTGCCTGCTCACTTAAGTGACTTGGCAACATTTGCTCAAGCTATCGATTGATCTATCGCTGAGAATATGCGTAACATGCTTGATAGAGAGCCTAGCAGTAAGGCAGTACAAATAGCCAAGCTCACACAAAAATTTAGTGGAGACGGGGATGTGAGAAATCATATCGAAGTGTTTGAACAAATATGCGATTCTCTAGGAGAACACAATGACCTGCATAAGAGTAATGCTTTAAGCCTAACCTTAAGTGGAAAGGCTGGGGATTGGTATAGAACCCTAAGGGTGGAAGAAAAAACGATTTACCCTACTCTTAGGAGACTGTTCTTGAAAGAATACATACGAGAGGGAGTGCTTTGGGGTGTAGCCTCTCAGCTCCAGAAATCCCAACCAGAGGAAGGAGAGTCGGTGAGATACTTTATTAGTCGCTTGAAGCATTTGAACTCTCGTTGTAATCCAAATGATCCCTTCAATAATAATCGATTGCTTGGATAAATTCATTAGGGGATTACAACATGAGGATATCTACAATGGCCTAGTCATTAGAGGTATCACCATTTGGGAAGCAGTCACCACCAATGCAATCCAATTGGAGGATAATTTAATGATTCAAGGAGAAAGAGTGTCTGTTGAGCCTAATCTATTAGCTTGCAAGCATCGGGGCATCAATCGATGACCCTAAAGCCTATTGCTAAGGAGCGAATGATATCTGAGATGACTTTAGCAGATCTCACCAAGGCTATTCAAGAGAGTCTTAGAAACAATCATGCTCCGCAAAACAATCATATGTATCCAAGAAGGGAGCAACAATGGTGCTCAATATGCTATGGACCGCATAATACCAGTGAATGCCCTACTTTTAGAGTAAAATTCAATGGGAACTGCAATGCTTGTGGGAGCTATGGTCATCAAGATAAGGATTGCATAGTATTTAAGCTCACGATGGCAATAGACCAACCTTAGCATGGACAGACACACCTTGAGTGCCTGCATTGATGCCGGCCCCACCTCTTGAACAAACAACACAACACATGGTTCCTAGGGCCCAAAATGTTGTTCAAACAACACCCTTACCACCTCCAGTGCTAGGACCGCAACCACCACATCCAAGAATCACTTCTATGAATCAAGTGGGTTGGGAGTCATCTATTGCTTGTTTGGAAGGCTGTGAGGAATATATAGATCCTAATATTGTCTATGGGATGGATATGCTTGAAGAAAGTCCACAATACTATATGGAGGACTATTGGGGACAAGTCAAACCTGTCTATCAAGTAGCTGCTCTTGCTGCAAGAGGCCAAAATATCAATTACAATGCTAAGAGACCACCTCTTCAATGCTATGAGTGTGGAGGTCCACATCGTGTGGCCGAGTGTCCTATTAGGCTACAAAATAACGCCACACTAATGCAAACCAATCAAGCGAGCACGTCTACAATGCCGATACTCATGTGTAATCGACGTGTCATAGATCATTTGATTGCCCAATGTCCGAATAATCCAAATGCACCGAAGATCACGCCATTAAACTTGATTGAGGTTACCAAGCAGCCATCACAAAGTACACCTGTGGTACCAGTAAATGTACTCAGATGATCGATGCTCCAAAAACAAAATTATATTCTTGAGGAAAGAGACACAACATCAATTGCCCAATCTCAAAAAAAGAAGAAAACACGAAGGAAGAGATCGCAAAAAGCAGCGAAGTCAGACTCGAGTTCAAAGACCAACATAGGGACTGGTGATGACCCCGTATATATGAATGACACTGAAGAGGACTCTAATTCAGGAGAAACCATGGAGATCAAAATGGCCACTTAAGATAGAAACCAACAAGGAAGATCTTCATGAGCCACAATGGCCAGGATCCAAGAAGAAGATAGGAACTTATCCAAACCCTGCAGAGGAGATTGAGCGAGTCAAGCAATTAAGGAGTTTGGTAGAAGATATCCAAAGGGATCTAGAACCAGCACCTAGGTAGATCCAAATTATAGACACAGGGTTCGCTGCGCGACAACAAGCTCACCAAGTCCATAGACCCTTAGCCATACCTAGTGTCATCCAAGAAGAAAGTGGCTTAAAGTCATGGGAAAGTGGGTGTACTCACTTCTTGATGGAAAGAATGTTTACAGAGGGACTACCTGATCCTATCGAAGAAATGGAGATCCCATCTTCCCCATGTCAAGGGACTGAAGCCCAAAAGGTGCCGTTAAACATTGCCAAATTGATGGATTTCATGTCTTCAGAAGTTAGAACTACCATCATGTCCAAACTATATAAAGACCCTGAGCTAGTCTTAGCTCTTTGAGCCTTCCTCAATGGAGAACTAAAGTTTGGGCTACCACAATTTGCAAAGATAAATGGATCTAGGGAGATTCCAATAGAGGAGGAACACTTAGATCCACAACCCAACCTAGATGAGAACCTTGTTATAGAAATACATGTTAACAAATTGGGACAATACTTTGAGGGTGATGAATCCAATGCGACCATACCAATCACTACTAAGGGATTAACTGTGAAGGGAATCATTGATGGTGGCACTGGGGTTAGCATTGTGACTAAAAATTGCTGGGAAACTATGGGAAGACCTCACCTTGTGACCACAACCATAGTAGGGAAGATGGCCAATGGGTCTATTGTTAAACCTATTGGGATGCTAGAAGATCTTAACATCAAGGTGTTTGGACATAAAATAAGAATTACCTTCATTGTTATGGATTTCTCCAAGCACACTATGGCATCGGAGATGATCTTAGGATGTCCTTTCATGAGGGAAGCAAAAAAGGTGCATGACTGGTCTAAAAACCATGTCTACCTGTAGTTCCAAGATTTTGTCATTCGAGTGGATCTTGTAACTGGTCGAGCACATCCCCTAGGAAATAGGTTTATAATTGATCATAGATCTGACATCACAGTTCACTCGGTCCCATTGTAGTATTGTTACACGTGTAAAGCGGACACTGATGTTGGGGAAAATTCTCCTAATATCGATGTACTACCTGGGATGACTGAGTCGGACAATGTGGATTGGGTCCACCTAGCAACAACCATAGACACTTGGGGAAATAGGGGGACGACCTGGGTAACACTTGAGGGGGATGAAATGCCACACTCGTACCCTTAAATATGCTAGAAGCAATGCATATAACTTCTGATGACCTACAAGATGAAGGTTTGACTGGCATTGGAACCAGTAGCGCCTCACAAGACTATAGCCCACACGACTTGGGATCAGAATCATTAATTGAAATTGACTCCGAGGACAAAGAATCTGAGTTAAATCTTAGTGCAAATGTGAGGACAAACCATTCAGGGCCCAGTGGTACCCCAGATGATAATCTATCCAGGGAGCAGAAGACAGAAGAAGCGATTCATCTAGTGACTCTTCATTAGAGATCGGTTGTAATAAAAAATTAGACAAGAAGAGTAACAAATATAAGAGGCAATGATATCGAGCAAATGTGCATGCTAGAATAAATGAAAAGAAATCTACCACATAATGGATTAATTATTTAGGGGCATGTGATGCTCATCGGAAGTTGGTAGATAACTGGGGTGAATACCTTCAAAGCGTTATGTGGTGTAGTCCACAACCCATTGACATCGCACAACTAGAGGCTACAAAGAAGCCAAAATTGAGCCGTACCGTAAGGAGAGACAAAATCAAGAGTTAGCTCAACAACAAAAGGAATTGGAAGTGAACTCACAGTCCACAAAACAACATGACCCGACAAACTTACACCCTGCACCTGAACATTTCCAATCCTACACCACGGAGGAATGTAAGGTTGTGTATACAAAGACTCAAAGAAAACCTATCGATGGGAGCAATGGAGTCTATGATGGTCCAACGATAGTTAAGGAAATAGAGTTAGCAGACCCAGGAGAAGAGTCCAAACCTATTTTCATTGCCCAAGGTCTGACAAAAACTGAGGAGTGTGTACTTAAAGAACTTCTCAAGGAATTCAGGGATATATTTACCTGGACATATCATGATATGAAAGGTGTTCCACCTTCCATGGTGCAACACACAATCCCCATGAATAGCATGGCTAAACCAGTTCAGCAACGACCCTACCCAATGAATCCTAAATATGCAAAAATCGTTCAAGAAGAGATTGAAAAGCTTGTGAAATGTGGATTCATATACCCTATTGAGCACTCGGAATGGGTGTCTCCAATAGTGATTGTGCCAAAAAATAATGGAAAACTCAGAGTGTGCATGGATATCAAGAAGGTCAATGCCGCCACTACGAGGGACCATTACCCCTTGCCATATTCAGAACATGTGCTTGAAAGAGTTGCAGGGAAGGAAGCTTATAGCTTTTTAGATGGTTACTCTGGCTATGATCAAATCACAATTGCACTGGAGGACCAAGCTAAAATAGACTTTATAACCGAATTTGGAGTGTTCGCATTTCGTGTTATGGCTTTTGGTTTAACCAATGCCCCTGCTACCTTTCAAAGATTAATAAACATTGCTTGTAGAGAATATTTGAGGGAGTTTTGTGAAGCTTTCTTAAATGACCTTTGTGTTTATTCCACTTGGAAAGAACATCAATCATGCTTACGAAAAGTGTTTGAGAAGTGAAAATTGTATCGCATCTCCTTAAACCCTTTCAAATTCCAATTTTGGGTTAAACATGGAGTCATTTAGGGCATTGATAGATACCCCTCCCCAGGGGTCTTTGCACAAAATATACAATTTACACTTTTATACAATTTTCAATATACATCAGAGTTGTGGAAGCATTTGCATAGGGAAGAATTTCTCAGCACCCGACCAAGCATGCAGTTTAGGCCACGAGCCGGACTCCATCTAGAGGTACCTAGCGACTAGTGCTATCCCTGAATGGGTGTTATGAATGAAAGCGTACTCAATAAAAAATATAGCATTGTGGAGGGTGAATATATGTGTACACCACATTGCAGGAAGAGAGAGAGAGAGAGAGAGAGAGAGAGAGAGAGAGAGAGAGAGAGAGAGAGAGAGAGAGAGAGAGAGAGAGAGAGAGAGAGAGAGAGAGATAATATAGTGCAGGGTGAAATAGAGTGCACAGAGACATGAGAAATTGACGACATAGAATCTTTAAATGCGCATCTAAATGGAACACGCAACCATATATTAATGCAATGACAAAATCTAGCTATACCATAACATTAATAAAAAAAAAAAAAAAACTAGCAGAGCATCGGACCCTGTGTAGGGATGGACCGGTCCACCCATCCACTTCCGCTCTACTATGGACAGAGAGAATTTCACTTCGCCGGGAGTGAGCCAGAACACCTCCATCCTACCTGAGCCAGACATAGGTGAGGCCGCTTGCCTCCCTCCATGAACCCGAGCTCTGAAAGGATCCCAAATACTAGCAGGTGGTAGGGTATCAACACCAACCATACCAATTTAGATGCCCCGCCTCTTGAATGGCCAGCACCGGGTGTTTAGGAAAATCCAAGGCAAGATCCCCGATGCGTTAGCTGTGTAGGTCATTCAACCCCCGACGCACTAACCTTTTAGATAAGCCTAACAAAAATAAGAAGACCTAGGCAACACCCCCGATCCAGCAAAGCCCCAGGTCAGCGACCCTTTAGTCTAAGGCTAAGCGATGTAGGTGATCCTAGTCTTGTAGCGACACTTCCATGAGAAACATAACACATGAGTCCAATCACAAGATCACTTCCCAGATGCACAAACAATCCTTTTCTAAGCAGTTAGACTGTATAGGGTCTCTACCCTTACACGTCTACCATAAACCATCTTGATCACTTCATGATCCAATCCAAAAACCATAAACCATAAAGCATAATCTAATCAGATCACACGGGTGAGTTCTCCACCCTACTTGGGTGAGGCACGACCAATCCTGCATAACCACTTTAGAACATAACATGGTTGCAAAAATTTTGACAGCATCTCGGCAACATAACCCAATCCAAAAAAAAAAACCATAAGCCACACTAGCTTCCACCATAAAATATCAACCATAATACATGAGGGAATCTCAGGCCTTAACCATAAATCATAATCACACTGAACCAACTTCCACACTTGGAGTTTGACACATCCCCTGCAATCAATCGGAGTCTACACACATGTGACCTTTAAGATGTGATTATTTCATGCATAGAAAGAGTCCAACCAACGACTAATCTTGATATAAAAATCCAATTTTGACAACCTCCAACTATGCAAGTTGATGCATCACATATGCACTTCACCACTCTAGCACATAGAGCTAGTTTTAACCTAGAAAGGTGGAAAGCAATCATAACCATGAATATGAGGCATCCACATCAATCCATGAGTTCCCATAGATCATATGATAACATTCCAACACCATAAACATGATGCAAAACAACTCCGACTTTAGGTCAACCATAAACCATAAGCTCACACATATGCAAAAATAAAATTTTTGACATTTTTGGGAGCATGCAATAGATGCAAATGAAAATGTTTGACCTCAACCCAATGCATCAAGTTCAGCTCTATAATGTAGACTATCACTTCATCATGTCACTTTGACCATATGATACTCACACAACAAACGGTAACCCCGAAAGAAAGTCACTTTATTCATATCTGCTTATGCGATTCGAAATGTTTAACCATATACTCCCATGTAAGTTTAGGGCCATCTAATAATTGAAATCAACTCACCAAAACAAACCATAAAACATATCAAAACGGCTCGGTTAACTCACGACGTCATATGGTATCCCCCTTAGATAGCACTCCTACACGTGTAGGTAAAACTGATAATAGAATGATTAGTAGCTCGCATTCCCGAAGTGATAACGGAGACCTACATTCATTTATCAATCAAGATTCATCAAGATTTTCAATTGGTTAAGTGGGTTTGCCCATCCAGTGAATCTATATAGTAGTTCTCCAAGGAGCCTGGAGTATGGGAAGCAATCTGTTTTTTGACCATATCTCTTAGCTTGTGCATGTTTTTCACATGACACATAAAATGTTCTAAATGATGTGTTTAATCTATGGTATAAAGGGTTCGGGCTGATTCATAACGGTTTATGATTTATGACCAAAATAGTATTCGTATCGCTTGTATGACGTGAAACGAAAAGCGCTTCTTTATGCATGTGCGTGACCATAACGCATCATGTGAATAAATCAACATGTAAAACATGAAGAAACCCCATATGTACTTGGTTAATCCATACATGCACTTGTATGCAAAAAAACAATCACCGAGAGGGTGACTACGTAGAAAAACGACATAGAGAAAGAGAGAGAGATGATGACTATGGAGTTTATGGTTTCTCACCATGATTTTGAATCGATTAGGGGTTGTCGAAAGGCTTCTTGCTTTTCCGCAAGAGAGTGGTGATGAGAGCAAAGTAGAGGTATCCGCCACAAAAACTTCGGGAGAGCGTGTACACCGTGAAACAAGAGAGAAGATAACAAGCAAATAGAGAGAGAGTATCCTTCTTCTTCTTCTTCTTCACGAGAGAGAAGAGTTTATGGAGATGGTGATGAAGAGCTTGCACCACTCCGTATAATAGATAAGTAATTTTGACGTCAAGGCAAGAGAGCTTCCGCGTCCGAGAGTGTATCTATCTCCCTCAAAATGAAAGAAGAGAGGTCTTTATATAGGCTCTCAAGTCCAAAAGCACTAGCTAAGAATAGAGTGGGCAAGGAGAGACAAGTTCGCACACGTTCGTAGTTTTTTTTTATAAATGAGGATAGGAATTCCGACGCGTGATTTAGAGACTCTAAGAAGAAGATTGGCTTCCAAGAAAAGAGTTCTAAACTAAGCTCCCCCTCTCTTTTAAAAAAAAAACTCTTTCTTTCCTTAAAACAACCCTTTGCTTTTTGGTGGTCAACTCCCCCACTTACCATGCAATTTTTACATTAAATTTGACCATCCAAACAGTATCTAACCAACTAATAAAAACCGTAGCCAAACTACGCCACACCTTAAGATCCCGGCATAATTATGACTTTCCAATGCTGTCAATCAAAATTCGATGAAATAGATATTGAAAGTTATTTTTCTTATTTTTAAAAGAGACCCAAAAATTGGGGATCTTACATCCTCCCACACTTGAAAAATTTGAGGTGTCCTCACCTCGACATGAAGTCTGGATAATTTAGTCTCATTATATCGGCACGTTCCCAAGTAGCATCTTCCTGAGGATACGTTGACCATTTAACAAGGTGTTCAATAATGGTCCGATTACGTGGAGGCTTGATTCTGCTCTGAAGTATTTCTTCGGGATATACTTCAAAAGTTCCGTTGACGGATGTAGATAATAGAGAATCATCAAGAATATGTTGTGGATCAGGTACATACTTCTTGAGTAAGCTGACATGAAAAACATAATGTACCTTTATGTGTGGTGGTAACAAGAATCTGTAGACTTGGTCATTAATTTGTTCTGTGATTACAAAAGGTCCACAATATCTTGCACTTAGCTTCTTACACTTACCCATTGATAAAGAACTACGTTTGGGTTTCACCCTCAAGAATACCATATCGCCTTCTTCAAAAAGTTTGGTAGATCGTTTTGGATCAGCGTAACTCTTCTGTCTATTGAGCAGTCTTAATATCTTGCCGTATAAGATTGGTTTGTAGTTGTATTTCATCCAACATTTCTTTGGATGCATGAACTCGTATGAGAGAGTCTGTCCATTTGAGTGGAGTATGACACTCTTGTCCATACAATGCTTGAAAAAGAGACATTCCAATTGAGCTTTGGAATGATGAGTTATACACAAATTCAACTAAATACAAATACCTGGTCCATTTACTTTGTTCATGCATACAATAAGCTCTCAACACGTCTTCAATGATTTGATTTGTTCTTTCTGTTTGTCCATCAGTTTGAGGATGATAAGTAGTACTAAAGGCTAAATGTGTTTCTCCTTGAGGCTGTTAATTTCCTCGTGAATGAGTTGGTCTATTGAATTGTCCATTTCTTGTAAAGATTGGATTCCCAGGCCTGAAATTCCCTTGGTTTTGTGGTGGTCTCTGGTTTGTACTAGGTCCAGAGTGTGAATCCCTGAGGTACCTGTTAGTGTTCGTACTTCTAGCATCATTTTGTGTTGCAAGTTCATAAGTTTCTGGATCATTAAATGGATAATTCCAAGAGACATGGTCAGGCTCAAAACAATTGAAGCAAAGGTGATCTCTTATTGCCCTCCTACGTAATATGGCTTCTCGAGTCTTAGGATATGAAGATCTAGACTCATCCTCTAGTCGAGGTCTTTTATTACCATTTGATATTTTGAGCTCAATTGCTTTACCCGCATCAAGAACATCTGCAAAATTTATAAGGTGTAAGTAGTCTAGTCTTCAAAGGATTATGTAGCCCTGAAACAAATTGAGCTACCTTGACCTCTTGAGTCATCCCTGCTGGAGCATACTTGAGAAGAGTTAGGTAATATTGATAGTATGATTACATGTCTTAGTTCCCTGAGTACAATCAGGAAACTCATGCATACGGTCTGAATGATATATTTTTTTCTAATAATTCTTCTTTAATTGAGTCTTGAGATAATCCCATGTTGATGCATTAGGATTGACATTATTATTAGTACAATGGTCTCTCCACCCAACGCTTGGCCATCTTTTAAAGTTTAAATTTAGCAATGATAGCCTTATTCTCTGCGGATGAATGAGCTAAATCAAAGTAATCATCCATGCGCTCAATCCAGTCCTCGAGAACCTTGCCTACATCTTTGCCTTTCCCGCTAAAGTTCCCAGGTTGTGACTTTTAAAGCATAGCATCGATGTCACGATCAATGATAGTCGGTTGAGGTGCACTAGGGATATTGACATTAGTAGGAACTCCATTTCCTCTAGGAGACATGATGTATTTTTGCATCATGTTAAATCCAAAATCTTATTAACAATATATTACATTAACCTTTCCGCATTATGAGTCAAAAAGGGTGGGCGGGAGGGAAAAAAAATTAACCATAATTTTCTAAGGAATGGGTAGTCATTTATACCCCATTGAAAGAAAAGATCTAGTTACGACACGTTAGAAGTCACCCGCTAAGGTCATTACTAACACAAACATTCAAAAAAAAAAAATCTTGATACACTTGTTGAACACTTCAATCACTTTACCATAACTCAAACCAAACACTTCCAGTCAAGAAGGCAAGTCAAACAAGTACCATCAACCAATGCCACTTATAGATGCATCATGAATACAATATCCTTTCTCAAATAGCATGCATAAATGCATGCATGATGCATAACTAACCCGACTAGTATCAGGCTTTAGGCTATCCCTATAACCTTAAGCATTGGCTCTGATACCAGGGGAGAGATACCCCTCCCCAGGGGTCTATGCACAAAATATACAATTTACACTTTTATACAATTCTCAATATACATCAGATTTGCGGAAGCATTTGCATAGGGGAGGAGTTCTTAGTGCCCGACCAAGCATGGAGTTTAGGCCATGAGCTAGACTACATCCAGAGGTACCTAGCGACTAGTGCTACCCCTGAATGGGTGTCATGAATGAAAGCGTACTCAAGAAAACATATAACATTGTGGAGGGTGAATATATGTGTACACCGCGTTGCGGGAAGAGAGAGAGAGAGAGAGAGAGAGAGAGAGAGAGAGAGAGAGAGAGAGAGAGAGAGAATATAGTGGAGGGTGAAATAGAGTGCACAGAGACATGAGAAATTGACAACAGAGAATCTTTAAATGCCCATCTAAATGGAACAGGCAACCATATATTAATGCAATGACAAAATCTGGGTATATCATAACCATAAAAAAAAGTTTATGACAAAACAACCAGCAGAGCACTGAACCTTGTGAAGGGATCGACTGGTCCACCCATCCACTTCTGCTCTACTATGGACAAAGAGAATTTCAGTTTGCCGGGAGAGAGCCAGAACACCTCCATCCTACATGAGCCAGACATAGGTGAGGCCGCTTCACCTCCCTCCATGAACCCGAGCTCTGAAAGGATCCCAAATACCAGAAGGTGGTAGGGTATCAACACCAACCATACAAGTTTAGGCGCCCCTGCCTCTTCTATGCCCAGCACCAGGTGTTTAGGCAAATCCAAGGCAAGATCCTTGACGCGTTAGCCGGGTAGGTCATTCAACCCCTGACACACTAACCTTGTAGATAAGCCTAACAAAAAGAAGAAGACCTAGGCAACACCCCCGATCCAGCAAAGCCCCAGGTCAGCAACCCTTTAGTCTAAGACTAAGCGATGTAGGTGATCCTAGTCTTGTAGTGACACTTCCATGAGAAACATAACACATGAGTCCAATCACAACAACACTTCCCAGATGCACAAACAATCCTTTTCCAAGCAGTTATATTATACAGGGTCTCTACCCTTACATGTCTACCATAAACCATCTTGAGCACTTCATGATCAAATCCAAAAACCACAAACCATAATCCAATCACATCACACGGGTGAGCTCTCCACCCTACTCGGGTGAGGCATGACCAATCCTGCATAACCACTTTAGAACATGACATGGCTGTAAAAATTTTGGCAGCATTTCGGTAGCATAACCCAATCCAGAAAAAAAAACCATAAGACACACCGGCTTCCACCATAAAATATCAACCATAATCCACAAGGGAATCTCAGCCCTTAACCATAAATCATAATCACACTGAACCGACTCCCACACTTGGAGTTTGAGACATCCCCAACAATCAATCGGAGTCTACACACATGTGACCCTTAAGATGTGATTCTTTCATGCATAAAAAGAGTTCGACCAGCGACTAATCTTGATATAAAAATCTAGTTTTGACAACCTCCAACCATGCAAGTTGAGCTAGTTTTAACCTAGAAAGGTGGAAAGCAATCATAACCATGCATATGAGGCATCCACATCAATCCATGAGTTTCCATACATCATTTGAAAACATTCCAACATCATAAACATGATGGAAAACAACTCCGACCTTTACGTCAACCATAAACCATAACTTCACACATATACAAACATAATTTTTTTGACATTTTCGGGAGCATGCAAAACCTGCAAATGAAAGTGTTTGACCTCAACCCAATACATCAAGTTCAGCTCTATAATGTAGACTATCACTCCATCACGTCACTTTGACCATATGATACTCACACAACAAACGGTAACCCCGAAAGAAAGTCACTTTATTCATATCTACTTATGCGGTTCGGAATGTTTAACCATATACTCCCCTGTAAGTTTAGGGCCATCTAATTATTGAAATAAACTCACCAAAAAAAACCATAGACCATATCAAAATTGCTCAGTTAACTCACGGCGTTATATGGTATCCCCCTTTGATAGCACTCCTACGGGTGTAGGTAAAACTGATAATAGAATGATTACTAACTCGCATTCCCAAAGTGATAACAGAGACCTAAATTCATTTATCATCAAGTTTCATCAAGCGTTTCAATTGGTTAAGTGGGTTTGCCTATCCAATGAATCTATATAGTAGTTCTCCAAGGAGCTTGGAGTCAAAAATTTTGGTTGTGTAGTGGGCAACAATCTGTTTTTTGACCATATCTCTTAGGTCGTGCGTGTTTCTCACAGGACACAGAAGAGATAAAATGTTCTAAATGATGTGTTTTATCTATGGTATAAAGGGTTTGGGCTGATTCATAATGGTTTCTAATTTATGACCAAAACAGTCTTCCTACCGCTTCTATGACGTGAAACGAAAAGCGCTTCTTTATGCACATGTATGACCATAACGCATCATGTGCATAATTCAACGTGTAAAACATGATGAAATAATCATGAGGCAAACTCTTATGAACTTGGTTAATCATACATGCACTCGTATGCGAAAAACAATCAGCGAGAGGGTGACTACGCAGAAAAATGACATAGAGAGAAAGAGAGATGATGACTATGGAGTTTATGGTTTCTCACCGTGCTTTCAAATCGATTAGGGGTTGCTGAAAGTCTTCTTGCTTTGATGCAAGAGAGCGGTGATCAGAGCTACGTAGAGGTATCCGCCAGGAAAACTTCCGGAGAGCGCTTACACCGTGAAACGAGAGAGAAGATAACAAGCAAATAGAGAGAGAGTATCCTTCTTATTCAAGAGAGAGAGAGAGAGAGAAGAGTTTATGGAGACGGTGATGAAGAGCTTGCACCACTCTGTATAATAGATAAGTAATTCTGACGTCAAGGCAAGAGAGCTTCCGCGTCCGAGAGTGTATCTATGTCCCTCAAACTGAAAGAAGAGAGGTCTTTGTATAGGCTCTCAAGGCCAAAAGCACTAGCTAAGAATAGAGTGGACAAAGAGAGACAAGTTTGCGCACGTTCGTAGTTTTTTTTCTTTTACTGAGGACATGTATTTCGACGCGCGATTTAGAGACTCTAAGAAGAAGATTGGCTTTCAAGAAAAGAGTTCTAAACTAAGCTCCTCCTCTCTTTTTTAAAAAGACTCTTTCTTTCTTAAAAACAAGCCTTTGCTTTTTGGTGGTCAACTCTCCCACTTACCATTTAGTTTTTACATTAAATTTGACCATCGAAACAATATCTAACCAACTAATAAAAACCGAAGCCAAACTACGTCACACCTTAACATCCTGACATAATTATGACTTTCCAATGTTGTCAATCAAAATTCGACGAAATAGATATTGAAAGTTATTTTTTTAAATATTAAAAAGAGACCCAAAAATTGGGGATCTTACAGGCATATAGTGTCCAAAAATGAGATTTCCACAGATGAGAGAAAAATTAAAGCCATTGCTGAATTGCCAACACCTACAAACTATAAAGGAGTTCAAAGGTTCATGGGCCATGTTGGTTATTACCGACGGTCTATTTTAAACTTTGCAGAGATAGCTCGTTCTTTGTACACGATTCTTATTGAGTTCCAATGGACAGCGGAGTGTGACCATGCTTGACTAGCGCTCCTATTCTATGAGTGCCCGATTGGAATGTAATTTTCCATGTGCATATTGATGCATCGAACTTTGATATTGGGTGTGTTCTAGCTCAACCAGGAGAACATAAACTAGACTACCCCATTAGCTTTGCAAGTCATCAATTAAATGATGCCGAGAGAAACTACGCCACTACATAGCGAGAAGGTTTAGGTATGATTTATGCAGTTGAATAAATTTCTCTACCACCTTCTAGTGGCCAACAAGTTTGTTTTCTATGTTGATCATCAAGCCTTGTTGTATCTAGTAAATAAACCTTGTTCCATGGGAAGAATCACACGATGGTTGTTAATTCTCCTTGAGTTTGATTTTACCATTGTGGTAAGACCTGGTAAAAGACATGTCATGGCGGATCATTTGTCTCGCATACCCAATGGTGAAGCCCCTGCTGGAGTCGATAATGAGTTGCTTGATACTTCTCTATTTCTAGTCAAAACATACCTGAATGGAGTGAGAAGATTTTGAACTTTCTGGTTAATGTTTTTCCACCCAAAGAGCTTCGTAAGGACATAGCTCGAAAATTGTTAAAAGAATGTGAACCTTACTCTCTCATTGCAGTAACTCTCTACAGGCTAGGGAAGGATGATATTCTTAGATGTTGTGCCTGTGAGGATGAGTATTTATACATACTGCAAGAAGCCCACATAGGTATAGCCGGAGGACATTTCTCAAGGGAACTAATAGCTAGAAAGGTGTTGCAATCAAGCTATTGGTGGCCTACCTTATTCAAGGATGCCTCACTTTTTGCAAAAGGATGTGATGAATGCTAACGTTACAAGATCACACAACAAAAGGATAAGATGCCCTTACATCTTGTTAAAGTGACTCAACCATTTGAAAAATGGGGTTAGGACTTTGTAGGCCCAATTAGTCCGGCAGCTCGTAGCACTCAATCTCGATATATTATTGTTGCCCCACTGACTATGTGACAGTGGGTGGAAGCCAGGGTGACAGGTAAGGCTGATACGAGGTCACCTGCCAAGTTTCTCTTTGAGAACATTATTACAAGATTTGGTTGTCCCTTTGAGATTGTGAGTGACAATGGTACTCATTTTATAAATGGAGTAATAAAAGAACTCACTACCAACTTTATGATAGCTCACCATAAGTCCACATTTTATTATCCACAAGAAAATGGCCAAGCTAAGAGCACCAACAAAACCTTAATCTCTATCTTGACCAAAACGCTAGAAGCTCATCGCATAGATTGGGATTTAAAGCTTACATCAACTCTATGGGCTTATCGTACTGCGTACAAAGTTGCCATTAATTGCACACCATTTAAGATGGTGTATGGCCAAGAAGCGGTTCTGCCATGGGAGTTTGTTGTTCCTAGTCTTTGAGTAGCTTCTCAAGAAGGTTGGGATGGTAACCCCTTTGTTGAGTGATTATATATCCTTGTAAGGCTAGATGAAGAGAGGCAATTAGCTTTGCAAAATGCACTTGTGGAGAAAGATAGGAGGAAGAAATGGTTTGACCGTCGTCTAAAGAACAAAGATATCAATGTTGGTGATAAAGTCCTTATGTATGGAGTACGTAAGAAAAATAAAAAGTTGAAATATGCGGGAAAAGGACCATATAGAGTATGTGAGATCACCCCACAAGGAACCATTCGTTTGGAGACTCTTGATGGAGTTGAAAACATTGGATTCCTCAATGGGATCAAATATAGAAGATACTATGATCCTTTAAGCCAAGAGGAGCTACGTGTCATCCATACAGAAAAGGCAGCTAGGGCACAAACAAAATTGAAGAAGATACAAGCTCAAGCTAAAGCTAAGGATCGACAACAACGCATAAGAAAAAAACGAGAGGCTAACCTTGGAGTTACACATGCATTCCAGGTTGAAATCGACGAGGATTGGTTGGACTTTGATACACCTCTATGATACCCTATTGAGCTAAACAGCACCTATGGAAAAGTGCTATATAACGCCTTATTGGACACGGGTGCTAAATATAATTTGCTATCATATGGGGTGTGGTGTCAGTTAGGGAAGCCACCTCTATCTGAGAGTATTATCCAAGTCAAGGGTATCAACAAGAAAAAAAATACGGTTTTTGGAATCTGGCACACTTCTTTCAGTTATGACAATGGGGTTGTAGCTCAAGACTTTTTGGTCATGCCTGTTGGAACTATGGAGGGTAATATAAACCTAGGACGCACGTGGATGATAGCCACCAAATGCGCTATTGATTGGGGGATAGGGGGTGTCACAACACAGGAAACCAACTCTTAGCCCTGCCACTCAAGCCATAGTCCCTGAGATATTTCCTCTTAAGGAAATAAAACCCAAAACATTACATGTCCAAGAGGTTGAACCATATGTCCCCATAACCCAACTCTCTAGAGCTTCAACTGATGTAGTCGAAATAAAGCTTGAGACACACAAGACCCATCCCAATATAACAAAGAAAACATACAAGTGGGTCCCTAAAGCTTCTTTAGCGACCATAGCTAGTGCTAAAAGACGGGAGCGTGGTAAGAGACGTCCCATGCACCCCAAGAAATGTAAAGAAACTTTGCGTTGGATTCCTAAAAAACTATTGGAATCCCAAGGCTACTATAAAGGAAATGATCAAATATGGGTGCCAAAACGTAAATTGTGTTCTTACTTGTTACCGGGCCCATGTGAGCTCAATCCTGTGGCTCCAAAACAAATTGAAGATCGCGGAAAGGTCAAAATCACGGAATGCTACACACCTGCTCCAGAGCTAGTTTGGGTACCGAAGAAAGAACGATTTTTTCCACCTAGCTTAGGAATAGGGAAATCAAATGAAGCTTCTTGCTCTTCATGTAGTTCTTATACGGAAATAGAAGCTTCAACACAACCTCCACCCACCATTGTACATATACATACAGACAAGGAAGAGTTTGCACCTCCCGTTGTAAGTTCACCACCTACAACAACGTTGCAAATAAAATCATGGAAGAGTACCTTACCACCCTTTCAACTAGATGAAACGCATAGGGTGGTCGAAAACTATTGGCTAAAGCCTTCACCCATAATAACTTGGAACAATTGGTTTCAAAGGGTGACAAGCACATTTCAAAAGGTTTGATATACCCAAGGAAGGGGGGAGTGTTTGTTGACATCCATCATTCACTTGCTTCCCTCTCAACCTTCCTCCCTGACCTCTCAATCTCCAATCTTAGGGAATGTATATATAAAGCCTTATACTCACAAAAACAAGATAAATAAGTAAAAGAGAAAGAGCCATAACACAAAATCATAAAAACACATTATGCACAAGAACACGACCCTTGTAATAATTTTACTCTAACCATCATCTATTTGCGTGTACCGATATGTCTAGTACGCTAGAGTCATCTACTCCTGCCTTGGGTGAGAGGGACCCTTGTTACTTTTCACAAATGTTTCACATGGTCTTTCCGGTGCTTGCCTGTGAATGGGATTTGTTAGGTACGCTAGCATGGGAGAGGAATTTCAAGGAGTTAGAATGGTTGATACATCTCTTGACCACGACTGATGATCCATACTTAGTAGAGAGTGTATCTCCCATTGCACAAGCCTATCCTTTTGACCAAGATGACTATAGGCATCTAGTGACCTTCTTAGTAAACGTTGGTGCCTCTGATGATGATGAAGATTTACATGATTATACGGATGGCATATATGGTCTCATGGATGATGACTTTGTTTTTTTCGACGACAAGGATAGGGGTTTAGCCTTAGGGTTTCCCCCCAATCTCTACAATATCCTATTCCCTTGACTCTCTAGGGGGAGTGCAAATAATTAGGTTAGGGTTCCTTATGTTTTTTCATTGCGTTCAATAAATGTTGGTACCTTTTCCCACTGATGTGCCTCCTAGAGGTATTCTTTGTGTTTTCTAGTATGTACAAGAACATGTTGCTATTGTTAGGGTTTGGACCTTTATGGAATCTTTCTCTCGTTCACACTTCAAATCAAGCGCGACCATCAACACAAACAGGTGTTTCTTGTCCATTGCCCCTTATCTTTTTGCATCCATGTTTGTGTGCTTTAATTGTGATTGGTAGCATAATATCCAGCACATTTTCTTAGTATCAACATTAAATTCAATGTAATTTTTGTCATAATCACTTGTCTAGTTTTAAAAATCAAGCAGACCAACTAAGCTAGTTTGACCAAGCTAGGCGTTAGAGATCTTCTCTTAATACCATGGCGAATGCCTTCCTAATAATCAATGGTTACTTACGTTGTTAATCCAATTTAGGAAGCATTGTGTGAAATGTACTAGGGCTTTCTAGTGGGCTTAGTCCCTATTGACCTTTAGCTTAAGTATTATAAAGGGAGTTTACTAATGTGATGAGCCTGGGAAGGGTAACAATGTTATATGACCCCCCAAAGTTACAAAATTAAAATGCTGAAAACTTACAAACAAAAAAAATCAAGTGCCACAATGTAAAATCTTAAGCTGGAAGAGAAATCTCAGTTTGATTTGGTACTTCATTCACATGTATCGCCTATGGTACTACAGCCCTAGAGGTTCCCAGTGTGGGCGCTTTTCCTTGAAAAGAAAAAAATCCAAAGCATACAGAATAAGCACACACATCAAAATTGAAACAATGTGAAAAAACTTTG
Organism: Adiantum capillus-veneris; assembly: GCF_014529385.1. NCBI lineage: Eukaryota > Viridiplantae > Streptophyta > Polypodiopsida > Polypodiales > Pteridaceae > Adiantum > Adiantum capillus-veneris. The sequence continues at coordinate 137,180,606 of NC_140932.1, forward strand.
GGGGGCCAAAGAAAAGGTAATAAGTCAGGCGATGATTTCATGAGCAATTCCTTTTATCGTAGCTTAACTACAAGGTCTTCTAGGTATAGCCTCTAGTCAGCTCTCGGACATGAAATACTTGGCTCTCACGATTAAACAACTTACTTGACCAGAGAAAATTGAGAAGCTTGCCCATGGTATTAATAGTTGACCTCTAGTGCCTTTTGACCGTTAAATTAGCGACCCCAGACTTGTTTAGTTTTTTACCTTCATAATTGTTTATGCGTTTGATTATATTACAATTTAATGTTTATTGCTGAAAAATGGTTTAAAATTATGCTTACCGATCAATTTGTTTGCCTAAAACTGCATATTCTTTTTTGTATATGAGAATGCAATTACTGTGCCAATGTTGTTTAAGTTTGTAGTGATGACTGAAGAAGGCTAAGGACATTCATCTCAAAAGCTCTTCCACCTCAACGAACGAGCTTCAACTCAATAGCTTCCGAGGACGGAATCTACATCAGGAAGGGGGGCATGTTAACCCTCATGCACATTCCTATCACTTAAGACGGACGCCATATTATTTATTTGGTAGAGTCAGGTACCGGGCTTGTTGATCCAATAGGAAAAGGGTAAGAGTGATCACCGATGAGAGGTGCACTCTAACAGGAACATTCAAGGGATTAATTGGCTAAGCATGGGTGCCCAAGTGTGAATGGGGCGAGCTAATATAAAAGTCAACTAAACTTAAAATTCACTCACTCTCTCATTTGTGCAATTGAAGAGTGCTCTTTCTCCATCTCCATCTTCTTCTTCTTCATCTCCTTGTGTGTGTGTGTGTGTATGCGCGTGTGTGTGTGTGTGTGTGTGTGTGTGTGTGTGTGTGAGAGAGAGAGAGAGAGAGAGAGAGAGAGAGAGAGAGAGAGAGAGAGAGAGAGAGAGAGAGAGAGAGAGAGCATTGCGACGATAGCATGACGACGGCGAAGCGGTTGAGCGCGGTGCAGCAACGACTCCTTCTTCTTTGCGGTGAGGAATCCTCCACGATAGGAAGCGTAGAGTGATGTGTGACACACCATCGCCATCTTTGAGCTTACTAGTTTAAGCTAGTTGTGTGCTTGGAGCCATTTGTGGCTCCCACACAGTGTATCAGCAAGTTCCCTTGCATTGACACGTGTGACAGACGTGCTCTCTCTCTCTCTCTCTCTCTCTCTCTCTCTCTCTCTCTCTCTCTCTCTCTCTCTCTCTCTCTCTCTCTCTCTCTCGTCGAGACTCCAATTTTGAAACGCGCTTTCAGTACTCACGTCTCATGAGCTTCTCTCTCTAAGTACCCAGTGATGACACACAATCTTCCCTCTTAGATCTCTCAAGTCTCTATGTACCCGTCATCTCTCTCTCCCTCTCCTCTCTCTACGTACCCATCGTCTCCCTCTCCCTCTCCTCTCGCTACGTACCCACCTTCTCTCTCTCTCTCTCTCTCTGCGCTTCTATTATCCCCTCCCTTCATCTCTCTCATCGGATAGATCTTTAAGGTCTATTGGGATAGTTTCCTATGGCGTTAAAATTGGAATCCCAAGAGACCTTAAAGATCTATCCTATGAGAGAGATGAGGGGAGGGGATAATAGAAGTGCGCGCGCGCACACACACACACAGAGGAAGAGAGAGAGAGAGAGAGAGAGAGAGAGAGAGAGAGAGAGGGATATATATATATATATATATATATATGTATATATATATATATATATATATATATATATATATAGAGAGAGAGAGAGAGAGAGAGAGAGAGAGAGAGAGAGAGAGAGAGAGAGAGAGAGAGAGAGAGAGAGAGAGAGATTGAATTATCGTCCACGGAGGTCAGATATGACCCATGGGACCAAAATCAGACATTACAACCGTTGTGCCTTGAGAAGGAGTTGACGATACATATCAGTTAGGGAGTGAGGGTCCGTTGGGAAGATGAAAAATAAAAAGGGGGAAGACAAAAACCTAGGAGGGGTTAGCTGTGGGGAGAGCCGATTGGGATTTTGAAACTCCTGGATGATGGATTTACCACTTTGGTAGACTGCCCATTTACCTTGTTTGCGGGCTTCGTGTACCTTCTTGAGTTCTTCACTTTTGCCTTTGAGTTGTAGCGGAGTGAGTTCTTCTACGATCCAAAACTTTGTGTCTTTGAGAAGACATGATTGTTGGAGAAGCTTGAGCCAACCTTCCCTACTTTTGAAGTCAAGGATGGCATGCCCACATGGTATAGGCTTGTAAGGGCCTCTTGAGGTGATACAATCTATTGCGTTGTAGTTGAGCTTGATCGGCTTGAGGGTTTCATTGAGGAAATTGATGCACTCTGAAAAGTCATTCTTGATCGTTTCCCATGCTTGAGGTAGCCCACCAATGCGGATCTTGAGGGTCTTCTCTTCTTGGAATCGTTGTCCTGGGAGCTCTATTGTCACACATGTTTTCACCTTCGCAAGTGTTGCTGAGTGGGTTTTATTGGCCTTGGCTTCTGCTTATTTCACTTTGCTGGTGGCAAGATCGACCATGGAATCAAATCATGTCTCAAGCTTGCCGAGGCGACCTTTGAGGTCGCGATTCTCTTCCATGACTCGATCAAGATCAACTTGGAGGCGCTCGATTCAATTGCATTTGCTCGGGGCTGCTAAAACAGTAGCAAAAACTCGATCGGGTTTTCGTCTTTGGGGTATCTTTGGTCGTCACGTTTCTTATGGGAAACTCCTTCTTGTTGAGTGCCCACACAAAAACCGAAGCTGTGAACCCTTGTTTTTGTGGGAGAACCTTTGTTATTGGTAGGGTCCGATTGACCGTGAGAAACCCTTATTTATATGTCTTATGGATGAGGACTTAGGTTTGGCTTGTGAACGAGAACTTAGGTTTTGACTTTGGCAGGAGGCGATTTAGTTGCCGACAGGAGCTGACGGGCTGACCGCACAGGAGTAGATTGAACAGCTAGCATAGGGTGAGGAGGCGGTTGAGCTGCCCCGATAGGATCCGATGGGCCAACCGCACAGGAGTCGGCTAAGCAGCCAATAATAGAGCTGATTGAGGAGCCAACCACAAAGCCAACGGGGCGAACTTGGGGTAGGCGTTTTTGAGGCGAGTAGCGACATGGCCGACAACATTTCCAGTTGAGCAGCAACGGGGCTGACATCATTTCAACTTGATAGCGTTTCTAGTTGAGCAACGACGGGGCCAACAATGTTTCCAGTTGAGGAACGAGAGAGGGGGTTGAAAAGGTGGGGGATCGTGAGCTCAAGAGGGCAGGGTTGAACCCTAAGGCCCCCCATAGGGCTGCCCTTCACCCAGGGGGGACCGTCGAGGCGCAGAAGATAGGAGAGAGCTAGGGCACGCAGAAGATGGGGGGGGGGGAGAGAGAGAGAGAGAGAGAGAGAGAGAGAGAGAGAGAGAGAGAGAGAGAGAGAGAGAGAGAGAGAGAGAGAGAGAGAGAGAGAGAGAGAGAGAGAGAGAGAGAGAAGAAAGGAAGAAGAAGAAGAAGAAGAAGAAGAAGAAGAAGAAGAATAGGAAGTGTTACCATATACATGTGGTAGTGATGTGTGTGAACACGCTTAGGACTGCCAGAGCATTTTTTCCCTGACTAAGAGCCCCGTACATTGTATATAAGCCAATCACTCTAGGTTTAACTTATCTTTCCATTGCACACTAAGTAATACACTCTCTACTGTGTGCCTTGAGCTTCCTTCATCTTCTCCAAGTCGTGTGTGTTTTTTTGCAACCCTAATTCACACAATTGGTATCAGAGCAGGTTGCATCTTCTTGGGCTTAATCGCCAACAACTCCAACACACGTCTGCTCACTTTCTTTGATTTTTGTGAGATTTGGCGAGCATTGGCAGGTCGAAAAATATTTTGGATCATCTTAAGGAGCTGAGGTTGCTCAGATTTCTCATTCAACCTCATTTCGGCCTCCGTTTCCACTATAGGCCGTACTGTGTAGGCTATTTTATCATTTTGTGTAAAATTTTTGTCAGTGCCGTTTTTTGCATTATAGGTCCCTTACGGTCTTCTACGGTTTGTGCTATATAGCACGTGTTGTTCCTGCTTTGTTTCTTCTCTTTTCAGGCACTTTTCACATCAGGTGCAGGCATTTTCCATGGCCGACAACAACACAAATGTGTTCAAGATGTTTGTTGTTGAGGATAGATTGGATGGGGACAATTACCCTATGTGGTCTTACATGATGCAACATGTTCTTGTGTCAAAGGGTGTGTGGAATATTGTGCAAGGCATTGATGTACATCCTGGTTCAGAGGATGTAGACGACGTTGAGGATGTTGTAGGTCTTGCTACTATTAGAGTTGTTTTGCCTACGACAGAACAAGCTCATTGGCACGTAGACGACGTTGAGGATGTTGTAGATCTTGCTACTTTTAGAGTTGTTTTGCCTACGACAGAACAAGCTCATTGGCATGTAAAAGATGCACATGCTCATGCATTGATTGTGTTGTCTGTGAAACGCACCATTACTCCTCACATTTGTTCAACAAAATCTGCAAAAAAAGCTTGGGATATTCTGGTTGGTCTTTATGCAAGTCGCAATGAGGCAAAAAAATTGCATTGATGCGTAAAAAGCTGGAGTTGAAGATTATGCATGAGGAATATGATATGGACACTTTTCTTGCTGGTGTCAAGGATATCAATGAGTAACTTATTTTTGGAGGTGAAGTCATTTCAGATAGTTCCCTTGTGCAGACTGTTCTTGATGCCTTGTTAGATTCTTACTAGACTTTTGCTAGTACTTCAAGACTTATGACCGAAATCTTGAAGTTGTCAAGTTTGATGCGTTATGCACATTGTTGTTGCAAGAGTTGTTTTCCAAAAAAAACACGATAGACAACCTGCAGTTAAACATGCCTTTGTTGCCGCTCAAAGAAAAGGTAGTAACAGTAGTGCAGCCACTTATCATGGTTCTTAAGCGAGTGGAAAATTACTTGTTCCTAATGCTTTTGCTGACAACAATTCATCTTGAAATTTTGGTGATAAGGAAAAAGAGAAGATACGTTGCCATTATTGTAAAGCTAATGATCACTTTATCAAGGAGTGTCCTAAGTTGAAGGTCAAAGAGGCTAAGAAGAAAGAGACTACTAATCTTGGTTCCACTACAAATGCAACTATTGTTGAGTCTTTTGTGAAAGGAGACTATGATGCTGATGTTGATGCAGAATGGGCTTTTAGTGCAGAGTGCACTTATAATCCAGATGTCCATGATGCATGCATCAGTTGCTGCAGATTCACATGTGTGGTATTTTGAGAGTGGTGCTACAAAGCACATTACCTCACATCGTGATTTTCTCACCTCTCTTGAGTCTGCTGTCCCACATGGGAATTCAGTTACTTGTGCCAACAATGCCTCTTATCCGGTTCAAGCAGTTGAAAAGATTATTCTTACTGTTGCAAATGGCATTTCTTCCATACTTGTTGATGCACTTTACGTACCTGGGATCAAGAAGAATCTTTTGCCTGTATTTGTACTTGCTAGACTTGGTCATGTAGTCAAATTTGTATATGATAGATGTATAGTACATGATCTCAATTTTGGTGATAAAATTGTTGCATCTGGCATTTTATGCCGTGAGTTGTATAAGCTCACTTTGTATGACAAGTGTGGATAAAATTTTGCAAATGCAGTTGTGGATTCAAGGGCTATTTCAGATGCAAAACTTTAGCATGCACATTTTGGTAATCTGAATTTTGCCAATTTGCTACGTTTGCAGAAATCTGATATGGTTGCTTCTTTGCCGCTTTTTGAAGTGTATTTTGGTCTCACGAGATGCCGTGTTTGTGGAAAATTTTGTTCAACCCTTGCTGTCATGTACTAGAGACAGTAATGTAAGCTCACAAGACATTTATGACAATTTTTTGCCTCTTTTTAGTGGTGGAAGTTTGAATATTCCAATGAGGCAAACATACAGCCTATGGGGGTTTCTGAAAATGTTACAAGTTAGCCTATTACTGATGCAGAGGTACATGATGTACTTGATGAGGAAAGGGATGAAAATGAGCAGGCTAGAGGTATGCCAAAATTGCCGGTGCACACATTGTGTGATAGTAAATTGGATGCACCTTTGTCTAGTCGTACTCGTTCAGGCTCTTGACATGCATCTTATGCGTCAAGTTGTTATGCTTTGGTTGTGTCTAGCTTACATGATGTTGAGGAACCTTTGTCTTTTGATGAAGCACATAATTCAAAAGTTGGATGGATGCCATGCAATCAGAATATGATGCACTTATAGAAATTGACACATGGTCTTCATGTGATTGCCTCCTGGAAAAAAGGCCATTGGTACAAAGTGGGTTTACAAGTTGAAACGCAAGCCAGATGGTGAGATTGATCTCTATAAGACTCTACTTGTTGCAAAGGGTTATGCACATAAAATAGACATAGATTATGAAGATAGTTTTTCTCTCACTTGTTGTATGATTACTGTGAATTTTCTATGTGCATTGGCCACTCATTTTGGTTGGGATGTACATCAATGAGACATTGTTACTGCTTTCTTGAATGGTGAAATATTTGAGGAAGTTAATGTAACAAAGCCTCATGGTTTTGTCAAGAAAGGACAAGAAGGTAAAGTGTGCAAATGTAACAAAGCTTTGTATGAGTTGAAGCAATCTCCTTGCGCTTGGTATGAGAAGGTTGACACTTATTTGGTCAAACGAGACTTTCATAGCAGTCCAACAGAAAGCACATTGTATGTAAAGCGTGAGGGCAATGTACTTCTCATTGTGGTTCTTTACGTGGATAATTTGTTGATCATTGGACCAAATGAGAGACATATTGCTACTTGCAAGATGAAAGATTTGTGGATGTTGCATCATTACTTGGGTATATAGTTTAAGCAGTGTGATGGTGCCTTGTGTCAGAAAAGCTACATAGAGACATTGCTATGTAGGTTTATCTTGAGGATTGCAAACCTATTTCCACTCCCATGGAAACAAGTTTAAAATTTAGTCTTCATGATGTTGGTGATCCTACAGATGTCACTCTTTACCAAACTACTGTTGAATGCCTCATTTATGTATGCAACACGAGACCAGATATTCAGTTTGCAGCCTCACAGGTGAGCAAATTTATGCATAGCCTAGGGTCTAAGCATTGGCAGGTTGTCAAGAGGATGTTTTGCTACTTCAGTGGCACTTTACATCTTGGCTTGTTTTATCTCAAGGGGGGATCATCGCCGTCAAACTTACATGCTTTTTGGGACTCATTGTTGGAATTAGGGTTGCAGAGAAACACACACAGCTTGGAGAAGACGAAGGAAGCTCAAGGCACACAATAGAGAGTGTGTTACTTAGTGCGCAATGGAAAGATAGATAGCCCTAGAGTGATGGGCGTATATACAATGCACGGGGGAAAAAACCTCCTAAAGAGGGAAAAAATGCCCCGGCGGTCCTAGTGTGTTCACACACATCACTACCACATGTATATGGTAACAAATCCCCCCTGGAGTGATGCGGTGAACGAGAGCTGGCACATGAGTAAAGGGAAGTGCCATGCCCTGAGGACAGGATCAGTCCACAAAGGGGAGTAAGCCCAAAGCTTTGCGGAAAGCTTCAAGCTTCTCACGAGACAATGCCTTTGTGAAAAGATCTGCAAGGTTGTCCTGTGTTGGCACATAAGCCAAGCTGATCTCTCCTGCTGAGAGCCTCTCCCTGACATAGTGGTAATGCACCTCAATGTGCTTTGTGCGAGCATGAAAAACTGGGTTCCTCGCAACTGCCAATGCGCTCCGACTGTCAGTGTAGATAGTGTTGGCAGTGTCCTGTCCAACACCCAAGTCAGCCATAAGGCGTCTGAGCCATACACACTCAACCGTAGCTGTGAAGACTGCCCTGTACTCAGCCTCACAACTCGAAGTGGCCACAGTAGGTTGCTTCTTGCTCAACCATGATATACATGAACTGCCAAGCATGAAACAAAAACCACTTGTGGACACTCGCGTGTCAAAACAACCAGCCCAATCTGAGTCCGAAAAAGCATGTAAGTCTGGCGGCAATGATCCCCCCTTGGGATAAAACAAGCCAAGATGTAAAGTGCCACTAAGGTAGCGGAAAATCCTCTTGACAGCCTGCCAATGCTTAGACCCTGGGCTATGCATAAATCTGATGACCTGCGAGACTGCAAACTGAATATCTGGCCTCGTGTTGCATACATAAATGAGGCAGCCAACAGCAGTTTGGTAAAGAGTGACATCAGCAGGATCGCCAGCATCATGTAGACTCAACTTCAAACCTGTTTCCATGGGAGTGGCAATAGGTTTGCAATCCTCAAGTCCAAACTTACATAGCAATGTCTCTATGTAACTTTTCTGACACAAGGCAATACCACCATCACACTGCTTAAACTGTATACCCAAGTAATGATGCAACAGCCCCAAATCTTTCATCTTGAAAGTAGCATTCAAATCAGCCTTAAATTCAGCAATATGTCTCTCATTTGGTCCAGTGATCAGCAAATCATCAACATAAAGAACCACAATGAGAAATACATCATCCTCACGCTTTACATACAATGTGCTTTCTGTTGGACTGTTACGAAAGCCTCGTTTAACCAAATGAGTGTCAGCTTTCTCATACCAAGCACGAGGAGATTGCTTCAACCCATACAAAGCCTTCTTACATTTGCACACTTTGTCCTCTTGTCCTTTTATGACAAAACCGCGAGGCTGCGTTACATAAACTTCCTCAAATATGTCACCATTCAAGAAAGCAGTAACAATGTCTGATTGATGTACATCCCAACCAAAATGAGCTGCCAATGCACATAGAAAACGCACAGTAGTCATACGACAAGTGGGAGCAAAAGTCTCTTCATAATCTATGCCTTTTTGTTGTGCATAACCCTTTGCAACAAGTCGAGCCTTATGGCGATCGATCTCACCATCCGGCTTGCGTTTCAACTTGTAAACCCACTTCGTACCAATGGCCTTTTTGCCAGGAGGCAAATCACATAAAGTCCATGTGTCATTTTCTATAAGTGCATCATATTCTGATTTCATGGCAGCAATCCAATTTTCTGAATTCTGTGCTTCATCAAAAGACAGAGGCTCCTCAACATCATGTAAACTAGACACAGCCAAAGCATAACAATCTGATGCATAAGATGCATGGCGAGAGCCTGAACGAGTACGACTAGATAAAGGTGCATCCAATTTACTGTCACGCAAAGTGTGCACCAGCCATTTTGGCATACCTCTAGCCTGCTCATTTTCAGCCCTTTCCTCATCAAGTACATCATGTACATCTGCATCAGTAATAGGCTGTTCTAAAACATTTTCAGAAACCCCCATAGGCTGTACATTTGCCTCATTGGAACTTACATTCGTATTTCCACCACTGAAAAGAGGCAACAAAGTGTCATAAATGTCCTGTGAGCTTACATTACTGTCTCTAGTACATGACAGCAAGGGTTGAACAGAATCTTCCACAAACACTACATCCCGTGAAACCAAAATACGTTTTGTTTGCGGATGATACAACCTGTAACCTTTGCTTTCAGCACTATAACCAACAAAAATACATTTGACAGCCTTATCATCCAATTTTCTGCGCTGCACTTGTGGCACCAAAGCATATGCCAAACAGCCAAAAACACGCATGTGCTCAATAGAAGGTTTTCTATCATGCCATGCTTCATATGGAGTAATAGACTGCAAAGCTTTCGTAGGACACCTGTTAAGTACATAAGTGGCACACATGATGGCCTCAAGCCAAAAAGAATGCGGCAAAGCTTGACTTTTGACCATACATCGTGCCATTTCCGTTAGTGACCTGTTTTTCCTCTCAGCAACACCATTTTGCTGAGGTGTATAAGGCACTGTACATTGGTGTTTTATCCCACGACTAGCCAGAAATGCATTAAATTCATGAGACATATACTCCCCCCCTCGATCGGAACGGAGGGTGCCCATAGTACATTTTGAGACATTTTCAGCCATAGCCAAAAATTGTTTGAAGCACATAAAAACTTCGGACTTCGCTTTAAGCGGAAATACCCACGCATGCCTGGAGTAATCATCAATGAAAGTCACGAAGTACAGGTAATTGCCCAAGGACGGAGTTTGCATGGGCCCACAAACGTCACTATGCACAAGCTGCAACCTGCATGTAGCCCTAACTGAACCATCCTTTGGAAACTTAGAACGCTGCATTTTACCCAGAATACAGCCTTCACAAACATGTTTGATAGGTGCTTCAAGAGGCGGCAAAGAAGCAACCATATCAGATTTCTGCAAACGCAGCAAACTGGCAAAATTCAGATGACCAAAACGTGCATGCCAAAGTTTTGCATCTGAAATAGCCCTTGAATCTGCAACAGCATTTGCAAAATTTTGTCCACACTTGTCATACAAAGTGAGCTTATACAGCCCACGGCACAAAAGCCCAGATGCAACAATTTCATCACCAAAACTGAGATCATGAACTGTACATCTATCATCCACAAATTTGACTACAAGTCCAAGTCTAGCAAGTGCGGATACAGACAATAGATTCTTCTTGATCCCAGGTACATAAAGTGCATCAACAAGTGTGAAGGAACTGCCATTAGCAGCAGTGAGCACAATCTTTCCAACTCCCTGAACTGGATAAGAGGCGTTGTTGGCACAAGTGACTGAATTCCCATGAGGGACAGACTCGAGAGAGGTAAACAATTCACGATGTGAGGTAATGTGCTTTGTAGCACCACTGTCGAAATACCACACATGTGAATCTGCAGCAACTGACAAGCATGCATCATGGACAGCAGGATTGTAAGTGCACTCTGCGCTAAAAGCCCATTCTGCATCAACATCAGCATCACAATCTCCTTTCACAGAAGACTCAACAATGGCTGCATTTGTAGTGGAACCAGCATTTGCAGTGGAACCACCCTCTTTCTTCTTAGCCTCTTTGGCCTTCAACTTAGGACACGACTTGATCAAGTGATCATTGGCTTTACAATAATGGCAACGCATCTTCTTTTTGCCCTTATCACCAGAATTGCCAGACGAAGTGCTGCCAGCAGAAGCATTAGGAACAGAATTTTTGCCACTCGCAGCAGAACCATAAGAAGTGGCTGCATTACTGTTACCACCCTTTCTTTGAGAAGCAATAAAAGCCTGTTCAACTGCACGCTGCCTAGTCCTGTTTTTTCTAGAAAGTGACTCTTGCAACAGCAATGTGCATAATGCATCAAACTTGACAACTTCAGGATTTCCTTGGGTCATCAGTCTCCAAGTACTAGCAAAAGTCTGGTAGGAATCTGGTAAGGCATCAAGAACAGTCTGCACAAGGGAACTGTCAGAAATGACTTCACCTGCAGAAATGAGTTGCTCATTGATATCCTTGACACTAGCAAGGAAAGTGTCCATATCATCTTCCTCATGCATAATCTTCGACTCTAGCTCTTTACGCAGCAAAGCAATTTTAGCCTCATTGCGGCTTGCATAAAGACCTGCTAGAATATCCCAAGCCTGTTTTGCAGATTTTGCTGAACGGATGTGAGGAATAATGGTGCGCTTCACAGACAACGCAATCAATGCATGAGCCTGCGCATCCTTAACATCCCAACGAGCTTGTTCTGCTGTAGGCAAAACAACTCTAACAGCTGCAATCCTTGCAGCAAGACCTGCAACATCCTCAACATCGCCTACATCTTCAGAACCAGGACGTACATCAATGCCCTGCACAATGTTCCAGACACCTTTTGACACAAGAACATGTTGCATCATATAAGCCCACATAGGGTAGTTGTCCCCATCCAACCTGTCCTCAGCAGCAAACATCTTGAACACATCTGTGTTGTTGTTGTCAGCCATGGTAAATGCTGCACCTGATGTGAAAACTGCCCGAAAATAGGAGAAATGGAGCGGGAACAACTTGTGCTATATAGCACAAACCGTAGAAGACTATAAGGCACCTGTTATGCAGAAAATGGCACTGACAGAAAATCTGCACAAAATGACGAAATAGCCTGTGCAGTACTGCCCGTAGTGGAAACGGAGGCCGAAATGAGCCCAAATCAAAATTCTGAGCAGACCAAGCTCTTCGAGCTTTCCCAAAATATTTGTCGACCTGCGAACGCTCGCCAAAGCTCACTGAAATCGGAGAAAGTAAGCAGGCGTGTGCTGGAGCAGCTGGCGACTAAGCCCGGGAGGACGTGACCTGCTCTGATACCAATTGTTGGAATTAGGGTTGTAGAGAAACACACACAGCTTGGAGAAGACGAAGGAAGCTCAAGGCACACAATAGAGAGTGTGTTACTTAGTGCGCAATGGAAAGATAGATAGCCCTAGAGTGATGGGCATATATACAATGCACGGGGGAAAAAACCTCCTAAAGAGGGAAAAAATGCCCCGGCGGTCCTAGTGTGTTCACACACATCACTACCACATGTATATGGTAACACTCATATTGGGCTGGTTGTTTTGACATGCGAGTGTCCACAAGTGGTTTTTGTTTCATGCTTGGCAGTTCATGTATATCATGGTTAAGCAAGAAGCAACCTACTGTGGCCACTTCTAGTTGTGAGGCTGAGTACAAGGCAGTATTCACAACTATGGTTGAGTTTGTATGGCGCAGACGCCTTATGGCTGATTTGGGTGTTGGATAAGACACTACCAACGCTATTTACACTAACAGTTAGAGCGCATTGGCAGTTGTGAGGAACTCAATTTTTCATGCTCGCACAAAGCACATTGATGTGCATTACCATTATGTGAGGGAGAGACTCTCTGTAGGAGAGATCAACTTGGCTTATGTGCCAACATAGGACAACCTTGCAGATCTTTTCACAAAGGCATTGTCTTGTGAGAAGTTTGAAGCTTTTCACAAAGCTTTGGGCTCACTCCCCTTTGTGGACTGATCATGTCCTCAGGGCATGACACTTCCCTTTACTCTATGTGCTAGCTCTCATTCACCGCATCACTTCAGGGGTGATTTGTTACGATATACATGTGGTAGTGATGTGTGTGAACACACTTAGGACAGCCAAGGAATTTTTTCCCTCACTACGAGTTTTTTCCCCCCGTGCATTGTATATACGCCCATCACTCTAGGGCTAACTTATCTTTCCATTGCACACTAAGTAATACACTCTCTATTGTGTGCCTTGAGCTTCCTTTGTCTTCTCCAAGTTGTACCCTAATTCCAACAAGAAGAAGAAAAAGAAAAAGAAGAGAATTTTAGAGTTGCAAGAAACTATCCCGAAATACCTCAAAGATCTATGCAAGGAGAGTTGAGCTCAAGACCTATTATTCAAGTGTGTGTGTGTGTGTGTGTGTGTGTGTGTGTGTGTATGTGAGAGAGAGAGAGAGAGAGAGAGAGAGAGAGAGAGAGAGAGAGAGGGAGGGAGAGAGTCTTATTTGAAAGGAAAGTAAGAGCAATTTGCTCTTACTTTCTTTAGCGCTAATGCTTGGTCCACGACCCCTTTTTTTTCCAAATTTTAGGCGCTAGTGCTTGGTCCATGACCCCCTTTTTTTCCCCCAAATTTTAGTCTAAAGAAAGTAAGAGCAAATTGCTCTTTCCTTTCAAATAACTCTCTCTCTCTCTCTCTCTCTCTCTCTCTCTCTCTCTCTCTCTCTCTCTCTCTCTCTCTCTCTCTCTCTCTCTCTCTCTCTCTCTCTCTCTCTCTCTCTCTCTCTCTCCCCACACATGCAGACTCACCCTCTACACATGTAAAAATATAGTAATGTGCTGGAAAGGGAAGTTGAAGGCATGCGGGTATCCGATTTGAAGACGCCCTCATCCACCATGCTGAAGTTGAGTGGCGGGATGAGCACCTCCTCCTCCTCTCTCTCTCTATCTCTTTGTTTGTCTACCTGTTGCTCTTTGTCCTCGACTGCTGCTATTACTGATGTGTCCTCTCTCTCTCTCTCTCTCTCTCTCTCTCTCTCTCTCTCTCTCTCTCTCTCTCTCTCTCTCTCTCTCTCTCTCTCTCTCTCTCTCTCTCTCTCTCTCTCTCTCTCTCTCTCTCTCTCTCGTCGAGATGTCAATTTTGAAACGCACTTTAAGTACCCATGTCTCATGAGCTTTTCTCTCTAAGTACCCAGTCAGCACACAAGCTTCCATTTTAGCTCTCTCGAGTCTCTACGTACTCGCTATCTCTCTCTCCCTCTCCTCTCTCTATGTACCCACCTTCTCTACTCTCTCTCTCTCTCTCTCTCTCTCTCTCTCTCTCTGTCTCCTTCCTTCTCTGAGTCTCCTTTCAAAGTCTCCTCTCATACCCCCATCCCCCCCCCCCCCGCTTCTAGTATCCCCTCCCCTCATCTCTCTCGTCAGATAGGTCTTTAAGGTCTCTTGGAATAGTTTCCTACGTCATTTAAATTATCTTCCTCTTCTCTTCTAAGAGAGAGAGAGAGAGTGTTTTGGGGGGGGGGGGGGGGGGGGGGGGGGACAATTTTTGTGGACTTGGCTTTGGAACCTTTTCACACACATATGACCAAGCTAACTCTAAATTTGAGAGGGATAATCACACTAAAGTGTGTGTGTGTGTGTGAGAGAGAGAGAGAGAGAGAGAGAGAGAGGGAGAGAGAGGGGAGGAATGTGTGTGTGTGTGTGTGTGTGTGTGTGTGTGTGAGAGAGAGAGAGAGAGAGAGAGAGAGAGAGAGAGAGAGAGGGGGGGGGGGGGGGGGAGGTGATATCATGGGAGTGGGATCTCTCTTTAAAGAAAGGGATGGATGAAGAAATAATAAGAAAGTGTGTAGGCGAGGGATGTAGTTAAGCAAGGTGGAGGGATAGATAGATTTTATTATCGTCCTCGGAGGTAAAAAAATGACCTATGGAACCAAAGCTACATGTGATGTAGTATGTGTATGGCTGATGAGTGACTCTCGATGCTTTAAATTGTGGTGATGAGACCACACTTTGGCTGGGAGAGGAAAGTGTGTAGGTCTAAGTTATGGTTGAAAATGTGAGAGAAGCAAGTTTGGATGTGACTAAAAGCTAAGCACTCTAGTAGTGTGTGGTACTCAGACTCTCAAACTTGCAGTGAACATAATGTGCACAGTCAAATTTGACTCTTCTCCATTGCCCCAATGCCCTATCTCGCATAGAAGGAAATGTGAGCTAAGTCGAATGGCTGCGATAGTGCATATCACCGACAAGGGGATAGGCTCAAGCATGTAACTGTGAGTATGGTTTCCTCTTTCAGCGAAGCACATGGTTTTGTAGTTGGGGGCAATATGGGTGGTGTAATGTATGAAGTGTGACCCACCGGATTTCTCCCAAGTCGTAATACATTGGCATTGTAGAAAAGCTTCATTCACTTGGGAGTCAATTGAAGCATCATTTACCAAGTGTAATGCATCCCATCTCCCAAACCAGTTCTTTATGTCATGCATCCATCCCGTGCTCAAGATCTTTCTTTTGTACGTCTTTTGAAATTTTTTGCTTGGTTCCCATGCAATTGTAGGAAGTTGATGTGAGGGGTTTTGACGCATCTTTATCATGTACTCCACAACCCTTTCCATGCCCATAACCTCAATTGGAAGACATCCCGACTCAAGAAGTAGGAGCATAGAGAGAGAGAGAGAGAGAGAGAGAGAGAGAGAGAGAGAGAGAGAGAGAGAGAGATAAATAGTTCTATTATCATCCTCGGAGGTCAAATATGACCTATGGGACCAAATGAACATGTCACGTGGTGTGAGTGGAGGTCACAAGTGACTCTCGATGCTAAAAAATGGTTGAAATGAGCACCACAATAGAGAGTCCACATTGTGGTTGGGAGACGAAGGTATGTAGGGAGAGCTCATGGATGAATATATGGGAAAAAGAGGACCTAATGTGATCAAAATTTGAGCACTCAAGTAGTGTGTGGTACTCACTCTCTCGCACTTGACGAGGGCATAAGGTGCAAAGTTGATGAGACTCCTCGCCAGTGCCCCAACGTCCTGTCTCACAACGTAGAGAATGGGAGCTAAGACGAATGGAGGCAATGGTGCAGATTGCACTCAATGGGATGGGCTCAAGGATGTAGGGATGGATTCGGTTACCGCATTCGGAGAAGAAGAGAGATTTGTAGTTTGGGGCAATGTGTGTGGTGTAATGGCTGAAGCAAGAACCTCCAGATTTCTCCCAAGCCGTGATACATTGGCGTTGAAAGAAGGCCTCATTAACTTGGGAGTCGATCGATGCATCCTTGACCAAGTGACATGCATCCCATATTCCAAACCATTTCTTGATGTCAAGCATCCACCCCGAACTTAGTATTTTTCTCTTGCATGTCTTTAGGACCTTTTGACTTGCTTCATATGCGATTCTAGGAAGTCGATACAAAGGGCTACGTTGTGTCTTAAGCATGTACTCCACAACCCTTTGCATGCCCAAGACCTCAATGGAAAGCGATCCGGACTCAAGAAGTAAGAGCATGTAGGGTGTTTGTGTCTTGACTTGGAGAAAGTTGGTGAGAAAACGCTTTTGGACATTCTCAAACTCTTTCCAAGTAGACTTCCCAATGCTACCACCCCACACCTCCACTCCATAAAGAAGCACCAGTGTCACCAATGTGTCAAAGAAGTACTTTTTGAGAGTCCAACACTTGATCTCTCCAGCATTGCACATGTTCTCAAATGCATAATAAGCCCTCTTTCCGGCTTCCAAGTGATGCATTGTGCAATCCTTCCATCTATGATTGGATGGAACCTCAAGGCCAAGGTACTTGAAGCTATCTACCACTTCAAGTTGCTCGTTGTTGTATACAATGCATGGATTTTCATCATTGAGGGTCTTTACAAGCATAACCTTGGTTTTGGATCCATTCACGATCAGCCCTCTATGTAGGCAAAAGCGTTCCAAGACACTCATAAGCTTTTGTGCATCTTCTACGGTATGTGCCAAGAGCAATACATCATCAGAATAAAGCAAAAGCATGATCACCAAATTTCTGATCTTAACCTCTTCTATGCCTTCTTGTTTCATAAAATCAAGAACCATGCATTCCAATTCATCAACGAGTGGCCCAAAGAGGGTTGGTGAAAGTGGGTATCCTTGTTTGACACCAATGGTGCTTGCAAAAAATTCTGAAATTCCATCTCCCATATGTAGTCGACATATCACTTTTTGGTAGATGCGAAAGACTGTATGCATAAATTCTCTTGGCACTTGAAGGCTTTGCATACGTCTCCAAGGATTTCCTCGCGGTACCATGTCAAAATCTTTCTTGAAATCCACAAAGCAACAATACAACTTTTTTCCTTTCAATCGAGACACTTCCATAAGAACTCAAAGAGTGACAAGGTGATCAATAGTTCTTTTCAGTCCATTCACTTATCTGCATCTCCATGATACATCCAAATATTTTTGCCATCAAAGAACCAACCATTATAGTGCGATAGTTGTTCACATTGTTTACATCTCCTCCTTGGTGCAAAGGTTTGATCCAATTTTCACTCCAATCATGAGGCATGCCATGCTGAAGTGCAAGGTTAAACATATCACATATCCAATATCGTGTTTTCTTGCTTGTCCATTTAATCATTTCAGCCTTGAAACCTTGAAGGTCCCTTGCCTTGCAGGTAGCAAGTTTCTCAAGCGTGCAACATGCATCTTCAATGGTAAAGAAGGGAGGCATAAATGGAAGGGAGATACAACACTCCATCTTATCAACATTGGGTTGCTCATAGAGGTTCTTGCAATGCGTATACATATCCTCAAGAGTCAAGTCACCAAAGCTCTCAACACGCTTGCCTTTTAGATTTTGCCAAAACTTGCCACATGCATGTGCTTTCTCTTGCGCTAAAAGAAGTTGTTTTTTAACTTCCCACCTTCTCCTGTTTTTTTTAACAAGTGCTTTGTATGTGTGTGAATGTTCCAAGTAACCTTCCTTGTCTTTGCTTGCATCCAACCTTAGCAAGCTTGACTACATTCCATGTCGAACCATTTCTTCTTGGTGCTACCCTTCTTAGATCTTTTGCAAGACATGTGTTTCACCAAAAAGCATTCCCTCGCA
Source organism: Adiantum capillus-veneris (assembly GCF_014529385.1). Lineage (NCBI taxonomy): Eukaryota > Viridiplantae > Streptophyta > Polypodiopsida > Polypodiales > Pteridaceae > Adiantum > Adiantum capillus-veneris. Next base: position 137,198,544 of record NC_140932.1, read on the forward strand.
CAAGAGAAAATTACTTCTTTGAAAACTTTCCACTTGCATTCTAATGTTGGGCTTTCTTGATGCTCTGTCATGCTTAACATTTGATCCACTATATCCGCATATATAAGTGCTCGTTTGAAGTCTAGACGTAGGTACAAATGATTCACATCATGATTGGAGGCTACATGCTCGGGTCATTTACCACACTTGAGGTCAATACATAGCATTCTATGATCTGATTCCGGATTCCATTCACCAAGTGTAAAGATTTGAATGCATTCTAGAGTGGCTTTTGAAAACAACATATAGTCGATCACACTATCGCCATTGTGCTTTCTACATGTAAAGTCATTGGTGCCTTGCCATAAAGATACACCATTTTCAATGAGCATTCCGGTACTATTGCACATATATAGAAGCGACTTTCCATAGTGATCCAGTTCTTTTGCATCATTAGAACTTTGATTATACATGTATGAGTCATCCATTCTTCTTGAGACATGCAGCATGTCAACTTGTTGTGTGTCGTGTTGTAACGTATTTGTGTGAGCATTCATGTCTCCAATGACAATGACTTCACCTTGGTCCTTTTAATGAGCAATTTCTTCCTCTAGTTCAACAAAGGGCTGATCTCTATCCATATCCAAGCGAGCATAAAAGTTGGAGTCATATAGTGAGGAATATAGCAACCAACCACAAACATGACTTGACCATTGGGTGGGCTGATTTTCAGCCATAAGTAGCGTTTATACTTATGTTCTTTGACAATGGAAACATCCTTTAAACCCTTTTTGATCATACATGCTACGCCTCCTTGGACTCTACATTGCTTTTCATTTTTGGTCCACATCAAGGAATGCACATCATATTTGTCAAAACCAAGAATTCGTTGCGCATCATGATCCCATGTTTTCACAAGAAGTATCACATTGGAGTCCTTGGTAAGCTCATCAATGCCGATTCCCGCATTCCATGGATAGCCGTTACAATTCCAAAAGCTTATTCGCAAGCGTGAGTTGGTCTCATAGATCATGTGTCCCTATTTGTTGGATGGACTTGCATCCTCCTTAAGTGACTTTTTTTTCTTGAGATGACACCTTGGCCTTCTTGGTTCTTTCCTCATATGCTTTGCGACGTACATTTTGTTGCATAAGAGTGCGATCCTCATATACATTGCAACCCGTTGCTTTGAGGTAGATCCAACTATTGTCAAGGATGATCTTTCTCTTTACCTCATTAGCCATGGTACATACAATAGATCTTTCTCGCGAGCAGGGACTCCTTTTTTTCCAACTCGATGTGCACCATAAGCCATGATTCCAGACATACCAAAGTGTGTAGCAAAAAACTCTTCAATAGCAACCAAAAGAGATTGGGGTGTTTCCATGCTTTCCTCCTTGATTCCATGAATGATGATGTTCTTTGAGCATTTTTGCCGTTCTTGCAATTCTTGAGTGTCTACATTCTTTGCTTGGACAACGGCTTGCGTGATAGGAGATGTAGAAACCACATTATCCTTACATATATCAGCCCATGATTTGGAAGCATTTCTCATCTCACATACATCATGCCGTATTGTATCTACCGTTTCCTCTTTCAATACATGATCACTCTCAACTTTGCTCAAGCGCTCTTTCAATACATTCATGTCCACAAGAGAGCACTTACATTCTTGAAATTCATTCTCAAGATGCACCAAGCGTGTTGTTTGCATTTCAAGAACCTTCTTGAGGTGCTCATTCTCCATTCTCCATTGCAAGTGCGTACAACTCTTCACCTTGCTTGTTGACAGTTTCTTGTAATGAGATCAAGTAAGCCATGATCATTGCTTCCATTGTTGTAGATGATGTGGTTGGATTAGCATCCAAATTCCTTGGAGATTTTGTATCTTCCTCCATGGCAAGTGTGGATTTTCCACCCTTGCGAGTTTTGTCTGACATTGCCTTCAAGTCGGCAACAAAAACGCAAAGTTTTGACATTTTTTTTCAGTTTTGAGATGCTGCATTAGCAAAGCCTTCCATTGCTCAAAAAAATTCTGTCTTTACATCAATGTGTAGAGGGCTTCTTGCTCTTTGATTGAGGCTATAGATCCCCTAAATCGGAGTTCAAATGAAGAAGTTATTATCAAAAGAGTGAATTGTTGTCTACTAGGTCAAAAAACGGTTGTGTGTGTGTGTGTGTGTGTGTGTGTGTGTGTGTGTAGCAGTTCTAAATCTATAAATATACGCAAACGAACACTACCTGTTCACAGACCAATACATCTAGAATAATACAATGTATTTCTACAATAATTTATTTGCAATTGAAAATAAACTTTGTACAAGGTAATGAAGATAATAGAATACAGTGCGGGAAACCGCAATCCTACAGTCTGGGAATTTTTGCATCATGGTAAGAGATCCACCATAAGATAAGAACAGAATGTTTTAATCAAAGAAGGTAGCCCTCACTTGCACCCATAGCCACAAGAAAACAGTTCGTTAGCACGTGACTGTACGCAGGTGATGCTGGGCATCCTAGTTGTTATCCATGTCACTGTAAACAAACACACAGTTCTTAACTTGACTCATATTTTTATGAAAAAAAGAATCTTGGATCATTGCCAATCAATAAAAGAAATCCCCATAGAGCAGTTAAAAAACATTTTTTGCCTAACCTTAGTTTTCAGTAGGTTTTACAGGAAGATAATCAAAGCTGAAAAGAACTACAACTTTATTTAGATAAGAGAGAACTACATTCTAGATGCCATCATGGGCCAGATTTCTGTTAAGGATAGCTCCTCCTTTGTAATTCGAAGTATATAAACACAAAATCTCGGACCAATTCCCAATCATCAAAGTATATATTTCCCCTTTTTTTAAAACTAGTAACTTAGATTTCCAAACCAAAGCACCAAACCTGCCTCTGTCATTATGCCATGACTGACATATTTTTGTCCCAGCAGGTTATAAACCAGCTATCAAACCATAACATTCTAGCCAACTTCGCCAATCAAGCAAGCCCATACTTCTTTCAAGAAAGAATAGAAGTAAACTTAACCAGCCCACAAAATTACCGCAGTATATTCTTCCTGATAGTAGGCAAAGGAAAAAACCACGAGAGAGAATACGAAGTTAGTAAAAAGATGTAAAGTTTATCTTATTTTCATTACCCAGCGTCAAACCAGCCAAAGCCAGCAGAGCTCAGTCGATAAGCTGAATCAGCGATTAGTAAACAAACCACTATTAAACCTTCCACATTGAGATGTAATAAGGAATAAAAAAACGAGAAAAGACAAAAAATTGCCCCATAATAGGGTAAGTGATGTCATTTATCACCTTCAGATCATCAGCCTAATAGGCAACACGACAGAAATCAGCTTTCAGTTCGATCAGAGTCTCTTTAGAATAATCAAAACATTAGTTACCTGTACTAAGGACCGAGTCAGTCTGAGGTCCACCAAAGTACCCAAAGAAAATTTATATATATACGAGAGAGAATACGTATCGAGTAAAAATAAGTTAAGTTTATCTTCTTTGCATACACCAAGGCCATACCAGCCACTGGGTGAAAGCATGTTAACCTGTCGCGCTTTTTTTGCTAGTTAGAAGTTTCAAGTTAGCACATCTTCAAAAAGTTGGGCGTCCGGTAAATTTTTTACAAATAATATCAAAATTTGTCGGAGGTTGTACATTTGGATTCCTTGTTTCAAGTGCTTTCTATTGATATATCATATGGCATAGATCTTGGAGATGTAGCTCAAGTTATTGTACTAGTTAGCATATGTCAAAATTGTGCTAGTTAGCATTTTTCGGGACATGAAAAAGCATGACAGGTTAACATGCTTTCACCCCACTGCAAGAATCAATCCGTCGATAAGCTGAATCAGTGAAAACACTCCATTTCCAAAACTTCCCATCTGATGATGGAATATGGTAAAAACAAGTGAGATACAAGGCTATTAGCTACCATAATAGGGTATGTGATGCCATTTACTGCTCTCACATTACCCATCAATTAGGAAATACATCAGAAAAAGGTATCCGTTCTGTCAAAGTCTCTTTAGACTATTAAAAAATTAGGTATTTGTTCTAAGGACCGAAACAGTCAGTGGCCAGCCAATGTAACAAGAGTAATCCGACTTGCTAGTGATATGATTTACCAAGGAATCCAACAATTACTGCTCACAGTTTTTTAGCTAAATATAAAATTATTTGTGAATTACCGGATAACTTTAAATCCCAGCAGAATCACCTTCAATGGTATCTTATACCTAAAGATTAGCATTACCACCAGACAGATCAACTCAACTTTACTAGCCATAATGCATTCCAATACCCAATATAGCCATTCAGAGAGATCTACTAGAGATCTGGCTTTACTTAGCCGCTAGGGCCAGATATATCAATTCCAAAACAACCTGACAATATAACCTGGATAATTTTACCATAATCCGTTTTATTTTTTGGAGACCTAAATTTTTAGTCAAAGAGAATCTCATCTTCACATAGTCCTGGAGCAAACATATATTACCACTCCGATTCCACCAAATAACCAGAAAGATCATTTCCCGGAATAGGATTTTAAGTAAAACAGCCTAATTACTTGTCATACCAGTCACAGCAAGAGTAATCCAGCCGATAAGCTGATTTAGCGAAAACATTCTTTTCACAACTTCCTCCTTGTGATGTAATATAGTACAACAATCAAGAAACAAAGCAAATAGCCATCATAATATGGTATGTGATGCAATTTACAACCTTTAGATCACCAACTATTTTGGCAATATAACAGAAAGAAGTTTTCAGTTCAGTCAAGGTTTCTTTAGTCAATTAAAAAATTAGTAATCTGTACTAAGGACCGACTCAGTCTGTGGTCAACCAATGTGTCGAGGGTAGTCGACCTGCTAGTTTTACGACTTACCAAGGAAGCCATCAACTACTGCACTCAGTATTGAGTTATATATATGTTTATTTGTGAAATACCAGTTCGATTCAAATCCCTATAGAATGACCTTTACCAGTACCTTCTTCCTAACAATTAGCATCATCAACAAGACAGACTAACCCCATCTTATTTAGCCATGATGCCTTTCAGTACACAATACAGCAATAAGATAGACCACCTAGAAACCTGGCTTTTCTAAGCAAGTAGGGCCAGACTTATTACATCCAGAACCACCGGATAATATAACCTGGAACAAGTTACCATATTCTTTTTTATTTAATGGAAACAGCAACCTTTCGCCAAAGAGAATCAAATCTTCCAATAGTCTTGAAACAAACAAATCATACCTCTCCCATTTCTCCAAATAAACCAGACCGATCACTATCCGGAACAGTTTTTTAACAAAAAAAGTCTAATTACTGGTTTAACACAGCATTTCAAGCCAAATTCAACAAATCATCCCTTAATCCATTGACAGTCTTGAGAGTTAGAAGGATATTTTGTTAACCTGAAGATTAGGAGACGAAGACTCAACGACAATTTCCTTCCCATTCTTTTTCGGCATGTTGAGCAATTTCGTAGTAAATAGCCTTTTCACTCACATAGCATAGAATACACACACAGGTGATGACCCAGCTTGGTGCTAGTGAGTATGAATACTCACCTTAAGATGTTGTGCGCTCCTTGCCGCACTGTCGAAGCAAGGGACTTGCCAATACACCGTGTGCGAGCCACAAATGGCTCCAAGCACACAACAAGCCTAAACTAGCAAGCTCAAGAGAGCAAAGGGTGTGTCACTCACTGCTCTACGCTCGCCTTCGTGGTGGATTCCTCGCCGCGAAGAAGAAGGAGACGCCGCTACGCCGCGCTCAACCGCCTCGTCGCCGCCGTGCCTTCGTAATGCTCGATCGCACACACACTCTCCCTCTCTCTCTCTCTCTCTCTCTCTCTCACACACACACAAACACACACGAGGAGGTGAAGAAGAAGAAGATGGAGATGGAGATGGAGCAAGAGCACTCTTCTATTGCACAAATGAGTGAATTTTAGGTTTAGTTGGCTTTTATATGAGCTCACCCCATTGACACTTGGGCGCCCATGCTTAGCCAACTAATCCCTTGAATGTCCCAGTTAGAGTGCGCCTCTCATCGGCGATCACCCTTACCCTGTTCCTATTGGTCCGACAAGCCCGGTACCTGACTCTAAATAATACAACGTTTATAGATCATAGGGTGTCCGTGTGCCGTGAGGGTTAACATGCCCCCCTTCCTGATGTAGATTCCGTCCTCGGAAGCTATCCAGTTGAAGCTCGTTCGTCGAGATAGGAGAGCAGTCGACATGGATGTGCGTAGCCTTCTTCAATCACTGCAAAATCAAACAACATTGCCACAGTAATTGCATTCTCATATACAATTAAAAATCAAATGCAATTTTAGACAGACAAATTGATTGGTAAAAGAATTTCAAACAATTTATTAGCAATGAACATTAAATTGCAATGTAATCAAATGCATAAACAGATGTAAAGGTAGAAAATTAAACAAGTCTGGGGTCGCTAATTTGACGGTCGAAAGGCACTAGAGATCGAATATTAATACCATGGGTAACCTTCTTAATTATCTGTGGTCAATTAAGTTGTTTAATCGCGAGAGCCAAGTATTCATGTTTGAGGGCTGACTAGAGGCTATATCTAGAAGACCTTGTAGTTAAGCTATTATAAAAGGAATTTCTCATGAAATCATCACCTGACTGATTACTTTTTCTTTGACCCCCCAAAATCTTTTCACATTGATTCAATTATGATGTGTGTGCTTATTTTGTATGCCTTGGGTTTTTTGCTTTTCAAGGAAAAGCGCCCACACTGGGAACCTCTAGGGCTCTAGTACCATAGGCAATACATCTGAGTGAAGTACCAAATCAAGCTGAGATTTCTCTTCCAGCTTAAAATTTTACATTGTGGCACTTTGATTTTTTGTTTGTTCATTTTCAGCATTTTAATTTTGTAACTTTGGGGGGTCATATAACACTGTTACCCTCCCCAGGCTCATCACATTAGTAAACTCCCTTTATAATACTTAAGCTAAAGGTCAATAGGGTTAAGCCCACTAGAAAGCCCTAGTACATTTCACACAATGCTGCCTAAATCGGATTAAGAACCTAAGTAACCATTGCTTATTAGAAAGGCATTCCCCATGGTATTAAGAGAAGATTTCTAATACCTAGCTTGGTCAAACTAGCTTAGTCGGACTGCTTGAGTTTTAAACCTAGACAACCGATTATGACAAAAGATTACATTGAATTAAATGTTTGATACTAAGCAAATGCGCTGAATATTATGCTACCAATCACAATCAAGGTAGACAAACATGGATACAAAAAGATAAAGGGCAATGCTAATGGACAAGAAACACCTGTTTGTGTCGATGGTCGCGCTTGATTTGAAGTGTGAGTCGAGATAAAGATTCCATGAAGGTCCAAATCCTATCAATAGCAACACGCTCCTGTACACACTAGGAAACAAAAGGAATACCTCCAGGAGGCACATTAGTGGAAAAAGAGAACTTTGCTAATCACTCAACTCTAAAACAGAAACACTCCTATCGTACTAATCTTACCTACCCTCCATCACTCAAGTGATGAGGATCAAAGGTGTTTTATGGCATAAGTTTCTGTTTCACTGTACCAGATGTGACATGTGTAGGTCTGAGTCAATGTTTTGACTTTTATTGCGCATACTCGTTTGCTAATTGCTCTTGCTCTTTTTTTATTTTTTTGTGAGCATAAAGCTTTATATGTACATTCCCTAAGATTGGGAGATATAGAGGTCAGGGAGAAAGGTTGAGAGGGAAGCAAGTGAATGATGGATGTCCACAAACACTCCCCCCTTCCTTGGGTAGATCATACCATTTGAAATGAGCTTGTCACCCTTTGAAACCAATTGTTCCAGTTGGTAATAGGTGAGGATTTTTGCCAGTAGTTTTCTATTACCCTAGGTGCCTCGTCAAGTTGCAAGGGTGGTAAGGTACTCTCCCAGGATCGAACTTGAAGTGGTTCATCAGGTGATTCTTGAACACTGGGAGGTATTCCACTAGAAGGTTGATACCATCAGATTTATTCTTAACGAGGAGGGCTAGCACTTTAACTCAGAGGTCAAAAGAAATAAGCTGGACTAGAGACATACTAGACTCCTTTGAAGCATCAAAAATCAAGGAAGAGGTATCCTTGTCTTGTATACATTTCAATACAAGAAGCGAAGCAAGGGAAAGGGGTTCCATAGGAAGAGCGGGCCCTTGGGAAAGGTAAACAATCTGCAACCATAACAATAGTTAGAATTCCCTATTTCTGGAAGAGATGTGAAGATCAGAGGATCAAATACAAAGAGTTACATCTTTTTGAATTTTACAGCCCTATGTAGATAAGGCCTAATCCTAAGAGAGACATTAGGGAAGGTCTTTTCTATTTCTTTAGCAAGTCGTAATTTCTCAGAAATCATAGCTCTCTTTTCTGGGTCATAGCAGACTTTAATTCTTGCAGTGAGTTTTCCCAAAACCTGGTAAACAAACGTAATAGCTAGTGAAATGAAAGTAATAAAAGTAAAGTGAGAACAAGAATTTTTATCATCAAGTGGACTGGTCGTGCTAGCAGGCTTTCACCAATTAGGTCAAAAAGAACACTAAGATTGTGTGATAGCACCCCAGCCTACTAGAGTATAATAAATTATACTGTAATACGCGTTTTTATTTCTAGAGTTATGGTCTGAGAGAGACAAACAATACAGTAAATCTCTCTTTTGCGTTTATTGTGTGTGTAGCAGTTCTAAATCTATAAATATACGCAAATGAACACTACCTGTTCACAGACCAATACATCTAGAATAATAGAATGTATTTCTACAATAATTTATTTGCAGTTGAAAATAAACTTTGTACAAGGTAATGAAGATAATAGAATACAGTGCCGAAAACCGCAATCCCACAATCTGGGAATTTTTGCATCATGGTAAGAGATCCGCCATAAGTTAAGAACAGAATGTTTTAATCAAAGAAGGTAGCCCTCACCTGCACCCATAGCCACAAGAAAATAGTTTGTTAGCACGTGACTGTACGCAGGTGATGCTAGGCATCCCAGTAGTTATCAATGTCACTTTAAACAAACACATAGTTCTTAACTTGACTCATATTTTTATGAAAAAAAGAATCTTGGATCATTGCCAATCAATAAAAGAAATCCCCATAGAGCAGTTAAAAAACATTTTTTGCCTAACCTTAGTTTTCAGTAGGTTTTACAGGAAGATAATCAAAGCTGAAAAGAACTACAACTTTATTTAGATAAGAGAGAACTACATTCTAGATGCCATCATGGGCCAGATTTCTGTTAAGGATAGCTCCTCCTTTGTATATATTTCCCCTTTTTTTAAAACCGGTAACTTAAATTTCCAAACCAAAGCACCAAACCTGCCTCTGTAATTATGCCATGACTGACATATTTTTGTCCCAGCAGGTTATAAACCAGTTATCAAACCATAACATTCTAGCCAACTTTGCCAATAGAGCAAGCCCATACTTCTTTCAAGAAAGAATAGAAGTAAACTTAACCAGCCCACAAAATTACCGCAATATATTCTGCCTGATAGTAGGCAAAGGAAAAAAACACGAGAGAGAATACGAAGTTAGTAAAAAGATGTAAATTTTATCTTATTTTCATTACCCAGATTCAAACCAGCCAAAGCCAGCAGAGCTCAGTCGATAAGGTGAATCAGCGATTAGTAAACAAACCACTATTAAACCTTCCACATAGAGATGTAATAAGGAAAAAACAAACGAGAAAAGACAGCAAATTGCCCCATAATAGGGTAAGTGATGTCATTTATCGCCTTCAGATCATCAGCCTAATAGGCAACACGACAGAAATCATCTTTCAGTTCAGTCAGAGTCTCTTTAGAATAATCAAAACATTAGTTACCTGTAATAAGGACTGAGTCCAGTCTGAGGTCCACCAAAGTACCCAAAGAAAATTTATATATATACGAGAGATAATACGTATCGAGTAAAAATGAGTCAAGTTTATCTTCTTTGCATACACCAAGGCCATACCAGCCACTGCAAGAAGCAATCCGTCGATAAGCTGAATCAGTGAAAATACTCCATTCCCAAAACATCCCATCTGATGATGTAATATGGTAAAAACAAGTGAGATACAAGGCTATTAGCTACCATAATAGGGTATGTGATGCAATTTACTGCCCTCAGATTACCCATCAATTAGGAAATACATCAGAAAAAGGTATCCGTTCAATCAAAGTCTCTTTTGACTATTAAAAAATTAGGTATTTGTTCTAAGGACCGAAACAGTTAGTGGCCAGCCAGTGTAACAAGAGTAATCCGACTTGCTAGTGATATGATTTACCAAGGAATCGAACAATTACTGCTGCCAGTTTTGTAGCTAAATATAAAATTATTTGTGAATTACCGGATCGCTTTAAATCCCAGCAGAATCACCTTCAAATGTATCTTATACCTAAAGATTAGCATTACCACCAGACAGATCAACTCAACCTTACTAGCCATAATGCATTCCAATACCCAATATAGCCATCTAGAGAGATCTACTAGAGATCTGGCTTTACTTAGTCGCTAGGGCAAGATTTATCAATTCCAAAACAACCTGACAATATAACCTGGAGAATTTTACCATAATCCATTTTATTTTTTGGAGACCTAAACCTTTAGTCAAAGAGAATCTCATCTTCACATAGTCCTGAAGCAAACATATATTACCACTCCGATTCCACCAAATAACCAGAAAGATCATTTCCCGGAATAGGATTTTAAGTAAAACAGCCTAATTACTGGTCATACCAGTCACATCAAGAGTAGTCAAGTGGATAAGCTGATTTAGCGAAAACATTCTTTTCACAACTTTCTTCTTGTGATGTAATATAGTACAACAGTCGAGAAACAAAGAAAATAGCCATCATAATATGGTATGTGATGCAATTTACAGCCTTTAGATCACCAACTATTTTGGCAATATAACAAAAAAAAGTTTTCAGTTCAGTCAAGGTTTCTTTAGTCAATTAAAAAATTAGGAATCTGTACTAAGAACCGACTCAGTCTGTGGTCAGCCAGTGTGTCCAGGGTAGTCGACCTGTTAGTTTTACGACATACCAAGAAAACCATCAACTATTGCACTCAGTATTGAGTTATATATATGTTTATTTGTGAAATACCAGTTCGATTCAAATCCCTGTAGAATCACCTTTACCAGTACCTTCTTCCTAACAATTAGCATCATCAACAAGACAGACTAACCCCATCTTATTTAGCCATGATGCCTTTCAGTACACAATACAGCAATAAGATAGACCACCTAGAAACCTGGCTTTTCTAATCAAGTAGGGCCAGACTTATTACATCCAGAACCACCGGATAATATAACCTGGAACAAGTTACCATATTCTTTTTTATTTAGCGGAAAGAGCAACCTTTCGCCAAAGAGAATCAAATCTTCCAATAGTCCTGAAACAAACAAATCATACCTCTCCCATTTCTCCAAATAAACCAGACCGATCACTATCCGGAACAGTTTTTTAATAAAAAAAGTCTAGTTACTGGTTTAACACAGCATTTCAAGCCAAATTCAACAAATCATCCCTTAATCCATTGACAGTCTTGAGAGTTAGAAGGATATTTTGTTAACCTGAAGATTAGGAGACGAAGACTCAACGACAATTTCCTTCCCATTCTTTTTCGACATGTTGAGCAATTTCGTAGTAAATAGCCTTTTCACTCACATAGCATAGAATACACACACAGGTGATGACCCAGCTCGGTGCTAGTGAGTATGAATACTCACCTTAAGATGTCTTTAGACTGGTTGAAGCTTATCAGATGCGGGTACACCACACTCGGACAGGATCACCATATCCGAGGTCGCGCATAGAGTCAGACTCTTAGGGATTGCCCCCGGCTAAGGATCCGGTTGCTCAGACCTGGTCGAACACCATCGCGGCAACATGCACCTGCAGGCCAAGTCCTTGCATACAGGCGGTAGCGTGCAGAAATATGCACAATTACTAAATGAAGTGAAGAAAGAACACGCTTACACAGGAATGTGTATACATCAGGGCAAGTTTAAGTAAAAGGCAAGGTCAAGTCACATTTTCCAAAATTATTCCTATATCCCGATAAAAAAACCGCTCACACGGTCGAACACCCGATCCGTAATCTATTATTTGTTTAAAGTACCTAGCATCGGTAGATTATATACAACCCATTAGTCATACAACTGAACACTTCACTGAGCATATGTCATATAGCTACCACAAAGGTAAGGTATCCAAGCCCTGATCTTAACAGTGTAAGTTATCCTACTCAGAGATGGCAATATTATATATTATTTCCAATTTATACTCACAGTAATAAGGTGGGTCTATAAAAGATAGAAGGAATTTTTTCATACCCAAGTCCAAAGTGTATGGAGTAACATTACCAGAGTTAACATTTCAGTTTAATTTCTCTTCAGGAGTAACTATCTCATTATGGCTGACAGTCACGACCCGGTTTTTGCAATAGCAACCGCGCATCTTCATCAGTCAGGGGAATCTACCCGAAGAGCAACTTTGCACCGTTATGAACTTCATCTATTCCTCAGATTGGGAACTTCTGTATCTCAAACTAAATGGTGGACCTATCAAGCCCGGGTGACTCGTGTGACCCTTTGGGGTCGCGAGCATTTTAGGAACAATATCAGATTGGCGATGGTAACTGAGGTTCTGGGACTAGGGCCCTAGTATTATTACATAGAACATTCACTAAAGCCAGGTTTTTCTGAGAGGTTATACCTGCTAGCACAGTTCCTACCACCTCATAAGATTTTCCTGTATCGTAGTTTTGGTCATCCACTAGGAGGATATTTTAACAGTACTCCACGCACTCGGGAGTATGGGACAGTCTTGGCGACTCGTATCTTACCTTTAGCTGCACGTCCAAACACCTGTTTTTATTGTGATAGTTGTTTGTGTGATCATGTAATGGATGGCTTACTCGAGATGTAAATGAAGGAATCCCAATATACTAAACCACCAGGCTTTTTTTGGAAATGACTCAAGTGAGAGATCTCATGCAATTTTGTGTGTGTGTGTGTGTGTGTGTGTGTGTGTGTGTGTGTGTGTGTGTGTGTGTGTGTGTGTGTGTGTGTGTGTGTGTCTGAGTGTGTGTGTGTGTGTGTGTGTGTGTGTGTGTGTGTGTGTGTGTGTGTGTGTGTGTGTGTGTGTGTGAGAGAGAGAGAGAGAGAGAGAGAGAGAGAGAGAGAGAGAGTAGACAAGGGAGGGAGAGAAAGAGATAGAATGGGTGAGAGAAAGGAAGGAAGTATGTTAAAATGATATGTGGAGGCCAAGAAGGCAAAGAGTGAATGGGTGAGATAGAGGAAAGAGGACACGGCAGTGAGATAAGGAATGGGTGAGAGAGAGGAAAGAAGTGGGTTAAAATGACATGTGGAGACCAAGAGAGGGAATGGCTGAGAGAGAGAGAGAGAGGAAAGAAGAAGGTTGAAATGACATGTAGAAGCCAAAGGGAAGGAGAGAGCCGCAATGGTATGTAATGGGCAGAGGACATGGCCTTAAGATCGAGGGAGTGAGTGAAATTAAGGGTTGGTTGGTGAGAGAGAGAGAGAGAGAGAGAGAGAGAGAGAGAGAGAGAGAGAGAGAGAGAGAGAGAGAGAGAGAGAGAGAGAGAGAGTTTGGCGGACGAAGCAACAAGCGGCCGTTTCCAGAGAAGGATCATATTTTTCTGAGAAACCATTGTAAAATTCTTTTGTAAGGAAGCATCTCTAAGCAATTGATGATTTATGATTATTCTTATGGGAGCAATTGTATATTAGAGAGCCAGTTAGAAGTTTAGGAGCTTATGGCCGGACAAGCCATTTGTAAAGACCTCATCTATAAAGGTCATTTTTTGTAAGTTTGAGGATGATCTTTTTGATGGAAAACTGAGAAGATAGCATACGTTTGAGAGCTCCTTCTTGTTCAAACTTGTAATCTTCGCCATTGTGGCTACGGTAATCCAAATTCAGATTTGTTTATTGCATTGTGTTCCTCTTATCTTGCTCTTCCATTCAAGTGTAATCATTCAAGATTTGGTGTAGGTTTTTAACTATGAGTTTGAGGCCTTAAATCATTGTTTTGAGTGTCTAAATGCATGTTTTATGTTGTTTTGACCCTAGGAGGGGTTTAGGGACCCTTAAACGATCCATTAGGATCACCTGTTTGTTTCTGTTTTTGCTGACTTTGGGACGAACGATTTGGATCGTTGTACCTCTCCAGAATGTTGTGACAGTGATAGGATATGTTCCTGATAATCCCCTGTAGCTTCCCTTCAAGTTTCGTGCGATTCCGATATGATTTGCATGGTAAACGGGCGTGACGACTGTAGAGTTGTGTAGAAGGACATAGGCAGATTACTTGGCGGTAATGCGTTTGATTTGCTGGTAGAGTAGTAGTTGCATCTCTTCAAGTTCACTTCATTAGGATTGACACCCTAGTGAGTTTCCATGCCTCATCCGAGTCGCCTCCCCTGTATTGATAAATATGTTGATGCTTGAAAGCTATGCTATGGACGTCCGTCGCGGCGACCCGCAAACACACACACACACACACACACACACACACACACACACACACACACACACACACACACACACACACACACACACACACACACACAGAGGGAGGAAGAAGTTAGTGAGAAAGATGTGTGGAGGTAGGGAGAGGAAGAGAGATCAGGAGAGTGGAGGCGGAGAGAGGAAGAGAGAGCAGGAGAGTGAAGAGAAAAGGATAGAAAGAATGAGAGGGGATAGGTGGAGGTACTGGAAGAGGAGAGGGTGGAGGAGTGGTGGGTGGATTAAGTAGCCACAGAGGGCGGCATTAGTGGTGGCCGCGGAGGTGGTGGTGGAGTAGAGGACGGACGAGAAGAGCTGGTGGCTAATGAGGGCGGCAATGGTGGTGCACTAATGGCTCTCCCTCCCAAAAAAAAAAAACTCGCTCCATATCCTAACTCCAGGTTTGTCATGGTAGGGTGGTCTTGCTTGGTGAAACCACATGTCTCTTCTGACGGCATGGGATCCCCTTCAAGACTGGCTTAATGGTGCTCTTGTTGGCATCATTGGACATTGTAGATAGTGCTTGCCTCCCCGTTATAAGCCTGTGGTGTCTAAGATCATGGACTACGTAAGTGAGGTGATGGAACTTGGTGGCTCCCCCCTTAGGTGGCATCAATATGGTATGTGGGGCGTTTCTCTTAGCTAGTACTGGTAGATTCTTGTTCTTGGGAGACTGGTCATGCTATGGCAGAGGCATGCCGTCTATGGCAATCAGGCCAAAAATTGTTTTAGATATGTATGGGTAAGGGCCCATGTAAAGCCGGTCATTTATCTTTTGAAACTCCTGAACCCATTGTAATTATTTATGGATCCATGGCTAATTGTGAGCATTGTGATTTGTATGTCTGGTAGATTCCAATTGAACATAACTCACTCATTTGAGTGGGTATTGTAGAAAAAAAAAACACTTAATTGTTGGAAGCCTAAGTGATTTTGTCATAATAATCAATATCTAATTCTCCTAAATGATTTTCTCATATTAAACTGATCATTTAATGTGGGGAAGTGCCAAGGGAGAAAAAGCTAGAATATTGGTTAAGTTAGCAGACCGGCCACAGTAGGGATCCAAAGGAGGGAAAATAGGGATCCAAAGGGGGGGCCATCTGCAAAAGATCCATGTGAAACAACGGGCTAAAAAGACCCTAAGGTTCAGCCCATTAAGACTTCCAAAATGCTAAGGTTCCAAAATTCAAAGGTTGTGTCCAAAGGTCAACCTTAGGGAAAATTGGATGCTTAGTGTGTGTGCCCAAAAAGTCTTTCTGCATCCCTACATGGGAGGGGGCGAGCCCCAAAGCTAGGGGATGAGAGAGAAAACCACACACACACACACAGGCTCCCTTTACACAAAGGGAATGAGGGACACATGTCAGCTCCCTAGGCCAGATGCCCACAAGGTGTGCCCAATTCCTATTGGAAGACCCTTGAAGTGGACCAATGAGAATTAAGCTAGAGTAAATCTAGTTTAATTAATTTAAAAACATTTAATAAAAGAAACCAATAAGAATTAAGTGTCCTAGAAGACTATTGGGCAGTCTCCCAAGGGGTCCAATGAGCATTCAGGAGCCCCATGGCTTGCCTGATTCCTATTGGCCAGGAGGCAAAGGGGTCCAATGAGAGTTTAGTTTAATTATTTAATTACCTAAAGCTCTCACAAAAGGGGAAAGGGGGACACATGTCAGAAGGCTATCACTTATGCTGCTTAATCCCTATTGGCTTGACCTGGGGAGGTCCAATGAGGCAAAAGCCAGCCTAACTTAGCAGCTAGGGCTCGCCCAAGAGAGAGAGGGGGCTGATTTTTGCTTGGCATTGACACACACACTCTCACACTTGACCATGTGTGAAGGAAAAACACTCTATCTCCTCCCAAGCTTTAATGGAGAGCTCATCACCTACTCCAAGCTTGTGAGATAGAAGCCTACATCAACACTCTCTTGGCATGTGGATGCAAATCCAACCAAGAGCCAAGCTTCAATGCATGCTCATCTTCTCTACCAAGCTAATTACTAAGCTAAGCTATGCTAATATGAGTGATTATGTGAGGAGATGTACTTCTTTCTCGTAAGATACTTCTTTTTCCTCTCAATCTACTCTCATACCCTGCTAGCTCTCACCATCTTCGAAGGTGTGTGAGGTCTTGGGTCTGAGAACGGGGATAATTCAAGTTGTGTTTGATTAAGTGTTTTGCTTGGTGTATGAAGCTTCCATCTTCATTGCACTAGCTAGTCTTGAAGGAACACAAAGAATTGTATTGTACAATGTCTCTCTTGATGGGAGAAACCATAATACAAAGCCTTTTGGAGGGGGGACCGGCTCCATGCAAATCCGGTCCTCAACTGTTGTCAATAGTTTAATTGCTCTCTCTTTTGAAAGTATTGTCGATGCTATCTAACTAGGTGTTATGCTTTTTGTTGCTCTCTCCACCCAAGCACTCTTGTAATTATCATTAGGAATCTATTCTAATGAAATGCCCACTATGTTCATGCTAATTTCCGCTACAAATAAGATTTTAGGCCATTAAATGTTACAGATTTAGATATGCAACACTAATTATAGGGCCATTATTTGTCACATAGCAATCTTGATCTTGGACTTTCGGTGACTTCAAAGTAATGCAATAATAACAAATTGAAATGGCTGTCTAGATTAAGATAAAAATGGATAAGACTATCATACAATCACTTCCAATTCTATCTCTTCATGCTAAAGAGGACTTTTGTACATGGCCAAAGTTGGGTACTGGTTTTTCCTAAAGAGGAGTGGAGGACGACTAATGAAGAGTAGGATAAATGTGGCCAAGGTAGGGTGAAAGATGTGCCACTCGAGAGATGGTGATTCACATAGAGTTGATTACTACTTTAAACTCCTTTGGGTAATTTTAATTTTTATGTCCCTGTTTATATAAGGAGGGATCTTGTCCATAATGATGGTATTGATGATATTATGTCCGAGTGTGAAGCTGGTTGTATGCTAGGAATATGAAATCATGTTCTTAGATTGAAGAGAAGACGGAGGTTTGCAACAAGTTTTTTAGCAAGCTAGGAATCTTGAAATTATTCCTCAAACATGGGAGAAGTGTACAATCCTTATATTTGAGCTATTGTGAAGGTTTTGCTAAATGTGCATGCGTTTTTATTTCTAGTCTCTCGTATTTGGTGCCCCTATGATCTTATGCTTGTAGTGTGCACCATAAATAACCCCATAATGTGAGAGTGGCAAAAATGAGCGATATGTGTGTGCGTAGAGGAAACAAGGAGAGACAGAGAGGAGAGATCCGATTTGGGGGTGGAACTGAGAGTGTGTCTAGGGTTCCTTATCATTTGAGAAGGAGAGAAGTTAATAAGTGAGTTATTCAGTGTAGGGTTAGTCATCCAAGAGGAGGGCTTCTATGGCTCTTTACCCCAACAATCTCCCACTTAACAGTTAATGTGGCCGTAAGTGGCTATGACTAAAGTTACTATGTACAATCGCGAAGCACAAGAGTATCTTCACCCTTGTACACTTGCATTCACCCTATACCTATTAATTTGATGCAATGTGAAAATTGCTCCATAGCTAGGCTCTTTGTAAATCAATGTTGACCTTGATAATCTCCAATCACTTATCTTTTAACACATCCCCAATGAGATGATATGTCACCTAAGTGTGTGTCTACTTGGAGTTAAATAGGGGATTCCTTGCCAAAGCAATGGCACTTTAACTATCACAATGTGAAAATGGAACCTGTCAAATGTTCAATTGTTCCACTAGACATGCCAACCATATAGCTTTCTTGTTGGCGGTTGACGTTGTAACATAGTCAGCCTTTGTAGTTGAGGAAGATGTATAGTCCTAACCTCCAAGAAATGGCCTTTCTTATAGATATGAATATATAGCTAGATGTAGACCTCCTGCTATCTTTGCAACTCGCATAATCCTCATTTGTGTAACCAACAATCGATGCATCGCTATTACCGAAGCATAAGAGTGTCTACAATGGAAGAATATGGCACACTTTCCATTTCTGCTCTCACCATCTAACTTGAGAGAATCTTCCTTGCTTTCTTTTGAATGTGATGGCAGTGTGGTACTTGCTGCCTTCCTCTCTTGCATATTAAAACACTACAAGACCTTGTGGATATAAGATTCTTGAGATAACTCAAGAATAACCTTTTTCGTGTCTCTCTTGATACACTGAGAGGTCCCCAACCCGCGGACACCAAAGTCGTGATGGGGTCCTTGACATGTCTCTAGGCCTAATAAAAATCAGAGTCTCTAAACAAGAAGTATCTAGGGAATAGACCTTTACCATTGGTAATGGCTTGAGACTATAGCCCTAGAAAAAGACATAGTCCTGTCTCGCAAGCGAAAACGGGACAAAAATCCTAAAATTCCAAAACTCATTCGATCCTATAACTTCCATAGTTGGGTTAAGCTATCCTCATCCAACGTTTTTTCCCCCTCACATGAGTGATGGCACAGCCGTTGGTGGACTCCTCTTCCAATCAAGAAGTCTTCTAACATTTTTAGTGCACCGGGATAGATAGTTTCTTGACTAATCAGGTCCACCCATCCATGATCGACAACCTTAGTCAATCCCCACTTACCACCCCACATTTCCACATGATTCTTTTGTTTTCTTAGTACTATCGCATTGTTTTAACATTTAAAATAATGGTTTCTTTTAACTTTTTGTCAAAGTGATTCCTTCAATCAAATACTAAAGACACCATTGAAGAGCATTCTTTTAGCAAACATGCATCTTTAAACTTAAGATAGGGTATTGTCAATCAAAAACATTGACCATAATAACCATGACCAGTACTCTTCTTGTCTCGAGACCACCTAATGGTGAAAAAATGGCACCCATTCCTTGTTCATAATCCAGGGTGGAAACCCATTACCCAAAGTTCGGGGTGCCTATACGCCAAACCAGTTGCCCATACAATTGGGTGGCTCTCCTAGGATAAAAACCGGTATCCTAACTTATGTAGAAACATCAAGACATGAAACGGAGTAGAAACTCATCGTTCATGGGGGTAACCGAATTATTCGTGGCTGGAAAGCCATCATTATTCATCAAAATATACTAAGGAGTCGGAGGTGTCTTGAGATAAGCTGTCTTAAGGATGATCAAAGATATCTTTCCTAGTTCAATCCAGGCTAATCCAAACATTTCTTTCCTAATTTACAAACAAGTGTATATTGGTTTCTTAAGAGATGTCTTCCGTCTTCAACCAGTTTTACTTTTTCTAATTCCTTACTCCCTCTTTTACTTATGCAATGTTAATACTTAAAGAAAAACTTGAACTACTCATCTTAAATTATAATGAAGACCCACCTGGGATTGGTCGGCCATTTGCTACAGTGTTGGGTCCTGAATGCTTTCATCAATAGGCCTACTACTAGGCTCGGCCTCGTTGTCATGTGACACTTCTGGCCCTTTTGGAAATATTTCCCTCTTCATGAGAGTGAGGGTTTGCTCAGGTCCTCTTTGGTGCCATGAATTATATCCTTGTAGAAAGGATGTCTATTTATTAGGTAAATTATCAAAATTTTGACTTTACCATATTGAATCTAATTCCTCTTTTTCTCCAACTAAGGTTAAGTTTGTAGTTATAAATGGTAATTTCTTGATCTAGTAATTTCTTAATTTATTATATAGCTAAGATAATTTGATCTTAGTTTCCTTAAGTGTTTTCTAGGCTCCCTTGATTTTTAAATAAATTTTTAATCTCTTAATATTTATTAGAATCATTATCTTCTAAAGATTGAATTTTATTATCTTCCTATCAATGGTTAATACTTCCATGAATTTTCTTAGGAAATTTTAATAGTAACTTCTATTTATCCTAATTGAATTTTAGCTTAAAATAATGTTTTTGATCTATTATAATTACTTAAAATAATTAAAAAATTATGATATAATTATCACGTTTAGATGATAATATTTCCTAACTCTAACAATTTCCTTGTAATTATCCAGTTAGTTATCTAGTTTTCCCTTTTAAATTACACCTAAAATTAGACTATTTTGACTTAAGTACTTAGCTAAATTAAGTTTTTAGCAATAAGATGATTATCTTAGCTTAAAAATGATATTTAATATCTTGGATAATTATTTTATAATTAATTATTCTAGTAAGATAATCTCCCTTTTTAGTTTTTATCTAAATTAATCATTTTTAGCTAGATTAATTTTCTACCACCATAGAGTATTATCAAGACATAATAATGATATTTACTAATTTCACTTATTATTTTATAATTATCTAAGTTGATTAGTTAATTTCCCCCTTTGCGTTATAGCTAAAATTAGTCAATTTTAGCTTAATTAAGTATCTTGACTAATTTTCTATCAATGGGATATTATCAAAGATTACTTATAATTTTTAATAACTCTAATGATTATCTCAACTAATTAGCTAATTTTCTTCTTTATTTTATAGCTTAAACTAGTCAATTTTAGCTTAATTAAATAACAAAATCAATGTTCTATTGATGAGATAATTATCACAACTTACTAATAATGTTTACTAACTTTGATATTTTTTATTTTTTTATCTAATCTGGTTAAATAATTTCCCTCTTTAATTTATAGCTAAACTTAGTCAACTTTAGCTTTATTAAATAGCTAGATCAATGTTCTATTAATGAGATAATTATCACGACTTACTAATGATGTTTGTCAACTTTGATATCTATCTTATAATTATCAAAGTTATTAGGTAATTTCTCTCTTTAATTTACAGCTAAAATTAGCCAATTTTAGATTAATTAAATAGGTAGATTAATTTTCTATTACTGATAGCAATGTTTTCTAACTTTGATAATTATATTTAAATTATCTAATCTGATTAGTAATTTCCCCCTTTAATTTATAGAAAAAATTAATCAATTTTAGATTGATGAAATAGATAGATCAATGTTCTATTAATGAGATAATTATCAAGATTTACCAATGATGTTTACTAATTTTGATAATTATCTTATACTTATCAAAGTTGATTAGCTAATTTCTATCTTTAATTTATAGCTAGACTTAGTCAATTTAAGCTTAATTAAATAGGTAGAGTCTTTTTGTATTAATGAGATAATTATCATGGCTTACTTATAATGCTTACTAACTTTGATAATTATCTAACTTGATTAGCTAATTTCCTTTTTTAATTTATAGCTAAAATTAATCAATTTTAACTTAATTTAATAGCTATATTAATTTCTATTATTCAACTAATTATCATTGCATACAAATGATGCTTAATAACTCTGATAACTATCTTATAATTATCGAAGTTGATAAGCTAATTTCACCTTTAATTTACAGCTAAAATTAGTCAATTTTACCTTAATTAAATAGCTAAATTATTTTTTTATTGTATGAGATAATTATCATGGCTTATTAATGATTTTTAATAACTTTGATAATTATCTTATAGTTATCTAACTTAATTAGCTAATTTCCTCCTTTAATTTACAGCTAAAATTAATCGATTCTAGGTTAATTAAATATCTAGATTAATTTTTTGTTAATGAGATAATTATCACAACTTACTAATGATTTTTACTAACTTTGATAATCATCTTGTGATTTGTTAAGTTGGTTTACTAAGTTTTCCATTAATTTTATAGTTAAAAACATATAATTTTTGCCTAATTAATTACAAAAATTAATCAAGAAATTATGGAAATATTTTTTTAGCTTCATAATAGTATATTTAAGCTTTGATATATATCTTAGAATTAACTAAACTTAATTAATAAAATTCCTATTAATTAAATCCAAAATTAATCAATTTCAACTCTAATTAGGATTAATAATTGAGAAGATTATTAGTCTTTATTAAGATTAAGTAATCAATAGATAAATAATGTATAATAGAGTGTTTAATAGTAGATAATAATCTAATCTTCTTTAATTAATAGATTAATTGAGATTAGCATAATTAGCTCGCTTAATCACTTATATTTTGCTCTCTTAGTGATTTTTGTGAATAATGTATAATAGAGTGTTTAATAGTAGATAATAATCTAATCTTCTTTAATTAATAGATTAATTGAGATTAGCATAATTAGCTCGCTTAATCACTTATATTTTGCTCTCTTAGTGATTTTTGTGAAGTATCTCTCTCGCATGAGAGTTTTCTGGCTAGGACTCCAAGTCTGAGTGAAAATGAAAGCCTGGGGTCCTATTTATAGCTTTTTCTAGCTCTCACAAGCTCTTATAGGTTGAATGTGGCAGTTGCTTGTAGCTCAAGCAGCCCCCAGGCTCAAGATGGAGCTACCTACTGCTAAATGTGTCCTTGGAAGGTCAGTGATGGCCTCCCCTAGCACTTGTCCAACTTCCACTTTGGTCAATTTTACCATTTTTGGGTAAATTTTATGCTTCTTTAAAAAAATATCTTTAGCTTTAATGATTACTAAAAACCATCCAATTATTTTTACAATTTAAAGTGGTTGTGAATCTTTCAGAGAGGATAGCGGTGTCAGTTTTTACCCGAATTTAGTTCTGAAAGTTCCTAGCTATAGGTTTGTTGTGCTTAACTGATTTCAAGATAGTGTTTTACCTGTTTGTATGCCCAATGCTTTCTCCTAGAGCTTTGAGCTCATTTTCTTACAACTAGAAAGGTGGAGACATTACATACACATACCAAGAAAATGATTTGCTTCTTGTAAATCCTTTGTCACAAAGGTTTTTCTCAATATTTTCTTCAATTTGGAAATCTCCACAGTGGGCCTTTCTACAATTAGCATGTCATCTATCTATAAGATGAGAATGATCAACAAACCGTCACTCAATTCTTGTGTATACAAGGAGTGATCCTCCTGACTCCTTTTAAACCCCTAGGACTATATATCAGCATCAAAATTTTGATACCATTGAGTTCAATCATGCTTTAAGTCATAAAGCATGTTCTTGAGCCTGTATATAAGCTCCTCCCTGCTAGGATGCTCAAAACCTCTAGGTTGCATTATGTAAACAGGCTCCTCAAGATCCCTATGAAGAAAGGCGGTTTTCACATCAATTTGGACTAGATCCATGTCCTCAATGGCTACTAGTCAACGCACTAGACATGGTATAGTCATCTTGACCATGAATAGAAGTTTTCATTAAAATCAACTGTCTTTTGATGCTTGAATCCTTAGCAACCAATTTAGCCTTGTACTTAGGCTTAAAGTCCTCAGATGTAAACTTCTTAAAGTCCTCAGATGTAAACTTCTTCTTATAAATCCATTTGCAAGGTAAGGCTTGCTTAGATTTCAGAGACTCAACTAAGTTCCATATCTCATCGTTGATAATTGAATCATACTTTGATTGCATGCCTTGCTTCCACTTGACACTGTCATCCATTTGCATGGCTTCCTTGTAACAGTATGGTTCACCATAGTCAATCAGCATGACATAGTCCAACTTTGGCTGAAATCGCTTAGGTGGACGCGAGGATCTTCTAGATAATCTAAATACCTGACTACTTCTCTTTGCCCTGTCAGTTGGAGTGCTGCTAGTGGAAGGTGCATCACTATTGTTTTGAGTTCTCTCTGAATCTAAGGCAATGTCCTTGAATGTGACCTTTCTATGCCCAAACTCTTTTATAGGCTTCTTGTGCATCTTTGACTTGTTGAAAATAGCACATGAACTATGAATGACTTTAGGAGATTCCGAGTGTCAGAGATGATATCCCATTTCTCCATATACAAGGAAAATACAATTGTGTGACTTCGAGTCTAGATTCTTTCAAATCTCCTTTGGCACATGTGCTTATGCCTCATGTCCAAAGACACACAAATGATCATAGTGGCTTCTTTTGGGACCACAACTCTTTTGGGATCTTGTAATCTAGTTATGTAGTAGGAGACCTATTTAATGATATGTATTGCTATTAGTATTGCATTTGTCCAAAATCCTTGAGCCAGATTTTCCACAGAAAGCATAGCTATGACTCGCATTTGAAATGACGTATTGCACAAGTTTTTCCATAAGGCTTTAGAAATAGCTTCACTGTTGCACTGGTGATAGTGAAGTATACGGCCTCTATAAGGTGTAGATGAATTCAAAACCTAGCTTTGGCATCAAGAATTTTTCACTATGCACCTGTGTAGCCATCGCCCTCTGGGCGCTCAAAGAGTGGTTTCAATTGACATTTTTGGATTAAAGCGTCCTAAATCTACTCTTTACATATGGAAAAGGTCATTCCATTGAACCTCTTGATGCTATAAATGTCTTCCTCAAAGAAGAAGAGGCCATAATTGCAAGATTTGAATGCTGTGGCGGGACACGCGTGCATAGTGAAAAATTCAAGTAAGGCCTCAATTTGTTTGGGTTAATTTTTTAAGCTCGTTTACAACATCACTTTCTGCTTGCATTTGATTTTTTTGTGAGACCTTGCTAAAGTTGAGCGACAAGCTCCCTTTCTTTTTGAAGCTTCATACATAGAAAAATTTCTTCCTCCTTACTCCAAAGGTTGAGCCATTGAGATCCTCTCAAATCTGCAAGCTCAAGCCAGAGCTCCACTGCTGCCCTCTCCACGACGGACGTATCTATGATACTAGTTGTGAGAGCGGTAGTGAGTGATGCATGTTTGCAAAAAGGAAAGACGGGGAGATGGAGAGGAGAGATCCACTTTGGGGTGGAGCCACACTACAAAAGAGTGTGTCTAGGGTTCCTTATTAACTAACCCTAGAAGTTTTTTTTTTGGCCATACTCACAATTGTTCGTTGAGAGACTTAATATTAACTCAAAAAGAATACAATTTCCCTCAAGTACTACATGTGCCTTGAGGGGCTAGGGTTCCATCAAAGGCTGTACACAAAAAAAGATACTCTTACCCTCTTGCGTGTTCTAAGCAGCTCAATGCATACGCCCATTCTTCACCCTTTTCACCTACCCCTCTTGCTCCTACGCCATGCATGAGCTTAGTTCTCTAACGCACAATATTGTCTATTAACTGAGTCAACGTCAATTAACAGAAGTTGCTAAAGACTAAATAAATACGGATGCACATCGAAGATAAAAGTGAAGAAGCAGTAAATTGGAGTTACACATTTTCCCAAAATGGTCACGCGTTGTAAATTCCCAATTTATTTAGCCATTGTGATAATTGTAACGTGTTACGGGCTCAATAAGAGTTCCAAGATGTAAAGCATAGGTCACTTAGTGTACCTAGGTTGCAAATACAATAAGTGTGGAGTCTCAAAGGTCTTGGGCACCGGACATTACACATTTTAGACCTTGGCTAAGGTATAAAATCCAACTTTGTAAAGATTTTATTAAGTTTTTGGATAAGAAATACATAGCGTGAGCTAATGGCACTCACTTCTCTCCTTCTTGCGCTTCTTACTCCCTCCCCGGTTGTCACATTGCGAATGCATTTGTTGCACTGCAACCGCAGGTAAGAGCTCTACGCATTGACGTAAGCCATTCATAGTATTTCGTAGCTTTTGGCGTCGCCGACCCACGGCCTAGTTTCATCGTAACTAGGAATTTATACTTTTAAAATGAAAACTAAGCATAGGCGGGGTATTGGGGCATCATTGCTAAGCATTTAGATGCATTCTGGATTGAAAATGACTAGGTCAAAAATCCACTACTGTTAATAATCGCGATTTTGAAACTTGACCTAAAGTGAGGTTTGAGGCCATAGGCATGTGTGCTTAGGTCTTGTAAACTTGTCCTAGAAGTTTCGTTACGTTTGGATGTCATTTGATGCTGTAATGGATGTGATTTGCTTGCCGATGAGCGATTGGCTTTTGGTGATTTCAGTCACTTGAGTGTAGCTTGAGTTAGATGCGAGTTGTTAGTTGTTTTCCAAGAGATTGACAACCTCTTGTAGCCTCTATGCACTAGTCGAGTCAGCTTCGTCCCATGGTTTGACAAATTAATCATGGTTCTCGCTAATACTGCAATAAGATAGGATGGTGAGATTAGACATGCGTCCCACATTTGGCGCCGTTGCCAAGGACGAATAGATCTAAACTAGGGAAAACACGAGCATCTTGTGTAATTGTCCATTAGCTTTCTCTAGGTTCACCTAGAGTAAAACTTTCTTTTTAGAAACGGCATAGCTTAAGAGTGTCGTCTTTTGCTGTGTAGAGGTAGCTTGGAGGTAAGTTGTACTTGCCGAGTGCCTTTAGGATTGTAGAATTGTAAATTTAGATTAGGATTTCGAGAATGATTCATAGAAGAGACAAGTCTTAAGATCAAGGCTCTGAAAAACATAAAAACCACAAGAAAACGAGTGTTTGTGGACACTTTTCACAGCCCCATTGCATGAGAACTTAGGAGTAGGGTAAGTAGGATCCGAGGTGGATTTCAGGACATTTCAGGACATTGCTCACTCCAAACGAATCATCTGTGAGTTGTTTATGTAAAGTTGCAGAGTTTCAGATCTACTGCTAGAAATAGCACGAAAAGACCCCAAAACACTCAATCCAACTGGAGAGTGAGCCTACAAGTTGTATGAACCAGTGGGTAAGCTCAAGGACACTTTGAGGTAAAATTTTCAAAAGTTTGCCAAAACTCAGATTATTTACTTTTTCTTGACATTTTAAGCCAAATTAAGTTTTGACTTGATTTATAGGCTCAAATAGATCATGAAAAGACTGTCCAGTGAAAAAGTTCAAAAAAGTGTTCATTTTGGGCCAAAAGTTAATAATCGTGAAATCAGAGTCTGCGGACACGAAATAGTTGATAAACTTGATGAATCTTGTCCAAATTAAGTTTTAACTTGACTCAGAGACTCAAAAGAGATCATAAAAAGATTGTTTAGGGAAAAAGTTGAAGAAAGTTGTCATTTTAGGTCAAAAGTTAATAATCGCGATTATGAACTTTTGGCTCAAAACTGATCAAGGTTGATACCAGTGATTCATTACATGTTTACAAACAACTTTTGTAAAGGCACAAAAGATTTGGATCACAAAACATGCCAAAAACTTGTTAAAAACTGAAATTTGATTGAATGTCGAGAAATTGAGTCTGACATGATGAATCTTATCCAAATGAAATTTTAACTTGACTCATAGGCTCCAAAGAGATCATAAAAAGACTATTTAGGAAAAAAGTTGTCATTTTAGGTCAAAAGTTAATAATCGCGATTATGAACTTTTGGCTCAAAACTGATCAAGGTTGATACCATAGACTCTATGCATGATTACAAACATCTTTTGTGAAGGCTCATAGAGTTTGGATCACAAAACATGCTAAAAACTGAAATCTCACTGAATGTCGAGAAATTGAGTTTGACTTGATGAATTTTGTTCAAATTAAGTTTTAACTTGATTCATAGGCTCAACATAGATCATAAAAAGACTCTTCTCTGAAAAAGTTGAAAAAAGTTGTCATTTTAGGTCAAAAGTTAATAATCACGATTATGAACTTTTGGCTCAAAACTGATCAAGGTTGATACTAGTGATTCATTACATGTGTACAAACAACTTTTGTAAAGGCACAAAAGATTTGTATCACAAAACATACCAAAAACTTGCTAAAAACTGAAATCTCATTGAATGTCGAGAAATTGAGTATGACTTGATGAATCTTGTTCAAATTAAGTTTTAACTTGATTCATAGGCTCAAAATAGATCGTAAAAAGACTCTTCTCTGAAAAAGTTGAAAAAAGTTGTCATTTTAGGTCAAAAGTTAATAATGAACTTTTGGCTCAAAACTGATCAAGGTTGATACCATAGACTCTATGCATGATTACAAACATCTTTTGTGAAGGCTCATAGAGTTTGGATCACAAAACATGCCAAAAATTTGCTAAAAACTGAAATCTCACTGAATGTCGAGAAATTGAGTATGACTTGATGAATCTTGTTCAAATTAAGTTTTAACTTTATTCATAGGCTCAAAATAGATCATAAAAAGACTCTCCTCTGAAAAAGTTGAAAAAAGTTGTCATTTTAGGTCAAAAGTTAATAATCAGGATTATGAACTTTTGGCTTAAAACTGATCAAGGTTGATACTAGTGATTCATTACATGTGTACAAACAACTTTTGTAAAGGCACAAAAGATTTGGATCACAAAACATGCCAAAAACTTGTTAAAAATTAAAATTTCACTGAAAGTCGAGAAGTTGAGTCTAACTTGATGAATCT
Organism: Adiantum capillus-veneris; assembly: GCF_014529385.1. NCBI lineage: Eukaryota > Viridiplantae > Streptophyta > Polypodiopsida > Polypodiales > Pteridaceae > Adiantum > Adiantum capillus-veneris. Next base: position 137,227,177 of record NC_140932.1, read on the forward strand.
TGTCCAAATTAAGTTTTAACTTGATTCATAGGCTCAAAAGAGATCATAAAAAGACTGTTTAGGAAAAAAGTTGAAAAAAGTTGTCATTTTAGGTCAAAAGTTAATAATCGTGATTGCCCAAAACTGATCAAGATTGATACCATAGACTCTAAGCATGATTGCAAACATCTTTTGTGAAGGCTCATGAAGTTTGGATCACAAACACCCCAAAACCTTGATAAAAACTAAAATCTGTACTGAATGTCGAGAACTTGAGTGTGACTTGGTAAACCTTGTTCAAATTCAGTGAAACTTGACTCATAGGCTTATCTTGATGTGTTAAACAAGTGCACATGCTCAGATGACCAAAAATCACCTAAGTAAATAATCGCGATTATTTACTTTTGAAAAAAAAAAGTTCTTAAAAAAAAGGAGTAAATAATCGCGATTATTTACTTTTGCTCCAGAATTGAGAAATTTTGCACAATTGAGTATTCCACAGGGTCAAGCACATCAAGTAGACTCCACAAATCACATTTGATGAAATTTGGATCACAAAATTGAGAATTAAGCCAGATTCTTGGAATCAAAGTCTGCGGACACTCAACAGTTGATAACTTGGACAAATCTTGATCAAAATCAACCAAACTTGTCCAAAGACCACAACAAGGTAAATACTTGGCAAAACAAGCCTAAAAAGTGTAGAAACTGAGAAAAGTAAATAATCGGGATTATTTACTTTTGAACCCTAGAAACAAGATTTTGGACTTTTGAGCTTGTACAGTGCTAGAACAACATAATACAAGGCCACTGGTGAATTTTGGGTTCCATTAGATCCAAATTGGTACCTCTTAACTCAGTTTCAAGTTGCAGATTAGTCCTTTAGCTCCTTGCAAGGGTAGAATTTGGAAATCTCAATTGGTGCCTCACTTAGCTCAGATTGAAGAACCAGGTTTCATGCAAAGAATTGGGAGCTTGACAAGAGCTGAATTCAAGTCAAGTGGAAAAAACGGATAACAATCTAATCTGCAGGTTAGATTATTCAAGGCCTAGATTTTCATCATTTCAAAGCTTCAATCAATTCTGACACTTTTGAGCTAGAGTTAATCAACTCTTGTGAGTTGAAGAGAAATCAAATGCCAAAAGTACTTTAGCAAAGGCAGTCTTATCAAACTTGAGCAGAATTTTTTTTGCTAATCAATACTAAAGTTTGCTAGGACAGAGTTTTTATAGAACCAGTCGACATGGACTCATCTCGAGCTAAGAGTTCAAGTATAGCAGAGCAAGCCAATAGCAGTGGTAACACAGGTACAAGTTCAACAGAGCAGATTTTACAGCTTTATGGCTACAATGGAAATAAAGTCTTGTATACATATTCAAAAGGCCATAGATACTTGAGGAATAGCAAAAGCAGCACAGGAGCTAAGATCCTACTGATCAGAGTAAAACCAGATTTAGAGAACTCCCAGCTGTTCACAGACTTCAGTGGAGCCAGGTATTGCAAGTTCAAAGATGAAGTGCAGATAGAAGTTCAAAAAGTCAAACCAAATGGCTATCCAAAAATCTGCACAAGCCCACAAAGCATCCAATTAGTGCATATGCAATCAGGGTCATTGTACATGGATTACAATGGTCAGATCTACAATCGAGAGTCATTAATGGAAGATCCAACAAATAAACCAATAGAAGCCAATCTAATTGGAGAACCGAGCCAAAGATAGTACAAAGGTCAAGATGGAGCAATCTATAGCTTGATGCTATAGAAGAAGATGCCAACAACTTGGCAAACATAGAAGCAAAAACTTCTCAGCAAGAGCTTGACATGACAGAGCCAATTGAAATACCACCAGTCATGGCGTATTGCTCAGATTGTGGACGAAAAGGTGGACATTTTTCTAAAGATTGTCCAAGAAATCCTAACAACAGGGATACATCAACTGCCAAGCAAGATACAAAGCAAATTGGAAATGCGAATCTTGATGTAATTGCATTTAACTCGTCACTTTTTATGCAATCGGGTGATTCTGCACTACCATTGGAAGCACCGATAAAAACACTGCAAGTTCAAAGTCAGCATAAAGATGCACAGACACGTGAAAAGCTTAAAATTGATTCTTTGAACAATAAATTCTTGCATGAATTTAGTCAAGGTGTCGAGATATCACCAAAGGTTGAAAAGAATGTTAGATTTGCAAATGATTTTGCATTCACTGACACAAGTGCGCAATCATTCACGAGTCTACGAGACACATCAATTAGAATGATGCTATCTTTGTATGGTACCCATAATTCATATGCACACCATGTGGACCAAAAAGGACAATTGTACAAAAGGGATCAACCAGTGTTTGAACGGCCGACATATCAATTCATAGAAGTACGTCCGATGATAGATCATAAAGGATGGTTCATTCAAAGGAAAGAATCTATTATAGCCCATCCTCTCTAGAGCTAAAGGATATTACTCAAGTGAACCCAGAGATCTGTTAAGAGCCAAACTCTCCTCCATTAGAAATCAACTTCGATGTTGTGACCAAATGAGCATATACTTTGACCAAAACATTCGTAGATATAGACGAGAGTCTAGCATCTATGATGCATTGGGTCGTGAAATCACAGAAGCTCAAATCATAGGAGACCCATGGGATAGACAATATTAGGGCAAAGATAATGCTGTCTACAGATTGACTTGGGGAAACTATGAAGAAGGTTTACAGATACCAAATGTCAACAGTGCTAGCCAAAGTGTACCTTCACAATCCCAAAAAGTGAGACTCAACCAGAGCCATACAGTTTTGAGCTCTCACATAAAGCAAGCTATAGTGATTACCCTAGGAAGGGGGGAGCTGCGAATTCATCAAGCTCAGCTCTAGTACCAGAAAATGCTACACCAGTTAGAAGCCCAAGAACTTCTAGCCATCAGACCCCTTCAAAGCAAAAACCATTGAAAGATCATATGGTTGTTGGAAGTTTTCCATTGACCCAGAAACCATCAAAATCTGCAGAAAAATTCTTCTATGAAGATCATCTAGGGCAAAAAAGCTTCAGTTGATCTCCACAAGTCAGGGTAAAAAGCCGACAAATCCCACAGTGCTCAAGCAATTGGATGAGACCAAGCTCCCATATGCATATCGAGATGCAAATGGCAATGATTCTCAGCAGGTTCATGACCTTGTACAAGCCCCTACGGATGCTAAACCTGAAGTCAAGGACAAAGCATCAATGAAGATGATGCAAAGCATCAAGCTACCAGAAAAAGTGATAAAAAAGACAAAATCAATGAAAGCTAAAGTCCAAAAGGCCACACAAAGGTCACCATCAAAATCTCCTTCGAAGAGACAGATTCTGCTAGAAAGCACAGTGGATCTTCTAAGATCAAAAGTTACTCAAATGCAGGAACACAATGCTCAACAGTTGCAAGAAAAAGGTGCAGTATTACAACAAAACAAGCCAACATCCACGGGAGCAGGTGGTCAAAGCAAAGAAAATGCAGATAAAGTTCAACCAAGTTCAATCAAGTGCAACATTGTTGGTGAAAACGAAGAACAACTCTCAAGCTAAGTAAAGCTAGATTTTCAGTTAGACAAGAACCTCATGTCTTTTCGCACTTAGAAAAAATGTGGTCAACCACAACTGGAAGATGCTCCTAAATTTGTGAGCATATCAGGAGACAAACGATCAAAATGCTGGGGAATCATCTCCAACACCATTGAAGTAAGTTCATAGATCATCAAAGCTCAATTCCACGTGATCACAACAAAGGATATGACAGAACACATCATAATGGGAATGCCAATGGCCCAGAAGATGTTAGAGATACAGAATTCAATAAAGATGACGGTGTCATCACAGACAACAAAGAATGAAGACAAGACTGGTAACCCACGGACGATAGCACAGAGTCCTCAAGCACAGTTAAAATGGAGACCGATGCCAAAGCAAAGCATATTGAAGATGATTCATCTCCATCGAACAGAACTTCAGAAGAGCTTAAAGCAAATCAAGCAATAGAAACCACGATAGCTATGGAGCAGAAAATGCCACCAAAGCTAAAAGGAATGAAGATCAAAATTGCAGACAAAGGTAAAGCTAAAGTGGAACTTCCACTGATTAGCAACAACGAAGATGTGAAAGCATATGCCTCTACATCAAAAAACCCTCATGGATCGGCTTCTTCAAGAAAGTAGCTTCTTCAATAAAGTCAGGCTTTCAAAACTTCAATTCAATTGCTGAACCAACTAAAACCTCTAAGGAGACACCAAGAAAAGCAAAGATATATCAGCCAAAGTACTCAAGAAATCAAAGGAAAGTCAAGCAAGTGTTTGTTCCGAGCAATTTAGTTGAAGTCAATGATCCGGTTTGGATTAAGGCAAGAAATCAACACAGAAAGACAAACACATGGGATGGATAGCATCAAAATGGAGCTTAAAGGAACAGGAGTACTATGGAGGTAACAGACAGATATGGGTGCCAAAACCACAGGTTAGAGCATATGAAGTAACTTCAAGTCCCTCCCACGAAAGAAGGCCCACAAGGTATCAACCTCGACAATATCCTAGGATACCTAAGAAGCACGTATACAACAAAACAACATTGAGTGATGTTGAAGTCTACCACGGCTCACAAAAGGATACAGAACAAAGATGGATCTCAAAGAATGTTCTTCTTGGACAAGGATTCTACACAGGGTATACAAAGATTTGGCTACCAGTCAACCACAAGCCAACTGCAACTACACCAGACTTGCATGAAGAGCTCAATATCTCAGCAGGACCTAAAGCTCAACGAAGTCAACAAAGGAATTACAAAGGTCATCAAGAGGTTTGGATTCCTAAGTCTTCCAATGCTCCTAGTCAAAAGCCAGATGCCAAAAGTAAACAAATGCCTCCAACAACATCAAAGACTCCTATCAACAGGTCTACTTGGAGAATCAAACGGATAATGGAGTCTTCACAGTCAAAGAAGGACCACCCCACCAATGCAAATGCAGATTCAAAGATAAAACAGGTATGGCAAAAGAAACCTTCAATGCAAACTTGGTCCTTCACTAATCCTCTTTTTGAGGATTCAAGCTTACTTTTACCTGAAGATATGTTTGTAGTAAGCACAAGAATGTAAAAATTCAAGTCGCCAGGGTGCAGAAAACACTCTTTGGCATAGTCAGAGTTGTGGGCTGCTGAGCAATAAAATGAGCAAAGCATGAGTCCCAAAGCTTCAAGTCATTTTAAACTTTGTGCTAAGAGTCGTAGTTATTAGGCTTATGCTCAACCTGGAAGAGTTGAGCATATCTAAAGTCATGTTGCTCATGCTAGATGAGATGAGCATAAGAGTCAAAGTCTATTAACTTACAATTGGTGGAGTGTCGTAGAGTCCAACACTCACGCATAGTGCACAGTAAGATGAGAGCACATATCCAAGTCAACAAAAACCACTCTTAAAGGGGTGCCAGCTTGCAAAGCTATGTCATATGCTTTTTTAGCTACACCATCTTTTTGAAGAATCCCTCAAAATTTTACTTGCACAGCATATTGTTTTCCATGCATTTTTGTGTATCCATAAATAGGATGTCCCACCATTGGACATATGCATTAGACACTCTTTTTTGCTTCCACCTATGCACCTTAAGTGGACTACAACAACAACAGGCAAACCAATGTTCCATCATGCTACCCTCTCACATTTGCTGCCTTTTTATTTCCATATCTATCAACAAATAATCCATTGGACACTTTATTTATATTTCCCATGCTACTAAGTACTCCAATAATGCGCGTATACCAAAGGCACTTTTTCCCCCCACTGGTTTTTATCCTTTTGGTCATCCAGGTATAAGACCCTAATTTAAAACCTCATCATTCTACTTCCCTTGTGCATATTTTTCATAAATAAACAGCAACCTCATCATGATGCTATTACAACGAACAAATGCAACATCATCTCTCAAAACTGACTACTCGGACCAATGAAGATGTTGCAGCAAATTGAACCTCATCAACAAATCCAACGACAAAATGAAGATCAATCCATCAACAACCAATCAAAACCTTCCACAGCCTCCAAGGAAACTTTTTCAATAGCTCCCTGGGACGGGCACTAAAATAGGAAGGGGGGAATGTTAACTGAGTCAACGTCAGCTAACAGAAGCTGCTAAAGACTGAAGACGTACGGATGCACATCAAAGATCAAAGTGAAGAATCAGTAAATTGGTGTTACACATTTTCCCAAAATGGTCACGTATTGTAAATTCCCGATTTATTTAGCCATTGTGATAATTGTAACGTGTTACAGGCTCAATAAGAGTTCCAAGATGTAAAGCATAGGTCACTTAGTGTACCTAGGTTGCAGATACAATAAGTGTGGAGTCTCAAAGGTCTTGGGCACCAGACATTACACATTTTAGACCTTGGTTAAGGTATAAAAGCAAACTTTGTAAATATTTTATTAAGTTTTTGGATAAGAAATACATAGCGTGAGCTAATGGCACTCACTTCTCTCCTTCTCGCGCTTCTTACTCCCTCCCCAGTTGTCGCATTGCGAATGCGTTAGTTGCATTGCAACCGCAGGTAAGAGCTCTACGCATTGACGTAATCCATTCACAGTATTTCGTAGCTTTTGGGGTAGCCGACCTACGGCCTAATTTCATCATAACTAGGAATTTATACTTTTAAAACAAAAACTAAGCATAGGGAGGTATTGGGGTATCATTGCTAAGCATTTAGATGCATTCTTGGTCGAAAACGACTAGGTCAAAAATCCACTGCTGTTAATAATCGCAATTTTGGAACTTGACCTAAAGTGGGGTTTGAGGACATAGGCATGTGTGCTTAGGTCTTGTAAACTTTTCCTAGAAGTTTCGTTACGTTTGGATGTCATTTGATGCTGTAATGGATGTGATTTGCTTGCCGATGAGCGATTGGCTTTTGGTGATTTCAGTCACTTCAGTGTAGCTTGAGTTAGATGCGAGTTGTTAGTTGTTTTCCAAGAGATTGAAAACCTCTTGTAGCCTCTATGCACTAGTCGAGTCAGCTTCGTCCCATGGTTTGACAAATTAATCATGGTTCTGGCTAATACTGCAATAAGATAGGATGGTGAGATTAGACATGCGTCCCACATTGTCAAAATGAGCTACATCCAATTTACCCTCAAAAACTCAAAGGTTCATAGTCTTTCAAACCTGGTTTAGGTAACAATATCTAATAGTTTGTGTGCACAACAAAACGGCCTGGTTTTGAATACCATGCCCTTTCAAGATGAAGTCATCTGTATAGAAAATGATCTTCCAAGTCCTTCTTACCCATTTGCAAACCCTAGTGGCTAGCCCCCACAAAGTAGGGCATTGACTGAATAGATGAAGGGGGTCTTCACAGCCTGCCGTACGGCCAGAGCAAGTGTCAGAGCCGATCCCTCTAAGTGTGCACCTTAATTCCAGTAGTCAAGGCTCCCCATAACACTTTCCATATAGACATCTTGATGTATTACGGCCCTTAAATCTCCCAAATGGTATTAATACTCCTTTGCCAACGTTCTTCTGACTTTTTTTTGTTCCAAATTCTATTGAGTGGGGCAAACCAATCCATTTTGTACACCAGCACCTTATATGTACTCCAGGTCTTGGGAAGCAGGAACACCTTGTCTTTTGGCCAATGTCAGGCTCCCCAATCCAATTCTGCTCCGCCGCCGGTAGGTGGAAATGAGGATGAAAACACTTCTAAGAGTTGACTAATCAGAAGCAACACCATAAACTCCACATCCTTCTAACAAAAGCTTCAGTCATCCCAAAGTTGCGAGAGTTTACAAATTCCTTTGGTGTTAACTAGCCATGTAGCTTCCCTATAAAAGGGGTTTAAGGAGTCCCTTCCAAGATTGGAGATTCAGGGGGACCAATTGTGGGATGAATCCTTGAAATATTTGAAGCTATCTCCCCATTCTTATATGGCACAATGGCCTTCTTCCATATGACCCCTTTTGAGGCAAGCTTTGCATCGTTTATTATATCCCATGCCATGATAGCCCATTCCTATTTTTTGTTTGTCAAAGAGTTAAAAATTGGCACATGAGGCTTCTGCATGCACCATGGGGTCCATAATCCCGATTCTGCCTTGACTCTTAGGTCTCGCTACCCATTCCCATATTCCCCATTGGCAAGAGGTTGTGGCTTTTATGTTGCTTGTCCACAAAAATCATTTTATAGGCTTCAAGAATTCTTTCCAATTGGATTTTCTCAGTTTTAGTAGTGGTGACACAAATGCAATGTACATTATCATGCAGGCATTAATCACCATGGCTCTACTATGGAAGGGGAGGGGCACAAACTCCATCTTCTCACTCTACTATTTATTTTGGTCAATAGCTAGTCAAATCTCTGCTTATCCGTAATACCCACCCCAAGTGGAGTGCCAAGGTGCCTGAACATAGTGCCTTTCCTTATAACTTCTCTTGACAATCCCGCGGGAACGAACAAGTCTCTTTCTGAGAGAGAAATCAATCTTGATTTTTCAATACAACACATTGAGTCGGAGGCAAAGGAAAAGAGTTGAACAGTCTCAGGGGCTCTTTTTAGCGTTTCTGACTTGACTTGAAGAAAGAGCAATGAGTCATCGCAAAAAGCTTTGCAAGCAGTTGTTTACCTCCAGGTAGTGAGAGACCTTGAATTTCCCCTTTTGCCGCATTGTCCCCAAATGAAGTCACCAACGAGTAAGAGCCAATAGCAAAAAGCAGCAAGGCTAGGGGGCAACCTTACTTGATCGAAAGCTTGATCTCAAACCCTCCCACTATATTGTTGTTGAAGAGGACCTCAAAGAGACTTCCTTCCTCTAGCGTGCAAACTGTCGCACACATTCTAGGTCCAAAGCCTAAAGCCTTCATGAATGACTCAATGTAGGACCATGTGATTCTATCATAAGCCTTATCAAGGTCGAGTTGAAGGAGGAAACATACTTTATTGGTGAAAGAAGCGTATTCAATGCCAACCATGGTAGCCAAGATGTTGTCATATATGGACCTTCCTTTTATGAATCCATATTGGTGGGGGGTGATGATTCTGTTCAAGGTTAGAGCTAGTCTTAGAGCAATCACCTTAGCAATGATCTTGTATGCAACTGACATCATGGAAATGGGCTACCAATGCTTTAGCAAAGAGTAGCACACAAACTTGGGAATATGTTTGATCAGCCTCTTAGGCTGGCATCCAAATTCCCTTCCAGTAGAGCCTTGTTAGCTAGCTGTGCTATCAAGATTTTAATATCCTCTCAAAACTCTTTGAAGAATTTGGTAGTTAGTCCATCCCACCCAGTAGACTTTTCCTTCCCCATTGCCTACAAGGAAATCCAACATTCATTGTCGACATAAATTGGCCTCCCCAATGCTTTTTCTTCCAATGTTAGTTTGACCATACCAAGCAGAAGGGCTCTGGCCTCCTCGACCTCCTGAGTGTAAACTTATGGCTAAACAATAATTTGACTTAGATGATTGAGCATGAGATTAGCCATAGCATTTTGGTCTCTTACTGCGTTCCCCCTCTCGTCAGTGATTGCTACAATAAAGTCCCTTCTTCTTTTTACTTTAAGAGCTCTAAAAAAATGAGCTTGGTTAGCGACTTTGGGCTTGAGGGCCATCTCTCTGGTTAGCAGTTGAGTCTTATTGATCTTCTCGGCTTGCAAATTTGTGAAACATGCTTTGGCCTCCTACCATCTTTTGTGCTCTTCCTCAAGAGATCTTCCTTCTTGCTTTCTTCTGGCTAGTTTCTCTACTTCTTCCTTTAGCTCCCTGTTTGCATCTTCTTGAGCCTTTTTTTACTTTGGGCCCTACTCATTTTATTGTTGATTGGATTCTACACACCAAAGCGGGCCAGACTTGAGGGTTGGTGACTCCCATATCTTGCCTCAAGTTGCAGAGGGCCATCTTGGTTAAAGACCTAAAGAGGAGGTCCTTAAAGAGATGCTCCCCTGAGACTAACTTTTCCTTCTTCCCCTTCAGGGAACATTCATGATCCCTAGCCCTGGCTATGTGTAAATTAAGGGGAAAGTGATTCGGCATTATCTTGGAGGTATGAACATCTAGCATCACAAACGAGGGAAGCCAATCCACCTGATGGGAGATGTAGCACCTCTCCAAAGACGGGACGTCGTGTTGTCATATTCGAGGCTTATGTAGGTCAAGCCTAGAGAGCTACTCCATGGACCTACGTTCCACAAATTGAGCAACACCTATTTCTCCCAAAGTGCTTGCCATTTAGATTACTAGTCGATCCTGTATTGTCCTTGCGAGCTTCAATCATGTTGAAGTCTCCCATAATTGGGGATTTCACTGACATGATCACGATTGTGTGATTATGTTAATAACACGAGCAATTACACATGAAAAAGACGTGATCACATTAATTATTAACGTGATCATGATGATGACCTGCAAAACCAATAGAGACGGTTAGCCCTCCGGGTTTCATTATTTTCCCTTTGAGCCCGCCGGGCTTTTTTATTTTCTCTTGGGCTAGCCAAGGAGTGTCTTTTGCCCCGGGACCGTCGGGAAAATAAAAAATCCTTGATGGGTGTAATTCTATAAAGTAAAACCTCTTCTAACCTTGGCACTTTGAATAGGCAAATCCTTGGGGAGTGTATCCGAGCACGTGGTACCGTCATCTCCTTGTGAATTGGCCTAAGGTTACAAAGTCACAGGTCCTTTTTTTGGGCCGAGCGTGATTCATAATTCGATAACCACTTCTAAAAATATTTAAATCCTTCACCAAACATAAAGGTATGAAGCCAAAACAATCGAGAATTTGAAGAGTAGTGCTCATTGCAATGAAGCCATTGGTCCATAAAAGGGTCAAAGTTGGTTTTAGAAGGTGAGCATATGTAAATGACGAGTCGATAGTTAGTCAAGGTTTGGATGCCCTGTACTAGTGTACTGGGTATATAAAGATCCTTGAAGTCTTGCATTTTTCACCATCATAGATTTGGGTTGATATACATTGTCATTGCACAATATGAGAGTTACAATCCTTAATTCGGTGAAATTAGCTTTTATATATTAATTGGATGCATACGGGAGCTTCAATCCTCAATTGTGTAATTGTATTGAAGATTTCATTGCGTTGTTTTATGTGTTGGTTTATTCAGGGAGTGCATTATGTATTATGAAATATTGTTAGTGCATGACAAGACCAATCATAGATATTATTGCTTTCGTGTGTGTTTTGCGAATAATTATCATCATTTCAGTGTAGAAGTTGATTATTCTTTGTAGCATTTGAAAATAGATGTGTCTTATTGTTGCAAATCAAAGAGGATGTATAACTAATCATCATATTTATAATTGCATTGACAAATTCATAACATTGTTGTATTCATAATGCAGTGTAGAGAGTGCATTGCAATGTGTATGTTTGCTCACAACATATGTGATCAATATATGGATTGACTAGAGTGCATTGCAAATCTCATACTATGCAGATTTGATTACTTTCTTAGTGATTGTTTTTCTAAAATTATATTGAAAAGAAGCAAACTATTTTTAAAGCTTAACATCTAGTTAATGGAGCAAAATGTCGGCACAAGTGGTACAAAGAAGGCAAAGAATACAAAATCTCCTAGTAAAGAGTGGGATTATGCTCACAACATATGCGATCGATATATAGAGTGAAATGTAAATTTTTCTTCACTACAAAATCAGGCGGTGCACCATGTATTAGGACCTTTTTTTTTGTAGCATTAAAAAGAATTGTAAAAAATGTGAACATCCTCAGGCACCTGTAATTGCAAAGCATTTGAGAGAAGAGCTTGCCAAAAAGAGTGGCAAGAGACAACATATACATAGCTCTGTTATGGATGCATGTCAAGAGCAGTTAAAGCCAAATATTAATCTCCTGATCATGTGGTGACACCAACTAATCGTGCAGAACAACCTACACAGGGAGAGGAAATGCCAAGCTATGTTCCTTTTAAGCATCACAATGAAGGTGGACTTGGGTAAATGCGTCAAAACTCATTGGATCAAAGATTTCAAATGTAGTCTCTAGAAGAAGCACAAATCGCACTCGCCAAAGTGACTTTTTTCATTGGAAGTGCTTTAGTCATGGTGGATAACAATCATTGGAAGGCCGCATAGAAGAAAATCGGTGAGTTTGGCCCAGGAATTTCAGCCCCTTTGTATCACATGATACAACATGATCTCTTGGACAAATGTTACATTAAGGTCAAAGAGCGTGTTTCCAAAATAATACTTAGGACAATATTTCGCTTTCAGGATACACAATTGTGAGTGATGGTTGGTCTAATGTTCAAAGAAGACCACTAATCAATGTAATGTTGGTTTGTCAAAGGGGAGAAACATTCATAAAGGTGATTGATAGTTCTAGTGTAATTAAAAGTGGCAAATACATTTTTGAGGTCTTGATTACTGTAATTAAAAAAATCGGTGTTAAACATGTCGTTCAAGTAGTCATGGACAATGCAAAGAATGTAAAAGTACTAGCAAATTAATAAAAACTTTCTTTCCATACATTTTTGCCAATGGTTGTAATACGCACAATTTAAACTTGGTGCTAAAGGATTGGTATACAAGTGAAGAAACCACATGGTTCGCAAAAATAATTGACACAGCATGACAAGTTGTGAAGTTCATCTTGAAACGACAAAGAGTGCTTGATTTGTAAAGAATACGCATATCAGTGATGCTGAAACTTCCTGTTGAAAACTCGATTTTGCACGCAGTTTTATACATTGAAGTCACTTCTCTGCAATAAGTGCGATGTGAATGACACTTTCAACTGCACAAACTTTGACAAATGGCAGCTTGAGCAGAAAGAAAAAATGAAAGAGAAAAGTACATGTCTACGTGGATACATAAACAAGCCTGCTTGGTGAAGGAGTGTAATGGATGCATACCATGCAATGATGTGCGTTATGTTCGCAATTTGCAACCTGGATCAGAAGGTGGCAAATATGTGTGGATGACATGGAGGTTAGTCCATAAAGTCTTGAAAATCCTGAGGAGCTAAAAGAGTTTGTAGTAGAGAAGGAGTGGCGACTACCATTCTTTGTCAAACAGCGAAGAATTTTGGCCAAGTATTTTCATGCAAGATGGAAGATTTTCTCATAGTCCTCTCCATAGTGTGTCTTACATGCTTGATCCGGAGTATTGGAATTTAATCTGATGTCCAATATAGAGGTGGTCAATTATTTTTATCACATGATCAACACACTCTACTCCAATGTTCAGGACCGAATTGATTGTATCAATGCATTTATATTAAAAGAAGGTCCTTTTGCAAATGATTTTGTACAATCAATGGCAAAAGAGCAACCTGCATGGAAGTGGTGGATAATGAATGGTGGAGAGCATTACTTGACCTTACGTCTCCTTGTAATAAAAGTATTAGTGCAATGTGCATCAAACTCAAGTTCAATGAGAAATTGGATTATGTACAAGTATGTTCATAGCAGTATTTGCAATAGATTATTGACAGACAGAGCTAAAAAATTAGTGTACATGTTTTGCAACAAAAAGATATTGCATCATATTGAAAGTGTTGGCTATGAGAAGAAAATTCGAGCTTGGGTATATGATTGTCAAAACAAAAATGAAGAAGAGTTCAATGTCGGTGTATCTCAATGCACTATAGATAAAATAGAAGAGAATATGATAATAGATGTGGAAGTTGAATAGCAAGAAGACCCACAATACTCAGACTCAGAACAAGATAACAACTTCACAGATTCAATATAGCTTGAGAGTAGAATGAAGATTGTGTCATAAACCATTATGAAAGAGCTTGTATTCAACATGTTTTTATCATATACAATGCTTCATAGTCGCGATTCAGCAGTCTCAAAGATATCACAATTGGCGTATCTTAGTTCAACCAAATATTTTGCAATTGATGCGAAAAACAAAATCACAAGTGATCTAATTGAACCACAAGACAATTGACTAAAGACATACAGATTCAAATATACTTCAAATGACTCAATGAGGTGAACCACCCAGAACCCAAAAAATAGACTTCAATGCAAATAAAATACCCAAACAACAAGACAAAGTACAAAATGTTCAGACCTAGTAAAAAGACGATGCAAGTTCAACAAGCGATCGCTAGACAAGATTAGGCTCTGTCTTTAGATGCGCTTTGGAAAAGATTAAAACATCTGATGCATGACTTCTAACTTCTCGCTTTCTTAACTTCATCCAACGGTCCACTTTTATCTGAATAGCCCTCATGGCATCTTGATCAGGGTGGTAAAATACTTCTTGTGGGAAATAAACTTTCCTAGATGCACTCCAAAAGTCTATTAACATGTCGAATAGCAAGCCTAATGTATAAATGTTTCTTGCTATTGTGTATGCATCTGCACACCATGGATCATATATTTTTGGAGCAATCCATGGCCGCTTTGCAATCTTTCCTTCCCCTGCTTCCTTTGCCTCCAAAATTGCAAAGTCTGATTGAGCGCTCGGATGCAAAACATTACTTGACATACGCTTGGTTGGCATTCTGTGCACTATGCCAGCTGAGTAAGCAGCCGCAACGCCATCAATTAAAGTGTGTAAGATTGTTGGCATCTACTCAATCACCACTTTGATCCGTGTAGCTTCTATCTTTGGTAAGTGTTGATTTGTTGGTGGCAGAGTCCTCCAGCCATATTGTAGCCTGTGCATGTAGTGTCTGAACGCTTCATGGGAAAATAGCAAGTGGCACATCATGTCTCCCAAAATGCACCCATTGTAGTATAGGAATATTGTGATCCAGGGAGCCTCGATGGTAAAGCCAATGCATCTTACAATAAACGGGTGAAGTGTTTGCATTCCTTGCTATGTCTGAAAGCTATATCAAATTTTTCCTCGTTCCCTCCCTTGTAGCATTTTCCTATATATATAATGTCATCTGGAAAGAAAGAAATGCTTTTAATGGTGTATAATGTGCATACACTAGAAGAGCTTGCTCCAACCCTTACACCTTCTACCAGGGCCTCATGGGGAATGTCGATCAGATGAGGATACTTGGTATTCAATGTTGTGTGCATGATTGTGTTGGTGCCTTTAGTATCTGATCGACCACCCAAAACCACTTGTGCATCTTGGGCCATCTTTAATCTCTTGGGTAAGGAGGCTTGGTATTGAGCTTTCACCCGCTTCATCTTGACCTTCTACTCCTCCCATTGTTTATCCCACAACTCTATTTTTTCCATATCGCAAGTGGGAGAGAGATCTTTTAAGTCTCTGCAAACAGACTTTCATATTGTCCAACACTGCCCTAACCTTGTGGTGAGGGTCAAATTCTCGGATCCCTGTAGGAATCATCAACTCATACAGCCTTTGACTCACAGCCTGCACTCTGTGTTTTTCCAGATAGTGTCCTAGTAGGGTCTTTAATGAATACGTCACTATCATTAATCTACTAAATGCGACCATTTGCACATGATGATATTACCAAACTACATTCTTTTTGAATGGCACGCATAATAATTTCTTTTGCTATAGAATCATTTTTGCACTGGAAAATAAAAAATAACATATCAAATACAATTTCATGGGTGCACTGGCACTCTCACATAGTTCAGGCAAACCATAACTGTGACTTGAAGACTTCAAAAAAATGTGCACGATTATATTGATAAATATTGAAATCCATTTTCACTTTAACTTGCTATGTTTAATAATGTAAAATGCGAAAAAAACAAGTAACTTTTAGAAAATCATTCAGATCAAACAATACACATTAAAAACCCAAAACATTTCAGCATATTGTGATAAACCATAAGACATGAGTTCATATTTTGCACGTTGCACTGTCACACTAGTTCAGACAAACCATACGCGTGACTTGAAGACTTCAAAAAATTATGCAAGATTATATTCATTCAAGTTGAAAATCATTTTTACTTTAAAATGCTATGTTTAAGGGTATAAAATGCAATAAAAACAAGTAACTCCTAAGAAAATCATCCAAATTCAACAAAATAAGTTAAAACCCAAAACATTTCAAAACATTGTGATAGAACATAAGACGTGAATTTATATTTTGAACGTTATCACTTCAAAAAAAATTGATATAATAGAAGACATGTGTATTGTAATGTACATATTGCCAATCTCATTTTATCTTATTTTAAAACATATAGTCACAATTTCGTTAGGAAACGTTAAAAATTTGATGCGGTTTTGACAAATCACTCGTAAATTGCAAAGAACGTCTTGCTCTTTAAAAATATTAAAATCTATGTATCACATGCAAAATGTGTGCATATACTTTTTTAAATTGAAAGTATATTAGTTATTTGTAGGCATAGAAAAATAACATAGTGTGAATATGACTTCTATAAATTTAGCATTTAAAATAGCAATGATGATTAATGAATAAAACATTCTTTTGAATATGATTAGATAGTATACATTTTCACAAAAGCACTTTGTCGAACTTGCGACAGCAGCTCTGGATCATAGCTATGATTTTTGGAAACAAAAGCCCCTAGGGACCTCCTACGCTTCAGCAGGGAAATCCGACTGTCACGGCAAGGGCAGAAACTTGTGGCTCATGGGAGAGCTGTGTGCAAGGGGTACGACCCTTTGTAGGTAGCAGACACTTTCCTCTCAAGTTCACGAGCTACTCCAAGGGAAAATACTCTTCGAAGTGTAGATCGAGCGTCCAAGGCCAGTGAAATCTTGTAGGAGAGCCACTGATGCTGCGTTGTCGAAGGTCTTGGGATCATGTTGCGAAGCTTTGATGTGTTTTTGGGTGGCTGGTGTGATGTTTTCTTCGGGCTGGATGCTGGCTTTGGTTGTTCTGCTGGTGGAATTTCAGTGGCTACCTCGGTCTGTTCCAATGGTGGCTATATTGCGGAACTAGTCTCTCTTTAGGGCTTTTGGCATGGTGGACGGAGGCCACCTCCCATGGTGGCACCAGGCGTTGTTCTTTCGCGGGGGTAGGCTCCCATAAGAGCGTGTATGTATGGTGGTAAAGGTTTCATATGTTTATTCTCAACGACTGGCTGGGCTGAACACTTGAGGTGATGGACTTATCGACTACAACCTTATGCGGCATACAGTATGCAGCTAGGATTCTGTCTGTACCTGGTTTTCTGTGAGTGGCTTTGTATTGGGGTTTTGTCCCTGTAAACCCCAATATGTCGGTGATGTGTGTAGGTGGTATTGTGGTCTACTTGTGGGATTACCTTTGAATCCATGGCGCGGGTTTGAGGTGGTGTACTATTTTTTGGTGTCTAATTCAATCTACTCACTCAGTTGAGTGAGTTTTACCCAAAAAGAAAAGAGTGAGCACATTTTCCCCTAGTAAAAGAATTGATCAAAAGTGTTTATGTTTACTATAAATGATGGTGTATCATGCAAAAATTGTGGTATTTCAATGGGCATGCAATGTATATGAGACATGTTAGCATACACGATAATAAATTAACCAATTAATTAGATTTTGTCCTTCACCCCCCCCCTCCCCCCCCCCCCCCCCCCCCCAAAAAAAAGTAAAAAAATCTCATAGACTCCTCTGCTTGATGCCCAACTCCCCTCTACTTGCCCTCATCCCATGATCCATCGCTTGCTCCCACACTGCCCTATTGTCCCCATTGCGCTCCCCCGCATTGCCCATCGCCTGTGCCCTCACAATTGTCTGTAACAGCTGCTCATGATTGAGTGAGAGAGAGAGAGAGAGAGAGAGAGCCCTCTGTCTGCCTCCTGTCTCCCACCCCCATGTGCATGTGCGTGCGCACACACAAACACACACACAGTTGGTGCTGCCTCTTGTGCTTCCAAAGAGTGAGAGACAAAAGCCTCGTTGGAGCTTCTCCCAGAATAGAAAAAGAGATACACAGTCCTCATCGTCCCCAATCAAGAGAGAGAAAGGAGAATCTAAGACAAGAATCTTTTTTTTTTAAATTTTACTTTTTGCATGGTGCATGCATACTTTGGTCAAGTGGATATGGAAGTAATGAGAAGAAGGCAATTTTGTAGAAATTAGTTCACCAAAACTTTACAGCGATTTGTTTTTTGCAAAACTACAAATGTGAGTAGATTATATTAACATAGCAAGAAAATTACAAGTTCTTGCCATGCTCATGCTCATCCTCATTACATCGATTGATAGGGAAGCCACCCCATGGAAAGTGACGAGTCCATCCTTTCACCCAAGAGAGTCATACGGGCGCCTACGGCCTCGTTCCACTCATCAGAGTTAATCTATTTTGCAAAGGCGATGATCACCTTCCTACCTTCGTGAATTTAGCTGTTTCCAATGTGTTCTTGAATATTCGAAGCCTTTCAAACATGACAAAAATAGTAGTATCTCACAATGTGCGCGATTATGAGTAGTGATTGACTCGAACGGTCTCTTTGAAACTCTAGGTACAACATTAAATTTCTCTTCGGCCTACCACCCACAAACAGATGGCCAAAATGAGATAGCCAATCTTACGATACTCGATCTACTAAAGACTTATGTTATAGAAGTAGATCAATAGGATTGGAGAACAAAAGGGAGAGGAGCTAGGCCTCACCATACCTTTGTCTACCAATTCATGTCCTTGCCTCATGATCTCCTCTTGTTGAGCTTGGGAAAATCAATAAGGAGGCTTGTTAGGCGGTGAACTTCTTGGTAGGAGCTCAATTCGATGGTCATCATCCCCTTGTTTTGAAGGTAAATCCATAGGGAAATCATCGATGAAAATATCTTGGAATCCATTTAGAAAAGTAGACAAGTCTAACTCTTCTTGATTCCTATCATTTTCATTTGATAAACCATTAGCGTCATTAGTGGATTCTTTGACAAAAATCATGTACGCAAAAATTGAACCTTTCATTGACTTATCAAAAGCTGGTGAATTTACAAGTGGTATAGTACGACAAGAGTCATTAGCATCTATATACATGTTCTTTCCCTGTAGGTGAAGTAGATTCTCCTTTCATGGAACTTTATGTTGACAGCCATGAGATCAAACCATGGCGCCCCTAGGATAGCATCCTCATGTTGGAGAGGAGAGATGAAAAAATCTTCTTTGTTGATATAGCTTTGGACATGAAGCCTCAACTTACCAATCAAGGGAGTAACAGAGGCTTGATGTTCCTTGAAAGTTGTGTCAGTTGTTACAATATCTTCCATTTCAAAAGCTTGAATGCCCAACTTGGAGCCAACTCCATTGATATGAAGTTGTGAGTAGAGCCAATGAAACATTTAATGGCCTAAAAACTTGTGTGTAGCAGAAATTAGCATGAACATAGTGGGCATTTCATTAGAATAGATTCCTAATGAGAATTACAAGAGTGCTTGGGTGGAGAGAGCAACAAAAAGCATAACACCTAGTTAGATAGCATGAACAATACTTTCAAAAGAGAGAGAAATTAAGCTATTGACAACAGTTGAGGACCGGATTTGCATGGAGCCGGTCCCCCCTCCAAAAGCTTTGTATTATGGTTTCTCCCATCAAGAGAGACATTGTACAATACAATTATTTGTGTTCCTTCAAGACTAGCTAGTGCAATGAAGATGAAATCTTCATGCACTAAGCAAAACACTTAGCAAACACAACATCCATTATATCCGATCTCAGACCCAAGACCTCACACACCTTCAAAGATGGTGAGAGCTAGCAGGGTATGAGAGTAGATTGGGAGGAAGAAGGAGTATTCTTACGAGAAAGATGTACATCCCCTCACATAATCACTCCTATTAGCATACTTAGCTTAGTAATTATCATGGTAGAGGAGATGAGCATGCATTGAAGCTTGGCTCTTGGTTGGATTTGCATCACAAAGCCAAGAGTTGTTGGTGTAGGCCTCCCTTCTCACAAGCTTGGAGTAGGTGGTAAGCTTTCCATTAAAGCTTGAGAAGGAGAGAGAGTCTTCTTTACTTCACACATGAGATTGTGTGAGTGTGTGTGTGATAATGCCTTGCAAAAATCATCCCCCTCTCTCTCTTGGTCGACCCCTCTTGCTATTTGCTCATGATCTACTCTCATTGGACCTCCCCAGGCCTAGCCAATGGTAATTAAGCAGTATAAGTGATAGCCTTCTGACATGTGTCCCCCTTTCCCCTTTTGTGAGAGCTTTAGGTAATTTAATAATTCAACTAAACTCTCATTGGAGCCCTTTGCCTCCTGGCCAATAGAAATCAGGCAAGCCATTGGGCTGCTGAATGCTCATTGGACCCCTTGGGAGACTGTGCAATATTCTTCTAGAGGACTTAATTCTCATTGGTTCTTTTATTAAGTGTTTTAAAATTAATTAAACTAGATTTACTCTAGCCTAATTCTCATTGGTCCACCTCCAAGGCCATCCAATAGGAATTGGGTACACCTTGTGGGCATCTGGGCTAGGGAGCTGACATGTGTCCCTCATTCCCTTTGTGTAAAGGGAGCTTGTGTGTGTGTGTGTGTGTGTGACTTTCTCTCTCATCCCCTACAAGAAAGGATCGCCCCCTCCTAAGTAGGGATTTGTAAAGACTTTTTTGGACACACACAAAGCATCCAATTCACCTATGGTTGACCTTTGGAGACAACCTTTGGAACCTTAGCATTTTGGAAGTCTTAATGGGATGAACCTTAGGGTCTTTTTAGCCCATTGTTGCACATGGCTCTTTTGCAGATGGCCCCCCCTTTGGATCCCTACTGTGGCCAGTCTGCTAGCTTAACCAATATTCTAGCTTTTTCTCCCTTGGCACTTCCGCATATTAAATGATCAGTTTAACATGAGAAAATTATTTAGGAGAATTAGATATTGATTATTATGACATTACCTCTCTCTTGAAATCATAGTCATCCTCGACTATGGTGTAGAGAAGATAAAGCATATTCATGAGTCCTTTTCTTAGCGGGTAGAGGATCCCTATGTTACTCTACGACATCATTCCACAATGGATGACTAGTCCATTTGGTGCTTGAGAGCGTGAGGTTGCCGCAAGCATGTCTGCACATTAGTCTTATCAATCTTCCATAGTAGAGTGACAAGCTCTACTTGGGGTTTCGGAGACGTCATCTCCGCAAACTTGATCTAAGCATGCATACTATTTCATTTTTGTGCACAATAAAGAAAAAGAGAGTCTTATAAGACAAAAACTTTGTTCATTTTTAACATTTTGTACATTTTCTAACTCTTGGGAAGCATTGTAAGCATTGACAAGGTTTAGGTTATCCTTTAATTGTATGCCTTGCATCTATCTAGCATCTTCAAAATGATAATTCTTAAACTTAATAAGATATCGTCGGATAGTCTTACCGCCTCTTATTACCTTGTCTTCATGTCGGAGAATGGACTCGGACTGTAGCACCTCCTCTTGGTCCTCGATCTCCGGTGGGTCTTCAATAGTTGGTTCTTGATGTGGCTCTCCTTTGTAAGGCTTTAATAGGCTCACATGGAAAGCATTGTGTATGAGCCAATGATTGGGCAACTTGAGTTGATAGTCCATCTCATTGATTGGCCTAAGAATCTGGAAGGGACCATAGTACCTTTTTTCTAGTTTAGCATAGGACTTTTGGTGTCCCGTAGGATTCTTGCCCGTCGTGTGCCTTAATCGAGCCTGGGGAAACTTTAATAAGACCCAATCATTTTGTTTAAAGGCTTGAGCTCTTCTGTGCTTATCAGCAGCCTTTTGCCTTTGTTGTGAGATAGAGATAGCATCCTTAATCTTTTGAAAAGATTCTTGTAGGTCTCGGCTATACTCATCTGCAGCAGCGAAGATCTTCCCATGTACCTTAAGTAGCAAGGGACTTTTTGGTTTTCCCTCAATTACCTCAAAAGGTGCTTTTCCCGTGGAAGTATGTACCGTGTTATTGTAAGCATACTCCACTAAGGGTAAGTACTTCTCCCGTTGGGATCTTTGATCTACTTCCGTTACATAGGTGTTTAGTAGATCGAGAATTGTTAGGTTAGCTATTTCACGTTGGCCATCCGTTTGTGGATGATAGGCCGAAGAGAAGTTTAGCCTTGTCCCTAAATTCTCAAAGAGACCCTTCCAAAAATTACTGGTCATTCTAGGATCTCTATCCGACACTATGGACATTGGCAAGCCATGGTACTTGAAAATTTGTGAAATGAAGAGGGTTGCCATTTGATGGGCTTTGATAGTCTTTTTGACAGGTATAAAATGAGCTTGTTTACTGTACCTATCTACTATCGTCCATATTCCCGTACTCCCATGGATAGACTTAGGCAATCCAAAGATAAAATCCATGGATATGCTCTCCCATGGTGAATTAGGGATTGGCAAGGGTTGAAGCAATCCAAGTTGCTTCCCTCTATCAAATTTTGTCTTTTGGCATACCACACATTTAGCAACATACTCTTGTATGTTCACTTTCATTGTAGGCTAATAGAAAGATGTTTCAATTCCCTTTAGGGTAGACAGAATCCCTCTATGCCCCGCATAAGGTGGAGCATGAGATTCATACATTACTTTCTCACGTAGTGAGTTAGTAACACATAGTCTATTGCCATAGAGAAGATAACCATCTTGTAAAGTAAATGGTTCTTCTTTCTTCCCTAATGCAAGGGCTGAAATCACATCTCTAAAATCGGGATCAATAGCATACTCATCTATCATTGAGGATAGATCGTTGTGAGTTGCTATGGAAACCGCATTCACTCTAGGCCGTCTTGAGAGTGCATCTGCTACTTGATTATGCTTGCGAGCAATGTGAGCAATATGAAAATGAAATTGCGAAAGGAAATTTTCCCACCTCATTTGTTTGTCGAAGAGCTTGGTCTGCGTCATGAAGTACTTAAGACTTTGGTGACCCGTTTGCAAAATGAAAGGAGTCCCCAATAAATAGTGCTTCCATGAGTCTAAGGCATGTAGAACTGCAAGGAGTTCCTTTTCATATATGCCTAGATCTTGCTCAACAGGGTCGAGCCTTCGACTTTCATAGCCTATGGCGTGCCCTTCTTGGAGCAAAACAGCTCCAAGACAATCGCCACAAGCATCACATTGGACCTCAAATGGTTTTGAGAGATCCGGTAGTGTAAGCACAGGTTGAGAGATAAGCTTTTCGAAAGCATTGTTCTCCTTAGCAGACCATGTATACCTAACGATTTTCTTTGTTAGGTCATGTAATGGTCCTGCAATTTGTGAGAACTTTTCTATGAAGCGTCTATAGTATGCACACATACCTATAAAGCTTCTTAGTTCATGAAGATTCCTTGTTTAGGCCATCCTTTTATTACCTCTAACTTTGATGGATCCATTTGGATGCCATTCTGAGAGATAATGTGACCTAAATACTGAATCTCTTGCAAGAAAAATTCACTTTTCTTTCGATTAACATAAAGTTTATTCTCTCTTAAAACTTGAAATATTACCTGGAGGTGTTGTTTGTGTTCATCTAATGAATTAGAGTAGATGATAATATCATCAAAGAACACTCTAGTGAAGGTTTGATGAGGCCTGAACAGCTTCTCCATCAAGCGGTTGAATGTGGCTGGTACATTGGTCAAGCCAAAAGGCATGACAATGTATTCGTAAAGACCAAATGTGGTGCGAAATGCGGTCTTTACAATGTCTTGATCAACTATCCTTATTTGATGATAGCCACTTTTTAGGTCAATCCTACTGAAGTAGCTCGATCCTTGTAGCTTATCAAATAGGTCTTCTACCCGTGGAACGGGAAACCTATTCTTGATAGTGATCCTATTTAGTGCTCTATAGTCGACACACATACGATATGTGCCGTCTTTCTTTTGCACTAATAGCACAGGTGAGCAAAATGGAGATGAGCTAGGCCTAACCATGCCCGTCTCAACTAACTCATGCACTTGCCGCATAATCTCCTCTTGTTGAGCTTGAGAAACTCTATAAGGAGGTTTGTTAGGCGGTGAACTTCCTAGAAGAAGTTCAATTGCATGGTCATCATTACCTTGTTTAGGAGGTAGCTCACAAGGGATGTCGTCAATAAAAACATCTTGAAACCCCTTGAGAAAATTGGATAACTCTAATTCCTTTTGGTTGCTTTTATTTTCTTTTGCTAAAGCATTAGGTTCATTTTGAGAATCTTTAACAAAAATCATGTACACAGAAATAGAGCTCTTTATTGACTTGTTGAAAGCTGGTGTTTGTACAATGGGGATAGTGTTACCCATTTCCTTAGCATCTATATACATGTCTTTTTCCCTGAACTTAAAGGCGATTCTCCTTTCAAGGAATTTAACATTGGCAGCCAGGCGGTCAAACCATGGTGCCCCTAGGATTACATCCTCATGCTTGAGAGGAGAGATAAAGAAGTCCTCTTTGTCCACATAGCTTTGGACATGAAGCCTCAATTTCCCGATTAAGGGAGTGACTGAAGCTTCTTGCCCCTTGAAAGCACTGTCTGCAGGTAGGACATCTCCCATCTCGTAGGCTTGTATGCCTAGCTTGGTGCCCAACTCTATAGATATAAAATTGTGAGTAGAACCAGGGTCAAAGATAATAAAAGCATCATGTTCTCTTACCTTTCCCCAAGCATGGCATAGAGGAGATCCTTTGTGGTGAGTTTGGTGAGTCTCCTCCTCTTGGATTTCAACCAAGGTAGCTCTAGGAGGATCTTGGCAGTTGTTCTTTTGGGGATAAGCCCAGTACGCATGCCCTTGTTCGCCGCACTTGAAACACCGGTTCTCCTTGCGATACTAGCTCAAACTCTTCAGGAGAGAGTTTGTTTTTACCTTTGTAAACTCCCTTCTCTTTAGCTTTGTTGGAGTTGCCCTTAGGAGACTTTGGACATTGTCCTTCCCCTTAGGCTCATTGGAACCCTTGTTTTCCGTGGGCTTATTATTTCTTTTAGCCCCCGTTTGGAAATTGATTCGAGAGGCCACCATAGTATGGTGTATTACCACCGATATGGTATGTGGCCTTTGGGAGCTGACATACTCCGCCATTTCTTTGGTTAAGCCCGCACAAAACAGTTGCTTTTGCTCTCCAAAATCCAACTTTTTGAAGACAGTGGCTTTGAGTTGTATGTCCCAAAACTTGTCTACATATTTGTGGATGGATTCATAGGGAGAGAGCTTTAACACTAGAATGGTAACCTAACAGGACATAAAAGTGTCCTTTCATGGTTTTGGGAAAAAATTCCAAAAACATAGTAGATCCACTCATTTTGAAAAATCCTTTCATGAGCTTATAGTTCAATAACTACTACATATGGAAAAAATGAGAAACTTGTAATTTTTCTCATCCCTTGGTCACTACAAGCCTCCAAAGTTGATGGACCAGTGCATTTTGCCCAAAACAACAATTTCTTATGGTTGATTGCATATAAATAAGAGTGGGGATTTTTGTAGGACATGAGATAAAATGCCCCGTTAACTTCAATGGGTTGGTGACCAAAACATATGGTTGCTTTTACCTCACTAATTGTTTTTTGGTAAAAAAACATAGGTACAAAAAAGTTGCATTTTTGCCATTCTACGGACCTATCATCAAAGTTTCTATAGCCACGCTCAATACAGATACTATATACATGTTTTCTTAGTTTCCTTTGGGCCTTTGGATTCAAAAGGATCCATGGAGCATATCAAAAGGATAATGGATCTCTTACAATTGGAACCTTGGGGGCAATGATAAAGTGCTAAATACAGCAAACATGAAAAAATTGGGTTTAGCATTATGACCTCTAGAAACCCATAAAAACTACTCAATATCTAGCCAAGTTTGTAGTCTATGATTAGATATGGTTACTACCTACAAAATACACACAATTGGCCTAAGAAACTAGTAATATTGAGAAAGTTATACTTGCTACTCTAAAATGTATCGTATTCTTCAGCAATAAAAAAACTCAACCATCATCATATACTATGCTATATAGCATATTAGGTCCCCCAAAACTCAAGGAAGATTAGCTTTATGTTATACATTACACTTACACAATCAAAATTGAATTTGGATATCAAGAAAGCCACCAAAAAAATCATAAAAGTGCTAATTTTGGCCAAAAAACAGGATTATGCAATTCTTATAAATTGGTCATAACTTTCAATTTTAACACTTAGCTCTCCCTACAAGCATCAAAACATGTTGAGAACTATGAAGGCCTAACCTCTAGCCATCTAAACCTCACAAACATGAAGTTTAGAGTGGTATAGTTGCCAAAAATTGAAAAAAGGCCAAAAACAGGACCCGTTTTTTCACACAGTTTAGGTTCAAAAATGTTGTGCAAGAGTAAGGTTAATGGTGAGATCGATACTCAAAAAAAAATGCTAAGTTTTTTTCAGCTCATAAGGCAACTTTGTGGATATATAGCACCTAGAAATTCATTTTCATACTCTTCAAATATTTCAAGCAAAATGGTCACTTAACAGGACACAAAAGTGTCCAAGGACATAAAAGTGTCCTTTTACCATTCTAGTGTTAAGCTTCGCCATTCGGTGAGCACTTTGTCTTTGGCATCGGTGGCCAAAAACTGCTTCATAATGGAATCTCTTAAAGCTTTCCATGTTTGTGGAGCTTCACCGTTGGCTCGTAGGCTAGACCACCATTGCCTGACGGACTTTTGAACGTGCATAGCTACATGGCGTAGCTTAGAGGACTCCGTGAAGCCCTCATCTCCAAACGCCGCATGAAACTGTTGGATAAAGGCCAAGACTTTGTCCGTAGCACCAAAGGTGCCATCATAAGGAAAGAGATGCTCTTCCCTCCCTCTTTGAACTTCTTCAGCTTGGACGACCTCTTCCATGCGGCATAGGATTTCCTATGGCCTCTTCTTTTTGATGGTTCAAAGGTTGCACCATCACTTTCTTCAGAAGGTGAAGAATTTGAAGAAGGTGGAGAAGAGGGTGACCTCTTTCTCGCCTTTTTCTTGTCTTGATCTTTGTCTTCTTCACCATCACTTTCATAAGAGGAAGAGGATGAAGAAGATGGAGAAGAGGGTGTCCTCTTTCTCGCCTTTTTCTTCTCTTGCTTTTTATCATCCCTCTTTGAATTATTGTGTGGGGAAGGGTGCGATGGTCTTCTCCCCTTTGGTGGTGATGGAGAGCGTTTAGCCCGCCGTCTTCGTGGAGCCATCTTCGCCGAGGTGGTGGGAGACTCACTTATTTCTCGTTCCTTCGGTGGAGGCTCTTGAGTTCTCCTGTGGGAAGGAGATGCTTCATTAAGAAGTATATTCTTGAGCCCTTCGTATGGATTCTCTTCTTCTTCTCGAATCAGAGAGAGACCTCTTTTGGAAGTCTCACAAGGAGGCTTCCTAGGTGTTCTCTCATCATGGTGATGAGCTTGGAGAATCCCATGAGCACGGAGCTGCCGTTGCACTTCACTTTGGAGAGATGGATTGCCCATGGCTTTTTGAAGCCTAGAAACAAGATAGTTAACAAGCATCGGAGAATCATTAGTAGCTTGCTCATTAGCAAAATCAAAGTTATCAACATTAATTTCACTCTCTTTACTATTGTCAGCCATTCTAACAACTTTTAGGTGTAAACTTTTTAGGTGTACTTTTGCACTTCAAGCCCTAGTTGCTACTCCTCTTTACCCCTTTAGAAAAAGCACTCAAGCTACTGTACTCGTGGCTCGAATACCATTAATTGGAAGGAATAGAAGAGAGGGTCGTTCAACACCAAAACAACATTGGCTCCTATCAAGCTTCTAATAGCTCAATAGTGGTTAAGCCGTAGGCAAGCCCCGCAGGACTCCACTATTAAGACCATAGCTCTCGACGGCGATGCCCCGTTAACTGCACGAAGGCAGGCGCACTGCAAGGCTGAAAAATCCCTATTCTACTTACTCACAGGCAATTAATAATACCAACCATTTATAGCTAGCTTGAGGACCTCCCTTATTGAGCAAGAAAAGAGAAACCTTGTGATCTGATACCAACGTAACATTTAATGGCCTAAAAACTTGTGTGTTGCAGAAATTAGCATGAACATAGTGGGCATTTCATTAGAATAGATTTCTAATGAGAATTACAAGAGTGCTTGGGTGGAGAGAGCAACAAAAAGCATAACACCTAGTTAGATAGCATGAACAATACTTTCAAAAGAGAGAGAAATTAAGCTATTGACAACAGTTGAGGACCAGATTTGCATGGATCCCGGCCCCCCTCCAAAAGGCTTTGTATTATGGTTTCTCCCATCAAGAGAGACATTGTACAATACAATTCTTTGTGTTCCTTCAAGACTAGCTAGTGCAATGAAGATGAAATCTTCATGCACTAAGCAAAACACTTAGCAAACACAACATCCATTATATCCGATCTCAGACCCAAGACCTCACACACCTTCAAAGATGGTGAGAGCTAGCAGGGTATGAGAGTAGATTGGGAGGAAGAAGGAGTATTCTTACGAGAAAGATGTACATCTCCTCACACAATCACTCATATTAGCATAGCTTAGCTTATAATTAGCATGGTAGAGGAGATAAGCATGCATTGAAGCTTGGCTCTTGGTTGGATTTGCATCACAAAGCCAAGAGTTTTTGGTGTAGGCCTCCCTTCTCACAAGCTTGGAGTAGGTGGTAAGCTTTCCATAACATCTTGAGAAGGAGAGAGAGTATTCTTTACTTCACACATGAGATTGTGTGAGTGTGTGTGTGATAATGCCTTGCAAAAATCAGCCCCCTCTCTCTCTTGGTCGACCCCTCTTGCTATTTGCTCATGCTCTACTCTCATTGGACCTCCCCAGGCCTAGCCAATGGTAATTAAGCAGTATAAGTGATAGCCTTCTGACATGTGTCCCCCTTTCCCCTTTTGTGAGAGCTTTAGGTAATTTAATAATTCAACTAAACTCTCATTGTACCCCTTTGCCTCGTGGCCGATAGGAATCAGGCAAGCCATTGGGCCGTTGAATGCTCATTGGACCCCTTGGGAGACTATCCAATAGTCTTCTGGAGGACTTAATTCTCATTGGTTCTTTTATTAAGTGTTTTCAATTAATTAAACTAGATTTACTCTAGCCTAATTCTCATTGGTCCACCTCCAAGGCCATCCAATAGGAATTGGGTACACCTTGTGGGCATCTGGGCTAGGGAGATGACATGTGTCCCTCATTCCCTTTATGGGAGCTTGTGTGTGTGTGTGTGTGTGTGTGACTTTCTCTCTCATTTCCTACAAGCAAGGCTCGCCCCCTCTTAAGTAGGGATTTGTAAAGACGTTTTTGGACACACACAAAGCATCCAATTCCCCTATGGTTGACCTTTGGACACAACCTTTGAATTTTGGAACCTAAGCATTTTGGAAGTCTTAATGGGCTGAACCTTAGGGTCTTTTTAGCCCAATGTTGCACATGGCTCTTTTGCAGATGGCCCCCCCTTTGGATCCCTATTTTCCCCACTTTGGATTCCTACTGTGGCCAGTCTGCTAGCTTAACCAATATTCTAGATTTTTCTCCCCTCACACTTCCCCATATTAAATGATCAGTTTAACATGAGAAAATCATTTAGGAGAATTAGATATTGATTATTATGACAGCCAGGGTCAAACAAGATGAAGAAATCATGCTCCCTTACCTTTCCCCAAGCATAGGAGAGAGATGATACTTTGCAATGAGCATCCTCTTTTGGAGCTTCAATGGTGGAAGCCCTAGGAGTCTCATTGCAAGCATTTTTCTTGGGGCAAGAACGATAGCCATGTCCTTTCTCCCTAGACTTAAAACACTTATGGTCCTTGCGAAAAGCTTCAAGCTCTTCATGAGAGATTTTGTTTTTACCTTTGTAAACTCCCTTCTCCTTGGACCTATTGTTGTTGTAGTTGTTGTTGAAGGAAGTGCCTTGGGAAGAATTCTAGGCATTGGTTTTCCCCTTTGCATCATTTTTGTCTTTGTTTTCCATGGGTTTGACATTCTGTCTAGCCTCTTGTTGGAAATTGATGCGGGAAGCAATCATGGTGTGGTGGATTACGTTGGTGATAGAACCAGGCCGTTGTGAGTTGACATATTCCCTCTTTGAAATTCTTGAGCAGGGTATGATTTGTGATGTCCTCCCCTCTTGTATTCTGTAGGAGAATAGCCATAGCTTTTGTCGAGAGAGGAGGAAGGTGAAGAAGAAGGAGAAGAGGGTGACCTCTTTCTTAACCTTTTCTTCCTTTGTTTCCTCTCTTCCCTTTCGGAGTGATGAGGAGAAGGAATGTGTGTTGACTGTTTCCTCATGGGAGGAGTTGGCGATTGTCTAGATTGTCGTCTTTGTGGAGCTCGAGCACTAAACCATATCACTTATCAAAAACAGATTTCATGTGCCTCAAGTAGAAGATCTATTTGATAATCTACAAGGCTCTATCTACTTCAGTAGGATTGACCTAAAAAGTGGCTATCATCAAATAAGGATAGTGGATGAAGATATCCTAAAGACTGCGTTTCGTACAACTTTTGGTCTTTATGAATATCTAGTCATGCCTTTTGGCTTGACCAATGCACCAACCACATTCAATCATTTGATGGACAGACCCTACCGCAAGTTCACTCGAGTGTTATTTGATGATATCATCATCTAATCCAAGTCCTTGGAGGAACACAAGAAACATCTCCAAGTGATTTTTCAGGCATTGCGGGAGAATAAGCTTTTTCTCAACCAAAAGAAAAGCGAATTTTTCCTTCAAGACATTCAATACTTAGGTCATAGTATCTCTCAAGACGTATGGATCCATCAAAGTTAGAGGTGTAATAAAAGCATGGCCTAATCCAAGGGATCTACATGAGCTAAGAAGCTTTATTGGCATGTGTGTGTTTGGTGGATACAGGCGTATGCACAGCAAACCCTATAAACACTCAATTTTTTGAAGAAAGCCATGTAATTCAGCCTATGATGAGTTGTAATTGTGATGTAATTAAACAATACCCTCTCCACCTCTTTGAGTCTACACCCTTGTAAGAGGTCGGATGACCGTGGGAAAGCTCCCTTAACTTTGAAAGTCAAAACCCTTAGTTTCGAGAGGAGAATTATCATTAGCTTGAAGGTTTTTGAAACGTGCAGTGTGGAAGCCTCTTACTGCTACAAATTGTAATCTTCTTTTCTCCTGGACTAGTAATCAGAATTCGTTTCCAAATAGCACATTGCATTCCTTGTCTCTTGCTCTACAATCTAAGTGTAATCATTTTCAATTCTGTTGTAGTTCCACAACGCATTGTTTGTGAGCTAAATGCATTGATTTGGAGGTTAAAATTGTTGTTTTTTGATTTTTTGACCATGGATAAGTGTTTCTATGCTTAAGGAGGACCTTTCCAAGTACTTCTATTTCAGTTTTCTCCACATTTTTTGTGATGGATCTTGATTTATGTACCTTCCCAGATGGTGACATAACTTGGTAGGATTAAGCCCTTAAGTGTTGTGATACCTCTTCTTAAGTTTCGTTGCATTTCGGATTCGTTTGGATGTCAAAAAGGCCTTATGACCTAGAGCGGTCAGATTCAGACGCATACTGATTGTCTGAATAGGAAGTGGTTGATTTGCTTTTGTCATAGAATGAGTAGCCCTCTGATTTCACTTTGGTGAGATTGACACTCTCATTAAGTCTTCATGTCCCATCTCGAGTCGCTTCCTTTTATATTGACATTATGTTAGTACAAAAGAACTATGTTGCAGTCGTCCGTCGCGGCGACCCGCTAACATTGGCGCCGCTGCCGAGGAAACCGATCCTTAGGTGGTGAGTGACTCAGTGTACAAAAAAAAAATCTCCCTTCAAAGCTTTTGACACCCATTCCTCTTACACATAGATAGTGAAGCAGCTAAACATAGGTTTAGTGCTTGGTAGAGACTGGAGTCCGAGACTAGCCAGTGCTACTCCTTAAGAGCAAAGAAAGATGTTAGTAAAGTACAAGATAGTATTTTGTTCTTTGATTTTCACATGCTTGGAAAGGGGTTGTTTCACCACACACTTTGTTGTTATTTTCGTACGGTTAAGTTCATTTACGTTTGTAGATTCATTTTCAGTTTATAGGAGTAGGTTAGAAAACAAATTACACCATCATTTGGGGCCAAAAGGATCGAGGAAAAAACTGCCAAAAACCTTATTTTGGTGTTGAAGACCATAACTCTAAAAAGTTAAAGAAGTGATGGTCAGAGCTTCAAAACTGGACCAAACCCAGCAAAACCTTCAAAAAAGGGATAAAAACACTTGCTGAACAAGATTGTGTAGAAAATTTCCAAATTTGCTGTCCAACATGGATCGCGCTCCATGTACCTTTTTGGCAAAATGTGCTAAAACTATTTCATTTGCTTAGAACAGGCTCTCAGGCATCAGAACCTTGAGTTTGGTCAGAAATAGAGTGCTATAAGATCATAAAAATCAAAAGATTGGGGTTAGCAGAGCAAAACCTTGTAAAAGGGGGAAAACAGAGAAAAATTGAACTTTTACTTGTCCAAATTCAAAAGGGATGAGAATTGGGATTGACTAGAAGCTGGGAATCAACAGAACCAAAATTCATGTCCAGATGCTTCCCAACATGGATCGCGAAACATGTTCCAGGTAGACATCTAATAGTAAGATTTGACCAGTGTACCTGATTACTAGTTGAACAACTTTTCTAAAAGGATCCATAGACAAAAAGTAAAGAAATCTGATCGAATTACCAAAAAAAGATTTTTTTTGCAAAAAACCGCAAAACAGACACAAAATCTTGCTTTTCACTTTGAAAAAACTGATCAAATCCAAAAAGATTTGGGGAATAGCATCACCATACCTTGTGTGATCAGCTCACAAAGTATCAGTCCAAAATCTTGCCAAACATGGATTGCGATCCATGTATCTTTTTGGAATTTTGAGCTAAGAATAGGCAAGAAACACTTTCTCCCAAAGGACCCTTATTAGAAAAGTTCAAAAAGAGGGCAAAAGGGGGGCAAAAATCAGATCAAGGGGGAAACCACTGAAACAAACCCTAAAATTGACTTTTGGCTGACCTAAAAAACTCCAAAACATTTAAAAACCATATAGCCAGCATCACTAGGCCAAGGACTAGCTGTGGGCCAAGTTCAGTGCATATTGACACTACGGAACATGGATCACGATCCATGTTCCCCTGACACATTTTGACACCAAACTGGCACCATAGCTAGAGGGCATCACAGAGAGTCTAATGGTCCTTTCAGAGTTGAATTTGAATGCGAAAACCATCCTACAATCCCAGAACTAACAGAAGCTCATGCAAAGTGACAGAATCAACCTAGCCTCCAATCCAGAGGTTCATTTCTAAAAAATTTGATACCATAAGACCTCTTAATCATGTTGAACCTGATGGTAGCAACAAAAGATCATTTGGCTTCCCAACATGGATCATGATCCATGTACCTCTGAGTCAGAACAAACAGAATTTTACCACACAAAGAGCTAGTCCACAGTATCCCAGTGGTTCTTTCAAAATTGAAATTAGACCTAAATTGTTGAGGTTGTGTGAGGAATCGTGTACTACTAAAAAACCTAGATAAATTTTGTCGATTAAAAGAAAGAACTAACAAGAACGGCAGTAAGCTCACAACTACTATCAAGAAAATTTTTGACAAGTTGCAGGTACTAGAGGATACTACCCAGCAAGCAAGATCAAACGAGAGATTCAAACTATTGAATGAGGTAACTCGGTTTGGATTTTGTATTACAAATTCTTCATGAATTTGCGACCAGGAAGATTGTACCAGAATAAGAATCCCAGCACCTTTGACCAAGGGAACAATCACTCAATGGATAAAAGTGTGAATCAGACACCATTGCCACCTTTAGAACCCATTTTAGAAGGGATCTTCTCGGACACTTTGTCAGAGAGATCATACAGCCTCATGACTGAAGAGTCTAACAAGTCAAACCCTAAGGGAACAACTTCGATATGGGCAGGTCCTTCTTAGCTTGCATCTGATGCAAAATTGTTGTATTTGAAGTTTCAATTTGAAAATGTGCTTAAGGCCAAAATCTATAAGGATGGAATGGACCGCTATTGTGTTAAGTTGAAAAACAAGCCGAGCAAGTTCAGAGACCTTGTAGATGTTGATTATGATGGGGATAGATATTTTGACCGAGAGGGAATAATGTACCTGGTGGTTCATAAACCTTGTATTATGGATAAATGGGGAATGACTGGCACCAAGGACAAGGTAGAGAATGAGCTGGCCAAACCACCCAAAATGGAGAAACAAAACGTGGTACTCAGACGCACCAATGAGACAGAGTGCCTTAATACATACAACACGTATGTGGGGCTTTATAAGTTCACTAATGGAGAACAAACACTCTATTACAGATGTGACAAGCCCCGCGTCAAGGAATTGACGGACCGAAAAAACTTGTATGTTTACACGTACACAGAGTGGAGAAGTATTCAGGTGATCATAATAGACAAGTATGGCTGAAATTACTCTCCAATGGATCGTAAGGAGTTAGAGAGATATACATATTTTGGAGGATCACTCCACCAATACTATGTAAATCCGAAAGAGGTAAAAACCACAACTACTCACACAAGACCTGAGAATGTACATGTGAGCCCTGTGAGAACCAGGGTGGAGGAGTCTTTTGGACATGAACGAGTCCCAAACACAAGGCCTATAGGATCAATGGCGTCTAGGGCATCCATGAACACACAAAGGGGCAGTATTGTTCTTGATGTCACTTACACCACTAGAATCCCTCCGACTATTACACGAGATCAACTTGATGAACGTATAGAGGATAGGATACCACTGGTAGTACCAAGAGGAGATTATGAACCTAGAGAAGACACACCAAGTGGATCAGGAGTTGTTAGAATGGTTGCAGAGGCCAGACATATGCCACCATCTTAGGTGGCAAAATACGTACCCAATGTAAGGCCCCCTTCCTAAAAGATCGGGGCGACTTGGAAGATAGCCTTCTTTATTCTCTAAATCCGTTGACGACACCCTACTCCAATAATGCGAAGCAAGGATACGAGCAACGAAAGAGAAGAAGACTTTCACCTATTGTGTTAGTAGTTGCAAGACCCTACGCCACAAGCCAGGTCGATGAGGTTAAAGGTTCTATGGACTCTAGATCTTACATTATAAGAGAAGAAATCCCTTTCACATATTAAGGATCCAAAAACAACGCCTTTTTCCCCGCGTTTAAGAGGCACGGCCGCCATCCTTAAATCCAAAATACGACATGGGATAAATCTCTAACTAACTGAGACAAAGTGAAAAGTACTCGACTAATCGAGTCCACCCATCCTTGACTGGCAACCTAAGCCAGTCCCCACTTTCCACCCCACACGCACACTTTTTTTTCCACACTGTTTTACATATACAAACAGTGTTCCTTAATTAATTCCAAACACAGGTTCTTTTATATAGCCCTTCAAACAATACGAAAACAATTCAAATAATGCTAATGAAGGCAACCCTATTATTCCACAAAAACAACTTTTCCCATTTCTCATCATTTTGCCGCTACCCGCGGACTTTCTCTGTCTAACCAACAGAGCCTTTGCAAAGGATTTATTCGCTAACCGCGAATTGCGCAACCTTCCCATCTCGCTACCCGCGAGGTATCTTGCTAACCGCCAGGCATCCCGCTATCCGCGAGGCATCTTGCTAACTGCCAGGCATCCCGCTACCCGCGAGGCATCTCGCTAACCCGAGGAACAAAAGAGAGCCCATAACCTCAGCTTAATCTCCGCTATCCGTGAAATCATCTCGCTACTCGCGAGAACAAAATATATTCTTTCAACAATTCTTCTCATTAGATGATTCATCAAACATGATCAACTAATTATTTATATCAATCAGAAACCGCTTATCAAACAATAACAATTGATTAAACAATAACAATCCAACAAACAGTAACAATTTATCAAAGAGTCCTTTCAATAGTTTATGAGAACATATGCTTGTTTCATGTGATAGAATCACGTTTTTCGAACGGTTTAAGGGTTCCCTATGCTTAGCTTCCCAAGTCAACATGAATAGCAATGCATAATTATAAATTTGTCTTACCGGATTTGGAGCGCGTATCGCTAACTCCTGTGCTGGAGTTTGGACGGTTTCAACTTCTTCTTCGGTGGATGCTTCCGCATGAGATCTGTTCGGAGTAGACACCTTCCTTCCCACCTTCCTTGGTGGTGCAACGGCATGGGCGTCCTTAGAACTTCGTGTTACATGCTTCGGAGCCATAGATTCGGAATGGAGAAAAGAAAAGTGCGTTGATGGAGAGGGAGAGAGAGAGAGAGAGAGAGAGAGAGAGAGAGAGAGAGAGAGAGAGAGAGAGTTCACAAATCGGTTAACGGCACGTCGACGATTGGAGATGGAGATGGTTTGAAGATGGGAGGTTTAGGGAGAGAGGGTTCCTCCGGCGCGTTGTTGCAAGAGAGCTTCCGCTTCTGTAGATGTGTGTGTTCAAAGTGAGAGGAGAAGGGTCCTTTATATAGGTCCTAGGGGGGTGCTAAAAATACTGAGAGGTTTCAAGAATAGGAGAAGGAAAAAGCTCGCGCGTCATCGCGGCTCTATTTTTTTTTTTTTTTGTTTGTTCGGTACGCGAATCCTATGCGCGATTCTAAAAAGCTCTATACTTACAAGTTCCCATTCTATTTTGAAAGAGAGAAAGAAAGAAGTGTCCTAATTTTGACTCACCTCTCTTTCTTTCCTAAAAATACTATCTCTAAGCTTTTTCTTCACACATAGATTAGGTTCCCATATAAATCTATTGTTCCACATAAAGAAAGATCATAAAAAAATGGATTCTGAACCCGATTTTCAATCCGATTGCTCTGATGAACTCACGATGACTCACAAAATCGAGAATCTCAATTACTTTGCAAAATATCTGAAATGATTTATATAGATAATTGTTGGGTACATTACACCCAAAAAGTATAATGGATTTGGAGATTCATATGCCCATGTTTCAATCTTCAAACAAGTGTTGAGAGCGGAACAGGTAACTAATTTCCACACTCAATATAAAGGTTTTGGGTTGACATTAGAAGGTACTGCCTTGTTGACTTGGTTCCAACCATTAAACAACTTGAAATTCCCAAGTATTGAGAAACTTCTCCGAGAATTTGCTGAGGAATTATCAAAGAGGGGGATCAAGCATAACCCTATCTCCCAGATCTATGCATTTAAGCAAAAGAAGAAAGAGAAAGTGAAGGAAGCATCACTTCATTTCAAGCAGTACATAGAAAGATGTCCTGCTCGAGAACTACCTCAAGATGAAAGACTATCAGTCCTTTTCATAGAAGGATTACAAAATGACACGCTCAAAAAGGGCTTGCACTTGAAGGCTTGTGTAACTTTTGAGTAAGTCATGAAAGAGGCGTTGTATCTGGTAGATAACTGCAAGGCATATGGGGAGGTGATTGAAGACACAGGTCAAGGGACGAGTAGCACCTCTTCAACCACTAGTGAGTCCACAACAAAATCGGGAGGGCAAAACTCAATTGTGTCGGACATAGATCAAATGATCTAGGAAGTGATCAGGAGGATAAGCCAAGGAAATAGGACGAACCCAAACACACGACAACTGCCCACACAAAAATGTGACACTTGTGGAGGATATTATCCAACCCAGTGGTGCAACCTTCAACAAAGGCTAGGAGTAAACGCATAGCGAATATTGAAATGGTGTGCTACCGAACAAAAATAGACAAACCATGAAACTCACGAAAGTTTCTATAATCGGAACTATGTTAGAGAGAGACAATACGAACCACATGGAGGGCAAAAATTTCCACCCCCTCCAAGGTACCAAGTAGGGCCAAATAATGCAATCTTGGGGCAGAAAAAATATCAACCTATGTTGGGACATCAACCTCCCTTACCCCAGGAAAATAGGGCTATGGTTAGGATTTCTCAACCCATATAACCACCTTTTGATTAGAGTATGGTCCAAGTAGTCTCATACCGGGAAGATTCAGACAATACTCATGAGAGGGGATTTGATGGGAATTCATATTCTCCAGAGGGACACAATCCATGGATAATTCCTGAAGAGATGTCCGAGCCCTCATACATTGCACAACCAACTAAAAACCATTACTTGGTCGATGAGAATATGCTCATGTTCATGGCAATCAGGGCTACAAACCTAGGGGCTATCCTCCTAGAGCAAGACAACCGATGGGGACTCCACAAGCTTCTCCACCACCTGTAGAACCATGCTATGAATGTGACGGTGATCATTGGGCGAGAGTTTGTCCAAACAAAGGAGAATGGATAAAACTTTTTGGATTTTGTGATGGATGCACGACCGACCATCTCATTCCACACTGTCCAAAAAACCCTGACAACAAAGGGAAAGAAACCATGAACAAAATGGGGATTGTTCTAAGCTCAAGTGGATCATAAATAGAACCAAACATTCCAATAAATGCGATCACTAGAGATCAAGCACAAGGAACGTCCCAGCCAGCCAAACAGAGATAGAAAATTTGTCTGTCCGAACCCCTAGGAAATCCTGGAAGGCAAAACGAGACAAGATGAAAGCCAAAAGAGAAAAGGAAAAAACGGCATTGGAAACCAAATTGCTAAAAACAGAGGAAAAACTTCAAAGGTAAAGAGACCTTAAGGGAAACAACGAGATAAAAAAACCATTGGATCTACCATTGGGAGGGTCTGTCTTGGTAGACAAGGTGTTCGAACCTTTGGATGCAATTTTAAAAGCTTACAAGGCGGCAAGGCTAAACCCTAACCAAACCCAAGAGGATAGGTGGTTAACGTAGCCTCATCCAAGCTATGGGAAAGAGAGGCTAAAGATGTGCAAGGAGCTCATCCAAGCCGGTCAAGTGCTTATGGAACCATCAGTTCCTACGGTTCCAAAAATTGAGGTACTAATCCGAGAAAAGATTCAAGAGTTAGAGGGGTGGGAAATGGAAAAGAATAACCGAGTAGATCATGTAGACGGAACACCATTGGATACAAGGGTGGCAGCCAATACAATAGAAGGAATGTATTCTCAAGCACCACTGCCAATTCCGGAAGTAGAAGAACAATGGCCTCAAGAGCTATGGGAATAGATTAGGAATAGAAAAGATGGAAGTACCACACTTGTGTCAGCTCCCATCCCAGAAATCTACTTGGAGCATGAGCTCTACCCAAATGACATCAAATCACTGTATGGTGATACAGGTACAGCGATGTCGGAAGACAATAAACCGCAGTCGTTGAAGACTTTATCTTCATTTATTGGTAACTATGAAACTCGATCGGAGGTAAAGAAAGTATCATATCAATGGAAAGCCAATCCTAAGATGATGGATACTAAAACTCTTCACAAGCTGATGCCATCCTCTATCCGTCGTACACTGACTCTGTCACAGTTACTGCATATCAGACCGCATCTTTGGGATGAGGTTGGGAAAAATTTGGAAAAAATAGGACTGGTAATTTTGCCACCTAATGCTTCTCCAAACACGCTGAAGACACAACCCTCGAAACAAACTAAACATGAGCCAGTACCAGTGAACAAGGTAGGGGATTATGGTGAAGGTGAAGAAGGAAATATTACCCTGTCGGTGGAGTACAAAGAGGTGCTAGAATAGCCATAGCTACCAAAGCAATGTGGAAAAAATGGGAAAAAATTGCTCTCCAAAAGACTAGAATGAAACTTCAATTGGTAGATGGATATCTGGAAAGACCCATTGGCATCTTAGAGAAGATTGTGATAACCTCTTACGGTATTGCATATGAACACACTTTTTCTATTATGAATTTCTATGAGAGAAGCAACTTTGATATCATATTGGGCAGACCATTCATACATCAGCTCAAAATGGTGCAAGATTGGGGCTACGACTATATCTATCTGAGGAACAAGGATCTCACTACAAAAATTAGTGTCACAGATCATACCTATAGAGATGTAGAACGAACCCCAGGAGAAGACTTGAACTCCACAGGAAGGGGAAATACCAACTTGGCTATAGAATAAAGCTCACCAGTGGACAGGTGAAGCTTCACAAAGTGGAAGTTTAAAAAGGGAAAATTGCATTCTTGATAGGACTAAACAAGACGAGGCATATATACCAGAGCCTTTTCCAGAAGAGATGTTTGAACCTTTTGGATGGCAACAGATATTAGACACTCTTGATGTTTGTGTAAACGAGGTGACCCTCACCAAATTTTGGGATGGAAAAGGATATGATGTCATTCCATTTCAAATGTTGGGTGTCAGGCTAACTCCAAAGTCACAGTGGAAAGTCCCTGATAGGGACGGGGTTGCCGAGTGCCGACGCATCGTGGATGAAATCTTAGTAAGAGACCTTGACCAAATGGACGAAGAAGAGTTCCAAGACTGAACTGATAAGCTGCTATAGGATAACGCAGATGACGAGCTATCTAGTAGCTCGAGTCAGAGCATCAAACGAAAGAATCGATGGGTGATCTACTATGATTTCCCAAACCAAAATCCTTGAAGACAACGCAATTATCGAGATAAATGCAAAAAAAATCGAGACAAGCACAACGAGGACTTAGTATCTCTGTTAACTGACAAAACATAGTACTTAAGGTTAGTAAAAGCAACTGACTATCTTAAGGACAGGATATCAAAGAGATACATGAAACCTGACTCAACCGAAACAAAATCAAAGAAGGCAAACACACAAAAACCAAAAAAAGAGAGCAATATCGAAAAATAAATTGACTTGTCCAAAATGGAGCGCAAAATCAAATACAATGAACTGAAGCAAGCCTTGAAGGAAGTTTGGACAACAAAAATTGAAACTGATGAGGAATCAAATGATGCTAAATTCGATGCACCTTTCCACTATAAGAAGTATACCATTCAAGATAGGAAAATTGGTGGTGCAAAAATCCAAACAAGATCCCAAGGAACCAGGAACTTCATATGATGGGCCTAAAAACGCAAAATCCATTAACCAAGCAAGGAACCAAGCAAGGAACCTAACCACGGACCTTATTGATAAAGAAGAGCAACTTCTAGTCGACACGCTCAAACGATACAAAGATGTCTTTTCATGGTCATACAAAGATCTAAAGGGGATAGATCCTGAGATCTATCAACACACGATCCCCCTTAAGAGTGATGCTAGCAGACCATGCAGACAACGTCCTTACACGTACAATGAAACTTTTGCCAAGAAAATTAAGGAGGAGATAGACAAACTGAAGGACGCTGAGTTTATCTACAAGATTTAACACACCGATTGGGTGTCCCTGATTGTGGTGGTACCCAAAAACAATGGCAAACTACGTGTCTGTGTAAACCTCAAACAAGTAAATGCAGCCACCATCAGGAATAACTATCCACTACCAATAATAGATCATGTTATTGAGAGGGTAGCAGGGAAAGAGGCCTTTAGTTTCTTGGATGGGTTCTCAGAATATAACCAGTTGACGATTAAAGTGGAAGATCAGCATAAGACAACTTTTGCGATAGAGTGGGGTGTATTTGCCTACAGGGTAATGCCTTTCGGCCTGAACAATGCCCCGGCTATATTTCAAAGACTAATGAGCCACACATTCAAAGAATATCTCAAGCAATTTTTGGAGATCTACATGGATGATCTTTGTGTTCATTCTCATCAAAGAAGTTACCACATCACTCATTTGGAAAAAGTCTTTGAAAAATGCAGAACGTATCGTATTTGCTTAAACCCAAAAAAATGTGTCTTCATGGTAAGACAAGGTAAAATTTTGGGCCACTTTGTGTCCAAAAATTGAATTTCAACTGATCCAGAGAAGGTACAAATAATTGTTGCACTACCGAGACCAACGAAGATGAAAGAAGTGCAAGCATTTATGGGGCATTGTGGGTACTACATGCGTTTCATATATATGTATGTTGTAATAGTTAAGCCGTTGTACGCCCTCATTGCTAAGTTCCAATGGATGGAGGAATGTGAGTAGGCTTTCCAAAAATTGAAGCAACAATTAATTTTGGCCCAATTTTGCAAGCCCCTGATTGGAGCAAAATCTTTCATGTCCATGTGGATGCATCAGCCTATGCCATCGAGTGCATATTAGCCCAGCCTGGAGAAAAGAAAATGGTTTTTCCCATTTGCTACTCTAGTCGGCAACTAAACGTAGAGAGAAATTATACCACTACGGAAAGAGAAGGTCTGGGAATCATCTATGCTATCAAGAAATTTAGACACTACCTTCTAGAAAACAAGTTTGTCTTCTTCGTGGATCACCAAGCACTTCTATATCTAGTAAGCAAACCTTGCAACACTGGAAGAATTGTTCGCTGGTTTATACTAATGCTTGAGTTTGACTTCATGGTAGTCATAAAAAAGGGGACCACACACACAAGAGCAGATCATCTTTCACAACTATTTCATGGGGAGGCACCTGAGGGTGTCGATGATGACATTCCTGATTCATATCTGTTTAACATCGAAATGGTGCCGAGATGGAGCGAAGAGGTCATTCCTCTACTCACAATTGGCTCATTTGCAGATAGAAAGACAATCATCAATTATCCATCAAACATGAAATATCCAACTTTTAGCAGGACGGCTGTACAAACATGGTAAGGATGCGATATTGAGACTATGTGTACAGCCCGAAGAAACCACCTACTACCTCAAACAGGCTCATATACAAAGTACGGGATTTCACAATGGAGAAACACAGACAGGTCAATGGCTATAGAGACTGGGCATCTACTGGCCAAACATGGAACACAGTGTCCGTACATATGTAAAATCCTACACGAGTTGTACAAAACAACCCCCAGTGGAACATGACACCCTGTTTCGAGTAGTACAAGCACCTAAATGGAGTGCTCAAATAGTTGAGTACTTAAAAAACCAAAACTTTTCAGAGGAATGGGACAAAGCAAGAATAAAAACTGTAGAAGAAGAGGCCAAACACTATCTGCTCATTTTCAACCAACTGTATAGGCGGGGAAAGGACAAACAACTATGGTTGTGTGCTACAGAAAGCGAATATTATGTTATCTTAGATCAAGCACATTCAGACAGCCAGGGGGACATTTCTCTACTGATAAAATGGCAAGGCTCATGCTACACTCAGGGATATGGTGGCCAACCCTGTTTATGGATGCAGAGACATATGTCAAACGATGTGATGAATGTCAACGCACAAAACCACCCCAAAGGAGAGATAAAATTCCATTGAGACCAATGATGGGAGTACGTACTTTTGCCAAATGGGGCATTGACTTCACTGGTCCTATCATACCTCCAAGATACAGGACACACGCACAATACGTCATAGTAGCAACAGACTACATGATGAAATGGGTGAAAGCAAAAGCGACCCCAAAAAATGATGCAAGAACTACAGCTCAGTTCTTTTTCGAAAAGGTCTTTACGAGATATGGACTACCTTTCGAAATAGTGAGCGATAGGGGGACACACTTTTTAAACGACGTCATTGAAAGCCTCCTTGACGAATTCATGGTAGTCCATCGTAAATCAGCACCCAATCATCCGCAAGCTAATGGGCAGGCAGAGAGTATTAAAAAAATCCAATGCACCATACTCACCAAAATAGTCAGCGACTCAAGAAATGATTGGGATCAAAAGCTACATACAGCCTTATGGGCTTACAGAGTAGCTTTTAAAACTTCCATCAGAACGACTCCCTTTAACCTGGTTTTTGGGATTAATGCGGTCCTACCACTGGAACTCCTAATCAAAACCCTAAGAGTGGCCACACAATTAGGATGGACGGGCCATGAGCTATCGGAAAGACTAGACACCCTCGAACAATTAGATGAAACCGGACTTAGAGTGATAGCTCGGATATATGCTCATAAAAAACAAATGAAGGCTTTCCATGATCAACACGTGATTGGCAAGGAGTTCCAAAAAGGGGATTACGTTCTAATGTATACCCTCAAACAACACTCCAAAAAACTCAAAAAGCGAGGGATGGGGCCTTTTGTAATACATGATATATCACAAAGTGGTGCCATCATGCTTGCAACATAAGCAAGAGAGGAGATGCCTAATTGGACGAGTGGCTGCAGATTAAAGAAATATCTTCTTCCTCTCTGACACCAAAAGAACTCGC
Source organism: Adiantum capillus-veneris (assembly GCF_014529385.1). Classification (NCBI taxonomy): domain Eukaryota; kingdom Viridiplantae; phylum Streptophyta; class Polypodiopsida; order Polypodiales; family Pteridaceae; genus Adiantum; species Adiantum capillus-veneris. The sequence continues at coordinate 137,270,990 of NC_140932.1, forward strand.
AACACTACATGCAGCAACTCAGCACAGATGTCAAGCACATGACATTCAGGAACAAGCACATCAGGAAGCCAAACTCAGAATATTAAAGCACAAAGAGAAAGAAAACTTCCAGAGAAAAGCACAACAGAAGGATGCTATTGAGATTTCTCCGATAGTATCCATACAAACGGCAGCTACATGGTTAGGAGGAATGGATCTACGCATTCATTTACAACTTGCCGACAGCACCACCAAGCAAGCCTTAGCGGACACATGGGCCATAGCTAATGTGGTTAACTACTCCACTTTTAGAAAAATCACGCGGGAACCTCTAATGTCAAACACTAACGTCGCAAACAAAGGCACTATGGACAGTCTGGGCCACATAAATTTACCAATCACCATTGTTGGAACAGTTTATCTGCATCAATTTCATGTGGTCGACGATCAGCATCTTAACGAAGCAGTTATTCTAGGAGTGTCGTGGATGCGCACTTATCAAGCCACACCAAACTGGTAGGATGATACCTTACTCGAACACGAGGACCAATCTTTCTCCACGCCATTCATACAAACAAACCATGTATAGGAACCTCTACCATTGCCACATGCACCAGCTCAAAGATATTCCACAACAGTGGTCAAGAAAATATGGGTTAAAAAATCCATCATGCAAACCAATCCTAAGCAATACAAAGCCAAAAAGCAACACAACCATCAGCATCAAAACTTTTGCAGGTCACAATCAAACATAGAGTGCGTCTTCTCCAATTACTATTGTTTGGACCACGCAGCTTCAAGGAAACCTCGCCACCAACAGCCACTGAACATATTGTTCATCACCTCTCTCTTGCACAGCATTTTGTTTCCCATGCATATTCTCCATCAACATCATAGAGCCACACTGTACGGCTATGCATAGACACGCGCTTTGTTCCCATGCACTCTGACCCATGTTCGTCGGGGATGATTCACTCTAGGAAGGGGGGAAAATACGAAAGGATTATCATTTGCATATATTGTTATTATCATCTCACTTCTTTTCTTTTCCTTTCCTTTCTTTTTCTTTAAAAAACAAGTTTTTTAGAGCCTTACAAACTCTTAGTTGGAATAATCATGAGCCATACAGTCACCATCTAATACCAGAATAAGAGTATGTGTATTAGGGAGGCTACACTAATTTTGGCTAATTTTTGGCCAACTAATAATCATTGTAAATAATTTTCTTTTACAAAAAAGCAAAAAACGACAGATGATCAACAAAAAATTGGTAAGTCAAGCCAGGGCCCAGGAAAGTCGGAATTGACTTTTGAAAGCAAACGCCAAAACAGGACTTCGAACATGGCAGTATGGAAAGATTTGACAAGATGAATTTTGAGCCAATTTTTGAAGGATCAAAACTACAGATCGAACGCCATTTGTCAACCGAGTGTCAGAATGACCAACGGTTCGAACCGCAAGTGATATGAACAACAAGATATGATCAATGGAGGTAAGTATAAAAGGGGCATTCCGGGTAGACTAGGAACATATATTCAAATGGGGCAACATAAGCTCATTTGCATTCACACACACACACACACAAACACACACACACACACACACACACAGAGGAGCATAGAGTTTTTGGAGTTGCATTCACACACACACGCACACACACACACACACACACCACACACAACACACACACACACACACACACACACACACACACACACACACACACACACACACACACACACACACACAGGAGCATAGAGTTTTCGGAGTTGTTTTTGCCCGTTGCGACCACCTCGGTGGATCTTACTACACCAAATTTGGCAGGTATGATCATTAACCTTGCAAGAGTATGTGTGTATATCCCATACTGCATCAACAATGCCAAAACAAAAGATCAGAGCAGTACAAAGTCACAAAATTAGCAAACTAACAGGGCCAATGGGAAAGTCCAAAACCCATCAAAAACCAAAAATATTTCACCAGAAGACCCAAATAGCTGATAGAATTAGGCAGGACAAAAACAACTTCAAAAGGTGGTGGAACATGGATCCGATCCATGTTCCCCAAACCCTAAAATCAGAGAAAATTATACTCAAGCATCCACAGATAGCCAGGAACAAACTCCTATAGCTGGATTTCCAAAATGCATCCCAACATCGATCGCAATCCATGTTACTTTTTGCCAAAATCAGGGCAGGGGTGGCTCACTAGCTGGGGAATGCAAAAACAGTACTGGTACTGCAAAAATAATCACAAAAATTTCTCTTAAGATCATTAAATCCTCCTGAGTTGCTACCTTCAATCTGCAAATGGTCTTTTGGCCAATTTCAAAAAGGAAAAGGGTAGGATTCTAGAAGAAACTCAAGGAAAGGTCAAATGCTGGGATGCCAGCAAAACTTATGAAAAGGGGCTAAGGATAGAGTTCTTGACAAGTTTGCAAATTGCTGCTAAAGCCAATTGGGAGATTTCACACTCTTCTCGGAGCCTATCAACAAGCAAATTTAACTCAAGGATAGTGGTAGGATCAAAACAAAGCAAAGGATTACTTGCAAAATGGTGAAAATTGGAGGATTCAATCTATCTTCTCAAATGGATTCAATGTCTGGTAGACTTTACCAGGGAGCCAGGCAAAGCTATGAACTATAGACCTAAATCATCAGAAATGAAGACAATGATAGATCTCAGGCAAAACACGAGTCCAAAAATGGTTGCCAGAAACAGATATGGTCAAAACGGAAAAAACATGGCCATAAACTGGAAAATGGGGCAAACTAAGGAAAAATATGTCCAAAGTTGAAAATATTTCACCAGTGTACTAGTAGAACCTATAGGAACATATGTGCACAAGAACTGTATCAAAATTCTATCCAACATGGATCGCAATCCATGTACCTTTTTGCCCAATAAAAGTAAAACCATGCCATTGGATTCAGTATGTTCGAGAAAGCCAAGCCATGGAGTTTCAAGCCATTTGAATCCCAAAATCCACTTCAAAATGCCAAAAATCTCTAAGTCTGCAAAAGGTTTCCAAAATTCAGTTGGCAAGTGTCAAACCATTTATCCAAATCCCAAAAATTTTAGACCAAGGCATCATCTAGGTGAACCCTACAAGATGGTATCATAAATTTCCAAAATGTTGCCCAACATGGATCGCGATCCATGTACTTCCAACCCTAAATCCAGAGAAAATTGCTCAGTAGCATCCCCATATGCCCAGGAATAACTTCCCCAAGTTAGAATTTCAAAATTCTTCCCAACATGGATTGCCATCCATGTTTCTTTTTGCCAAAATTCATCTGTTACATTACATCCTTGTGCCTAAAGTAATCCTAGATGCACTGGTGAAATTTGGTCAAATTTGGAGTAGTTTTGACAGAGTTATGATCATTTGTCATGTTATGGTCAAGTTTATACTTTCCAACAGTTCCGATCAATGGCTAAAGCCTATTTTCAATGCTAAAATTGACTGCAGGATGCCTCAAAGGAAAGCACAAAGGGAGTGGAATGCGTCACCCTATGAGATAATAGATATCTCATCAAATGAGAAATATCACATCACCAAACAGGTACTTGAAGCAATTCCGGTGAACATCTTCATCAGAAGGTTTCGAGAAGCAAACGGAGAAATAGTAAAGGCCACAATTCTTCCACGAGAAATGTGGACTTTGCACCAAAATCCAGAAGTGCAAGCACGGGGCAAGTGTCTACAGCTAGACAACTTCTTACGATTGCCTCCTTGGGGAATGGGAGCTCACGAGATCATAAGTTCAATTCAATACAATGGGCAAGCAACTCTGACGAACAAGGACGGGGTAGTCGTCAAGGTAAAGATCACAGAGAAATTATAAATGAATCCCTCCACGTGCCGCAAGGGACGCACAATCTCTTGCAAAAGACAAAGGCAATAGACAATGATAAAGCCTTCTTGAAGCAACGAGGCCACAAGCTGACGTATCAAGATCTGATATACTCAAAAACTGAAATGCCATTGCACCTTATATCACAACACTTCAAAGTGCAGAAGCCGCCCCGATATATAGAACCTTTGTTGCACATGGCAGTGGTGATGGAAATAGGCTGACAGAAGGAAGAATGGCCAGTTGCAACTTCAACAATTATCTCCTTGACAGTATTATCGAAGCAAATTTGAAGGGGAGCCAAAGAAGAAAAGCCTACATGAACGGTGGACCAATGCTGATGCGTATTGCCTATCAAGCACTGGGAATGATCGATGATCTACCGCCATTCAAAGCATAGATAGATCTGATCCACATATCCAAAAGAGCAGTAAGACCAGTGGGCAGGGCCTTCCACAAGGCCAAAACCAAAAGTCAAATAGATGAGGCAAAGTACACCTTTAAAGGATTCCAACAGCGAAAGACTGAGTCAGATGCTCGGAGTAGCTAGGAAGAGGGGTCCCAACCAAGAGACACTCCTTTGGAGTACTAGTCTTTGGAGGAGGAGCAAGATAGCCCATACACACTTGGATATACCCGATTGAGGAAAAAGGCTTGCACATGGCAGAGGCTATTCCCATTACTCATGCCAGAAGGACAATAGAAGAAGCTCAGGCATTGAGGGAAAGGCTCCACCAAAAAAAGCAAGATCAGAAACAAACCCAAAGAACAGAAGAGGATGATGAGAAAGAGGAGGAAGAAGCCAAAAATATTTCACTGCTACGCACGCAAACAGTGGCTTTAGAAAGGATCAAGCAACAAAAGAGGCAGAAAGCTGAAGAAAAACGGGACATTGCCAGCGCCATGCAGTAGGCGAATTCATAATGAACTCAAGATAAAGATGAAGCAAAGGCAAAAAGAAGAATTAAAGAAGCCACGTGTCGATGATATCGAATCATCTGATGAATCTAATCAAAGCAAAAAAGAGCAAAGTCACTCACAAGAAGGGGAGGAACATCAAGACACACATGACCAGCAAGGTCAAGACTTTGGTTCTCCCAAGGACACTGAGGCACCTCCAGAGACTTCGGGAAAAGAAAAGGAAAAAATTGAAGGCTTGCCAGAACAAGGAGTGGAGGAAAAGCAAACAGAACACAAAACAAATCAAGAAACGGAGGCCGCACAAACAAAGCCCGCCACAAACTCTACTGCTCTAGAAGATTTGGAACAAAGAGAAAAGCAAAGTGAGGAGGCTGAACAATCAGATCAGAGCAAAAAAGGCCAGCATAGGCCAAGTTCGCCAAGCGGCTATGGAGGAAGGAGCGGAGATAGTTAAATCCTTTGACATTGATGCTCACTTAAAGCAGATCAAGGTAGAGTTTCAATGTCAAAGGGCTCTTTACAATCTACTAGAGATGGAGTTAGAAGATACCAAGAAAGAAGCATCTAAGACGGCAGCAGAGTCCTTGCAGCTAAAGCAAAAAATAGAGGCACTAGAGAAGGCACAACTCCAGGCACAATCGGAGTTGCAAAGAGAACAAGAGAATGCAGCCTACTATTACAAGGAGGTGCAACAATTTAACGAGGTGAACTCCGCATTGCAGGTCAAGCAGCAACATCTCAAGGAGGAGCTAACCAAAGAAAGAGAACAAAATGAGAAGTTGCAAGGCTCGTATGCGGTGGTTAGCAGATCTACTGATCAGCTCCTGGCCATACAAGAGACCCCCTCCTCCTCAACGATGACTGCAAGATCTACCTCCTTGAGTCAAGAAATTAAAGAGTTGAAAGAAGCCCTGACTCAAGAAAATATGACAGACAGATCATGACAGTAGGACATAGGGCCATACAACAAACCAAGGACGAGAAAATCGAAGAATTAAAAAAGAAATTAGTTGAGGCAAGAGGAGACTTAGCAACTCTGAGAGCAAATCAGACAAAGTATCATCATGACCAATGGGAATTTGAGCAAGAAGGAGGATTCGAATAGTCCACATTTGAAGCTCATCAAACAAAGGTGCCCACTACCAGCACGGGAAAAGGAATGTAGGAATCTACAAATCCAGCCACGACATCCACTTCGAAGTTGGTAAGGGACGAAATTCAACGTTGGATCTCAGAAGTAAAGGACCCCTCGCACAAAACTTATATGCAATATGAACTGAAGGCACTGGAATCGACTGCCCTCCTCATGATTACTCCATATGAGGTAGTAAAGAATCTCAGGCAGGAGATGATCGCCCTGCCACTGATGCGGCAAGAGGTTAAATTATGGCAACAAAAAATGCTCCCTGAACTTGAACCAGACAGCAGAGGGGACTACAGGGAGGTTCCTGTCATAGCACTTTAGATTCAGACAATCATTGATAATCAACCCCTACGAAAGAAATGGTTTGATCAGAGGCCAACAGATGAAACCTATTACAGGAACGCTCCCCAACATCTCAGGATTGACCACACTTACTGTCCCATCAATAGAAAGCGATCCTAGGACAACTTTTACATTTGGCAAAGCAAAAATTTGGCAGTGCTAAAGTACCCCGTAATCACAAAGCCTCTCAATAACAACCCACCATCCGAGCAGTACATGGTTCAAACTCTAAAAGAGGTGATCAACATGATGAAGAAGATCCCAGATCTCACCTGTGAGATGCTTGTAAAGATTTCCAAGATGCTCATCACTAGCATTACAACTTTCAGTGATATCGAAACAACAGAGCATCCCTCACAAATCTTTGTCGAAGGTACGCAAGGCATTTGCTAGAATATGGAGATAGAAATCCCAAGCACGAATGTCATCATGGGATTATATGCAAGAGTCATGATTCTGCCCTCTCATTACATTCAAACCTTCAAAGAGGCTTTCATGACAGGCTTCTTTGAAGTGGACTCTTCCATATTCAATCCCATGAAAAAAGATCTGCCAGCCCACCACATCGCCTACCAAAGTACCCTCAGTAATAATCCCTTCAAAGAGCTGGCCACCAAACTAGAGATTTAAGTAAGAGCTCAGAAGTTCAGGAACCTAACTGCAACTCTCGAGAGAACACAGTAACATACACTCAGAGATGGATTGCACGAGGACATGCAATGAATAGGAAGGGGGGAATGTTTAGCGGATACAGGCGTATGCACACAAAACCCTGTAAACACTCAATTTTTCAAAGAAAGTCATGTAATTCAGCCTATGATGAGTTGTAATTGTGATGTAATTAGACAATACCCTCTCTTCCTCTCTGAGTCTACACCCTTGTATGAGGCCGGATGGCTGTGGGAAAGCTCTTTTAACTTTTAAAGTCAAAACCCTTAGTTTGGAGAGCAGAATTATCATTAGCTTGAAGGTTTTTGAAATGTGCACTATGGGAGCCTCTTACTGCTACAAATTGTAATCTTCTTTTCTCCTGGCCTGGTAATCAAAATTTGTTTCTGAATAGCACATTACGTTCCTTGTCTCTTGCTCTACAATCTAAGTGTAATCATTTTCAATTCTGTTGTAGTTCGTGATGTATTGTTTGTGAGCTAAATGCATTGATTTGGAGGTTAAAATGGTTATTTTTTTATGTTTTGACCATGGATAAGTGTTTCTATGCTTAACGAGGACCTTTCCGAGTACTTCTGTTTCAGCTTTTTGCACATTTTTTGTGATGGATCATGATTTATGTACCTTCCCAGATGGTGACAAAACTTGGTAGGATTAAGCCATTAAGTGTTGTGATACCTCTCCTTAAGTTTCATTGCATCTCGGATTCGGTTGGATGCCAAAAAGGCGTGATGACCTAGAATGGTGAGATTGGACGTGTTAGGAAATATGACGTAGCTAAATAGATATTTGAGTAGATTACTTAATGAAGAGAGATAGATTTCACACACAAGAGATTATAGAGTAGAGAGAGAGTACACACGATATACGTGGTTCACCCAATGTGGGCTACGTCCACGAGAAAGCAGCCACTCAATGGCTTTAGTACTTCAAAACAAGAATTAGTTTACAAAGGGATTATACCCTTAATAGAGCTCCTCCCTTGCTTCACTCTCACCACCTCACACCCACCTTGTTGCATCAACTTCACACTCTATAATGTGTGTAGAAATGGCCTCCTTTTATAGGCCAAAAACGCTGCCCTCTCTCATGAGAGGCAGCCATGTGTAGCCACCCTTGTGTAGATAAGTCCAAACCAGACCCTCCAATCTGCCCATGTGTGGCCGCCCTTGAGAAGACAAGTCCACTTTTGAATTCGACCACCACTGGCCACCACCGACTATTGACTTCCGACCACCGGCCAACCAACCGGTCGTTTTTTGACCACTTTCCGGCTGTCGTCCGGCCATAATATTCTGGCGAAAAGGAATATTCCGGTGAAGGAAAAAAAAGTTGCCCCTGAATTTTGGCCTTGAAAATTTTGGTTTCCGGCAAGTGATTTTTCTTCACGCACAATGGCTTCTCCTCATAATGGGGGCCTTAGAAATGTGCATTTGTACCACATAAAATTACAAGGGGTAAATCAGGCTCCATACTTAGCAGGACACATACTGATTATCTGACTAGGAAGTGGTTGATTTGCTTTTGTTGTAGAATGAGTAGTCCTCTGCGTTCACTTTGGTGAGATTGACACTCTCATTAAGTCTCCGTGTCCCATCTCGAGTCGCTTTCTTGCATATTGACATTATGTTAGTACAAAAGAGCTATGTTACAGTCGTCCATCGCGACGACCCGCTAATACTGTGCATACTATAAACGCTTCATAGCAAAATTACTCAAATAGCAGGACTATTACATGACTTAACAAAGAATAACATTAAGTATTCATGGACTACTAAGGAGCAAAAAGATTTTGACAAGCTCAAAGAGATGCTTACCTCTCAACCAGTCATCATGCTTCCGGATCTCTCAAAGGCATTTGAGGCCCAATGTGATGCTTGTGGTATTTGCCTTGGAGAAATCTTGCTTCAAGAAGGGAATGCCATATCATATGAGAGCTGAAGGCTCAATAAAAATGAACAGGTCTTGGGCATTTATGATAAAGAGCTTTTAGCTGTTCTACATGCCCTAGACACATGGAAGCACTATTTATTGGGGACTTTATTTATTTTATGAACATACCATCAAAGTATCAAGTACTTCATGATGCAAACCAAGCTTTTCGCGACAAACAAATGAGGTGGACAAATTTCTTTCGCAATTTTATTTTCATATTTCTCACATTGCTGGTAAGCACAATCAAGTGGCCGATGCACTTTCACGAGACGACCAAAAGTCAATGCAGTGTCTATAGCAACTCACAATGATCTATCTTCTATGATAGATGAGTATGCTACTGACCCCGACTTTAAAGATCTAATGTCAGCCGTTGCTTTGGGGAAGAAAGAGGAACCATTCACCTTGCAGGATAGTTATCTTCTCCATAGCAATAGGCTACGTGTTACCCACTCCCTTTGTGAGAAAGTCATGTATGAATCCCATGCTCCTCCCTATGTAGGGCATAGAGGCATTCAATCTACTCTTTGAGGAGTAGAGACGTACTTCTATTGGCCTACTATGAAAGTGGGACATATAAGAGAATGTTTCAAAAGGTGTGGTATGCCAAAAGATTACTCCAGCCATTTTCCATCCCTTTCACCATTGGAGAGTATATCCATGGATTTTATCTTTGGATTACATAAGTCTATCCATGGAAAGACGGGAAAATGGACAATAGTCGACAGGTTTAACAAGCAAGCACACTTTATTTCTGTCACAAAAAGACTATTAAGGCACACTAAATGGCAACCATCTTCATATCTCAGATTTTCAAACACCATGGATTACCAACATCCATCATGTCAGATAGAGATCCTAGAATGATCGGTAATTTTTGGAAAGATCTCTTTGAAAATCTAGGTACAAGATTAAATTTCTCTTCATTCTACCACCCACAAATGGATGGCCAAAGTGAGATAGCTAAGCTTACAATACTCGATCTACTAAAGACTTATGCTAGAGAAGTAGATCAACGATCACAATGGGAGAAGTACTTACCCCTTGTAGAGTATGCATACAATAACATCTCCCATACTACTACTATAGGAAAAGCACCTTTTGAGATCATAGATGGAAGACCTAAAAGTCCATTTCTACTTAAAGTACATGGGAAGATCTTCGTTTGCTGATAAGTATAGCCGTGATCTACAAGAATATTTTCAAAAGGTTAAGGAGGCTATATCCATCTCTCAACAAAGGCAAAAAGTTGTTGTTGACAAGCACAAAAGGGCCTTAACATTCAAAGAAAATGATTGGGTTTTAGTTAAGTTTCCCAAGGCTTGATTGAGGCAAACGATGGGCAAAAATCCTAGGAGTCATCAAAAGTATTATGCTAAATTAGCAAAAAGATACTATGGTCCTTTTCAAATCTTGAAGCCAATCCATGACATGGCTTATCAACTCAAGTTTCCCAACCATTTCTTCATACACAATGCTTTTCATGTGAGCCAACTTAAGCCCTACAAAGAAGAGCCACCAATAGAACCAATTATTGAAGAGCCTCCAAAAATCAAAGATCAAGAAGAGGTGCTACAACCCCAAGCTATGCTTTGGCATGAAGACAAGTTACTACGGCATGGTAAGATTATATGATGGTATCTTATTAAGTTAAAATATTATCCTTTTGAAGATGCTAGATGGATGCGAGGAATACGGCTTAAGGATAGTATGAACCTTGTCAATGCTTACAATGCTGCACTAGAGTAAGCAAATGTAAATGCTTTCTAAATGAACAATGTTTTTGTCTTATAAGACTGATCCTCTGTTGTGCACAAATTTAAATAGTATGCATGCTTATAATCATGTTTGTGAGATGATGACGTCACTTAAACACCAAGTAGAATTTGTCACTCTACTTTGGGAGTATGATATGGACTAAACTTAGCAGACATGCTTGTGGAAGCTACGTCTCCTAAGCACCAAATGGACTAGTCATCCATTCTGGAATGATGTCACAGGGTGAAAAGGGATCCCCTACCCGCTAAGAAACGTAGATTAATGACTAAGACTTTATCTCTTCTACCTCCTCATAGTCGAGGACAACTATGATTTCAAGAGAGAGGCAATGTCATAAAATCTAATATCTAGCCAACCCAAATGATTTTCTCATATTAAACTGATCATTTAATGTGAGAGAATAAACAAGAACAAAGGTTAGAATATAGACATGTGCTTATGGATCTGTCTCAACACGGGGCCAAGGTTAAAGGGTCCAAATGAGAGATGGTCTATTAAAGAGAAATGCTACCTAATGGAGCTAAAATACCATAGGGTTATCTTCATTAAAGACCTCCAAAAGTTAGTGTTAAAAAGTACTTTGACCTTAGGTAAGCTAGGACTGACCTTGAGATGGGAATCCTACCCAAGCATGAGGGGCTTGTCGGCTTGCTAACTCTTAAGAGGCATCAACGTTTCCATGCTTGATTGATTAAGTGCTTGAAGTATTCAATTCAAACCAAATGACTTAATAAGTATAAAAGACACATGTTCAAATGATCCTCCACATGTGGCCCTCATGATGTGCTTGAATCCTATTGGATAGGTTTTAAAGGGGGTCCAATGAGAATTTAAATAGATGAAAATAAATAATTAAGTTCTTTTTCTCAAAAAGGAAAAAGAGGACACATGTCCAAATGAAATAATTAAATAATACAATAGAGAGAGAGAGAGAGGGAGTGAGAGAGAAGTGTGGACAAAGCATGAGAGGGTGGTATACTCTCCCCCCTCCCCCCCCCCCAACACACACACACACACACACACATTCTTTCATTGTGTGGAGTGCAAAGTGCAAGAGCTCCATCTCCTTCTCCAAGCTTGTTGAACACTGGAGAGCCTACACCAACACTCTTGGCTATTAAATGAAAATCCAACTAAGAGCCATGCTTCAATGCTGAAGCTTGCCATCTTCTTCATCTTCATTACTATGCTATTATTCTATGCTAAGCAAGAAGAGTGATTATAAGTGAGGAACTATTTCTTTCTCCTATGGATGATTCTTCTTCCTCTTCCCTACCCTCATTTCCCGCCAACTCTCTCCACCTCCGAAGGTGTTTGAGGCCTTGGGACTGAGGCTTGGGATAGTTAATGGTTTTTTCAAAGTTTATGTTATGCTCGTGATGCATGAATCTTTCCATCTTCATAGCATCACCAAGGTCACAAGGAACACAAAGATTGTATTATAACAAGTCTCTCTTGATGGGAGAATCTATAATTCAAACGGCCTTTAGAGGGGGACCGGCTCCAAGTAAATCCGGTCCTCAACTATTATCATGTTCTCTAATAATGTGTCTCTTGCAAAATCGTTGTTCACGCCAAGTTAACTAAGTACTATGTTCATGTTGCTACCATCAATTAAGTTCACCCTCTATGTTTTCAAAGTAATCTCACAAAAATGCTCACTCTAATTATCTTAATTCTGCTATTCTCAAAGTTCATAGGCCATTTCCATTACATTCTTTGACAAAACTCATTGGTGAAATGAAGATGGATGATTCATGCACCACATTATGCTTGAAAAACACATATAGTGTCCCTAGCCTCAGTTACAAGACCTCGCACTCCTTCAAAAATGGTGAGAGCTAGCAGGGAATGAGGATAGATTGAGAGGAAGAAGAGGTATCTTACAAGAAAGAAGTATTCTCCTCACCTAATCACTCTAATAGGATAGCTTAGCTTAGTAATTAGCATGGTAGAGGAGATGAGCGTGACATTGAAGCTTGGCTCTTGGTTGGATTTGCATTCCATAGCCAAGAGTTGTTGGTGTAGGCCTCTACTTCTCAATGCTTGGAGAAGGAGATGGATTCTTCTTGCACACATGAGTTGTGTGTGTGTGTAGCAATGAGCTGTGTAAAATGCATCCTCCTCTCTCATCTTGGTCGACCCCTCTTGCTATTTGCTCATGCTGGCATCCTATTGGCTCTTGCAAAACTTAGCCAATGACAATTTAGAAGCATAATTTCTAGCCTTATGACATGTGTCCCCCTTTCCCCTTTTGTGAGAGATTTAGGTAATTAAATAATTCAATTAAACTCTCATTGGACCTCTTAGTCTTCTGGCCAATAGGAATCAGGCAAGCCATTGGGCTGTTGAATGCTCGTTGGACCCCTTGGTAGACTGCCCAATTGTCTTCTAGGGAGCTTAATTTCTATTGGTTCTTTTATCAAGCATTTTTATATTGATCAAACTAATTTTACTCTCTAGCCTAATTCTCATTGGTCACCTCTATGGCCATCCAATAGGATTGGAGGCGAGGTTGGGGGCAACTAGCCTAGGAGCCTGAGATGTGTCCAATATTCCCTTTGTGTAAATGGGGAGCCTTGGGGTGTGTGTGTGTGTGTGTGTGTGTGTTTCTCTCTCATCCCCTACAATAAGGGCTTGCCCCCTCCTTCCTAGGGATGTGGGAAGACTTTTTAGTCTTCCCATGACCATCCAATTTTCCCCTTGCTTTGGCCATTGGATAAAAGAGTTAACTTTTGGAACCTTAGCCTATGGAAGTCTTAATGGAGCTTAACTTTAGTTCTTTTAAGCCCCATTGAAGCACATTGGTCTTTTGCAGGTTGTCCCCCTTTGGATCCCTATTTTCCTTCCTTTGGATCCCTGAGAGAGATTGGTATGGCAGCCTTACCAATATTCTAGCTTTTACTCCACTGGTACTTTCCCATACTAAATGATCGGTTTATCATGAGAAAATCATTTGGGAGTATTAGATATTAGTTTTTATGACATTGCCTCTCTCTTGAAATCATAGTCGTCCTCGACTATGAGGTAGAAAAGATAAAGCCTAGTGATTAGTCCATTTGCTAGCGGGTAGAGGATCTCTATTTTACCCTACGACATCGTCCCAAAATGGATGACTAGTCCATTTGGTGTTTGAGAGCGTTAGCTACCACAAGGATGTCTGCACATTAGTCCGTATCAATCTTCCATAGTAGAGTGATAAGCTCTACTTGGTGTTCGGGAAACGTCATCTCCACACACATGATCCTAAGCATGCATACTCATTATTAACATGTGCACACAATAAAGGAAAAGAGAGTCTTATAAGACAAAAACTTTGTTCATTTATATATATTTACATTTCCTTACTCTAGGGAATCATTGTAAGCATTGACAAGGTTTAGGTTATCCTTTAGTTGTATGCCTTGCATCCATCTAGCATCTTCAAAAAGATAATTTTTAAACTTGACAAGATATCACCGGATAGTCTTACCGCCTTGTAATACCTTGTCTTTGTGTCAGAGAATGGACTAGGGCTGCAGTTGCTCTTCTTGGTCCTCGATCTCCGGTGGGTCTTCAATAAGTGCTTCTTGATGTGGCTCTCCTTTGTAATGCTTTAATAGGCTCACGTGGAAAGCATTGTGCATGATCCAATGGTTGGGCAACTTGATTTGATAGGCCATCTCATTGATTGGCCTAAGAATCTGAAAGGGACCATAGTACCTTTTTGCTAACTTAGCATAGTACTTTTGGTGTCCTGTAGGATTCTTGCCGGTTGTGTGCCTTAATCGAGCCTTGGGAGACTTGAGCAAGACCCAATTATTTTATTTAAAGGATAGGGCTCTTTTATGCTTATCAACAGCAGTCTTTTGCCTTTGCTGAGAGATGGATATAGCATCCTTAATTCATTGGAAAGATTCTTGCAGGTATTGGCTATATTCATCTGCAAACTAAGATATTCCCATGCACCTTGAGTAGCAGGGGACTTTTTGATCTTCCCTATATCACCTCAAAAGGTGCTTTTCCCGTGGAAGTATGTACAGTGTTATGTAAGCATACTCCACTAAGGGTAAGTGCTTCTCCCATTGGGACTTTTGATCTACTTCTGTGACATAAGCTTTTAGTAGATCAATAATTATTAGGTTGGCTATTTCACTTTGGCCATCCGTTTGGGGATGATAGACCAAAGAGAAGTTTCTCCTTGTACCTACATTCTCAACGAGACCCTTCTAGAAATTTTTGGTCATTCTAGGATCTCTATCCGACACTATGGACATTGGAAAGCCATGTTACTTGAGGATTTGTGATATAAAGAGGGTTGCCATTTGATGGGCTTTGATAGTCTTTTTGACAGGTATGAAATGTGCTTGTTTTCTAAACCTATCTACTATCGTCCATATTCCTGTATTCCCATGGATAGACTTGGGAAATCCAAAGATAAAATCCACGGATATGCTCTCCGACGGTAAATTAGGAATTGAGAAAGGTTGAAGCAATCCAAGTTGCTCCCCTCTATCAAAATTCATCTTTTGGCATACCACACACTTGAAACATACTCTTGTATGTTTGCTTTCATGGCAGGCAAACATAAATATGTTTCTATCCCTTTAAGGGTAGACTGAATACTTCTATGCCCCGCATAAGAAGGATCACGAGATTCATACATTACTTTCTCACGTAGTTTCTAAAATCGGGATCGATAGTATACTCATATATCATAAAAGATAGATCATTGTGAATTGCTATGGATACCGCATTCACTCTCGGTCGTCTTGAGAGTGCATCGGCTACTTGATTATGCTTGCCAACAATGTGAGCAATATGAAAATAAAATTGCGAAAGGAAATTTTTCCACCACATTTGTTTGTCGGAGAGCTTGATCTGCATCATGAAGTACTTAAGGTTTTGGTGATCCATTCGACAAATGAAAGGAGTCCCCAATAAATAGTGCTTCTACAAATCTAGAGCATTTAGAAATGCTAAGAGTTCCTTCTCATATATGCCTAGATATTGCTCAACAGGGTCGAGCCTTTGACTTTCATAGGCTATGGCGTGTCCTTCTTGGAGCAAAACATCTCCAAGGAAATCACCACAAGCATCACATTATTGGACCTCAAATGGCGTTGAGATATCGGGCAGTGTAAGCACAGGTCGAGAGATAAGCTTCTCTTTAAGATTTTTGAAAGCATTGTTCTCCTTGGTGGACCATATATACCGAACGTTTTTCTATGTTAGGTCATATAATGGTCCCACGCTTTGTGAGATCTTTTCTATGAAGCATCTATAGTATGCACACATATCTATAAAGCTTCTTAGTTCATGCAGATTCCTTGGATTAGGCCATCCTTTTATTACCTCTAGCTTTGATTGATCCATTTGGATGCCATCTTGAGAGATAATGTGACATAAATAATGAATCTCTTGTAAGAAAAATTCACTTTTCTTTCGATTAATATAAAGTTTATTCTCTTGTAAAACTTGAAATATTACCTGGAGGTGTTGCTTGTGTTCGTCTAATGAATTAGAGTAGATGATTATATCATCAAAGGACACTCCAGTAAAGGTTCAGTGAGGCATGAATAGTTTCTCCATCAAGTGGTTAAATATGGTTGGTGTATTGGTCAAGCCAAAAGGCATGCCAATGTACTCGTAAAGATCAAATGTAGTGCAAAATGTGGTCTTTACAATGTCTTGATCAACTATCCTTATTTGATTGTAGCCACTTTTTATGTCAATCCTACTAAAGTAGGTCGACCCTTGTAGCTTATCAAATAGGTCTTCTACCAGTGGAATGGAAAATCCATTCTTGATAGTGATCCTATTTAGTGCTCTATAGTCAACACACATACGATATGTGCCGCCTTTCTTTCACACTAATAACACTAGTGAGCAAAATGGAGATGAAGTAGGCCTAACCATGCCTTTCTCAAACTAACTCATGCACTTGCTGCATAATCTCCTCTTGTTGAGCTTGGGAAACTCTATAAGGAGGTTTATCAGGTGGTGAACTTCCTAGAAGAAGTTCAATTGCATGGTCGTCATTGCCTCATTTGGGAGGTAGTTCACAGGAGATATCGTTAATAAAAACATCTTGGAACCCCTTGAGGAAATTGGATAACTCTAATTCCTTTTGATTGTTTATATTTTCTTTTGCTAAAGCATTAGGTTCATTATAATGATCTTTAACAAAAATCATGTACACGGAAATAGAGCTCTTTATTGACTTATTGAAAGCTTGGGTATGTACAAGAGTATGGTATTACCCAACTCCTTAGCATCTATGTACATATCTTTTTCCTTGAACCTAAAGTAGATTTGCCTTTTAGGGAATTTAACATTGGTAGCCATGTGATCAAACCATGGTGCCCCTAGGATTAGATCCTCGTGCTTGAGAGGAAAGATAAAGAAATCCTCCTTGTCCACATAGCTTTGGACATGGAGTCTCAATTTCCCAATCAAGGGAATGACTGAGGCTTCTTGCCCCTTGAAAGCACCATGGGCAGGTAGGACATCTCCCATCTCATAGGCTTGGATGCCTAGCTTGGTGGCTAACTCTATGGATATGAAATTGTGAGTAGAACGAGGGTCAAAGATAATAAAAGCATCATGTTCTCTTACCTTCCCCCAAGCATGTCATAGAGGAGATCCTTTTTTATGAGCATCCTCTTCTTGAATTTCGACCAAGGTAGCTCTAGGAGGCTCATTACGTGTATTCGTGTGGGGAAAACCACGATAGGCATGCCCTTGCTCCCCGCACTTGAAACAACGGTTATCTTTTCGATAACGATGTAGCTCTAGTTTAGGAGAGAGTTTATTTTTGCCTTTATAAACTCCCTTCTCCTTAGCTTTGTTGTTGTTGGCATTGCCTTTGGGAGACTTTTGGACGTTATCCTTCCCCTTAGGCTTGTTATGGTCCTTGTTTTTCATGGGCTTAAGATTTCTCTTAGCCCCTTGTTGGAAGTTGATTCATGAAGCCACCATGGTATGGTGTATAGCCGCAGATATGGTGCGTGGCCTTTGGGAGCTAACATACTCTGCCATATCCTCAATTAAACCCACACAAAATTGTTGTTTTTGCTCTCCAAAATCCATCTTTTTGAAGACAGTGGCTTTGAGATGTAAATCCCAAAACTTGTCTACATATTTGTGGATAGATTTGTAGGGAGAGAGCTTCAAGCTTTGCCATTCAGTGAGTACTTTGTTTGGCATCGATAGCCAAAAACTGCTTAATGATGGAAGCTCTTAAATCTTTCCATGTTTGTGAAGCTTCATTGTTGTCTTGTAGTCTAAACCACAATTGCTTGGCAGACTTTTGATGTAAGGTCTCCAAACCCGCCGACACCAAAAGCGGGATGGAACCGTTGATAGGTCTCTAGGCCTACTAAAGTCGAAGTCTTTAACAAGAAAAATTCCAGGGAATTCACCCTTACCATTGGCAATGGTTTAGGTTTATAGCCCTAGAAGAGACCTAGTTCTGTCTCGCAATGGAAACGGGACCCAAAACAACATTTTCGGTCCTAAATCTTCATCGTTTAGATTAAGGTCTCCTTAGCCAACGCTTTTTTCCCTCTAACATATGTGAGGGCACAGCCGCTGGTGGATTCCTCATCCAAGTGAAGTTTCTACACGTTTTAGGGCGCGGGAATGGATAGTTACCTGACTAATCAGGTCCACCCGTCCATGATTGACAACCCGAGTCAATCCCCACTTGCCACCCCGCACTCACACATGATTTTTTAATCTTATTATCACATTTTTTTAACATTTAAAATAATGGTATCTTTTAACGTTCCATCACGGTAATTCCTTGAAAACAGCATTGAAGACATTCTTTTAGAAAACAGACATCTTTATACTTAAGACAAGGTACTGTCATTTTAAGGTATCACTGACCAGTACTAACTTGTCTCAAGACCACCTATACAAGGGTGAAAAATGGAACCCATTCCTTATTTATATAACCGGGGTGGAAAAAGTCTTCACCCAAAGTTCGGGCGCCCATACGCCAAAAATCAGTTGCCCATACAACCGGGCGGTTCCTCTAGGATAAATTTAAAAGTACTATCCATAAACATAAACAAGCACGGGATAAAGAGTCCACACGTGCAGAGGTAACCGACTCCTCCATGATGGTATCTCCATCATTACTCATTACCTGGAGTAAAAATATTTCCAAGGAATCAGAGGTGTCTTGAGACAAGTTGTCTTAAGGATGGTCAAGCATTTCTTTCCTATTTCAACCAGTAATAACCCAATCATTCCTTTCCTAATTACACTCATTGATCGTGGCTTTCGTGGAAGTTACCTTCCTTTTTCAGCCAGTGTTTTCCTTCTTAAACCTTCGTATGCAATGCTTAACTTAAAATGAATTCTAAAAGCTTATTAATGGCATAATTGAAAACCACCTGAGACTGGTCGTCCATCTGCTGTGGGCCAGGTGCCCGTAAACTCTCCTCTGTGGGCCTATGGCTAGGCCCTGCTTCATGGTCGTTAGTGGCTTTGTTGCGTTTGTTACTAGTATCTTCATCTTCCGTCATAGGGTTTCCCCTGGTTCTCTTGGGGGCCATTTCGGCAGCCTTATAAAAAGACTTAATCCATTAGAGGATTTGTTGAATAACATTTATTTTTCCTTGTTTACCCAAAAATAAGGGTTTTGGACCTCGGTTAATTCTTTGGTACTTAGATAATTTTATTTCTTCAGTTTTCTTATCAATTATATACAAAATTGGTTACTTTTGACCAAAATATGTACCTAAACTATTTATCTAAGGTTAGGATAATTATAATAGATTTTCCAAGGTCTATTCCTTCTCTGATATTGATATCAAAGGTTTTCTATTTACTTTACTATATTTTCCTTTTTTATTTTTCCCAAAATTGGAGTAATTTTATTGGGATATATAATTAAACTAATTTCCTAGAGGTAGCATAATTATCACAGGTTCCTTGAGGTCTAATAAACCTTTGACAAAGTTATCAATCCAATTTAAATCTATTTACTAATTTCCCCTATTTAAATTTTTAAAAAAATAGGGTATTTTAGCTAAAATATTTAGCTAAATTAACTTTCTGAACTTCTCCTAATTATCACGGGTTATGGAACACCTAATTAACCACTGATAATTATGTGGAAGCATTTGAATTCTATTTACTAATTTCCCCTATTAAAATTGTTCAAAAAACAGAGTAATTTAGCTAAAGTAATTATCTAACTTAACTTTCTGAACTTGAATACTCAAATGATCACTGATAATTATATGGAAGCATTTGAATTTCATTTATTAATTTCCCCTATTAAAATTTCTCAAAAAACAGGGTATTTTAGTTAAGATAATTATCTAAATTAACTTTCTGAACTTCTCCTAATTATCACGGGTTATTGACCATCTAATTACCACTGATAAGTATATGGAAGCATTTGTATTTCATTTACTAATTTCCCCTATTAAAATTACTCAAAAAACAGGGTATTTTAGCTAAGATAATTAGCTAAACTAACTTTCTGAACTTCTCCTAATTATCACAGGTTATTGACCATCTAGTTAACCTCTGATAATTATATGGAAGAATTTTTATTTCATTTACTAATTTCCCCTATTAAAATTACTCAAAAAACAAGGTATTTTAGCTAAGATAATTAGCTAAACTAACTTTCTAAACTTCTCTTAATTATCACGGGTTATTGATCATCTAATTAACCAATGATAATTATATGGAAGCATTTGTATTTCATTTACTAATTTCCCCTATTAAAATTACTCAAAAAACAGGGTATTTTAGCTAATATAATTAGCTAAACTAACTTTCTGTACTTCTCCTAATTATTACGAGTTACTGATCATGTAATTAACCACTGATAATTATATGGAAGCATTTTTATTTCATTTACTAATTTCCCTTATTAAAATTACTCAAAAAACAGGGAATTTTAGCTAAGATAATTAGCTAAACTAACTTTCTGAAATTCTCCTAATTATCAAGGGTTGTTGACCATCTAATTAACCACTGATAAGTATATGGAAGCATTTGTATTTCATTTACTAATTTCTCCTATTAAAATTACTCAAAAAACAGGGTATTTTAGCTAAGATAATTAGCTAAACTAACTTTATGAAATTTTTCTAATTATCACGGGTTATTGATCATCTAATTAACCACTGATAATTATATGGAAGCATTTGTATTTCATTTACTAATTTCCCCTATTAAAATTACTAAAAAAACAGGGTATTTTAGCTAAGATAATTATCTAAACTATCTTTCTGAACTTGTCCTAATTATCACGGGTTATTGATCACCTAATTAACCACTGATAATTATATGGAAGCATTTTTATTTCATTTACTAATTTCCCCTATTAAAATTACTAAAAAATAGGGTATTTTAGCTAAGATAATTATCTAAACTAGCTTTCTGAACTTCTCCTAATTATCACGAGTTATTGATCATCTAATTAACCACTGATAATTATATGGAAGCATTTGTATTTCATTTACTAATTTCTGGTATTAAAATTAGTAAAAAAACAGGGTATTTTAGCTAAAATAATTAGCTAAATCAACTTTCTGAACTTATCCTTATTATCACGGGTTATTGATCACCTAATTAACCACTGATAATTATATGGAAGTATTTGAATTTCATTTACTAATTTCCCCTATTAAAATTTCTCAAAAAACATAGTAATTAGGCTTAATTAATTAGGAAAACTTCTCAGAAAATTATAGGATAATTTTCTTATATTAATAACTGTCTAAAGTATCTCTGATAAATAATTCAACTTGATCTAATCCTAATTAATATTTTTATCATTAATTCATGGCTAAATTGGCTAATTCCAGCCCTAATATGAGAGGATAAATAATTAGCTTAGTATTTCTAAGCTTAATTATAATAATCAGCAGAGATTTATTAATTTAAAGAGGTTTAAGAAGCATATATAGGCCTAATCTTTGATTAATTCATCATTTATCCTAATCTAACCTTACTAATTGAGAAGGATTAGGTTAATTACCGTTAGGATTAATCGATTAGAGGTTTAACTCTAATGATTTCTGCGTAGTGTTTCTCCCTAGATGAGAGAGAAATTCTCAAGGCTCCGAGTCTAACAAGATATGAAGAGAATGGTCCTATTTATAGGTTTTTCTGAGCATCTGGCAGCTTTTGGCAGCTTTCCACTAGTCCAAGCAGCCCCCCAGCTTGAAAATGGCGCATTTTTCAGCCATCACTGCTTCTGGCCAATTTCCACAGCTTCCATACTCACCCCATACCTTCCAGAATTTGCCTGTTTGATTTTTGCAGATTTTCCATGAGGAAATTTGGAATTTCCTATTTAACTCTAGAACCTTAGTGTAAAGAAGTCTTTTGCTAATGATTAAAATAAAACCCTTCAATCTTTGTTATTAATTAAATTTCCATGGTAATTTTCTAGGTCCCGTAATTGTTCCTATTTTTATCGGAATCAGATTCTGAAAATTTCTAGACATAGTAAAGCTCTGCTTATAAATCCAAAAATACCAAAATAATTAGTGTTTGGAGTCCTGCAATAGCATTTTCCATTAAGTTTTTCAAGCTTAGTACAATTTTGAAGGTTTCGGAAACTGGAAACCTTACAATCTCCCCAACTTAAGGATTTGAGATGTCCTCATCTCAACCGAAATTGGGAAAATCCTTGTGAAGGGATACTTCATCCTCCCAAGTGGCATCCTCTGTAGGGTAGTCCTTCCATTTGACCAAATATTCTTTGATAACCCTGTTTCTTAAACTCCTTTCCCTGGTATCGAGAATACAATCTGGTTGGAGTTCAAGAATTCCTTGCTTTTGCATCACAATTTGTTCGTCATCTAGGGTATGATTCGGATTTGGTATGTAAGGTTTTAGAAGACTGATATGGAAGACATTATGGACCTTGAGATGCTCAGGTAATTTTAGTTTATAAGCTTGATCACTGATTACTTTAATCACTTCATACGGTCCACAATATCTGGAGCTTAGTTTTTTGTATTTTCCCAAGGATAGAGTGCTTCTTTTTGGCCGAACCCTTAGAAACACTTTATCTCCTTGTTTGAAAACCCAATCAGACCGTTTTTTATCAGCATATTGTTTCTGGCGATCTTTGGCTACCTGAATGTCTTGCCTTATGGCTTTGCTTTGGGCATCCATTTCCTCTAACATCTGTTTTGAAGCTTCTACCCTTGTAGTAGGGTCAGAAAAATTTAGGGGTGATATGCACTCATGCCCATAAAGAGCATTGAATGGGGACATCCCAATGCTTTGATGAAAAGCGGAGTTATAGGCGAATTCCACCTAAGGAAGAAATTGGATCCATTTCCGGGGTTCTCTGCCACAATAGGCTCTAAGGATGTCTTCAATGACTTGGTTTACTCTTTCTGTCTGGCCGTCTGTCTGGGGGTGATAGGATGTACTGAAACATAACTGAGTTCCTAATGATTCAAATAAAGCTTTCCAGAATTTTGAGGTGAATTTTGCATCTCTGTCACTGACTATTCTCTTAGGAAGCCCGTGCAATCTGAATATTTCTTTGATAAAGAGACGGCTTATGTCTGATGCGGTATAAGTTGTTTTTACAGGCATCAAGTGGGAGACTTTAGTCAACATATCTACTACCACCATAATGGAGTCATAACCCCCTTGAACAGTGGGAAGTCCTGTTACAAAATCCATGCTTATGAGTTCCCACTTCATCTGAGGAATGTCCAAAGGTTGAAGTTTTCCTGGCATCATGACTCGTTCAGCCTTAATCCTTTGACAGGAAAGACATTGTCTGATGTAGCGAAGTATATCTCCTTTCATTCCTAGCCAGAAATAGCTTTTCCTTATGGCATTAAGGGTCTTTGCATAGCCGGGATGGCCGGCAACTGGAACATTATGTCCTTCATAAAGGATTAACTCCTTTAACGTTGTACTTTTAGGAATGTAAAGCCGATACTTATAATAGAGAAGCCCCTCTTCAAGTGAATAATCCTTGATCTTGTCTTTCTCTTTTTCTTTTAGATCCGGTTGATTGATAACCTGTAAAAGTTTTTGATAACCTTATCTTCCAGGGAAGCTTCTTTAACCTTGTAGAGGATGGGATTGTCAACTGTGGAAATAGCCCCAAGAAAAACCTTACGGCTAAGAGCGTCAGCAACCACATTCTCTTTCGCTGGTTTATACTTTATCTCAAAGTCATATTCCTGTAACAGTTCAATCCATCTTCTCTGCCTCATGTTGAGTGTTGCTTGTGAGAAAATCCATTTTAAACTCTGATGATCGGTGATTAATTGAAATGTTCCTCCTAGAAGGTAATGCCTCCATAGTTTTAGAGCATGGATGACAGCGAGAAGTTCCAAATCATGAGTTGGATAGTTCAGCTCGTGGATTCTTAATTTTCGTGAAGTAAAGGCGACTGGTCTACCTTCTTGGTTTAAGACTCCTCCTATAGCAAGACCGCTGGCATCTGTTACTACTTCAAACTCTTGAGTGAAGTCGGGAAGTTTAAGTACGGGAGCTGATGTGAGATTTTGTTTTAGCTTGAAGAAACAATCTTCCTGTTCTTTCCCCCATGTAAGTTTGGCTGACTTTTTAAGTAGTTGCGTCAGGGGAGCGGCGATAACTGCATAATCTTTGACAAAGATTCTATACCATCCTATAATGCCCAAAAATCCTCTAATCTCACTGACTGTTTTGGGTTGTGGCCAATCTATTATATCTTTAACCTTTGCGGGGTCTACTGAAATTCCTTCAGGATTGATTATAAAACCAAGAGAACTAACTTCTGGTGTGGAGAAAACACATTTACTCATCTTGGCGTATAACTGATGTTGGCGTAGAAGATGGAGTACTTTACGTACATGGTCTTCATGATCTTTTTCATCCTTAGAATATACCAGGATATCATCGAAAAACACCAACACAAAGTCATCCAGATATTCTCTGAATATATCTTGCATGAGATGGTTAAAAGTGGCTGGAGCATTCGTAAGGCCAAAAGGCATCACTATGAATTCATAATGCCCATACCGGGTGTTGAAAGCAGTTTTGTAAATATCTGCCTCCTTAATCCGGATTTGGTGGTAACCTGATCTGAGATCAATTTTTGTGAACACCTTGGCTCCATATAACCTGTCAAGCAATTCATCGATGCGAGGAATGGGGTACTTATTCTTTACTGATACCTGGTTTAGCCCCCTATAATCAATGCAGAGACGTAAGGATCCGTCCTTCTTCTTTTGGAATAGAACAGGTGCTCCCCAAGGTGAAATGCTTGGTCTTATGAATCCCTGCTCAATAAGCTGACGAAGCTGTTCTTTTAATTCAATAGCTTCAGGGAGGGACATTTTGTAGGGTCTTCTTGAAATTGGTTCACTACCTGGGAAGGTTTCAATTTCGTGGTCTATATCTCTGGGAGGAGGTAAATTCGAAAGATCTTCTGGAAATATATCCGAAATTTCTTTAAGCCATTCTGGAGTTGGGTTGTCCATTGAATCATCTCCCTTGTTAAGTTTTACTACAAAGATCTGTTTCCCTTTTCGTAACCCCTTCAGAAGTCGGCTAGCCTTGACTAAATGAGCCTTAGGTTTCCCATTTAATCCCTGTACTAATGTTTCTTCACCTAAGTGATTTTTGAAGGTTATGTTCCCTTGAGCACAGTGAATTTGGGCTTGATTTTTGATTAGCCAATCCATTCCTAGGATACCATCATAGATTCCTATTGGAAGAGTTCGGAAGTAGGATGAAGTCAGGGTTCCCCCTAGTTCAAACTCAACTTTCCCAGCTCTAAATTGAGATAGAACCTCTTTCCCATTTGCTAATTCTACTACTAATTTCTTGGTAGGATATTGGTTCAATTTAAGTTTTCTTAAACATTTAGGGGAGAGAAAAGAGTGTGTGCTGCCACAATCTATAAGTAGTTCAAATTGTTCACCTTATCTGTTTGCAGTGGTTTGGATGACAGCGTACTATTGTCGAGCTCCAGGATTATCAATGGCAGCAAAAAGAGTAGCTCTTTCATCTTCCTCATCCTGCAATGTAGGTTCTCCTAATGCAGCATAAGTTCTGGCTCCTCTACCTCTTCCTCTGCCTCGTCCTCTATTGCCTCTACCTCTTTGATTATTCCCTTGTCCTATTTGAGTCTGAGAAGGGGCTCCGGTAGCCGTTTGAGGATTTTGTCCCTCTAGACATTGGCTTCTGTAGTGTCCCATTCTATTGCATCCATAGCATCTGATGTTGGGAAAAGTCTGCTCTATATTGGCTGCAGCTGACACTGCCCTTCGCTGACCTCCTTGATTATAATTCCCCCTTGCTCTTCCTCTAGAGTTATTGTAGTTGTAACAGTTTCTGGCAGGAGGGTTTCCTTCCGCTGCAAGTGGTTTAGCTCTTAGAAGAGCATCTTGAATAGAAGTGGGTCTCATAGCTTCCAGCCGGTTACTCAAGGGTTTGTTTAAACCCTCACAAAAACGAGCAATCTGTTGTTCCATAGTCATTGGTGGGGCATAACGTCGTAAAGACACATATTTGGTATAATACTCTTCCAAAGTAAGCCCTAGCTGTTTGAGGGCAAAGAACTCATTCATCTTGATAGCTTGGTGAGCTGGAGGAAGATATCTTTCTTTCACTGCCTGCTTCATTCTTTCCCAAGAGGGACTAATGGAAGGATTATCTCTACAGTATTGTTTCCACCAAATTTTGGCGTCTCCGGTGAGCCGGAACATTCCTAACATTGCTTGATTCTCTGAAGCAGTTCCTGCTGCCAAGAAATAATCATCCATGGCGTCGAGCCATGCTTCGGCATCACGTTCTAAATTGGTTCCTTCTCCCTTGAAAGTTGGGAGTTGAACTTGTTTTAACAGTAGTTTCTTTTCCTGGGTGGGAGTATAGAGACTTTTGACAATTCCCTGGGTTTGTAATTAATGAAGAGGTTTTAGTGTTTATACTACTTTTGTTTTGTCATGCAGCTCTCTAATGTGTATACTTTCCCATTTGCTAATTCTACTACTAATTTCTTGGTAGGATATTGGTTCAATTTAAGTTTTCTTAAACATTTAGGGGAGAGAAAAGAGTGTGTGCTGCCACAATCTATAAGTAGTTCAAATTGTTCACCTTCTCTGTTTGCAGTGGTTTGGATGACAGCGTACTATTGTCGAGCTCCAGGATTATCAATGGCAGCAAAAAGAGTAGCTCTTTCATCTTCCTCATCCTGCAATGTAGGTTCTCCTAATGCAGCATAAGTTCTGGCTCCTCTACCTCTTCCTCTGCCTCGTCCTCTATTGCCTCTACCTCTTTGATTATTCCCTTGTCCTATTTGAGTCTGAGAAGGGGCTCCGATAGCCGTTTGAGGATTTTGTCCCTCTAGACATTGGCTTCTGTAGTGTCCCATTCTATTGCATCCATAGCATCTGATGTTGGGAAAAGTCTGCTCTATATTGGCTGCAGCTGACACTGCCCTTCGCTGACCTCCTTGATTATAATTCCCCCTTGCTCTTCCTCTAGAGTTATTGTAGTTGTAACAGTTTCTGGCAGGAGGGTTTCCTTCCGCTGCAAGTGGTTTAGCTCTTAGAAGAGCATCTTGAATAGAAGTGGGTCTCATAGCTTCCAGCCGGTTACTCAAGGGTTTGTTTAAACCCTCACAAAAACGAGCAATCTGTTGTTCCATAGTCATTGGTGGGGCATAACGTCGTAAAGACACATATTTGGTATAATACTCTTCCAAAGTAAGCCCTAGCTGTTTGAGGGCAAAGAACTCATTCATCTTGATAGCTTGGTGAGCTGGAGGAAGATATCTTTCTTTCACTGCCTGCTTCATTCTTTCCCAAGAGGGACTAATGGAAGGATTATCTCTACAGTATTGTTTCCACCAAATTTTGGCGTCTCCGGTGAGCCGGAACATTCCTAACATTGCTTGATTCTCTGAAGCAGTTCCTGCTGCCAAGAAATAATCATCCATGGCGTCGAGCCATGCTTCGGCATCACGTTCTAAATTGGTTCCTTCTCCCTTGAAAGTTGGGAGTTGAACTTGTTTTAACAGTAGTTTCTTTTCCTGGGTGGGAGTATAGAGACTTTTGACAATTCCCTGGGTTTGTAATTAATGAAGAGGTTTTAGTGTTTATACTACTTTTGTTTTGTCATGCAGCTCTCTAATGTGTATACTTTTTAACATACTAAAAACAGAAATCTGACAATCATTAACATCGTTTCAATTTAACTACACAAGCATGTCATAAAACCATGGTATATACAAAGGTTGATACAACACTGACTCATACTATGTACAAGATGGGCTCATACTATATACAAGATGGACTCATGCTATATACAATGTGTGATTCCCTAAATCAACAACCTCTTTACCACTGGTGGGTCTGACAGGGGATCAAAAAAGATGACGTCTTTTGGTTCCCTAAACCTTGGGCCTACCCTCATGGGCCCAATCCTACCTGGGTATATTACTCTGGCTACCTGATCATAGACCCACTGATTTTGTAACACTTCTACCCCATCTACCACAATGGTTTGATCTGGATCTTTAGTCCCACTAAAGAAGAAAACTTCGATGATCCGAAGTGTTTCTGCCCACTTGAGTCTTTTTAGATTGAGTGTGAACCCTTCTAACTGTCCCGCATCAATCAGGAAAATTCCGCCAAACTGTGACCAGCTGATTCCCCATGTAGGAGGAGGGGAAAACATTAAATCTAACAATTGCATGATGCTCTTGCGAAGTACAAAGTTGTTGGAGCTGCAAGCAGCCTCGAACATGATGTTGAAAATCACAAACTTTTGGTAAGCTTGGCGGATATTTTCCTGTATTGATATGGAAATTCTCATTTCACAATATACTATAATTAAAAATGCAATACAACTTATGCCTATTTCCCAACTTTTACCCTTCTAAGGTCAGGACCTTATTAAACCATGCTCTGATACCACTTGTAAGGTCTCCAAACCCGCCGACACCAAAAGCGGGATGGAACCGTTGACAGGTCTCTAGGCCTACTAAAGTCGAAGTCTTTAACAAGAAAAATTCCAGGGAATTCACCCTTACCATTGGCAATGGTTTAGGTTTATAGCCCTAGAAGAGACCTAGTCCTGTCTCGCAATGGAAACAGGAACCAAAACAACATTTCCGGTCCTAAATCTTCATCCTTTAGATTAAGGTCTCCTTAGCCAACGCTGTTTTCCCTCTAACATATTTGAGGGCACAGCCGCTGGTGGATTCCTCATCCAAGTGAAGTTTCTACACGTTTTAGTGCGCAGGAATGGATAGTTACCTGACTAATCAGGTCCACCCGTCCATGATTGACAACCCGAGTCAATCCCCACTTACCACCCCGCACTCACACATGATTTTTTTATCTTATTATCACATTGTTTTAACATTTAAATTAATGGTATCTTTTAACGTTCCATCACGGTAATTCCTTGAAAACAGCATTGAAGACATTCTTTCAGAAAACAGACATCTTTATACTTAAGACAAGGTACTGTCATTTTAAGGTATCACTGACCAGTACTAACTTGTCTCAAGACCACCTATACAAGGGTGAAAAACGGCACCCATTCCTTATTTATATAACCGGGGTGGAAAAAGTCTTCACCCAAAGTTCGAGCGCCCATACGCCAAAAACCAGTTGCCCATACAACCGGGCGGTTCCTCTAGGATAAACTTAAAAGTACTATCGATAAACATAAACAAGCACGGGATAAAGAGTCCACACGTGCAGAGGTAACCGAATCCTCCATGATGGTATCTCCATCATTACTCATTACCTGGAGTAAAAATATTTCCAAGGAATCAGAGGTGTCTTGAGACAAGTTGTCTTAAGGATGGTCAAGCATTCCTTTCCTATTTCAACCAGTAATAACCCAATCATTCCTTTCCTAATTACACTCATTGATCGTGGCTTTCGTGGAAGTTACCTTCCTTTTTCAGCCAGTGTTTTCCTTCTTAAACCTTCATATGCAATGCTTAACTTAAAATGAATTCTAAAAGCTTATTAATGGCATAATTGAAAACCACCTGGGACTGGTCGTCCATCTGCTGTGGGCCAGGTGCCCGTAAACTCTCCTCTGTGGGCCTATGGCTAGGCCCTGCTTCATGGTCGTTAGTGGCTTTGTTGTGTTTGTTACTAGTATCTTCATCTTTCGTCATAGGGTTTCCCCTGGTTCTCTTGGGGGCCATTTCGGCAGCCTTATAAAAAGACTTAATCCATTAGAGGATTTGTTGAATAACATTTATTTTTCCTTGTTTACCCAAAAATAAGGGTTTTGGACCTCGGTTAATTCTTTGGTACTTAGATAATTTTATTTCTTCAGTTTTCTTATCCATTATATACAAAATTGGTTACTTTTGACCAAAATATGTACCTAAACTATTTATCTAAGGTTAGGATAATTATAATAGATTTTCCAAGGTCTATTCCTTCTCTGATATTGATATCAAAGGTTTTCTATTTACTTTACTGTATTTCCCTTTTTTATTTTTGCCAAAATTGGAGTAATTTTATTGCGATATATAATTAAACTAATTTCCTAGAGGTAGCATAATTATCACAGGTTCCTTGAGGTCTAATAAACCTTTGACAAAGTTATCAATCCAATTTAAATCTATTTACTAATTTCCCCTATTTAAATTTCTAAAAAAATAGGGTATTTTAGCTAAAATAATTAGCTAAATTCACTTTCTGAACTTCTCCTAATTATCATGGGTTATGGAACACCTAATTAACCACTCATAATTATATGGAAGCATTTGAATTCTATTTACTAATTTCTCCTATTAAAATTGTTCAAAAAACAGAGTAATTTAGCTAAAGTAATTAGCTAACTTAACTTTCTGAACTTCTCTTATTTACCACAGGTATTTGAATCCTCAAATGATCACTGATCATTATATGGAAGCATTTGTATTTCATTTACTAATTTCCCCTATTAAAATTTCTCAAAAAACAGGGTATTTTAGTTAAGATAATTATCTAAATTAACTTTCTGAACTTGTCCTAATTATCAAGGGTTTTTGACCATTTAATTAACCACTGATAAGTATATGGAAGCATTTGTATTTCATTTACTAATTTCCCCTATTAAAATTACTCAAAAAACAGGGTATTTTAGCTAAGATAATTATCTAAACTAACTTTCTGAAATTCTCCTAATTATCATGGGTTTTTGACCATCTAATTAACCACTGATAATTATATGGAAGCATTTTTTTTTATTTACTAATTTCCCCTATTAAAATTACTCAAAAAACAGGGTATTTTAGCTAAGATAATTAGCTAAACTAACTTTATGAACTTATTCTAATTATCACGGGTTATTGATCATCTAATTAACCACTGATAATTATATGGAAGCATTTGTATTTCATTTACTAATTTCCTCTATTAAAATTACTAAAAAAACAGGGTATTTTAGCTAAGATAATTATCTAAACTAACTTTCTGAACTTTTCCTAATTATCACGGGTTATTGATCACCCAATCAACCACTGATATATATATGGAAGTATTTTTATTTCTTTTACTAATTTCCCCTATTAAAATTACTAAAAAAACAGGGTATTTTAGCTAAGATAATTATCTAAACTAGCTTTCTGAACTTCTCCTAATTATCACGAGTTATTGATCATCTAATTAACCACTGATAATTATATGGAAGCATTTGTATTTCATTTACTAATTTCCGGTATTAAAATTAGTAAAAAAACAGGGTATTTTAGCTAAAATAATTAGCTAAAGTATCTTTCTTAACTTATCCTAATTATCACGGGTTATTGATCACCTAATTAACCACTGATAATTATATGGAAGTATTTGAATTTCATTTACTAATTTCCCCTATTAAAATTGCTCAAAAAACATAGTAATTAGGCTTAATTAATTAGGAAAACTTCTCAGAAAATTATAGGATAATTTTCTTATATTAATAACTGTCTAAAGTATCTCTGATAAATAATTCAACTTGATCTAATCCTAATTAATATTTTTATCATTAATTCATGGCTAAATTGGTTAATTCCAGCCCTAATATGAGAGGATAAATAATTAGCTTAGTATTTCTAAGCTTAATTATAATAATCAGCAGAGATTTATTAATTTAAAGAGGTTTAAGAAGCATATATAGGCCTAATCTTTGATTAATTCATCATTTATCCTAATCTAACCTTACTAATTGAGAAGGATTAGGTTAATTACCATTAGGATTAATCGATTAGAGATTTAACTCTAATGATTTCTGCGTAGTGTTTCTCCCTAGATGAGAGAGAAATTCTCAAGGCTCCGAGTCTAACAAGATATGAAGAGAATGGTCCTATTTATAGGTTTTTCTGAGCATCTGGCAGCTTTTGGCAGCTTTCCACTAGTCCAAGCAGCCCCCCAGCTTGAAAATGGCGCATTTTTCAGCCATCACTACTTCTGGCCAATTTCCACAGCTTCCATACTCACCCCATACCTTCCAGAATTTGTCTGTTTGATTTTTGCAGATTTTCCATGATGAAATTTGGAATTTCCTATTTAACTCTAGAACCTTAGTGTAAAGAAGTATTTTGCTAATGATTAAAATGAAACCGTTCAATCTTTGTTATTAATTAAATTTCCATGGTAATTTTCTAGGTCCCGTAACTGTTCCTGTTTTTATCGGAATCAGATTCTGAAAATTTCTAGACATAGTAAAGCTCTGCTTATAAATCCAAAAATACCAAAATAATTAGTGTTTGGAGTCCTGCAATAGCATTTTCCATTAAGTTTTTCAAGCTTAGTATAGTTTTGAAGGTTTCGGAAACTGGAAACCTTACATTTGAAAATGCATGGCTACATGACGTAGCTTGGAGGACTGCGTGAAGCCCTCACCTCCAAACCCACAAGGCCAAGACTTTGTCCGTAGCACCAAAAGTGCCATCGTAGGTAAGGAAAGAGATGTTCTTTCCTCCCTCTTTGAAATTTTTAAGCTTGGATGACCTCTTCCAGGCAGCATAGGATTTCCTATGGACTCTTCTTTTAGGTGGTTTAAGAGCTACACCATCACTTTCTTCAGAAGAGGAAGAGTATGAGGAGGATGGAGAAGAGGGTGACCTCTTTCTCGCCTTTTTCTTCCCTTGTTCCTCCTTGTCTGCACCATCACTTTCTTCAAAAGAGGAAGAGGATGAAGAAGATGGAGAAGAGGGCGACCTCTTTATCGCCTTTTTCTTCTCTTGTTTTCTCTCGTCCCTCTTTGAATTATGGTCTAGATAAGTATGCGATGGTCTTCTCTATTTAGGGGGTGCTGGAGAGCGTTTTGCCTACCATCTTTGTGCAGACATCTCCACCGAGGTGGCAGGAGACTTACTTATTTCTCGTTCCTTTGATGGGGGCTCTATCTTTGAAACTTGGGTTCTCCTTTGGGAAGGAGATGCGTCATCGAGTAGTAGATTTTTGAGCCCTTTGTATGGATATTCTTATTCTTCCCTTATTGGAGAGAGTCCTCTTTTGGAAATCTCACTAGGAGGCTTCCTAGGTACTCTCTCTTCTTGGTGGGGAGTTTGGAGAATACCATGGGTGCGTAATTGTTGTAGCACTTCACCTTGGAGGGATGGGTTGCCAGGGCTTGTTGAAGCCTAGAAACAAGATAGTTTATAAGCATAGGGACATCATTAGTTTCACTTTTATTAGCAAATTCAAAGCTATCAACATTCATTTCAATCTCTTTCCTTTTTTAGTCATACTATAAAATTTTAGGTATAAGCTTTTACTTGTACTTTGGCACTTCAAGCACTAGTTGCTACTCCTCTTTACCTTCAAAGATAAGCACTCAAGCATATATACCCATGGCTCAAATATTTTTAATTGCAAGGAATAGAAGAGAGGGTTCAATAGAGCCAAGGTAGCACCAGTTCACATCAAGATTCTAATAGCTCAATAATGGTTAAGCCATAGGGAAGCCCCGTAGGAATCCATTATTAAGACCATAGCTCTTAATGGTATCCCCATTAATTACATATAGTAGGCGTGCTTTAAGGATGAAAAATCCCTATTCTACTTACTCTTTTGCAATTAATAACACCAATCATTTGTAGCAAGCTTGAGGATCTCTCTTCTTGAGCAAGAAAATAGAAACCAATAGCTCTGATACCAATGTAACATTTAATGCACTAGTAACTTGTGTGTACCGTAAATTGATAACATAGTGAGCATTTCATTAAGAACAAGTTCCTAATTAGCATAGAGAGAGTACTTAATTTGATAAAGAAACCTATCAATTTACACCTAGCTAATTTGGCATTGACAATACTTGAAAAGAGAGAGAAATGTAACAATTGACAACAGTTGAGGACTGGATTTACATGGAGCCGGTCCCCCCTCCATAAAGGCTTTGTATTATATGTTCTCCCATCAAATGAGACTTTTGTACAATACAATTCTTGTGTTTCTTGACAAAACTAGTTGGTGCAATGAAGATGGAAGCTTCATGCACCATATTATGCTTGAAAAACACACCTAGTATCCCTAGCCTCAGTTCCAAGACCTCACACACCTTCAAAAATGGTCAGAGCTAGCAGGGAATGAGGATAGATTGAGAGGAAGAAGAGGTATCTTACAAGAAATAAGTATTCTCCTCACATAATCACTCTAATAGGATAGATTCTTAGTAATTGGCATGGTAGAGGAGATGAGCATGCCATTGAAGCTTGGCTCTTGGTTGGATATGCATTCCATATCCAAGAGTTGTTGGTGTAGGCCTCTACTTCTCAATGCTTGGAGAAGGAGATGGAGTTCTTCTTGCACACATGAGTTGTGTGTGTGTGTAGCAATAAGTTTTGTAAAATGCATCCTCCTCTCTCATCTTGGTCGACCCCTCTTGCTATTTTCTCATGTTGGCATCCTATTGGCTCCTGCAAAGCTTAGCCAATGACAATTTAGAAGCATAATTTCTAGCCTTGTGACATGTGTCCCCCTTCTCCCTTTTGTGAGAGCTTCAGGTAATTAAATAATTCAATTAAAATATCATTGGACCTCTTAGTCTTCTGGCCAATAGGAATCAGGCAATCCATTGGACTGTTGAATGCTCATTGGACCCCTTGGTAGATTGTCCAATAGTCTTCTAGGGAGCTTAATTTCTATTGGTTCTTTTATCAAGCATTTTTATATTGATTAGACTAATTTTCCTCTCGCCTAATTCTCATTGGTCCACCTCTATGGCAATAGGATTTGAGGGGAGGTTGGGGGCAATTGGCCTAGGAGCCTGTGGGACGGGTGTGTAACCTCACTCGTATCTTATTGGCAGACGTAGCGGGAATCACGAATATAATTGTCAATCCATGGGATGAAGCTGAGTCAACTAGTGCATAGAGGCTACAAGAGGTTGTCAATCTCTTGGAAAACAACAAACAACTCGCATCTAATTGAGGCTACACTCAAATGACTGAAATCACCAAAAGTTAATCGCTCATCGGCAAACAAATCACATCCGTTACAGCATCAAACGACATCCAAAAGTCACGAAACATCTAGGATATGTTAATAAGAACTAAGCACACATGCTTATGGTCTCAAACCTCACTTTAGGTCAAGTGAAAAAATCAAGATTATTAATAGCAGCAGTGAGTTTTTGACCTAGTCATTTTCAACCCAGAATGCATCTAAATGCTTAGCAATGATGCCCCAATACCCCCCCATACTTAGTTTTTGATTTTGAAGCTTAAATTGCTACTTACGATGAGATTAGGCCACGGGTTGGCGATGCCAAAAGCTACGAAATACCGTGAAATGCTTACGTCAATGCGTAGAGCTCTTACCAGCGGCGGTTGCAACACAACAGACGTGAGTGCAATGTGACAACCGGGGAGGGAGTAGGAAGCGCAAGAAGGAGAAAAGTGAGCACCGTTAGCTCACGCTGTGTATTTCATTATCCAAAAACTTAATAAAATCTTTACAAAGTTGGCTTTTATACCTTAGCCAAGGTCTAAAATGTGTAATGTCCAGTGCCCAAGACCTTTAAGGCTCCACACTTATTGTATATGCAACCTAGGTACACTAGCTGTCCTATGCTTTACATCTTGGAACTCTTGTTGAGCCCGTAACACGTTACAATTATCACAATGGCTAAATAAATTAGGAAAGTACAATACACGACCATTTTGGAAAAATGTGAAAAGCGTGTAACTCCAATCTTCACTGCTTCTTCAATGTGAATTCATAAGGCTTTGATCTTTAGCAGCTCCTGTTAATTGACGTCGGCTCAATTAACATTCCCCCCTTTCGATTTTAGTGCCCGTCCTTGGGCACTATTGAAAAGTGTTTGTGGAGGCTGGTAAGGTTTCTGATTGGTTGTTGATGGGATGGTTGTCTTTATTTGTCGTTGAATTTGTTGATGAGGTTCAATTTGTTGCAGCATCTTCATTAGTCTGAATAGTCTAATGTGAGAGATGATGTTGCATTTGTCCGTTGTAATAGCATAATGAGATGAGGTTGATGTTTATTTATGAGAAGTATGTACAAGAGAAGTAGAATGACAAGGTTCTAAATTAGGGTCTAATACCTGGATGACCAAAGGGAAAAACCAAGTGGGAAAAAAGTGCCTTTGGGATACGCGCATATTGGAATACTTATTAGCATGGAAAATATTAATAAAGTACCCAAGGATTATTTGTTGATAGATATGGAATTAAAAAGGAAGCAAATATGATATGGTAGCATGATGGAATATTGGTTTGCCTATTGTAGTCCACTCAAGGTGCATGGATGGAAGCAAAAAAGAGTTTCTAATGCATATATCCAATGATGGGACATCCTATTTATGCATACACAAAAATGCATGGGAAACAATATGTTGTGCAAGAAAGATTTTGAGAGGTTCTTCAGAAAGACGGTGTAGCTATAAAAGAATATGACATGGCTTTGCAAGTTGGAACCCCTTTAAGAATGGTTTTTGTTGACGAGGATATGTGCTCTCATCTTACTGTTCATTGTGCGTGAGTGTTGGACTCTATGACACTCCACCAATTGTAAGTTAATATACTTCCACTCTTATGCTCATCTCATCCAACATGAGCGATACAATTTAAATATGCTCAACTCTTCAGCTTGAGCGTAAGCCTAATAAGTATGACTCTTAGCACAAAGTTTAATATGACTTGAAGCTTTCGGACTAATGATTTGCTCATTTTATGGCTCAACAGCCCGACTCCGACTATGCCAAGGAGTGTTTTTTGCACCTTGGCGACTTGACTGTTTACAGTCTTGTGCTTACTACAAACATCTCTTCAGGTAAAAGTAAGCTTGAATCCTCAAAAAGAGGATTAGTGAAGGACCAAGTTGGCATTGAAGGTTTCTTTTTCCATACCTGTTTTATCATATTTGAATCTGCAGTCGCGTTGGTTGGGTTGTCCTTCTTTGACAGTGAAGACTCCATTATTTGTTTGATTCTCCAATTAGGCCTGTTGATAGGAGTCTTTGATGTTGTTGTAGGCCTTTTTTCACATTGTCGGAATTTGGCTTTTAACTAGGAGCATTGGAAGACCTAGGAATCCAAATCTCTTGATGACCTTTGTATCTGCTTTGTTGACTTTGCTTCACTCTAGGTCTTGTTAAGTTCTGAGATCTTCATGCAGGTCTGATGTAGTTGCAGTTGGCTTGTGGTTGACTGGCAGCCAAATCTTTGTATAACATGTGTAGAATCCATGTCTAAGAGGAAGATTCTCTGAGATCTGTCTCTGTTCTGTATCCTCTTGAGAGTTGTGGTAGATTTTAGCATATTTTGATGTTGTTTTGTTGTATACCTGCTTCTTAAGTATCATAGGATATTGTCAAGGTTGGTACCTGGTGGGCCTTCTTTCTCGGGAGGGACTTGATGGTACTTCATATGCCCTAACATGTGGTTCTGGTACCCATATATGTATGTTCCCTCTATAGTACTCTTGTCCCTTTAAGCTCCATTGTGATGCTATCCATCCCATGTGTTTGTTTTTTGGTGTTGATTTCCAGTCTTTAATTCAAACCGGATCATTGACTTTGACTAAACTGCTTAAAACAAACACTTGCTTGATTATCTTTTTCTTTCTTGAGTACTTTGGATGAAATATCTTTTCTTTTTTGGGTGTCTCCTTAGAGGTTTCAATTGGGTCAGCAAATTGACCTGAAGTTTTGAAAGCTTGACTTGCTAGAAGAATCTGATCCATGGGGGTTCTTTGATGTAGAGGCATATGATGTCACACCTTCTTTGCTAATCGATGGAGGGTCCACTTTAGCCTTACCTTTGTCTACAAGATTTGTCTTCGATTCTTGTGACTTTTGAAACTCTGAAACTAGCATTAACGATACTCGTAAATGTTGTTGGCTACCTCTTGGAAAAGTGGGTATTAGCATTTTATCTTTTTTGTAGGCCTTGTCTTGGTCTAACCATTGATGTCCAATGATGACACCTGCAAGAATTTCCTTGGAAGGCTTCACCTAAAACTTCACTTGCTCCTTATGA
The DNA here is from genome assembly GCF_014529385.1 of Adiantum capillus-veneris. Lineage (NCBI taxonomy): Eukaryota > Viridiplantae > Streptophyta > Polypodiopsida > Polypodiales > Pteridaceae > Adiantum > Adiantum capillus-veneris. The sequence continues at coordinate 137,309,039 of NC_140932.1, forward strand.
TTTTGGATGCTAAGGGTAGCAACCATTTCTTCTTTGCCCGCAGCCTTACCTAGCATTGCCTTATTATTCTGTTTTCCTGGAGTGATCTCGAGTATTCTTTAGATGCTATCTACAACCATATTGCACTTTTCTTCTTTATCCACTAGAGTGTTGCATCTGACACTTGCTCCTTTTGTACTGCTGAGAACTACATCTATTATCATTGCTGGTTCTATTGAAGATCTCTGTCCTGCTTTTTCCATGGTCTCGTCTTGATCTAGCTATGTCTCTATGGAAGGTGACTTGAGACTTTGTGTTCCACTCTGACTTACATAAGTTGATTTGATTGGCAATGTCTGGATCTAGCTTTACTTCACTTGAAAGCTTTTCTTTGTTTTCACTGGTGATGTTGCACTTGATCTTCTCAGGATTTCTTTCTGTATTGATTGATTTTGTTGTGGCAGTGTCCTTGGGATGAGATTTTTCTACATTGGCTTTGTCTTTATCACCTGCTTTCGTTGATGTTGGCTTGTTTTGTTGTAATATTGCACCTTTTTCTTGCAACTGTTGAGCATTGTGTGCCTGCATTTGAGTAACTTTTGATCTTAGAAGATGCATTGTACTTTCTGGAAGAATCTGTCTCTTTGGAGGATATTTTGGTGGTGACCTTTGTGTAGCCTTTTGGACTTTAGCTTTCATTGATTTTGCCTTTTCTATCACCTGTTCTGGCAGCTTGAGGCCTTGCATCATCTTCAGATAGTCCTTGACTTCAGGTTTAGCATCCGCAGGGGCTAATACAAGGTCATGAACCTGCTAAGAATCATTTCTATTTGCATCTTGATATACATATGCGAGCTTGGTCTCATGCAATTTCTTGAGCATTATGGGATTTGTTGGCTTTTGGCTTTTGGCTTTTGCTTATGGAGATCATCTGAAACTTTTGCCCTTGATGATCTTCATAGAAGAATTTTTGTGTAGATTTTGATGGGATCTGGGTCAGTCTTTGAAGGGGTCTGCTGGCTAGAAGTTCTTAAAAGATTTACAGTTCCCCCCTTCCTAGGGTGATCACTATAGCCTACTTCATTATGAGAGTTCAAAATTGTTTGGCTCTGGTTTAGTCTCACCTTCTGGGGCTGTGAAGGTACACTTTGGGTAGCATTGTTGATGTTTGGCATGTGTAAACCTTCTACATAGTTTCCTATGTAAATTCGTGAAACATGGAAAATTATTCCCCAAGTCAAGCTGTAGATAGCATTATCTTTGCCCTGATATTGTCTATCCCATGGGTCTCCTATGATATGAGCTTCTGTGGTTTCAGGACCCAAGGCATCATAAATGCTAGACTCTTGTCTATATCTACAATTGTTTTGGTCAAAGTATGTGCTCGTTTGGTCACAACGTCGAAGCTTGATTTTTGATAGAAGAGAGTTTGGCTCTGAACAAATTTTTGGGTTCACTCGGGGAAATATTCTTCAACTCTAGAGAGGATGGGCTATAATAGATTCTGTCATAAAATATAATATATAACCAACCCAAATGATTTTTTCATATTAAACTCATCACTTAATATGGGAGAATAAACAGGAACAAGGGTTAAGATATAGATGTGCTTATAGATCTATTTCAACACGGGGCCAATGGTAAAGGGACCCAAATGAGAAATGGCCTATCAAAGAGCAAGGCTAACCAATCGAGCAAAAGACCTTAGGGTTGGTTTCATTAAAGCCTCCAAAGGTAAGTGTTAAAATCCTTAAGACATAGTTTTTAATTTTTAAACTTTAGTCAATTAAGGTCCAAGCAGGCAAGGGGGTAGCTTGCTTAAGCAAGGGCTGTGCTTAAGCAAGGGGCCTGCCTACTCACCAAGTTCAAAGAACTTGCTACAAAGGAGGGGGAAAGCCCTACAAAGGAGGGAGGTGAGTAGTGTGTGTGCACCTCACCAAGGGCCCATACTCTCATGAGAGGAAAGGGGCCACATGTCAAGTGTAGAGGCACACTTCTCAAGCAGACAAGGGTTGTGCTTAAGCAAGGGGGGTGCTAGATTAACCTCACAATAGGGAAAGAAGGACACTTGTCAATAGGCTATACACCTTGCCCTAAAGGAAGCCAAGCTCTCATTGGCTAGAGGGCTACATGGCCCAATGAGCTTCAAGGGAAGCCAAGGAAAGGGGGTCGACCAAGCTACCTCTCTCTCTCTCTCTCTCTCTCTCTCTCTCTCTCTACTCTCTCTCTCTCTCTCTCACACACACACACACACACACACACATTTAATCATCTCACGAGCCCTCTCCCTCTCTCATTTTTCTCTTCACACTATTTTGTGAAGCAAGAACTTCATCTCCTTCTCCAAGCTTGAGAAGTTGAGTGCCTACTACCATAAGCTCTTGGCTATGGATGCAAATCCACACAAAAGAATTCTTATGCTTGCTTATCAGTCTCTCTAATCTCCATTATCACTATGCTAAGCTATGCTACAAGAGCTATGAGTGATTATGTGCAAGGGGGTATTGCTTTCTCGTAGAGATACTTCTACTTCTCTCTTCTTCCTCACTCCCTGCTAGCTCTCCTCACCTTTCATGGTGTTTGAGGTCTTGGGATTGAGGCTGGGCATTTTTTAAGTTCATGCTAATTATGTTTATTGTTGTCCTTATGCTAATTCTTGGTGAGTGAAGCTTGCCAACTTCACGTCATCAAGAAGGTCTCAAGAAGCACAATCAGTTGTATTATAAACAAGTCTTTCGTCATGGAAGAATCTATAATACAAATGCCTATTGGAGGGGGGACCAGATCCAGCTAATCCGGTGCTCTATTGGTGTCAATTTCGCTAAACTCTCACTCTCTTTTACAAGTATTGTTCATTCCATGTTAATGAAGTAATGTGTTATTGTTGCTCTCTCCATCCAAGAACTTTCTTCCTCACTCTACATCTACACACAAAGGAATGCTCAATATGTTATTCACTTTCCACTCCAACTCAAGTTAAAAGGCTAATTACATTACATTGGTATCAGAGCATTTGGTTTCTCTTTTCTTGCTTAAGAAGAGATATCCTTAAGTAGCCTATAAATGGTTGATGTTGTTAATTATATTAGGGTAAGTGGAACTCGGGTCTATTATCGGTTTTGTTGAGCCCACTATGTGGGATATGGTGCACACCTCGGGAGCTTTGGACTTAATAATGGAGTCTTTTTAGACTTGCCTATGGCTTAACCATTATTGAGACATAAGAAGTCCGAAAGGAGCTAGCCCTCAGCAACTCTGCTATTCCTCTACTCTCTATAATTAACCACTTCAAGCTGTGGGTGTAGATACTTAAGAGCCAATTTTTAAAGGCTAAGAGGAGTGGCAACTAAGGTTTTGAATTTCCAAAGCATACACTAAGTACATACATAAATTTTGTTAACATGGCTGACAATAGTCAAGAGAGTAGAATGAACATTGATAGCTTTGATTTTGCACATGAAGGTGTGTTGGCGGATACGCCGCGAAGGACGTCAGCACAGCGAGAACTCACCTAACAAGATTTGTAGGCTAAGGACAAAGCTCGACCCGCAGGTGCGTGGAAGCAAGCGTAGGGTGTCAATCTACACTCGAACAACTATTGGCTACTTCCTACAGAGGTCTCTACCCAATGTCTAAGTTACAACCTTCAAGAGTACACAAGAGGAGATTTCCTACAACGCTTTCAAGAGCCAAATACCCATCAAACGATCTCGAAACGCTATGAAACTTGAGAGAAATCCTATTAACACCAATAGGTCACTCTCCCAAAGGTCCGTGACCCAAAACCCCAACCCTAAACACCAGGTACAAAATCACGTAGGATGTCTGACACGTTTTTGTAGGTTGTCATTTCTGAAAACTAAAGTGACTAATGTGTAGCTCTATTCATTGCGAACGCATGGATATGTTGAAATGCAAAAACAGACGACGTATGCTCACCGAATCACCAGATGTAGCTCGTGGGTCGACCTCGCAAAACCGGGCCGTACACCTGCAATGTAGGTGTTGGCGCGCAGCTCTCTTCGGGGGCAACACGTTGGACTTCTCCGCACTTGATTCCTACCACCAGTGCTTGCGTAGCGTCAAGATAAAACTCTCACTCTCTCTCATACACAGAGTACGCTCAACTCACACAGACAAAACTTATAAAAATGACAAAAGGTTTTTTTGCATTAAGGTCAAAAGTGGTATAAATACCTTACAATCTCAAACCCTAATGTTCCAATTTAACCATTTACTAAGTCTAAATGTCAAAAATGGGATACAATTTGGAAGCTTCGGCAAGCCCCACTATTTACAAAGGTGAAATGACGGTTTCTTCTCAATTAAGGAATAATTAAAAAGGAAATTAGTATCCCGTTGGGCAGTCATCCTCCGTTGGGTGTGTCTAGCCGCTAACACTCCCCCCTCCTAGATCATGTCGTCCCCGACAAGACAGTAGAGCTACTTCTTTAGTGGAGGCTTTCGCGCATCTTCAGAACAGACTCATACCGTGCATGCAGGGTGTCAGGACACGGGTCCTGTATCCTAAGAACTAGGCTAGGCAAGGACTACGGCCAAGGGCCGGGCTAGGCAGTGTGGATAGGGGATCCGTCTAGGGCAAGGGGCTAGGAGCTCGCCTATAAAGGGAGATTGGGAGGAGGATCCAGTAGAGCCTAGTGGCCTAGTGCATTACACTGGTATCAGAGCTGGCAACTCTCTTCCACTCTCTCTCTCTAGGCGTGGTCATCCTTGGCCTCTAAAAAATGCTCTTAGGGTGAGAACCACTCTTTTTTAAAAGCTTTTCCATTTTTAGCCGGAGCTTTTGCCAAAACGGGGGGGGCCCTTCCTTTTTGGAACGGGAGGCTACGGTGCAGGTTTGGGCGAGTAGACAGGCTTGAAGGGGGCGCCCTCAGAAGATAGAGCCTTGCGCCACTGCAACTCGGCCGTAGCCGGCCTGTGCAAGGAGAACCGAGCACGGCTTCACCCTCCTCGTCGTCGACATTGCTGCTGCAGCAAGGAGCTTCAATTTTTCGGGCTATTTCCACACTACAGAGGCCTTTTGGCCATTGTTTAAAGGCATTGGCCGCTACAGGCGGTCCTTCCCACAGGCCAAGCCAGCCTTTTTTGCCGGCAAGCATACGGCGACTCAAGGCAAGCATCTTGAGCAAGCTACCTTCACCTAGGAAAAGCCCCTCGATCGACACGGCCTCAAATTGTACTCGCGTACTGCAGAAATTCCCAGCAGAATCTGCGTGCTCGGGTAGAAGGAAAATGACCACAAATTCCAATAGATTTGTCGTTTGCATACGATGCAAATCCAATTATCCGCCACTATGACTTGCTTGGTCTTCTCAAGTGCATCCTCGGCTGCAAAACCAATTGCTGATTTTGCGGTTGCTTGGGATTTACAATCCAACTTCAAATTGGGCATTCGGTTTAGTTGAAAACATAATTACTTAGTTAATTATTGCAACCTGCTATGAGCACGTTCTGAATCAGGGATTCAAAACGTTTGCAAGATTGTTCATCACGTCTACATTAGACGACTTGCTATTTGCTGGATTGCAAACGATGCGAACAAGTTTATTGGGAAGCTCGACTTTCTCAATATTTTCAATGTCATCGGCAATTTGAATTTCCAATTCTACAGGGATTTGAAATTCACCTTCTTTACGACCGCCGACAAAGTTAGCATGGCTAGCTACCGACATCTGTGTTCGATACGACTACGAGCTTTTTGCACTCCAAGGTACTGTTTACTATTTGTTCGCACAACACAAATTCTCCATGAGTGCGGAAATTGATGATCAACACATGTTTGACTTTGAATACGTGGAATTAGCTCCACCAGTAGAGGTCATGAGGCTGGATACTGTCACGGAGAGTACCATAGTGGCAACAGGGATGGATGGTGCAAACCCAGGAGATCTATCTCTGTCTCCTCATTTATCAACCCCTCCTCCTCATAGTGTGTTGGATATTCTAGAGGATGACAGTCAATTGTCGGATGCCAGGGAGTTTGTCACTCGACAGGACTGGCAAACTTTTGATGCACGATTTTGCAAGCTAGTTGTCAAGGTCCAAATATTGGTGACGCAAGTAGAAAATCTCACACAACTAATTTACAGAATGCTACCAGAATCAGCTTCTCACTCGCCAGCAACCCAAGGGGTTATCTACCCAACAGTTATGACCAAAGAGGTCCAGCATGTACAAGAGAACTCGGTGGTCGATACAAATTTGGTCGTGACCAACGTGGTCAGGAAACGACTCTCACAATCAGACTTCCAACGAGCAAAGTGTCAAAAATTATGCTTTTATTGCTTAGGAACGCATTAAAAAAAAGCAGTGTCCACATGTCCGACATACTTAAGCATGATGCATCAGTTCGTGATTTGCAAAAGCCTTCAGTTTTTGTGCAGGGCACAGTAGTTATATGTTTTTGAACATGTTCTGCTTATCCTTTTTCAAAGTACTCTATGTTTTAGCATTGGGTAGTGTTATGCCCATTTCTTGTTTGGTATCATGATTTTTGGTAAGACCAGTTTATATGATCAGTCCAACACATTATGAGTTGCAAATTTACAATTTGCATTTACTTTAGACAGTATGGGTTGTTGTACAAAGCTAATGCTTGACCAATTTTACGAGAAGCAAGGCTTCCACTGGTGCTCCGATTGACTTGGCGTCAAGAGCAGTAGCAATCAAGTATGAGGCATTTATGTTACCACAACATGCCCGATGACAACAACAGGAACCGAACCCCTCCTCGCAAGGCTCGTGCATGGCACTTATGTGTTGGTTTTTATGTTTAAGACCTTCACGGTAGCCAAAGGGCTTCCACTTTTTCATGCACGGCATGTTACCCAGGGGGTATAAAATATGTTTTTGCTCTTACCCAGCCACTCTGTCAAGGACAAGTTGAGTAATGGATTGTTTAACATACTTGCTGGTTGCTGTCAACACACAACAACACTAACAGGAACCAAAAATTTGAACTTGATTCCCGAGCAAGGTGCCAATACCAAGTCATCCTCATACAATCACGACCCCTACAAGGTAGGTGGATCGGAACGAGTTTTATGTTTTTCTATTACCTCTCTCGATGAGAGCGTCATAACCAAAAATAGTGGACTGCTTATCCGATAAGCGGAAAGTCAGGCATAAGATGCATCAGGGCACACAGCTTGGGTATACACTTTACAACCTTAAGGAAATTTCCTCAGCCCAGCATGCTCTTTCTCTCTCTCTCTCTCTCTCTCTCTCTCTCTCTCTCTCTCTCTCTCTCTTTAAGGTAATAATTAAAATTTTATAACAAGCTTTTGACACATGTTTTGCTGATGAGTCAGCCCGAGACAAGGTACTCTAACTCTCAGCTAGAAATTGGGTATTCCTCGATTGAAGACTAATTTCCAGAAGGGCTAGGAGCCACACACACTGACTCTCGGGTAAGACCCAACTATTGGCATTCTTTGGGTGATTGTTGTCAAAGATATACCCAAGGAAGTACACGTTGACGTTAATGGACAAGCAAGAGTCTTGTCAGTACGAACGTTTCGGGTGTCATTTTTGCACTACATGTTTTCAGTGCGACACTCAAGTTTTTGACTGGCGAGTAATTGTTACATCACCCCATAGGCATTAAGGATCACAGTTTGATCTGTATTGAGGATCACAGTTTGATCTCTTCCAGTTAGACTTTCAAGGAAATAATTCTACCACGCGGTAGCGGACAAATTCAACTTTTCAAGTTGATTTCAATCATTACGTACACGGTTAACTATGTTGGTTACTGTTACCTGCTAGTTGCACAGTTTTTACAAAGGGTCTTACCAAAGGGTTTGACTATGTAGATTTTAACCAAAGGGGTTGGATTGCGAGGGAAACACCCATGGTTCCCAATGCAATGTTGTTTGTTTTTTCAGGTAGGAGACATGCTCCTCCCATTTGAATACGGGTAAGTGAACATTACGTTCAAATTTCCAGGTACGCATCTATTGATTTGGTGTTATTCCATTTTTAGTATGCTTTGTTTGGTTTTTCAAGACGTCTAAGTACGCTTGACTGTTACAGAGCCATGCCAAGGGCATGACGGCACAAAGTATTTTGGGCCAAGTGTCCAATCTATCTTTTTGTCTTATGCTGTTACGAACCTACTTATCGTGTTCAATTTGGCACATGTTGTCGCATGGGATACAACATGGTCTAGGAACTCAAGGAGTTCGGTTATCCAGTGTGGAGCAAGATAATGAGGGTCCCTCTCACTCTTGTCGTAGAGTGTTTGCAGTTACCTCCACACACAAGTACGTCTTGTACTTGAAGGATGTTCCTTTTTCACACATCCTTATATGAGACATATTCCACATGTGGATAATATGAGTCTCTGGACTGACACTGGCGCCATTATGTCAATTATGTGTCACGACAAAGTCCCTAGGTGCTGGTCACATCTGTTTTCTAGACCATTTTTAGCACGACGTATCAGGAGCAATTTCGTGTCCAGAAATTGTCGGATACTTAGAATGACTTGTTAAGATACAATTACTGCTAAACAACATTACAGATGGTTGTTTATATGTATAGCAAGGCTATAAGCTGTTAATGAAAAAGTTTCATTGTTTGTATCTAGAAGTGATCAATGTTTCACCTTTTATTGTGATTCAAACGTTTCAGCAAGGTTTGCAAAAGATTGCAACTAAAAGTACTTAGTTTCTTTTCAGAACTATTTACATTCCTTTTATTGCGTGTTAGGCGCCTCACATTTTCCATACGTATTGGCAAGCAGCATTATGGATATACAGGTTCGGTTATTTTTTGCTAAATGCATGCACACTAGGTGTTATGGGCCCTAGTGTTTAGTAAGGGCTGATTTGGAACGGCATGCATATTCCACAGATTGTTGCTTATAAAGAATTTTGCACTCTATGTGCACTATCTCTCTGAGATTACTTTTGGATCCACTAAAACACCAATAGAGGTCATGGCTCGGTTTGGGCGTTTGTGGATTTTTTCAAGTTAATCACGATGGTTATTTCGGACATTGTTGATTCTTCACCAATGTTAAACACTACGGTGATTTCCCGTTTACCAGTCATCTGGGACGACTGTCTGTAAACCATGAGGAAAACACACCTCAGTACTGTTATTTATCCAAGGGGATAGGCAGATTACAAAGATTACAAAGAGTAATCTTGTGCTAAAGGATGTGCTAAGAGCATATGCATTTCTAAATAGATGATTTTCTCCCTATTCTAGAATTTGCTTAAGTACGATTTTTGACTTTGAACACCTCTTGTGGTGGGGTTGGAGATTGTGTCAATACTTTCATACGTCAAGGACTTACCAGGTGTGTTGACAGAGTATGTTGGCAAGTAACCTTCATTAGGGATGAACATGTAACGGACTGTTCAAGATACTCAGGCGAGTAGGAAATCTGGCTCAAAACTGCATGGAAAGTTACGCCAAGGGTTCCTTGCATTATTCCAGTCCCTTCAGAAGATTTAAAAACTGGTTATGCCTTTGGACAAATTTTAGTTGTGGTTCCTCCTTTACAGTACTCAAGTGAGTTATAAATGCAGTTACCATTTAAACCCAAGTGACTCTTAGTTGTGGTTACTCCTTTACAACACTCAAGTGAGTTATAAATGGAGTTACCATTTAGACCCAAGTGGTTGCAAACGGACAACAATGTTGAAAATCAAGATATTCATCTTGGTTTCATTGAACCTCCTCACTGCACCAATTATCGGTCATACAGACAACTGGCTCACTTATGGGACGTCAATAAAGAGAACACCAGTATTCTTAAGAAAATGTTACTACTTGTGTTTTTGAGGACGAAAACTCTTCCTTAAGGGGGAAGTAATGTCAGGACACGGGTCCTGTACCCTAAGAACTAGGCTAGGCAAGGACTACGGCCAAGGGCCGGGCTAGGCAGTGTGGATAGGGGATCCGTCCAGGGCAAGGGGCTAGGAGCCCGCCTATAAAGGGAGGTTGGGAGGAGGATCCAGTAGAGCCTAGTGTCCTAGTGCATTACACGGGGCCAGTAATGTAGGGCCGAATATATATGTATCAATGGTCAAGAAAGCGGTGTAGAAGGCTTCTTCAAAGGCTTGGAGATGGTACGAGGGCAAAAACATTATTCACTGATAGAGGGCATGTGTCACCTCATGGGAAGGTTGAGCAGATAGTTCATACGCACATCTTTTATGTGTCTTGGAAGAAGAATATGTTTTCTGTTGCCTGTCCAGGTTTAAAGATCTCAAAAACTACTAGAAGGGTTTTACAGATCTTACTGAGCATAATGCAAGAGAGGTCAGGCAAGCCAGTGAACAATTTAATGGTGCCTGTTAGGGTTTTCACCATGTATTGCTCACTCATTCTCTCACCTGCCTTCAAGCTTGGCAGCTTTGGGTAGTTGAGCCACGTGGGGTGGCTTTTCTTCAGCAGCTCTTGTTCTTTCCAGGTTTTGCATCCTTGGTAGAGGGCAAAAGTCAAGGTTATCCCTGATTATTTTAGGCGCCTCTACTAGATGTACTAAATGTTGTGGGTATTTAGTTAACCATGACTTTATCCATTTTGCTGAGAGTCCACAATAAGCTTAACACCTTCTGGTTTGGTGATATCTTCTTTTTATAGTGGCACTATCGGCTCCTCTTTAATCCTTTTGTTTATTGTAGCAGCTTCATACTTGAGAAGAGGATATGGGAGAGAGGGTTGTAGCCATTCATGTCGAACGACATTTGCATCTAATTTCTGAATGGTCATAGACTTCAATACCCTCTGCTCCCACTGCATTGCTTCTTTGGCGGTGTCTTTTATAGCCGCTTCTATTGCCTTTTGTAGATTGTCTTCTTCTTCTTGTGTCAGATCCCGGGGCTCTTGGGATGGTCCCACCAGGATGTCCTCTTGCATTGTTGTGTCCACTGGATCTGACACATTGTCTATATCAATTCCTTCCATAGCTGATGGCCCTGTGCTCAAGTGTGGCTCTTCAGTTTGCTGTTGGCCTTTTAGCTCATCAATCTGCTTTTGATATGCTTTCTTTTCCTGTTCAGCTTGATCCCCCCTGGTCACTAAAAGGTCGTTCAATTTAGCATTGGCTTTATCAACCTCTTCCAGCTTCTTCTTGGTGTCTTCATTTTCAGTTTGCATCTTCTTGAGATCCTCATCCATCTTCTTTTTCAAGGATGCTAGCTCATCTTTCATGGCCTTGTTCTTATCCTCCAAACGGCTTTGCATCACTAGGGAGCCCTCGGCCAGCATCAATCTTTGTCTCTTCTCTAGTGTCAACTCCTTTTGGAGTTCCTTCATCTGTTCTTCATACATATCCTTCTCTAAAGCACTGTAAGTTGAGGCCGTGGCTCTGACTCTGCCCGGAGATGCCCTTAGCCTCTGGATGGTCTGATCTTTCACTTTCCTTTGATCTTTCAGCTCTATAACTTCATCCTGGCTGGCCTCATGTTCTAGCTCAGATTTTTCCTTAGCATTTCTCAAAGTCTCCACTTCTTTGGACTCATCAGCAAGCTGGAGTGTCAAGTTGTCTCTTTCTTTCTTCGCATCCGTTAGTGATTTTCTGATTTTCTTATACTCCTCATCTGCTCTTTGAAGCTTTTGGTCTGCTGCCTGACTCTGACTTTCTAGCTCTTGGCATCTTTTTAGTGTCGTGTCCAGATCAGCTTGCATCTTGGCCTGCTTCTGTGTGTTCTCTTGGTCCTGCTTTTGCAGCGATTCCACCTCGGCTTTGATTTGAACTTCATTTGCTTTGAGATTATCACACTCAATCTCAAGGGCCATAGACCTTGATCTGAGCCCAGTGAGTCTTTGCATCACTTCATCCCAATCATTGGCTTTGTGGCTGTAAATCCATTGTATCTGCGGCCATTTCCTTCAACTCCACCAATCGAGGGCTCATCATATATTCTTTGGGCCTGGTGCTAGACAACTCAAAAGCTGCATTGACTGCCTCTCCTCGAGAGTATCCAGCAGCTAGTAGATCAAGGAATATTCTATATTTTTTTTCTTCTGGATCTGGCTTCTCATCTTTTGGTTCAATTTCTGCCTTCTGCTCTTCTTCTTTGTTCTCCTCTTCCTTGGAGTCTTGTTGCCCATCAGATTTGTTCAACTCCTCAGTTTGTCAGGGTTGAGGAGGACTAGGAGGAGGTGGTGATGTTAGAGGGCTGGATTCTCGGCTTGATGGTGGGGTTGGTTGCTTCTTCTTGAAGTCCCGATCAGCCTTTGTTTTCCTCTCTCTTTCTTCCCCTTCTTGCTCTTCTAGCAGCTCCCGTCTCACAGCATCAACTTCTTCTTCGGTAAAAGGTATGTTTGGGAGATTCTCAGCTGTAGCATCTAAGATCTCGAAATTCTTTATATAATCTTCAAAGCAATCCCATTGAGTTCTTCGAGAAGATCCAGACATAGCCTCAAGTGAGGGATTCCATAATTTGCTCAGATCCCCTTTTAGCATCCTCTCAGCTCTGAAACTCTCCATTAGTCTTTCTAGCCTTGCACCTTTCTGTGACTTTGTTTCCTTTACTGGCACCTGTAGAGTTTCTTTCTTCCCCTTCTTGGGCTGTGGCGGCTCTTCTAGCACTGTCTCTAAACGGCGCTTCAACCTTGTGGCTACCCTTGGAGCCTTAGGAGGCTCTTCTTCTTTGTCGTACTTTAGCTTGAGCCAATCATTTTGGGAGGGAGGTAGAGGCCAATTTCCCTTGGCATGCAATGCTCCATAGATAACTTTAGTTATCAACTCACCAGGCACAATATAAGTGGGATTTTTGGTCCCCATTTTCACAAGGTTTTCGTGAATGTAAGCGGCATATTTTATCTCCCTCGAGCGGCTCTTATGCATCGCCCAAGTGAAAGTGGTGGCAATAGCTCCAGGTGGCATCCTGTATTTCTATGGCCACTTGGTACACATGTGGAAGTATTGATTGTATATTGGCTCATGATGGCCACCTTCGGGTTCGCAATATCTTCAAATGTATAGTTATTTTTCTTCTCTGAGTAGACCTTAATGTCGTCCCGCCTCTTAGTCACACTGTCTCCTTTGTTAGAGAGGTCAAGTGTTGCTGCCACCACCTTCTCTGTGATGAAAATCATCGTATTAGGCTTGCCTTACACATCTGTAACTCTGGCTATGCTGTCCTCTTTGATTTTTGGTGACAAATTCCCACACTCTTTTAACATCAATCCTTGTTGGCAAGGCTTTAAAGTAATTGTGTAGATCCAGTTTCTCCAAGTAGTCCCCCATCTTGCTCCTGACAAATTCATTGAGCTCTTGAGGGATCATGGGTAGCTCCACTGCATTTCCCTTCGGATCTTTAAACACTCCTTGGTAGATTCTCAGATCATTGGTTTCTAGTAGGTCATCTTGAATCCAAGTGCTTGTGGGATTCAGGGTTCCCTCTGGGATAACAAAAGGCTCCACTTCTTCTAAGTAGTCCTTGATAGTCATCCTCTTCTTCTTTGCAGGCGACTTTGTGGCTGCCATGGATCCTATTGCACTCAGTAGTCCAAAGTTAGCATTTTTTACAGATTAGCTAATAAACTGAGTTCTGAATACCCAAATGACTTGAAAATTGAAATAAGAACTCAAAAGGGGCTAGGGAAACCATGCATATGCACACAGTAGGTTTTTGGCTGGAAAATAAGTAGGTAGACATCTTACGCGTAGGATGTCTACTTTCTCTGATTTTGATGAAACTTGACATGCTTGTGGCCCTTGACCTGTGCAACATGGCTGTACTTGGAATTTTGTTTGGACATCAAAAAGTGCAATTTTCAGCAGATTTAGGCTTTTGGCTCACAAAATGGGTAGGATGTCCTATATGGATGGGCAAATGATATCCAATTGGATTGAAATTTGATATAAAGGCTTCTTATACCATGTAAAAGACTCCCATGATGTCAATTCATGTACAAAATGTCAATATGACCCTGGAGACATCCTACGCATAGGATGTCTCTTTTCTCAGAATGACTTGATTTGGTTCTGTGGGTAGCCATTAGCATGTAAAACATGGCCCTGTTTTTAGATTTTGATTTGGATAAGCATTGGTGTTGTTAGGAGCATGTTTAATGTTTTTGGCTCAGAAAAGTGCATCTTTGAGGTTTTGGGGGCCAAATGTGATGGGTCTGGCTTGAAATTTGATATATGAGCTTGTGAAGATGTTATAAAGATATGTAGGACTCAAAAACACTAGCTGGAGGTCAAAATAGGGCATTTAGACATCCTACGCGTAGGATGTCTATTTCACTATTTTTCGTATCTAAATCCACAGTTAGCTTGGCAATGTGATAATGAGTATATTGTGCAAGTTTCATGTGATTTGAACTAGTTTTGGTAGGTCTATGACCCTTTATTGCCTCTATGCTCTGACTTTCCGTTTTTTAATGCATATGAGGTCAACTCTTGTCCAAATGTGATGAAACTTGATGGCTAGCATGTATAAGCTATGTAGAAGCTGTGTATGAGGTGAGATATTGAGTTGGGTGCCCAAACATGGCCTTGAGACATCCTACCCGTAGGATGTCTCCTGATGAATTCTTTTGGAGAAGTGCTACTAGTATATGCCCTTAGCTCCCTTGAGTCCCCTTCAAGCCTTATTTCAATAAAAAAGTCAAAAAGATAGATAGAAACTCCCTGTTTGGCTTTCAGAGCCTCTGAGTCAATTTCTGACTCTTGGAGTGCTTTTCGACGATGAAATTTCTTGATGTTAGTCTCCATAGCTTCATGGCTCCTTGGGGAACCTTGCCATATGGTTTTTGTTGGCTTTGGCTTCACCGAGCTCCGTTTGGTGATTTGTCGCTCTGGAAGCACCCGTGGTTGCGTTTGCATGATGTCGATGACTTGTGGTGGTCTACCACCATAGGACTTGGTTGTTGATGGTCTAGGCAAGTCGCGCGTGATGTTTGGTGGCAAACGGACATCCGGTTTGGCCGTGAGAGCCAGTTGACGCTTTGTGTGTTCGATGCCGTTTCTAAAGCTTAGTCCCGCTTCGGGTCGACTTATGGCCATGTGGGCTATATAGCCTTGTAGAGCATGTTGAGATGCTCCTATCCATGAGTTTTGGTAGCATTTGGGCGACTTTCCACCGATTTACCACTTGGTGGCCTCTTGCAGGGCTCTAGAAGTTAGGGTTTTTCCTGTTGGTTTTTTGCCGCCTTTGTGCATTCGAGAGTGGTCTCCTATGCTAGGGTAAACCCCCTATGAAGCCTTATTGCTATTGGGTTAGCCGTTAGGTGGTTACCTCTACCTGTAGGTCTCTACTGCTCGTTCCCCATGTGAACCCTACACTAGTTTTTGCGATAAAACATCAAATATACGCGAAAAGATCAAGGTGCTGAGCCTACCTCTCATATCTGGAGCCTGTTGGGTGGTCATGCGCGTCGTAGAAGCAGCTGGAAGTCCGGTTCGTTCTAGGTGGCAAGAGCTCTCTCTCAAGAAGGAAATAGTAGAAATGAGCTCTAAGTGAAGTGAAAACATCTTATAATGGGGGTCCTAGGACCACTTTTTATGAAATTTGACATGTTCTCCTAACTTCTTGCGAGATGCGGTTTAGGCTCGAAAAGTTCCTGATTTGGACCCCGTTTGCCCAGTTTTCGAGAAATTTGACGTTTCGATCAAAATCTGGCCAAAACACGCCTCCCGCTCCATTCACATAATTGTACCCCCATTGTACCATAGGTTGTCTTATAGTAACTGATTATCCCCATATTTTTCGTTTTTCATTACGACCATATTTCACTTGCTTTTTATATTTTTGAAGTTTTTCTGTCGATAATTAGTAAAATTAAAAAGAAAATAGAAAAATAAACCCAGAAAATCCCCAAAAATCACAATAGCTCAAAAACATCACCACAAAACACCATGTATACTCACATGCAATTTTTATGGCCGGATTTCTTCATTTTAGCAATATTTTGTCCGAAAAATGACTATTTTTACATATATACACACACCTAGAGGTCTAATTTGGCGTTTGGCCCCATACACTTGTAGATTCATGCTATATAGGGGCATATGTACTTAGGTTAGTCCAGAAAATTCCACAATCAAATGAAAACCCTTCAAAATAGTCGAAAAACATGCCCTTTTTTGCTCTTTTCACCTTCATTGGGTCCGCATTAAGAATGCCTCCCCCCCTCCTAGTGGGAGTCCTCCCGGACGACAAGTTCTCTCCTCAGGGTATGTGCAGTGCATGGGTGAAAAATCGTGCTAATGCGCGGCCTTGTAATGTGGCCCTATTTGATGCATACTTAGTCAATGCATGGAAAAATTAATGTTGTGCAAGAGGAGGGAACAAGCAAGATGCTTATTGGCATTCGACGTCCAGGTTTCCTGTTTGTTGTTGATTTGGTTGGCGGATTTTCTTTGCAAGTAAAACTTGTAACTCTACAGCTCTTTGTTTGATCGTCTTTTTTGCAAAAGTTTCTTGCGTTGCCGCTACTATCGATATGGCCGTGCTTGTTTCCGTGGAGAGAATTATCGTGGTTGAATTGGTTGTAATCTTTTTCTCTGTTAATTGCCCTTTGGAGTTTTGTTGTGGAGGCTTTTGTAGGTTTATTGCCTCGTCCTTGGTCGTCATTGTTGTTCTGCTGATCGGCACCCACATAGATTGGTTTGCCGGTTTCATATGTAGTGAGTGTTTGGCTGCTTGTACTGAAGGGAGTTCTTGTTGCTTTGGTTTGGGGATCCAAATGCGTGTCGCATTTAAGTGGTTACTGAGCATTCTCTTCGGGATCCATATCTTTTTTATTCCCTTGGTTGTTGGTTTAACTGTGTTCTTCTGTTGACTTTTGATGTTGTATTGTGGTTTGTATGCCAGGTTGCCTCTATCTTTTCGTATCCATACTTGTTTTTCGCGTGTTGCTAACCTTGATCTATTCACTGTGGTCTGTGCTGTCTTATTTTTGTAGTGAACATGGTTGGAGTTCCCTGGTTGTTCTCCATGGGTATCGTGTTGTTCTTTATTGGCACCCATCCTTTTTGTTCTTTATCCAATGATGGTGGTGCTATCATCTGGTTCTTCCGGGTTGGCTGAACAAAGGCTACCACCTGTTGTTCTTGTGCATGCTAAATTTTGACTGTATCCGAATTCCAATCTATCTGCACCTTATACTCTTTCTGCCAAGGTTGTCCCAACAACATGGGGTGTAGTGTGCTCGCATCCTCAACCACATAAAACTTGTGGGGGTAAACATATTGATGTATTTGTACATGCAATATTTTCTAGCCCAATGTTCCTAGCGAATGTGATGTACTACTTTCAAGCACTTGTTGAGTAGGATGTAGTTGATCTTCGAGCTTGAACTATTTATATAATTTGTAAGAGATCAGATTTGCTTGAGCTCCGGAATCAAGCAATCCCATCGATTCAACTTGATTGCTACCTACTTTGACTACAATTATTGGTTCCCCTGTGTATTCACCAAAATTATACTCTTTCTGCCAAGGTTGTCCCAACAACATGGGGTGTAGTGTGCTCGCATCCTCAACCACATAAAACTTGTGGGGGTAAACATATTAATGTATTTGTACATGCAATATTGTCCAGCCCAATGTTCCTAGCGAATGTGATGTACTACTTTCAAGCACATGTTGAGTAGGATGTAGTTGATCTTCGATCTTGAACTGTTTATATAATTTGTAAGAGATCAGATTTGCTTGAGCTCCGGAATCAAGCAATGTCGTCGATTCAACTTGATTGCTACCTACTTTGACTACAATTATTGGTTCCCTTGTGTCTTCACCAAAATTTGTTAACTGAATAGCATTTATTCGCAACGGTGATCCACTTTGTTGTTGTTGTCGTAGAAGCCTTCTTTTTGCAATCGGTTCTTTTGCTTTTGCTTGTGCTTCTTCTCGTACCCTCTGTTTCTCCTTCATCCGTTGTTTTTCTTGATGGATTTGTTGAAGCATATCTTATGTTAGTGGTAAATGATACTTTTTTAACCGACACCCACTAATCCAATTTGGCATTTCTTCTCCTACCAATGTAGCAAGTTTGACATCTTCACTTTGTGATAAATCACTAATCACAAAGGGTCCCATCCCTCGCTTTTTAAGTTTCTTGGCATGTTGCTTCAAAGTATAAACAAGTACATAATCAGCTGTTTTGAACTCTTTCGTACGCACATGCTTGTCAAAAAACTCTTTTTGTCTTCTCTTTTTAGCATAGATCGAAGCTACAGGTCTCAGCCGAAGTTCATCTAGCTTTTCAAGATCATCTATTCTTGAAGAGAGCTCATGGCCTGTCCATTCTAAGCGTTTCGCTACTCGTAGAGTTGGAATCAAAAACTCTATGGGTAATATAACGTTTAGACCAAACACCATGTTGTACGGTGTGGTTCCGATTGATGATTTGTAAGCTACCCTATATGCCCATAGTGTTGAGTGTAATTGTTGATCCCAGTCTGTCCTTGACTCTGATACAATTTTAGTCAAAACAGTGCATAGGGTTTTATTTGTGGCCTCAGCTTGTCCATTTGCCTGTGGATGATATGGAGCCGATTTTCTATGTATGACCATGAATTCCTCTAACATGCATTCAATGACTTCGTTGATAAAATGTGTTCCTTGATCACTGAAAATTTCTATTGGTAATCCATATCATACAAAGACATTCTCACACAAAAATTGTGCAGTGGTTCTTGCGTCTGCTTTTTGTGTTGCTTTGGCTTCAGCCCATTTTGTGAGATAGTCCGTAGCCACAATGATATATTGGGTATGGGTGCAATATGCAGGGGATGAAATAGGCCCCACAAAATCAATTCTCCATTTTGCAAATGCCCATGCTCCCATCATTGGCCGTAGTGGCATCTTATCTCTCTTTATCGGCACCTTAGTGCATTGACATGCGTCACAATGCTTTACAAACTCCTTGGAATCCATGTGCAATGTAGGCCACCATATTCATGTGGTTAAGACAACTTTTTCCGTCTTATCGCCTGAAAAATGGCCTCCACTTATTCCTCCATGTGCGTGTTCTAGAATCAGCAGGTATTCACTTTTACTTGCACAAACTCTAAGTTGATTGTCCTTTCCTCGCTTGTAGAGTTGATTTCCAATTAAATTAAAGTCTCGAGCCTCCAACTCTATAGCCCTTTTTCACGCTTTTGTTATGTTTTTAGGAAATGTCCTTGTTGTTAAGAAATCAATGATATATTGACTCTATGCAGGTGCAATGGTTACCTGAAACAATGTCGCGTGATCCACCGATCGTTTAGAACTACATATAGTACAATTGTTAACATAAGCATGTGTGCCAGCATACATAGTTGACCAATAAACTCCTAAGTGTTTCAATCTTTGGTGTGTTTTCATTGTTGAACAATAAAATGCACAATCTTGGATGTGTGCTTCTTCAAGATAACACTCGAATTCCTCTGGATTTATACATAATCGTAGAATTTGGTCTGAGCCTAGATAGTACAGTCGTCCTGCAATCAGCTGAATTTTTTTTTTTGTCGAAATGTTTGTTGTTTGGATATGTCTTCCTTGTTATGAAATCTATCTCCAAAGGAAAGAATTCTAACAATTTCATGAGACCATTTGGGTATCATTTCAATATTGAAAAGATAAGCATCAGGTATGTCATCATCTACTCCTTCAAGAGCTTCCCCGTTTTGTAGCCTTGAAAGATGATCCACCCGTAGATGAGTTTTACCCTTTTTTACTAACACTGTGAAGTCAAACTCTAGCAATATAATAAACCACCGTACAATTCTCCCAGTATTGCATGGTTTATTTACTAGATACAAAAGAGCTTGATGATCTGTGAAGAACACAATTTTGCAAGCAAGTAATGCCGAAATTTCTTTACAGCATAAATCATTCCTAATCCCTCTCTTTCAGTGGTGATGTAGTTCTTTTCTGCACTATTTAGTTGTCGGCTCGCATAACAAACTGGGAAATCCATTGTTCCGTCTCCAGGTTGAGCCAGAATACTCCCAATTGCGTATGCAGAGGCATCAATGTGAACATGGAATATCTTTTCCCAATCTGGTGCTTTAAGTATATGTGCTGATACAAGGTTTTCCTTAAGCTTTTGGAATGAAGTTTCACACTCCTCAGTCCAGTTGAAACTGACTAATAAGTGATATAGTGGTTGTGCAATGACCGCATACATATATATGATTCTTCGATAGTATCCACAATGTCCCATGAAAGATTGTACTTGTTTGGCATTAGTAGGCCTGGGCAAGTCTGCTATGACTCTAATTTTGTCTAGTTCAGTGGTTATGCCATTTCTTGAGACAATATGTCCTAAGATGCGGCCTTGCCTTACCATTAAAATGCACTTTTCCGGGTTAAGACAGATTCGATATGTTCTACACTTCTCAAATACCTTTTGTAAATGGTCAATATGTTCTTCTCGTATAAGAGAGTGGACACAGAGATCATCCATATATATTTCTAAGAATATTCTTAGGTATTCTTTGAACGCATGAGTCATTAACCTTTGGAAGGTAGTTGGGGCATTGGTTAGGCCAAAAGGCATAACTCTATACGCATATATTCCCCACTCTGTGGCAAATGCTATTTTGTGTTGATCCTCTATTGCAATTGCCAATTGGTTATATCCCGAAAACCCATCTAAAAAGGAATAAGCCTGTTTTCCAGTCACCCTCTCAAGCACATGTTCTGTGATTGGCAAGGGATAATTATCCCTTATTGTGGCTGCGTTCACTTTTTTGAGGTTTACACACACACGCAGCTTTTCGTTCTTTTTGGGGACAACCACAATGGGTGACACCCAATCTGCATGCTCGATTTCATAGATGAATTCAACATCCATCAGCTTGTCAATCTTCTCTTTGATTCGTTTAGAGAATGTGTCATTATATGTGTAAGGACGTTGTTTGCTAGGTTTGGCATCTGATTTCAATGGAATTGTATGTTGGCATATCGAGGGATTGACTCCTTCGAGGTCTTTGTAGGACCATTCAAACACATCTTTATACTTCTTGAGAAGTTGTGTTAGCCTTTCTTCTTATTCAGGCTCTAAATCAGTTGCTATATAGATAGGCTGAGGATCTTCGCCTGGCGCAGCGAGGTCTATCCATTTTGCATTTTCCGGCCCATCGTAAGATTCCTGGTTTATTCTTTCCCTTACTGGTGGTGTCATTATGATTTTTCTGTCTTGGATGGTGAATTTTTTATAGTGGGATGGTACATTCATGTTTCCTTTTCTGAATCCTCCTTACCGTCACTTTCTCCCTCAGTAGTCCATACCTCTCATAACGACCGTTTTAGTTCTTGGTATTTCTTTTTACGCTCCATTTTGGTCCACTCTGGGTCTTTTGTCTTTTCCTATTTTGATTGTTGAGATTTTCTTGATTTTGTTTCTGTTTTAGTCTTCCGTGCTTGTTTTATTTCCTCATGTGTCCTTTCCCTTCGAACTCTCGAGAATCTTCCTGATATTTGGTCTTTTACACAATCCTCTGCCTTGACAAGCATTAGATACTGAGTTTTATCTTTTATCCTGGGCATCAGGTTCTCTCTAAATTTGTTTTCTGTTCTTTTTTTTCTATAGCGTTCCTTGCGTCTAGGGTGTTGATTTGCAAAATCATAAAACTTGATATTTGCGGTTGTCTCCCCAAGCTCGATAGAGCTATTTGAACACTCGTTATCTGCAATGTGACTTAGTTCCAGATGCTCAGAGAAGTCATAAAACTCTTCTTGTTCTGGTGAGTCTACATACTCATCTACTGCTGGTATAAGGCTTACCATGTAATAGGGTAGCACATCATAGCCATCCTTATCGCAAAATTTTGCCGTTGGGCTATCTGTAATGGTACAGACATCCAATGTTTCTAGAATGTGTTCCCATTCCAGAGGTTCTAAGGCATCTTTGGGAAAAGGTTCCGGAATGTAATCCTTGTCCTCAATAGCCCTTTCTAAGATGCATTCCTCTCTTTTTAAGCTCCGCACATCCATAGCTCTTTTTTTTTCCCTAACCATGCTCGGAGTTCGCACCCTGCCAATGTAGCTGAATCAAACTCTTCCACTGGTTACTGGTTCAAATCCTTGTAACTATGGTCTTTTAGGTATATTTTGGTTGTAGTCTCCCCACGTCTGAGGTTTATGTGGTCGTAACCCCAATCCTGGACCATCTTTAATTGTCTTGTGAATGGTCTTCCCAAGATGATTTCGTAATTGTTCTTTTTGTCGAAATCAACTATTGCAAATGTATACTCATACTCGATCCAACAAGATGTGACAATTACTTTTTCTAAAAGTCCTAGAGGCTTTTCCATGAACCCATCTGCCAGTTGCAATTTCATTATGGTAGCTCTCAAAGCCGGTTTTCCCCATTTTTTCCAGATTTCTTTGGTGGCGATAGCGACTCCCGCTCCACTGTCAAGAATAGCTTTGGAAACTACTCCCTAGAATTCTACTGGTAGTGTGGTATTTCCATCTTCTCCCTTGTAATATTCTCCAACCTTGTTTAAAGGTACTAGCCTAGTGTTTAGTTGAAGCTTGTCCAATTCTCTGATCCCTTCCTGAAGCTTCGATGTAGGGTCTTTTACTCCAAATTTTTCTAAGAATTTGCCTACGGTGGTCCACATGTTTGGTCGTAACCTCAGGAGTTCGGCTAACGTGATTGTGCATGCCATAGGTGTGGAAAATAACTCAATCAACCTTTATGAATCCATCACTCTGTTGGAAGAAAGTCTTTGAGATGGGATTGCTCTCACCTCAGACTTAGCTTCATACTCCCCTAGGTAGGAGGATAGAGTTTTTAGCGAGTCTCGTTGATTGTGCCCTGACTGTGCCCCGAACTAATTGAACCCTGGTCTCCCCCTTGTGAATGCATATCAAAGTTCATTTGTGATCTTGCCTCAAACACTTCAATGGGAGGTAAGATCTTATTTTTCTCCTTTCTCGTGCTATTTATTTGGTGGTTCACCCTGTTATCTTCATTTGCTTCCCGGATTTGTTCCACGGGTCATCTAGACTGTTACAATCTTTACCCATTTCTACCAATGTTTTAGGCTGGAAACCATCAATTGTCTCATCTGTTGTATTTCGCACTATGATAGGTTCTCTCCTAGACTCAGAGGCAGTCGTGAGTTTCTCCTTCGTGTTTACTTGTTTCTCTAGAGTTGGTTTGATAGGGGTTGGAGCTCGTACCTCGTGCCAACTTACAAGCTTCCCAAGCGAATTTTCTATCAAGGATTGGGATGTTTCAATCATCTTTCAACACATTTCCAACCTCTGTTTTCTATTTCTGCATATGGATAAGTCATCCATCTTTGCTCTTGGGTTTGGTTGTTTTTGAGTCTGGCTTCGTATGCTTCTAAAAGTGAATCCAACTGCTCATTTACTTTTTCTACCAGCATTGATCCTCCCGATCCTGCACTTTTGGGTTCTACTCTTTCCTTGGCTCCTTTGGTTGTAGCAGTGTGTGAACTTAAACTAGTTAGATCCTTGTTGGACGGATACTCCGCGACGGACGTCAGCACAGCGAGAACTCACCTAACATGTAATGTCAGCTAAGGACGAAGCTCGACCTGCAGGCGTGTGGAAGCAAGCATAAGGTGTCAACCTACACCCGACCGACTCCTAACTAATTCCCACAGAGGTCTCTACCAATTGTCTAAGTCACAGCCTTCAAGAGTGCATAAGAGGAAACTTACTACAACGCTTTCTAGAGCCGAACACCCATCAAACAATCTTGAAACACCATAGAACTTGAAGGAGACCCTACTAATACCAATAGGTCGCTCTCCCTAAGGACTATGAACCAAAATCCCGACCCAAAACACCTGGTGCAGAAACACGTAGGATGTCTGGCCGAAATCTGCAGGTCTTCATTTCCAAAATCTAAAGTGCCTAATGTGTAGTTCTACTCAATGTGAACGCGTGGATATGATACAATGCAAAATCGGACCACGTATACTCACCCAAACACCCGATGAAGCTTGTACAAGGAGCTCGCAAAACCGGACCGTACACGTGCAATGCAGTTATCGGCGCGTAGCTCTCGTCGGTGGAAACACGCTGCACTTATTCGCACTCGATTCCGACCACCGGAGCACACGTAGCATCAAGATGAAGCTCACACTCTCTCTCTCGTACACAGTACGCTCACTCACAAACTTCAAACTTGTTTAAAATGACAAAAGGTGTTTTTCATTAAGGTCAAAAAGTGGTATATATACCTTACAATTTCTCAAACCCTAAAGTTCCAAAATTCAACTATCTACTCAATCTAACTATCAAAACTGGGATACAATTTGGAAACTTCTGTAAGTCCCAATAATTACAAGGTGAAAAATCAAGTTTTCCTTAATGAATGAATAATTACAAAAAATAATAATCCTTCGAGTAGTTACTGCCGTGGGGTGTGTCCAGCTTCTAACACTTCCCCCCTCCTTGCTCATGTCTTCCCCGACATGGCCTTGATCTGCTGCTTCATCCGAATCGTTTCTCGCATCTTTAGCAGTGATTCGTACCTGGCATGCAGGTTCAGCATTGTTGGGCCAAAAATGTCAGTATTTATGGTGAAGAAACCTGTATAGAATGCTTCTTCAAAAGCTTGGAGGTGATAGGATGGTAGAAACATTATCCTTTGATACAGCGCATGTGTCACCTACTTGGAAGGCTGACCTGACAGATCATAAGCGCATCTGTATGTATCCTAGAAGAAGAAGATGTTGTCGGTTGCCTGGCCTGTCTTGAAGGTCTCGAACACTGCTAAGATGGTTCTGCAAATTTTCCTCACCATAATGCATGTAAGGTTAGGTGAGCCAGTGAACACTTTATGGCGCCCGTTAGGGTTTTCACCATGTATTGGACACTTATTCTCTCACCTGCCTTCAAGCCCGGTAGCTTGGGGTAGTTCATCCAAGTGGGTTGGCTTCTTTGCAAAATTTCTTGCGCTTTCCACGTCCTAATCCTTGGCAGAGGACAGAAGCTGAGGTTGTCTCTGATATTTTTAGGCGCATCTACCAAGTGGATTAGGTATTGTGGGTACTTTGTAAGCCAGGCCTTCCTCCACTTTGGCTGAGAATCCACAATGAGCTTCACCCCTTCTGGTTTTGATGTATCTGCATTGTAAAGAGGCACAACTGGCTCTTCTCTGATCCGCTTGTTTATGGTAGCTGCCTCATATTTCAGCAATGGATATGGGAGAGAGGGTTGAAGCCACTCGCGCCTAAGGTTGCTAGTGTCGATCTTCTGAATGGTCATAGATTTGAAGACCCTCTGCTCCCACTCCAAGGCTTCCTTTGTGGTTTCCCTGAGCTCCACCTCTATTGCTTTACGCAATTTTTCTTCCTCTTCTTGTGCTAGATCCTGTGGCTCTTGAGAGGATCCTGCTAGGATTTCCTCTTGCATAGGCGTGTCCACAAGATCTGCCACATTTTCTAGCTCAATCCCCTCACTGGCGGCTGGCCCTGTGCTCTTTGCCTCTCCTCCTTGCTGGCCTTTCAACTCCTCAATTTGCCTGAGGAGTTTTTGCTTTTCCGTTTCAGCTTCTCCTCCCATATTCACGAGGAGGTCATTAAGTTCGGCGTTTATTCTTTCCGCCTCCTCGAGCTTTCTCTTCATGCTTTCCACTTCCTCTTGCAGGGCTTTTTGGCCCTCTTCCATTCTTGTTTTTAATGACTATAGAACCTTCTTCCATCATCAACCTCTGCTTTTTCTCGAGAGTCAGCTCTTTCTGAAGTTCTTGCATTTGCTCTTCATAGAGTTGACTCTCATACATGATTTGAGTCGAGCTTGTAGCTCTGACTCTAGCAGGTGATGCTCGCAGCCTCTGGATGGTCTGATCTTTGACCTTGAGTTGGTCTTTGAGCTCAAGGACTTCATCCAGACTTGCTTCTTGATCTATCTCTGCTCTTTCCTTGGCGTTCCTCATGGCTTCTACTTCTTTCGATTCTTCTACCAGTTGTAGGGTCAGATTATCTCTTTCTTTCTCGGCATCTCGCAATGACTTGCTGAGCTGCTGACACTCTTCTTCAGCTGCTTGTATTCTTTTTGCTGCTTCCTGATTTGCTTCTTTCATTGATAGGCAGTTTTGTAGAGCCCTTGCCAAGCTGGCCTGTAGGTCAGCTTCTCTCCCCTTTTGCCCTTGGCTTTGTGCCTGTAGAGAATCTACTTCCATTTTGATCTTTTCTTCAGTGGCTTTGAGAGTTGTCATCTCTTTCTCTGAAACCATGGATTGTGCCCTCAATCCGGATAGCTTTGTCATCACCACGTCCCAGTCATTGGAGGGCGGGTGCAGGTCTACCGTGTCTATAGCAATTTCTTTTAGCTCCACTAGCCTGATGCCTTGCATCTGTTCCTTAGGCCTTGTCCTCGCCAAGTCGAATGCGACTGTGGCGGCTTCTTCCTTCGTATAGCCTGCAGCTAGCAGGTCCAAAAATGCATAGTAAGAATCATCTAATTCTTTTTGCTCAGTTTTAGGATTGGCCTCTTCTTTTGTCTCAGGTTCTTGTCTTTGCTCTTGATCTTCTGCTTGCCTTTCTTCTTGTTTGTCCTCAGCCTCCTTATCTTCTTGTGCAGGGCTGCTAGGAGGTGGTGAGGGCGGTGGGGATGGCTGTGGGCTGGGTTTAGGGCTGGCTGGTGAAGATGCAGGTTTTCCTTTTAAGTCCTTGTCTGCTTTTGTTTTTCTTTCTCTTTCCTGGCTCTCTTGCTCATCCAGCAGTTTTTGCCGTATTTGTTGTACTTCTTCCTCTGTGAAAGAGACATGAGGAATGTTCTCTGTTGCAACATCAAGAATCTCAAAATTCTTGATATAATCTTAAAATCGGTCCCTTTGCACTCTTCTGGACGATCCAGACATAGACTCTAGAGATGGATTCCAGAGTTCGCTTAAATCACCCTTGAGGGCTCTCTCCGCTCGAAAGCTCTCCATCAGCCTCTCTAGTCTTGCCGCTTTCTGTGACCTTGTTTCTTTGGCTGGCACTTGAGAAAACTCCTTCTTCCCTTTCTTCTGCTCGGGCTGCTCCTCTTGGACCGTCTCTAGCCATCTTTTCAATCTTGTTGCCACCTTTGGTGCCCTTTGTGGCTCATCTTCCTTGTCTTCTTTTACTCTCAACCAATCATTCTGAGATGGGGGGTCAGGCCACCTTCCTTTTGCATGTAGTGCCCCATAAATCACCTTGGTGATCAGTTCTCCTGGCACTATATAGGTTGGCTTTTTGTTACCCATCTTCACCAGGCTGTCATGTATATATGCGGCATAGTTGATTATCTTTGGGGTGCCTTTTGTCATTGCCCAAGTGAACGTTGTGGCAATTGCACCTGGCGGTATCCTGTGCTTCTGTGGCCTCTCCGTGCACATGTGGAAGTACTAGTTGTATAACTAGCTCATGATTGCCACTTTTGGGTTGGCAATGTCTTCAAAGGTGTAATTCGCCTTTTTCTCTTTGTATACCTTAACCTCATCCCTTCTTTTTGTTACACTGTCCCCTTTGTTGGAGAGGTCTAGTGCATTGGCTACAACCCACTCAGTGATTATTATCTCTGTTTCTGGTCTGCCTTGTAAATCTGTTACCTTGGCCACTCCATCCTCTTTGATACTTGTTACAAACTCCCATACTCTTTTGATATCCACCCCTGTCGGTATTGCTTCGAAGTAGTTGTGGAGATCAATCTTCTCCAAGTAGCCGGCCATCTTGCTTCGTACAAACTCATTGAGTTCTCTCGGCAGCATTGGCAGCTCTATAACATTGCCTTCAGTGTCTTTGAACACTCCCTGGTAGATCTTTAGGTCGTTGGACTCTAACAGATCCTCTTGTATCCAGTGCTGGTGGGCTTTAGTGTTCCTTCTGGA
This sequence comes from Adiantum capillus-veneris, assembly GCF_014529385.1. Classification (NCBI taxonomy): domain Eukaryota; kingdom Viridiplantae; phylum Streptophyta; class Polypodiopsida; order Polypodiales; family Pteridaceae; genus Adiantum; species Adiantum capillus-veneris. The sequence goes on from NC_140932.1 coordinate 137,336,791, forward strand.
ATGACAAAGGGTTCCACTTCTTCTAGATAATCCTTGATGGTCATTCTTTTCCTCTTTGCTGGTGACTTCGAGGCTGCCATAGATCCTGTTGCACTCAGTAGTCTGAAGTTAGCGTTTTTTTCCATATTAGCTGCGAAACTGAGTTTTACTTATCCAAATGACTTGAAAATTGAAAATAAAGCTTAAAAGGAACTTGTGAAGCTGTGCATGTGCTCACAGTGCAAATCTGGCCAAAATTTTCCATCTAGACACCCTACGCGTAGGATGTCTTTTTCATCAGAATTGGTTCATACTTGACATGTAGGTAGTGTAAGGCTCATGGAACATGGCTATATGCTTGGATTTGAATTTGGATATCAAAAAGTGGATTTTTGGGCTGATTCAGGCTTTAGGTCACAATTTGGGTAGAATGTCCATCATAGGTAGCAATTGATGTCCAAATGGGTTGAAAATTGGTATATGGGCTTATTACACCAGGGTATTGGCTCCCATGATGTCATTCTTTGCACAGAAGGCTAAATTTATGCTGGAGACATCCTACGCATAGGATGTCTTTTTCATCAAAATGACATGAAACTTGTTCTGTGGGTTGTCCTTGGCCTATGGAACATGGCCATGTTCTTGGATTTGAATTTGGACAAGATTTGATGCTTGTAAGGCTCTGTGTGGTGTTTTTGGGCTCAAAAAAGTGTATCTTGAAGGTTTTGGGGTCAAAAGTGATTAGAATGGCTTCAAAATTGATATATGGGCTCCTGATGATGAGGTGATTGGATCTGGAATGATAAAACATCCCTTGCATGTCAAAAAAGTCAAATAGACATCCTATGCGTAGGATGTCTATTTCATCATTTTTTCCCTCTGACCACACAGATTGTTTGCTGATGTGTTGGTGAATGTGTTGTGCAAGTTTCATTGGATTTGGACAAGATTTGGTAGGTCTATGGCCCATTATTGCCTCTATGCCCTAACTTTGCGTTTTTCCATGCATATGAGGTCAAACTTGGTCCAAATGTGATGAAACTTGGTGGATAGCTTGTAAATGTCATTCAGAACATGTGCATGATAAAAAATGTTGGAGTTTGTGCCCAAATGTGTCCTTGAGACATCCTACGCGTAGGATGTCTCCTGGTGATTTTTTCATTGCTGGTGCTCCTAGTGCTTGCCCTTGGCCCCCCTAAGTCCCTTTTGAGCCTAATTTCAACAAAAAAGTCAAATGGATAGAGAATAACTCTCTGTGTGGACTTCAGAGCCTTCGAGTCGTTTTCTGACTTTTGGAGTGCTTTTTGGCTATGAAATTTCTTGATGTTGGTCTCCATAGCTTCCCGATCCCTTGGGGATCCTTGCCGTATGGTTTTTGTCGACTTTGGCTTCACCAGAGCTCCATTTGGCAATTTGTCGCTCTAGAAGCACCCGTGGTTGCGTTTACATACCTTTGATGATTTGTGGTGGTCTACCACCATAGGACTTGGTTGTTGATGGTCTAGGAAAGCCGCTCGTGAAGTTTGGTGGCAAACGGGCTTGCGGTTTGGCCGCAAGAGCAATTTGACGCTTTGTGTGTCTAATGCCGTTTCTGAAGTTTAGTGCTGCTTTGGGTCACTTTTTGGTCATGCGGGTCATATAGACTTGTCGAGCATGTCGAGATGCTCCTACCCATGAATTTTGGTAGCATTTGGTCACCGTTTCGTCGATTTCCCATTTGGTGGCCTCTTGCAAGTTTCTGGGAATTAGGGGTTTTCTCGATGGTTTCCTACTGCCTTTGGACATCTAGGACTGGTCTCCTAGACTAGGGTAAGCTGCCGATGAAGTCTTGTTGCTTTCGGGTTAGCCGTTAGGCCGCCGTCTCTACTTGTAGGTCTCTACCGCCCGCTTTGTGTGTGATCCCTACGCTAGTTTTCACGACATAATGACAAACATGCACGAAAAGCTCAAGGTGGTGAGCCTACCTCTCATGTCTGGAGCTCGTCGGGTAGTCGTGCGCGTCGTACTAGGAGCTACTGGAAGGTCGATCCACTCTAGGTGGCAGAAGCTCTCTCCACAAAGTCAATAGTGAGAATGAGCTAAAAATGGGGTGAAAATTTCTTATAATGGAGGTCCCCGAACCACTTTTCATGAAATTTGACATGTGCTCCTATCTTCTTGCGAGATGCGGTTTAGGCTCAAAAATTTCTTGATTTGGACTCCATTTGCTCTGTTTACCAGAAATTTGGCATTTCGGTCAAAATCTGGACAAAACACGCTTTCCGCTCCAGCCTCATAATTGCACCCCCACTGCACCATAGGTTGTCCTATAGTCACTGATCATCTCCATATTTTTTTGTTTTTCATTACGACTGTTTTTCACCTGCTTTTTGTATTTTTGAAGTTTTTCTACTGAAAATTAGCAAAATTAAAAGGAAAATAGCAAATCAAACCCAAAAAATCCCCAAAAATCATAATAAATCACAAACATCACCGCCAATCATTATATACACTCGCATGCAATTTTTATGGCCAGATTTCTCTGTTTTACCAATATTTTGCCTGAAAAATGGCTATTTCTACTTATATACACACACCTAGGGGCTTGATTTGGCGTTTGGCCCCATATACCTGTAGATTCATGCTGTATAAGGGCATATGTACTTGGGTTACTCCAGAAAATTTCGCAATCAAACAACAACCCTTAAAATAGTCGAAAATCATGCCCTTTTTTGTTGTTTCTTTTATTGGTTCCGCATTTGAGAGTGCCTCTAGAATGCCTCCCCCCCTCCTAGCCGGAGTCCTCCCGGACGACAAGGTATCCCCTCGGAGTATGTGCCGTGCATAGTTTGAAAAAGTTGTGTTAATGCCTGGCCGATTAATGTGGCCCTACTTTATGCATACTCGGTCAATGCATGGAAAAATTAATATTGTGCAAGAGAAGGGAATAAGCAAGATGCTTATTGGCATTCGCCGTCGAGGTTTCCTGCTTTTTTTGCAAGTAACAGCTATAACTCTACTGCTCTCTGTTTAATTGTCTTTTTTGCGAACGGCAATTGCTTTGCCGACACTGTTGATGGAGTCATAGTTGTTTCTAAGGATAGAATTGGCTGGGCCGTAATGGTTATGGGTCGTATTGCCATTGCTTTCCATTGGTATTTTGTTGCTGCCGGTTTTTGTAGATGGTTTGGCACTTTCTTGTTTGCCACTGGTTTGTTGTTGATTGGCATCCACATAAGTCGATTTTCCTTTTTGAAATGCGGCTGTCTGCCTTCCATTGTTGCTACTACTGAAGGGAGTTCCTTTTGCTTTTGCTTTGGTATCCAAATGTGAGTGACATTTGGGTTATGGCTAAGCATTTTCTTTGGGATCCATATCTGTTTTATGCCCTTGGTTTTTGGTTGAACCATCTGCTTCGTTGGTATTGTTTCGTTGCATTGTTGTCTGTTCGCCATGGCATTTCTATCCTTCCGCATCCATACTTGTTTTCCTTGTGTTGGTAACCTAGATTGTTGCATTGTGGCCGGTGACTTCATATGTTTATAAGTAGCATGGGTGGCTTTTACCTGATTGTTGGTCTCGGGTATCATGTTGTTCTTTGATGGCATTTGTTCTTTTGGCTTCATTTCCAGTGATTGCATGGCTTGCAGTTGATCATTCTGGTATTGCTGAGCAAAGGCTATCACCTGTTGTTCATGTTCATGCTGAATTTTGACTGCCTTTGCTTTCCAATCTATCTGCACATTGTACTCTTTTTGCCAAGGTTGCCCCAGCATCATTGGGTGTTGTGTGCTTTCATCTATCACCACATAGAATTTGTGTGGGTAAAGATATTGATGTATCTGTACATGCAATATAGTCCATCCCAATGTTTTCAACGGGTGTGATGTGCTACTTTCCAGCACTTGAGGAGTAGGATGAAGTTGACCTGTGACTTTGAGCTGTTGGTATAATCCGTAAGAGATCAAATTTGCTTGAGCTCCCGAATCAAGCAAGGTTGTTGATTCAACTTGATTGTTGCCCATTTTGACCTCAATTATTGGCTCCACTGTTTCTTCCTCCAACTTCGTCAGTCGAATGGCATTGATTCGCAATGGTGGTCCAATTTGTTGTTGTTGTCGCAGAAGCCGTCTTTTTGCAATGCGTTCTTGTGCTTCGGCTTGAGCTTCTTCTCGTACTCGCTGTTTTTCCTTCATTCTTTGTTTTCCTTGATGAATTTGTTGGAGCATCTCCTGTGTGAGTGGTAGATGATACCTCCTCAGTCGACATCCACTAATCCAGTTTGGCATTTCTTCACCAGTTAATGTAGCAAGCTTGACAGCTCCACTTTGTGATAGATCACTAATCACAAATGGTCCCATCCCTCGCTTTTTAAGTTTCTTAGCATGTTGCTTCAAGGTATAAACAAGTATGTAATCACCTATTTTGAACTCTTTGGTACGCACATGTTTGTCAAAAAATTCCTTTTGTCTTCTCTTTTTAGCATAGATTGAAGCCACAACTCGTAAGCGGAGTTCATCGAGCTTTTCAAGATCATCTATCCTTGAAGAGAGCTCATGCCCTATCCATTCTAAGATTTTTTCTACGCGTAGAATTGGAATTAAAAACTCTATGGGTAGTATAGCATTTAAGCCAAACACCATGTTTTATGGTGTTGTTCCTATTGATGTTTTGTAAGCTACCCTGTATGCCCATAGTGTTGAGTGTAGCTGTTGATCCCAATCTGTTCTTGATTCTGACACTATTTTAGTGAGAACTGTGCATAGTGTTTTGTTAGTGGCCTCAGCTTGCCCATTGGCCTGTGGTGGATGGTATGGTGCGGATTTCCTATGTATGACCATGAATTCCTCTAGTAGATATTCAATGACTTCATTGAGAAAATGTGTTCCACGGTCACTGACAATTTCTATTGGTAACCCGTAACGTACAAAAACATTCTCATACAAAAATTGTGTCGTGGTGCATGCATCAGCTTTTTGTGTTGCTTTGGCTTCGACCCATTTTGTGAGATAGTCCGTAGCGACAATGATATATTGGGTATGGGTGCGATATGCAGGGGGTGTTATAGATCCCACAAAATCAATGCCCCATTTTGCAAATGCTCTTGCTCCCATCATTGGCCGTAATGGCATCTCATCTGTTTTTATTGGCACCTTGGTGCGTTGACATGCGTCACAACGCTTTACAAACTCTTCAGCATCCATGTGCAATGTAGGCCACCAAACTCCTGAGGTTAAGACAATTTTTGTCGTCTTATCGCCTGAAAAATGGCCTCCACTTATTCCGCTATGTGCATGTTCTAGAATCAGCAGGTATTCGCTTTCACTTGCATAGATTCTAAGTTGATTGTCCTTACCTCGCTTATAGAGTTGGTTCCCAATTAACTGAAAGTCACGAGCTTCCAGCTCTATAGCTTTTTTCCGTGCTCGTGTGATGTTCTCAGGGAACGTCCTGGTGGTTAAGAAGTCAATGATATATTGAATCCATGCAGGTGCTATGTTTACCAGAAACAAAGTTGCGTGATCCACTGGTCGTTTGGCACTACATATAGTACAATTGGTAACATAAGAATGTGTGTCCGCATACATAGTTGGCCAATAAACCCCTAACTGTTTCAGTCTCTGGTGTGTCTTCACTGTTGAACAATGAAATGCACAACCCTGGACATGTGCCTCTTCAAGGTAGCACTCGAATTCTTCCGGATTTATACATAATCATAGGATTAGGTCCGATCTAAGATGATACAGCCGTCCTGCAATCAGCTAGAAGTTTTTTGTTTGTCGAATTGTTTGATGTTTGGATCTGCATTCCGTATTATCAAACCCACTTCCAAAGGAAAGAATGCTAACAATTTCCTGAGACCATTTGGGTGCCATTTCAATGTTGAAAAGATAAGCATCTGGTATGTCATCATCTACTCCTTCAGGAGCTTCCCCGTTGTGTATCCTTGAAAGATGATCCGCTCGTAGATGGGTTTTACCCTTTTTGACCACCAGTGTGAAGTCAAATTCTAGCAATATAATAAACTAGCGTACGATTCTCCCTGTATTGCAAGGTTTATTTACCAGGTACAAAAGAGCTTGATGATCAGTGAAGAACACAAATTTGTTTGCAAGCAAATAATGCCGAAATTTCTTTACAACATAAATCATTCCTAACCCTTCCCGCTCGGTGGTTGTGTAGTTCTTTTCTGCACTGTTTAACTGTCGGCTCGCATAGCAAACCGGAAAATCCATTCTTCCGTCTCCAGGTTGAGCTAGAATACTTTCAATGGCATATGCTGAAGCATGAATGTGCACATGAAATATCTTTTCCCAATCTGGTGTCTTTAGTACAGGTGCTGATATAAGGTTTTCCTTCAGCTTTTGGAATGAAGTTTTACACTCCTCGGTCCACTCGAAATTGACTAGCAAACGATACAGGTTGTGCGATAACCGCATACATGTATATGAATCTTCGATAATATCCGCAGTGTCCCATGAAGGATTGCACTTGTTTCGCATTAGTAGGCCTAGGTAGGTCTACAATGACTTTGAATTTGTCTAGGTCAGTGATTATGCCATTTATTGAGACAATGTGTCCTAAGATTCGTCCTTGCTTAACCATGAATACACACTTTTTCGGGTTAAGACAGATTCGATATGTCTTGCACTTTTCAAAGACCTTTTGCAAATGGTCAATATGTTCCTCTCGTAGAAGAGAGTGTACACACAGGTCATCCATGTAAATTTCTAAGTATATTCTTAGGTATTCCTTGAATGTGTGAGTCATTAACCTTTGGAAAGTGGTTGGGGCATTAGTTAAGCCAAACGGCATAACTCGATACGCATAAATCCCCCATTCTGTGACAAACACTATTTTGTGTTGATCCTCCCTTGCTATTGCTAGTTGGTTGTATCCTGAAAACCCATCCAGAAAGGAATAAGCCCGTTTCCCGGTCACTCGCTCAAGTACATGTTCTGTGATTGGCAAAGGATAATTATCCCTTATGGTTGCTGCATTCACCTTCTTGAGGTTTACACACACTCGCAGTTTTCCATTCTTTTTGGGAACTACCACAATGGGTGATACCCAATCTGTATGTTCAATCTCATAGATGAATTCAGCTTCCATCAGTTTATCAATCTCTTCTTTGATTCGTTTAGCAAATGTGTCATTATATGTATAAGGACGTTGTTTACTAGGTTTTGCATCCGCTTTCAAAGGAATTGTATGTTGGCATATCAATGGATCAACTCCTTTGAGGTCTTTATAGGACCAAGCGAACACATCTTTGTACTTCTTGAGAAGTTGTGTTAGCTGTTCTTCCTCCTCAGGCTCTAAATCATTAGCTATATAGACTGGCTGAGGCTTTTCACCTGGTTCTGCGAGGTCTATCTTCTTTGCATTTTCAGGCCCATCGTAAGATTCTTGGTTGGTTCTTTCCCTGACTGGTGGTGTCATGATGATTTTTCTGTCCTGGATGGTAAATTTTCGATAGTGTGATGGTACGTTCATGTTCCCCTTTTCTGACTCCCCTTTACCATCACTATCTTCTTCAGTAGTCCATATCTCTCTCAAAGACCGTTTCAGTTCTTGGTTTACGCTCCAGTTTGGTCCAGTCTTGGTCTTTCGTTGTTTCTTTTTTTTTATTTTTGAGATTTTTGTGATTTTGTTTCGGTTTTAGCTTTTCGTACCTGTTTTATTTCCTCTCGCGTTCTTTTTTTTTTATTTTTTGAGAATCTTTCTGATATTTGATCTTTTACACAATCCTCTGCTTTTACAAGCATCAAATAGTGAGTTTTACCTTTTATCCTGGGCATCAGGTTCTCTCTCGCTTTGTTTCCTGCTCGTTTCCTCCTATAGCGTTCTTGGTGTCTAGGGTGTTGATTAGCAAAATCATAAAACTTGATATTCTCGGTTTCATTTCCTCTCTCACTTGAGGTGTCTGAACACTCATTATCTGCATCATCATTTACTTCCAAATGTTCAGAGGAGTTGTAAAACTCTTCTTGTTCTGGTGGTTCTACTGTCTCTTTTTCTCCTGGTATAACGCTTACCATGTAATAGGGTAATACATCATAGCCATCCTTATCGAAAAATTTTGTTGTTGGACTGTCAGTAATGGTGCAGACATCCAATGTTGCTAGTATGTGTTCCCATTCTAGAGGTTCCAAGGCATCTTCAGGGAAAGGTTCCGAAATATACTCTTTGTCCTCAATTGCTCTTTCTAAGACACATTCCTCTCTTCTTAAGCTTCCACAATGTGAAGCTCCGCACATCCATAGCTCTTTTGGTTGCCCTAACTATGCTGGGAGTTCTGATCCTGCTACTGTAGCCGAATCAAACTCTTCCACAGGTGTTTGGTTCACATCTTTGTAACTATGGTCTTTTAGATGTATTTTAGTTGTTGTCTCACCATGTCTGAGGTATATGTGGTCATAACCGCAATCTTGGACCATCTTCAATTGTCGCATGAATGGTCGTCCCAAGATGATCTCATAATTGTTCTTTTTGTCGAAATCGACTATTGCAAATGTATGCTCGTACTCGATTCCATAAGAAGTGACAATCACTTTTTCTAAGAGTCCTAGAGGCTTCTCCATGAACCCATCTACCAATTGCAGTTTCATTCTGGTAGCCCTCAAAGCTGGTTTTCCCCCTTTTTTCCAGATTTCCTTGGTGGCGATAGCAACTCCCGCTCCACTGTCAAGAATAGCTTTGGACACTATCCCTTGGAAGTCTACTGGTAGCGTGGTGTTTCCATCTTTTCCCTCGCAATATTCTCCAACCTTGTTCAATGGTACTGGCCTAGTGTTTAGTTGAGGCCTTAGTCCTTGGATGAATATAAGCATAAGTCTGGACTGAGTTGGCAGTTCTTCAACAGGACAGAACTTAACATATCTTTTTAGTCTTAGGGCTGCCTTTCGTACAGATTCCCCATCTTTTTGTTTGAATTTATGGATCTGTGAGATGGTATTATGACCTATTCCCCTTTGAGAGAATTCCTCGATAAACTCGTCAAACACTTCCTCCATCGACTCAAAGTCTCTACGCTCTACAGAGTCAAACCAAGTGGCAACATCATCCTATAGGGTTAGTCCAAACCCTGCAAATTGGGTAGGAAAATCTAACACCTCTTCGGCTCTAATTACACGCACAAAGGCTGCTACATGATCTCTTGGGTCTCTGCTTTCTGTGTATTTCTTGTTTACCCATTTTTGCACTTGAGAAGGTCTAATTCTTCGATGGTCTACAAACCTCATCATTGGATCTCCCCGTCCTAATCGATATACCTCCTCAGGTCTTCTGTAATAGGCTGGTTCCTCTCCCAATGGTGCTCCTAAGCCATAATTTCTAACGGTTCTTGCTGGAGGTGGTTCTTCTCTTCGAACTCGTTCTATGGGTGGTCCTCTAGGCTCTGTTGACCCTTGAGTCTTTGGCTTACCTTTTGCCTGATACCTTGAATAGAGTGGTGGTTCTTGCACATCCCTGAGCCCTCGTGCAGCTTGATAACCATCTCGATTTCGGTCTGGTTCCATTGTTGCACTCTGTCGAAGCCATGCCTGCAATGATGGCTGGTTTGCTGGTTGGTCTTGGTTGTTGAATGCTTGCAGTCGGGTGGAATGTGAGGTTGCGTCATACTCATCTGAAAAAGGATTCGTTGACTTGATCGGGGTGTAGGTGGCTCTTGGCACTTCCTCAGGGGCATATGCTGATGCTCCTGGGCCTGTTGCCCTTTCTACCTCCTCTGGGAGAATACGTTGGTATTCTCGCCCGTATCTATCAACAAAAACTATACCCTTCCTCATAGCAGTTTCATAAGAGAATAAGTAAAGAACCTTGTCTTTGCTTAATTCGTTTACGTATGGTTCTTTGCTGCGAAAGTAAGAGACTATACCCTCACTCTCATGTTTGTAGATTCCCACGTTCTCGTTATAAGTTTTTTTCTTATCATACATAAAAATAGCTCCGGGCCAATCAATGTTTGGTGGCGGTTCTTGAGTTTCTGAAACCATTTTCCCTTTCGCCACGTTATGTCCATATCTGTTGTAATCTTCAGGGTTACTAACTATTAAATAGTGGTTCCCCTTTTCGTCTCGGAATCTATCTCCATCATCATACACTCGGATTATCTCCAATCTTTGAGTTGGCCTCTCTTCGATACAAATGCACTTGCGGCCTCGATAGTCAGAATAGACTAGGGCTCCTCTCGAGTTTGTTCCCTCTAAGAAGATCACCGTGAGCTTGGAATCATTCAAAGGATTTTGGGAGGTGCTTCCTCCTCGCACAGGTCCATCATAGGTGAAACCTCCTGGCTGTTGACTACCCATCATGAAGAAAGATTTGTCTGACGAAGTGTCAGTATCACTACCTTCCTCAATAATCGGTGCTAGTGGATCTAGCCTTGCCTGAGTTACACTCTCTTCGGTGGACACTAAGCTACCTTGGTCACCTGCCACCTTCTGGTCTCTAACAATGTATCTTCCTGATCTTAAATTCATCAAACTTGTCAATGCAATTTATCACAAATCCAACCACTTACCTGGCAAAGGGTCAGTTTCTGCACAACTTCTTGCTTTGTTGCTGAATATACATGTACACAAGCATTTTAATTTCGGCAATTGAATCAAAGCATTTATCTGCTAGAGGTTATCTTAGTAATGATTGGTATAACTGGAGAGTTAATCTCAACCACTACTGTATTTTATACACTGCTGACGTTCTGGATTAGGTTTGCTAATCTGAAACAGTATTATCCTCAGATGTTGGTCAATTTACGCGAAAAAGTCTCAATTCAGTCTTTGCTTCGTCAAATGGGACAACAAGGTCCAAATTCACTTCTGAAAGAAGTTCTGGAACCCCTAAGCCAAATAGAATCTCACTGTTTATGCCCGGTCAAATTTTCTTTGTAGTATGCCCCAATAGACATCCTACGGGTAGGATGTCTCCTGCTGTGTTATGCCTTGATTTTTGCATTGTAGTGTTCCCTTGTTGTGCTGAGCTTACAACTACTTTTACTTTTTGGTTTGGACACCTATTAGCTGGTCAATGAGTCAGAAATCTGTTCCGACAGACTGTTGCTGATATTGATCAGTCTAATCAACTCCAATTTAGACCAAAATTGACTAGGAGGCTTGCCTTAGGCTATATAACACCTTACTATGCTCAAAGTCAAAGTCTGGCTTCAATTTCTTGCTTTAGACATCCTACGCGTAGGATGTCTTTTTCATCAGAATGGCTTCAAACTCAAAGCCCAGGCTCCCCTTGAGTTTCTGATCACTTTGGTATACTCAAAATTTAGTTTGGAGTCCAAAATCACTCTTCAAACATCCTACACGTAGGATGTCTTTTTGGCTTGTTTGACCCCAAACTTGTCCCACAGCTTCCCCTTAATGTCAGTACCCAGTGGTATGCTTAGATTTTGGTTTGGATGTCAAAAGTCCCAAATTTCAGCTGTTCTTGCCTTTTTCAGTCAAAAGTGCTAAAGTCCACTTTGAACCCAATTTTCTCACCCAAATGAGGTGAAACCCCTTTCAGTCACTCAATATATCATGCAAGACATGCTCATGTAGCCATCTTATGGTTTTGGTCTCAAAATAATGTTTTGGCACTATTTGGGTAGAATGTCTGGCAATTTCAGTCTGTCTGGCCTTATCCTGTCAAGATATGGCCAAATTTCCACCTTCTAGTTGACATTAGGGTAAACCCTACCTTCTGAACACACTAGTCAACTCAAAATCCCAAAATTCCTCCTAGATTAGCCTGTAGACATCCTACGCGTAGGATGTCTCCTGGCTTGAAATTAAATTTTTTTTCTGACAGGAATGCTCCTGATGCTCTGTAGATCTATCAACACTCACAGTAACTTTTGGACTTGAATTAGGCTTTCAAACACACCTTTGCATCTTTTACAAACTTGTAATGACTTTACCAAGCAAGTGTACATGCATGAAATGCTCTAGATCCTGAATCATGATGTCCTACTTAGTCTACTCCTACTTATCATGTGAAATGGTGATAATGGTGTTTTTGGTTGCTTTTTGGTCTCTCCGGACTCTCAAGCTCCCTTCTTACCGCTTCTACCACTCCAAATCCCACTCTAGGACTCGACTACTACCTAAAACTATCTTGGTCTACCTAATCTACCTAAGTCAAAGGATCTAGGCCAGGCACACGCTTCTTAGACTCCCTCTAAGACCTAGAGAGTCCTCTACCCTTTGATCCTATCTAAATGTAAAGCGAGACTCTTGGCAAGCCAAAAATCCCAATCCTCAAGGATTAGTTTCGGTCACCTACCTAAGGTTTTCGTCCCCGACAGCGACGCCAATGTTGGACGGATACGCCACGATGGACGTCAGCACAGCGAGAACTCACCTAACATGTAATGTCAACTAAGGACAAAGCTTGACCCGCAGGCGCGTGGAAGCAAGCATTTGGTCGGGTGTCAACCTACACCCGACCGACTCCTAACTAATTCCTACAGAGGTCTCTACCAATTGTCTAAGTCACAGCCTTCAAGAGTGCATAAGAGGAAACTTAGTACAACGCTTTCTAGAGCCGAACACCCATCAAACAATCTCAAAACACCATAGAACTTGAAGGAGACCCTACTTATACCAATAGGTCGCTCTCCCTAAGGACTATGAACCAAAATCCCGACCCAAAACACCTGGTGCAGAAACACGTAGGATGTCTGGCCGAAATCTGCAGGTCTTTGTTTCCAAAATCTAAAGTGTCTAATGTGTAGTTCTACTCAATGTGAACGCGTGGATATGCTGCAATGCAAAATCGGACCACGTATACTCACCCAAACACCCGATGAAGCTCGTAGAAGGAGCTCGTAGAACCGGACCATACGCACGCAATGCAGTTATCGGCGCGTAGCTCTCGTCGGGGGCAACACGTTGCACTTCTTCGCACTCGATTTCGACCACCGGAGCACACGTAGCGTCAAGATGAAGCTCACACTCTCTCTCTCGTACACAGTACGCTCACTCACAGACTTCAAACTTGTTTTAAAATGACAAAAGGTGTTTTTCATTAAGGTCAAAAAGTGGTATATATACCTTACAATTTCTCAAACCCTAAAGTTCCAAAATTCAACCATCTACTCAATCTAACTATCAAAACTGGGATACAATCTGGAAACTTCTCTAAGTCCCAATAATTACAAGGTGAAAAATCAAGTTTTCCTTAATGAATGAATAATTACAAAAAATAATAATCCTCCGATTAATTACTGCCGTGGGGTGTGTCCAGCTTCTAACAATCCTCTATCTGCTCCAATCTATCCTTTGTGTGTTTTAACTCCTCGGATAGAGCCGTTTGCTCTCGTTCTCTCCTGGCTTTCATACGTGTCTTTCTAGATTTCCAAGTGCTTCTCTGATTTTTCATTTTTGCAAGTGGGACATCGGTCTTTGGCTCTTCAGTTATGGGTTCGTTTGTCATTCGTTGAGCTTGTGCTCGTGTCACTGCCTGAATAGGTATTACTGTTTCATTTTCTGACCCTCCACTGGAAGGCACTGCTTCCAGCATGTTCAAAGTAGTTTTTGCTCCTTTGCTCGGGTTTTTAGGGCAATGAGGAATCAAGTGAGTAATTCCACACTTGTTGCAATACGCGTTGACTCTAATGATTTCATCGTGAGGACAATCCCTTAGCCAATGATATCCGCCACACTTGTAGCAGGGTCCCTTAGGCTGTTGAGGTGCTCCTTGAGCTCCTCTTTGTTGGTATGCATGCCTCTGCCCGCCCATGCCTCCGTTGGCTATGAACAACAGTGTTCGTTCATCCAAGCTGTATCTTCCTTCTCTAGCTGCATGTGCAACTGTTGGTGGTCCTATACTTCCAATCATGCTCCAAGGTTTTGGCGTTGGGGGTTCTTCCGGTGGATAATACATAGGATTTTCTGCATATCCATTGGAATCTTCATAATATGCATGCATAGGTACCAAAGCCTTCTCTTCTGGTTTGTTTATCGTTGGTGTGTATCTTATGCTAACTGGTCATAATCCTGGTAGGGGTGGTTGTTGCCCCAATACTGGTTGTGGTCTTTCAACACCTACAAGTCCTAGTAGGTTGCCTACTTGATACCTAGGCATCGGTGGAAGTTGAGAAGATGCTACAGAAGCTTGGGGAGCATATGGTCGCTCTCTCACATATCCCTTGTTATAATAACATTCCTCCGTCACATGGTTTGTCCATTTTTGTTCAATAGCACACCACTTTGGCTGTTTAGCGTGAGGCTTGGCATACATATTAATTTTTTTTAGCACTTCCTCCACAAGCTGCTCCTGGCTTACAACTACTTCTCCTTTCGGTGTTGTCTTAGCAGACTTGATTCCACTTTTTTGTGAGGATGAATCGTCATCAAGATCCTTGAATTCACCCTCCTTGTGGACTGCACAATTGTCTACAAGGTAAAGAGCCTCCTTAGTTAACTCATTTAACGTCGTGCTCCTCTTCATATGTAAGTCCTTCTGGAGATTTGCGTTCCTTAGTCCTTGAATAAATATAAGCATAAGTCTGGACTGAGTTGGCAGTTCTTCCACATGGCAGAAGTTCACATATCTTTTTAGTCGTAGGGCTGCCTTTCGCACAGATTCCCCTTCTTTCTGTTTGAATTTATAGATTTGTGAGACTGTATAATGAGCTATCCCCCTTTGTGAGAATTCCTCAATAAACTCGTCAAACACCTCCTCCATAGACTCAAAGTCTCTACACTCCACAGAGTCAAACCAAGTAGCGGCATCCTCTTCTAGGGTAAGCTCAAACCTTGCAAACTGAGTAGGGAAGTCCAACACTTCTTTAGCTCTAATTACACACACAAAGGCTACCACATGATCCCTAGGATCTCTATTTCCCGTGTATTTCTTGTTTACCCATTTTTGCACCTGGGAAGGTCTAATTCTACGATGGTCTACAAATCTCATCATTGGTTCTCCTCGTCCTGCTCGATATACCTCCTCTGGCCTTCTGTAGTGGGAGGGTTCCTCTCCCAAAGGTGCCCCTAAGCCATAATTATTGACGGTTCTTGCAAGAGGTGGTTCATCTCTTCGAACTCGTTCTATGGGTTGTCTTCCAAGATCTGTCGACTCTTGAGTTTTTGGCTTACTCTCGCCTTGATACTGTGAATATAGTGGTGGTTCTTGTAAATCTCTTAGCCCTCTTGCAGCTGGATAACCATCTCTATTTGGGTCTTGTTCTAATGTCGCACTTTGTTGAAGCCATGCCTGCAATGATGGTTGGGTTGCTTGTTGGTTCTGGTAGTTGAATGTCTGTTGTCGGTTAGAATGTGATGTTGCGTCATACTCTTCTGAAAATGGATTTGTTGACTTGCTAGGTGTATAGGTGGACCTTGGTACTTCTTGAGGGGCATATGTTGATGTTTCTGGAACTGTTGCCTTTTCTACCTCCTCTGGGAGAATTCGTTTGTATTCTTGCCCGTATCTGTCAACAAAAAGGATATCCTTCCCCATAGCAATTTCATAAGATAATAAGTAAAGAACCTTGTCTTTGCTTAATTCATTTGGGTAGGGTTCTTTGCAACGAAAATAAGAGACTACTCCCTCGCTCTCATGCTTGTAAATTCCCACATTCTCATTATAGGTAGAGACCCTAGTTGTTTTTTTATCATACATAAAAGGAGCTCCAGGTCGATCAATTTTTGGAGGCGGCTCTTGAGCCTCTGAGACCATTTTTTCTTTTGCCACATTATCTCCATATCTGTTGTAATCCTCAGGGTTACTAACTATCAGATAGTGGTTCCCCTTTTCGTCTTGGAATCTATCTCCATCATCATAGACTCGAATTATCTCCAGTCTCTGAGAAGGTCTTTCTTCTATACAAATACACTTGCATCCCCGATAGTCAGAATAAACTAGGTCTCCCCTAGAGTTTGTTCCTTCTAAGAAGATTATAGTGAACTTGGCATCGTTCAAAGGGTTTTGGGAGGTACTTCCTCCTAGCATTGGTCCTTCACTGGAGAAACCTCCTGGCTGTTGACTACCCATCATGAAGAAGAACTTATCTGATGAAGTGTCAGTATCACTACCCTCCTCAATGATCGGTGCTAATGGATCTAGCCTTGCTTGAGTTACACTCTCCTCAGTGTGGACACTAAGCTACCTTGATCACCTATCACTTTTTGGTCTCTAAGAATGTATCTTCCTGATCTTAAATTCATCAAACTTAGCAATGCAATTTATCACAAATCCAACCACTCACCTGGCAAGGGATCACTTTCCACACAACTTCTTGCCTTACCGCTGAATATACCTGTATACAAGCGTTTAATTTCGGCAATGGAATCAAAGCATTTAACCGCTAGAGGTGGTCTTAGTAATGATTGGTATAACTGGAGGGTTAACCTCAACCACTATTGTACTCTATACACTTCGGATGTTCTTGATTAGATCTGCTAATCTGGAACTGTACACCACCCAAGAAGTTTATCAGTCTAGAGGTAAAGTCTTAATTCCGTCTTTTCTCCATCAAAAGGTCAAACAAGGTCTAATTTCACTTCTAAAAGAAGTTCTGGAGCTCTTAAGTCAATTGGAAAATCACTCTATGTCCACAGTCAGATTTTGACTTCAATAAGATCCTGTAGACATCCTACACGTAGTATGTCTACCTGCTCTGTTTTGGCTGAAATTTGCACTATAGATTCCCCTTGATGTGCTAAGTCCATAGTTGTTCTCACTTTTTGTTTAAGATGGTCAACTGATCAAAAGTCTATTCCAGCAGCCTGATGTTGATCTAATATTTCACCAGTCAAATCAACTCCAATTTGGACCAAAATTGATAAGGAGACTTGCCTCAGGCTATACAACACCCTGCTATGCCTACAGTCCGATTTTGACTTCAATATCATGCCTGGACATACTACGCGTAGGATGTCTAACTGCTCCAAATTGCTCCAACTTCAAACCATAGAATCCCCTTAAGGTGCTGATCACTCTGGTATGCTCACAGTTGTATTTGGAGTGCTAAATCACCGTGAACACATCCTATGCGTAGGATGTGTAAGTGCTCTGTTTCACTCCAAACTTTATCCACAGCTTCCCCTTGATGTCAGCAACCCAATGCTATGCTTAGATTTTAGTTTGGATTTCAAAAGACCCCAAATTTAGCTATTCTAGCCTTTTTCAATAAAAAATGCTCCAGTCTGCTTAAAACCCAATTTTCTCACCCAATTGAGATGAAACCTTTCTCATGCACTCAATAAATCATGTAGATCATGCTCATGAAGACATCCTATGGTTTTGGTCTCAAAATAATCCCTTGGGTCCAATTTGGGTAAGATGTCTGGCAATTTTTGTCTTTTGGCCTTATCCTGTCAAGATATGGTCAAGTTCCCCCTTCCAAGTGAATATAGGGTAATTGCTACCTTCTAAACACACTAGTCATCTTAGATTTTCAAAATTCTCACCAGAACACCCTGTAGACATCCTATGCGTAGGATGTCTACTGATCCTTTTCTCAGACTAAAGTGCTACTTTGCCTTCCCTATGCTCTCAGCAAGTGCCAATTAACCTTACACGTGCAAAAATATGCAAATTTCTCTCAATTTAAACATTTTTTGAACTTTTACGTTTTTTGAGTCCGCCTTTTAGCTATTGGGCAATCCAATAAGGGCAAAATACTCAAGTCTATATGTTACTAGGATGAAATCCACCCTCTGAACACACAGGTGACCTTAGTTTCCCCAAATTCCCTGGCTAAAAACCTCTGGAGACATGCTACTCATAGGATGTCTGTTGTCTTAAAAATTTAAACTTTTTCTGATAGAAGTACTCCCTATGCTCTCCAGCTCTTTCAGAAATACTCACAGAAACTTTTGAACTCTTTTAAACACTCTTTTTCATCTTTTACAGCTCTTTGATGAGCCTAACAGCAAATATAACATGCATGAAGTGCTCCAGATCATAAATCATGATGTCCTACTTACCCTACTCTTACTCATCATGTGAGATGGTGATTTTGGTGTCTCGGTTGGTTCTTGGCCTCTCCGGACTCTCAAGATATCCTTTCACTGCCTTTACCACTCCAAGTTCTACTCTCCTACCTAATACTACCTAAGTCGAAGGATCTAGGCCAGACACTCGCTCCCTAGACTCCTCCTAAGACCTAGAGAGTTCCCCACCCTCTGATCCTATCTTTATGTAAAATAAGACTCTGGAAAGCTAAAGAATCCCTATCCTCAAGGACTAGTCTCGGTTACCTACCTAGGGGTTTCGTCCCCGGCAGCGGTGCCAATGTTGGCAGATACGCCGCGACGGACGTCAGCACAGCGAGAACTCACCTAACAAGATTGTCAGCTAAGGATGAAGCTCGACCCACAGGCACATGGAAGCAAGCATAGGGTGTCAACCTACACTCGACCGACTATTGACTACTTCCTACAGAGGTCTCTACCCAATGTCTAAGTTACATCCTTCAAGAGTACACAAGAGGAGATTTCCTACAACGCTTTCAAGAGCCAAATACCCATCAAATGATCTCGAAACGCTACGAAACTTGAGGGAAATCCTATTAACACCAATAGGTCTCTCTCCCAAAGGTCCGTGATCCAAAACCCCAACCCTAAACACAGGTACAAAATCACGTAGGATGTCTGACACGTTTTTGCAGGTCGTCATTTCTGAAAACTAAAGTGCCTAATGTGTAGCTCTATTCATTACGAACGCGTGGATATGCTGAAATGCAGAAACAGGCAACGTATGCTCACCGAATCACCAGATATAGCTCGTAGGTTGATCTCGCAAAACCGGGCCGTACACCTGCAATGTAGGTGTTGGCGCATAGCTCTCTTCGTGGGCAACACGTTGCACTTCTCCGCACTTGATTCCGACCACCAGTGCGCGCGTAGCGTCAAGATAAAACTCTCACTCTCTCGTACACAGAGTACGCTCAACTCACACAGACAAAACTTATAAAAATGACAAAAGGTTTTTTGCATTAAGGTCAAAAGTGGTATAAATACCTTACAATCTCAAACCCTAATGCTCCAATTTAACCATTTACTAAGTCTAAATGTCAAAAATGGGATACAATTTGGAAGCTTCTGCAAGCCCCACTATTTACAAAGGTGAAATGACGGTTTCTTCTCAATTAAGGAATAATTACAAAGGAAACTAGTATCCCGCCGGGCAATCATCCTCCGTTGGGTGTATCCGGCCGCTAACAAGGTGCTAATGACGATGCTTCCATGTTTGTGAATTATCTCATCACTAGGTTGCAGCAAGCTATGGGCAACCCTGCTTTGCAAGCTGAAGTTACTCAGCAACCTCGTTCTTATGGAATCTCCCTTCCTCTCCAAGAGGAGAGAGCTCTTAGGAGGCCTCTTGAAGAGAACCCCAAAAGAAGACTCTCTCCCATTCGAGAGGAGGAATCCAAAGAGCAAGAAAGCATTGAAAGTTTAAGTTCCTCTGAAGATGGCACTCCAGACAATTTCCCACTCCTCCCAAGAGGAAAAGATCAACACACAGTCCGTCTCCTTGTCATTCCAAAAGAGAAGAGAGGAAACAAAGGAAGAAAAGGGCTAGGAAGAGGTCACCTTCTTCTCCTTCTTCTTCACCTTCCTCCTCTTCTGATGAATCTATGGCTATTCTCCTAGAGAATACAAGAGGGAAGGATATCGCAAAACATTTCCTGCATGGAGAAGGTCTCAAAAGCTAAAGAAGTTCAAGGAGGGAGGAAAGAGTGTCTCTTTTCTCACCTATGATGGCACCTTTGGTGCTACCGACAAAGTGTTGGCCTTCATCCAGCAATTTGATGCAGCCTTTGGAGACGATGGCTTTACAGAGTCTTCCAAGCTACACCATGTAGCTATGTACTTTCAAAAATCAACTCGTCAATGGTGGGCTAGCCTTCGTGGCAATGGTGAAGCCCCAAAGACATGGAAAACTCTAGGATTTTCCATCATGAAGCAATTCTTTGCAAGCGATGCAAAGGTTAAAATGCTTACCGAATGATGCAGCTTGAAGCTTCTCTCTCATGAGTCTATCCACAAGTATGTAGACAAGTTTTGGGGTTTACATCTCAAGGCTACTGTCTTTCAAAAGATAGACTTTGCCGAGCAAAGGAAGCAATTTTGTGTGGGATTACCTGAACAGATGGCCGAATACATCAACTCTCAATGGCCTGGTACTATCAGCTAAGTAATCCATCACACTATGGTTGCTTCATGCATCAATTTCCATCAAGGGGCTAGACGTAATGTCAATCCCATGGACAACAAAGGAAAAAATGATGCAAAGGGGAAAACCAATGTTCAAAATTCTTCCCAAGGCACTTTCAACAACAACAACAACAATCAGACCAAGGAGAAGGGAGTTTATAAAGGTGAAAACAAACTGTCTCCTGAAGAGCTTGAAGCTTTTCGCAAGGATCATAAGTGTTTCAAGTGTGGGGAGCAAGGACATGGCTATCGTTCTTGCCCCAAGAAGAATACTCGCAATGAAACTCCTAGGGGTTCCACCATCGAAGCTCCAAAAGAGGATGCTTATTGCAAAGGGTCATCGCTTTCGTATGCTTGAGGAAAGGTAAGAGAGCATGATGTCTTCATCTTGTTTGACCCTGGCTCTAATCACAACTTCATATCAATGGAGTTGGGCCACCAAGTTGGGCATTCAAGCTTTCAAGGGACAGCAAGCCTCCATTACTCCCTTGATTGGGAAGTTGAGGCTTCATGTCCAAAGCTATATCGACAAAGAAGACTCCTTCATCTCTCCCCTCCAACATGAGAATGCTATCCTAGGGGCGCCATAGTTTGATCACATGGCTGCCAATATGAAGTTCCCTGAAAGGAGAATCTACTTCACCTACAAGGGAAAGAACATGTATATAGATGCTAGTGAGCGTGGTCACATCATTCCACTTGTAAATCCTCGTGCTTTTGATAAGTCAATGAAGCGATCAGTTTCTGCGTACATGATTTTTGTCAAAGAGTCTCTAAAAGATCCTAATGTTTTATCAAATTTAAATGGTAGGAATCAAGAAGAGTTAGACTTGTCTAATTTTCCAAAAGGATTCCAAGATGTGTTCATCAATGATATCCCTATGGACTTACCTCCAAAAAGACGGGATGATGACCATCACATTGAGCTCCTTCCAGGAAGCTCACCGCCTAACAAGCCTCCTTATCAAGTCTCACAATCTCAACAAGAGGAGATCATCAGGCAAGTACAGGAATTGGTAGACAAAGGGATGGTGAGGCCTATTTCCTCTCCCTTTTGTTCTCCAGTCCTTTTAGTGCAAAAGAAAGATGGTACATACCGTACCCGGGGTGGTCACTTTTTAGAATGTGTATGATATCACGTGAGTTAACCGGAGAGGATTATTAAAAGATCAAAATGTATCAAAATGTATACATACAAAGGGGGGTGGGGGATTTTTAAATAGGCACGTAGTGTAAATATAGTATGTATATTGAGGTATTATTAATAACCTCTTGAACGCACGTGATATAGGAAGCTTTTGATAAGTGACCGCCCCGGGATACCGCATGTGTGTAGACTATCGAGCACTAAATCATATCACTATCAAAAATAGATTTCTTGTGCCCGAGTAGAAGATCTGTTTGATAAGCTACAAGGCTCTATCTACTGTAGTAGGATTGACCTTAAGAGTGGCTATCATCAAATAAGGATAGTGGATGAAGATATCCTAAAGACCTTGTTTCGCACAACGTTTGGTCTTTATGAATATCTAGTCATGCCTTTTGGATTGACTAATGCACCAGCTACATTCAATCGTCTAATGGAGAAAATTTTTAGACCGTACTGTAAATTCACTGGAGTGTTCTTTGATGATATCATCATCTACTCCAAGTCTTTGGAGGAACATAAGCAACATCTCCAAGTGATTTTTCAAGCATTGAGGGAGAATAAGCTTTTTCTCAACCAAAAGAAAAGCGAATTTTTCCTTCAAGAGATTCAATACCTAGGTCATATTATCTCTCAAGATGGTATCCGTATGGATCCATCAAAGTTAGAGGTAATAAATGCATGGCCTAACCCAGGAAATCTACATGAGCTAAGAAGCTTTATTGGTATGTGCGCATACTATAGACGCTTTATAGCAAAATCCTCTCAAGTAGCAGGACCACTACACGACTTAACTAAGAGGAATGTTAAGTATGTATGGACTGCTAAGGAGCAAAATGCTTTTGATAAGCTCAAAGAGAATCTTACTTCCCAACCAGTCCTCGTGGTAAGGAGCAAAATGCTTTTGATAAGTATGTATGGACTGCTAAGGAGCAAAATGCTTTTGATAAGCTCAAAGAGAAGCTTACTTCCCAACCAGTCCTCGTGCTTTCGGGTCTCTCAAAGCCATTTGATGTCCAATGTGATGCTTGTGGTGATTGCCTTGGAGCAGTTTTGCTTCAAGAAGGGCATGCCATAGCATATGAGAGCCGAAGGCCTAGTATTGAGCCGAAGATTCAATACTGATGAGCGAGTCTTGGGCATTTATGAGAAAGAGCTTTTAGTTGTTCTACATGCCCTATACACATGAAAGCACTACTTATTGGGGACTCCATTCATTCTACGAATCGATCACCAAAGTCTCAAGTATTTCATGACGCAAACCAAGCTCTCTGACAAAAAAATGAGGTGGGCAAATTTTCTTTCGCAATTTAATTTTCATATTGCTCACATTCCTGGTATGCACAATCAAGTGGCCGATGCACTTTCACGACGACCAAAAGTTAATGCAGTGTCTATAGCTACTCACAATGATCTATCTTCTATGATAGATGAGTATGCTACTGACCCTGACTTTAGAGACATAATGCCAGCCCTTGCTTTGGGTAAGAAAGAGGAACCATTCACCTTGCAGGATAGTTATCTTCTCCACGGCAATAGGCTATGTGCTACCCATTCCCTTTGTGAGAAAGTTATGTATGAATCCCATGCTCCTCCCTATGTGGGGCATAGAGATATTCAACCTACTCTCCAAGGAGTAGAGATGTATTTCTATTGGCCTACCATGAAAGTGGACATACAAGAGTATGTTTCAAAATGTGTAGTATGCCAAAAGACTAAATATGATAGAGGGATGCAACCTAGATTATTCAAGCCATTGCCTATCCCAAATTCACCATGGGAGAGTATATTCATGGATTTTATCTTTGGATTACCCAAGTCTATCCATGGGAATACGGCAATATGGACAATAGTCGACAGGTTTAGCAAACAAGCACACTTTATTTCTGTCAAAAAGACTATTAAGGCACACCAAATGGCAACTCTCTTTATGTCACAGATTTTCAAACACCATGGATTACCAACATCCATCGTGTCAAATAGAGATCCTAGAATGACCATGGAAAGGTCTCTTTGAAAATCTAGGAACAAGATTAAATTTCTCTTCGGCCTATCACCCACAAATGGATGGCCAAAGTGAGATATCCAATCTTACGATACTCGATCTACTCAAGACTTATGTTACCAAAGTAGATCAACGCTCACAATGGGAAAAGTAATTACCTCTCTTGTAGAGTATGCCTACAATAATACTATACATACTTCTATGGGAAAAGCACCTTTGAGATCATTGAGGGAAGACCTAAAAGTCCCTTGCTACTCAAAGTATATGGGAAGATCTTCGTCGATGAGTATAGCCGTGACCTACAAGAATCTTTTCAAAAGATTAAGGAGGCTATATACATCTCTCAACAAAGGCAAAAAGATGCTACTGACGAGCACAAAAGGGCCTTAACATTTAAATAAAATGATTGGGTCTTGGTTAAGTTTCCTAAGGCTCGATTAAGGAAAACCACGGGCAAAAATCCTATGGTCCATCAAAAGTATTATGCTAAACTAGCAAAAAGATACTATGGTCCTTTCCAAATTTTGAAGCCCACCAATGAGACGGCTTACCAACTCAAGTTGCCCAACCATTGGCTCATACATAATGATTTTCATGTGAGCCTACTTAAGCCCTACAAGGGAGAGCCACCAAGTGAACCAATTATTGAAGACCCTCCCAAAGTTGAAGACAAAGAAGAAGTACTGCAACCCAAAGCTATCCTTTGGAATGAAGACAAGGTACTACGACATGGTAAGATTATCCGACGGTATCTTATTAAATTCAAAAATTGTCCTTTTGAAGATGCTAGATGGATGCAAGGAATACAGCTTAAGGGTAGTATGAACCTTGTCAATGCTTAGAATGCTACCTTAGAATAAACAAATGTACAAATTTCTTTTAAATGATTCATGTTTTTGTCTTATAAGACTAATTATCTTTTTAATTTAACTAGTATGCATGCTTAGAATCATGTTTGTGATGACGACGTCTCTCGAACACCAAGTAGAATTTGTCACTCTACTTTGGGAGAATGAAATGGACTAAAGAGTAGACATGCTTGCGGCAACTATGTCTCCCAAGCACCAAATGGATTAGTCATCCATCTTGGAAAGATGTCGTAGGGTAAAAAGGGATCCTCTACCCGCTAAGTAAAATTGACTAATGACTATGACTTTATCTCTTCTACCTCATAGTCGAGGACGACTATGATTTCAAGAGAGAGGTGATGTCATAAAATCTAATATCTAACCAACCCAAATGATTTTCTGATATTAAACTGATCACTTAATATGGGAGAATAGACGCGAACAAGGGTTAAGATATAGATGTGCTTATAGATCTATTTCAACACGGGGCCAATGGTAAAGGGGTCCGAATGAGAAATGGCCTATCAAAGAGCAAGGTTAACCAATGGAGCAAAAGACCTTAGGATTTGCTTCATTAAAGCCTCCAAAGGTAAGTCTTAAAAGCCTTAAGACATAGTCTTTAATTGTTAAACTTTAGTCAATTAAGGTCCAAGCAGGAAAGGGGGCAGCTTGCTTAAGCAAGGGTTGTGCTTAAGTAGGGGGCCTGCCTGTTTACCAAGTTCAAAGAACTTGCTACAAAGGAGGGGGCGAGCCCTACAAAGGAGGGAGGTGAGTAGTGTGTGTGCACCTCACCAAGGGCCCATACTCTCATGAGAGGAAAGGGGCCACATGTCAGGTGTAGAGGCACACTGCTCAAGCAGGCAAGGGTTGTGCTTAAGCAAGGGGGGTGCTAGCTTAACCTCACAAGAGGGAAAGAAGGACACTTGTCAAGAGGCTACACACCTTGCCCTAAAGGGAGCCAAGATCTCATTGGCTAGAGGGCTACATGGCCCAATGAGCTTCAAGGGAAGCCTAGGAAAGGGGGTCGACCAAGATACCTCTCTCTCTCTCTCTCTCTCTCTCTCTCTCTCTCTCTCTCTCTCTCTCTCTCTCTCTCTCTCTCTCTCTCTCTCTCATTTGAGCATCCCACGAGCCCTCTCCCTCTCTCATTCTTCTCTTCAAACACTCTTGTAAAGCATGAACTTCATCTCCTTCTCCAAGCTTGAGAAGTTGAGTGCCTACTACCATAAGCTCTTTGCTATGGATGAAAATCCACACAAGAGAATGCTTATGCTTGCTTATCAATCTCTCTAATCTCCATTATCACTATGCTAAGCTATGCTACAAGAGCTGTGAGTGATTATGTGCAACGGGGTATTGCTTTCTCCTAAAGATACTTCTACTTCTGTCTTCTTCCTCACTCTCTGTCAGCTCTCCTCACCTTTCATGGTGTTTGAGGTCTTGGGATTGAGGCTGGGCATTTTTCAAGTTCATGCTAATCATGTTGATTGTTGTCGTTATGATAATGCTTGGTGAGTGAAGCTTTCCATCTTCACCTCATCAAGAAGGTCTCAAGGAACACAATCAGTTGTATTGTAAACAAGTCTTCCATCATGGAAGAATCTATAATACAAATGCCTATTGGAGGGGGGACCGGCTCCAAATAATCAGGTCCTCTATTGGTGTCAATATCTCTAAACTCTCACTCTCTTTTACAAGTATTGTTCATGCCATGTTAATGAAGTAATGTGTCAGTGTTGCTCTCTCCATTCAAGCACTTTCTTCCTCACTCTACATCTACACACAAAGGAATGCTCAAGGAAATGCACAATATGTTATTCACTTTTCGCTCCAACTCAAGTTAAAAAGCTAATTACATTACAGATTCTTTCCTTTAAAATGAACCATCCTTTCTGATCTATCACTGGATGCACTTCTATGGGCTGTTATGTGGGCCATTCAAACACTGGTTGATCCTTTTTGTACAGTTACCCTTTTTGGTCTACATAGTGTGCATTGGAATTATGTGTTTCATACAATGCTGACAGCATTCTATTTGATGTGTCCCTTAGACTCGTGAATGATTGCACACTTGTGGCATTGGATGCAAGATCATTTGCAAATCTAACAGTATTTTCAACATTCGGTGGTATCTGGACACCTTGACCAAATTCATGCAGGAATTTGTTGTTCAAAGGATCATTTTTAAGCTTTTCAGGTGCCTATGCATCTTTACGCTGACTTTGAACTTGCAGTGTTTTTACTAGTGCTTCTAATGGTAATGCAAAATTATCTGATTGCATTAAAAGTGACGAGTTAAATGCACTTACATTGTGATTCTCATTTCCAATTTTCTTTGTACTTTGCTTGGCAGTTGATGTGTCCCTGTTGTCAGGATTTCTTGGAAAATCTTTAGAAAAATGCCACCTTTTCGTCCACAATCTGAGCAATATGCCATGACTGGTGGTATTTCATTTGGTTCTATCATGTCAAGCTCATGCTGAGAAGTTTCTGCTTCTATGCTTGCCAAGTGGTCGACATCTTCTTTTAAAACACTGAGCATCAAGTTGTAGAACGCTCCGTCTTGACCTTTGTGCTGTCTTTGGCTTGGTTCTCCAATTAGACTGGCTTCTATTGGCTAATCTGTTGGATCTTTCAATTATGGCTCTCGACTATAGATATGACCAATGTAATCCATGTACAATGACCCTGATTGCATATGCATCAACTGTATGTTTTACTAGCTTGTGCAGATTTCTAGATAAACACTTGGGTTGACTTTTTGAACTTCTATTTGCACTTCATCTTTGAGCTTGCAATACCTGGCTCCATTGAAGTCTCTGAACATCTGGGAGTTTTCTGAATCTAGATTTACCCTGATCAATAGGATCTTGGCTACTGTGCTGCTTTTACTACTCATAAAGTATCTATGGCCTTCGGAATCTGCATATAAGACTTTATCTCCATTCTAGCCATATAGCTGTAAAATCTGCTATGTTGCAGTTGTACATGTGTTTCCACTGCTACCAGCTTGCTCTGTTGTACTTGGACTCTTAGATCGAGATGAGTCCATTGGTTCTGTAAAAACTGTCTCTTCCTAGCATGTGTTTCCACTGCTACCAGCTTGCTCTGTTGTACTTGGACTCTCAGCTCGAGATGAGTCCATTGGTTCTGTAAAAACTGTCTCTTCCTAGTAGATCTTGGTGTTGATTAGCAAAAAAAAATCATGCTCAGGTTTGATAAGACTGCTTTTGCCAAAGTACTTTTGGTAGTTGATTTCTCTTAGACTCACAAGAGTTGATTAACTCTAGCTCGAAAGTGTCAGAATTGATTGCAGCCTTTGAAATGATAGAAATCTAGACCTTGAATAAGCTAACCTGCAGATTAGATTGTTATCCGTTTTTCCACTTGACTTGAATTCAGCTCCTGACAAGCTCCCAATTCTTTACATGCAACCTGGTTCTTCAATTTGAGCTAAGTGAGTCACCAAATGAGATATCCAAATTCTATCCTCGCAAGGAGCTATAGGACAAATCTGCAACCTGGAAACTGAGTTATCATGTATTAATTTTGATCCGATAGAACTCAAACTTGACCAATGGCCTTGTATTATGTTGCTCTAACACTGTACAAGCTCAAAAGTCCAAAACTCTTGTTTCTGGGGCTCAATATAATCGTGATTATTTACTTTTCTAAATTTTTACACTTTTTAGGCTTGTTTTGCCAAGTAATCACCTTGTTGTGGTCTCTGGACAAGCTTGGTTGAGTTTGAACAAGATTTGTCCAAATTATCAACTGTTTAGTGTCCGCAGACTCTGACTCCAAGAATCTAGCTTAAGTCTCAATTTTGTGATCCAAATTTCACCAAATTTGATTTGTGGAGTCTATTTGATATGCTTGACCCTGTGGTATACTCAGTTGTGCAAAATCTCTCAATTCTTAAGCAAATCTAAATAATCACGATTATTAACTACAAGGATTTTTTGTTTTTTTTTCTTGTGCCAAAATGTTGATACCAACTGGTTAAGCAACTAAACTAAAGCTCCCTAGCCAAGTTTCACCAAGTTTGGATAATTACTGCTCAATTTGTCAACAATTTTCTCTTCGTAGACTGACTTTACAAATCTGGCCACAATTTTCACTTAAGAGATCCAAATCTTACCAAATTTGATATGAGTGCTCAATATAACATGATAAAACTGGTGATATGCTTAGTTGATCAAAAAAATTAAAAAACATGGCCAAAGTAAATAATTACGATTATTTACTTTGGTTTTTTTTTTGCATATTTTTGGTTAGCTGAGCATATACACATGTTTAACACTTCAATCTAAGCCTCTGAGTCAAGTTTCACTCAATTTGAGCAAGATTTACCAAGTCACACTCAAGTTCTCGACAATCAGTATAGATTTCAGCTTTTACCAAATTTTTGGCCTGTTTTGTGATCCAAACTCTATGAGCCTTCACAAAAGATGTTTGTAATCATGCATAGAGTCTTTGGTATCAACCTTGATCCATTTTGAACCAAATGCAAAAAATTATGATTATTTACTTTTGACCTAAAATGAACACTTTTTGCAATTTTTTCACTGGACAGTCTTGTTATGACTTGTTTTAAGCCTCTGAGTCAAGTCAAAACTTAATTTGAACAAGATTCATCAAGTCAGACATAATTTCTCGACAATCAGTACAGATTTTAGCTTTTGTTAGGTTTTTGGTCTGTTTTGTGATACAAACTTTATGAGCCTTCACAAAAGATGTTTGTAATCATGCATAGAGTCTGTGGTATCAACCTTGATCCATTTTGAGCCAAATGTAAAAAAATACGATTATTTACTTTTGACCTAAAATGAACACTTTTTGCGATTTTTTTATTGGTATGTATTTTTTGATCTATTTTAAGCCTTTGAGTCAAGTCAAAACTTAATTTGGCCTAAAATGTCAAGAAAAAGTAAATAAACTGAGTTTTTGCAAACTCTTGAAAATTTACCTCAAGTACGTCCTTAAGCTTACCCAATGGTTCATACAACTTTCAAAGCATAATCTCCAGCCGGATTCACTGGTTGACAGTCTTTTGATGCTGTCTCAAGCCGTAGACCTGAAATTCTGCAACTTCACATAAACAACTTACAGATGATTCCTTTGTGGAGTGAGCAATGATTTGAGATCTCACCTCGGATTTTACTTACCCTACTCCTAGGTTCTACTGCAATGGGTTTGTGGAAAGTGTCCACAAACATTGGTTTCCTTATTTTTTATGGTTTTTTGAATCTTGATCTTAAGACTTGTCTCGTCCATCAATCATTCTCAAAATCCTAATCTAATCCTACCATCCTACAAGGTACTTAGCAAGTACAATCTACTTTCAAGCTACCTCTACACAGCTGTTAAGGCGGTTATGCCGCTAGCGGAAGCTACATAGCGAGAACTCAACCAACAACAGAATTTGTCAGACGAGGACGGAGCTTGACCCCTAGGCGCATGGAAACAATTAGGTGGGTGTCAAATCACCTACTCGAACTTCTAATGACAATCACTACTAAGGAAATCAAATCTAAGTTCTAAAATACGCAAGTGACTGAAATCCGTACTACGAACGAATGCTATACGAAACAAGATCTAGAATCATTGAATCGATCTCAAACTCAAGGGGAAGTCTATACACTAGGTAAGAACAACACCCTAAAGACTTGAACTGCAAACTCAACCTATAACCACTCCGTGCGGTAAACGCGTATGAAGACAGACCGAAATATACAGGTGATCGAAACTTGACCCCGATGGTACTAATGTGTAGCTCTACTCGTTGTGGTTCTATAGATATGCTGCACACTCAATTCCGACACACGAGTTGGAAGAAAACTCACACCGAAGCTCGTAGGAACTTACCACACATAGAAGCCGATAGCGCGCACTCTTGGTATCTGTGCGTAGCTCTCGCCGTTGCTAACACAATGGCGGTGTCGCTTCTCCAATGGCGGCTCCATAGCTCGCGTAGCAAGTAGATAAGACTCTCTCTCTCTCTCTCTCTCTCTCTCTCTCTCTCTCTCTCTCTCTCTCTCTCTCTCTCTCTCTCTCTCTCTCTCTCTCTCAGACACAGTCACGGCGCTCAAAAACTCACTTTGATTAATAATCTGAATCCCCTTAGGTTACAAAAACTTTGGCTTATATACCTCAGCCTTGGAGGTGAGAACATCTCTAACTAATTACATCAGCAAGTGAAATTACTTCGGGATTACAAGTTGGAAACTCAATTGAGTCCCGTTACTTAATGAATGGCTCAAATCAAAATTAATGTCGGAAAGACATTTATTACAATCAATGGTTACAAAATGATGAGTGTGGGCAAAAATGTGGGTGTGATCCTCTGCTGGCTCAACACTCCCCCCCTCCGCGTTCATGTCGTCCCTGACATGACTTTTATGCTTGGTCAATAAAGTCCTGTCGTCTTGAGCATCTGCAAATGTGATTCGTATCGTAGGTTGCCGATGGTCAAGGTTGGGCCGAATATTTTGCTTTCGTGGGTGAAAAAGCCGGTGTAGAAAGCTTCTTTGAATGTTTGCATGTGGAAGCTAGGCAAAAACATAATCCTTTGGTATAGGAGGTGTAAAACTTTTGGAGAAGGCTGCAATGAAAGATCGTACATCATATCAGTCACTATGTCGGCCGTCGATAGTAGACTCGAGGTCGTGGCTTTATCTGGCGTGAACACTTCAATGCAAGCTAAGAGAGTCCTGCAGATTTTCTTGAGCATCTGACATGAAAGGTCAGGAGAGCCAGTAAAGAGCTTGATGGTGCCCATTAGGGTTTTCACCATGTAGGCTTTACCTATTCTCTCTCCTACCTTTGGTCCTGGCATCCTGGGATAATTAAGCCAATTCGGCTTCTTTTCTGCAATCCTGCCATGCTCTTTCCAGTTTCTGACTCTTGGCACCGGGCAGAAGGTTGCATCCTCCCGAATCTCCTTTGGTGCCTCCACCAAGTAGATGAGGTAGGCTGGGTATTTGTTCAGCCAACCTTTCCTCCATCTAGGTTGTGAATCTACTATCTTCTTTGATTGTTCCTCCTTTGTGATGTCGCCTTCGTAAAGAGCGACATACTGCTCCTCCTCTATTCTCTTTTTCGTCTTTAGCACTTCAAATTTCATCAAAGGGAAAGGCAGGCTGGGTTGCATCCACTGTTCATGGAGCACTTTTGTGTCTAGTCCCTGAAGTCTAATGGAGATTAGGAGTCTCCTCTCCCATTCCATTTCTGCCTTGGCACTCTCCTCTGCTGACTTTTCTATTTGGTCATGGAGCCTTTGTTCTTCTTCTTCAGAGATTCTTGAAGTCGAGGCCACCTCTTGAGCTGGGGCTGGATCTTCAATTGTGGTTGCCTCTCCAGTTTCTGGTAGCTCTATGGCTGCTCCACCTGATTCTTCTTGTGGTGTCTCTGTCTCTCTTCTTTGTTGCTCTTGTAGATCTTGGAGCTGTTTGCGGAGGGCCTCATTCTCTGTCCATAGTGTTTGATTTTCTAATGTGAGCCTCTCCTCTGCGGCCAATGATCCCTCCGCAATGTGCAACCTTTGCACTTGCTCTAATCTCAGCTCTCTTTGTAAGCTTCGGACCTGGTCTTCCAAAACTGGTACGATAGCTCCCTCTTGTTCGGTTCCTGCTCTGCTAGCTCTAGGGGTAGACCTGAGTCTAGTGATTGTTCTTTCTTGGAGCTCGACTCTTTCCCTTAGCTCAATGAGCTCATCCTTAGCCGCGTCCAACTCATCCTCTATCCTCTCCCTTGCTTCCTGTGCACTTGTTACTTCTCTTGAAGCCTCGGCTAGCTGGAGTATCAAGCCGTCTCTCTCGTTTTCCGCGTCATAGAGTGATGCTTTATGACTTTCAGATTCAATCATAGCATTCTCTAATTTTCTCTGCAACTCCGCTTCCCTTTGTTTGGCTGTCTCAATCTCTACTTCCTTTGCCTTGGACCTTTCTTTTATCTTGCTGAGCAGTTCATGCACCATGTGCATGTCTTTTTCATCATCATCTGTCAACTCTAAAGCTCTTTCCGCCACCACCTCCACTGGCTTTGGATCTTCTAGTACTTTCGGTTCGTCCAGTTTCTCTTCACTTTCTTTTTTACTCTTTGTTTTTTCCTCCGTTCATCTTGTTTTTGTAGGGTGATCCCATAAACTGCCTCAAGGGCCTCTTCTTCGGTGTATCCTATCTCTACCAGATCCTCATAATCATTTCTCTTTTGCTGAACTGGATCTATCTTCTTTTCTTTGGTCTCGGCCTCTGGCTTTTCCAAATCATCTGTGTCCACCTCTATTGTGGTCTCCTCCACAATTTTTTCCGTCTTCTTAGGGCTTGGTACATCAGTCATAGAGGGATATCTGTCCTCAGCTTCCTTGGCTTTCCCTTTGTCGGCTTGCCCATCTTTCTCTTGAGGCTTAGTAGACTCATCTACTTTCCTTTTCCCCTTGTCGTCTTTTGTCATCTCAGCTTTTAATTGTTGTACCTCCTCTTCAGTGTATGGCTCGACAGGTTGCTGCTCCAGAATAGCCTCTGACTCCTCATAAGCTTTAATATATTGATCGTATTGATCAATATGTGGCGTGGCTGAGCTAGTTCCGACTTTAGTGGGGTCTGGCACCCACTTTTCTTCAAAGTCACCCTTTAGACCTCTTTCCGCTCTAAACTGCTCCACTAGTCTTTCCATTCTTGCCGCTTTCTGACTTTTGGTTTGCTTGGGAGCAACCTTCTTCTTTACTTTCTTCTTAAGCGGCTCGTCCACATCCTCTTCGGGTTCTGAAACTACTTCTAGTTTCCGGCGTGCTCTTGTGGATGCCCTCTTGGATACTTCGGGTTGTTCTTCCTCCTCGTCGGCTTCTCTAAGCCACTCATTCTGGGAGGGAGCCTTTGGCCACTGATCTCTAGCTCCAATAGCTTCATAAGCTATTCTTGTCAGAATTTCCACTCCTCCTATGTATTTTGGCTTCTCGTTGTGCATGGCAATTACTTGCTCGTGGATGTGTTGAGCGTAATTCACCTCTTTGGCATATTGCTCTTTAATGCCCATGTGATGGTGGTCGCAATGGCATGGGGTGGTGTCGTATACTTTTGCGGTCTTTTACTGCAAACATGAAGAAATTGGTTGTACAGTCGGCAAAGGGTTGCCGCTCTTGGGTCCGCCATATCTCCATAGGTTGCATTCTGCTTCTTGGACCCATAGACCTCTATGGCCTCCCTTCTTTCCCTGACAGAGCTCCCTTTGTTGTGGAGCTTCAATGCATCTGCAATGAGCTGTGGAGTGATCTGTACTTCTACTTTCTCTCCATCCATGGCTGTCAATGTGGCTTTTCCATCCTTCTGAATGGATGTTGCCAACTCGTACACTCTTCTTGTATCCACACCTGATGGTCTCGAGGTGAAGAACTGTGCAAGTCTGCCCTTTCCAGGTACCTGCTGATGTCTTCTGACCTGCTATAATCTACCAATTCCTGTGGGATCATCGGTACATCCACCGCTTGCCCTTGAGGATCTCTGAAAGTCCCCTGGTAGATCTTTATTCCCTCTTTCTCCAATACTGCTTCCTCCACCCAAGTTTTGGTTGGCTTGAGGGTTTCTGCTGGAATGTCAAAGGGTTCCGCTTCTGCAAGAGCATCTTTGATTGTCGGTCTTTTTCTCTTGTTGCCGATGACTTGGCGGAATCCATGGATCCTGTAACTCCAATTTCAGAAGTTAGCGTCTTTTTAGTACTGAAAGCCGAAATGAAGCTTTTAACTATTCAAATGACTTGAAAATTGAAACATGAGCTATTCAGGCCTAAGGATGCAAGGTAGGTGAAAAAATATGCAAAATGGGCTCAAAATCATGCTGGAGACATCATACGCGTATGATGTCTTTTGTGTCAAAATGACTTCATATTGGTTGTGCTTGTAGCTGATAGTGTATACATGAGTATCATATGCTTGGATTTGAGTTTGGATCCCATTTGGTCAAGTTTTGGCCAGTTTAGTCCAGTTCGGCTCTTGGCAAAATTTTGAAAGGGATTTGGATTTTATGATCCAAATTGGATAAAACTTGGTGGTTCACTTTCAAATGGCATGTAGATCACTTCTGTTTGGTGGTTGAAGCCCTGAGGTGCCAAAATCACATAGTGAGACATCATACGCGTATGATGTCTTTTAGTGTATTTTTGGACCAAATTTCTCTATAAGCTTGGATTTGGCTTTAGATAGGCTTATTCAGTGGATTTATGAAGTTTGGATAGATTTTGGGCTAAAAATGGCTCTGGAGACATCATACGCGTATGATGTCTTTTTCATCAATTTTGCATGGGATTGGTTCTGTGGACTCCCCATGTACTAGTGAAGGACTGTTTCTACTCAAATCTTGGTTTGGACTTGAGTATGTTGGATTTGGGCCAAAAATAGGCTTTAGGTGAAGGATTTTCCCTCAATTGGGCTAATGGGGTGATCCTCTTGACCAAATGGTTCCAAATTTCATATGTAGCATGTATTAGATATATATAATGGATGTATGATGACAAATGAGCAGTTTTGGCTCTGTAAGTGCAAATAGACATCATACGCGTATGATGTCTTTTGTGTCAAAATGGTGCTTTTTGGTTCCAGATAGCTTGTAGATGTGTTAATCAACAATCCTACAAAGTTTCAATGAGTTTGGAGTTATTTTGACAAAATTAGGACCAAAAATCAATTTTATGGCCTACTTTGCGTCTTTTTGGTTTTCCTTGGGTTTTCTAACTCCAATTCTCATGATACTTGGTTCATAGGATGTGATTAACATGTGGAATGAGGCTATGCACTCAAATGTTGAAATGGATGTGAAATTCATGCTGTGAGACATCATACGCGTATGATGTCTTTTCTTGAAATGTTGGTCTTTTTGTGCAAAGAATGCTTTGTGCTAGTGCCCTAAGCCCTGCTAACTAGTTTTCAACTTAAAAAGTCATCAGTTTAGCTAAAAAGCCCCCTTATAGGCATTTCAGTCTCCGAAGTCGTCTTTTTGCCTTGGAGTTGAATTTCTTCAACTTTTCTTCTCGAGAGTTGCATTTCCAGCTCATTGGATATGTTGTGAAGCCATCTATTTGGTTGAACTTGACTTTGGCTCCCCGTTCTCCATCTTTCTCCATTTGGTTGCCCGAAAGCGTCTTTTTCACCATCGGTAAGTGAATCAGCTTTCTTTTGGGTTTTGCTTGCAAACATAAGTCATCCATGTATATTTGAAGCTGCTTGTGAAGTTTCATTTCATTCGGTCGTCAATTTCAGCCGTTATGCCAAAATGACGCTTTGTGTGTCCGCAGCCGAATCGGTTGTTCCGACCTACTTTTGGTGGTCCAAACCTGGAGATACTCCATGGTTGCATTGCCCTCGATGTTGTTAAGCTTCCTGAGAAGTTTTGTGTCGTTTCGACAACTTTTTCCTGTTTGCCTCTTGCAGGCTCTGTTGACCTAGGGTTTTTCCAGTCGTTCTTTCTCGAGCTTTGAGTGTTAGAAACCCATCTTCTATACTAGGGTAACCCACCTATAAGTTCTTGCAAGGTTTGGTTAGGCGGTTGTGCCACTACCTAGCATTCTACCGCATTCCCGTCTGCTCTTGTTTCTTGGTTTTGGTCAGTTTTCGCGACAAAAGTTAATGATAAGCATCAAAAGCTTATGGCAACGAGTCTACCTCTCATGTCTGGTGTCCTCTGAGCTCTCGTAGCAGTCGTAGAAGGCTGTAGAAGGTTGGATGCTCCTGTGTGCTCTTTGCTCTCTCCAAGAAGGTAATAGTGGAAATGAGCTTGAAAGTGATGTGAAAAATACTTAACTTCGGACTTCCCGGATCACTTGTTACCAAATTTGACATGTGCTCCTATCTCGTCGTGAAATGCACTTTAGGATTTGAAATTTCTCAATTTGGACTCCGTTTGACCTGTTTCTGAGAAATCTGTCCACTTTGCCAAAATTCTGTCATTTCGGGCTTTCCGCAACCCTTCCCGAATTGTACTCAATTTTTACCATGGGTTGCCCTTGTCATTAGGATCATCACCATCTATTCTTTTCTTTTTTCTGATCTCGTTTCACCTGCTTTTTTATTTTTCTTTTACTTTTATCAAGAAAATCATAAAAAATAAAGGAAAATAACGAATTGAAGCCAAAAAATTCCAAACATACACAATAAATAGCTGGTAACCCTGTGTATATGAATATACACTTATTTGTGATTTCTAGACTTGGATTACCACTTTTTTTCACTTTTTAGCTCCAAAAACACTCTTATTTAATGATATTTACACGTCTAGAGACCCAAATTCATCATTTGATCTCTTCTTGTTGCAAAACAAGGTATATAAGGGCATAAATATTATCAATATCCGCAATCAAACATAAAAATTGCAAAATCATGTAAGACACTGCCCTTGTAATATAATTTTTGTTTTTCTTTGTTTTTTTCACTTGTAGCTACTTTGTAGCTCCTGTATACCTCCCCTCCTCCTAGTCTGAGTCCTCCCGGACGACTATGAAGTGTCTGTGGGCGAAGCATTGTAGTTGTTTTGGTCATAAGTTCCCAATGCAATTGTCGAGCGATGATACAACAGTCTTTCCAATAAAGCTGCTCTTTGTTTGATTGAAGGATTGGTGGTCGGGTTTTGGGTTGGTTTTGGCACTTCGGTAGTAGAATCAGTAGATGGATTCTTCTTTACCTTGTTGTTCTTTTTCACAATCCAAATCTGCTTCCGCTTCGCTTGTGCTTGCCACAAACTATCTGCGACCCAAACCTGCTTTGTTCTTTGTGTTGATTTCCTCGCCTTGAAATACCTAGGAGTTTCCGTGGATTGTACTGAAGGGAGTTCCTGTTTACAAATCCTTGGGATCCAAATTTGCTTGCTATAGCTTTGTGCCGTCATGAACTTCTTTGGAATCCAGATCTGTTTCACTGTCCTTGATTGTCTGGAATCACTCTGTTGTCTGGTATTGAAGACTCTGTTTTCCACCTTTGTGTTCTCTGGCACAACCTTTTTTGGTCTCCATACCAACTTTGACTCCGTTTTTTCCCAAGGTTGAGCTGTTATATTATTGCTTGTCTTCCTGATCCAATGTTGAGAGTTCCTCGTCAAAGAGCAATCCAGTTGTATAGAAACTTTTGGTTGCCATTGCTTCTTCTTTTTCTCTGGTTGTTGTTTACCTTTGTTCTTGGATTCTTCCTTTGGAGTTGGCTCTGCTCCTTTGGTGAACTTAACTGATTGACTTTCACCTTCGTATTTGATAAGCACTGATTTAGAACTCCAGTCAATCATTGCATTGTATTGCTTCTGCCATGGTTGTCCTAGCAATAATGGATGTTGTGTAGCTTGGTCTTCAACCACGTAAAACATATGAGGATACACATACTGGTTAATCTGTATATGTAAAACTGTGCATCCGACAGTTTTGATTGAATTCTCAGAGTAACTCTTTAACTCTTGCTTGGCAGTTTGTAATTTAGTGTCATTTGTCAATTGTCTATACAAACTGAGTGAAAGTAGGTTAGTTTGAGCTCCTGAATCCAATAGTGCTCTGGCTTTGATTTGGTTGGTTCCTACTTTGCATTCAATGATGGGTTCTTCTTTGTCATTATCCATTTCTGTTATACTGACTGCGTTTATTCGTATTGCTCCTTCATTGCGCTGTTTCTGACGCAGTAGTCTTCTTTTCTCCATTCTTTCCTTCGCCTCGGCTTGCGCTTCCTCCACAATCTTTTTCTTTTTCTGGACACGCAGCTTTTCTTGATGTATTTTGAGAAGCATGTCTTGGGTTAGCGGCAAAAGATACTTTTTCACTCTGCATCCACTAATCCAATTGGGCATTTCTTCTCCGTCTAATGTAGCAAGCTTGACGGCTCCACTTGGTGATAGATCTTTAATCACCAGAGGTCCCATCCCTCGCTTTTTAAGCTTCTTAGCATGCTGTTTCAGAGTGTAAACTAGGACATAGTCCCCAACCTTAAACTCTTTAGTCCGCACATGCTTATCAAAAAATTCCTTTTGTCGCCTTTTTTGAGCGTAGATAGAAGCTACTGCTTTTAGGCGAAGCTCGTCTAGCTTTTCCAGGTCATCTATTCTATCAGAAAGCTCGTGCCCTGTCCACTCTAGATCCTTAGCCACCCTTAAGGTTGAAATCAAGAATTCTATTGGTAAGATAGCATTTAGCCCAAAAACCATGTTATATGGGGTCGTTCCTATTGATGTTTTATATGCTACCCTATATGCCCATAATGTTGAATGCAACTTCTGGTCCCAGTCAGTTCTTGACTCAGATACAATCTTCGTAAGTACCGTGCATATGGTTTTGTTTGTTGCTTCAGCTTGTCCGTTTGCTTGTGGATGATACGGGACTGACTTCCTATGGATTACCATGAATTCATCTAGAAGGATCTCTATCACTTCATTTATAAAATGTGTACCTCGATCACTCACAATTTCTATTGGCAATCCATATCGTACAAAGACGTATTCATATAGAAATTGTGCCGTGGTCCTGGCATCTGCTTTTTGAGTTGCCTTTGCTTCGACCCACTTTGTTAGATAGTCTGTAGCCACAACGATGTATTGTGCATGAGTCCTATATGCAGGAGGTGAAATGGGTCCGACATAATCAATCCCCCATTTTGCAAAAGCTCTTGCCCCCATCATTGGTCTAAGCGGCATATCATCTCTTTTAAGTGGTACTTTGGTCCGCTGACAGTCATCACACCGTTTAACGTATTCCTCAGTGTCCATATGTAATGTTGGCCACCATATTCCTGCAGCTAAGACAAGTTTTGCTGTCTTATCACCTGAGAAATGGCCTCCACCTACTCCTCCATGAGCTTGCTCCAGGATTATCATATACTCAGACTCTGATGCGCAAATCCTAAGCTGGTTGTCTTTACCTCTCTTATAGAGTTGATCTCCTATTAAAGCGTAATCTCTAGCTTCTGTCTCTACAGACTTCTGACGAGCTTTTGACGTTCCTTCTGGGAAAGCTCTATTTGTGAGATATTCAACAATATACTGACTCCATTCCGGAGCTATCATTATCTGATATAATGTCGAATACTCTGCTGGCGGTTTTGATGAACATACAATACATACAGTGACATATTCATGTACGCTTTCTTTCATTCCTGGCCAATAGACTCCCAATTGTAACAAATTCCTATATGTGTTCCTTCTTGAACAATGAAATGCACATTCATGAACATGTGCTTCGCACAGATATATATTATATTCCTCAGGATTGATGCATAGTCGTAAAACATGATCATTTCCCAATTGATACAACCTTCCTGCAACCAATTGAAGATTCTTGGATTGCTGAATAGCAATATGTTTCTGGTTGTATTCTCTTCTATCAAACTCTCCTCCATAGGTTAATAAGCTAACGACATTTTGAGACCACGTCGGTATCATTTCTATGTTGAACAAGTAAGCGTCTGGCATGTCGTTATCTACTCCTATAGGGTCTTCTCCATTCGTCAATCTCGAAAAATGATCAGCTCTAAGATGTGTTTTTCCTTTCTTTACTACTACCGTGAAGTCGAATTCCAATAAGATAATGAACCATCTCACTATTCTCCCGGTATTGCATGGTTTATTCACTAGGTAGAGCAAGGCTTGGTGATCCGTAAAAAACACAAACTTGTTGGCGAGAAGATAATGCCGAAATTTCTTCACAGCATATATCATTCCTAATCCTTCTCGCTCTGTTGTGGTGTAATTCTTCTCTGCATTGTTGAGCTGTCGACTGGCGTAATAAATAGGAAAATCCATGTTTCCTTCTTCTGGCTGAGCCAGAATGCATCCTATTGCATATGCCGAAGCATCTATATGCACATGGAATATCTTCTCCCAATCTGGTGATTTCAAGACTGGAGCAGTAATGAGTGCCTCTTTCAATTTCTTGAATGATTCCTCACACTCCTCTATCTATTCAAAGTTCACTATTAGCCCGTAAAGTGGTTGGCTTATTATAGCGTACATGTAAATGAATCGTCTATAATATCCGCAATGTCCCATAAAGCTTTGTACTTGTTTTGCATTGGTTGGTCTAGGCATATCCACTATAACTTTTATCTTCTCTAAATCCGTGGATATTCCGTTTTGTGAGACAATATGTCCCAGAATTCTGCCCTGTCGGATCATAAACACACATTTCTCAGGATTGAGACAAATGCGATATGTCCTACATTTCTCAAATACTTTTCTTAGGTGTTCTAGATGCTCATCTCTCAGAAGAGAATGTACACATAAGTCATCCATGTATATTTCTAGAAACAACCTTAAGTATTCTTTGAAAGCATGCGTCATCAGCCTCTGGAAGGTTGCGGGAGCATTGGTTAGACCAAAAGGCATAACCCGATAAGCATAAATTCCCCACTCCGTTGCAAATGCTGTTTTATGTTGATCTGCCGGTGCTATGGCTAGCTGGTTATATCCTGAAAAACCATCAAGAAAGGAGTATGTTGTTTTCCCTGATACACGCTCTAGAACATGATCAGTTATCGGCAAGGGATAATTGTCCCTGATTGTTGCAGCATTCACTTTCTTTAAGTTGACACACACTCGGAGTTTTCCGTTCTTCTTGGGTACCACCACAATCGGAGATACCCAATCGGTTTGTTCAATCTCGTATATGAATTCAGCTTCCATTAGCTTATCTATCTCTTCTTTGATTCGCTTAGCAAACGTATCATTATATGTGTATGGTCTCTGTCTGCTAGGCTTTGCGTCTTGTTTTAGTGGGATTGTGTGTTGGCATATCGATGGGTCAACTCCCTTTAAGTCCTTATAAGACCATGCAAACACGTCCCTGTACTCTCTGAGAAGACTCAAAAGTCTCTCTTCCTCGCCTGGAGACAAATCTGTGGCTATGTACACCGATCTAGGTGTCTCACCTGGAGCTGCTAAATCAACTTTTTTTGCATCCTCCGGTCCGTCATAAGATTCGTTCGCCTTTCTCTCTCGAATAGGTTGGGTTAATACCACCTTCCTATCCTCAATTGTGAATTTCCTGTAGTGAGAGGGAACATCCATGTTTTCCTTGATTTTGGCGTTTTCGTCCTCTCCACTCTCAATTTCTGTCGTCCAAACTTCTTTCAGAGTTTTCTTGAGCTCTCTGTACTTGTTTCTACGTTCTAACTTGGACTCTGTGTGTTCTCTGTTGCGCTTGTTCTTTTCTGATTTTTCTGTTTCAGTTTTCGTTTTATTCCTTTGAACTTGATTTCTTAAGCTTCTTTTGTCTTTTCGTAAGCTCTTTTGCTCATTGCCTCTCATTCTTCCAGAAATCTTGTCCTTAACACAATCTTCCGCCTTTACTAGCATTAGGAATTGATTTTTTCCTCTTATTCTAGGCATCGGATTGGTTCTAACCCCCTTTGTTTTTCTCTTTGCTCTATAGCGCTTCTGGCGTTGTTTAGTTTGGTTCGGAAAATCATAAAATCTGACATCCGTTTTAGTTTCTTCGTTTCCGCTTGAATTGTCCGTTGACTCGTTGTCTACTTCATTTCCCCACTCTGGATGATCGGGAATGTCGTGAAACACCTCTTCTTCATCTTCCTTTTCCAGTGTATCGTTCTTTTCAGTTTCTTTTTCGAGTACAATTCTCAACATGAAGTACGGAACCACGTCGTACCCGTCCTTGTCGCAAAATTTTGTTGTGGGACCATCCGGAATTGCACAAACATCTAGGGTTGCTAGAATGTGTATCCATTCTAATGGTTCAAGCGTGTCCTCTGGAAAGGGTTCTCCTATATAAGTTTCGTCTTCGATAGCCCTTTCTAAAACATATTCTTCTTGCCTCAGACTTCCACATTTCGAGGCTCCACACATCCATAACTCCTTGGGCTTACCTAACCAAGCTGGAAATTCGGATCCCGCCAAAGTAGCTGAATCAAACTCCTCTACCGGTGTTCGGTTCACATCTTTGTAGCTATGGTCTTTCAGGTTCACACGTGTAGTGGTTTCCATATTTCTCAGGTATATGTGATCATAGCCCCAATCCTGGACCATTTTCAATTGTCATGTCAATACAATGCGGTCATCCTTGTGTGTATTTTCAGGCTTTTGTGCACTGGGAGTCGTTTCAGCTACCCGTGAAATGATAGTCTCTTGCTGAATTGGGTTTTCCGTGCCACAATTCATTGTTTCTCTTGGTGGTTCTAATAAGGCTTGTGCAGTCTCTATCATTCTCTGGCACATTTCAAGTCTCTGCTTTTCCAACTCCGCGTTTGGGTATGTCATCCACCTCTGTTCTTGTGTTTGGTTGGTCTTTAACCTAGCTTCGTAAGCTCTCATCAGTGCGTCCAATGGTTCGTGTACTTTGTCGACTAGCACTGATCCCCCTGAGCTTAAGCTCGTTGTTTCTTTGATACTCTTTTGTT
Organism: Adiantum capillus-veneris; assembly: GCF_014529385.1. Lineage (NCBI taxonomy): Eukaryota > Viridiplantae > Streptophyta > Polypodiopsida > Polypodiales > Pteridaceae > Adiantum > Adiantum capillus-veneris. Next base: position 137,379,275 of record NC_140932.1, read on the forward strand.
TCGTTCTTTCCGGGATCATCTCTCGTTTCCCGTTTTGACTCTCAAGTTTTTCTAATCTCTCTTTAGTTCGCTTTAGTTCCTCAGCTAGAATAGCGTCTTCACGTTCTTTTCTCAACTTCATGCATGCTTTTCTAGCTTTCCATGTGTTTCTCTGACTCCGCCGTCCTAGACTAACCACTTCAGTCGCTAACTTCCCATTCTCAGGTTCTCTAGTGGTTTTCTTAGCTTGAGCTCTAGTAACAACTTGCGTTGGTATCAGAGTTTCATTTTCAGACCCACTGCTGGTAGGAATAGTTTCTAGCATATTCAATGTCGTCTTTTGCACTTTGTTTGGATTCTTTGAACAATCCACAATGTAGTGAGTAACCCCACACTCAGTGTAATAAGCGTTAATTCTAATGATTTTCGTATGTGGACAAACATTCATCAGATGGTCACCTCCACACTTGTAACAGGGTCCTAGTGCTGGTCTTGGTCCCACTTGATTCGTCCTTTGTGGATAGGATGGTCTTTGTCCTGTTAACCCTCCATGAGCTATGAACATCAATGTTCTTGCGTCCAAATTGTATCTCTCTTCATCAGAAGCACTTGTAACTGTTGGTGTTCCAACATTCCCAATCATGCCCCATGGTTCTGGTTGTTTGGGTTCTTCTTGTGGATAATACACAGTTGGAGACATGTGTGCACCAGATTCTTCATAATAGGCTTGAACAGGCACTAAGGCTTGTTCTTCCTGATTCTCTAAGGTTGGTGCATATCTAATGCCCACTGGTCTTGCTCCTGGTAAAGGTGGTTGTTGTCCCAATACCGGTTGCGGTCTTTCTATCCCCATAGGTCCTGGTACATTTCCCGTTGGGTATCGAGGTACTGGATGTACCTGAGGTGGTGCTAATTGAGCAGGAGGTGCATACTGACGCTCCCTTACATACCCTTTGTTGTAATAGCACTCCTCTGTTGGATGGTTTGTCCATTTTTGTTCAATCGCACACCATTTCAATGGTTTTGGCAATGGTTTTTGGTATGGTGCCATCCTTTTTAGAGCATCTTCTATCATTTGCTCTACATTTGGCATGGTTGTTGTTTGAACATTCCTTTTAGTGGTAGTCTCGCTCGCTACGGAGGAAGAGCTACTGGATGCAAAATCTGTATCCGCTGACACCTCTCCATAAACCGTACAGTTATCCACTAAGTACAATGCTTCTCTCGTTACTTACCCGAAACTTGTACAAGCTTTCAAGTGCAAGTCCTTCTTGAGAGTGTCGTTTCTCAATCCTTCAATAAAGAGAACAGATAGTCTGTCATCTTGTGGTCGTTCACGTACTGGACATCTCTCAATGTATTGTTTGAAGCGAAGTGAAGCTTCCTTCACTTTTTCGTGTTCTCTCTGTTTAAAAGCATATATTTGTGAGACCGTATTGTGCTTAATCTCTCGTTTTGAGAATTCCTCAGCAAACTCTCTTAGCAAATGGTCAATGTCATGGAATCCCCCTCTGTTCAGTGGTTGAAACCATGTCAATGCTGTACCTTCTAGAGTAAGACCAAATCCCTCGTATTGTGTATGGAAATCTGTTATCTGCTCAGCTCTTAAGACTTGCTTAAAGAGTGACACATGTGCATACGGATCTCCTGAACCACCATACTTCTGTGGCATACACTTGGCTACTTGAGATGGTCTCATACGTCTATGGTCTGCTACCAATCTCATTGCTCCTGTGTCCCGGCTAAAGCTTTCTCTAGCATCATGGACTTCATGGGTTACCCTTGTCGGTTCCCCTGCCCTGAGTCTACTACTAGGAGGTAAATGTGATGGTTCCGCTTCGAACCTTGGACCTGGAGTGGTATACGTGGGGATTGGAATTGCACTACCTCGATTCGTATCCATTGACTCTCTGGAATGTAATGATCCCATTGGTCCGGGCTTCGAGTACTGAGGTTGACTGAAAGAGTTAGCAGCCTGAGTTCTTTGTCCTCCTGTTGTCATTGGGTTTTGCACTCCATTTGTTGGTGCTGGTCTTTGGGAGCTAGAAGTAACATAATACTGATGTAGTGGTCCCCCAAAGTATGTATATCCTTCTAATTCTTTCTTGCCCATTGTTGAGTATTGCCTCCCATACTTGTCGTAAGCGGCAATTTTCACTTTCGATCCCTCTGTGTAGGTAAAGACATAAAGTCTTTTTTGGTCTGTCAACTCTCCGGCGTAGGGTTCTTCACATCTATAATAGAGATCTTGCTCCCCATTACTATATTTGTATAGCCCCACATAGATGTTATCAGTGTTGATCCTTGTAGTTTCATTCTTTCTTCTTAACCTCGCATCAGGGAAGTTCATTATTGGTGCTTTCTCCTCAGGTTCTTCATCTACTTTGGCTTTGGTGCCCATCAATCCCCACTTGTCCACAATGTTAGGGTTTAGGACTACCAAGTACATGGTACCCTCGTCATCTAGATATCTATCTCCGCTATAGCTCACAGGCACTAAGTCCTTGAACTCACTAGGTCTATCTTCTATCTTTACACAATAGCGGTCCATTCCATCTTTGTAGATCCTGGCACCTTGCTCATTGTCGTACTGGTATTTTATGAACAATAGCTTCATTGTGGCGGAAGGGTTTGATGATCCTGCTGCCATATTTTCTCTGTTGTTCAGGTTCAAGTGTTCCAAGTGTTCGGTGAAAATCTCGTAAGATCTCTCCGAAGAAGTATCAGAAACACTTCCTTCAAAGATCGGCTCTAATGGTTGCACCCAACTTTGGTTTACACTTCCCTCGGTTGATATGACACTTGCTTGTTCCCCTTGTTTTGGTTGGTTATTCTGGAGATTCCTGCCCGATCTCAAATTCATCAATTCCCCTAAAGGACTTTAACTTTTCCGTCTCGGCAATTTGTTTTCCCAAGTTTTTGTGGTTAGAATTGATCCAAACTGATTGATACTTGGTCAATTGTTTAATCTTGTCAATTGGACAACTTCTGTTTCATCAAGTGAGAATTTTGTTGCAGTTATGCTGAAAAAGACATTATACGCGTATGATGTCTTTTTTTGACAGATTTGGACTATTTTGGTTATGCTCACTCTCAGTAGCCCCCTTATGCTCTGTCCACTCACAAAATTCAGTTTGAACTCTGTTTAAGCAAGTTATGGCTGATTTAGGCATTTCTTGGCAATTTTCCGCTTTTGACTTGTTTTGGGTCAATTGTGATCCAAATGGGATGAAACTTGAAATATAACCTCTAGACAGCTATTACAATGGATCTGTGTTGGCAAAGTATCAAAATATGTCCAAAATTAGGTCAAAGACATCATACACGTATGATGTCTTTTTCATCAATTTGGGTCAAGACTTGATATTTATGCTTTCTACAGTGTTTGTAACAATCTTGTCAAGTCAGATTTCAAAAATAAGCAGTGGATGTGCTAAAAGACATTATACGCGTATGATGTCTTTTGTCCCAGATTTTGACTATTCTTGGTTTTAAGCCTTCTCCAATGTTTATAATTGAGTTTCAAGTGTTTTTGTCAGGTTTGAATGTAAAAACAAGATCTGAATCCAAAATTTCCTATTCTTTGCGTTTCTTGGACTCCGGCTTGCCTTTTTGGGTTTCTTTGAGTGTTAATGCTCTTGTTTTAAGTTGAAATTAGGGTATAACCCCCCTTTTGAACACTCTGGTAAAGTCAAAATTTCTGTTTTGGTCTCTGTTTGGTCATTTAGACATCATACGCGTATGATGTCTAAAGTTGCAGATTTCCAGTTTTTTTGGCACAGAATCCTTCCTAAAGCTTTCTCAAGTGCTCAGCAACTCCCAGATACACAGAAAATTTCTCTGACTTTTGTTTATTGCAAGTTTCACTACTAACTCGACGGTTTAGTGATCTAACATGCAATCAACCATATCAAGCAAATTCTCCAATGATTACTAGCTCTAGATCAGGATCAAATGAAGTCCTACCTAAGCTATTCCTACTCATAAAATGGGTTTGGTAATTGTGATTTTAAAGAGATCCACTGCCACTCACGGACTAGCAAATTCTTCTTCTATCAACAACTACTCAACACCAACAAAACAACAAACAAATCTAAGCTAAACTAAAAATACTGTCAACACGGAAGACCCAGGAATACCCCACTTCCTAGTATCTCTCGAGATCTTCGGAGTCCACCACTCCTAGATGTTTTCTAACTAAAATATACAAGGTAGTTTATACGACTCACCTCGTAGGATTAGTCTAAGGTCACCTACTTAGGGCTCTCGTCCCCGGCAATGGCGCCAAATGTTAAAGCGGTTACGCCGCTAGCGGAAGCTAAATAGCGAGAACTCAACCAACAACAGAATTTGTCAGACAAGGACGGAGCTTGACCTGCAGGCGCATGGAAACAACTAGGTGGGTGTCAAATCACCAACTCGACCTTCTAATGATAATCACTACTAAGGAAATCAAATCTAAGTTCTAAAATACGCAAGTGACTGAAATCCGTACTACGAACGAATGCTATACGAAACAAGATCTAGAATCATTGAATCGATCTCAAACTCAAGGGGAAGTCTATACACTAGGTAAGAACAACACCCTAAAGACTTGAACTGCAAACTCAACCTATAACCACTCCGTGCGGTAAACGCGTATGAAGACAGACCGAAATATACAGGTGATCGAAACTTGACCCCGATGGTACTAATGTGTAGCTCTACTCGTTGTGGTTCTATAGATATGCTGCACGCTCAATTCCGACACACGAGTTGGAAGAAAACTCACACCGAAGCTCGTAGGAACTTACCACACATAGAAGCCGATAGCACGCACTCTTGGTATTTGTGCGTAGCTCTCGCCGTTGCTAACACAATGGCGGGGTCGCTTCTCCAATGGCGGCTCCGTAGCTCGCGTAGCAAGTAGATAAGACTCTCTCTCTCTCTCTCTCTCTCTCTCTCTCTCTCTCTCTCTCTCTCTCTCTCTCTCTCAGACACAGTCACGGCGCTCAAAAACTCACTTTGATTAATAATCCGAATCCCCTTAGGTTACAAAAACTTTGGCTTATATACCTCAGCCTTGGAGGTGAGAACATCTCTAACTAATTACATCAGCAAGTGAAATTACTTCGGGATTACAAGCTGGAAACTCAATTGAGTCCCGTTACTTAATGAATGGCTCAAATCAAAATTAATGTCGGAAAGACATTTATTACAATCAATGGTTACAAAATGATGAGTGTGGGCAAAAATGTGGGTGTGATCCTCTGCTGGCTCAACAACAGCAAAAGACGACACTCTTAAGCTATGCGGTTTTAAAAACAAAGTTTATTTCTACGTGAACCTAGAGGACGTTAATGGACAACTACACAAGGTGCTCGTGTTTTCCCTAATTTAGGTCTATTCGTCCCCGGAAATGGCGCCAAATGTGGGATGGGTGTCTAACCTCACTCCTATCTTATTGCAGACGTAGCGGGAACCACGAATATAATTGTCAATCCATGGGACAAAGCTGACTTGACTAGTGCATAGAGGCTATAAAAGGTTGTCAATATCTTGGAAAACAACAAACAACTCGCATCAAACTAAGGCTACACTCAAATGACTGAAATCACCAAAAGCTAATCGTTCATCGGCAAACAAATCACATCTGTTATAGCATCAAACGACATCCAAACGTCACGAAACTTGTAGGACATGTTTATAAGAACTAAGCACACATGCTTATGATCTCAAATCTCACTTTAGGTCAGGTGCAAAATTCGCGATTATTAACAGCAGTGAGTTTTTGACCTAGTCGTTTTTGACCCAGAATGCATCTAAATGCTTAGCAATGATGTCCCAATATCCTGCTTATACTTAGTATGCAACTCCAATCTTCACTGCTTCTTCATATTCATCTTCATTCATAAGGCTTCGATCTTTAGCAGCTCCTGTTAACTGACGTCGGCTCAGTTAACAGAGCTTGACATGTGTCCAGTATTCCCTTTGTGTAAAGGGGGAGCCTTGGGGTGTGTGTGTGTGTGTGTTTCTCTCTCATCCCCTACAATAAGGGCTCGCCCCCTCCTTCCTAGGATGTGGGAAGACTTTTTAGTCTTCCCATGACCATCCAATTTTCCCCTTGCTTTGGCCATTCGATAAAAGATTTAATTTTTGGAACCTTAGCCTATGGAAGTCTTAATGGAGTTGAACCTTTGGTCTTTTAGGCCCCACTGAAGCACGTTGCTCTTTTGCAGGCTCTCCCCCTTTGGATCCCTATTTTCTCTCCTTTGGATCCCTGAGAGAGACCAGTCTGGCAGCCTTACCAATATTCTAGCTTTTACTCCCCTGGTACTTCCCCATATTAAATGATCAATTTAACATGAGAAAATCATTTGAGAGTATTAGATATTAGTTTTTATGACAGGGTCTTTAGTTTCCTTTGATTTTTTTGATTCCTTTTGCATTTTATTGAAAAGATCAGGACAATCTTTATTTAGGTGCCCTTGTTTAAGGCAGTGAAAACATGCATTGGGAAGATCCATGTAGATCACCTTCTAAAGATGGAGAATATGCCCTTCTTGATCCTTTAAGTGTATATGCTCCTTTAGTGGGGCATCTGTGTCAACCTCAATAAGCAATCGAGGATCCCATATACCATTGGTACGTTTTTGACCCATTACTTTCCCTAACTGTGCTCCCATTTGTTTGGGCCAGGGGTAGTACTCAATAGGGTAATCAAGGAAATCTACCCAAATAGGTACCCTGGAGGGTTTTCTACCTTTAGGGTCAGAGTCCATATGCCACTTGAATACAGGCATTGGACTGTTCCTAAGTAGCCACTGTCCTCTACTAATGACCTGAAGAGCACTACCAACATCTTCAACGAAAAATTGGTAGTAGTTATTAGGGAGATATTGCACCTTGCATTGCATATTCCTTGCCTCCCATTCTTGAGTGATCCACTGCTTCAGGACTTCAAGAAGAGGTCTTATTCCAGTAAATGCTTAGACCACTAGTTAAGTTCAGAAGAACTAACAATAACTTCCCCCTCTGATTCATCTTGTCTCGAAGTGTTAGGGTCCTCAATATCTATGTTGGGCTGTGTACTGATGTCTTCTTTATTGTTATTATCTAGTTCTGCATCATGAGAAATTCCTTGAGCATTAACATTCTTAGGAAGATTAAGATTAATAGGGTTCTCTACCAAAGGGGATGGGCATTCATCCACATTTTGCCAGACATTTGAAATGAGAAAGAAGTAACCATTCAGAGGCAAGGGATTAGGACTCACCTGAAAGGATTTAAGGATGTAGGAGGGAGGAGTAAGTGCATTTTGAGCTTGCAATGACCCAGGAGTTGGGAAAGAGGGGATACCTTCTTGTTATCTGTGTTGTTGCATGAAGGACATTGGGTTAAAACTAGGGCAAGGTTGAACAGCTTGAGCATACACTAGATGACCTTGAACTCTTACTTAGTAATTGGGGGACAACTCGCTCGATGCCTTAGCTGGGGAGGGGCCAAGAGACCAGCTTTTAGGGTTGCTATAGATGTGAGGAGGACACTCATCGGGTTAGGAGAACCTTTTCCTCTAGTAAAGCCATTCACTAGCGCGTCGTGGAGTGCCATGAAGTTACCCTCCCCGAGAGGGAAAGGGTGGCAAGGAATCAATAGAAGGGCGCGAAGGTAGAGCTCGCGAGGAGGAAAGGGGAAAGCAAATCTGATGGGGGATTTTGCATGCCCCGAGAGATGAACCCGTACAGAGCTTAGAGCTCCTTCATTTCTTGTACTTTGTGTGAAGTGGGAGACAATGGCAGTGCAAAACACAATTGCTTGGACACTTGCCAAGATGTTGTAGATAACGAGGTGATCATGACCATCAACTGTTGTGGTGAACTAGGGTGCACATGGATAAACAAGGCCGGCCTAGTTTACCTGTAGTTCACCGCTATAATGAGATAGCGAGGTGTTTTGGACCGTTTGGTCTTATGGTGAACTAGGGTGAAAAAGGATAAACTAGGCTGCCCCTAGTTCACCCTTAGTTAACCTCTAATTCTCCGCACTAATCCAATAGCCGGTATTTTCTTGCGACTGCCACATCTAACCTCAACCATAGATCCCCTGTCAACAACACCCACAATGTTTGGGGCACACCTACTTTGGTTGTGCCAGTCGAGAACCCATCCTTGAGGCTTGGTGCTACCATAAAGAGCTAATTGCCCACTGCCTACCATGAGGTTGTCACAAGTGAAAAGTTGGTAATATATAAGAAGAAGGGGAAGGAGAAAGAACAGAAAAGTTCATGGGACTTTGGCTGCCACTAAATTTGGTGGGGCTGGGACAGCTTTGGCGGCTAACCAAGGGCCGGGAATATAAACCATAAACATAATAGAAAATCAGAGTTGGCCATTAAATACCTCCTTCCACGCCTCATTCATTTCTGCTCGCAACTAACTTCCATACGGCGGCCCCCCTCTCTCTACTCTCTAATCCCTTTCTCTCACACACACATAGGCCTTAGCCTAGTACTCTTCTCTCTCTCCAACACATTCTCCCTCTCTCTCTCTCTCTTTTTCTGTGCCAGAGAAACGGCCGGCCACCACCCTTATTTGTAGACTATTTGCGCTCCTACTACTATTGCTCGTAGAGAGAGGAGATACTGAGAGTAGTCGAGAGACCCACCAAAGCCTGTCCCAAAGGGGCAACGGTTTCAACCTTCACTAACTTTAGCGCACTCCAAAAATATTATGCTGATGATGCAGCAGCTCATGTTCCATAGCCGGCTCTTGATGATTGAGAAAGACTCTCTCTCTCTCTCTCTCTCAGCTAGCAGCCCATCAAAGCTTCAAGCTCTTGCTAGCTGCAGGCTATGTCAGCTTTACTTACTCTTCCCTTGTATTTAAGATGTATGCATGCTAGCAGGCCTCTCTCATATTGATTACAATTATAATTACACACACACGCACACACACATGGACCTCCTCTGCGAAGAGGAAATCAACTGGAGCCCGAAGTGTTTGCCCCATATTGATGATGAATCTGACCTTGATCAATCTAGCTCCATATCCTCTCCCCCTTTAGCAATATCCTCCAATTCAAGCATTGATTGCCTCAGTAATAGCAACTTCTCCATTGATTCTTTCACCATTCATCAATGCTCTGATACCAGCTGCATTGATTGCCATCATCAATGCAATTCTACTGCATGTTGTAACTCTACCACTAGTTCTTGCGATTTTCCAAGCCCTGACTTTCATGCGGCCGCGTCGCATTTTCTTCCCACTTTTGATGAGCAGGAGCTTCAGCTTATGCTAGAAAAGCAATTTGAGTACATGCCAGAAAAGTATTACTATGAAGAATTGCGACGAAAAAACCTCTCCCTGGTGAGGCGAAGAGCTGTGCAATGGTTGGTTGGGGTAAGTAAGCTCATTATTTTATTTAGCTGTACTACCATGTTGGTAATTAGTACTTTGAAAGTTACAAAAGCTGTAATTCAAAAGCACTCTCACTCACTCAAAAGCACTATAACCGCTAAGACGGATCGATCCATCAAAGTGCCTTTTTCTCATTGCTTTTGTAAAGAAAGTACTTGTTGGAAGTTTGAATTAATCAGGATGGTGGTCTGCTGTTTTTAGGCTCAAAGCAAGTTCAGCTTCACCTACACTACTATCGCACTGGCTATCAACTACTTTGATCGGTACCTTTCAAAAAACCTCTCTAAGGTACTTTTCTTCTTGTAAAATTTGCAATGAAGTGCTTGTCCTTAGTTTACAGGCGATCAATCACTCATGAGTTCATCCAATCAATAAATTTTCAGGTTTGGAGCAATTGGATGCTTGAGCTCCTGTCCACAGCATGCCTTTCCATAGCAGCAAAAATGGATGAGGTCGTGGTACCTTCAATACTTGATTTGCAGGTAAATAGGCAACAAATGGTACTTTTCATCGCAAAAGAAACTTTGCACTAAACAAATAAAGTACGTAAAAAAGCAAATAGTACTTTTTATTGCCAAAAAAACAGGCAAATCAAATAGTACTCTTTTTATGGCAAAAGAAACTTGCCGTATTTTGTAAAAACAAGTCGCAAGCTGCTTTTCTGATTTTTCACATCTTAGAAGGGGAAAAACCACTCCAAAATTAAAGTAGCATTTTGTGCTGACAAAGTAAAAAGCAAGTTGATTTTGCTGCATAGTCTTTTCACCAGTCAAGTGGAAAAAACAAGTAGAAAAAATTAGAACTTTGGATTGACAAAGTAGAAAGTAAATTGTTTGGCATCAAAGCTAAGTGATTGTTGGTGTGCTTTTTTGTAGCAAGGTGCAAAAAAGCACATATTTCATCCATCAACAGTTGAAAGAATGGAGCTCCTTTTGTTGAGTACCTTACAATGGAAGATGAGGTCCATCACTCCCTTCTCCTTTGTGGATATTGCTTTATATGGCATCAGCACTAGCTCTCACATCCAAAATTTGCTGAATACTAGGGTCTCAAAGCTACTATTTGGAGTCCTTTTAGGTAACAATGCTATCCAATTCTATGACATTTGTGCTTTTTTTTTTGGAGCTATATTGCTTAACCGCGGCCGTTACCCTGTAGTCAATTTATTGTATTCGTCCACAATGATTCACACGAGAAACTTCGATGTCAAGCATGCATTGGCATGTAATCTAATGAACATCCCGCAGTTTGACATGAGGAGTTCACATAAATTTGGCATGTTTGAGAGCACCACACAAGTAGCACCAAAAAAATTGGATCAACTAATTTGCATCTCAACATAAGATTACTATTATGCTTAGCTCCTAGGGGATTCACTAAGGGTCACTGTATCAAGTAGCACGTGAGTGTACGACGGAGGGGTTTCCATAACAGAGGAAAGGTACAGTTTGCAAAGAATGGTCCCGTATATAGAGGTAAAAAAGCAACATGGCATTTCTCACCAAAGATGGCTATAATGGAAAGGCTATTTTGTATTCTGTTTTAACTCATCAGAAACAATATTGGCCAAAATCACTCCACATTAAGGCCCAAATACAGTGAGACCTTATAAATTGTAGAAGCCTCTATTCTATATTATGCATCTTTTCATATTTAGGTATTTCTCTTTGTTAACAAATCCCTATCTAATTTTGTTAATCATAAGTTCTTACAAGGAATTTAGGCTTTTTCCAAGCTAAGGATTGCAAGTTTAGAAAGTTTACCTTATGCACCTACCTAGTATTCATCGGAGTGGGCTTAGCTACGCGATGAAGATGTGGGGAATCTCCCTCACCCTCATTGTTCCGGGCCGGAATAGGCGAGGCGGAGGCCGAACCTGTTCCGTGTTCCGGAATAGTGAGGGTGAGGGAGATTCCCATCCGTCATGCCCAATCTTGCATTTGATTGGTTAGAATCTTGTTTGTGTGATATAATTGGCTGGAATTCTCTCTAGGTGAATTCCATTGGTGGAATTATGTTGACTGCACTGTTCCTATCCTATTCACTGTAAGAATGTTAATGTAATGGACGGTTGAGATTTCTTGATGTGCTGGAATACACAGGCCCAAGGCATGACGGGGTAAGGAGGATTATGTGTAGTGCTATTGGCCTCTCTCTCTCTCTCTCTCTCTCTCTCTCTCTCTCTCTCTCTCTCTCTCTCTCTCTCTCTCTCTCTCTCTCTCTCTCTCTCTCTCTGTGTGTGTGTGTGTGTGGATGTGTTGAAACAAATGACATAAGTTGTAGTGATATAAGCCCAACTCGTATTTATCCATATTGTAGCTTATGTAGTTCAAATGTATCATTACAGATTCAGATTCTCTCCAATTTGATCCATGTACATTGGCAGCATCCTCCATTTTCTATGCCTTGGGAGAAATTGCTCCTCACATTCTTCAGTTTCGACCACTGCAAGTGCCTAGACAGCTTCTTACTATCAATGTGAGTGTTGATCAACCACATGCCTGAAGAAATCATCAACTACATTCGCATGTAGTTTTACAATTTGTAGTAACACAAGAAGATTTATAATTTTTCTCATGTAGGAAAACGGAGTCCTTTTCAGTGTTTTTCATACAATGCATAACATCATGAGCTTCTGCTCGGGAGGCATCGCATACCTAGCTAGGTATACGGTGCCTCCCTCACAAAAGCTCATGATGTTGAGGTAAGTCGCAATGTGGGAATTATTGTGACAATTTGTCCAAAACTTCTTGTGTGTTAAGGATAGTGTGTCTAAAGCATTTGTATTTCATAGAGAAGCTATCTTTGGATCAAGGCTCAACCACAAGAAGATTTAGAAATTTTCTTGTGTAGGAAAACGGAGTCTTTCTCGGTGTTTTTCATACAATGCATAACATCATGAGCTTCTGTTCGTGAGGCACTACATACCTAGCTAGGTATGATTGGGGGCAGGGGACCCCCGGCCCCCCCACCGGGCTGGCGGTCCCCTGCCCCCAATCGTACCTAGCTAGGTATGCGGCGCCTCCCTCACAGAAGCTCATGATGTTGAGGTAAGTCACAATGTGGGAAATATTGTGAGAATTTGTCCAAAACTTCTTGTGAACTAGGAAGTAAAAAATGATTTAGATTTTTGTATTTTGGATATGTGGACAGGAAGACGATTTTCAACGATGTTGCGAACTGATCAAAGAACATGTACCTAGCCAAAGACATGACAAAGCATCATACATAAGAAGTCATGGAAATGATCAACTCTTGACTTCATCCCTAGAGCCCTCTCAACAATGTGAAGGAATGGGAGCTTCTCTTTTAGACCATTTTTATGACTTTCATAGAATTGGCAGAGAACACTACCTTCACCTTTTTCCTTTTACTACCACCTTTTTCCTTTTACTACCGCTTCCAAAAAAAGAAAGAGAGAATGATAGTTTTGGCTTTCAATCATCACAAACCATGAGCAGTTTTCCCTGCATGTTTCTCCCCTAAACCTTACAGAAAGGCCTCTTTGTACAACAAAGTGTAGCTTAGCTTCCTTATTTCAAGGCAAAGACCTGCAAGTTACCAATTGAAGAGCCCCTTGTGTAACATTAATGCTTGGACATAACAAATTTATCATCATTTGTGATACTTTATCCATACCTTTATTGGAGGATGCCATAAGATTGAAAGTTAAGCGGGAGACTTCAAGTGTAGAGAGAGAGAGAGAGAGAGAGAGAGAGAGAGAGAGAGAGAGACCCAAGTCATGGCAAGGAAGTATTGAGGGTTCTTTTGACTTTTTCTTAAAGTTGAGAGAGAGAGAGAAAGAGGGAGGAGGAGGAGAAGAAGAGAATTTTAACATCATAGGAAACTATCCCAAGTGACCTCAAAGCTCTATCTGACGAGTCTTGCACTATTCAAGAGGGGAATGGCATAACCAATCTACCACGTTTGGATGATAGAAAGGTTATACGGTTATACCACACTTTGGTGTGTGTGTGTGTGTGTGTGTGTGTGTGAGAGAGAGAGAGAGAGAGAGAGAGAGAGAGAGTGTGAGAGAGAGAGAGAGAGAGAGAGAGAGAGAGAGAGAGAGAGAGATGCACATTGATGTCATCACAAGGCACGATTGAGGGTTCTTTTGACTCTTTCATGTTATTGTGAATATGCACCTTACACTTGCATTGTTGCCACATCCATATGCACCCATACCTCACAAAAGGTCGATTCCGTCACCATTGATTTCTCGATATAGCCCATGTGTCGTTCTTCTTACGCGATTCGATGCATTCGTTTTAGTTTTTTTTATATAAACAACTCTCTCCATAGCTTGCAAAACATGCCTTGATCTTGCACACATGACTACTTTTGTTCAGTGTGCTAATTGTTTGAAAGAAACTAGGACTTCATCCAATCAAGAAGGAACATATCCCACTTCTCTATTGTAGGTTTTATTAGAAAATCACATAATTTCTAGGCTATTATGACTAAGGATATGATAAATAACTCTAAGATACGTTTGAAAGGTGGTCTATGGAAAGGGCTTGAAGTGCACGACAAGCTGCTTGCCCCTCGGTGGGCCGTTCTTAAACTTGGTGGTATGACAAGCGAATTCGCTCGACAATGCAATAGGGCACCACAGAGTCCTTGGATGAGATGACAGTCACGAATTCTTTAGTTGACACCTGTGAAAACACTGGCTTCACATGGTCCAATAAGCAACATGGCGGTTTTTCAAAGCAGCCGAGTGCCAAATAGCTATGCTACGAACGTCTGTCGTGGTGACCCACTAACAACTTCATCATCCTCACCAAGCTACTCTTCAAACAGTGGGTTATTTCTGAGCTGAGGGTTAGGGAGTTGGGATTTAGGGATTGATTCTTTATCCCAAATCAGTAGAGGTTGATAACGCCTTTCTTGCATCTCCAACATTGGGGCTAGTAGGGGGTTCTTCTCTATGCTTCTCAGTACATTGATTAGCTTCTTTGGCAACCTGAGATAGATTTTGATGGAGATGCATGTGATGGTTCTTGGGAGTGTTTTTTGGACCTGCTTGATGAGCTTGTGACCCTTTTTCATCTTCATTTTCCTCTAATCCCTCAAGGTCACAATTAAAAGTATCTAAACATTTTCTAGTTAGCAGAGGACTAGGTGAACATATTCTTTGCTTGACTAGATTTATTATTTTTGCCTCTCTGGTTTTTTTAATTTTTAAAATATAGGCTAGAATCCTTCATTTGGGTCCTGTAAGGGTTCTTCCCCAGATGAGGTAGACTTTAAATCAGGGATGTCCTTGTTTCATGCAGTGAAAACAAGCATTTGGGTAGGTTTTTGTAAGCCACCCTATACAATTGAAGAAGTTTACCTATGGAATCTCTAATGGCACTTCATGCTTCAAGTCCTTGCTTGGAGGTAGCCAGGGATTACTACATTTTTTCATCTCCCACAAAAGAGGGCTTGGTCGACAAACAAAGACTAGGGCATATATCGCTAGAATAGGAAAAAGGATGGTGCTCACATCCATGGCCAGAGTGATGCATCAACCCTTCATATAGGGGGAGTAGAAAATCTCTATTGAAGCTCTTAAGGTAGCTAAATCCCCTAGCATCAATGGTTTGCCCAATGATTTTTACCAATCACACTTGATGAAGGTCTGAGCAATAAGCCTTGAAGATAGAAACTCTTTCCTCTTCACTTAACACTGGGATCATCAAGCTCATTCACAGGAAGAGGGGGGGGGGGGGGGGGGGGAGATGACTTAGGGAATTGGAGACCTATTCCTTGTCTAACCTTTGCTTATAAAATTAAAGGGATAGATATCCCTAGGGCCAAAAGGAATCTTTGTCTGCAACAATTGCAAATGATACTAATGCATTGATGCATAATGATGAGTAAGTCTGCTGTGTTGGTAATGCCTTATTACCTTTTGTGATGCTAATGGTTCAATGATCAACCATTCCAAAACAGTATTCAAAACCTCAGCATGCCCAACTCCTAGAATTGAAACAGATGCAAGTTTTTCTCAATAGAGGATGGAAATTTTTTAAGATTGCTAGGGATTTCCATGGGCTTCAAAGTCTCCTTTAACCAAAGCTCTTTATGGTAGCAACAAGCCTCAAGGATGGGCTCTAGATGAGCACAACCAAAGTAGGTGTGACCCATCTCCTACTAACATTGTGGCTGTGGTTGACAAGGGATCTATGGTTGAGGTTAGATGTGGAAGTCGCAAGCAAAATATCGGCTATTGGACTAGTGCAGATAAGGGCGAAGTTAGGGGTAGCCTAGATTATCCATTTTCACCTTGGTTTTTTTTTTTTTTTTTTTTCAAAACTCACAATTGCTAGTGAGTTATATTGATCATCTCAAAAAATTCAAAAAACTACAAGAACTTGCCATGCTCGTGCCCAAACGGTCCAAAACACATCGTTTTCAAAGCCTTGTTAAATGTAAACGTTCACAAAGTATAACCACAAGGCTTTTGTCACCTCATCAACCATAATATATTTGAGGCCATGCCTCACCAAGTTTTCCAAAACAAAATACACTTTGAATGTAAACGCTCACAAAGCAAAACCACTAAAAGATGCCAAGAGTATAAGTAGTAGGTGCTCCCATTTTTGGGAAGGGGTTATTAATTAGAATCTGGCTAGATGCCCTTGAAGGTTTGAGGGAAAAGAGGGGTCGAGGGGCACGTGGTGGACAGAGGAGAGGAGAGAGGAGGAGGTAGATTTTCCTGCGAGGCGAAGGGAGGGGGCAAATTGCAGGGAGCGATGGGCGACGAGAGTGATGGACGCATGTGCACTACTTGCGTGCGCGCGCCGAATGCCATCATTTGTTGCTGCAATTTATAGCAGGGTGCGAGTCTCGGTTGTGCACGAAAGCAGAGGGAGATACAGGCCATGACAATGCAGTGCAGGCCATGGAGATTCATGGCGCAGAGGGAGGGGAGTGTACGAGTTGGAGGGGAGTAGGGTTGGAGACGGTGCTGTCCGCGATGGAGCTGTTCTCCATGGCTCTGCAAGCACGGGGCGAAGCAGCCGAGGGAAGAGAGAGGAGAGATGGAAGAGGATCTGGCCACAGATTCGGGTTAATCAGACCGCAGACCCAGTAGTATCGCCAATTCGACGAATCTCGCATGTCTGACTTCGACGAATCTCGCAAGATCCTTTAGGACTGGCAAAAGAAAAGTTGCTGGGAGGTGGCGTGGAAGGAACTGCAGCAAGAGCGGCGCAACGACCAGCTGGCAGCGCAACGCAAAAGCGACAGAAGGGGACATTTTTTTTTTGCTGCCTACCTGAGCGAGATGGGGAGAGACAGACGCAGTCTGCGCGTTTCTTGGTGATGTGCAAAGCCCTTCCTATGTGTCGGACTGGTCAGCACGGGAGCCAAGGACGGAAGGCTTTGAAAGTGAAGGCTGATGGCGAGAGTAGGGAGACAAGAGGTGGTTTGGTTCGAGCTGTTGTAGCACGGGAGTGAACTGAGGTGGGGGGCGTCCATCGTCGTCACGAAGGCCTTGAGAGGGAGGGGCAGCAATGCTCATAAGAAGACCATCGTACGCTTGCTTTCGAGTGAGGAGCTCCGGTGGAGTGTGCAGCCAGCAACGCAAGGGGACAGGGCGGTGAGGATGGGGCAAGGCGTGAACATGCGATGGATTCTGGGGTTGACGATTAGTTTTGTTTTTTCCAATAGGGCACGAGGAAAGGGGATCTAGTGAGATTCGGCATAGTGAAAGCAGACCGAGTAGTAGTAGTATGTCCATCGTGAAGCTGATTGTAGCTCCCACACAACATTAAGGAGAGCATAACAACAGAAACCATTGAGGTCAACATCACGCCTCCCCTCTCTCTCTCTCTCTCTCTCTCTCCCTCTCTCTCTCTCACACACACACACACACACACACACACACACACACACACACACAAAAGTGTGTGCACTAAGCAGTTCTTTTTTAAAACCTCCCAAACCTTAGCACTTGAAGTTTTTTCTGGTTGTTTTGAATAGTTTGCATGGGAAAAGACCCCTAGATATCTCGTATACTTCTTGGGATTTGGAGTAGTGATTCAGAATGATAATTTATTTTCATGCATTCTCTCTCTCTCTCTCTCTCTCTCTCTCTCTCTCAATTAAACCTAGCGGGCTGCTTGCTCGTGGTGATGATAAAGGCATGGAAGGTAGATCTCTGTCGCATCGAGGCCACCCTATAAAACTATAAGGTGAGCCTCTCTAGAGCTCACCTAGTCCTTCTTGCATGCAGATAGACTATGTAACATTTAATGGCCTAGTAACTTGTGTGTAACGGAAAATAACATGAACATAGTGAGCATTTCATTAGAATAGGTTTCTAATGAGCATAGCAAGAGTGCTTGGGTGGAGAGAGCAACAAAAAGCATAATACCTAGTTAGATAGGCATGAACAATACTTCAAAAGAGAGAGAAATTAATCTATTGACAACAGTTGAGGATCGGATTCACATGGAGCCGGTCCCCCCTTCAAAAGGCTTTGTATTATAGGTTTCCCCCATCAAGAGAGACATTTTACAATACAATTCTTTGTGTTCCTTCAATAACTAGCTAGTGCAATGAAGATGGAAGCTTCATGAACTAAACAAAACACTTATAAAACACAACATCAATTCCCTCACGGTCTCAGACCCAAGACCTCACTCACCTTCGAAGATGGTGAGAGCTAGCGCGGTATGAGAGTAGATTGAGAGGAAGAAGGAGTAGTCTTACGAGAAAGATGTACATCTCCTCACATAATCACTCATATTAGCATAGCATAGCTTAGTAATGAGCATGGTAGAGGAGATGAGCATGCATTGAAGCTTGGCTCTAGGTTGGATTTGCATTACAAAGCCAAGAGTTTTTGGTGTAGGCCTCCCTTCTCGCAAGCTTGGAGTAGGTGATAAGCTTTCCATTAAAGCTTGAGAAGGAAAGAGAGAGAGAGAGAGAGTCTTCTTGCTTCACACATGAGCTAGTGTGAGTGTGTGGGGAATAATGCCGTGAGAATTTAGCCCCCTCTCTCTCTTGGTCGACCCCTCATGCAAATTACTCATGCTCACACCCGATCGGACCTCTCCAAGCTTTGCCTTTGAGAATTAAGTAGCATAAGTGATAGCTTTCTGACATGTGTCCCCCTTTCCCCTTTTGTGAGAGCTTTAGGTAATTAATTAATGAAACTAAACTCTCATTGGAGTCCCCCTTTGTCTATTGGCCAATAGAAATCAAGCAAGCCATTGGGCTGCTGAATGCTCAATGGACCCCTTGGGAGACTGCCCAATAGTCTTCTAGAGAGATTAATTCTTACTGGTTCTTTTATTAAGTGTTTTTAAATTAATTAAACTAGATTTACTCTATCCTAATTCTCATTGGTCCACCTCCATGGCCATCCACCTTGTGGGCATCTAGGCTAGGGAGCTGACATGTGTCCCTCATTCCCTTTGTGTAAAGGAAGCTTGTGAGTGTGTATGTATGTTTCTCTCTCATCCCCTACTTACAAGGCTCGCCCCCTCCTATGTAGGAACCATGAAGACTTTTTTGTACACCCACAAAGCATCCAATTTTTATAAGCTTGACCATTGGACACAACCTTTGATTTTTGGAACCTTAGCATTTTGGAAGTCTTAATGGGCTGAACCTTAGGGTCTTTAAAGCCCATTGTTGAAAATTGCTCTTTTGCAGATGGCCCCCCCTTTTGGATCCCTATTTTCCCTCCTTTGGATCCCTATTGTGGTCGGTCTGCCAGCTTAACCAATATTCTAGCTTTTTCTCCCCTGGTACTTCCCCATATTAAATGATCAGTTTAACATGAGAAAATCATTTATGAGAATTAGATATTAGTTATTATGACATTACCTCTCTCTTGAAATCATAGTCATCTTCGACTATGGGGTAGCAGGTAGAGGATCCCTATCTTACCCTACGACATCGTTCCAGAATGGATGACTAATCCATTTGGCGCTTGAGAGCCTAAGCTTCGGCAAGCATGTCTGCACATTAGTCCTATCAATCTTCCATAGTAGAGTTGCAAGCTCTACTTGGTGCTTGGGAGATGTCGTTTCCATAAACTTGATTCTAAGAATGCATACTACTTCACATTTGTGCACAATAAAGAAAAAGAGAGTCTTATAAGACAAAAACTTTGTTCATTTTAAACATTTGTACATTTGCTTACTCTAGGGAAGCATTGTAAGCAGTGACAAGGTTTAGGTTATCTTTTAATTGTATGCCTTGCATCCATCTAGCATCTCCAAAAGAATAATTCTTAAAATTAATAAGATATCGTTGGATAGTCTTACCGCCTCTTAATACCTTGTCTTCATGTCGAAGAATGGACCCGGGCTGCAACACCTCTTCTTGGTCCTCGATCTCCGGTGGGTCTTCAATAGTTGGTTCTTGAGGTGGCTCTCCTTTGTAAGGCTTTAGTAGGCTCACATGAAAAGGATTGTGTATGAGCCAATGGCTGGGCAACTTGAGTTGGTAGGCCATCTCATTGATTGGTCTAAGAATTTGGAAGGGACCATAGTACCTTTTTGCTACCTTAGCATAGTACTTTTGGTGTCTTGTAGGATTCTTGCCCGTCGTGTGCCTTAATTGAGCCTTGGGAAATTTAAGTAAGACCCAATCATTTTCTTTAACACTAGAATGGTAACCTAACAAGACATAAAAGTGTCCTTTCAGGGTTTTGGGAAAAATTTCCAAAACCATATTAGATCCACTCATTTTGAGAAATCCTTTCATGAGCTTATAGTTCAATAACTACTACATATGGAAAAAATGAGAAACTTGTAATTTTTCTCATCCCTTGGTCACTACAAGCCTCCAAAGTTGATGGACGAGTGCATTTTGCCCAAAACAGCAATTTCCTACGGTTGATTGCATATAAATAAGAGTGGGGATTTTTGTAGGACATGAGATAAAATGCCCCATTAACTTCAATGGGTTGGTGACCAAAACATATGGTTGCTTTTACCTCACTAAATTTTGTTTTGGCAAAAAAAATAGGTACAAAAAAGTTATATTTTTGCCATTCTGCGGACCTATCATCAAAGTTTCTATAGTCACGCTCAATAGAGATACTATATACATGTTTTCTTAGTTCCCTTTGGGCATTTGGATTCAAAAGGAGCCATAGAGCATGTCAAAAGGATAATGGATCTCTTACAATTGGAACCTTGGGGGCAATGATAAAGTGCTAAATACAACAAACATGAAAAAACTGGGTTTAGCATTATGACCTCTAGAAACCCATAGAAACTACTCAATATCTAGCCAAGTTTGTAGTCCATGATTAGATATGGTTACTACCTACAAAATACACACAATTGGCCTAAGAAACTAGCAATATTGAGAAAGTTATACTTGCTACTCTAAAATGTATCGTATTCTTCAGCAATCAAAAAACTCAACCATCATCATATACTATGCTATATAGCATATTAGGTCCCCCAAAACTCAAGGAAGATTAGCTTTATGTTATATATTGCACTTACACAATCAAAATTGAATTTGGATATCAAGAAAGCCCCCAAAAAAATCATAAAAGTGCTAATTTTGGCAAAAAAACAGGATTATGCAATTCTTGTAAATTGGTCATAACTTTCAATTTTAACACTTAGCTTTCCCTACAAGCATCAAAACATGTTGAGAACTATGAAGGCCTAACCTCTAGCCATCTAAACCTCACAAACATGAAGTTTAGAGTGGTATAGTTGCCAAAAATTGAAAAAAAGCCAAAAACAGGACCCGTTTTTTCACACAGTTTAGGTTCAAAAATGTTGTGCAAGAGTAAGGTTAATAATGAGATCGATACTCCAAAAAGAATGCTAAGTTTTTTTCAGCTCATAAGGCAACTGTGTGAATATATAGCACCTAGAAATCCATTCTCATACTCTTCAAATAATTCAAGCAAAATGGTCACTTAACAGGACACAAAAGTGTCCAAGGATATAAAAGTGTCCTGTTACCATTCTAGTGTTAAAGGCTTGGGCTCTTCTATGCTGATTAGTAGCAGACTTTTGCCTTTGCTGTGAGATAGAGATAACATCCTTAATCTTTTGGAAAGATTCTTGTAGGTCTCGGCTATACTCATCTGCAGCGAAGATCTTCCCGTGTACTTTGAGTAGCTGGGGACTTTTTGATCTTCCCTCAATTACCTCGAAAGGTGCTTTTTGTTAGGTTTAATGGCCATGTGGCCGATCGCCCATCACTAACTGCCGCTAACCCTAAGTGTACAGCTATACACTTGTGTGAGCCACTAACACTAAGTACAATGTGTATTGTGCCTTAGTACATAAGATAAGAGAAGAAAGAAAGGGGACATATAGTACGTTGGCTCTCCCCCTTCAACCTGTGTGTGGCTATGGTGGTGTGTGTGTGCGTATTCTTCTTCCGTTGTGCTCCCAGCTCCTCCCCATCATCTGGTATCAGAACGGTTTCATTCCCGAAAGCGTTTCCGCGCACGCGTACTTTCAAGAGTGCAAACAGGATTCCGATTTCGCCATTGGCAAGTTCAGCTTCCCGAGAGCGTTTCCATTAGGCGTCCTGGGGATTTTACCCCCCTTTCGGAGCCATTCGAGCCATCAGAAACCCCATTCGAGCTACAGTTCAAGAGCTGAAATTTTCAGCCCTCTTATGGTAGTTTGTGCTGCAGTGCTTCCATAACCAGTTTAAAGGTACCATTGTTGCAGTCTCTTCCATCTATGAGAGCCCACGGCTCCTTCGGGAGTGTGTAGTCTCTTTCGGAGTGGCCTCATACACACACATAGAGTGGGGGCTTGACAACATTGTCTTCTTCGACTACAGGTATAGGTACAGGCTACATGTTTCAGTGCTTGCGATATTATGGTTCCAGTGGGAGCAGTTGTATATGCGTACATGCATATGTTGACACTTTTGACAGTGTTTGAGCTCTTTTGAGAGCGGATTGACTCCCCGCATGGATGTTTAGTTGCAGGCACATGCTTTTGACGCCTGTTTGAGTGTCTTGGCAGACTTGTACGTCTTTGTGGATACTGCCATTGTACGCTTTTGTGGAGCCATCTTTTGGCTAGTACGGCAGTCCTGGCCATTTCTAAGACTTGGTCCGGAAGATAGCCATTTTTGAGATTTGGCTATACGTTTTTTTTTTTGCTGCATAACCTACGTTGTTGAGGGTCGATAGCGTGAGGTTTTCATTGAGGTGGGGTATTCTCAAATGTGGAGATACATTCGGTGATACAGGTAGTTGGAGCATCCCTTACAAGGCCTCGCCATAGGATATGTATAGAGGGGTATAGGTGCTTTTGATGCCGAGTTGGTAGTCTATGGTCAGTTTGACTATTTATGCGCCTCAGTTGGTCTCTATACAGTGTGCTTTTGAGAGGCATTGCTCTCTTCTATGCTTTGTGAGTGCCACACTTGGTCATTTTGTCTTGTATTTTGGTTGACATAGTCCCAAATACAAAGGAGACTCTGCTGAAATTTTCCCAGAATCTTTTGGTAGTTTTGTCACCATGTCTACTAGCAAAGACCATGACATTTATGACATAAAGAAGTTTGAGGGCACTAATTTTCAGCTTTGGAAGAATCAGATGCAAGATGTGCTTGTCCAAAAGAAACAGAAATTGCCTATTATTTATGCGACACGGACTGAAGAGATGAATTTGACTCAGTTTCAGTGGGAGGAGCTTGATGAGCTATGCAGATCTACTATTAGATTGCACCTTGTTGAGTCAGTTTACTTTTCAGTGCTAGAATGTGAATCTGCCTATGCTTTATGGAAAAAGTTATGCAACACTTATGAAAAAGATACGGCAAGTAATAAGGTTTTCATGATGCGAAAATTGTTTAACCTTCGCATGAAGCAGTTAGCCAGTGTTGCCAGTCATATTAATGACTTTGATTCTCTATTTGCTCAGATTCGTGCACAACGGATTAATATTGATGACGAGATGAAAGCAATCTTCTTACTTTGTTCGTTGCCACCCTCATGGGATATCTTTTGCACAGCTGTCAGTAACTCTGCTCCTAATGGTACGCTAGTGTACATTGATGTCACTAGTTCTCTTTTGTCAGAGGAAATGCGCCGCAAGGATATGGATAGCTCGCATCATGGCGAAGCTCATTATGTGCAAAAGGATGGAAAACAACATAAAGGTCGTTCTTGGAATCGTGAATCCAAGAAAGAGGGCAATAGAGATGCTTCAAAGGGTAGATCAAAGTCTCCTGGTCGTCGCAATGTTCAATGCCATTATTGTGATAAGTTTGGCCACATAAAGAAGGATTGTTATGCTTGGAAGCGTGACAAAGGTAAAGGCAAAGGCAAAGACAATGATGATAAAGAGGAGAAACCAAAGAGTTCGGTTAAGATTGAAGAACTGAACATAGTGCAAGATGATTGTGATGCACATGACATCAATATGTTGACTGAAAATAATGATGTATTTTATATGCACAAGAACATTAGGAAATTTCGGAGGTCATTTGGAGGGCCATATGAAGAGAGAGAAAAATAGAGCGCGTCCAATGAGCATGAGGGCTACGTTACGTAGAAAAGTACGTGGAAAGACTCAAAAAATAGGAAAATAGCCTAAAAACTTGGATTGTGGCATCATAATTTTCTTGCTTTTACCGAGCTGTTAGGTGCTTGCCAGTGGTCCCACTGCTGATTCTCTTATGGTCATTAACGTACTGGAGGGGACCATTAAGCCCGCACAAGATATTGGAATTCTAAAACACTTTCCTTCCATTAGAATGCTTTCAAAGTGAATCTCCCTCCACTAAAGCTTTTCTCTGAGAGCTATGGCTTCCATGTCTTCTCGCCCGAGAAGCTCTATGTGTTTACTGTCTCTCACACCAACAACCAACAGTTGCACTTTGCCTAGAAGGCCAAGTAGTAGCATATCCTCAATTACAATATCAACTTCAATAAGTGCAGAGAACCAATGGGTTGGACAAAGGATAAACAAAGGTTCATGGGTCCTCATGCAACCAAGAAGACCCAAGAGGTCTAGTGGTATCAATGTTTACCGCTCAACATGGAAGGCCAGAGTGTTGGATTTCAAAGTTGAAATCGGCAAAAGATCTGTAAAGGAAGTTCTTATTCAGCATGTGTTTACCCATCCAGACGTGATAGCAAATGTTGGAAATGTATCAGATATACATCAACCACGTTGCAATTGTAAGTACTCTTGACATCTGAACTTCGTTTGATTTGTCATTTCACTTATTGATACTCTCATTATAACTTTTCTTATATATTTTGCAACGTTTATCCCTCTTCTTATGAGCAATGTCTCCATTCTTCACAGCTCCATTAGATTTGTCATTTTTTTTTTCCGAGAAAAAGATCCTTCTATTAGTTAATGAAAGATGCCCATAGGGCTACATCCACCTCTGCAAGAGAGGGCTACAACAAACATGATGGGGAGACTCTCCCAATGAAAAAACAGCATATATACAATGGGGCTAAATCAAGAGATGGGAGGAGGGAAAAGCCACACAGGTGGACAATAGTGCCATCTGAGCACCCCCTGGACCATGGAGTAAAACGGCCCAGGGCGCCAGAGACGAAGGAAAGCCTCGCGGCGCTCTCGCATGCGGTCGGAGCTGCCCTGTAGTCCCTCAATCTGTCCTCTGAGAGTATGGACCAGCTCTAGCCAAAAGTCACGAGCAGTCTCTGCTGGTGGTACAAGGCGAGCCTCAAAGATGCGGAAACAACGGGCCCGCCAGATGAACCAGAGAGCTAGGACGCTGATGAGCTCCCAACACTCCGCTCTCTCACTGCTCCACTCCTGTGGAGTAAGGTCTGCAGCAGGCTGGAGTGTAGGTCGACCCCCCTGTATCACTATCATCCTGCTGGTGGAAGATAGCTCAAACTGAAGTGCCGGGCCCGTGAGGGTGGACCAAGCCGCCACCCCCCAAGTGTACTGTCGAGCCGTGGAGAGGGCAGGTATCAGCCGAAGAACTCGTAGCCACACTTGCTGGGCCGAGGGACAGTCCCAAAGACAGTGTCGCTGACTCTCCACCAACTGGTCACAGGCTGTGCATGCGGCCGAGAGACCACTATGTACAAGCCAGCTCCCTACTGCTGTGGCTCTGTGTGCAACCAACCACTGGAACAAGGTGACGCGCCTCGGCTGTCTGGAGTCCCACAGCCTCTGCCAAAAAGCTGCCAAGAACTCAACTGTGAGACCCTCCTCCTGCCAATGACGTGCTGCAGCGGGGCGGGCCTCTCTCTGTGCTGCAAGTATATGACGTCCAAGCCGAACAGTGTACTGAAAGAAAGGGACTCCTGGGCGGTCTGCAGAAGAGAATGGGTCCCTCCATATCCACTCACCAGGATCCCACTGTACTCGTGCCAGTGGACAGCACTCCCAAGCCCATAGCCTCCAGTGTCCTGTCTCAAGAGCTGCTGGGTCAGGGTCTATGACGCAAGTCCTCCCACAGATGCCCACAACTCGGATCCTCTGGAAACAACACTCTGCTACCTGCGGGGCCTCTACTGCAACTCTCTGTAATCGTCCCCCACCCTGAAGCTCGAAGAACAGGGCTGGGACAGTCTCTGAGCAAGCCTTGACTGAAATGAGAACCTCCAGTCGTGTGAAGGCTCCCATCCACCGGGGTGCTACTGGCTCGAGAGGCGTGAGCCAATCAGCTGGAACTGACTCTGAGATGTCCTGACACATGCTCTGAACCCCTCTCATGCCCTGTAGCTGGAGAACCTGCACCTCCTCTGACAAACCTGTGAACTCTAGCCAGTCACCTAGAGAGCGCGCTGGACCTGCTGCCATGGGACCCCAAGAAACATGAGGCCTACTCCCAACCAAGTGGCCTCTCTGAGTGCTAACCATGGGGTTCTAGACAAGGGGCTACCGTAGGCGCTCCTCCGTGCACGTCGGCTGCCGCTGCTCTAGGCCACGCCGCAATAGCTCCCAAGACCGAAGCAAACTCACAACGAATCGGTCCTCCAGTCTCCTGCTCAAACCAACTCGGCGCAGCTCTGTAAAGATCCATCTGGTCGAAGGTTGCCAAGGGCCTCCTGCCTGAGGCACCCTGGCACGAAGCCTCTGCAACAAGAACTCCTTCCAGGGCTCCTCGCCTGGAAGAAGTCCTCTGACGACGAACTTCCCAAGAAGGGCTCTGCTCTGCTGTGCTGGATCAATGATCCCAAGCCCTCCCTGAGAACAAGGAAGTGTGATGACCGACCAAGCCACCTTGGCTCGGGCAATCTGAGTGTCGCGACCAGACCAAAGGAAGTTCCTGATCAGCCTCTCTACCTGGCTGATGCAAGAACTCGAGAAGATCCAGCAAGAAGTGATGTACCACATAGTCGCCAACAACACCTGGTTGGCAACTACTACTCTACCAGCCAGCGAAAGTCGTGCTGAGCTCCAATGTAACAGCTTTCTCCTGATGGACAGGAGAAGAGGAGCAATCTGCTGCTCGGGGGACAAATCCAAACCAACCTAACAACCCAAGTACCGAACTGCAGTCCCTGGAGGAATCCACCTGAAACCCTCTCCTGGCATCCAATCTGGCATAGGAGCACTACCAACTGAGAAAGCCACTGCCTTTCTCAGATTTGTCATTTTTACTTATTGATACTCTTAGTTTAACTCTTCTTATATATATTGCAGATGTTTATCCCTCTTCTTATGAGAAATGGGAGCCTGTGGAGTACATAATAGGCCTCTTCCTTGTTGTTCATGCCCACATTGGTTCTCTACAGTATTCAGGGAGGAGCAGCAAAAGCCTGGCTGATGAAGGAATAATTTTTTATGACCAGTTCTACCAACTCAGCTCAGGGAATAAGAATGGCATGTTGGTGAAACTGCCTCTACCAACCGATTGGAACACTGTGGACTGGCCAGTTCCCGAGGAAACAATGGTGGAGGCAATGCGAAGTAATCTCTACAAGGATATACACAGGTCTCTACGTAGCTCTATTTGTTAGGAAATAAGACGTAGCTAAATAGATAATTGAGTAGATTACTTAATGGAGAGAGACAGATTTATATACACGAGATTATAGAGTAGAGAGAGAGCGAGAGAGTACACACGATATACGTGGTTCACCCAATGTGGGCTACGTCCACGGGAAAGCAGCCACTCAATGGCTTTAGTACTTCAAAACAAGAAGTAGTTTACAAAGGGATTATACCCTTAATGGAGCTCCCGCCTTGCTTCACTCTCACCACCTCACACTCACCTTGTTGCATCAACTTCACACTATGAAATGTGTGTAGAAATGGCCTCCTTTTATAGGCCAAAAGGGCTGCCCTCTCTTATGAGAGACAGCCATGTGTAGCCGCCCTTGTGCGAATAAGTCCAAATCGGACCCTCCAATCCGCCCATGTGTGGCTGCCCTTGAGAAGACAAGTCCGCTTTTGAATTCTGCCACCGGCCATTGAATTCGGCCACCGGCCACCAGCCATTGACTTTCGACCACCGGCCATCGGCCATTGACTACCGGCCACCGGCCAACCGACCAGTTGTTTTCCGACCACTTTCCGGCCGCCGTCCGGCCATAATATTCCGGCGAAAAAGAATATTCCGGTGAAAAAAAAAAGTATCGGGGGCCTTTAAAGTTTCCCCTGATTCTTGTCCGTTAAAATTTTGGTTTTCGGTGAGTGATTTTCCTTCACACATGATGGCTTCTCCTCATAATGGCGGCCTTACAAATGTGCGCTTTTACCACAGAAAATTACAAGGGTAAATCAGGCTCCATACTTAACAGGAAAGACGGGAAAATGGACAATAGTCGACAGGTTTAACAAGCAAGCACACTTTATTTCTGTCACAAAAAGACTATTAAGGCACACTAAATGACAACCATCTTCATATCTCAAATTTTCAAACACCATGGATTACCAACATCCATCATGTCAGATAGAGATCCTAGAATGATCGGTAATTTTTGGAAAGGTCTCTTTGAAAATCTAGGTACAAGATTAAATTTCTCTTAAGTCTACCACCCACAAACGGATGGCCAAAGTGAGATAGCTAAGCTTACGATACTCGATCTACTAAAGACTTATGCTAGAGAAGTAGATCAACGATCACAATGGGAGAAGTACTTACCCCTTGTAGAGTATGCATACAATAACATTTTCCATTCTACTACTATAGGAAAAGCACCTTTTGAGATCATAGAGGGAAGACCTAAAAGTCCATTGCTACTTAAAGTACATGGGAAGATCTTCGTTTGCTGATAAGTATAGCCGTGATCTACAAGAATCTTTTCAAAAGGTTAAGGAGGCTATATCCATCTCTCAACAAAGGCAAAAAGTTGTTGTTGACAAGCACAAAAGGGCCTTAACATTCAAAGAAAATGATTGGGTTTTAGTTAAGTTTCCCAAGGCTTGATTGAGGCAAAGGACGGGCAAAAATCCTAGGAGTCATCAAAAGTATTATGCTAAATTAACAAAAAGATACTATGATCCTTTTCAAATCTTGAAGCCAATCCATGACATGGCTTATCAACTCAAGTTTCCCAACCATTTCTTCATACACAATGCTTTTCATGTGAGCCAACTTAAGCCCTACAAAGAAGAGCCACCAATAGAACCAATTATTGAAGAGCCTCCAAAAATCAAAGACCAAGAAGAGGTGCTACAACCCGAAGCTATGCTTTGGCATGAAGACAAGTTACTACGGCATGGTAAGATTATCTGATGGTATCTTATTAAGTTAAAATATTATCCTTTTGAAGATGCTAGATGGATGCGAGGAATACAGCTTAAGGATAGTATGAACCTTGTCAATGCTTACAATGCTGCACTAGAGTAAGCAAATGTAAATGCTTTCTAAATGAACAATGTTTTTGTCTTATAAGACTGATCCTCTTTTGTGCACAAATTTAAATAGTATGCATGCTTATAATCATGTTTGTGAGATGATGACGTCACTTAAACACAAAGTAGAATTTGTCACTCTACTTTGGGAGTATGATATGGACTAAACTTAGCAGACATACTTGTGGAAGCTACGTCTCCTAAGCACCAAATGGACTAGTCATCCATTCTGGAATGATGTCACAGGGTGAAAAGGGATCCTCTACCCGCTAAGAAACGTAGATTAATGACTAAGACTTTATCTCTTCTACCTCCTCATAGTCGAGGACAACTATGATTTCAAGAGAGAGGCAATGTCATAAAATCTAATATCTAGCCAACCCAAATGATTTTCTCATATTAAACTGATCATTTAATGTGAGAGAATAAACAAGAACAAAGGTTAGAATATAGACATGTGCTTATGGATCTGTCTCAACACGGGGCCAAGGTTAAAGGGTCCAAATGAGAGATGGTCTATTAAAGAGAAATGCTACCTAATGGAGCCAAAATACCGTAGGGTTATCTTCATTAAAGACCTCCAAAAGTTAGTGTTAAAAAGTCCTTTGATCTTAGGTAAGCTAGGACTGACCTTGAGATGGGAATCCTACCCAAGCATGAGGGGCTTGTCGGCTTGCTAACTCTTAAGAGGCATCAACGTTTCCATGCTTGATTGATTAAGTGCTTAAAGTATTAAATTCAAACCAAATGACTTAATAAGTATAAAAGACACATGTTCAAATGATCCTCCACATGTGGCCCTCATGATGTGCTTGAATCCTATTGGATAGGTTTTAAAGGGGTCCAATGAGAATTTTAATAGATAAAAATAAATAATTAAGTTCTTTTTCTCAAAAAGGAAAAAGAGGATACATGTCCAAATGAAATAATTAAATAATACAATAGAGAGAGAGAGAGGGAGTGAGAGAGAAGTGTGGACAAAGCATGAGAGGGTGGTATACTCTCCCCCCTCCCCCCCCCCCCCAAACACACACACACACACACACACACACACACACACACACACACACATTGTTTCATTGTGTGGAGTGCAAAGTGCAAGAGCTCCATCTCCTTCTCCAAGCTTGTTGAGAACTGGAGAGCCTACACCAACACTCTTGGCTATTAAATGAAAATCCAACTAAGAGCCATGCTTCAATACTGAAGCTTGCCATCTTCTTCATCTTCATTACTATGCTATTATTCTATGCTAAGCAAGAAGAGTGATGATAAGTGAGGAACTATTTCTTTCTCCTATGGATGATTCTTCTTCCTCTTCCTTACCCTCATTCCCCGCCAACTCTCTCCACCTCCGAAGGTGTTTGAGGCCTTGGGACTGAGGCTTGGGATAGTTAATGGTTTTTTCAGAGTTTATGTTATGCTCGTGATGCATGAATCTTTCCATCTTCATAGCATCACCAAGGTCACAAGGAACACAAAGATTGTATTATAACAAGTCTCTCTTGATGGGAGAATCTATAATTCAAACGGCCTTTAGAGGGGGACCGGCTCCAAGTAAATCCAGTCCTCAACTATTATCATGTTCTCTAATAATGTGTCTCTTGCAAAATCGTTGTTCATGCCAAGTTAACTAAGTACTATGTTCATGTTGCTACCATCAATTAAGTTCACCCTCTATGTTTTCAAAGTAATCTCACAAAAATGCTCACTCTAATTATCTTAATTCCGCTATTCTCAAAGTTCATAGGCCATTTCCATTACATTCTTTGACAAAACTCATTGGTGCAATGAAGATGGATGCTTCATGCACCACATTATGCTTGAAAAACACATATAGTGTCCCTACCCTCAGTTCCAAGACCTCGCACACCTTCAAAAATGGTGAGAGCTAGCAGGGAATGAGGATAGATTGAGAGGAAGAAGAGGTATCTTACAAGAAAGAAGTATTCTCCTCACATAATCACTCTAATAGGATAACTTAGCTTAGGAATTAGCATGGTAGAGGAGATGAGCGTGACATTGAAGCTTGGCTCTTGGTTGGATTTGCATTCCATAGCCAAGAGTTGTTGGTGTAGGCCTCTACTTCTCAATGCTTGGAGAAGGAGATGGAGTCTTCTTGCACACATGAGTTGTGTGTGTGTGTAGCAATGAGCTGTGTAAAATGCATCCTCCTCTCTCATCTTGGTCGACCCCTCTTGCTGTTTGCTCATGCTGGCATCTTATTGGCTCTTGCAAAACTTAGCCAATGACAATTTAGAAGCATAATTTCTAGCCTTATGACATGTGTTCCCCTTTCCCCTTTTGTGAGAGCTTTAGGTAATTAAATAATTCACTTAAACTCTCATTGGACCTCTTAGTCTTCTGGCCAATAGGAATCAAGCAAGCCATTGGGCTGTTGAATGCTCGTTGGACCCCTTGGTAGACTGCCCAATTGTCTTCTAGGGAGCTTAATTTCTATTGGTTCTTTTATCAAGCATTTTTATATTGATCAGACTAATTTTACTCTATAGCCTAATTCTCATTGGTCACCTCTATGGCCATCCAATAGGATTGGAGGGGAGGTTGGGGGCAACTAGCCTAGGAGCCTGAGATGTGTCCAATATTCCCTTTGTGTAAATGGGGAGCCTTGGGGTGTGTGTGTGTGTGTGTTTCTCTCTCATCCCCTACAATAAGGGCTTGCCCCCTCCTTCCTAGGGATGTGGGAAGACTTTTTAGTCTTCCCATGACCATCCAATTTTCCCCTTGCTTTGGCCATTGGATAAAAGAGTTAGTTTTTGGAACCTTAGCCTATGGAAGTCTTAATGGAGCTTAACTTTAGTTCTTTTAAGCCCCATTGAAGCACATTGGTCTTTTGCAGGTTGTCCCCCTTTGGATCCCTATTTTCCTTCCTTTGGATCCCTAAGAGAGACTGATATGGCCGCCTTACCAATATTCTAGCTTTTACTCCACTGGTACTTTCCCATACTAAATGATCGGTTTATCATGAGAAAATCATTTGGGAGTATTAGATATTAATTTTTATGACATTGCCTCTCTCTTGAAATCATAGTCGTCCTCGACTATGAGGTAGAAAAGATAAAGCCTAGTGATTATTCCATTTGCTAGCGGGTAGAGGATCTCTATTTTACCCTACGATATCATCCCAAAATGGATGACTAGTCCATTTGGTGTTTGAGAGCGTTATAGAGTAGAGAGAGAGAGAGAGAGTACACACGATATACGTGGTTCACCCAATGTGGGCTACGTCCACGGGAAAGCAGCCACTCGATGGCTTTAGTACTTCAAAACAAGAAGTAGTTTACAAAGGGATTATACCCTTAATGGAGCTCCCGCCTTGCTTCACTCTCACCACCTCACACTCACCTTGTTGCATCAACTTCACACTATTAAATGTGTGTAGAAATGGCCTCCTTTTATAGGCCAAAAGGGCTGCCCTCTCTTATGAGAGACAGCCATGTGTAGCCGCCCTTGTGCGAATAAGTCCAAATCGGACCCTCCAATCCGCCCATGTGTGGCCGCCCTTGAGAAGACAAGTCCGCTTTTGAATTCGGCCACCGGCCATTGACTTCCGACCACCGACCATTGACTACCGGCCACCGGCCAACTGGGTTGTTTTCTGACCACTTTCCGGCCGCCGTCCGGCCATAATATTCCGGTGAAAAAGAATATTCCGGCAAAAAAAAGTCTCGGGGGCCTCCGCCCCCGAGGCCTTTAAAGTTGCCCCTAATTCTTGTCCGTGAAAATTTTGGTTTCCGGTGAGTGATTTTCCTTCACGCACGATGGCTTCTCCTTATAATGGGGGCCTTACAAATGTGCGCTTTTACCACAGAAAATTACAAGGGTAAATCAGGCTCCATACTTAACAATCTCCCACTTGGAGACTGATCTCCAAACCAAATCTGTGACTGCTTTCCATTCTGGCTTCTTATCCTTGAATGCCGATTGAAGATGAGCAAAAGCTCAACTTCTCCTTGTTGACCACCTTTGTAAACATGTCTGCAGGATTTTCACTTGTATGCACCTTTCCTAGCTTTAGTTGTCCCTCTTCCAAAAGAGTGCGTATGAAGTGATATCTCACCTCAATGTGCTTTGTCCTTGAATGAAAGGCTGAGTTCTTCGCAAGATGGATAGCGCTTTAGCTATCACTGTACAAGACACAATTGTCTTGTTTGAATCCAAGCTCTTCTAAGAATCTGTGAAGCCACATAATTTCTTTGCTTGCCTCCGTCATTGCTACATACTCTGCTTCCGTGGTAGAAAGTGAAACCACTTTCTGCAGCTTTGAAGCCCAATTTATTGCTGTGCCTCCAACCATGAACACATAGCCAGTAGTGCTCCTTCGAGTATCTTTGTCACCTGCCATATCTGCATCAGCATACCCTTCTAGAAAAATATCAGTTCCTCCAAAATACAAAGCATTTGTTGTTGTCCCTTTTAGATACTTAAGTATCCCCTTCACAGCTTGCCAATGCTCTTTACCTGGGTTGTCCATGAACCTACTCACAACTCCCACTGCATGTGCAATGTCTGGCCTTGTCCAGACCATAGCATACATTAGAGAACCTACCGCTGCAGCATATGGAACTTTAGACATATAGGCTATCTCCTCTTGTGTCTTTGGACACATATCCTTCGTTAGTTTAAAATGACTAGCCAAAGGTGTAGAAACTGGTTTTGCATTTTGGATTGCGAACCTTTCTAGAACCTTCTTGATGTAATCTTCTTGAGATAGCTTTATTGTCTTCTTCATCCTGTCCCTTGATATTTTCATACCAAGTATCCTCTTTGCAGCACCTAAATCTTTCATTGAAAAAGATTTGGACAGCTCCTCTTTTAGGTCTTTGATGTTCTGCATGTTAGCACTTGCAATCAACATGTCATCAACATACAACATTAGGATGATGAATTTCCCATCTCCCAAATTCTCCGTGTAGACGCAGTGATCCGAGTTGCATCTTGTGAATCCATGATCCAACATCCATCGATCAAACTTCAAGTACCATTGTCTTGATGCTTGCTTTAAACCATACAAGCTCTTCTTTAATCTGCAAACCATTTTCTCCTTACCTTTTACTTCATACCCCTTTGGTTGAAGCATGTAGATTTCCTCCTCTAAGTCACTGTGAGGGAATGCCGTATTTACATCCATTTGCTCGAGATTTAGATCATGAGCAGCCACAAGGCTTAAGACAAGCCTAATTGAGTTCATAATTACAACAGAAAAAAATATTTCATTGAAGTCAATACCTTTCTTTTGAGAAAAAACTTTTACCACAAGCCTAGACTTGTACCTTTTCTTCCCACCTTCTTCTTCCTTTAGCTTGTACACCCATTTGTTTTGAAGTGCCCGCTTACCTTTAGGCAACTCAACCAACTCCCATGTTTGGTTGCGATGTAGTGAGTCCATCTCCACTTGCATGCTCTTCGTCCATTCTTCTTTGGATTCATGTTGCATAGCTTCTTCATATGATTCCGGCTCTCCAGAATCTGAGATCAAGAGATGGTTGAAGGAAGGAACAAACCTTTTTGGAGGTCTACTTGCTCTTGTAGATCTTCGGGGAATAGGTTGAGGTTCCTCATTTGGTTGACGTTGTTGCACATTGTCACCGTTTGCAGTCCTTGAGTCTCCACCGTCCTCAAGCTCCATGTACTCATCACCTGTTTCTTTTGTTTGTTTTCTTTCCAAGTAATCTTTGTACATATTTTGTTCGTTAAAAATTACATCCCTACTCCTTAAGATTTTACCATCTTCAGGATTCCATAGGCGATACCCAAAGTCTCCTTCTCCATAGCCAATGAAGAAACACTTTTTGGACTTTGCATCTAACTTTGATCTTAGGCTTCTATCTATGTGCATGAAAGCCTCACACCCAAACACTTTGAGAAATGCATAATTCACCGGTTTACCTGTCCATGCCTCTTCTGGAACTCCCCCATCCAATGCCGTTGAGGGTGACCGATTGATTAAGTACACAGACGTACTTACAGCTTCCGCCCAAAGCTCAAGCGGTAGGCCTGCATGTAGCCGCATGCTTCATGCTCGTTCCATGATTGTCCTGTTCATCCTTTCCGAAATCCCATTTTGTTGAGGTGTCCTTGGGGTTGTCCTTTGCCTCCGAATTCCATTGCTAGCACAAAAGCTTTCAAAAGCTTGGCTGCAATATTCGCCTCCATTGTCGGATCTGAGGCATTTAACCTTGGTACCTGTTTCATTCTCCACAAAGGCTTTCCACCTTTGAAATATGGAAAATACATCGGATTTATTCTTCATGACATAAACCCATGTTTTTTTAGTCGCATCGTCTATGAATGTTACATAGTACAATGAGCCACCAAGTGATGTTGTACTTGCAGGACCCCAAACATCAGAATGAACCAACTCAAGTTTTTTATTTTTTCTTTCATTTCCTGATTTTTGAAATTTTACCCTCTTTTGTTAACCATAAACACAATCTTCACAGAACTCTAAGTCCACTTCTTTCAAACCTGGTAGAAGCTTCTTTGTTTGAAGGATTTGCATTTCTTTGGCACTCATATGCCCAAGTCGGTAGTGCCACACCGCACTGTCAACTTCTGTAGTTGCTGCACAAGCTAAAGGTTGCGTGCTAACAGTACACAAGTAAAGTGTACCGACTTTTTCACCCTTGGCAACCACGAAAGATCCCTTTGAGATCTTCCACCGTTTGTTTCCGAATGCAGTGTTGTGACCTTCATTGTCCAATTGTCCTGTAGAGATCAAATTTCTGCGAAGAGAAGGAACATGCCTAACATCTTTAAGCTTCCATTCATTTCCGTTAGCAGTTTTGACAGAAACTGTACCTTTGCCGACAATCTCACAAGCTTCATCATCTCCCAAGTATACATACCCAAAATTACCTTTGGTGTAGTCTTGGAAATGTTGCTTGTGTGGTGTCGCATGGAATGAAGCCCCGGAATCTACTATCCAGGAATTAGACACATTGTCTAATGAGAGAATTAGAGCATCTTGCTCTACTTTACCTGCCACATTGGCCTCCGATGTTGGCTTGTTGTCTCAGAATCTGTCTCCTTCTTCTTCTTGGACCATCAATCCTTCTTGACGTGGCCCTTCTTGCGGCAGTTCCAACATTCAAGAACTGACTTTGTGCGTGACTTGCTCCGCCTTGAGCGATCACGACCCTTTTGGTTTTTGAACCTCTCCTTAAGCCGTCCTCTTGTTTCCACTGATAGTGCAACACTTGATGATTCTCCTGTGCTTCTCCTTCGCATTTCCTCGCTTAGGAGAACACCCACAACATCATCAAACTTAAGAGTATTTGTGCCAGAGATAGAATTACTTACACCCATTACAAGGCTGTCCCAACTATCCGGTAGAGATGATAGTATAAGGAGAGCTCGCACTTCGTCATCAAAATTGATTTTCACTGATCGAAGTTGACTTATGTTTGTGTTAAAGTCATTTAGGTGTTCTGCAACTGAACCATTCTCTGCCATCTTTAGATTGAACAAGCGCTTCATAAGAAATACCTTATTGGATGCCGATGGTTTCTCGTAGAAGTCGTCAAGTGACTTCATCAAGTCCTCCGTGGTCTTCATCTCTGAAACATTGAAGGCCACCGTTGACGCCAAGATTAACCGGATTGTTCCCAGTGCCTTTCGATCAAGGACAATCCATGCTTCATTTGCCATTGTTGCGAGCTTCTTCGCAAGACCGCCTAGTGGCAAATAGAGGTCCTTCTGGTAGAGATAGTCTTCAATCTGCATCTTCCAATGTTGGTAGTTTTTGTCGTTGAACTTCTCAATCTTGAGCTTCCCTTCCTCCGCCATAACTCCCACTCAATTCTAGGAATCCTTTCCTTGAGATAATTTAGCTACGAGCAAACCTTGCTCTGATACCAGTTGTTAGGAAATAAGACGTAGCTAAATAGATAATTGAGTAGATTACTTAATGGAGAGAGACAGATTTATATACACGAGATTATAGAGTAGAGAGAGAGAGAGAGAGTACACACGATATTCGTGGTTCACCCAATGTGGGCTACGTCCACGGGAAAGCAGCCACTCAATGGCTTTAGTACTTCAAAACAAGAAGTAGTTTACAAAGGGATTATACCCTTAATGGAGCTCCCGCCTTGCTTCACTCTCACCACCTCACACTCACCTTGTTGCATCAACTTCACACTATTAAATGTGTGTAGAAATGGCCTCCTTTGATAGGCCAAAAGGGCTGCCCTCTCTTATAAGAGACAGCCATGTGTAGCCGCCCTTGTGCGAATAAGTCCAAATCGGACCCTCCAATCCGCCCATGTGTGGCCGCCCTTGAGAAAACAAGTCCGCTTTTCAATTCGGCCACCGGCCATTGAATTCGACCACCGGCCACCGGCCATTGACGGAATCCGACCACCGGCCATCGGCCATTGACTACCGGCCACCGGCAAACCAACCGGTTGTTTTCCGACCACTTTTCGGCCGCCGTCCGGCCATAATATTCCGACGAAAAAGAATATTCCGATGAAAAAAAGTCTCGGGGGCCTCCGCCTCCGAGGCCTTTAAAGTTTCCCCTGATTCTTGTCCGTGAAAATTTTGGTTTCCGGTGAGTGATTTTCCTTCATGCACGATGGCTTCTCCTCATAATGGGGGCCTTACAAATGTGCGCTTTTACCACAGAAAATTACAAGGGTAAATCAGGCTCCATACTTAACACTATTCCCACCAAACTGGTTAGAATTGCAAACTTTTGTCCTGCTGCAGTCTTCATAGAGTTGTTTCATAGCTACAATATCCGTGTTACGAAAACTATGTTCATGTGCAAGTCATTTCAGCAGTCATCCTGTGACAAACTTCTTGATAGAGGATGGTATGTAAAGGAAGAGATTGGCTTACAGTGCGAGGTCGCGCTTGATACTCTAGTTGTCAAGTACATGATTGCAAGCCAATCACTGTTACTCTCCTTTTGGTATATGCGATCATAAATGCTCAATGGTAAGTACATTCCTATGGACCAAGTTTCTGCAGGTTTGGAAGATAATCCTGCTGTGGATGTGGAAGTGATTGATAAAGAGCATGGCCTAATGTTGGTGGTTACAATAAGGGAGCTATGCAGTCTTCTGTAGTTGCGGCATGACTTAATTGAAGAGTCAATGGACAGGGACCTATCAGATTTTTTCTTTTTCCTAGCTAGTCGTAAGGTGATGCGGCGAAGGGAAAAAGATATTTTGTGCAAAGAGTTGGATGGTCGGGTTGAAATAGTGTCAATGTAACAGAGATTCTTGTGAACCCAAGTGTATACGAATGACTTTCAATACATGAAGTTTTTTGAGCTCATTTGTCAATTATGCCCTGTGAATATAAGTGTGCTTGAAATACATTTCTTTAGCATGTCAAATCTCTCTCTCTCTCTCTCTCTCTCTCTCTCAATGTTAGACAAGACAAAGACATGATAGAAGAGTCATCTTAATTTATTAGAAAGTACAAACTCGTTCGTGAACAATGACCGAGATACAATTTCTGTAAGTATGGAATCAGAATGTCTTCAAGGTAAAAATCAAAGGAATGCCCCTCGAAAGAAGGTGGTGAGATAGTTGTTCCCGGTGGATTTAGTTCTCCCTTTTCAGGAGTATCATCAATCAGTAGTGTATTAGTTGCATCAAAGGGTACACCAATTTGGCTAAATGGTTTGTACAAATTAGGTAAATGTGGTTTTTTAGGGTGGTAGTGGCCCTCAATGGTAACACATTTTCTTTGATCATACAAAAAGGCAAAATCTGACGTGTGAGCGCCGCATACACCGCAAACTATTGTAACTAGTGGCGACAAGTTTTGCCTTTGCATTGAAGACCATATGGCAACTCTGAAGCGCGAAAGAAGAAACTGAATAAATTCCTTGGCTCCTCGAACCACGACTTGACAAGTTCCCATCCGAAACGTTTGCAAATCCTCAAAGGGTTCTGTGTCACCGAGAGGCACACGCATCAGCAGCAATCCATTGAGGTCCAAGATAATCAACCTCTGTAAAAGTTGACAAGTACATATAAGTAGTTAAAAGATGAACATATTTTTCCATACTTGAATAGACATTACCGGAACAACCGTATCTACAGGTAGCAAGGGTCCATACTGGGTCTCTGTAGTGTTGTTGTCGTTGTTGCTCTCCTTTGCTTTAGCTTCATCATTTACATCTTCATAGTCATCATTCACATCTTCATCAAGGGTCTCCCCCATGGCTCTTTCTGCCTCATTCAAGGTTTCCTCCAAGGTCTTTTCCTCTACCTCGGTTGACCGGCTTGCATCATCCATCCTTGCCTCATCCATATCAGTTTGCTCATCCCTAGGCCTGCTTTCCTCATCCATATCCTTTTTCTCATCCATTGGCCTGCTTTCCTCATCTTGGGTTTCATCCATAGGCTCTTTTGGCTCCTCCACTGGCTGACTTGGCTCTTTCATTGTCTCCTCCATAAGCCCCTCTGGTTGTACACTAGCACCTTCCATATGCTCATTTGACCTTTCCTCATCCTCGGCTCTTTCATCTTCAGCTGATATGACCCCCTCGGCTCGTTGTGATTCCACTGTATTGGATGCAAGGGTTTGTCATGGTGGCACGTCATGTATTGTCATATCAATTGTGCGGTCGTCCAAGCCGCTATCTTCAGGTTCTTTGGGGCTCGACATAGTAAGCATGTGTTGTATTAAACTTACCCGGTATCTTTGCAAATAATCATATGTGTAGTTTTTTAAAGCACTCTGCAAAATTGAAAGACCACATGGTGAGAATTCTTGTATAAACTAAACCAAAACTGAATGAATGCATTGCCAAATGGTTACCTTAGTCATGAAAGGTTTTAATGCAAAGTAGCTTGCAGGACATATTCTGCATGGAGAAGACATCTCCAGCCGCAAGAATTTCCATCGGTTTGATTTGGGACAGGTACATCTTTGATTGGGGCCTTGTATAGTTAATGCCTTCCACATAGCTTGCCATAGGCAAGCAACAACCTCTTTATACAACTGCACAAAGCAGTATCAAGATGTTAGCTTGAGGCTTCAAATTTACATGGATATCTATAATAAAAACTTTCTGATACATAACACTTACAGCCTAATTTCAGGGTGGGTTCCTTTTATTGAATTGAACACCCACACTGCTGGTTGGTCAACATCAAGGCATATGAGACTCCAATGGTGGTTGTTCTCATATGGAAAGATGATGACAGTTACTTCCAGCATAGCACAGTGGAGAAACCAACTCTCAAAGGTCCCAGATGGACTGTTCTTCTGTCTAATAATCACTGACATTTGTGGATCAAGAAGAAACACCTCCGTGTGGGTGTGCGGTGGGAGTTGACTTTTGATCAAGCTGCAGAGAGTATACGTGAGTTAGTAAACCTATTATCTGAGTTTTCAAAGTTAGAAGATAGTAACACTTACTTAAGACAAGCATAGATAATTGTGTCTGAGATCTGAGCATCTGGATTCAGCAATAAATTAATATCCACTTTTTCCAGAGCTAGCTTTCTGGCTCCATCTACAAATGGTATCTCTGCAAGCAAACCATCCTTCATTGAAAGTAGAGTTTCTTGATTGCTTGCCTCTATGGACAGGGTCACATTGCATTCTGTTTGCCTCTGGGACTCCACTGCTACTTTTTCTTTCTCCTTAAGCTCTGCTTCCCTCATGTCCTCTGTTTGGCGAGCAACAGTCTCTGCCCTTCCCCTTGTATTCACATCATGTGTGACATCTACAACTGTGAGTTGTGGCAATAGCTGGGTATAACAAAATTTCCCTCATTTTCTTATCCCTGCAGACATTGGGGACCAATAGTTTGTCATACCTCCACCTTATTCTTTTTAGTGTCTCACTATCTTTGTCCATTACAGTAACCCTGTGGGCATGGGCTGCTACAATGGTGATGTCGCTGAAGTACTCGAGTAGGAAGTCCTCTGCTGCTTCTTGTAGAGCCATCAAAGCCACCACCTTCCACCTTTTAGTGCCCCAGGTAGCTTCTTCACATATGGACCTCACCATCCTCTGAAAGGACAGCTTTAGTATGCACAAATCTACAAATTTCTATGCCTTTCTGATTTCTCTGAAAAGTTCCATGCACCTTTGTAACTTCTTCACCCTTGGACCTTTCAAAATTTTATTTGGTTTTCCAGGTCTCTTCTTTGGGGTTGCAGATCTGCTACTTGCCTTAGCTGCTAATCCTAGTCCCTTGCCTGCCTTCCTTGCAGTTGCTTTTGTTCTATCCATTTCACTGTATAAAAATAGAGGACTCTCTCTCTCTCTCTCTCTCTCTCTATCTATCTATCTATCTATCACCTCAAGAAGAAAAGCCACTTAAGGAGGATGCAAGTCCACCCAACAAATAGGGACACATGATCTATGAGACCAACTCACGCTTGCGAATAAGCTTTTGGAATTGTAACGGGTATCCATGGAATGCAGGAATTGGCATTGATGAGCTTACCAATGGCTCCGATGTGATACTTCTTGTCGAAACATGGGAGCATGATGCGCAACGAATTCTTGGATTTGACAAATACGATGTGCATTCTTTGATGTGGGCCAAAAATGCAAAGCAACGAAGAGGCCAAGGAGGCGTAGCATGTATGACCAAAAAGGGTTTGAAAGATGTTTCCATTGTCAAAGAAGATAAGTATAAACGCTACTTATGGCTGAAAATCAGCCCACCAAATGGTCAAGTCATGTTTGTGGCCGATTGCTACATTCCTCACTATGACTCCAACTTTTATGCTTGCTTGAATATGGATAGAGATCAGCCCTTTGTTGAACTAGAGGAAGAAATTGCTCATTACAAAGATCAAGGTGAAGTCATTGTTTTTGGAGACATGAATGCTCGCACAAATATGCTACAACACGACACACAACAAGTAGACATGCCGCATGTCTCAAGAAGAATGGATGACTCATACATGTATAATCGAAGTTCTAATGATGCAAAAGAAGTGGATCACTATGGAAAGTTACTTCTACATATGTGCAATAGTACCGGAATGCTCATTGCAAATGGTGTATCTCTATGGCAAGGCACCAATGACTTTACATGTAGAAAGCACAACGGTGCTAGCGTGATTGACTATATGTTGTTCTCGGAAGCCACTCTAGAATGCATACAAAGCTTTACACTTGGTGAATGGAATCCGGAATCGGATCATAGGATGTTATGTATTGACCTCAAGTGTGGTAAACGGCCCAAGCATGTAGCTTCCAATCATGATGTGAATCATTTGTACCTACGTCTAGACTTCAAACGACCAAATGTTAAGTATGATAGAGCATCAAGAGAGCCCAACATTAGAATGCAAGTGGAAAGTTTTCAAAGAAGTAATTTTCTCTTGTGCGAAGGAATGCTTTTCGGTGAAACACATGTCTTGCAAAAGGTCTAAGAAGGGTAGCTTAAGAAGAAATGGTTTGACATGGAATGTAGTCAAGCCCGAAAACACTTGCTAAGATTGGATGCAATCAAAGACAAGGAAGTTTACTTGGAATGTTCACACACATACAAAGCACTTGTTCAAAAGAAGAGGAGAAGGTGGGAAGTCGAAAAACAACTTCTTTTAGCACAAGAGAAAGCACATGCATGTGGCAAGTTTTGGCAAAATCTAAAAGGCAAGCGCGTTGAGAGCTTTGGTGACTTGACTCTTGAGGATATGTATATGCATTTTGAGAATCTCTATGAGCAACCCAATGTTGATAAGATGGAGTGTTGTAGCTCCCTTCCGTTTATGTCTCCCTTCTTTACCATTGAAGATGTATGTCGCGCGCTTGAGAAACTTGCTACTCGTAAGGCAGGTGACCTTCAAGGTGTCAAGGCTGAAATGATTAAATGGACAAGCAAGAAAACACGATATTGGATATGCGATATGTTTAACCTTGCACTTGAGTATATCATGCCTCATGATTGGAGTGCAAATTGGATCAAACCTTTGCACAAAGGAGGAGATGTAAACAATGTGAACAACTATCGCACTATAATGGTTGTTTCTTTAATGGCAAAGTTATTTGGATGTATCATGGAGATGAAGATAAGTGAATGGGCTGAAAAGAATGGCAAACGTGCACTTGGCCAAGCAGGTTTTCGAAAGCATCATAGCACTATTGATCACCTTGTTACTCTTTGAGTTCTTATGGAAGCGTCTCGATTGAAAGGAAAAAAGTTGTATTGTTGCTTTGTGGATTTCAAGAAAGCTTTTGACATGGTACCGCGAGGAAATCTTTGGAGACGTATGCAAAGCCTTCAAGTGCCGAGAGAATTTATGCATGCAGTCTTTCGCATCTACCAAAAAGTGATATGTCGATTACGTATGGGAGATGGAATTTCAGAATTTTTTGCAAGCACTATTGGTGTCAAACAAGGATGCCCACTTTCCCCAACCC
This sequence comes from Adiantum capillus-veneris, assembly GCF_014529385.1. Lineage (NCBI taxonomy): Eukaryota > Viridiplantae > Streptophyta > Polypodiopsida > Polypodiales > Pteridaceae > Adiantum > Adiantum capillus-veneris. Next base: position 137,422,770 of record NC_140932.1, read on the forward strand.
TCTTTGGGCTACTCATTGATGAATTGGAATGCATGGTTCTTGACTTTATGCAGCAAGAAGGCATAGAAGAGGTTAAGATTGGAAATGCGGTGATCATGCTTTTGCTTTATGCCGATGATGTAGTGCTCTTGGCACATACCTTAGAAGATGCACAAAAGCTTATGAGTGTCTTGGAACGCTTTTGCCTACATAGCGGGCTGATCGTGAATGGATCCAAAACCAAGGTTATGCTTGTAAAGACCCTCAATGATGAAAATCCATGCATTGTATATAACAATGAGAAACTTGAAGTGGTAGATCACTTCAAGTACCTTGGCCTTGAGGTTCCATCCAATCATAAATGGAAGGATTGTGCAATGCGTCGCTTGGAAGCCGGAAAGAGGGCCTATTATGCATTTGAGAACATGTGAAATGCAGGAGAGATCAAGTGTTGGGCTCTCAAAAAGTACCTCTTTGACACATTGGTGACACCGGTGCTTCTTTATGGAGTGGAGGTGTGGGGTGGAAGCATCAGGAAATCTACTTGGAAAGAGTTTGAGAATGTCCAAAAGCGTTTTCTCACCAACTTTCTCCAAGTCAAGACACAAACACCCTACATGCTCTTACTTCTTGAGTCCGGATTGCTTCCCACTGAGGTCTTGGGCATGCAAAGGGTTGTGGAGTACATGCGTAAGACACAACGTAGCCCTTTGCATCGACTTCCTAGAATCGCATATGAAGCAAGTCAAATGGTTCAAAAGACATGCAAGAGCAAAATACTAAGTTCGGGGTGGATGCTTGATATCAAGAAATGGTTTGGAAGATGGGATGCATGTCACTTGGTCAAGGATGCGTCGATCGACTCCCAAGTTAATGAGGCCTTCTTACAACGCCAATGTATCATGGCTTGGGAGAAATCCGGAGGTTCTCGCTTCAGCCATTACACCACACACGTTGCCCCAAACTACAAATCTCTCTTCTTCTCGGAACGAGGTAACCGAACCCATTCCTACATCCTTGAGCCCATCCCGTTGAGTGCGATCCGCACCATTGCCTCCATTCGTCTTAGCTCCCATTCTCTACGCTGCGAGACAGGACGTTGGGGCACTGGCGAGGAGTGTCATCGACTTTGCACCTTATGCCCTCGTCAAGTGCGAGAGAGTGAGTACCACACACTACTTGAGTGCTCAGCTTTTGACCACATTAGGTCCTCTTTTCTCCATATATTCAGCCATTATCTCTCCCTACATACCTTCCTCTCCCAACCACGATGTGGACTCTCTATTGCGACGCTCATTTCAGCCATTTTTGAGCATCGAGAGTCACTTATGAACTCCACTCACACCACGTGACATGTTCATTTGGTCCCATAGGTCATATTTGACCTCCCAGGACGATAATAGAATTATCTATCTATCTATCTATCTCCTTTCTATAGCTTAGCATATTTAAAGAGAGAGAGAGAGAGAGAGTGAGAGACTCCCATTACTAACGGCGCGCGTGGAGCATGTTTTGACCCCAAAAAACACCTCCGTGCGCCGTTAGTATAAGGGTACAGAAAGACTCTCTCTCTCTCCTTCCCCATTCTCTACACTTTCTTCCTCTCTCTATAACACACACCCACATACACAGACAAACACACACACTCGTGGATACACTCCATCTCTCTCACTGGTGGATGCACAGTACTAAAGGCGCGCAAAGAGACATGCAAACCGGATGTGCCTCTCTACGCGCGCCTTTAGTAGAGAGAGAGAGAGAGAGAGAGAGAGAGAGAGAGAGAGAGGCTCTGTGTGTGTGTGTGTGTTGTATTTGTGTGTGTGTGTGTGCGTGTGTGTGTGTGTGTGTATGTTATATTTGTGTCTCTGTGTGTTTGTGTGTGTGTGTGTGTTTGTGTGTGTGTGTGTGTGTGTGTGTGTGTGTTGTATTTGTGTGTGTTTGTGAGTGTATGTGTGTGTTGTATTTGTGTGTGTGTTTGTGAGTGTATGTGTGTGTTGTTTGTTAAGACAAAGCTAGATATGGAATATACTCTTACAGAAACAGAGAGAGAGATAGAGGGAAAGGTAGAGGGACATTTCAGAAGCAGAGGGAGAGAGAGGAAGAGAGAGGGAGAGGGCCAAACCTTCTAAGAACGCAGACCTGCGTTATGTCAAAGATGGGTCGACTTTTTGTCGGAGACGCAAACGACAGCTCTCTCTCTCTTTCTCTCACTCTCTTTGACGCGGTGTGGTTTTTCTCTCTCATGTCATTTATATGTGACGTACAAAAGTATACGGGCTCAATAATGACTGCACGTGCGACAACATGCAATTATATTCTATTTTATAGTAACACGTGGGGCGCTGCTGTGTGTATCCGTTATAAGTGTGATTTTGAGAGAGAGAAAGAGAGAGAACCATAGAAAGAGAGAGAGAGAGAGAGAGAGAGAGAGAGAGAGAGAGAGAAAGAGAGTGAGTGAGTGAGTGAGAGAGAGAGAGAGAGAGAGAGAGAGAGAGAGAGAGAGCCTCATGAGGAATCCCTAACCGGCCCGAGCAAATACTTCCTAGCGAACAGGAAACCGAGCGAATATACAATAAAAAAGAGCATATGAACATTGCAATAGTTCAGATATTGAACGTAGAATAGCAAAATGAACTGGTCATATCTTAATTTTTTCAAATAACGAAATGAGGAATCCCAAAACCTGAGTGAGTTATCACGAGCGATCCCAAAAACCGAGAAAAATAGAAAAAATAATACGTAGGAAGTCATGATCAAACTTAGGAATAATGAGGGTGAAGGAAGATGAGGTAAGAAAGAAGTTACAAGGTTGAAATTCTCATCTTAGAGTATCTCTTATGATTTAGAAGGAGAAATACATTGGCCTCTTAAGCTTGATGACAATGTGCTCTTTCCAGTACAATCATAACCATATTCACATGAGAGCTTAAACCATGTGGAAGTGTTAGTTCGTTCATATATCTTTTCACGTTGTTCACTTGGTTCAAATTTGGGACAACCAATTAGGCACTAAAAACCAAACAACACATTTCATACCACCTTTTGTTAACAAGTGTCACTGGACATATTGTATGCCCTTGTCGAAGAGGAAACCTTATGGCAGCTTCTTTTGTAATGATTGAAGGTGTGTTTTGCATTGCTCAAAATGCTCTCTTCTCTCTCTCTCTCTCTCTCTCTCTCTCTATATATATATATATATATATATATATATATATATATATATATATATATATATATATATATATATATATGAAAATTATACATTGAACTACATCATGCCATCTTGGTATCAATTATGTCATAATTGTGCCATAAACTGCAAACATCACTCCCTAAACTTTACATTAGAGACAGTGATACAATCCTCCATCGTCTTTTTCTTAATGATCTCTCTCTCTCTCTCTCTCTCTCTCTCTCTCTCTCTCTCTCTCTCTCTCTCTCTCTCTCTCTCTCTCTCTCTCTCTCTTTGTGTGGTAAAGAGGTTATGTATACTATTCACAAAATGGCATTCTCATCATAATGAAAAGGTTTTTGTGATGATGCATGCCATACAAGTTGGAAGCTTCATAGCATATCATTCTATTTTTGAGTCAAATAGATAAATGACATATTATATTGGCCAAGATGGGCTTATTGGTATTAAGGGCGAACATGTGGGCCTTGATAACTATTACACCTTAACTTGAACGCATAAGAAACATGAAATCTTGTAGACAAATTTGATGATGGAATACCCTACTGGTTGATGACGTTTTTTGAAGCTGTCAGGGATAGAACTGCAAAGGCCCAAAGCGTTGGATGATTTGAGGAGGTTGTAACATCCATTGTTAGCCATAGGGGTGGGGGGTTGGATCCTAGCACATACTCGCTGCAATGGTTGTCGCCTAGCACGTACTCGCTACATTGGTTGTAGATTGCCTAAGTGCCACGGCAAGCAGCCTCAGTAGCCAGCGCCGTCCAAGACCCATCTGCGACCAACATTACCACCACCATCATCACAAGACGGGTAAAACCTCCATAGCCTGAGCCTTCCATCTCTCTCTCTCTCTCTCTCTCTCTCTCTCCCCTAAAGAATCCAACACTTATGCACATTAGTATAGGTTCGTGTGTTTGGAGCCTCTCAAGAACACAATGGAACCACATAGCCAAGACCTCCCAAGGCAAGAGAGGTTTAACTTTTGCAATTCCACCTACTATTGCTTGGCAACTTTTCTTACAAAATAATTGGTGAAGACAAAGAATAGATCATGGAGCTTGTACTTCAACACTTACACTCTCATCATTACCATTAGCTGAAAGAGTCTTCGGGCCTTCAGGAATATGCATTTCCTACGAAGGAGGTGGATTTATGATTGTCATAGGCATAACGATATCATCAGAAAGCCTACCCTGCATCTCTCGATGCTCTTGGCATAATGCATACAACAGTGGACTAAGCAAAGATCACAAGGAGAATTTTGCAGATGGTATTTCTTTTGCAAGGCTTGCTGGAATAGTCCTCTGTATATGCCACACATCCACCACGTAAATACTTGTCCTTCCCCAATAGAAAAGGCCGCATGAGGATTGACTGCACAAAAGGCTACAGTGGTAGCGGCAAGTGTCAATCCACCCTCCACAAATATGGCATGGCATTTGCAGGGTGTTGTCCAAGGTACTTCAGTATTTCGATATTCCTCCCAAACAAGACACATGGGAAAATCAAGCCTAATTACCAACAAGAATCAAAGTGGTCAGCACAACCACATGAGATGCCCGTATATTCAGCTCGGCTTCTCGTATGACGGCCACATTTTTGCTTTGTATTTTGGCAAGCTCTACTTCTTGTGACCACAACGCAGATTTCTTGGCTAGCTCTGCATCTGCTTGAGTCATCTCAGCCTTCCTAGTGTTGTCAAAGATCTTGGCCTCTGCTTGAGCAAGAAGCTCCTTCTGTTTTGCAATCTGAGCATGCTGGAGCGACATACCTTGCTTTCCGCGGCGTTCTGACGTTGCGTGAGACCCTACCACTCCTTGGTGCCGACATCGCCCTTATACTTGGCGTCAGCGAGGGCGATCTTGGCGCTAGTAGCCACGTCGTTTGGCCGAGGAAGGACAAGTACTCGTGGCCTGGGACATTGACGAGCTGCTTGACATTGGCATTGTATATCATGAGGTCGAGTTCATTGAGCTCGAGCCGCACATTCTGGAAGACGGCGACCTTGAATTGTTTGGTGCCTTTGAAGATGTCCTCCATGGTCATGGCTGCGGCGAGGACATTTTGCCTTCGATGATGCCCTTGACAAGGTCATTGACATGGCTGCAATTTTGTTTATGGGGGGTGACGAGGCGGGCGTACTTGATGAGGTCGTCTAGATTGTAGGCTTTGGGCCGATGGTGAAGAGGGCAAGGAAGAAGGAGGGGAGCTTTTCGGCTGATAGGGGTGAGGTCAATGATTCTGCATGTCTGGCCTGGAAGGATTCAGGCTTTCTTGGCCAGCTTCTCTCTCTCTCTCTCTCAAGAAGGCGTGCGCTCCTTGAGAGAGAGAGAGAGAGAGAGAGAGAGAGAGTGTTCTCACTTCTCTGCGCGTGCTCGTACTTGATGAGGTTGTCTAGATTGTAGGCTTTGGGCCGATGGTGAAGACGACGGGGGAGACGAAGTGGAGCTTTTCGGCTGACAGGGGTGAGGTCAATGAGGCTGCATGTCTGGCGTGGAAGGATTCAGGCTTTCTTGGCCAGCTTCTCTCTCTCTCTCTCTCTCTCTCTCTCAAGGAGCGCGCGCCGGCGCGTGCTCCTTGAGAGAGAGAGAGAGAGAGAGAGTTCTCACTTCTCTGTGCGTGCTTCTTGCATGAGAGAGAGAGAGAGAGAGAAGAGAGAGGAGCTCCAACCGTCCAACGTCGAGTAAGATGGACCGGTTCTCTTCGTCAATGAGTGGAAGTTTGTGTCCTCCATCGACAGAAGCTCTGGCGGAGCAGGTGCAGAATCAATTAGCTCAGGTGTACATGGAAGAATTTTCAACACAGTACGAGATAAATGTTTCACTAAATGTGTAACAAAGCCCAGCAGCAGTTTGAGTGGGAGTGAAAGCAGTTGCATATCGCGGTGTGTAGATCGGTATATTAAAAGCAGTTGCATATCGCGGTGTGTAGATCGGTAGATTGTCAGTCGTGCAGTTGTTAGCTCAATTCCCCGCTAATTTATGTTTCTGAGTTGTTAAAATCATACACACCTTGTCGCATTAATAGAAAAGCCTCTTAGGTGTCCAGTTTTATTTGTCTGGACAAAATAACAGCTCAACGACTTTTTGTTCATTTTGTTGAACTGCTCGTACACCATAGTCATTTTTGTACAATCCAAGCAACTCGGACAGTCTTGACTATCACAAAGGGTTTTACCTCATTCAACCAAAAAAAAAAAAAAAAAAAAGAGAGAGAAGAGAGAGATTGTGCATATTCTTGCACGCCGACCCTTCAAAGTAGGACGGAATCTCCACCGACTGTACTGACCTCTTTGCATTGGCTGTTGCAGCATCATCGGACACTACCAGGCATCAGCATGCGGCACGACCGGCCCAGTTCTGGCCAGCGGCAATTCCGTCAACCACGACGGGTAAAAAGTTTATGTGAAAATTACCAAAATACCCCTTAAATTTAAGAACATTCTCAAAATACCCCCTCTAATTTCAAAAATTCCCAAAATACCCTTGTATCTATTTTGGTTGGATATTTCAAGATTTTTTAATCTTTATTCCTTTTTAACAATTGAGATCTGTTTATGGGTGCTTAGCAGGTAATTTGTCACCAATTACCTTGCAGAAAAAAGGTAATTATGTCTAGAAATAATGAAGCAATTCATCTCCAAAGCCTACATAATCAACCCAAATTCTCGATTTAGCATCATTTTAATCTTTAGAGAAATTTAATTTCATAACCACAGGTATTTTGAGAATTTTGGAAAATTTGAAGGGCATTTTGGAAATTTATGACAAAGTAATAGGGGTATTTCGGGAGTTTTTGAAATGTGAGGGGTATTTAGGGAATTTCCACAAATTAAAGGGGTATTTTGGTAATTTTCCCTTTAAATATCTAGCAAGCTGAAAAGACACAATGTCAAGGATTGGCTCCGAGTCATCGCTTCTAAGAAGGATAGAAATGTGTACGAATTGAGATACTTCAATATCGCAAAACAAGAGGAGAAGATTGTTTAACGTCATAGGAAACTATCCAAGAGACCTTAAAGATCTATCTGTTGGACGAACGAGTGCATGCAACACGCGCGCGCGCGAGAGAGAGAGAGAGAGAGAGAGAGAGAGAGAGAGAGAGAGAGAGAGAGAGAGCAATGTTCACGGAAGACTTTTCTAGCAACCAATGGGAAAAAGGAGAGCATTGAAAATCTCTCGATTTGCAGTGAAAATTTTAGGGTTTTTACGATTAAAATCCTCTAGCGTTAGCCGATTAGAAAAGGTAGATAAAGATAAATAAAGGGAGTATAAACTTTGAGCCATATGCTTTGGAATTTTTTTTTCGGTGCAAGGTTAGGTGACCCTCCAAAGTAGCCGAGACTTTTCAATTTTTGTCCGTTAAAGGCTGTTTTTTTGTGGAGAGAGAGAGAGAGAGAGAGAGAGAGTAACAAAAAAAACAGACGTTACATTGTAAAATATTTGGCCGACTCGATGGCAAACTCATTATTTTTGCTATAATCTCACTCTCTTCTCTCTCTAGTAGTGTACTCCACGTGTGCTGCTAGAGAGAGAGAGAGAGAGAGAGAGAGAGAGAGAGAGAGAGAGAGAGAGAGAGAGAGAGAGAGAGATAGATAGATAGATAGATTTTATTATCGTCCTCGGAGGTCAAATATGACCTATGGGACCAAATTTACATGTGATGTAGTATGTGTATGGCTGATGAGTGACTCTCGATGCTCCAAAATTGTAGTGATGAGAGTCGCAATGGAGATCCCACACTTTGGCTAGGAGAGGAAAGTGTGTAGGTCTAAGTTATGGCTGAAAATGTGAGAGAAGCAAGTTCGGATGTGATCAAAAGCTGAGCACTCTAGTAGTGTGTGGTACTCAGACTCTCGAACTTGCAGTGAGCATAATGTGCACAATCGATTTGACTCTTCTCCATTGCCCCAACGCCCTATCTCGCATCGAAGGAAATGGGAGCTAAGCCGAATTGCTACGATAGTGCGTATCATGGACAAGGGAATAGGCTCAAGCATGTAAGTGTGAGTACGGTTTCCTCTCTCAGCGAAGAACATGGTTTTGTAGTTGGGGGCAATATAGGTGGTGTAATGTATGAAGCGTGACTCACCAGATTTCTCCCAAGCCGTAATACATTGGCGTTGTAGAAAAGCTTCATTCACTTGAGAGTCAATTGAAGCATCATGTAGCAAGTGTAATGCATCCCATCTCCCAAACCACTTCTTTATGTCTTGCATCCATCCCGTGCTCAAGATCTTGCTTTTATGCGTCTTTTGAACTTTTTTGCTTGCTTCCCATGCAATTGTAGGAAGTCGATGTGAGGGGTTTTGACGCATCTTTATCATGTACTCCACAACCCTTTCCATGCCCATAAACTCAATTGGAAGAGATCCCGACTCAAGAAGTAGGAGCATATATGGTGTTTGTGTCTTAACTTGGAGAAAGTTTGTAAGAAAACGCTTTTGGACATTCTCAAACTCTTTCCAAGTAGACTTTGAGATGCTCCCGCCCCACACTTCAACTCCATAAAGAAGAACCGGTGTCACCAATGCATCAAAAAGATACTTCCTGAGAACCCAACACTTGATGTTTCCCGCATTACACATGTTCTCAAATGCATAATATGCTCTCTTTCCCGCTTCCAAACGACGCATAGCACATTCATGCCACTTGTGATTGGATGGAACCTCAAGGCCAAGGTACTTAAAGCTCTCAACAACTTCAAGTGTCTCGTTGTTGTACACAATGCATCGCTTCTCCTTATGGTTGGTTATCACAAGCATAACCTTTGTTTTGGATTCATTTACAATCAGCCCACTATGCAAGCAAAAGTTCTCAAGGACAACCATAAGCTTTTGTGCATCTTCTAAAGTGTGTGCTAGAAGCACTACATCATCCGCATACAACAAAAGCATGATTACCGCATTGCAAATAGTGACCTCTTCAATGCCTTCTTCTTGCATAAAGTCAAGTACCATTTGTTCCAATTGATCGATGCATAGACCAAAGAGAGTTGGTGACAATGGACATCCTTGTTTAACCCCAATAGTGCTTACAAAAATTTCTGAAATTTCTCTTCCCATGCGCAATTGACAAATCACCTTCTCATAGATTCGAGAAACCGCAAGCATAAACTCACTTGGAACTTGGAGTTCTTCCATCCTTCTCCACAAATTGTTACGTGGAATCATATCAAAGGCTTTCTTAAAGTCCACAAAACAACAATACAATCGCTTGCCTTTCAACCGACTTTCCTCCATGAGAACACGAAGAGTGACAAGATGATCAATGGTGCTATGGCATCGACGAAAACCCGCTTGTCCCTTTGCACGCTTGTCATTCTCTTCAGCCTAATCACTCAATTTCATCTCCATTATGCACCCAAACAACTTTGCCATAAGAGACCCAATCATTATAGTCCGGTAGTTGCTTACATTCTTTATATCCCCTCCTTTATGCAAAGGCTTAACCCAATTAGTACTCCAATCATAAGGCATACCATGTTGAAGTGCAAGGTTGAACATATCACACATCCACTCATGGGTAAAATCTCCCGTCCATTTGATCATCTCTGGCTTGATACCTTGAAGATCTCCCGCTTTGCGAGTGGCCAACTTTTCAAGCCCACCGCATACATCCTCAATAGTAAAAAAAGACGGCATACATGGGAGTGAACCATAAAATGGCATTTTTTCAGTATTTTCTTGCTCATATAATTGCCTACAATGTGTGTACATATCCACTAGACTCAAGTTACCAAAATTCTCAACCCGCTTGCACAATTGATACAAAATCTTTCAATCCTTTCTTAACCATACATGCTAACCCTCCTTGTCCTCTTGGTTGCTTGAGATTCTTTGACCACATCAATGAATGTACATTGTAATCCTCCAAGCCGTTAATCCTTTGTGTATCATGCTCCCAAGTTTCAACAAGAAGTACAACATCGGCTTTGCTTGTTAGTTCATCAATGCCACCCCCCGCATTCCATGGGTATCCATTACAATTCCAAAAGCATATTTTCAATTGTAACTCGGTCTCATAGGTCACGCATCCCTATTTGCTTGAGAGACTTGCCTCCTCCTTGAGAGAGAGAGAGAGAGAGAGAGAGAGAGAGAGAGAGAGAGAGAATAACAAAAAAAATAGACAATATGTTGTAAAATATTAGGCCTTGTTGAAGACAAGCTCATCAGGTTGGAATTCCAACATATTGTCTATTTTTTTTGTTATGCTCTCTCTCTCTCTCTCTCTCTCTCTCTCTCTCTCTCTCTCTCTAATAGTCGAGGGGAAAAAGCTTGAGGACAATAGGGATTGAGAGTATAAAGAGAAAACCCTCAAAATGGGTCCTTACCCTGGATGAGGTGTCATGCTCAAGCAGGTCCAATAGTACTACGAATGAGTATGCCATTGATTTCACCCCCATCTTTCTTTTTATGTTGTTAATGATTAACGAGCTTGCCAACAACAAGGACCCTTATTCTATAAGAAAACCTCTCCTCTTGCCATCGCATTTTGACACTCTCTCTCTCTCTCTCTCTGTGTGTGTGTGTGTGTGTGTGTGTGTGTGTGTGTGTGTGTGTGTGTGTGTGTGTGTGTGTGTGTGTGTGTGTGTGTGTGTGTGTGTGTGTGTCGCTCTCGCTCGCTCGCTCGTTTCCCACGATGTTAAAAATTCTCTTCTTTTTCTTCTAAGTCCTTTACTAATTTTCCCTTTTTGTTTCTCTCTCTCTCTAGCAATCAACACAGACATGGAGTCCTAGATCTAGCAATTTCGTCTAATGAGTAGCAATTTAGAAACTAGCCAACAACTATATGTAAAAGTTTAAAGTGTATCTTATGTAAACAATGTTTGTCACAGATTCAACAAAATCACAGAATCTGTGATTTTGAACAAACACTGGCTGCAGCTCTCTCCGCGTACCTATAGTAAATTTATGACTCTCTCTCTCTCTCTCTCTCTCTCTCTCTCTCTCTCTCTCTCTCTCAATTGTACTTAAGGCGCGCGTAGAGAGTTGTAAAAAGTATGTTTTTGTCTATGCGCACCTTTAGTACAAAGAGACACATACACACACACACACACACACACACACACACACACACACACACACACACACACACACACACACACACACACACACACAGAGAGAGAGAGAGAGAGAGAGAGAGAGAGAGAGAGAGAGAGAGAGAGAGAGAGAGAGAGAGAGACTTGTCATGTTTCTTGATGAATAGGATTAAGGTCCAGTAGGCAGAAGAGGCTGAAACCAGACCCAGAGCTTGTGCGAGGATTTCAGCCTTTGTAGGCTCAGTTGCTTAATGTTTCTGCCAAAAGAACTGTTGACTTTTGTCAGGACATATCTGAAGAAGAGTCAATTGGTGAAGATCAATCAGAGAGGTCACCAGGCCAAGAGGATCCCTCACCCTCTACAATACTTGTCAAGAAAAATACAAGAAGAGGAATATAGACTTCTCAGATGATGCAGATGTGCCAGAAAGCAGTCCCTGTGCAACTAAAGGTAAAGCCAAAGAGGATGTGTCTTCTCTGGAAGACCCAGCTGCAACTGATGAGAGGCTGTTCGATTTTGCATCATCTTGTGGTGCTGGGGACAAATTTGATCTAGTTCATTCTATGTTTAACCCAAAGTTTGACATTGAAGACCTGTTAGCTTAGCACAGTGAATTCTTGCAGTTCTACAGAGTGATGGTGCAGGTAGGGAGGGTTGTTCTGTCCACTATGACTGTTAAATGACTGGGTGGAAAGGGACAAGGATTGAAGAAGTATAGGGAATTACCACCTGCTTGCCGACATTCAGCCTGCCCTTTGCACCAAAAAGAGTGCAAACTTATTTAGGAATCCTTTGGCTTTATGATTTACCTGAACAGCCTGTTTGGATTCCTCATGCAGAATCCTGATGAGGTGTTAGAGGAGCAAGATGCAGCACCAGATGAAGAATGCGAAGAGACAACACATATACAAGAAGTCGATGAGGTTGAAGATACAGTCGACCTTGAGGTTGAGGCAATTGAAGTACAAAGAAGTAAGATGCTCTCTATGAAAACCACAGAAATCAAACTACCTTTGGATGTCAGTAACTTCACTAAGAAGCATGCTCAAATGATGTTGCCTGCTGTGCCTGACTTCAGGATTGGAGACAGGACCTATATCTTTTTACATGATGTGCAAAGCATCTTTTAATTAAGGGAGGACTTGTCCCTGGCTATCATTTCCAGAGTCCAAGAGGAGAGGAGTGGATTTATTTCAGAGGATAGTAGTGATGATGAGGCAATGGAAACATCCAACAATCCAATGGAATGCCTCCGAAGATGCTTTGAGAAAGCTGAAAAATACAAGGAGACACTACCTGATGAAGCCACCTTCCAAGCAATAAGACAAAGCCTAAGACCATCAACAAGTAACAAAGAAGTGGAGAATTGGTTTAACCATTCAGGTTAGGGGTCAACTACATCTGTAGACCTGTGGCAGGAAAACCTCTTTCTGCAGGATGAGAGCTTCATGGTAACTCTGTGTGTGTGTGTGTGTGTGTGTGTGTGTGTGTGTGTGTGTGTGTGTGTGTGTGTCACTTACTCTGACATGATATGTGCAGTCTTGGATTGCTGACAAGGATGACTTCCTTCGACGGCGGACTCCAGAGTATCGTGGAAGGGATGCGGCCCTAGCGCAGTACCTTTCAAAGCTTTGTGAGTCGCCGACAGTAGTTTCTAACAATTCCATGTCACAAGAGGGTTCAATAGCAACTTACACATTCAAGACACTATCACGCTTCTTGGGTGGACACATGCTGCCCAAAAGTGCAGATAAAGTTATTCTTGTGGACAAAGTGTTTGCTAGAGATTGTTTTGGTTACTGCCCGGGCTATACAGGTGGTCGGGCAGCGTATTACTACACTTACACAGCAATGGCACAACTCTTGGTAGACAAAACCCAGATGAACTTTTAGAGTATGGCAAACATCTCATGATTCGTTACAAGGGTGATGTGCCAAAAAACAAAATTGAACCTTCAAAATCTTGATACACTTCAAGTAGCAATTGTATAAGATCATGTATTACATAAATTTTGTACAATGTCATCCACTCAAAGTATCTTTCTCCACTTGTGGTTCACATACACCATTGTCTCTCTCCACCTTCGTTGACTTTCACGAGCACCGGAGTTGTTGTATGCCATTGATCTTTTAACTTTTTGTTGTTGTAAATGTCTGATGGCTTGTGCTGTTGCTAAAGAGGCCAAGACTTCTTTTGCCTGCATTCGATGAATGATTCTATGATAGAACCATTCAAATAGTTCTCTCAAACTGTTAGCCTTGATTCGAGAGCCACCATGTCGTGTGTGCCTGAAATAAGCATTTCTCGCCATGTAATGAGACTTTTCCATCCCTTGGGTATTCCATATTGCCGGGTTCCCATACTTTTGTATAAAATATGGTAAACGATTGAAGATGATGTGCTGGATATGAAAACAGATTAGTTAGAATATTTTACACTCACATAGTTGCACATAAAAGAGAATCAAATACACGATAATACCATGTAGTGAGTAATTTGGGTGTCTGTCCATGCTGTCTTGAATGATTTTTTGAGAAGGTTGAGATTCTCCTTGAACTTGTTCATATCACCTTGTGACTAGTCATCTTTGTCGCACATCAAAAATAGGATGTCTATTGATCGCCAAACCTCAGCCTTCGCGTTACGAGTAGTTGGTTCTTGATCTTTGACTGCAATATGTAGCTTTTTCCAGCTCTGATACTCTACCTTGCTAACATAAGATGTGTTATATATTTTTCCATGTTTTGTTAGCTTCGGATCTCTTGTACCTTGGGGTTTAGATAAAAACCTCCGTGCCTTCACCCCACCGATGGATGGTTTACATGGACATCCTTCTCAGTAGTTGATCTCTTTTCATCCCGCTAGATTTTCACATTGCCACCATGAAGCCCCATATCCGACAGTACCAATTCTAAGCACTGCAGGGCTACTTGTCGCTCTGCTGAGTTCTTAATCTTCCAAGCAAACCCGATATATAAGTAGAACAATTTCTCCACAATTCTACAAAGGGCATGCATTGTATAGATGTGGACATTCACAAGTGGTATTTTCAAAACCTGTCGAAAAGCAGGGTCCTCAATGTGACGTGTTGGAGCTTTTCTCCACCACTTTGGGTCCATGACCTTTGCAGGCTCCATACAGAACAAACACGGCGACTTTGCCATTGCACCCATTCCACAATTATACATGCATTTTAATGTTTTGAGGTCACCTGCAAGATGCCACTGAACTTGAAAGTCTCCCCTTCCATCTAGACGTAGTACCTCTCCCTGGTTAGTCTGTCTATCAATCACCTCTGGAATATTAGTTCGATGGAACACCCAATATAGAATTTCATGATCTTCTTTCTTTACCTGCAACACAAAATAAATGAGACTTAAGTAGATGTGAACATTTTGAGCTTACCTGAGAATCTCGCTTACCTCAAACGCACCAAGCCACCATATGTTAGATTCTAATTGAACACTAAAGTACAAAGGATCATCACTGGGACACTTTGGTAAAGTAATCGTAACACGCTCTAGCTTTTTCTCTTTAACAAGCTCACGCTCATCCAGTTTTAACACAAAATGTAATAGCCCTCGTGACTCTTCAAATGTGATGTTGTAAAACTCCACCATTCTCTTCTATAACATCTGCAGGTCCATAAAAATATTATTGAATTCATCATATGCCATGTTTGCTCCATGGCCACTGTTAGTTGCTTTAATATGAAAGGGATGTCCAAGATAGTCTCCCTGTGCCTCGTTAAGCTGAAGCCTCTCTTTCCAAACACTTGAGGCTGATGGTAAAAGTTTGGATTTTATACCCTTCTTAACAAAGACGGATGAGACAGATTGTTGTATAGCCGAATATCCTCTTTTGCTTACACCAAGTGAATCAAGTGTGCCTTGTATCTCTTTTGCAGGCACTGAGTTCTCTGAAATAAAGCGGTCCACTAAATTTTGTTGTAGGACCTTAAACTTCTTGTCATGTACTATATCTGCTTCCAGGCTTCTACTTATGAGTGGCTTCAATCTCTTTCCTATATTGGCTTTGGGGTCAATGTTTTCCTTGTCAGGATAGATTGAATCTCTACATGAAGACAATGCATAAGTAAATAACAGAAAATTTGCTTCACTAACACTATTTAGGCACATGAAAACAATGCATAACAAGAAAAAACAAAAAGATTACTTAACTAAGACAATGTAGCCAACCAAGAAGCATCACCTTAATGCTCGGATTCTTTTCTTGAGACCTCCGGATGCAACCTACAATGTTTCAAGATTGCGCAATTTCTTCTTTCGGATACGACCACCCAAGATGGTGTCCTTCATTTGACAATTTCGTACCTTTCCTTTCAATTCTTGTACCCCTGTTTTGTGTTGCAAAATGGTAACCTGATTTGTAGAATGTAAATGTGAAAGGCAAACAATCTCACATTGTTGAGCTTGGAGAATGCCCTTATAAGTTTTAGCTTCTCTTGTAAGAGATTTACAATAACCTAGAAGGCCCTTTTCTCCATCACCAGCAAAGGTCAATAAGCTTGTAGGATTGACAAACGGTGGAGACGCATTAGTCATTGGATTCTTAGGGTAGAGAGAGCCTCTCGTCCAGATATCTATGTGTTTAGCTCCCTGAGCTTTGAGTGTGTCTATGGAAGCGGGAGGTATATGTGTGTTTGTTTTACTACGCTTAATCAATGGTTGGTACTCATTGTCCAAATCAATGTGAAGGTGATATTTGGCTCGTTTCTGGGTAACATTTGTGCCATTTGAGGAGTGCGCCATTAGCCAAATGTGCAGGTTTAATGGAAAGTGAATAGCGGTTGCGCCTTCGTCCCTCCATGTTAGCCTCATTCCGTCCATGTGGACGAGGTTCATTCAATGCAGTTGAAAAGAAGATTATCCCTTAATCATTACGGACAAATGTTCAGAAGAGTAAAGAATCTACTTAAAGTACACTTTTTGAAATTTTACCATGAAAGACCCACCTCTATTATTCGCCATATTTTCTAGAGAGAGAGTGCCAAAAATACATTTTCTTAGAAGGCCCTCCAAATGACCTCCGAAATTTCCTAATGACTCTATCTTTGCAGAGTTCTATGCCAGCAGAGCTACTTGTTAGTGGTGAAGTGTCCCATACATGGATTCTTGATTCGGGCGCTTCGTTGCATGTCACACGTCATAGGCATTGGTTTACTACATATGAGAAAACCATTGGCACTGTCACACTAGGTGACAGCTACTCTTGTGACATTGTGGGCATAGGTGATATTGCTATGGTTATGGAAAATGGGGTGAGGTTTACCATACATAATGTGCGTCATGTTCCAGCTTTGACACAAAATTTGATTTCCGTTGGACATCTTGATGACTTGGGTTACAAAGTCACTTTTCATCAGCAATCTTGGCGTATTGCGAAAGGTCATCTTATTTTAGCCCATGGTTCTAAAGTTGGTACACTTTATCCTCTTTATGTATCTGACAAGAACAGTGTTCTTTCTGTAACCGAGCTGCCAACTGTTGCTTTGTGGCATAGCCGATTAGGTCATATGTCAAAGAAGGGAATGGAAACTCTTTCTCGTTTGGGCTACTTACCATCTTTATCATTTTCTGATTTTCCCTTTTGCGAACACTGTCAATATGGTAAGCAAACACGAGCACATCGTACACAGTCTTTTGAAAAAGAAAGAAAGCCCTTAGAGCTTGTGCATAGTGATTTATGTGGGCCTATGCCTTCTAAATCCCATGGTGGTGCGTCTTATTATGTTACATTCATTGACGATGCAACACGACATGTTTGGGTTTATGCCATGAAGTCTAAAGATGAGACTTTTTCTTGTTTCAAAAAGTTCTTATCTAGTGTGGAAACTCAGTCTGAACATAAGTTGAAAGCTTTACGCTCAGACAATGGTGGAGAATATGTCTCCAAAGAGTTTGCAGACTTCTGTTCAAGTAGGGGAATTAAGCACGAGTTTACAGCTCCTTATACCCCTGCACAAAATGGTGTTGCCGAACTAATGAATAGGACCATCCAAGAGAGGATTATGTCTATGTTATCACAAGCTAATTTATCGCAAGCGTTTTGGGGTGAAGCATTATACACTGCTGTGTATTTGATCAATAGATCACCACATGCTTCATTACAGTTTCGTGTACCTTTGGAGTTATGGTCAGGACATAAGTTGCCTTATGAAAAAATCCGTACATTTGGCTGCGAAGCTTATGCACATGTACCCAAGGAGTTGCGTGCTAAGCTTGACCCTAAGTCCAGGAAATGCATCTTTATTGGCTATGGTATAGATGGTCAATTTGGCTATCGTTTATGGAATCCGGAAAGTCGATCAGTAATCCATAGCAGTGATGTTGTCTTCAATGAGACCAAGATGCATAGGTAGCCAACGAAAGAGGTTGAATCCCGAAAAGTGACGTTTTCGGATGTATCACCTCCTGCACAGATAGCTCCAGAGCCAATTACTACATAGGCTAGTACAAGCTCTGATCAGCCGAGGAAATCTCAAAGAGTCTCACATCCGCCAGAACGGTTTGTTCCAGGCGTGGACTTTGTGTTGCTGACAGATAGTGGTGAGCCTTCTTGTTACAAAGAGGCTATACTAGCCAATGATAAGGTTCAGTGGGAACATGCTATGAAGAGGGAGCTATCCAGTATTGCAAAGAACAAAACCTGGGAACTTGTTCCATTTCCAAAAGGTAGGAAATCTTTGCCTTGTAAATGGGTTTACAAGAAGAAGATTGCATCCAATGTTGAGAATTACAAAGCTCGTTTAGTGGCCAAAGGTTTCAAGCAAGAATATGGTGTAGATTTCCAGGAAATCTTTTCTCCAGTGGTGGTCAAGATGATGACACTAAGAATGTTGCTTGCTTTGGTTGCCACTGAAGATATGGAGCTTGATCAAATGGATGTCATTACAGCTTTCTTACATGGTGATCTTGAGCAAGAGATTTATATGCAGCAACCTGAAGGGTTTGTGCTCAAGGGCAAGGAACATTTGTTATGTAAGCTTCTGAAAAGTCTCTATGGCTTGAAGCAATCGTCCAGACAATGGTATCAAAAGTTTGATGCATTTATGCGTTCCCTAGGCTATAAGTGCAGTAATGAGGATCCATGTCTTTACATAAAAAGACAACCAAATGGACAACTTATTATGCTTATCCTTTATGTAGATGACATGCTTATTGCTGGTCATTCTAAGAAGGACATTGCTGACTTGAAAACCAAGCTGAAAAGTCAATTCGACATGAAAGATTTGGGTGAAGCCAATCACATTGTGGGTATGCGCATTACTCGTGATCGTAAGAAGAGGTTGTTTTACCTTTCTCAAAAAGAGTATGTGCACAAGGTTCTTGATCGCTTCAACATGCAGAAGGGGAAGGCCTTGAGTACTCCATTGCCTGCATATTTGAAACTTAGCAAGAACGATTGTCCCAAATCTGCTGAGGAAAAAGCTGCGATGGCTAAAATTCCTTATGCTTCAGCTTGTGGTAGTCTCATGTATGCCATGGTGGCTACAAGACCTGACATTGCACATGCAGTGGGAGTTGTCAACAGATTTATGTCTAACCCTGGTAAAAAGCATTGGGATGCTGTCAAGTCAATTCTCAGATACTTGAGGGGCACTACAGATAGACAGTTATGCTATGGTCGTGGAGAGTCATCCATTCAGTTATTTGTAGACAGTGACTATGCAGGTTGTGTTGACAGTCGTAAATCAACAACAGGTTGGATTTACACATTTTTTGGTTCTGCTATTTCTTGGAGATCTGTTCTTCAAGATTGTACATCCATTTCTACCACAGAGGCAGAGTATGTTGCATTGAGTGAAGCATGCAAAGAAGATATTTGGCTTGCTCACCTAGTGAAAGATCTTGGATTGGAGCAGTGTACACCAGTTCTTCATTGTGACAGTCAAAGTGCTATTGCCTTGGCTAACAATCCAGTGTTTCATTCCAGAACGAAACACATTGATGTGCACTATCACTTCAGTCGTGAATGCCTGGAAAACAAGAGCCTTGATTTAGTGAAGATTCCTACGTCAGAGAACATAGCGGATGCACTCACTAAGAGTCTCTCCAGCCATCAGTTTCAACACTGTCGTGAGTTGATGGGCATTGGGTGAAGAGTGGTGCTCTTCCATTTTTTATAGTCTCCCACATTGGCCATCAAGTGGGAGAATGTTAGGTTTAATGGCCATGTGGCCGACAGCCCATCCAGTGTGATTTTGTGCTCGTCGATGTGTGTGTGGATGGAGCAAACTTGTATATGATTGTTTGGATCAAAGTGGACCCGTCATTTCCATATTGTGGTGTCGATTCCCCCTCCTCTTTTTTGCTTTTGTACATCTGTTTTCAGGTGCGTGTCCCCCCCCCCCCCCCCCCCCCCCCGAGGGTGTGTCATGCACACACACACACACACACACACACACACACACACACACACACACACACACACACACACACACACACACACACACACACACACACACACACACACACACACACACACACACAGAGGTGCTATGTGTATGGAAGGTTGTGAATCGAGTAGTGTGGAGTGTGTTTGTGGTGTTGTAGTGAGTGTGTGCATTGGGTTGTGTGCAAACAATGGTTTGCTTGCAGATTGATGTGTGTGTATGAGTGATTTCTAGTGGATTGGGGTGTTGTGGAAGCCTTGGGCTATAGAGAGGCATTTTTTTTGTGTGATGGGTGTCTTCCCTTGTCCCCCTATCTAACGTGAAGTAGGAGTACAAAGAGAATGACCATATACAATTTCAAGCGGAGATTTACCTATAGCAGAGTGAGTGTTATTGTTATAGCCAAACTATAAAATATCAAGGTAGTCATTTCATTTCTTTGGTTAAGAAGAAACATGAGCTTTTAGTAAATGAATGATGGCACAATTAGCTACTTTCGTTTGACCATTAGACTTGGGATGGAATATAGAAGTAAATCAAGTGTAGTACCATGATTTTCAAAAAATGTAACCCAAAAAGCACTACAAAATTTAGAATGTCAAAATGATATTATTAGTTTTGGCAGAGTTTTGAGGAAGATTTTGGAGGAAGATTCTTAAGCGAGATGGCCTCATATAGATCAAACCTTGTTAGACTTGAAAGTTGTTAAAGAAGGTATCATATCTATCTTTGACAAGGATTTTAAAGAGAATAAATTTGCTTTTAAAGCTTGGGACAAGGCAGTAAAGAAGACACAATAAATTATGGTTGTATACAAAACTAAAGCTAGAGAGATAATATCTAGGAGAAGAGTGATTATAAGGGCCCAAATAGAGGATCTAGAATCGTCTCCAACCCCCAATTGCCCTCCTTCTACACCCCTTTTGGAGCTAGAAGAAAAAATGAAGCAAGAAGAGCTTCTTTCCACTAGGGCTTCCATTCTTTGTGCCAAAGACCATTAGGCAGGCAAAGTGGACAGGCCACACAAACAATTCTTTGATCTGCTCAAAAGGAAGAAAAATAGAGATTTTGTACCATTCTTGAAAGATCAAAACTGTATGGTGGAAAATACTCATGCTGAAACCTTGAAGATTGCAAAGATTTTCTTTATTGGCATCTTTTCAAATCCCCCTACCAGAGGGCGTGACCAGTCTGATGCCAGGGCTCTAATAGCTAGAATCAGAAAGAAAACTATCTTTGCCCAAATGGCACAGATCTTGGATCAACCCCTCGGTGAGGGGGAATTGAAGGATGCAATCCTTGATTTAAAGTTTGACAAATCTCCATGTCCTGATGGTCAGCCCAATGACTTCTTTCATCATACTCAAGACTTCATCATTCCCCATTTACTATCCATATGGATGGAAGCCCTAGTAGTTGGAGCTCTTCCAACTTCTATAAATACTTGTATGGTAAAACTCATTCATAGAAGGGGGAAAAGGAGGTGTTGGGAAATTGGAGGCCCATAACGTGTCTGACTTCAGTCTACAAGTTTTCCAGCCTTAGCCGAGAGGATTAGATTATATTACCTGAGCAATAGGAATTTAATGAAAGCATATTAATTATGGACTCTATCATATCCCTATGGGAGGCAGTGGACTATGCTCAAGAAAGTGGTCAAGTTTTTTTTTTTTTTTTTTTGAATTGACTTTGATAAATCCTATGATAGGATGCAGTGGGACTTTATTTTCTAGATCACTGTTTGACATAGGTTGTGGCAAGAGATTCATCAAATATATACAAACTCTATTTAGTAATGCATTTGCAAGAATAGAAATTAATGGAGAAGTGACATATGCTTTTCAGCTCACTAACTCCATTTGGAAAGACTACCCCATAGCCCCTCTTTTGTATGTTGTATGCTCAAATGCATTTGGATGGCTTGTACAAGATGCAATGGATAAAGGGACTCTTAAAGGAATTAAAATACATGGGGCAAATAGGGACATTTGTTTGCAGCAATTTGTAGATAATACAAATGCAATTATGGCTAGGGATTATCATATTATCGCCACATTTTGGAAGTTTTCGAAGTGTTTTGTCAAGCTAGTGTATCAATTATAAGCCAATCTAAGATAGGTTATAAAATATTCTCTAGCACTACTCCTAACATCATTCTTAATTGAGGATGCAATCACATTCTAGATGGACAAATTTTTAGACTACTAGGAATCCCAATGGGATTCAAAGCGACTCTTACTCAAAGATGGGATTGGGTACTTTCAAGATCTAGGGATAAAATATCCAAATGCAATAATTACAACTCTTCTATTGCTTCAACAGCTTTTGTTCTAAACAACTTTATCTTGCCCATCCTAATATACTTCCTATCATGTCACACCCCTGCCAAGTACCAACTTCAGAAAGCCTTCTCAATTGCAAGGAACTTTCAATGGGGAGGAAACTAGCACCTCCACAAAGTTCCTAAAGTAGCATGGTCTATATGATGCTTACCAAAATTACAGGGATGACTGGAGATCCTAGACATGGATTCCATCTCCACCAAAATGGTTGTAAAATGGCTGCTAAGGGCAGCAGATTCCAATGATTACTGGGCTCTACTCATTAAAAAAAAGCTGCTCCAAATTTAAGTGTAGATACTACAAAGCATGGACTAACATTTCTTTCAGGGACATACTGATATCTCTCCTCAACTTATCCTTGTGGGCTCTCTAATAACATGCAAATTTTGGAAAGTGTAATGTAAATGGCCTATGAACTTTGAGAATAGCGGAATTAAGAGAATTAGAGTGAGCATTTTTGTGAGATTACTTTGAGAATTTGGAGGGTTAACTTTATTGATGGTAGCAACATAAACATAGTACTTAATTAACTTGGCATGAACAATACTTTTGCAAGAGAGAGAGTATTAGAGAACATGACAATAGATGATGACCGGATTTACTTGGAGCCGGTCCCCCCTCCAAAAGGCGTTATTATAGATTCTCCCATCAAGAGAGACTTTGTTACAATACAATCTTTGTGTTCCTTGTGACTTTGGTGATGCTATGAAGATGGAAAGATTCGTTCATCACAAGATTAACATAAACTTTGCAAAAATCATTAACTATCCCAAGGCCTCAAACACCTTCAAAGGTGGAGAGAGCTAGCGGGGAATGAGGGTAGGGAAGAGGAAGAAGAAACATTCCATTGGAGAAAGAAATAGCTCCTCAATTATCATCGTTCTTCTTGCTTAGCATAGCATAATAGCATATTAATGAAGATGAAGAGGATGGCAAGCTTAAGCATTGAAGCATGGCTCTTGGTTGGATTTGCATCCCATAGCCAAGAGTGTTGGTGTAGGCTCTTCACTTCTCAACAAACTTGGAGAAGGAGATGGAGCTCTTGCATTTTACACTCCACACAATGAGAGAATGTGTGTGCGTGTGTGTGGGAGAGTATACCCCCCCTCTCATGCTTGGTCCACCTCTCTCTCTCTCTCTCTCTCTCTCTCTCGTATTATTTTATTATTTCCTTTGGACATGTATCCTCTTTTTTCTCTTTGAGAAAAAGAACTTAATTATTTATTTTTATGTATTTAAATTCTTATGGGACCCCTTTAAAACCTGTCCAATAGCATTCAAACACATCATGAAGGCCACATGTATAGGATCATTTGAACATGTGTCTTTTATGCTTATTAAGTCATTTGGTTGAATGGAATACTTCAAGGACTTATTCAATCAAGCATGGCATGTCCATGTCTCTTGAGAGCTATCTTTGAATTGAATACTTCAAGAACTTTAATCATTTAAGCATATGAGAAACACCTCACGAACTTTTGGATAAAGTTCCCACTAAAACTTAGCAAGCCAACAAGCACCTCATGCTTGGGTAGGATTCCCACCTCAAGGTTGCCTAAGGTCAAAGGACTTTTTAACACTAACTTTTGGTGGTCTTTAATAAAGCTAACCCTAAGGTCTCCATTAGGTAGCATTTCTCTTTGATAGACCATCTCTCATTTGGACCCCTTTACCATTGGCCCCGTGTTGAGATAGATCCGTAAGCACATGTCTATATTCTAGCCCTTTTTCCCGTTTATTATCCCACATTAAATGATCAGTTTAATATGAGAAAATCATTTGGGTTGGTTATATATTAGATTTTATGACATTAGCTCTCTCTTGAAACCATAGCCGTCCTCGACTATGAGGTTAAAAAGATAAAGCCATAGCCATTAGTCAATTTGTCTTAGCCAGTAGAGGATCCCTTTTTACCCTATGACATCATTCCAAGATGGATGACTAATCCATTTGCTGCTTGGGAGACATAGCTGCCGCACGCATGTCTACTCTTTAGTCCATTTCAACCTCCCAAGTAGAGTGACAAATTCTACATGGTGTTTGAGACACGTCGTCATCACAAACATGATTCTTAGTATGCATACTACTTAAATTTGTGCACAATAAAGAGAGAATTAGTCTTATAAGGCAAAAACATTGATCAGTTAAAAGAAACATGACATTTGCTTACTCTAATGTAGCATTGCAAGTGTTGACAAGGTTCATACTATCCTTAAGATGGATTCCTTGCATCCATCTAGCATCTTCTAAAGGATAATTTTTGAACTTAATAAGATACTGTCGAATAATCTTACAATGTCATAGTATCTTGTCTTAATCCTAAAGGATAGCTTCGGGTTGTAGCACCTCTTCTTGGTCGTCAATAATTGGTTCTATTGGTGGCTATCCTTTGTAGGGCTTAAGTAGGCTCACATGAAAAGCATTGTGTATGAGCCAATGGATGGGCAACTTGAGTTGGTAAACCATGTCATTGATTGGCTTCAAGATTTGAAAAGGACCATAATATCTTTTTGCTAATTTAGCATAATACTTTTGATGGCCCGTAGGATTTTTGCCCGTCGTTTGCCTCAATCGAGCCTTGGGAAACTTAAGTAAGACCCAATCATTTTCTTTGAATGTTAAGGCCCTTCTGTGCTTGTCCAGCACCAGCTTTTTGACTTTGAGGGAAGGATATATCCTCCTTAACCTTTTGAAAAGATTCTTGTAGGTCACGGCTATACTCATCATCCAACGAAGATCTTCCCATGTACTTTAAGTAGCAAGGGACTTTTAAGTATTCCCTCTATGATCTCATAAGGTGCTTTTCCTGTAGTAGTATGTACAGTATTATTGTACGCATACTCTACAAGGGGTAAGTACTTCTTCGATTGTGATCGTTGATCTACTTCTGTAACATAAGTCTTTAGTAGATCAAATATCGTAAGATTGGCTATCTCACTTTGGCCAT
This sequence comes from Adiantum capillus-veneris, assembly GCF_014529385.1. Taxonomy (NCBI): domain Eukaryota; kingdom Viridiplantae; phylum Streptophyta; class Polypodiopsida; order Polypodiales; family Pteridaceae; genus Adiantum; species Adiantum capillus-veneris. The sequence goes on from NC_140932.1 coordinate 137,447,692, forward strand.
CCGTTTGTGGGTGGTAGGCCGAAGAGAAATTCAGTCTTGTACCTAGATTTTCAAAGAGACCTTTCTAGAAATTACTGGTCATTCTAGGATCTCTATCTGTCACAATGGATGTTGGTAATCCGTGGTGTTTGAAAATTTGAGATATGAAAAGGGTTGCCATTTGGTGTGACTTAATGGTCTTTTTTTACAGGAATAAAGTGTGCTTGCTTGCTAAATCCTGTCAAGTATTGTCCATATTCCCATATTTCCATGGATAGACTTGGGTAATCCAAAGACTCAAATCCATGGATATACTCTCCCATGGTGAATTAGGGATTAGCAATGGCTGGAAAATTCCTTCCCTCTATCATACTTAGTCTTTTGGCATACCACACATTTTAAAACATACTCTTGTATGTCCACTTTCATGGTAGGCCAATAGAAGTATGTCTCTACTCCTCGAAGAGTAGGTTGAATGCCTATATGCCCTGTATAGGGAGGAGCATGGGATTCATACATGACTTTCTCACGAAGGGAGTGGGTAACACATAGCCTATTTCCATGGAGAAGATAACCATCATGCAAGGTGAATGGTTCCTCTTTCTTCCCCAAAGCAAGGGCTGACATTACATCTTTGAAGTCAGGGTCAATAGCATACTCAATGATCTATCATGGTAGATAGATCATTGTGAGTTGCTATAGACACCGCATTGACTTTTGGTCATCGTGAAAGTGCATCGTCCACTTGATTCTTCTTACCAACAACGTGAGCAATATGAAAATTAAATTGTGAAAGAAAATTTGCCCACCTTATTTGTTTGTCGAAAAGCTTTGTTTGCGTCGTGAAGTACTTGAGACTTTGATGGTTTGCTTCTAAAATGAATGGAGTCCCCAATAAATAGTGCTTCCATGTGTCTAGGGCATGTAGAACATCTAAAAGATCTTTCTCATAAATGCCCAAGACCTGTTCATCCGTATTGAGCCTTCGGCTCTCATATGCTATGGCATGCCCTTCTTGAAGCAAGACTGCTCCACAGCAATCACCACAAGCATCACATTGGACCTCAAATGGCTTTGAGATATCCAAAAGCATGAGGACTGATTGAGAGGTAAGCTTCTCTTTGAGCTTGTCAAAAGATTTTTGCTCCTTAGCAGTCCATGAATACTTAAGGTTCTTCTTTGCTAAGTCATGTAATGGTCCTGCTATTTTATTTTGCTATGAAGCATCTATAGTATGCACACATACGAGGAAAGCTTCTTAGCTCATGTAAATTCATTGGATTAGGCCATGATTTTATTACCTCTAACTTTGATGGATCCATACTGATAGAATCTTGAGAGATAATATGACCTAAGTATTGAATCTCTTGAAGGAAAAATTCGCTTTTCTTTTGGTTGAGGAAAAGCTTGTTCTCCGTCAATGCTTGAAAAATCACTTGGAGATGTTGCTTGTGTTCCTCCAAGGACTTGGAGTAGATGATGATATCATCAAAGAACACTTTAGTGAACTTGTGGTAGGGTCTAAATATTTTCTCCATCAAACGATCGAATGTGGCAAGTTAATTGGTCAAGCCAAAAGGCATGACTAGATATTCATAAAGACCAAATGTTGTACGAAATGCGGTCTTTAGGATATCTTCCTCCACTATCCTTATTTGATAATAGCCACTTTTAAGGTCAATCCTACTAAAGAAGGTAGAGCCTTGTATCTTATCAAACAGATCTTCTACCTGAGGTATGGGAAATTTGTTTTTGATAGTGATATGGTTTAGTGCATGATAGTCCACACACATGCGGTATGTTCCATCTTTCTTTTGCACTAAAAGGATTGGAGAACAAAAGGGAGAGAAGATATGCCCCACCATGCCTTTGTCTACCAATTCTTGTACTTGCCTCACGATATCCTCTTGTTGAGCTTGGGAAACTTGATAAGGAGGTTTGTTAGGTGGTGAGCTTCCTGATAGGAGCTGAATTCGATGGTCATCATCCCCTCGTTTTGGAGGTAAGTCCATAGGGATATCATCAATGAACACATCTTGGAATCCTTTTAGAAAGTTAGACAAGTCTAACTCTTCTTGATTCCTACCATTCACCTTTGATGAAACATTAAGACCTTTTAGGTATTCTTCGACAAAAATCATGTGCGCAAAAACTGAGCTTTTCATTGATTTATCAAGGGTGAGAGTATTTACAAGTGGTATAGTATGACCAGACTCATTAGCATCTATATACATATTCTTTCCCCTGTAGGTGAAGTAGATTCTCCTTTTAGGGAACTTCATGTTGGCAGCCATGCAATCAAATCATGGCGCCCCTAGGATAGCATCCTCATGTTGGAGAGGAGAGATGAAAAAGTCTTCTTTGTCGACAAAGCTTTGGACATGAAGCCTCAACTTCCCAATCAAGGGAGCAACGGAGGCTTGTTGTCCCTTGAAAACTGTGTCACCAGTTACAGCATCTCCCATCTCAAAAGCTTGAATGCCCAACTTGGTGGCCAACTCCATTGATATGAAGTTGTGAGTAGAGCCAGGGTCAAACAAGATGAAGGAATCATGCTCCCTTACCTTTTCCCAAGCATAAGAGAGAGGTGATCCTTTGCAATGAGTAGCCTCTTTTGGAGCTTTGATAGTGGAAGCTCTAGGAGTCTCATTGCAAGCATTTCTTTTGGGGCAAGAACAATAACCGTGTCCTTGCTCCCCACACTTAAAACATTTGTGATCCTTGCAAAAAGTTTCAAGCTCTTCAAAAGAAATTTTAATTTTACCTTTGTAAACGCCTTTCTCCTTGCACCGATTGTTGTTGTTGTTGTTGGAATGGCCTTGGGAAGAGTTTTGGGCATTAATTTTTCCCTTTGCATCACTTTTGTCTTTATTTTCCATGGGCTTGACATTCCGTCTAGCCCCTTGGTGGAAATTGATGCGCAAAGAAACCATGGTATGGTGGATTACTTCACTGATAGAGATGGGCCATTGAGAGTTGACATACTTGGCCATCTCTTTAGGTAATCTTGCACAAAAATTTTGCTTTTGCTCAGTGAAGTCTATCTTTTGAAAGATAGTAGCCCTGAAATGTAAGTCCCAAAACTTATCCACATATTTGTGAATAGACTCATGAGAGAGAAGCCTCAAACACCGCCATTGGGTGAGCAGTTTGTTCTTTGCATTGCTTGCAAGAATTGCTTCATGATGGAAACTCATAGAGTTTTCCCTGTCTTTGGGGCTTTGCCGTTGCCACAAAGGCTAGCCCACCATTGACGACCAATTTTTTTGAAGTGCATAGCTACATGGCGTAGCTTGGAGGACTCCGTGAAGCCCTCGTCTCCAAAGGATGCATCAAATTGTTGGATGAAGGCCAATACTTTGTCGGTAGCACCAAAGGTGCCATCATAGGTGAGAAAAGAGATACTCTTTCCTCCCTCTTTGAGCTTCTTTAGTTTTTGCGATGTTCTTCCCTCTTGTATTCTCTAGGAAAATAGCCATGTCTTTCATTGGTAGAGGAGGAAGGTGAAGAACAAGGAGAAGAGGGTGACCTCTTTCTTGCCCTTTTCTTCCTTTGTTTCCTCTCTTCCCTTTTGGAGTGACGAGGAGAAGGACTATGGGTCAACCGTTTCCTCTTGGGAGGAGTTGGCAATCGTTTAGTCCGCCTTCTTTGTGGAGACGCATCTTCGGAGGAACTTAGGGATTCATTACTTTCTTGATCTTTGGATTCCTCCTCTTGTATGGGAGAGAATCTTCTTTTGGGGGTTATGATGCCTACAAAATTTGGGCTAGAATATACTCAATCACAACCATTTGACAAAAGAAAACGTACAATTTATGTAAACCTTGCATGTACTAATATTCTTCAATATTTTGCCCCTCTTTCTGATGAAAAGGAACATGAAAATGAGGATTAAACCAACAAGCATAACTCTCCAAAAATGCCCATCACAACCACTAGATACTCCTTTCCTCTCTCAATAAAGCTCATAGCATTCAATACACGATAAAAGCAGGCTAAAAGTAACCTACCATGACAAGACATAGCCAGCAAGAGAACTAATATTTTTCATATACACCACAAGCTTGTCATTTTGTGTTTCCAACATAGGTAGCTCTGCAATGCGGTAGAAGATCTTGAAAACCATGTTCTGTAGAAGAAACAACTTATTTGAAATTGATTATGAACAATTGAAAAACACATTAGATAGTAGATGCAACCTTAAAGAGCACCAAATGACCATAAAACCATTGGGAAAACACATCATGCATGACAATGCATGATGTGTCTTCTCATGAAAATGCATGATATGCTTTTGAATATAGTAGCATGCATGGTAGGTATCTCAAAATGAGGTTACATACTTGCACTTTGACAAACAGACTTCCTCAACTTCTTTCATCTTTTGCTGCACTTTCTCCACATCAAGTTTAGCTTTTTACTTCGTTTCTCTGTATTCTGTAACAAGGTCTTTATTGCTAGTGATTAGCACATTGTTAAAGAGAATTCCATCTTGAATCCCTACTCACTTCAAAGTTGTCGAGCGACTAAATTCTTCATGAGAAACATCTAGAGTAAGCAAGCATTTTTTTATGTTGCACATTGCAAAGATACACACATAGTTATGGCTCACACCCTACAATTACAAAGGCAATGCCCTCGTTTACTCTTTTGTGCTTTCCGTCTTCCCCATAATGAATTGCAAAGAAAATTACACACCTCACAAAAAAAACAAATAATTCATAGTAGAGCAAATGCAATTAGATCCCAAATCCGTGACAAAGTGGAAAATAAATTCTCTCGCTTCAAGAAAATAATTTTGATATTTTGAATTTACAAGGTTTCTGAGTATTTTCACTCATAGAAGTCGTGTAAGGTTCATTCAACCCCTGAAAAACTTCTTGGCTTTCTCATAAAACAACCAGCTCTTTATTAAATCATAGAAACTCCAGTTTCAAATTAACATTTTTTTAGTGTCGGGTGCAATGTTTGCTTTTGCCCCACATTAGCTTGCAACATACCATATTTACTAAGAAGAATCCATGAAGAGACCAGATTCATCTTTAAAAGAATGGGAAAGTTTTAAGTTATCCAAACTATATTCAGTATGAATAATATTGACGAAACACTACAACATCCCCACTGGTAGCTACTCTCTCTCTCTCTCTCTCTCTCTCTCTCTCTCTCTCTCTCTCTCTCTCACACACACACACACACACACACACACACACACACACACACACACACACACCTAACACACTCGCATGAACATATATAAGATCAAACTATTGCCAAAGTTATATGCATTAAGTTCCTCTCATGGCTCTAGAGGTGGTAAGACACACCCACCCATATGAAGCCTGGGTGAAAGCATGTATAGGTGGCCTAGAAAGTAATGTCAAGGACATTGCTTTTTTGCGCTTAAAAGTGGGTGTTTTAAAAGTGCTTCAAATCTCAAAAAGAATATCACTCTCCTAAGGTACGTCAATTAAGTCTCCTAACGTACCACAATTAATGAGACTAAATGTAATTTACTGCTGAACACTGGGTTATTGTCCGCCGCTTCTTTCCTGCTACAACCTGTCTGAGCTTTCTTTGTCTCTGAGATCTCTCTTGGAGCTCTATCTAGCTCCTCTCTGTCTCTCTCTCACAGAGCTCTTGCTGAGCTTTCTGTATCGCTCAGCCCCCCCCCCCCCCCCCCCCCCTCTCTCTCTCTCTCTCTCTATCTCTCTAAGCATGGCTCCTCTTGTGTCTGAGCTCGCACTCATCTCTCTCTCTCTTCGCACTCTTTCTCTCTCTCTCACGAACTCTATCTCTATAGGTTCCTCTTCTACTTGATGATTCTTGAGGTATGTAAACACTTATTATGCTTTGTTAGTATCTTGCTAATCACTGCAAGAAGTGCCATGTATTAATTAAGAGTATAGCGTGTAGTTATGATTTGTATTGTATTTCTTGTAGAACAATCCTTTGAAAGTACTGCAACAATGGAGCACAGTGAAGAACTGTCTATCAGCTCATCGTCATTGAGTAGATAAGCTCAACTTCAGCGCAGAAAATTAATGAGGGAATATTGGGCTGCTCAGAAACGAAAGCAACATAAGGCAACGGTCAACTTTGTGACGGAAAGCAATACAGGGGAGATGGATGAAAGAAATAAACGAAGGATATGTCAATCTATGGTACAACACTTTGATACATTAACCGTGGGAATGGATGCAAGTGGTAAGAAGGAAATATTTGATGAAATTCTTCAACATCCTTGCTTCCTTACTATGTAGAGTAAATCCAAAGAGTTGGAAGCAATTATGTTGAGAAACATCCGCAACACTTTGAATCATGTGAAGGTCCCAAGATCTTCAGACGAGTTTTTGTGAAGAAATCAACAATGATGATGTTGGTGAATGGTGGAAGCAAGGAGCAAAGCACTGACATGAGCATACCGCAAGCTGCCAAGCTTATGGGGATCTGCAAAAGAAACTTATATTCAGCCAAACATCACTTAATAGTGTCAAGTGAATCCGATGGTTCGTTCCCTGCATCTGCGTGTCATAGAGATGATGCATGGAGAACTCACATCACTCAAACTGTTAAAGACATAGTCTTTCAATTTTGGACGGATGAGACAAGGGTGTCCCCCAACAAGAAAGATGTTTGCAGTAAGAGACTAGCTAGATGTTCATATGTAAAGCATCCAATCCACCTTCTTGAGGAGCCTCAGGTAATTGATATATTTTTTTAGCACTTTTTATTGGTGCTACAACTCATATTCCTGCTACAACATTATGTTTCTATACCACTTTTTATTGGTGCTACAACTCATTACTGCCACAACATTATGTTTCTATACTTCTTTTTATTAGTGCTACAGCTTGTTTTGGTGTTTTGCACCACTTTCTAGTGGTGCTGCAACATTAAAAAGTGATGAAACATTACTATACTGGTCTCTAATTGTATCTGAACCACTTCTACAATTTGATCAATAGTTCTAAATGTTTTTAAAGCACTTTTACTTGTGTTTCCACACCACTGTTTAGTGTGTTTGAACCAGTTTTTAATGTTTTACAGCAGGTTTTGATGTTTAAGAAACAGTTTTTACTAGAAATGCACCAACGCTTCACCGTAAACCCTACAAAGTGGTGTTCACCCACTAAAAAGTCTTTTTACCCAATGCTAACAGACGTGTTTTACAAACTCGTAGGGGTGTTACAGGTGCAAACGTTTTTGGTGGTGCAGCTCACTTTTTCCAAGTGATGTAGCAGCTTTTAGTCATGGTGCAACAGTTATAGTAGTGCCATAGACTTTTCACTGCTGTTGCACGAATGGTGCCCACCACCTTATGATGGTAACCAAAACCATATTAGTGGAGTTTGAACACATTTTGTTAGTAAACACTTACAAGTGTTGTCACACCACAATGAAGCGGTGCACACAACACTTACACGTATAAAAACCACTTTCACGTGGTGTCTGACCGCATTCAAGTGGTGAGAATCCACTTTCATGTGCTAAGTCACTACGTCAGTCCATCACTCCATGCAAGTGGTGAGGCACCACTCCCAAGTGGTGTGACACCACTTTCAAGTAGTAACTAAAACCTTATCACTGCAATCAAGCGGAAAGTTCTCGCTTTCAAGTGGCCAGACATCGCATTCAAGTGACAAGAAAACGCGTTAAAGTGGTGACTGTCCACTTTGAACTAGTTTCTCACCACTCTCAAGTGGTCATCAAGTGGTGAGACACCACTTTCATGTGAAAAGTACTACGTTAGTCATCACTCCATGCAAGTGGTGAGACACCACTCCCAAGTGGTGAGACACCACATTCCAATGACTTGAATCCGCGTTCAAGTGGTGACTGCCCACTTTGAACTAGTTTCTCACCATTCTCAAGTGGTCATCAAGTGGTGAGATACCACTTTCAAGTGATAGCTTAAACCTGGTCACTGCAATCAAGCGGCAAGATCCCGCTTTCAAGTGGCCAGACACCACATTCAAGTGACCAGAATCAGCGTTCAAGTGGTGACTGCCCACTTTGAAGTAGTTGCTCACTAATTTCAAGTGGTCATCAAGTGGTGAGACACCACTTTCATGTGCTAAGTCACTACGTCAGTCATCACTCCATGCAAGTGATGAGGCACCACTCCCAAGTGGCAAGACACCACTTTCAAGTGGTAGCTAAAACCTTGTCACTGCAATCAAGTGGCAAGTTCCCGCTTTCAAGTGGCCAGAAACCGCATTCAAGTGACCAGAATCCGCGTTCAAGTGGTGACTGCCCACTTTGAAGTAGTTGCTCACCACTGTCAAGTGGTCATGAAGCACTTTTCACAAGAGTTCCTCCACTTCCAAGTTGTGTTGGACCACTATCTAGTTCTGATGCTGGTCTGTCGCCTAATATTTTGTCCCTCCCAGCTACTTTTTAAGTGCTAGATCTTAATTGGTGACTGGCCACTTTGAAGTAGTCGCTCACCACTCTAAAGTGGTCATCAAACTCTTTTCACAAGAGCTCCTCCACTTTCAAGTTGTATTGGACTACTATCTAGTGCTAATGATGGTCTGTCACCTAGTATTTTGTCCCTCCTAGCTACTTTTTAAGTGCTAGTTCTGAACTTCCCGAGAACTTTCATGTCCTTACTCACCACTTTTTAATCGTTGCCCACCATATTCAAGCAATTCACACCATTTTTTATTGGAGGTTCATCACCGTCAAGTGGTTTGAATTCACTTTTAAGTCGTGCCAAACCACTTTTTAGTTACGCTGAATGCGGTTTCTCACCACTATTAAGTTGTCCTCACACAACCTCTTAATATTCTACCTTTTTGTATGGTTACTAGTTTCTACACTAATTTGTATTTGTGGTGCATTATTTTCACAGGTAAAACAATACTACTGAATGTATCATTACTAGTTTTTAGTGGTGCACACCAGTTTTTAGTGATATAGAATCACTTTTTAATGTTTTGAAACAATTTAACCAGTTTTGAATGCTAAGTTTATTTTTAACATTTGTATACATGTATATTGCAGGTGGAGCTTTATTTAAGATTCAAGACAAAGTATGCAGATGATTTCGCAACGTTGCTTCGAGTCTATGAAACCGTTCTTTGTCCAAAAATTGAGGGATCACTACACCTGTTGTTGTATTGTGCATGTACAAATGATTTTCCTTAAAGAGGCAGTAAATCACATGCGGACTTGAAGTTTTGTTCTTCATGGTTCTTGCTGCATGTGCAGCTGCCCTATATGCCTTCATCATGATGAAGTTGTCAACCATGGATGTCTTGCATACAAAAATGCAAGTATGAGTACCACTTCACTGTTGGAGTCGATACTCTGCCCTATACTTGCAGAACATAGTTTCCATAGCTACCAATGCTTAATGGGAACATGCAATGCATGCGGTGTAGGTAATATTCAGATCTGTCCAAGAGAAGAAGTTGAGCAAAGTAAGCAAGTATCTATGAAGTTTTTTGAAAATATAGTGGGTGCTACTGGATTAAACAATGAAGCTAGAAAGAGCACTGTGAAAGACATTGTCCACAATAAAATGTTGCCTAGAGAACTTTTGCGAGTGTACCAAGACCACTTGAAGAAGTATGTCACTCACAATTTTATATTTAGGTGGCAAGCACAACAGTTCAAGGACTGCATTTCTTTGTTTCCAGATGATGCGGTTGTCTTCGTCGTTGACTTTGTAGAGAACTACTCCTTCAAGGAGAAAAATGAGATCCGGTCAATGCATTGGTACACTAAGCAGGTCACTATCTTTGTCCTGATTACTTATTTCCGCATCGCATCAGGTGCAATAAAGAAGACCATGCACTTTTTTGTCTCAGATGATAAACAACATGACACCTTATTTGTGCAGCATGATTTTCTCTTACATGCTCAATGGTTGAGAGATCAAGGGATAAGCTTTAAAAAACATTGGGTTTGGTCAGATGGAGCAGCTTCACAATTCAAAGCAAAGCGACCGTTTTACTTTGTTTTGCTAGATATTGGAGCCTTACTGGCATGGAAATGAATTGGAATTTTTTTTTCTCAGGACATGGAAAGGGGGGATATGATGGGGTTGGGGCTGTCATTAAAAGGGCTCTAACTCATGAGAAATTGAAGCAAAATAGCGTGCGGTTGACTTGTGCTTTTGAAGTTGTCTCTTTTTTGAGAATGCATCTCAGTACTGGAGCAACTACTATGTATGACAAGCAAAAGAGGGAGGTCAGTAGGGTGTTATGGGAGGTCAAGCTAGGTGATGTTCAGCGATTCCATCAATGGGACTGCAAACCATTGAAGGGCTCAAGAGCAATGCACTGTGTGAATGGGTATTCTGAGAACAACACTTGTGCATTGCGATCAAAACGGTTGTCATGCTTTTGTTTTCCTTGCAGGCTTGGCCATTGGAGAAAGTGTATGAACAGATCACATGTGGAGACGTGGCAATATCACACTTTGGAGCCACTTGCTAATGATTCCCAGTCATACGGAGACTCAGACGATGAGGAGTTCCATGGTGCCACTTATGCAGGTCATTATGACTCCTTAAGCGATGCTCTCACACCTGGAGACAATTTTGATGTCACTTCTGAAGAGAATAATGAGGAGGGTGTTGACTTCTACATTTTGAAGTGTGTAGTAGCTAAGGGCCTAACAACTAACGAGCAAATTGATGCATGGGGCAACAAGATAGAGAAGCATACTTATATGGTCACGGGCCATTGGTATAAATCCCTACAAGCAAACTTGTATGAGTTGTGGGATAACAAGCCAGTAGTTTTCATATATTCCCACTTGATAAGGGCAATAAAGTTCCCTATGGAGCCTGTAGTGCTCGATGGCATAGGCGAAGTGTTCGAACTTTCCAATGAAAACCATGAGGCAATATACAAGCATGTCCTTTGAATTGTAAATCAAATCTGATTTTATATCATCTAGTGAAAGATTGAACAAGATGGAATTGGTGTAAACGTACGATGGAAATGACATATTGGTTTTTGAGAATGCTTCACCACTCCCCCCTCCCCCCCCCAAACATCACCACTAAACAGTGTTGCAGTTTCAGAAAAACTCAATAAAAACTTACCACTTTTTAGTGGTACTAAAGTGGTTTAGCACCACTAAAAAGTGGTAAAGCCCCACTAAAAAGTGGTTAAGAATGCTTCACCACTCCCCCCAAACATCACCATTAAATGGTGTTGCAATTCCAGAAAAACTGTTGCAATTGTTAAGTATGGAGCCTGATTTACCCTTGTAATTTTCTGTGGTAAAAGCGCACATTTGTAAGGCCCCCATTATGAGGAGAAGCCATCGTGCGTGAAGGAAAATCACTCACCGGAAACCAAAATTTTCACGGACAAGAATCAGGGGCAACTTTAAAGGCCTCGGGGGCCTCCGCCCCCGAGACTTTTTTTTCGCCGGAATATCCTTTTTCGCCGGAATATTATGGCCGGCCGGCGGCCGGAAAGTGGTCGGAAGTCAATGACCGGTGGCCGGTGGTCGAATTCAAAAGCGGACTTGTCTTCTCAAGGGCGGCCACACATGGGCGGATTGGAGGGTCCGATTTGGACTAATTCGCACAAGGGCGGCTACACATGGCTGTCTCTCATAAGAGAGGGCAGCCCTTTTGGCCTATAAAAGGAGGCCATTTCTACACACATTTCATAGTGTGAAGTTGATGCAACAAGGTGAGTGTGAGGTGGTGAGAGTGAAGCAAGGCGGGAGCTCCATTAAGGGTATAATCCCTTTGTAAACTACTTCTTGTTTTGAAGTACTAAAGCCATTGAGTGGCTACTTTCCCGTGGACGTAGCCCACATTGGGTGAACCACGTATATCGTGTGTACTCTCTCTCTCTCTACTCTATAATCTCGTGTATATAAATCTGTCTCTCTCCATTAAGTAATCTACTCAATTATCTATTTAGCTACGTCTTATTTCCTAACAACTGGTATCAGAGCAAGGTTTGCTCGTAGCTAAATTATCTCAAGGAAAGAATTCCTTGAATTGAGTGGGAGTTATGGCGGAGGAAGGGAAGCTCAAGATTGAGAAGTTCAACGGCAAAAACTACCAACATTGGAAGATGCAGATTGAAGACTATCTCTACCAGAAGGACCTCTATTTGCCACTAGGCGGTCTTGCAAAGAAGCCCGCAACAATGGCAGATGAAGCATGGATTGTCCTCGATCGAAAGGCACTGGGAACAATCTGGTTAAGCTTGGCGTCAACGGTGGCCTTCAATGTTTCGGAGATGAAGACCACGGAGGACTTGATGAAGTCAATTGACGACTTCTACGAGAAACCATCGGCATCCAATAAGGTATTTCTTATGAAGAGCTTGTTCAATCTAAAGATGGCAAAGAATGGTTCAATTGCAGAACACCTAAATGACTTTAACACAAACATAAGTCAACTTCGATCAATGAAAATCAATTTCGATGACGAAGTGTGAGCTCTCCTTATACTATCATCTCTACCGGATAGTTGGGACAGCCTTGTGATGGCTGTAAGTAACTCTATCTCTGGCACAAATACTCTTAAGTTTGATGATGTTGTTGGTGTTCTCCTAAGTGAGGAAATGCAAAGGAGAAGCACAGGAGAATCATCAAGTGTTGCACTATCAGTGGAAACAAGAGGAAGGCTTAAGGAGAGGTTCAAAAACCAAAAGGGTCGTGATCGCACAAGGCGGAGCAAGTCACGCACAAAGTCAGTTCTTGAATGTTGGAACTACGGCAAGAAGGGCCACATCAAAAAGGATTGTTGGTCCAAGAAGAAGAAGGAGACAGAGTCTCAAGACAACAAGCCAACATCGGAGGCCAATGTGGCAGGTAAAGTAGAGCAAGATGCTCTAATTCTCTCATTAGACAATGTGTCTAATTCCTGGATAGTAGATTCCGGGGCTTCATTCCATGCGACACCACACAAGCAACATTTCCAAGACTACACCAAAGGTAATTTTGGGTATGTATACTTGGGAGATGATGAAGCTTGTGAGATTGTCGGCAAAGGTACAGTTTCTGTCAAAACTGCTAACGGAAATGAATGGAAGCTTAAAGATGTTAGGCATGTTCCTTCTCTTCGCAAAAATTTGATCTCTATAGGACAATTGGACGATGAAGGTCACAACATTGCATTCGGAAACAAACGGTGGAAGATCTCAAAGGGATCTTTGGTGGTTGCCAAGGGTGCAAAAGTCGGTACACTTTACTTGTGTACTGTTAGCACGCAGCTTGTGCAGCAACTACAGAAGTTGACAGTGCGGTGTGGCACTACCGACTTGGGCATATGAGTGCCAAAGGAATGCAAATCCTTCAAACAAAGAAGCTTCTACCAGGTTTGAAAGAAGTGGACTTAGAGTTCTGTGAAGATTGTGTTTATGGTAAACAAAAGAGGGTAAAATTTCAAAAATCAGGAAATGAAAGAAAAAATAAAAAACTTGAGTTGGTTCATTCTGATGTTTGGGGTCCTACAAGTACACCATCACTTGGTGGCTCATTGTACTATGTAACATTCATAGACGATGCGACTAGAAAAACATGGGTTTATGTCATGAAGAATAAATCCGATGTATTTTCCATATTTCAAAGGTGGAAAGCCTTTGTGGAGAATGAAACAGGTACTAAGGTTAAATGCCTCAGATCCGACAATGGAGGCGAATATTGCAGCCAAGCTTTTGAAAGCTTTTGTGCTAGCAATGGCATTCGGAGGCAAAGGACAACCCCAAGGACACCTCAACAAAATGGGATTTCGGAAAGGATGAACAGGACAATCATGGAACGAGCACGAAGCATGCGGCTACATGCAGGCCTACCGCTTGAGCTTTGGGCGGAAGCTGTAAGTACGTATGTGTACTTAATCAATCGGTCACCCTCAACGGCATTGGATGGGGGAGTTCCAGAAGAGGCATGGACAGGTAAACCGGTGAATTATGCATTTCTCAAAGTGTTTGGGTGTGAGGCTTTCATGCACGTAGATAGAAGCCTAAGATCAAAGTTAGATGCAAAGTCCAAAAAGTGTTTCTTCATTGGCTATGGTGAAGGAGACTTTGGGTATCGCCTATGGAATCCTGAAGATGGTAAAATCTTAAGGAGTAGGGATGTAATTTTTAACGAACAAAATATGTACAAAGATTACTTGGAAAGAAAACAAACAAAAGAAACAGGTGGTGAGTACATGGAGCTTGAGGACGGTGAAGACTCAAGGACTGCAAACGGTGACAAGTTGCAACAACGTCAACCAAATGAGGAGCCTCAACCTATTCCCCGAAGATCTACAAGATCAAGCAGACCTCCAGAAAGGTTTGTTCCTTCCTTCAACCATCTCTTGATCTCAGATTCTGGAGAGCCGGAATCATATGAAGAAGCTATGCAACATGAATCCAAAGAAGAATGGACGAAGAGCATGCAAGTGGAGATGGACTCACTACATCGCAACCAAACATGGGAGTTGGTTGAGTTGCCTAAAGGTAAGCGGGCACTTCAAAACAAATGGGTGTACAAGCTAAAGGAAGAAGAAGGTGGGAAGAAAAGGTACAAGTCTAGGCTTGTCGTAAAAGGTTTTTCTCAAAAGAAAGGTATTGACTTCAATGAAATATTTTCTCCTGTTGTAAAAATGAACTCAATTAAGCTTGTCTTAAGCCTTGTGGCTGCTCATGATCTAAATCTCGAGCAAATGGATGTAAATACGGCATTCCCTCACAGTGACTTAGAGGAGGAAATCTACATGCTTCAACCAAAGGGGTATGAAGTAAAAGGTAAGGAGAAAATGGTTTGCAGATTAAAGAAGAGCTTGTATGGTTTAAAGCAAGCATCAAGACAATGGTACTTGAAGTTTGATCGATGGATGTTGGATCATGGATTCACAAGATGCAACTCGGATCACTGCGTCTACACGAAGAATTTGGGAGATGGGAAATTCATCATCCTAATGTTGTATGTTGATGACATGTTGATTGCAAGTGCTAACATGCAGGACATCAAAGACCTAAAAGAGGAGCTGTCCAAATCTTTTTCAATGAAAGATTTAGGTGCTGCAAAGAGGATACTTGGTATGAAAATATCAAGGGACAGGACGAAGAAGACAATAAAGCTATCTCAAGAAGATTACATCAAGAAGGTACTAGAAAGGTTTGCAATGCAAAATGCAAAACCAGTTTCTACACCTTTGGCTGGTCATTTTAAACTAACGAAGGATATGTGTCCAAAGACACAAGAGGAGATAGCCTATATGTCTAAAGTTCCATATGCTGCAGCGGTAGGTTCTCTAATGTATGCTATGTTCTGGACAAGGCCAGACATTGCACATGCAGTGGGAGTTGTGAGTAGGTTCATGGACAACCCAGGTAAAGAGCATTGGCAAGCTGTGAAGTGGATACTTAGGTATCTAAAAGGGACAACAACAAATGCTTTGTATTTTGGAGGAACTGATATTTTTCTAGAAGGGTATGCTGATGCAGATATGGCAGCTGACAAAGATACTCGAAGGAGCACTACTGGCTATGTGTTCACGGTTGGAGGCACAGCAGTAAGCTGGGCTTCAAAGCTGCAGAAAGTGGTTTCACTTTCTACCACGGAAGCAGAGTATGTAGCAATGACGGAGGCAAGCAAAGAAATTCTGTGGCTTCACAGATTCTTAGAAGAGCTTGGATTCAAACAAGACAATTGTGTCTTGTACAGTGATAGCCAAAGCGCTATCCATCTTGCGAAGAACTCAGCCTTTCATTCAAGGACAAAGCACATTGAGGTGAGATATCACTTCATATGCACTCTTTTGGAAGAGGGACAACTAAAGCTAGGAAAGGTGCATACAAGTGAAAATCGTGCAGACATGTTTACAAAGGTGGTCAACAAGGAGAAGTTGAGCTTTTGCTCATCTTCAATCGGCATTCAAGGATAAGAAGCCAGAATGGAAAGCAGTCATAGGTTTGGTTTGGAGATCAGTCTCCAAGTGGGAGATTGTTAAGTATGGAGCCTGATTTACCCTTGTAATTTTCTGTGGTAAAAGCGCACATTTGTAAGGCCCCCATTATGAGGAGAAGCCATCGTGCGTGAAGGAAAATCACTCACCGGAAACCAAAATTTTCACGGACAAGAATCAGGGGCAACTTTAAAGGCCTCGGGAGCAGAGGCCCCCGAGACTTTTTTTTCACCGGAATATTCTTTTTTGCCGGAATATTATGGCCGGACGGCGGCCGAAAAGTGGTCGGAAAACAACCGATCGGTTGGCCGGTGGCCGGTAGTCAATGGTCGGTGGTCGGAAGTCAATGGCCGGTGGCCGAATTCAAAAGCGGACTTGTCTTCTCAAGGGCGGCCACACATGGGCGGATTGGAGGGTCCGATTTGGACTTATTCGCACAAGGGCGGCTACACATGGCTGTCTCTCATAAGAGAGGACAGCCCTTTTGGCCTATAAAAGGAGGCCATTTCTACACACATTTCATAGTGTGAAGTTGATGCAACAAGGTGAGTGTGAGGTGGTGAGAGTGAAGCAAGGCGGGAGCTCCATTAAGGGTATAATCCCTTTGTAAACTACTTCTTGTTTTGAAGTACTAAAGCCATTGAGTGGCTGCTTTCCCGTGGACCTAGCCCACATTGGGTGAACCACGTATATCGTGTGTACTCTCTCTCTCTCTCTCTACTCTATAATCTCGTGTATATAAATCTGTCTCTCTCCATTAAGTAATCTACTTAATTATCTATTTAGCTACGTCTTATTTCCTTACAGCAATAACATAATAAAAATTTAACCACGTTTTAGGGGTTTAGCACCACTAAAAAGTGGTTCTGAGACATTCAGAAGTGTAGAGACATGTATAGTGTAGAGACAGTAAAGTGCCAGAACTTCTGTATATCACAAAAATTATATTACAACAATTATCCAGAAACGTCTACATATCCACCAAGAATGTACAATATATAACGTTTCTGGCACTTCCGGATGTACAATCTCATTCATCTCCATTTATAACAAAGTGCTCAAAGACTAGACTCGAAAGTTCATCTTTGGGATTGCTGATGGGGTTTTCCTTTGTATACTCTAGGGTATTGGGGGTTAGTGCCCATCTGCACAGCCATGGCAACAGTGTGTGCATGAGGTAATCAGGGTCTTGTTCTTCATCAAGAGGATCAAAGGTGGGTGGACATATACAGTTGTCCAAGACATTGCGCAGATTTTATATCTGGAGTCATCTACCAGCAATGTCCGAGAGGAGTCGTATTCTGGAAACTTGTTCCAAACATGGTAAAGGGGCTTGAAAGACACAGGTTCACCTGCAAGGTCTCTTGGAGCTCCAGTAATCTCTTCAAAATACAACCACTTTTCACATTGCCAGTTTGAGAAGAGATCCCTAAAGTAATAAGTCCTATGTTCCCATATGTTTGGCCAACATGTACTGAGGATATGCTCAATGTTAGCAGTAGTACAAGTGCTCCAAATCATTGCATTTGCTATTTGCCTCAAATCCCAAACAAATTTCTCAACATCTCTACGTTAGTAGATCCACAACTTCTCATCCACTCTTTTTAGTTTAACTCTGTCGAAAGCTGGAAGTGGAGGGTGTTTAAGTTGTCCAGTCTTTGGATCACGTTTGGTTACATCTCGTTTCACGAATAGTCCATCGAGATCAAGGATGATGAGCTTTTTGATCTTGCAGAAATTCGAAACAAGATATCCCCATCCAGGGCAGTTTGGCGAAATCTCCTCAATTTTGGGGCAAACTGCAGGTTCCTGGTCTTCCTCTACTTTATCTGGTGTTACATCTACATCCTGCTTAGCTGATATGTCTTCAACCTTCTCATCTGGTTCTTGAACATCTCCAATCCAGCTAAGTTCTGCCATAGACAAGTACCATGCCTTAAAAACCTCAATCAGACTGACATATTAACCTTTTCAAAATACACTTGAAAAGTATACCTTCCAGGCTATTGATTTCCATTTCATTAATTTCCTAAACTTCTATGGCAACAGTCTACTTGGTAGGAGATACTGGAGAGAAAAAATAAGCTCTACTTGAAGATGCTCATGATGATGTCGGAAAGAACAATACGAGTACAATAAATAGACAGTCAATGAACAATATGAGTACAATAAATAGACAATCAATGAGCAATAAACAACTAGTGAACAAAAAATAAAGCCGTCGTTTCATTATCATCAAAATGAGGGTACAAAGACAAAATTACAAAGAGGATACAAAGCACAAAAGGTTAATAGGGGCTACAAAAGTTTCTTGCGGGACTTTGGTTTGGGAGGTTTAAGGTTGGGTGCTTGGAGGTTAGTATTTTTCCGAGCAGATGAAGGCTCCTTGGATTTTTTACCTCCTGGAGTAGGCTTTGGAGGCTCGGATGCAACCTTAGCTTTTTTCTTTGGTGTGGCGCTCTTCAATGTTGCTCCTCTTTTTCCTACTCCCCAAAATCTCTGCACAAACCTCTGAAATAAGAAGTTCTGAGTCCTCATCAGACAAGTTCACTGTTGTATCCTTTTCAATTGGCTTCTAAGATGATTTTTCAGCGTCCTCTACGTCCTTGTTCATTGCAGGTTTTGGCTTCAGAGGCACCTCGACTGACTCCTTGGATGCGTCACCTTGAGCTCCCACTACATCTGCTCTTTTTTCAGCCCTTTTTTATGCCTTTTGTTGGTTCGGAGTGTCTTCACCTGCTTGTTTCTGGGATGTACTCTTATCCCTGCACCCACCACACATGCTATCAATATTGGGCTAGCGTGATGACCCAGCTTGGGAGTGTGCTACATAAAAGACAATGTAATAATACTCAATATTAAGCTATGTGAACATTCAAAGAGAAGAATGTTCCACAGAATATTACCAATTCCATCAACACGAGATCCATGCCTTCCATTGGATCTTTCTCTACAATTACATGGAGAAAAGAAACAAAATGGTCAAGAAATGAATCTACAATTAGCTTCATATCATAAGGTATAAAAACATCGATTACCTGTACCAACATGCTCATCCATGTTTGCCTCTCCAGGTGCCAACAGCTTCGAAGCATCTTTTAAAGGTTCCTCACATCCATGAAATAGACACTGGCCGATAGACTTACAGGCAGTTACAAAACAAAGTGGGTGATATGGATGTTGACACCGGAGCATGTAGACACCGGTAACAACAGTCTGCATGATAGACATCCCACAAGCAACACAATCACCTAACTGCACACAGCTATTTTTCGATCCCAAATGAACAGGCGGCCTGACAGGAAGGATAGGCATTCTTGACTTGAACAAATTAATAATCGTTTCGACAAATCGAAGATGCCCTGTCGTCACTTCTACTTCCCATAACAAAGTGTCATGCTGACCCTGTAAAAAAATAGCACTGCGTACTTTATAAAACAGTATAAGTGTTTGTGCATTGCTTTCAAGAGTCTTCATCACTTTATGTGGTACCACTTAAGAGTGTTATATAAACACATTTAAGTGGTCTTTTACCATATAAAATGGTCTCTAACCATTTTTTCCTAATTAGAGTTTAACCACTTTTAAGTAATATCAACTACTACTAGGTGAATCAATCAAGCTTACATACCTGTAATTGTGTTGCCTCTTCACCTAGGTTATCGAGATTGTGCACTTCGATATCAAGTCCCATGTCTTTGAGAGCCTCCTTTCTGATTTGAATCAAGGTCTCAAGCTTTGCCATTGCTTCCTCGTTTGGTACAAGCCCAGCCTTATGCAACTTGAGTTCCTCCATATCCTTGTGGGCCAGTCTCTCTATGATCTTGGTGGCGCCTCGCATCAAACCAACCTGCGCATCTCTCTTTGTCTTTGATTGATCTAAAGCAATTTTTATTGCTTCGAGACATTGTTGCTTCTCTTTTAACTTTTCATCATCATTAGCCTTCATGTTAGAAATAGCTGCTACATCAGCCGTTGACGTAGAAAATGTAGTCGAGGAAACATTTGACATTCCAAATGTTCCCATCGAGCCAAAGGCCTGCTTCTTTAGAAATTCCTCCTTAGCCTGCCCTAAAAATTGATGTCCACCTGAGTATGTCTTCCAGTCAAAGACTGTGCCAGTATTGTCAATGTAATTAGTCATATTTTCTGCATAATTTAAATTTCCACTCTCTTCCAAGACATGGACCGTTTGTGGACCTCCATTTCTCCAATTTCCTATTTAAATTTTTTTGTTGGCGTAACATTTTGATAACACCTTCAGCATACACAACCCATGCAACTAAACCTTCAGAATCTTCAGCGGCCTTGCACTTTTGCCAAGTAAATCCATGTACAAAATGCACGCCTACCTCGTTGTTTGGGGGATCTCCCTGATATACTTTGTGGTATAGCAGGAGACATTCTTCATACATTTCAGGCCTCAACCCCTTTAAATGCATCTTCTCCTTTTGGTGGCGCTTGTAAAGCCATACACTCAGCCACTCCTCATCTGAGAAATCATCATCACATAGGAGCTTCGGATCCTGGCCAACCAAGCATAGCCCATATTCGGTATGAAAATCTTCCTTGGTGAAGCAAAATTTTGTTTGAGTGGGTAAGGCCACTCGTGGTACTGTCCACCTCCCTGTAAAAATATATAAGAATGCGTGTTAGTATGTAATGAGCCATAATTAAACTTGTTTTATCAACAATAAGAAGTGGTTGAAATGATTTCTGCACCATTCTCAGTGGTACTGCAAAATTTTTAAGTGGTGGTGTACCACTAAATGGTTCTCAACCACTTAAAACTGGTAAGGTAACACTAAAAAGTCCTGCTACACCACTATTTTCTAGTGATACATACCCTTTTGGTGTTTCTTCACCACTTTAAAGTGGTGCTCCAGCACATAAAAGTGGGTTGAACCATTGTTCAGTTGTGCTACACCGATGTAAATTGTTGTACACAACTTAAAAGTGGTGCTACACCAATAGAATGTGGTATCTCCTTGTAAAGCTTCATCACTTAAAAGCACTTAACCACCACTTTTAGCAAAGATGCAGAACTAATGATTATTGCACTTTTGTAAAGCATCACTAAAAAGTGGTTCTACAGCACTGAAAGTGGTTGACCATCATGCACCACCACTTAAATGTGATTTGAACCACAAAAAGTGGTGACCACCACTTTATTGGTGTTTACCACTTTATACCAAATAACTTTCAGGTTAAGAAGCACCACTTTTCAGTGGTCCTACACACTTTTAAGGTACCGAATAACATTCTAGTTAAGAAGCACCACTTTATAGTGATGTTCACCACTTTATAGTGGTCTTCACCACTATAAACACCACTTAAATGTGATTTGAACCACAAAAAGTGGTGAGCACCACTTTATTGGTGTTTACCACTTTAAACCAAATAACGTTCAGGTTAAAAAGCACCACTTTTCAGTGGTTTTACGCACTTTTAAGGTACCGAATAACGTTCTAGTTAAGAAGCACCACTTTCTAGTGGTAAACACAACTATAAAGTGGTGCTTATGGTTGTGTTTACCACTAGAAAGTGGTGCTTCTTAACTAGAACGTTATTCGGTACCTTAAAAGTGTGTAAAACCACTGAAAAGTGGTGCACCATCGTGATGCTTGGCTTAAAAGTGATGCTTCACCACAAAATAGTTAGGGTTTTCCACTGGAAAGTGATGCACCCATTGTATCGCCAGTTTTTACTAGAACCTTACGTCTTTTTAGTGCTGCCCAGCACTTTAAAGTGGTCCAGTATCACTTTTAAGAGATGGTGCACCATATCAACATAACTATGTAGTGATGCAACCATGTTTCTGCCCAACTTTAAAGGGTGTTGCAGGTGCACCACTTCAACACAGCCTATCAGTGGTGCTGTACCCATAAAAATTGGGGTTTACCCACTTGTGATATTTACTAGTGGTGTGCACACCACTTTTTCCTAATAAAGAAACACTTTAATTGAATCCATGGGGGAAATACCTGCATCTAACCTGCTAAACATTTTGCTTCTTAGGTGTACCCTTGGGGGACTCGGAAGTTCTTTTTGTAGCATGCATGTGCAAAAAATTCAGAAATTTTACAAGACAAAACCAATTTTAGAAATGCATGCATGATGCATCTAACCTATTTTGATAGGCGACTCCTGCGTAGAGCTCTTTCCCTTCCTAGGTGTACCCTTGTCAGAGTCTGAAGGTCCTTTTGTAGCCTGGTTCTTCATCCTGAAAAAATCACAAATGCCACATAGATACAAGATCAATAGTTAAATGCATTCATGCTTGAACCTGCATGATGAATTCGTATAAGCATGCACACACAGTTGATAAAATCTGCATTCATGCTTCAAGCTGCATGATGCATTTTTATAAAGCATTCACAAGGGTGATCAATTAGATGTGCACAATGCATATACATTCCAGAAATAAATTCTAAATTTACACATGCATCATTAATAGTTACAATCCATGATTATCTTGCCACCCAACAGAGGACAGACCATATCGCCAGGGGTTGAACCTGGGTCCTTACGCACCCACACATTCACTTTAACCACTAGGCCAAGCCCCCTTTGGTTATCTTGCCACACATTCAGAGACAAGCATACAACGCTTCTACATCTGCATGAAGCATGTTAAAACATGGATCAATGCTACCTGGAAATGCTACCTAGGAAAACCAACCACATTCAAATTCAACCAACATTCGAGATAGAATGCTTCAAGCTACATGATGACACATACCTATTGCTGCTTGTTGGGGTATAAAGCCCAATGTGGTCGCCCAGGTAAGTGGGCGGGCCGCCAGGTATGTACACATATTCTTTTGTAAAAACCTAATAAGAACTCACTATGCTCTACACATTACAGTAGAGCGAGTTCACCATATCATCGTGCTCTTCTTCTCGCACTCTCTCTCGCGTCGCACTTCCGCTCGTACTCCTTCAACTGGTATCAGAGCTCAGATCGAGGCTCGGGGCAGCACTGCAGGAGGCTAGAGTCACCAGCTCAGATTGGAGTGAAATTCGACAGGCGAAGACACGGCCCCAAATCTCGTGGGATGGCCCAAAGGGCTCGGTGTTTTCAGAATTTCATTCTGAGGTCATCTCGGCCACCGTTCGGCTTCGACAAAGGTCTGCGCAGGCCATTTTCGACTACGTAGTCTTAGCGGGTGCAGATCCGACTCTGCAAATTTGGGGTTTTCGGCCTACGACTGCAGGTGCTGATGATATCGACACTCCTAGAGTGTTGATTTGTGGCTGTCTACACATCGAAGGATGGATCACAGTTCTTGGAGGCGTGTCACATACGACACGGGCGCATCTACACACAGACTATAGGCGACATCCACTACTTCATCAGGTAGCTTGTGTTTGCTGCTTGATATTCAAGATTTCATCCTGACATTGTAGGTACTTCCACATGGGATGTATTGTCAGAGATGATGTATGTCTGTTGAGGGTTTGCTGGCTGTGAGTCACGCAGCAAACAACCGCCGCAGCGGTTACAACATACAGTGGGAAATTTGTGGATGTATGACTTTGTGGGAAGTCTATGTACTGCCAGATTTACTGCAGCCTTTGTTGAGGGTCGAGTGAGGTTTTACTGAGCTGGGGGATTCTCGAATGTTGAGATCCTTTCGGTGATACAGGTCTTGGAGCGATCTCTCGAGCACCCTTAGATAGGCAGCTAGGATGTATTGACTGTGAGTTAGACAGTTGGGATTGCATCTTTGCTTTACTGCCGTTGAGGCATTGTCGCAGTGTATGCTTACAGGACAGTGACAGGACAGTGAGAGACAGTACAGGTGCAGGACAGGTTTACCCGCAGCTTACAGTGTCAGAGAGACAGTGTTTTTTTGACCTGTTTTTTGGTATGTTTTTGAGTACACCAGAGCCATTTTACAAAGGAGACTCTGCCGAAATTTATGCAGAATCTGAAGCTTTCTTGGTTCGTTTGACAGGTTGATATTGGTTCAGAGGTCAGTTTACAGGGGAAACTCTGTCGAATTTTTCCCAGGAAAGTAAACTACTGTGAAGCGTCGCTATGGCTGGATCACAGGACACTGCTCTTTACAATATCAAGAAGCTGGATGGAACCAATTTCCCATTGTGGAAGCAGCAGATTTGGCACGTGTTGGTACAAAAGAAGCAGATAAAACCTATAAATCTCAAGGGGATAAAACCAGAAGATATGGACGAAGATGAATGGAGCGAAATGGATGAATTGGCACTTTCTACCATTATGCTGACTTTGGCAGAAAGCGTTTACTTCAATGTAGCAGACGAGATGTCGGCTTATCAAGCATGGTTAAAGCTGAGTGATCTTTATGAGAAGCAGAGTGCAGCTTCACAGGTATACTGGCTTAAGAAGCTTGTTGACTTGAAGATGAAAGAAGGGACACCTATGTCCAATCATCTGAATGAATTCAACACAATCTATAGTCAGTTGTCAGCTCAAGGTGTCAAGTTTGATGAACCTGTTAGAGCTATGTTCCTGTTGATCACATTGCCGGAAAGTTGGGACACTTTTCGCACAGCTTTGAGTAATTCTGCACCTACAGATGGTTTGAACATACCAGGTGTAGAAGGAAGTCTGCTTACTGAAGAAACCAATAGAAAGACAATGGACAAAGGCAAAGGAACAGCCTTAGTTGTCAGGGGAAGGACCAAAGAAAAGTACAAAGGTGGAAAGAGGAATCAGTCTCGTAGCAAGTCTCGCAGTGCTACAGGCAAGAGTGACATAGAATGCTACCATTGTGGCAAGAAGGGTCACATGAAAAGAGACTACAGAGAATGGAAAGCAGAAAAAGGCAAAGAGAAAGCTGAAGACCATGGTGAGAAGAACAAGTCCTCAGTGAAGATTCAAGAAATAAATGTGACAAACACTGTTGCAGAGGATGACAATCTAGTGTCAGGAGACATCTACTTCTTGAAGAATACAATGGACTCAGCTCTTCTTACAGCATCTGATGGAAATGCACTGAGTGACTGGATTATAGACTCAGGGGCATCACTTCATGTGTCTCCAAACAAGGAGTGGTTTACCTCTTATGTGACCACTAAAGATCATGTTCGGCTAGGCAATGGGTAGACATGTGAGATCTTAGGTGTTGGAGATGTTCAATTGAAGTTTCAGAATGGCTCTTCTTTCACGCTGAAGAATGTGAGACATGTTCCCGCAATTACAAAGAGCTTGATCAGCACAGGTTTACTTGATGATGCTGGCTACATCACCACTTTTGGACAGAACATGTGGAAGATATCCAAGGGTTCTATGACAGTAGCACATGGAGTAAAGTCTGGAGGACTTTACATGATTTATGTATCAAATGTCTCTAAAAATGTAATCAATGTAACCGAGCAGCCGAACGTTTCTTTGTGGCATTGCCGGTTAGGACATATGTCCAAGAAGGGAATGGAAATATTGTCTCGTTCTGGTTATTTGCCTGGCTTTTCATTTAATGATTTTGAATTCTGTGAACATTGTCTGTATGGTAAGCAAACACAGCAGCCACATAAGCATAGAAGCAGTAGAAGAGATACACAATTGGCACTTGTTCATAGTGATTTGTGTGGACCTATGCCTAACCTATCTCTAGGGGGAGCTTCTTACTTTATGACATTTATAGATGATTACTCGAGGAAAGTATGGGTTTACTTTCTCAAGCACAAGGATGAAGCGTTTAGTGTTTTCAAAACGTTTGTGACACTTGTGGAGAATCAGAGTGGCAAGAAGCTTAAATGCTTACGCACTGACAATGGTGGAGAGTATGTTTCAAAGGCCTTTCAGGACTTTTGTGAGTAAAAAGGTATAAAACTTGAACTTAATGCTCCTTACAATCCTCCTCAAAATGGTGTTGCTGAGAGGATGAATAGGACCATACAAGAGAAGGTCAGAAGTATGTTGTCTAATGCACAGCTGCCAAATGGGTTTTGGGCTGAAGCTGTATCAACAGCTGTTCATCTTGTAAATAGATCTCCTAGCAAGGTTTTGCAGAAGGATTCAGTGCCAGAGATGGTATGGTCAGGCAAAATGCCCTCATACAAGCATCTCAGAGTCTTTGGCTGTGAGGCATATACTCACGTTCCAAAGGAATTTAGGAACAAACTTGAGCCAAAGAGTAGAAAGTGCATCTTTCTAGGCTATGGTAATTCTGGTGAGATGGGGTACAGACTTTGGGATCCCGAATCCAGAAAGGTTGTCCGCAGCAATGATGTTCACTTTAAGGAATCCAAATATCATTCTAAACCAGAGAGGGTTGAGGAGATTAGAAGAGCTATCTTCCAAGAAGATGGACCTGCACGTGCAAGACAAAATGTCAGGCTCAAGAGGAGCAAGGACAGGATAGAGTGGAACCACAGGTTGTGGCTGAGCCTGAGCCACCTATTGTGCGTAGATCTGGACGTGTCACGCAAACTCCTGATAGGTTTGTTCCATCTATGAACTATGTCATGTTGACTGATTGCAATGAGCCTTCATGTTACAAGGAAGCAGTGCAAATGAAGGACTCCGGGAATTGGCAATTGGCCATGCAGTCAGAGATGACATCTCTGCATAAAAACAAGACATGGAAGCTAGTTAAATTACCACAGGGCAAAAAGGCTCTACCTTGTAAATGGGTTTACAGGTATAAGATCACCGCTCATGATAGTCAGTCAAAGTACAAAGCAAGGCTTGTTGCCAAGGGCTTTAAGCAAGAACAAGGCATTGACTTTGATGAAGTCTTCTCTCCGGTGGTCAAGATGACTACATTGAGATGCTTTCTTGCATTGGTTGCCATATTAGATTTGGTGTTGAACCAAATGGATGTCAAGACAACGTTCTTGCATGGTGATTTAGATGTGGAAATTTACATGCAGCAGCCAGAAGGGTTTGTTGAGAAAGGCAAGGAAGATTGGGTATGCCAGTTGTTAAAGAGTCTTTATGGCTTAAAACAATCACCGAGGGCATGGTACCATAAATTCCACAAGTTTATGCTTTCTCAAGGCTACAAACGTAGTGAGTTCGATCACTGTCTATATACAAAGAAGGCTAAGGATGGTAGTTGGTTGATCCTTATTTTGTATGTGGATGACATGTTGTTTGCTGGCATGCACTTGGAAGAAATTTCAGCTTTGAAGTCAAAGATGGCAAAATCATTTGACATGAAAGACATGGGTGAGGCAAGTCATATACTTGGTATGCGCATTGAGAGAGACAGATCAAAGAAGTTGATTTGGTTATCCCAAACAGAGTATATTGACAAGGTTTTGCAACGTTTCAATATGGAGAAGGGAAAGGCACTGAGTGTTCCATTGCCACCATATGTGAAACTTAGCAAACAAGATTGTCCTGTGTCTGAGGAAAAACAGGCTGAAATGGATAAGATTCCATATGCGTCTGCAGTGGGTAGTTTGATGTATGCAATGATTGCTACTCGCCCAGACATTGCATTTGCAGTGGGAGTAGTAAGTCGATACATGTCAAACCCAGGCAAGAAACATTGGGAGGCAGTGAAAGGAATATTGAGATACCTGAAAGCTACAAAGAGTATGCGTATATGCTATGGGAGTCAGGAGCTAAGTGTAAAGGGTTTTACAGACTCAGATTATGCAGGTGACTTAGACAGCCGAAGGTCTATGTCAGGGTATGTCTTTACATTGGCTGGTGGAGCAGTATCATGGCGTTCTAGATTACAAGATTGTGTTACTCAGTCTACTACAGAGGCTGAATATGTTGCAGCATCAGAGGCATGCAAAGAATCAATTTGGCTTAATCGACTAGTAACAGATCTGGGAATCAAAGAAGAGATGCCTGTGTTATATTGTGATAGTCAAAGTGCTATACAATTGGTTCGCAATCCACTTTATCACTCAAAGACAAAGCATGTGGATGTGAAGTATCATTTCATCAGGGAAATGCTCGAGGATAAGCAACTTCAGCTTATCAAAGTTCACACCACAAAAAATCCTGCTGATCTACTTACAAAACAACTTCCCTCAAAGAGCTTTGCGCATTTTTGCAAGCAGTTAGGTGTAGGGTAGTACATCACTTCTCTACATCTCTTGTATATTAGCTTCTCTCACACTTAAAGTACATTGTTGGGGTATAAAGCCCAATGTGGTCGCCCAGGTAAGTGGGCAGGCCGCCAGGTATGTACACATATTCTTTTGTAAAAACATAATAAGAACTCACTATGCTCTACACATTACAGTAGAGCGATTTCACCATATCGCCGTGCTCTTCTTCTCGCACTCTCTCTCGCGTCGCACTTCCGCTCGTACTCCTTCACTGCTCAGGGGATTTTTACTGAAGTTGATGACCAGCCCAACAAAAAGTACTCCTCCTAAATTTGCTTGATGTTGTTGTGATGTTGTTGCTTGTTGCTTCGGCTAGCAGAGAAACGCAAAGGTGGGAGGAAAGAGGGAATCAAAAACCTGAATGGCACTGGCGATACAGAGAGAGGGGGGAGGAACGATCGAGACAGAGTGGGAGGGACGAGACTCGAGAGAATATTTGCATTAAGTGCTTGAACGTACCTTGAGGTGATCATTAATGAGTAAGCGCTTTCACTTAGTACACATCAAATTTTAACCCTTTTTTTCCATAAATTTTGAATTTAATCCCACTGTTTCAAACGCCTAAACCACCCATTTTCTCAACCCCAAAAACCATATACTATATAGTGGCAAAAGCGGTCCACCTATACATGCTTTCACCCGCCTAGCATACCACGTCCCAAAATCTATGCTTTGCCTCAATTGTTCTTAGAATTTTTTTTGAGACATCTATTCACATGACCCCCTAGTTTAGATGGTGGATTTACAAAATTCTTCTCGAAAACCTTTGATGACATGCCCAAATACAACTAGCCAATTTTAAAGGTTCTACAAGTAATGAAACAACCTTCCAAATGAAGGTCACATCTTGAGATAAGCTTAAGTCTTGCTTGTCTTTCTTGACTACCACCTTCAAAACAGGTCGTTGGTTGTGTAGTCATATGTGAAAAACTTTCAAAGAGTGGCTTATCGGGCCAATTTCACCAGAATCCTACAAAATGCAAAGCCAACAAAACAAGGTGATGTAAATTCTCATCTATTCAATAGGTAAAGCTGTCTCATTTTGCATATTCAATAAATACACAAAGTAAGAACATGCTATTCATTTGAGATAATTCAGCTTTGCTACAACCATCCAGTACACGTTGTATCGAGAATTGAAGAATTAGTGGATGTGCATTGGACTTTTTAATGCAACTATGGTACCATTGTACTTATCATAATTTGTAACTCTCAACACAAGCATGGGAGTTGTGAGGCAAAGCATCTCAAACACATTGCTTGCTACCTGCTAAAATATTTCTATGGTCTGCTCCAGACTTGCTCTCTTGCTTTTGGTTTATCTGGTCTTTGCAAAAGGAGATAAATGATGCATAACCTTGCAAAGAACTCCAACTCACTTGATCATTGATAACAACTCCTACATGACTACCTTAGTCTCCTTGAAGATGCATGTTACAAAACATGCACACGTGTTCAATGGAAAGTAAGCCTACTTGCTTTGAGCATTTGTTTCTGACTGAATGTGAAAGAGCTATAGAAAATCTTGAATAATCCACTATATGGACTATAGTGGCATAATCTAAGTTACTAAAACTATGATTCATGTAAGCAGTATTGAAAACTAAGTACTTGTGAGACTCAACACGACTAGCCCAGCCCAGGTGCAACTCCAAAAATCTAGCTTTTAACCATCATAAAAGTTGAAACAAGATGAACAGGTGGAGTTTCAAAAACACCATGTCACTAGACATGGTCCAAAAGGAAACAACTCCCAAACACATCCTAAACAATCCTCCTAACAAGCTAGTGTGCCCCTACAATGAAACAAATAAGTTTCTCACAAGTTGCATACTTGTGCTTCAAGTGGGGAGATGTAGCAGGTAAAAAAGCCTCCTCATGTTCTTTCTTCTCTTGGAAATACAAAGTGCGCTATTTTGAAGGAAAACCTTTTTGTTGTGGGATGATCAAGTGCATTCATCTTGTCAAATCACGCAGACAAAAAATGGAAGTTTTGAATCAGGCACGCAGTACCCTAGACCATATTAATAGTGCTAACTCAAAGAAGTCATCTCCATAAGAGATGCAAGAAAGTGATAGAAAACTTAAACAAAAAAACAAGGTAGCAGAGACAGACCCTGATGGGTGCTAAGACTGCAAGCCGGCTTGTATCTTATTGCTGAAAATCTCCTTTTTGATTCCAAGTGTTTCTCATCTTCAGCATCTTTGCCAGCTTCTTATTGGGTAGGCCACATCGGTTTCCGCTCCCCCATTGACACACTTTCAAGCTCTAGGTTCCCTTTGTTGCTGTTATGTTGTGTCTCTCACCCACATGCACTTTAGTCATGTTGGCCTCGCTTGGTGCGAATGTGCTGAAAACAAAATAGAGAGAGGATATCTGCTTCAATGAAGAGAGAGAGAGAGAGAGAGAGAGAGAGAGAGAGAAACTTCCAAGTTCCACAATGTGTGAGTTACACGGTATTTGGAAAATGCAAAAACTCTTTGAGGTTGTCTCTCTCTAGTTGTCCGGTATTCAAGAAAGCCAGCTTGCCACGTCATTTGGACTAGGACTGTAGAAAGGCCCCCCAAGGGTAGGCAAAAAAAAAGGAGCTCTGAGAGCTATGCCTTGCATCAAAGAAAGGCGGTAGCACTCGAACGAGCCCATAGCACTGCCAAGATTATTGCCTCCATGGCCAAACACCAAGCGGTAGTGAACTCCCAGCGCATGCGAGCTCTGTGTTTTGCCAATCCACTGAGTGTTTTGAACCTTTTGTGTGTGTGTGTGTGTATGAAAATCCCCTCATAATTGGACCATATTTAGACAATTGTATTAAATAATATATTAAATATCAATATTTTAAAACAAGATATCATAAACCTCAATTATCATTTCATATATAGCAATACAACATTTTGTATCTAATGGATAATACAGTCCTTTAGATCAAAAATTTGATCTTTGATCACTACAAACTAATATCTTAGTGTTGTATCTCTATGTGCCCACCCTTTGGGATGAGCTTCCACTACGTCTACATGGAGAAGGATCCAACTGGTACATTGGACCATCTTCTGTTATTGCTGCAGTTGCCGTTGTAATCCCAAGGAAAGAACCTCTTACCTGTTACCATCCAAGAAACTCAAGCCTGTCAAAACTGGCATTTCTTGGGAAGACAAATGTCAATGACTCCCTCCCCTTGTTATTGGTATCAAAAATTAAAACAAAAACTAACACCATAGCATAGATCAAGTATTAAGTTTAAAGCATGAGCCATTAATTTACGATGATGTTTTCATCATTTAATTCCAAAAAAATTGGACAGCATCTCCTTTATATTTTGAATTAAATTTCAAAAGTCCAGTCCACTGCCATCTCATCTGAGAGCCTCATGTGAGGATTAAGGTTCTATCAAAAAACAATGGAGTATGTTCAAAGTAAAGCACTAAAACTAAATTCAAAAGTTATGCATCTATTCAACAAGGAGAAAAGTGTTGAAAAGAAGTTCCTATCACTAAATTTACAAGGTGAATATAACATTTTTCTCAAGTCTTGCCTTAACCAAATGACTAATGTAGTTAAAAACCCAGGCAGATACCCGTGCCACTGGATCTCTAACACCGATAAAATGAATTTCAGAGTTTTCTTTACGGTTCAGGGTCTCGATCTGTGTATACAAAAGTAACTTTATGATGGTGGTTAGGTTCTTAGTCAGCTTGATGTCATCAAGCCGAACCTCATAGCGGATAGACATTCAAATTTCCAGTCCAAGCCATCTCATTTGAGACCCTCAACAGGAGGTTAATGGTGTCAAAAAAGGAAAACAAGTTCAAAAGTTATGTTATGTATTATTCGATCTTCCAGTTTACCAATCTCTAAAAAGAACAAATTTGGGCAGCATTTCCTTTGTAAAATGGACAATTCAAATATCCAATCCATGCTATCTCTGCTGAGACCCTCACAAGAGGTTTAAGGCTTCTAGTACGCTTCATATTTCAAAAACTAACACAATGTAAATGTGCTACTTTCGAGTCAAAAACCTCAAGCTAAACTTTAAGTCAAAATGTTGAATCTATCACTTATGCATATCAATTCCAATCTATCAACAGACACACATCATAAAAAGGTCATAAGCCTTCAAATTGGCAGCAAATAACAAAGCCTCAGTAATAGAATCGATGATTCAACCTGATTGTGTGTTGAAGTTTCAAATATGTATCCACATGCTGCAAAATCTATGCACCCCACATGTCCTACTACTACCATGTTATCAACGTCGTTTAGAAACCATATGCTTCCAAGGTATATATGTAATACTATATAGTCGAGTATAAGGAGTCTAAGTAGTCAACTATTTGATCAAAGAATTTTTAGTCCACTGCTCAAAATAAAAAGTTCAGCAACCTTCAAAAAGGTCAGCAATTAACAAACCCTCCATTTCAGAATCGATGATTGAACCCGATTGTGTGTTAAATTGTGAAATATGTATCCACCTGCTGCAAACTCTATGCACACCACATGTCCTACGAATACCATGTTATTGATGTCGTTTAGACTTATTGCATTAGGTGAAGTCACAGCCAGACCACATAAGAGTTTGTAAAAGTAATACAGACCAGAAACACCTTTTTTGTATGCAAGTAAAAAAACTCAATAGAACATATACTTTCCGCCGAACTGACAATCTAGCCAACTAGTCAGCAAAAAAGGACCAGCAAATTGATTTTTATATACCAGATCCTAAATTTCAAATTACTGATAATCTTTCAACAACAGTACTTGAATGTGTGCTCAATGTGATATATGTATCAACATGTTGTCTACGCTATGCACACCCACAACCATGTATTAGACCAATTTAAGAGATAATTAGCAAAGCACAATACCCACCCTTTCTGTCATCAACCCACACGTATTTTGAAGCCATATTCCACTAATGATGGAATTGAGAAGTAAGCTACCAAGCCTTTATGCCATCACCATACACGTATTTTGAATCCATATTCCATTCGATATCAATGCAGCAAACAATTTCCAATTGTGTGTGCCTATTGAATTTTTTTTAAAAAAATGCCAGTATTTAGTTAGTATATTGACCTATTTTTAAAAAATATCCAAGTATGGCCATCTCTCTAGAGACCCTCACATGAGGTTTTACGACATATGACCAAAAAACATGAACATTTTGAATGATAAATATCATGTTGGTGATATATAGACTATTAGAGTACCCAAAACTAAATGTGATAACATTTAATTGATAGAAGCCAATCGCCACATATACTAAAAGGGTTTAAGAGCCTTACCATCGAAATACAACCAGTATCATTTTTATGTATGTAAAGAAGTCAAAAGAGAAGATATTCCATTGATACTGCTAAATATTGATAAATGCCATTTTTTCGAAGGTCTCTACTGTATGACATACATGCTATAAACTCCATTCTTTTGTCAGCACAATAAGTACAGAAATTGATTTAAAAACCTTTATTCGACAAAAAAGCTAGAATGTATTGATGAGTAGGTGCAAATGCACCTACCTTTATGTCGTCGTTTCCATTTCGACGTGGTCGTGGGTGTGTAGGTGATAGAAGCAAGGTGTGTCTCTCCACAGTTGCGTATGCCATGGTTCCTCTTGCGTATGTGTGGTATGCATAAACAAAAATTCCAAAGAGATAAGCATGAGCACACTTTGTGAGTATATTTGCAGTTGTGTATGTGTGTGTGTGTGCGTGTGCGTGTGCGTGTGCCTCTGTGTGTGTGTGTGTGTGTGTGTGTGTGTGTGAACCACCCACCACCCATGAAAAGAGCTATATTTGATAAGCACGAAGCTTATCTGAGACATTGATGGTAAGAAAATAGGGAGATCTAATGATGTGTGGGCATGTGTGTGCGCGTGTGAGTAACTTAGCAAGCTTTTCCATGCCAATTTTTGTCCATGCCAACCGTGTGTGTGTGTGTGTGTGTGTGTGTGTGTGTGTGTGTGTGTTCATTCTCAGAGAAAGTGAGAATGCACCAAAATTTACCTCACTCTAAGGTGGAGTTGCTCCGAACTCGCAAGAGTATGTGTGAGAGTGTGTGTACGAGCTCCCAGTGCAGGTGTTGCATGAGTATACCCGTATGCAGAAAGCCTTCACTCAGCAATAATTGTGAGTGAGGTAGATGGAGATAAGGTTTTTGATCCCAAGTTCGGAATCGCCCTACGTTTATGTAAGTCCATATGGTTGTGCGATTGTGTGAGTGGGCAATATCAAAGCTACATCTATTTTTGGAACAGGATCATGCCCAAGAATAAGTGTTCCCCACTATTCTCATATTTTTCTTGAGATAGGGATCTTTTCTTCAAGGTGGTATATGGATTGGTGTTAATAAGATATCGGTACCCAACCACTTATTAATATTACAGTATCAAATTTTTAAAAGAAAATTATAGTAACTTACCGAAAAAAAGGGGAACATCACTAGTTGATGTGGGTGAGTACTTGGGTGCTTGTATGTGGGTTTCGGGGGTTGAGCATGTTTTCTTGCGAGGTAATCAGGTTGCACTTCCAAAGTTTCTACCATGTTTGTGTGTGTCTGTGGATTCGAGCGATAAGAGGGAATGTGAGAAATGTTAGCGCGGCTCAATACCTGGACACACCCAACAGAGAATGATTGCTCGGCGGACTATTATTTTTTGTAATTATTCTTTAATTGAGAAAAACCGTCATTTCACCTTTGTAAATAGTGGGGCTTGTAGAAGCTTCCCGATTGTATCCCATTTTTTACATTTAGATTGAGTATGGTTAAATTGGAACATTAGGGTTTGAGATTGTAAGGTATTTATACCACTTTTGACCTTAATGAAAAGACCTGTCATTTTTAAAAAGTTATGTCTGTGTGAGTGAGCGTACTGTGTACGAGAGAGAGTGAGAGTTTCATCTTGATGCTACGCACGCACCGGTGGTCAGAATCGAGTGCGGAGAAGTGCAGCGTGTTGCCCACGACGAAAGCTACGCGCCAATACCTACATTGCGGGTGTACGGTTTGGTTTTGCGAACTCGACCCACGAGCTATATCTAGTGATTCGGTGAGCATACGTTATCCATTTTTGCATTTCAGCATATCCACGCATTCGCATTGAGTAGAGCTACACATTAGGCACTTTAGTTTTTGGAAACGACGACCTGCAAATTTTGACCAGACATCCTACGTGATTTTGCACCAGGTGTTTAGGGTTGGGATTTTGGTTCATGGACCTTAGGGAGAGCGACCTATTGGTGTTAATAGGGTTTCCTTCAAGTTCTGTGGCATTTCGAGAACGTTTGATGGGTATTTGGCTCTTGAAAGCGTTGTAGGAAATCTCCTCTTATGCACTTCTGAAGGCTGTAGCTTAGACATTGGGTAAAGACCTCTGTAGGAAGTATTTGAGAGTCGGTTGAGTGTAGATTGACACCCTATGCTTGCTTCCACGCGCTTGCGGGTCAAGCTTCATCCTTAGCTGACAAATCTTGTTAGGTGAGTTCTCGCTGTGTTGATGTCAGTCATGGCGTATCCACCAACATTGGCGCCGCTGCCGGGGACGAAAACCCTAGGTAGGTGACCGAGACTAGTCCGTGAGGAGAGGGATTCTCTGGCTTTCCACAGTCTCGTTTTACATTTAGATAGGATCAGAGGGTGGAAGACTCTCTAGGTCTTAGGAGGAGTCTAAGGAGCGAGTGTCTGGCCTAGATCCTTCAACTTAGGTAGACTTAGATAGTTTTTAGACATTAGTTGAGTTATGGTGTAGAGGGTAGGAGTTGGAGTGGTAGAGGTGGTGGAAGGATAGCTTGAGAGTCCGGAGAGGCCAGGAAGCAACCAAGACACCAATTTCACCATCTCACATGATGAGTAGGAGTAGTAAGTAGGACATCATGATTAGCACTTCATGCATGTTATATTTGTTGTTAGGCTCATCACAAGGTTGTAAAAGACGGAAAAGAGTGTTTGAAAGCTGAAGTGAAATTCAAAATTTTCTGTGAGTGTTTCTGAGAGAGCTGTAGAGCATAAGGAGCATTTGTCAAGAAAAAATTAAATTTAAGCCAGGAGACATTCTACGCGTAGGATGTCTACAGGGTGATCTGGTGGGAATTTTGAAATTCTGAGTTGACCAGTGTGTTCAGAAGGTAGGTTTTACCCTATTTTCACTTGGAAAGTGGAAGTTTGACCATATCTTGGCAGGATAAGGCCAAATAGGAAGGAAATTGCCACACATCCTACCCAAATTGTGCCAAGGCATTATTTTAAGACCAAAACCATAGGATGGCTATATGAGCATGATCTACATGATTTATTGAGTGCCTGAGGAAGGTTTCATCTAAATTGGGTGAGAAAATTAGGTTTTAAGCAGACTTTAGTATTTTTGACTGAAAAGGGCTAGGATAGCTAAAATTGGAGTCTTTTGAAATCCAAACTAAAATCTAAGCATAGCACTGACATCAAGGGGAAGCTGTGGCTCAAGTTTGGGGTCAAGAAGGCCATATAGACATCCTACGCATAGGATATGTTATGTGTGATTTAGCACTCCAAACCCAGCTTTGAGCATACCAAAGTGATCAGCACCTTAAGAGGAGTCTGTGCTTTGCATTTGAAGCTATTTTGAGCAGTTAGACATGCTACGCGTAGAATGTCTAATGCATGAAATTGAAGCCAAAACTGACTGTAGGCATAGTAGGGTGTTGTATAGCCTGAGGCAAGCCTCCTAGTCAATTTTGGTCCAAATTGGAGTTGATTTGACTGGTCAGACCAACATCAGGCTGCTAGAACAGATTTTTGATCAATTGACCAGCTTATAGGTGTCCAAATATATAAGTAAAAACAGTTGTGGCCTCAACACATCAAGGGGAATCTATAGTGCAAACTCCAGGCAAAACAGAGCAGATAGACATCCTACGCGTAGGATGTCTACAGAGGCTTAGTGAAGAGAAAAGCTGACAGAGGAAATAGAGTGATGTTCCAATTGACTTAGGAGTTCCAGAACTTCTTTCAGAAGTGAATTTGGACCTTGTTTGACCTTTTGACAGAGCAAGGACGGAATTAAGACTTTCCATGTAAATTGACCAACATTTGAGGGAAGTACAGTTCCAGATTAGCAGACCTAATCAAGAACACCCAAAGTGTATAAAATACAGTAGTGGTTGAGGTTAACCCTCCAGTTATACCAATCATTACTAAGACCACCTCTAGCGATTAAATGCTTTGATTAGATTGCCGAAATAAACACTTGTATACAGGTATATTCAGCTGCAAGGCAAGAAGTTGTGCGGAAACTGATCCTTTGCCAGGCGAGTGGTTGGATTTGTGTTAAATTGAATTGCTAAGTTTGATGAATTTAAGATCAGGAAGACAATTCTTAGAGATCAAAAAGTGGCAAGTGATCAGGGTAGCTTAGTATCCACCGAGGAGAGTGTAACTCAGGCAAGGCTAGATCCATTAGCACCGATCATTGAGGAGGATAGTGATACTGACACTTCATCTGATAAGTCCTTCTTCATGATGGGTAGTCAACAACCAAGAGGTTTCTCCGATGAAGGACCAATGCTAGGAGAAAGCACCTCCCAAAATCCTTTGAGCGATTCCAAGTTCACTATAATCTTCTTAGAAGGGACAAACTTGAGGGGAGCCCTAGTTTATTCTGACTATCGAGGACGCAAATGTATTTGTATAGAAAAAAGACCTGCTCAGAGATTGGAGATAATTCGAGTCTATGATGATGGAGATAGATTCCGAGACGAAAAGGGGAACCACTATCTAATAGTTAGTAACCCTGAGGATTACAATAGATATGGAGATAATGTGGCAAAAGGAAAAATGGTTTCAGAAACTCAAGAATCGTCTCCAAACATTGATCGACCTGGAGCTCTTTTTATGTATGATAAGAAAACAAGCAGGGTCTCTACCTATAATGAGAATGTGGGAATTTACAAGCATGAGAGCGAGGGAATAGTCTCTTACTTTTGATGCAAAGAACCCTACCCAAACGAATTAAGCAAAGACAAGGTTCTTTACTTATTCTCTTATGAAATTGCTATGGGGAAGGATATTGTTTTTGTTGATAGGTACGGGCGAGAATACAAACGTATTCTCCCAGAGAGGTAGAAAAGGCAACAGTTCCAGAGACATCAACATATGCCCCCGAAGAAGTGCCAAGGGTCACCTACACCCCTAGCAAATCGACAAATCCATTTTCAGAAGAATATGATGCGACCTCACATTCTACCCGACAACAGACGTTCAACTACCAGAACCAAGCAGCAACCCAACCATCATTGCAGGCATGGCTTCGACAGAGTGCAACATTAGAACAAGATCGAAACCGAGATGGTTATCCAGCCGCACGAGGGCTAAGGGATTTGCAAGAACCACCACTCTATTCACGGTATCAAGGCGAGAGTAAGCCAAAAACTCAAGGGTCAACAGAGCCTGGAAGGCAACCCATAGAACGAGTTCGAAGAGATGAATCATCTCTTGCAAAAACCGTCAAAAATTATGGCTTAGGAGCACCACTGGGAGAGGAACCCGCCCACTACCAAAGGCCAGAGGAGGTATATCGAGTAGGACAAGGAGAACCAATGATGAGATTTGTAGACCATCGTAGAATTAGACCTTCTCAAGTGCAAAAATGGGTAAACAAAAAATACACGGAGAACAGGGATCCTAGAG
The DNA here is from genome assembly GCF_014529385.1 of Adiantum capillus-veneris. Lineage (NCBI taxonomy): Eukaryota > Viridiplantae > Streptophyta > Polypodiopsida > Polypodiales > Pteridaceae > Adiantum > Adiantum capillus-veneris. The sequence goes on from NC_140932.1 coordinate 137,486,274, forward strand.
ATCATGTAGAAGCCTTTGTGCATGTAATTAGAGCTGAAGATGTGTTAGACTTCCCTACCCAATTTGCAGGGTTTGGACTGACCCTAGAGAAGGATGATACTACTTGGTTTGACTCTGTGGAGCGTAGAGACTTTGAGTCTATGGAGGAGGTGTTTGACGAGTTTATTGAGGAAATCTAACAAAGGGGGATAGCTCATAATACAATCTCACAAATCCATAAATTCAAACAGAAAGAAGGGGTATCTGTGTGAAAGGCAGCCCTACGACTAAAAAGATATGTTAAGTTCTACCTATCAAAGAACTTCCAACTCAGTCCAGACTTATGCTTATATTTATTCAAGGACTGAGAAATGCAGATCTCCTGAAGGACTTACATATGAAGAGGAGAACGACGTTAAATGACTTAACTAAGGAGGCTCTTTACCTTGTAGACAATTGTGCGGTCTACAAGGAGGGTGAATTCAAGGATCTTGATGACGATTCATCCTCACAACAAAGTGGAAGCAAGTCCGCTAAGACAGCACCGAAAGGAGAAGTAGCTGTAAGCGAGGAGCAGCTTGTAGAGGAATTGCTAAAAAAGATTAACATGTATGCCAAACCTCAAGCTAAACAGCCAAAGTGGTGTGCTATTGAACAAAAATGTACAAACCATGTGACGGAGGAATGTTATTATAACAAGGGATATGTGAGAGAGAGACCTTATGCTCCCCAGTCTCAGGTAGCATCTCCTCAACTTCCACCGATGCCTAGGTATCAAGCAGGCAACCTACCAGGACCTGTAGGTGTAGAAATACCACAACCAGTGTTGGGTCAACAACCACCTCTACCAGGATTACGACCAGTCGGCATAAGATACACACCAACCGTAACCGAACCAAAAGAGAAGGCTTTGGTGCCTATGCATGCATATTATGAAGATCCCAATGGATATGCTACAAATCCTGTCTATTATCCACTGGAAGAACGCCCAACACCAGAACCTTGGAGCATGATGGGAAGTGCAGGACCACCAACAGCTGCACAGGCAGCAGGAGAAGGAAGATATAGCTTGGATGAACGAACATTGTTGTTCATAGACAACGGAGGCATGGGCGGGTAGAGACATGCATACCAACAAAGAGGAGCTCAAGGAGCACCTCAACAGCCTAAGGGACCCTGCTACAAGTGTGGTGGAGACCATTGGCTAAGAGACTGTCCTCATGAGGAAATCATTAGGGTCAACGCATATTGCACTGAGTGTGGAATTACTCATTTGATTCCTGATTGCCCTAAGAACCCGAGCAAAGGAGTAAAAACTACCTTCAACATACTAGAAGCAGTGCCTTCTAGTGGAGGGTCAGAAAACGAGACAGTAATACTTATTCAGGAAATGACACAAGCCCAAGCTCAAAGAATGACGAATGAACCCATAATTGAAGAGCCAAAGACCGATGCCCCAAGTTTAGAAATGAAAAATCAGAGAAGCACTTTGAAAACTAGAAAGGCGCGTATGAAAGCCAGGAGAGAACGAGAGAAAACGGCTCTATCCGAGGAGTTAAAACACACGAAGGATAGATTAGAGCAGTTAGAGGATCTAGCTAGTCTAAGCTCACACACTGCGGCAATCATAACACCCAAGGAAATAGCAGAACCCAAAAGTACAGGATCACGAGGATCAGTGTTGGCAGAAAAGGTAAATAAGCAGTTAGATGCACTTTTAAAAGCTTACAAAGCCAGACTCAAAAACAAACAGACCCAAGAGCCAAGATGGATGACTTATCCATATGCCGAAATAGAAAAACAGAGGTTGGAAATGTGTCGAAAGATGATTGAAACAGCCCAATATTGATAGAAAATCCGCTTGGTAAACCTGCAACTTGGCATGAAGTACCAGCTCCAACCCCTATCAAACCAACTTTAGAGAAACAAGTAGACACAAAGGAGAGACTCACGAATGCCTCTGAGTCTAGGAGAGAACCTATCACAGTGCCAAATACAACAGATGAGACAAGTGATGGGTTCCAGCCTAAAACATGGGTAGAAATGGGTAAGGATTATAACGGTCTAGATGACCTATGGAAGCAAATCCGTGATGCCAACGAAGCTAACCGGGTGAGCTACCAAATGAATAGCACGAGAAAAGAGAAAAATGAGATCTTACCTCCTATTGAAGAATTTGAGGCAAGATCACAAATGAACTTTGATATGCATTCACAAGGGGGAGACTAGGGATCTATTAGTTCGGGGCACAGCCAACCAGACTTGCTAAAAACTCTACCCTCTTACCTAGGGGAGTATGAAACCAAGTTTGAGGTGAGAGCAATCCCATCTCAAAGACTTTCTTCTAACAAAGTGATGGATTCACAAGGGTTGATTGAGTTGCTGTCCACCCTTGTGGCATGCACAATCACTTTAGCCGAACTCCTGAGGTTACGACCAAACATGTGGACCACAGTAGGCAAATTGTAAAGTGTGAGCTTTGTCCTAAGGTGTGAGTCAAGGAGAGGAAAGTGGATTTATCCCACATACTGTGGAGCAAGGCTGTAGAGCTACTTAAAGCTCATTTCTTGAATCAATAAACAACAACTTCATTTTGCACTACATGCTTGTCTATGGTGAGCTTGTGCTAAGCTAAGTCAATACTCAAGATTGTGTTTATGAGTCCAAGCTAATCCTATCTTGGAACCTAATTCACTTGAGTGATAACCTTGCTTACACACACTCACACACTTGCACCATGTTTCTCTTTCATCCACCATAGCTAGCACGATCCAATTCATAACATTTGGTATCAGAGCCATGGTGTGCTAGCTAGGATTTTCATTATGCATTAGTGTGTGTTAATCATTAGCTTCGATTAGCACTTCTTAATCATCTTTTCTTGAGTCCTTAATCTATCATCACCTCTCTCTTTCTACCTCTAATAATCATCACTTAGTAATCACTATACTAATTAGTTGTGAGCAATCTCATGGGTTTGATTCCCATGAACCACTACTCTCACTAGTTAATCTTGGTGGTCAATTAAGCGATATTTAGATTCAACCTCTTCAATTTGTGTACATTAAGTGTCATTTCCCCCAATTTGCACTTGCAATTAATTTCTTTAGCTTCACCATTAAGCTTCATCACCCTCGTCATCTCGAAGCACTCCTCAAAACCTATCTATCGAGTCCCTAAGTGCCCCATTCTGACAAGGGAAGCCCGTCCAATTTTTTTTCTAAAAATAGGTGTGTGTGTGAGTTTGTGCCTGCCAACTTGAGCTTAAGGTTATTTTTTCCGGAGCCTTTCCATAACCAAGCTTGTAGGCTTGTTGGTTAGCCCAAAATAGTTTGGCCATTCTTGGAATGTGGGGACGGAGGTTCAAATTGGATTACCCATCTTTGGGCAACTCGGGCGGACGCCAATCGAACTTCAAAACGGCTTTTTGGAGGAAGCGGGCTCGCAAGGAGGGAGTCCCACCCCGGCCGCCCACAGGTGGATTTCAAAGTAGGTAGTAAACTGCAATTTATCCGCGGGCGGGTCCGCTGGGGTAGATACCCACACGCGCAAGCACCTCGGTTTTTAAGCTTGCCTGCCCAGTTGACCACCTTGCCTTAGCACCCTATCTTGCCACTATCTACCTCATTGGCTTCAACTCCCCCGCCCCTTAATAGGCCTCGTTTCCCGCGCTGCTCTCGACTTCAAGGCAAGTAAAACTCCAAGGCTTTCTTAAGCCCCTGCTCCCACAACCTGCTGCCATCAAGCCGCCAATAACCCTATAATGGCTTGCTCCCACTCAGTTTCAATGAGGAAAATTAAATCAACACAAAATAAAAAAGCTTCGAGGACATAAAGAAAAGATTCAACAAGGGATTTCAAGAGTGACCATCAAACAAGCATCCGAAAGCTTCCGCACCAAGCATTCAAAAGGGGATCACTCCTTGGCGGCTTGGCTAAATATCAAAGCAAAGCAAAAGACACATTATTTCTTTGTGAAGAGCGGCTTCCCTAACAGTGAAGAGGAGCTTCACATCAAAGGGAAAATCCAAAATACAAATTGAATGTTGCAGCCAAGCACAACACTTTCTTGCAATGTATGTAATTATATTTGTCTACATAGATGACATTATGTGCTTTTGTGATGGGATAGAAATTGGCATTGGAGAGTCTCCAAATTGCTAAAATCTCTCCATGTGTGAAAGAATTTGTGACAAATTGTATGAGAAATCCCGCATGCTTGGGCTCTCCGAGTATGACCAAGATGGAAAAGAGCATTAATTTTTGCATAAACCTTTTCATAGGATATTTTAGCATATTGTTGCATGTCATTATGACGCATAGAATAAAGCCTGATTGTACCACAAAAAGGGGGACAGAAGTACTCATTCGAGGGAGGATACAAAGTCAGACCATAAAGCAGTTAAAAGCAACAACAGAAGAGGCAAAAGACCTGACAAAGGATCAGCTCACATAGTAGAAGACAAAAAGGACGAAGATGATTACCATCCTGTGTGGATATCACCAGCCTTTGTGGACTTTATTTTCCTGTGTGGATACCACCATCCTATGTGGATTTGTTAGCCTGTGTGGATCATGCATCTTCAGTATCTTGTCTTAGTCCAAACCTCAAGAGGAGGATTGTAAAGTGTGAGCTTTGTCCTAAGGTGTGAGTCAAGGAGAGGAGAGTGGATTTATCCCACATACTGTGGAGCAAGGTTGTAGAGCTACTTAAAGCTCATTTCTTGAATCAATAAACAACAACTTCAATTTGCACTACATGCGTGTCTATGGTGAGCTTGTGCTAAGCTAAGTCAATACTCAAGATTGTGTTTATGAGTCCAAGCTAATCCTATCTTGGAACCTAATTCACTTGAGTGATAACCTTGCTTACACACACTCACACACTTGCACCATGTTTCTCTTTCATCCACCATAGCTAGCACGATCCAATTCCTAACACAAATGCTTTAAAAAATTTGGAGTAAAAGACTCCATCTTGAAGCTTCAAGAAGGGATCAAAGAATTGGACAAGCCTCAACTAAACACTAGGCCAGTACCTTTAAACAAGGTTGGAGAATATTGCGATGGAGAAGATGGAAATACCACACTACCAGTAGAATTCCAAGGAGTAGTTTCCAAAGCTATTCTTGACAGTGGAGCAGGAGTCACTATCGCCACCAAGGAAATCTGGAAAAAATGGGAAAAACCGGCTTTGAGAGCTACCAGAATGAAATTGCAACTGGCAGATGGGTTCATGGAAAAGCCTCTAGGACTTTTAGAAACAGTAATTGTCACCTCGTGTGGAATTGAGTATGGGCATACATTTGCAATAGTCAATTTCGACAAAAAGAACAATTACGAGATCATCTTGGGAAGACCATTCATGAGGCAATTAAACATGGTCCAAGATTGGGGTTACGACCACATACCTCAGACATGGCAAGACTACAACTAAAATACACCTAAAAGACCATAGTTACAAAGATGTTAACCAGACACCAATGGAAGAGTTTGATTCAGCTACATTGGTGGCAGGGTCCAAACTCCCAGCATGGTTAGGGCAAAAAAAGGAGCTATGGATGTGTGGAGCTTCACATTGTGGGAGCATAAAAAGAGAGGAATGCGTCTTAGAAAGAGCTATTGAGGACAAAGATTATATTCCGGAATCTTTTTCTGAAGATACCTTAGAACCTCTGGAATGGGAACATATACTAGCAACATTGGATGTCTGTACCATTACACATAGCCCAACGACAAAATTTTGCGATAAGGACGGCTACGATGTGCTACCCTATTACATGGTAAGCCTTATACCAGCAGGAGATGAGAATGTAGAACCACCAGAACAAGAAGATTTTTATAACTCCTCTAAGCATCTGGAAGTAAATAACGATGCAGATAACGAGTGTTCAGACAGCTCAAGCGAGCGTGGGGAGAAAACAGCGAATATCAAGTTTTATGATTTTGTCAATCAGCACTCTAGATGCCAAGAACGCTATAGGAAAAAACGAGTAAAAACAAAATGAGAGAGAACCCTATGCCCAGGATAAAAGATAAAACTCACTATCTAATGCTTGTCAAAGCAGAGGATTGTGCAAAAGACCAAATATCAAGCAAATTCTCAAAAGTTTGAAGGGAAGGAACGCAAGAGGAAACAAAACAGGTACGGAAGGTTAAAACAGAAACAAAATCAACAAAAACTCAACAATCAAAACAAGAAAAAACAAAAGACCCATAGTGGACCAAATTGGAGCGTAAAAAGAAATACCAAGAACTAAAACGGTCATTACGAGAGGTATGGACTACTCAAGGAGAAAGTGATGGTAAGGAGGAGTCAGAAAAAGGAAACATGAATGTACCATCCCACTATCAAAAATTCACCATCGAGGACAAAAAAATCATAATGACACCACCAGTCAAGGAAAGAATAAACCAGGAATCTTACGATGGGCTGGAAAATGCAAAACAGATAGACCTCGTTAAGCCAGGCGAAAAGCCTCAGATGGTCTATATCGCAACTGATTTAGAGCCTGAAGAAGAAGAACTGCTAACACAACTTCTCAAGAAGTATAAAGATGTGTTTGCATGGTCCTACAAATACCTCAAAGGAGTTGATCCATCGATATGCCAACATACAATACCGTTGAAATCAGATGCCAAACCTAGCAAACAACGTCCTTACACATATAATGACACATTTGTTAAACGAATCAAAGAGGAGATTGACAAGCTGATGGATGTTGAATTCATCTATGAAATCGAACATACAGATTGGGTGTCACCCATTGTGGTTGTCCCCAAAAAGAATGGAAAGCTGCATGTGTATGTGAACCTCAAAAAAGTAAATGCAGCCACCATAAGGGATAATTATCCCTTGCCTATCACACAGAACATGTACTTGAGAGGGTGGCTGGGAAACGGGTTTATTCCTTTCTAGATGGGTTTTCAGGGTATAACCAACTAGCAATTGCAATAGAGGATCAACACAAAACAGCGTTTGCCACAGAATGGGGAATATATGCGTATAGAGTTATGCCTTTTGGCTTAACCAATGCCCCAGCTACCTTTCAAAGCTTAATGACTCATGCGTTCAAAGAATACCTAAGAATATTCTTAGAAATATATATGGATGATCTTTGTGTACACTCTCTTCTACGAGAGGAACATATTGACCATTTACAAAAGGTATTTGAGAAATGCAGAACATATTGAATCTGTCTTAACCTGGAAAAATGCATTTTTATGGTTAGGCAAGGCCGCATCTTAGGACATATTGTCTCAAGAAATGGCATAACCACTGACCTAGACAAAATCAAAGTCATAGTAGACTTGCCCAGGTCTACTAATGCCAAACAAGTACAATCCTTCATGGGACATTGTGGATATTATCGAAGATTCATATATATGTATGCAGTTATTGCACAACCTCTGTATCGCTTATTAGTCAGTTTCAACTGGACTAAGGAGTGTGAAACTTCATGCCAAAAGCTTAAGGAAAACCTTGTATCAGCTCCTATACTTAAAGCACCAGATTGGGAAAAGATATTCCATGTTCACATTGATGCATCTGCATATGCAATTGGGAGTATTCTGGCTCAACCTGGAGATGGAACAATGGATTTCCCAGTTTGTTATGCAAGCCGACAGTTAAATAGTGCAGAAAAGAACTACACAACCACTAAAAGAGAGGGGTTAGGAATGATTTATGCTGTAAAGAAATTTTGGCATTATTTGCTCGCAAACAAATTTGTGTTCTTCACAGATCATCAAGCTCTTTTATATCTAGTAAATAAACCATGCAATACTGGGAGAATTGTACGCTAGTTTATTATATTGCTAGAATTTGACTTCACAGTGGTAGTCAAAAAGGGTAAAACTCATCTATGGGTGGATCATCTTTCAAGGTTGCAAAACGGGGAAGCTTCTGAAGGAGTAGACGATGACATACCTGATGCTTATCTTTTCAATATTGAAATGATACCCAAATGGTCTCAGAAAATTATTAGCATTCTTTCCTTTGGAGGTAGATTTGATAACAAGGAAGACATATCCAAACAACAAACAATTGAACAAACAAAAAACTTCCAGTTGATTGAAGGACGATTGTATCATCTAGGCTCGAACCAAATTCTACGATTATGTATAAATCCTGAGGAATTCGAGTGTTATCTTGAAGAAGCACACGTCTAGGATTGTGCATTTCATTGTTCAACAATGAAAACACACCAAAGATTGAAACAATTAGGGGTTTATTGGCCAACTATGTATGCAGACACACATGCTTATGTTAACAATTGTACTATATGTAGAGCCAAACGACCAGTGGATCACGCGACATTGTTTGAGGTAAACATTGCACCTGCATGGAGTCAATATATCATTGATTTCTTAACAACAAGGATATTTCCTGAAAACATAAAAAAAGCACGGAAAAGGGCTATAGAGCTAGAGGCTCACAACTTTAATTTAATTGGAAATCAGCTCTATAAGCGAAGAAAGGACAATCAACTTAGAATCTGTGCAAGTGAAAATGAATACCTGTTGATTCTAGAACACGCACATGGAGGAATAAGTGGAAGCCATTTTTCAGGCATAAGACGGAAAAAATTGTCTTAACCGTAGGAATATGGTGGCCTATATTGCATATGGATGCTGAGGAGTTTGTAAAGTGTTGTGACGCATGTCAGGGCACCAAGGTGCCGATAAAGAGAGATGAGATGCCACTACGCCAATGATGGGAGCAAGGGCATTTGCAAAATGGGGAATTGATTTTGTGGGGCCTATTTCACCCCCTGCATATCGCACCCATACCCAATATATCATTGTGGATACGGACTATCTCACAAAATGGACGGAAGCCAAGGCAACACAAAAAGCAGACGTACGAACTACTGTACAATTTTTGTATGAGAATGTCTTTGTACGATACAGATTACCAATAGAAATTGTCAGTGATCGAGTAACACATTTTCTTAATGAAGTCATTGAATATCTGCTAGAGGAATTCCTGGTCATACATAGAAAATCTGCTCCATATCATCCACAAGCAAATGGACAAGTTGAGGCCACAAATAAAACAATGTGCACTGTTCTGACTAAAATTGTATCAGAGTCAAGGACAGACTGGGATCAGCATTACACTCAACACTATGGGCATACAAGGTAGCTTACAAAACATCAATGGGAACAACACCGTACAACATGGTGTTTGGTCTAAACGCTATATTACCCATAGAGTTTTTAGTTCCGACTCTACGAGTAGTGAAACGCTTAGAATGGACAGGGCATGAGCTCTCTTCAAGAGTGGATGATCTTGAAAAGCTAGATGAATTTCGATTGAGAGCTGTAGCTTTGATCTATGCTAAAAAGAGAAAACAAAAAGAATTTTTTGACAAGCATGTGCGCACGAAAGAGTTCAAAATAGGTGATTATGTACTTGTTTATACCTTGAAGCAACATGCCAAGAAACTTAAAAAGCGAGGGATGGAACCCTTTGTGATTAGTGACTTATCACAAAGTGGAGCTGTCAAACTTGCTACATTAGCAGGAGAAGAAATGCCAAATTGGATTAGTGGGTGTCGATTAAAAAAGTATCATTTGCCACTAACACAGGATATGCTTCAACAAATCCATCAAGAAAAACAACGGATGAAAGAGACCTAGAGGGTACAAGAAGAAGCCCACGCAGAAGAAAAAGAACGCATTGCAAAAAGAAGGCTTCTACGACAACAATGTGGATCACCGTTGCGAATAAATGCTATTCGACTAAAGAATTTGGATGAAGACACAATGGAGCCAATAATTTCAGTCAAAGTGGGTAGCAACCAAGTTGAATCGACGGCATTGTTTGATTCTGGAGCTCAAGCAAATCTAATCTCTTACATATTATACAAACAGCTCAAGCCCAAAGGTCAACTACATCCTACTCCACAAGGGCTGGAAAGTAGTACATCACATTTGCTAACTACATTGGGCTGGACTATATTGCATGTACAAATACATCAATATATTTACCCACACAAGTTTTATGTGGTTGAGGATGAAAGCACACAACACCCCATGTTGTTTGGACAACCTTGGCAAAAGAGTATAATATGCAGATAGATTGGAATGCGGATGCAGTCAAAATTCAGCATGCACAAGAACAATAGGTGGTGGCCTTTTCTCAGCAACCCCGGAAGAATCAGATAGCAGCAATGAAATCACTGGATAAAGAACCAAAAGGATGGGTGCCACAAAAGAACAACACGATGCCCATGGCGACCAACAAGGGAACTGCCAACCATGTTCACAACAAACATAAAACAACCCAGACCGTAGTGCAAAGATCAAGGTTAGCAAAACGCAAAAAAACCAGTATGGGTGCGGAAGGTTAGAGGTGACATGGCAGACATACCACAATACAACAGAAGAAGTCAACAGAAGCACACAGTCCAACCAAAAACCAAGGGAACAAGAAAGATATGGATCCTAAAGAGAATGCTCAGTAACAACTTAAATGCGACTTGCATTTGGATCCTGAAACCAAAGCAACAGGAACTCCCTTCAGTACAAGCAACATCGGCATGCAGACACACACTACATATGAAACCGGCAAGCCGAAATATGTGGGTGCCAATCAGTAGCACAACATTGACAACCGCGGACATAGTAGTAAACCTACAAAAACCTCCAAAACAAAGCTACAAATGGAAAGCAAAAGAGACAAAGACTATGGCCAATTCAGCCACGACAATTCTCTCTAAGGAGACAACCATGGCCATATCGACAGTAGTGGCAAACCAAGCGACTTTTGTAAGAAAGACGATCAAACAGAGAGCTGTAGAGTTACAACTTTTACTTGCAAAGAAAATACGCCAACCAAATCAACAACAAACAGGAAACCTCGACGTCGAATGCCAATAAGCATTTTGCTTATTACCTCCTCTTGCACAGCATTGATTTTTCCATGCATTGACCGCGTATGCATCATATAGGGCCACATCACACGGCCGAGCATTAGCACAATTTTTAACACATGCATGGCACATACACCGAGGCGATACCTTGTCGTCTAGGAGGACTCCGGCTAGGAGGGGGGGAGGCATTCTCAAATGCGGACCCAATGGTAAAAAGAGCAAAAAAGGGCATGTTTTTCAACTATTTTAGAGGGTTGTCGTTTGATTGCAAAATTTTCTAGACTAACCCAAGTACATATGTCCTTATACAGCATGAATCTACAAGTATATGGGGCCAAACACCAAATCAAGCCCCTAGGTGTGTGTATATAGGTAAAAATAACCATTTTTCGAGCAAAATATTGGTAAAACGGAGAGATCCGGCCATAAAAATTGCATACGAGTGTACATAGTGTTTTGCGGTGATGTTTTTGAGTTATTAAGATTTCTTGGAGATTTTTTGGGTTTAATTTGCTAATTTTTTTAAATTTTACTAATTATCGGCAAAAAAACTTCAAAAATACAAAAAGTAGGTGAAATGCGGTCGTAATGAAAAACAAAAAATATGGGGATAATCAGTGACTAGAGGACAACCTATGGTACAATGGGGGTGCAATTATGTGAATGGAGCGGAAAGCGTGTTTTAGCCAGATTTTGACCGAAACGTCAAATTTCTCGAAAACTGGGCAAATGGAGTCCAAATCAAGAATTTTTCGAGCCTAAACCGCATCTCGCAAAAAGTTGGGAGCACATGTCAAATTTTTTCACTTCATTTAAGCTCATTTCTACTATTGCCTTCTTGAGAGAGAGCTCTTGCCACCTAGAGCGAACCGGACTTCTAGCGGCTTCTACGACGCGCACGACCACTCGACAGGCTCCAGACATGATAGGTAGGCTCACCACCTTGAGCTTTTCGCGTATGTTTGATGTTTTGTCGTGAAAACTAGCGTAGGGTTCACACGGGAAGCGAGCGGTAGAGACCTACAGGTAGAAGTGGCCACCTAACGGCTAACCCAAAAGCAATGAGGCTTCATCTGCGGTTTACCCTAGCATAGGAGACCACTTTTGAATGCCCAAAGGCGGCGGAAAACCATTGGGAAAAACCCTAATTTCTAGAGCCCTGCAAGAGGCCACCAAATGGTAAATCAGTGGAAAGGCGCCCAAATGCTACCAAAACTCATGGGTAGGAGCATCTCGACATGCTCGACAAGTCTATATAGCCCACATGGCCATAAGGCGACCCGAAGCGGCACTAAGCTTCAAAAATGGCATCAGACACATAAAGCGTCAAATAGCTCTCATGGCCAAACCGCACGTCCGTTACCACCAAACTTCACGAGCGGCTTTCCTAGACCATCAACAACCAATTCCTATGGTGGTAGACCACCACAAGTCATCGACGACATGTGAACGCAACCACGGGCACTTCCAGAGCGATAAATTGCCAAACGGGGCTCTGGTGAAGCCAAAGTCAACAAAAACCATATGGCAAGGATCCCCAAGGGATCGTGAAGCTATGGAGACTAACATCAAGAAATTTCATCACCGAAAAGCACTCCAAGAGTCAGAAAACGGCTCAGAGGCTCTGAAAGCCAAACAAGGAGTTTCTTTCTATCTATTTGACTTTTTTGTTGAAATAGGGCTTAAAAGGGACTCAGGGGGGCTCAAGGCAGGCACCAGTAGCACTTCTCACATAAATTTCATCAGGAGACATCCTACGCGTAGGATGTCTCAAGGCCATACTGGGGACCAAACTCAACATCTCATATCACACACAGTTTCTAAATAGCCTGTACATGCTAGCCACCAAGTTTCATCACATTTGGACAAAAGTTGACCTCATGTGCATCAAAAAATGCAAAGTCAGAGCATAGAGGCAATAATGGGTCATAGACCTACCAAAACTAGTCCAAATCACATGAGACTTGCACAAAATACTCATGGGCATATTGTTAAGCTAATTGTGGGGTCAGATGTGAAAATTGATGAAATAGACATCCTACGGGTAGGATGTCTAAATGACCAATTTGGCCCCGAGATGGTATTTTTAAAGTCCGGATCTCTTTATAACACCTTCATATAAGCTCATGTATCAAATTTCAAGCAATTCCCATCACATTTAGCCCCCAACACCTCCAAGATGCACTTTTTGAGCCTAAAAACACTACACACCAATGCTTATCCAAATCAAAATCTAAGACCGGGGCCATGTTCCACATGCTAAGGGCTACCCCCAGAACCAACTTCAAGCCATTTTGATAAAATAGACATCCTACGCGTAGGATGTCTCCAGTGTGATATTGACCTACTGTGCAGGATCTGACTTCATGGGAACCATTAACACGGTGTAAGAAGCCTGTATAACAACTTTCAACCCATTTGAATATCATTTGCCACCTGTTGAGGAAATCCTACCCAATTTGTGAGCCTAAAGCCTAAATCTGCCCAAAATTGCACTTTTTGATGCCCAAACCCAATTCCAATTACATAGCCATGTTGCACAGGTCAAGGGCCACCAGCCTACCAAGTTTCACCAAAAGCAGACAAGTTAGACATCCTACGCGTAGGATGTCTAAACGATAATTTTTTGGCCAGAAAGCTACTGTGGGAAAATGCAGAGTTTCCCTAGTTCCTTTTAAGTTTTGCAGGTCATTTGGGTAGTTAGAACTCAGTTTATCAGCTAATATGTAAAAAACGCTAACTTTGGACTACTGAGTGCAACAGGATTCATGGCAGCTCCAAAATCACCTGCAAAGAAGAAGAGGATGACAATAAAAGACTACTTAGAAGAACTGGAGCCATTTGTGATAGTAGAAGGAACCCTGAAGCCCACCACCACATGGATTCAAGACGATCTGCTAGAGTCCAATGATTTGAGAATCTTCCAAGGGGTATTCAAAGATCCTGAAGGAAATACAGTGGAACTACCCATGATACCATGGGAGCTCAATGAATTTGTCAGGAGCAAGATGGGGGATTACCTGGAGAACCTGTATCTACACAACTACTTTGAAGCTTTGCCAGCGAGGATTGACATCAAAAGAGTGTGGGAATTTGTAACCACAATCAAAGAAGATGGAGTGGCTCGAGTCACAGATTTGCAAGGCAAGCCAGATACCATGATTATCATCACAAAGAGGGTGGTGGCAGCCGCACTTGACATCTCAAATAAAGGGGACAGTGTGACAAAGAGGAGAGATGAAGTCAAGGTCTACTCTAAAAAGAAGAATAACTAAACCTTTGAAGACATTGCAAACCCGAAGGTGGCTATCATGAGCCAACTCTACAACCAATACCTCCACGTGTACAAAGCAGCTACAGAAGTACAGGATGCCACCTGGAGCCATTGCAACCACTTTCACCTGGGCAATGCAGAAGGGAAAACGAAAAGAAATAAATTATGTTGCTTACATCCATGACAACCTGGTAAAAATGGGGAACAGAAATCCACCTATATTGTACCTGGTGAGCTGATAAAAATAGTTGTCTATGGAGCACTGCATGCCAAAGGAAATTGGCCTGAACCTCCCTCACAAAATGATTGGCTAAAGATGAAAGAAGATAAAGAAGAAGAACCTCCCAAGGCACCCAGGGTAGCCACACGTTTGAAGCACCGGTTAGAGAGCGTGCTAGAAGAGCCGCCAGAGTCGAAGAAAGGAAAGAAATAAAGTCTACAAGTGCCGATCAAAGAGACCAAGTCACAAAAAGCGGCACGGCTAGAAAGACTAATGGAAACCTTCAGAGTTGAGAGAGCACTGAAAGGAGATCTAAGCGAGTTGTGGAAGCCATCCCTTGAAGCCATGTCGGGATCATCTCGAAGGGCTCACCGGGATAGGTTCGAAGACTATATCAAAAACTTTGAGATCTTAGATGCCACGGCGGAGAATATCCCGAATATACCATTTACAGAAGAAGAAGTGGACGAAGTGAGACGGCAGCTCCTAGAAGAGCAGGAGGGACAAGAAAGAGAGAGAAAAACCAAGGCGGACACAGATTTCAAGAAGAAGCCACCAACTACACAGTCAAGCCGCGAATCCATCCCACCCCCATCACCACCTCCCCTTAGCCCTCCACAAACCCAACAAAAAGAGGAGCTGGACAGACCTGATGAACAAGAAGATTCCAAGCAAGAGAAGACCAAAGAGGACGAGCAGAAAGAAGAAGCTGAACCAAAAGATGAGCAGCTAGATCCAGAGGAAAGAAATGTTAGAATATTTCTTGATCTACTAGCTGCGGGGTACTCTCGAGAAGAAGCAGCGGTAGCCTTTGAGTTGACAAGCAGAGCCTTTGGTTAGTAGAATTGAAAGAGATGGCCACTGATACAGTGGACCTACAGCCACCGACCAATGATTGGGATGTGGTAATGCAAAAGCTAACCGGGCTCAAAGCAAGATCAATGGCCACTGAGAGTGAGATTGATACTCTCCAAAAAAATGAAGTTTATATCAAGGCTGAAGTGGACTTACTGCAGAAACAGGGCCAAGAGAATATAGAGAAACAAACAAAGATGCAAGGCAGTCTGGACGTGGCATTACAAAAATTCCAGGAGATGGAACGATAGAATGAGGTAGCTGAACACAAACTCCAAAGAGCAGAGGAAGAATACAAGAAAATCAGCAAGTCATTGACAGATGTGGAGAGAGAGAGGGACAATCTGACTCTACAACTTGCTGAAGAGTCCAAAGAGGTTGAAACCCTGAGGAATACCAAGGAAAAGGCCGAGATAGAACATGAAGCAAGCCAGGATGAAGTGATCGAGCTGAAAGATTAGATGAAAGTGAAAGATCAAACCATCCAA
Source organism: Adiantum capillus-veneris (assembly GCF_014529385.1). Classification (NCBI taxonomy): domain Eukaryota; kingdom Viridiplantae; phylum Streptophyta; class Polypodiopsida; order Polypodiales; family Pteridaceae; genus Adiantum; species Adiantum capillus-veneris. The sequence goes on from NC_140932.1 coordinate 137,501,970, forward strand.
AGGCTAAGGGCATCTCCAGCCAGAGTCAGAGCTGCTAGCTCGACTGGCACAACTTCAGAGAATGAGCTGTATGAAGAACAAATGAAGGAACTCCAAAAGGAGTTAACACTGGAGAAGAGGCAAAGACTGATGTTGGCCGAGGGATCTCTTGTAATGCAAAACCGCTTGGAAGAAGAGAACCAGGCCATGAAAAATGTGCTAGAAGCCATCAAAAGAAAGATGGACGAGGAATTTCAGAGATGGCAAACGGAAAACGAAGCCATCAAGAGGAAGCTTGAGGAGGTGGAAAAAATCAATGCAGATCTGAACGACCTCCTAGTAAACATGGGAGATCAAGCGGAAGAGGCAAAGAAGACGTTTTAGAATCAGATAGAAGAGTTGAAAGGCCAACAACAAACTGAAGAGCAACAGTTTAGCACTGGGCCAGCAGCAATGGAGGGTATTGACATAGAAAATGTGTCAGATCCAGTGGACACCACCATGCAAGAGGACATCCTAGTGGGACCCTCACAAGAACCCCAGGATCTGACACAAGAAGAAGAAGAAAAGTTGCAGAAGGCCATAGAAGCGGCAGTAAGAGACACAGCCCAGGAAGCATTGGAGTGGGAGCAGAGAGTGTTTAAATTAATGACCGTTCAGAAGATAGATGCCAATACCATTCGGCGTGAATGGCTGCTGCCTTCTCTCCCATATCCATTGCTAAAGTATGAAGCTGCTACGATCAACAAATGGATAAAAGAGGAGCCCACAGTGCCATTGTACAAAGCAGATATCTCCAAACCTAAAGGAGTTAAGTTGATACTGGATTCTCAACCCAGGTGGAGAAAGGCATGGCTCACAAAATATCCACAATATCTAATTCATCTGGTAGAGGAGCCCAAAAGAATCAGAGACAACCTCAGTTTTTGCCCTCTACCAAGGATGAGAACATGGAAAGCCCAAGAGCTGTTGTTGCAGAGAAGCCAACCCACTTGGCTCAATTACCCGAAGTTGCCAGGCTTGAAAGAGGGAGCCCACAGTGCCATTGTACAAAGCAGATATCTCCAAACCTAAAGGAGTTAAGTTGATACTGGATTCTCAACCCAGGTGGAGAAAGGCATGGCTCACAAAATATCCACAATATCTAATTCATCTGGTAGAGGAGCCCAAAAGAATCAGAGACAACCTCAGTTTTTGCCCTCTACCAAGGATGAGAACATGGAAAGCCCAAGAGCTGTTGTTGCAGAGAAGCCAACCCACTTGGCTCAATTACCCGAAGTTGCCAGGCTTGAAGGCAGGCGAGAGAATGAGTGAGCAATACATGGTGAAAACCCTAACGGACGCCATCAAATTGTTCACTGGCTCGCCTAACCTATCTTGCATCATGCTGAGAAAAATATGAAAAACCCTTCTGGCAGTCTTCGAAACCTTCAAACCTGGACAGGCGACAGACAATATCTTTTTCTTCCAAGATACATATAGATGTGCCTACGATCTATCTGCTCAGCCTTCTCACGAGGTGATACATGCACTATATCAGAGAATTGCCTTCTTATCACCTCCAAGCCTTTGAAGAAGCCTTCTACATCGGCTTCTTCATCATCAACACAGATATATTCGGCCCGACGTTACGGGCTCAGCATGCGCGATATGAGTCCCTTCTAAAGATGCATGAAAGCCTCCATTAAAGAAGCAGCTCTACTGCCATGTCGGGGACGACATGAACTAGGAGGGGGGGAGTGTTAGCGGCTGGACACCTGGACACACCCAACAGAGAATGATTGCTCAGTGGAATATTATTTTTTGTAATTATTCTTTAATTGAGAAAAACCGTCATTTCACCTTGGTAATAGTGGGGCTTGCAGAAGCTTCCAGATTGTATCCCATTTTTGACATTTAGATTGAGTAGATGGTTAAAGTGGAACATTAGGGTTTGAGATTGTAAGGTATTTATACCACTTTTGACCTTAATGAAAAAACCTTTGTAATTTTTAAAAAAGTTATGTCTGTGTGAGTGAGCGTACTGTGTACGAGAGAGAGTGAGAGTTTCATCTTGACGCTATGCGCGCACCGATGGTCGAAATCGAGTGCGGAGAAGTGCAGCGTGTTGCCCACGACGAAAGCTACACGCCAATACCTACATTGCGGGTGTACGGTCTGGTTTTGCGAACTCGACCCACGAGCTATATCTAGTGATTCGGTGAGCATACGTTATCCGTTTTTGCATTTCAGCATATCCACGCATTCGCATTGAGTAGAGCTACATATTATGCACTTTAGTTTTCGAAAACGACGACCTGCAAATTTCGACCAAACATCCTACGTGATTTTGCACCAGGTGTTTAGGGTTGGGATTTTGGTTCATGGACCTTAGGGAGAGCGACCTATTGGTGTTAATAGGGTTTCCTTCAAGTTCTGTGGCGTTTTGAGAACGTTTGATGGGTATCTGGCTCTTGAAAGCGTTGTAGGAAATCTCCTCTTATGCACTCTTGAAGGCTGTAGCTTAGACATTGGGTGGAGACCTCTGTAGGAAGTATTTGAGAGTCGGTTGAGTGTAGATTGACACCCTATGCTTGCTTCCACGCGCTTGCGGGTCGAGCTTCATCCTTAGCTGACAAATCTTGTTAGGTGAGTTCTCGCTGTGCTGACGTCCGTCGCGGCGTATCCGCCAACAAGAAAGCACCGGAAACATGAAGGCTAAGAAGGGTTGGACAAGATTACATGCATGGACAAAGAGAGAGAAAATTGCTTGTGAAGATAATTCTCCAAAGATGTTGAGGCCATGTGTAACTAGCTTTCCTTTTATCAAACACAACTGGGTGTGTTGAAGCAATTGTGTAGTCGAGTAATTATGATTGGCTATATATTAGCTCTCATAGATGACATCTAAGATTAGCTTCTGAGTAAATGTGTGTGCAGGTATAAGTCCAAAAGGTGAGGCTCTTCATCCTAAATCCGACCCATTGTCTAAACCTTGAAGGTTATGTGTATAACAGATTCCACTCTAAAAGATCTAGGCATGAACCCACATCCAAGACTAACATTGGCCTAAAGCCATATCTCCATGAGATAAGGGTATGAAGTTGCGAGGGAGAGTGAAGCACGTCATTATGTCTGAGAGAATGGGCATTAGTTTTTTCCATGTAGATCCCATCATTCAGAATCCGTCCAGTGTCTGTTAACCAGATAATGTAAGTGTGTGTGTAGGTGCGCGCGCGCGCACGTGTGCGTGTGCTGTGTGTGTTTGGGGTCATTATTTCCCAAACTCAACAGATTATGGATAAAGTATACCAATGCATTCAAGCTTTATCTGTATCCAACCAAGGTTTAACAAAGTCACTGCCGTCCAGATAGCGAGAGAGAGATCACCAAAGAGGGAAGCAGTCAGCCAAGGGTTAGCCAAGGAATTGTCAGATAGATAAGTGTGTGTGTGTGTGTGTGTGTGTGTGTGTGTGTGTGTGTGTGTGTGACACTCCCCTATCCGAGAGGAGAGATCCACCTCATGGACGATGATCCACCAAGTGAACCAATCCCCCACCAATTGCAGTAAATGCTTCCTAAAAATTTCAATGTTTATAGCTCAATCATTTGTATTGTGTTAGAAAGGTTTAGATGCAGTATTACTCATCTGTAATGTGCTCAACACGGTTTAGATGTAAGAATACCCAATTGTTGTATGATAAAGGGGTCCTCTAGGGAGGAGAGTAAGGTACTATGAAAACTACATACCTGACATCTCATGATTTTGGTAGATGTGTCACCCCAAATTTGTGATCTATGTTGTCATGTTGGTTACTATACAATCCTCCAATCCTGCAAGATAAAGATCACTTGAAATTCCACACCTGCTCAAGGGTGGACATTGATTACAGTATACGGATTATATGTAAAATGTAGATGCCTGACCAATTTAGAAACTGAGAGCCCCGACCCATCCCTTTGGATTGGGTGGATCAATCTAGTAATAATGTAACTTGTATATGAGAGCAAGCAATCAAATTCTTAGGATATGATTAGCCATATCTTGACAAAAATTGTTTGATTGAAGTCACGATAAATTGGAGTAGCTATATTATTATCTAATATATTATCTAATTCCAATTGTTAAGTATGGCACTGAGTCCGACCAAAGACTAGTAGGGAAAAGGAGTGTGTGTTTAAGTATGAAAATCTCCTCATATTGGAACCATACTTAGACAATTGTATTAAATAATATATTAAATAACAATATTTTAAAACAAGATGTCATAAACCTCAATTATCATTTCATATACATCAATACAGCATTCTGTATCTAATGGATAACACAGTCATTTAGATAAAAAATTTGATCTTTGATCACTACAAACTGATAACTTAGTGTTGTATCTCTATGTTCCCACCCTTTGGGATGAGCTTCCACTACATCTACATGGAGAAGGATCCAGCGGGTACATTGGACAATCTTCTGTTATTGCTGCAGTTGTCTTTGTAATCCCAAGGAAAGAACCTCTTAGATGTCACCATCCAAGAAACACAAGCCTTTCAAAACTAGCATTACTTGGGAAGACAGGTGTCGACGACTCCCTCCCCTTGTTATCGGTGTCAAAAATTACAACAAAAACTAACACCATAATATAGATCAAGTATTAAAGTTAAAGCATGAGCCATTAGTTTATGATAATGTTTTCATCATTTGATTCCAAAAAAATCGGGCAGCATCTCCTTTGTATTTTGAATTAAACTTCAAAAGTCCAGTCCACTGCCATCTCATCCGAGACCCTCACGTGAGGATTAAGGTTCTATTCAAAACATTGGAGTATGTTCAAAGTAAAGCACTAAAACTAAATTCAAAAGTTATGCATCTATTCAACAAGGAGAAAACTGTTGAAAAGCAGTTCCTATTACTAAATTTACAAGGTGAATATAACATTTTGCTCAAGTTTTTCCTTAACCAAATGACTAACGTAGTTAAAAACCCAGGCGGATACGAGGCCAATGGATCCCCAACACTGGTAAAATGAATTTTAGAGTTTTCTTTAAGGTTCAGGGTCTTGATCAGTGTATACAGAAGTAACTTTATGATGCTGGTCAGGTTCTTAGTCAGCTTGATGTCATCGATCCGAACCTCATAGCAGATAGACATTCAAATTTCCAATCAAAGCCATCTCATTTGAGACCCTCATCAGGAGGTTAACGGCGTCAAAAAAGGAAAACAAGTTCAAAAGTTATGTTATGTATTATTCAATCTTCTAGTTTACCAATCTCTAAAAAGTACAAATCTGCATTTACTTTGTAAAATGGACAAATTCTCAAATATCCAATCCATGCCATCTCCGATGAGAAGACCATATTAGGTATTTTGGTAAAAATCTCACATTATGGGAATCTCCAAATCGACTAAATTCATGTAATTTGGGAATTTTCCACTTAAAGTGGGAAAAATTGAGGTGTGTGGTTAGTAAATAAAGTGAAAATCTCATAGGATTGTGGTGTTGATAAACACCAAAAGTCAAGAGGATGTACAACACATGGATTTGAATAATAACTATAAATTACATAAAACAAAGGAAGATACAAAAAAGATTTTGTTTACAAGCTGACTAGTATAGTCACAATAGAAGCTCCACATAATTCTACTCCACATTTGATACCATATCTGAACTTTGATCCAAGTGTGGTTGATGTGCACGAGTGAGGCCTTCTTTGGCTTTTAGAGCATGCCTTTCTGGAATCTTTATTCTAGAAAATGGTCCTTCTTTGTTGGGTCTCCAGGACCAAAGAATTGCATCTACAGTTTCCCACACTTGTGGGTCCTTATAGTTGACAGCCCAATAACCCTTCCAACAATTGTTGTAAGCTTGAGTATCTGTCATCCCACTTTTTCTCGCGCAAGGTGCCCAATATTGAATCAAGAGTTTTCTGTAGTTTGGTGATGTAGGCTCATTATCAATGTCAGATAAAGCCATTGCAAGCCACACTGGATAGATTTTTGTGTCACTCAGAACAAGCATAAGAAAGTCACCTTGGTGCACATCAGACATAGGGTCAAACTCTTCCCTTGGCCTATCTCATTGAGGCCCACAAAAATGATCGTTCAACTCTTCAAGGCCTAGGAATCTTTCTGCTCCTTGTTGCAAATTCATTGTAGTGCTTTGTAGGTGAGAATATTCTTGATTTTTTGGCCAAAACATTTCATACAAGACTCCCTCTGATATGATTGCTTTTCCAATCTCTTCAATTACCTTACTCCAATAATCTATCACGGGTCTATAATATCGCGGAATACTTGAACCATTCCCTAAATTTTTCCAAAATTTTATATAGTTCTTTAGCCCCAAAATGACTTCTTTGTGGGCCTTGACATACTCCGCCATTTGTACTAGAGGTGGATCTCCATGTGGTAACATTGGCTTGCCTTCTGTGTCTGTTTTCCAAAGGCGAATACTTCCACTCCAACTTGATACACCTACATGTGCCTTATATTGCATCATTGGTGTCTCATCCTGCATAAAGAACCTGAACTGAAGAGGTTTGGAATGTCCAACAAGTATGTCTTGTCCATCACAAAGATAGCCATCACAATATTGCTTGAAATCAGGGATCTTTGTGAGAAAAAATGGAGCTGGAGATGAAGATGAGCTGTTTCGTAATGTATCCATCAAATGTGGCAAAGTATAGGTTTGTGTAACTCTCAGCTTCTCTGAAAACCTACTAAACATGGCGTCTATGTCCTCATGTGTATGCCCAACCATTAAAAATCCCAGCTGGATGGTTTTGAAAACACCCCTTGCAACAAGCATTGACAAATAGGCAAATAAGTATCGATTTTTGTTTTCCCCTGCACAATTATCCAATTGTAGCAACAAGTTCTCTAGCAATCTGCGAAATGTTGACCCCAATTCCTCTTCTGCAATTTCTGACGACTGCACAATGGGCTCTTTTCCATAACTCAAGTTATGGTAGTCCAAAGCATCCCTTGAGTTCAAAGCATGTAGTAGTGAAATATTGCTCCTTGGAAGTCCATTTGTTACTAGATCACCAAGAGGATGCTTATCTATCCTCTCTAGGTTATGTAAACAATTAGCAACTGAGCCAATTGTAAGATTTGGATCAGCTGGCCACAAACCATTCAAGACAAAGTGTCTGTAATGACCTTCTCCATGTCCATGAGTGATCATGCCAATCAATGCCACCTGCAGATTATATCCTGAATCCACACCCTTAGGAACAATGATCTAGGAATGGCAGTTTTCTTTTGATCCATCTTATCATGGATTATGCATACATATTTTTGTGGTTGAGTTTCTGAATACGTGCGCCATGCATAATATAGGCTTCTGTAACTCTTTTGTTGTGCCATGTGAACTTCTCTCTCCCTCAAGAGAAGAGCTCTCTCTTCAAGAGAAGGTTTAGCTTCTAACCTTGCCTTGATTGAGCTACAAATATTGCACTTAGAGAACTCACTCGTCTTTGTTAAAGTGACATGTGGGTACTCGTTGTTCCAAATTCTACCAAAAGAAGATTGGGATAGCTTCTTCTCATAGCCCATTTGGTCAAGTGTCGTGTTGATTTCACATAAAATATCCGCTCGTTTGTATGTTGATGGAATCACCAATTGAGTCTCTCTTGAGCCATCTAGCAGTGTTCTACTTCTATGTGGCATCTTCTCAGAGTTGTTTTCCACAAACTCATTTAGTAGTGCTCTTGCTAAACTAGTATGTTGAAGTCCCCTTCTCAATGTACATGTGTTCCCATGTACATATTGGCGCACACCATTTTCAAAGTTCTCCTTGTATCGATAAAATGATGTCTTTGGTATTCCATGTAGCTCATACCATGCTCTACAACAAACAATAGAGCCATTTAGCCTGAATTGGTATCGTGACTTCTCATCTTTCTAATAACATATAGAAAGAACATCATAAACATAATTAGTGCGTGATTTTTGAGACTCTCCCCAAAACTGTTGTCGTAACCTTGTCACCATATCACGATCTGCAAACTGGCAACATTTTTGTGCACAACAATCAATGCATGATACCCTTTGAATTGATTTGTTTGAAAGGTAAAAAGTCGAAGCTGGTACTGCTTTTAATTTTTGAGTCTTGTTCATGAAAGTGTATCGTCTCTTCCTTGACAACTGGACAACATTACTCCCATCAAGTTTTTTTCCAACATTGTCATCATTGGATACATCCTCATATGTAGCATGCATGCCATCAACAGGAACAAATCGTTGTAATGGGCTTCCATTCAACATTGTTGTCTGCTTGATGGGCCACTTTAGCAAAGTGATGCTACCCACTTCAACCACATCATCAATGCTTGCATTTTCTCTTTCAGTACCCACACCCACACAATCAGGACCAAGTTCCTGAAAGTTGACATAATCATGTGGAAATACATATAAGATGGTCCCTTCATTCATGGTTTGCATCATTGTGTCATCTTTTAAAAGGACCCTCTGATTTCTCCAAGACTCTCGAATCATTGCTTCAAATTCTCGGCTTGTCATAGGTATTGCATCTGTAACTAGAGGATCAGAATGATCATGTTCTTCATCACCATTGTAGCTTTCCTGTGGATCAATTAAGTTCCCATTTAATACAAAAGATTGCAAAAGAAGCTTTGACCATCGAACAGCACTCCATAATGAGCCTTGGAGAGATGAAGTATCCATTGTAGGAAAAGGTAGGACCACATCCTTCAAGCATTCCTCCACTAGTATGGAGACATTTCTGTGCCCTATCTTTGTACCACCACAAGTGGAATCTGGATCTGTTCTACACACACAGCCAATACCAACAATTTCATTGTCAAGTATCATATGTACTTTCTCCCCAGATTCAAAGTCCATCCTGTAAGTGAAAAAGATTACATTGTTAAATCCATAGTTATAGAAAAATACTCTTCAAACAAAAAATCATGCAACAACATGGAAAAGGTTTGCATAGGTTGGACAAGTGGTGAACCTTGAGACCAAATCCTCCTTGCTATATTAATGGAAGCAAGGTTGGAAATTATGGTGGATCTTGAAACCAAAGCATCCTTGCTATATTAGAGCATAGGTTGGACAAGTGGTGGACCTAGTTGTAATACCCACTGCCACCTATCAACTACTATAGGACTATGCTTTCCAATGTCCAAGTATCCCTTGAGGCTTTCAAGGTTGAACACGTGGTGGACCTTGAAACGAAAATCCCCTTTCTATATCAGAGCATAGCTTGGACAAGTGGTGGACCTAGTTATAATGCCCAATATCCAAGGTGAAATACCTTAGGACCTTGCTACCTTGCTTGCCAATGTTTACGTAGCCCCTCATTTATTTAATGGAAGTAAGGTTGAACAAGTGGTGGACCTTGAAACCAAAGCCTCTTTGCTATATGAGAGCATAGGTTGGACCTAGTTGTAATACCCACTGCCACCTATCAACTACTATAGGACTATGCTTTCCAATGTCCAAGTATCCTTTGAGTCTTTCAAGGTTGAACACGTGGTGGACCTTGAAACGAAAATCCCCTTTCTATATCAGACCATAGCTTGGACAAGTGGTGGACCTAGTTATAATGCCCAATATCCAAGGTGAAACACTTAGGACCTTGCTACCTTGCTTGCCAATGTTTACATAGCCCCTCATTTCTTTAATGGAAGCAAGGTTGGACAAGTGGTGGACCTTGAAACTAAATCCTCTTTGCTATATGAGAGCATAGGTTGGACCTAGTTGTAATACCCACTGCCACCTATCAACTACTATAGGACTATGCTTTCCAATGTCCAAGTATCCCTTGAGTCTTGAAAGGTTGAACACGTGGTGGACCTTGAAACGAAAATCCCCTTTCTATATCAGAGCATAGCTTGGACAAGTGGTGGACCTAGTTATAATGCCCAATATCCAAGGTGAAATACCTTAGGACCTTTCTACCTTGCTTGCCAATGTTTACGTAGCCCCTCATTTATTTAATGGAAGCAAGGTTGGACAAGTGGTGGACCTTGAAACCAAAGCCTCTTTGCTATATGAGAGCATAGGTTGGACCTAGTTGTCATACCCACTGCCACCTATCAACTACTATAGGACTATGCTTTCCAATGTCCAAGTATCCCTTGAGTCTTGCAAGGTTGAACACGTGGTGGATTATTGAAACCAAAATCCCCTTTCTATATCAGAGCATATCTTGGACAATTGGTGGACCTAGTTATAATTCCCCTCCTTTCTTTAATGGAAGAAAGATTGGAAAAGTGGTGAATCTTGAAACCCAAACCCTTTGGCTATATATAGAGGATAACTTGGACAAGTGGTGGGCTTAGTTGTAGTATCCAATGTCCAAGGTCCAAGGTGAACTATGTAAAGACCTTACTTCCAAAAACAAAGTCGTACAAGTGGTTCTCCTTCAAACCAAAACGTCCTTAGTGTATTAGAACATAGCTTGGAGAAGTCGTGGACTTAGTTGTAATGGTGAATGTCCAAAGCAAACTATTATAGGACCTTGCTTCCCAAATCAAGTTTGGACAAGTGGTGGATCTTGAAACCAAAACCCCCTTACTGTATTAGAGCATAGCTTAGATAAGTGGTGGACCTAGCTGCCATGGAAAATGTTCAATGTGAACTGCTACAGGACCTTGCTATTAAATGTCTAAGTAGAGCTAGCTTCTTTAATGGAATCAAGGTTGGGAAAGTGGTGCATCTTGAAACCAAAAGCCCTTTATTGTATTAGAGCATAGCTTGGACAAGTGAGGGACCTAGTTTTAATGTGTGATGTCCAAAGAAAAGTATTACAAGACCTTGCTTTCAATATTTGAATTGGTCAAGTGGTTAAAACTAAGTATAAAACTTTGACCATTTTCTTCTCGAATTGCCAAAAAGCTAGTTTTAGACACCCCTAAATGAAAATGGTTTAGGGTGGCCTTAAGCAACGTTTTTTCAAAGACTTGAACAAAAGGGTTGCCGAAGAGTAATGAAAATTTATTATGGCTTGAAGTGCCTGAGTATGTGAAAACAAGCCTAGGTTTTCCACGAGGCAAAAGGTGACATAATAAGAACATTGGAAACTTAGGATTGACCATGTGGCCTAAACTTTGGCAAGTGAAGTGGTGGCCAAGTTTTGTGGCACAGTGTGCACTTGGTCCTATATGTGTTGACCACTTGGCTAAATCTAGGACCATAAGGCCAAACCTTTGGCACCTTAAATATAGTATGGGACATAATCTAGAACTGCTATAGTAAATTAGTAGTATAGTTAATATGTTAATATTTGTATTATATTTAAGTATATGCTAAATATAATTTATGTTCAAAATTTCACTAATGAAGAATGTTCCCATTTAGCACTCCAAATGCGGGGTCTTAGGGCAATGCCACAATGGGGTGACAAGGCAGCGCTTCCACGTGAGGTTTGGGGGTAGCGCTCTTGATGGGGATGTGGAATATAGCGCTCTCGATGGAGGGGCTTGGGAGGCTGATTTTGGGATATTGTTCTGGGCGGGGTCGAGGGGCAGCGCCCCCGCGGGGCTAGGGGCAGCGCCCAAAGATTTTTTTTTTTTTTAAAGTGAATTCATAGTATAGAGTTACGTATGTTTTGCATATTTTCAACCATGATTTCTTTAATTTTGGCTGTGTGAACTGGTTAATGTTTTATATTGCTTTTGTTTTTTTTAATCCTATGATAAAACATGGACTTGTAGCATACGTGGCATTCTAATAAACCCTATCAAGATTAGGCACAGAGAGAGCGCACGAGCAACACACACAGAGAAAGCAAGCGAGCAGCAAACACACAGAAAGCGCACACGGATCGCACACAGTTGGAGTATACGCGCACGTAGAGGAGCAAGCCCGGCATCGTACACAACACACAGGTGGAGCGCACAGGATTGAAAGTTCGCGCACAAGATAAAGAAACAGCAGCGTACGCAACGCTTTCCAGAAGGGCAGGATCGGGCATAGCTTCTTCTCAGGAGACATTGCACACCTCACGAATAGAGAAAAAACAGGTATTTCTCTCTCTCTCACTCTCTGTCTTTCTCCATATAGAGAAGATGGTTCTCTGTAACTCTTCTTGCACACACACTCTCTCGTCAAAAGATAGAGATACGTAGTTTAAAAATATCCCCGCACACATACACATATTCCTACACATCGTCTTCCTCTCTTTCACATACATAACCACAGTGAAATCTGTTATCTTGTTGTCGCTCTCTTGAAAATACATGCACATATTCCCACACATCGTCTTCCTCACTTCCACATACATAACCACAATGAAATCTGTTATCTTGTTGTCTCTCTCTTGAAAATACGTGCACATATTTCCATACATCGTCTTCCTCTCTTCCACATACATAAACACAATGAAATCTGTTATCTTTCTCTCTCTCCTCTCTCTAGAAAACAGGTATTTCTCTCTCTCTCTCTCTCTCTCTCTCTCTCTCTCTCTCTCTCTCTCTCTCTCTATCTCTATATCTTGCTATCTCTCTCTTGAAAATACATGCTCATGTATGTGTGCGTCCGTGTTATCTATGTGTATGTATGTATCTTTGTGTTATTTCATTGTAACACTCATACATAATGCAGATACACAATTACACTTAATTACGATATGCACACATAGTATATATACATACATAAATATCACAAATAACTAACACATTGTAATACTAGTAAACTTGAATGGAAGACTTACTTGCGTGATCTGTTAAAGTCGATTCTTGTAGCGAGTTCTGGATGTATGCTGAGCTGATTTTCCTCTAATCCATTTGTAGATATGATTGTAACTTCTGTTTCTCAAAAATAGTAGTGTTGTTTAGTGATACACCTAATGGACATAAATGGTTGAAACTAGGATATGTAGACCAAAAATACGTGTATTTCTTTGGATGAATATATACACTTTTTGGTGACCCTTACCACAAGTGGTGGACCTTGAGACCAGTGGACTATAAGGACCTCCAAACAATACCTTGTACACTCAATACTTCTTGGTATCTAGGTTGGACAAGTGGTGGACCTTGTTCAAATTCTATAACCACTCTCTCTAACATGGTGACATAATTTAGGTGTGATAAATTCATATCTATGCAAACTAATATCAGTTTAGGCTTGTTAATTTGAATTTGTTTGAATTTATGTACAATATAATGATTTGAGGTTTGCATATTTGAATTTAGGTGGTATAATGATATTTTTTTGTGGTAAACTTGAATTTAAAATCAATTTCGCGTGGAATATTTTAAATTTAAGTGGTAAAATTTAAATTTTTATAAAAAAGTTTGAATTTTAAAATTTGGGCGGGATATTTTAAAATTTAGGAGGGATATTTTAAATTTGGGAGGGATATTTTAAATTTAGGCAATCAGATTTTGAATTTTAAATTTAGGCGGGAAGGTTTTGAATTTATAGCGAGATCTCTCTTACATAAGAGAGTATAGGTTGGACAAGTTATGGACCTTAAAGCTACAGCATCCATGCTACTAGACATGATAGGTAGGGAATCTAGTTGAATATTGTATGTATAATATATATGTAATAGATCTAGCTTGGACAAGTGGTGGACCTTGGAGCAAAACCCCATGTAAAACATATCATGCACATTCCAAGTGGTGAGAAAAAATATCATTTAAGATATAGCCTTATAGGTTGGACAAGTGGTGGACCTTAACACCAAGATATTTTTAATGTAATGACATAGAGTGGAAAACTGGTGAATCTTGAGACCAAACCATGCTACTAGCGATAATAGCTTGGACAAGTGGTGGACCTTGAAAGTAATCCCCCCATCTACGAAATATCGTGGGTTTAAGGTATTTTGATGAAGCCTAGCATCTTGGAGACATGGTGCAGTTTGCTTCTCTTCATGTTTCAATGGAGCCTATCTTGGACAAATGGTGGAGCATCCTTCTCTCCATGTTTCAATGGAGCCTAGCTTGGACAAGTGGTGGACCTTTGCTTCTCTCTATGATTCAAGTGGTGGACCTTGGAACCAAACCCCCATGTAAAACCTATCATGGTCACTCCAAGTGGTGAGAAAGAATAACCTTTAAGATATAGCCTTATAGGTTGGACAAGTGGTGGACCTTAACACCCAAATATTCTTCATATAATGACATAGAGTGAAAAAGTGGTGAATCTTGAGACAAAACCACTCATTCTACTAGAGATAATAGATTGGACAAGTGGTGGACCTTGAACGTAAACCCCCCATGTTTCAATAGACTTAGCTTCGACAAATGATGGAGCATCGTTCTCTCCATGTTTCAATGGAGCCTAGCTTGGACAAGCGGTGGACGTTTGTTTCTCTCTATGTTTCAATAGAGTTAGCTTGGACAAGTGGTGGACCTTGAAACCAAACCCTCATGTAAAACCTATCATGGTCACTCCAAGTGGTGAGAAAGAATAACCTTTATGATATATCCTTATAGGTTGGACAAGTGGTGGACCTTAACACCCAGATATTCTTAATATAATGGCATAGAGTGGAAAAGTGGTGAATCGTGAGACCAAACCACTCAGAATACTACCAATAATAGCTTGGACAAGTGTTGGACCTTGAATGTAAACCCCTCATCTACGACATATCGTGGGTTTAATGTTTTTCGATGGAGCCTAGCATCTTGGAGACATGGTGCAGCTTGCTTCTCGTCATCTTTCAATGGAGTTTATCTTGGACAAATGGTGGAGCATCCTTCTCTCCATGTTTCAATGGACCCTAGCTTGGACAAGTGGTGGACCTTTGCTTCTCTCTCTGTTTCAATAGAGTTAGCTTGGACAAGTGGTGGACCTTGGAACCAAATCCCCATGTAAAACCTATCATGGTCACTCCAAGTGGTAAGAGAGAATAACCTTTAAGATATAGACTTATAGGTTGGACAAGTGGTGGACCTTAACACCCACATATTCTTAATATAATGACATAGAGTGGAAAAGTGGTGAATCTTGAGACAAAACCACTCATGCTACTAGTGATAATAGCTTGGACAAGTGGTGGTACTTGAATGTAAACCCCCCATGTACAAAATACGTGGGTTTAAGGTATTTCGATGAAACCTAGCATCTTGGAGACATGGTGCAGCTTGCTTCTCTTCATGTTTCAATGGAGTCTATCTTGGACAAATAGTGGAGTATCCTGCTCTCCATGTTTCAATGGACCCTAGCTTGGACAAGTGGTGGACCTTTGCTGATCTCTATGATTCAATAGAGTTAGCTTGGACAAGTGGTGGACCTTGGAACCAAACCCCCATGTAAAACCTATCATGGTCACTCCAAGTGGTGAGAAAGAATAACCTTTAAGATATAGCCTTATAGGTTGGACAAGTGGTGGACCTTAATACCCAAATATTATTAATATAATGACATAGAGTGAAAAAGTGGTGAATCTTGAGATAAAACCACTCATCCTACTAGCGATAATAGCTTGGACAAGTGGTGGACCTTGAACGTAAACCCCCCATGTTTCAATAGACTTAGCTTCGACAAATGGTGGAGCATCATTCTCTCCATGTTTCAATGGAGCCTAGCTTGGACAAGTAGTCAACCTTTGTTTCTCTCTATGTTTCAATAGAGTTAGCTTGGGCAAGTGGTGGACCTTGGAACCAAACCCCCATGTAAAACCTATCATGGTCACTCCAAGTGGGAAGAAAGAATAACCTTTAAGATGTAGCCTTATAGGTTGGACAAGTGGTGGGCCTTAACACCCACATATTCTTAATTAAAGTGGTGAATCTTGAGACCAAACCACTCAGGCTACTAAGAATAATAGCTTAGACAAGTGGTGGACCTTGAATGTAAACACCTCATTTACCAAATATCGTGGGTTTAATGTATTTCGATGGAGCGTAGCATCTTGGAGACATGGTGCAGCTTGCTTCTCGTCATGTTTCAATGGATCATATCTTGGACAAATGGTGGAGCATCCTTCTCTCCATGTTTCAATGGACCCTAGCTTGGACAAGTGGTGGACCTTTGTTTCTCTCTATGTTTCAATAGAGTTAGCTTGGACAAGTGGTGGACCTTGGAACCAAACCCCCATGTAAAACCTATCATGGTCACTCCAAGTGGTAAGAAAGAATAACCTTTAAGATGTAGACTTATAGGTTGGACAAGTGGTGGACCTTAGCACCCACATATTCTTAATAAAAGTGGTGAATCTTGAGACCAAACCACTCAGGCTACTAGCAATAATAGCTTGGACAAGTGGTGGACCTTGAATGTAAACCCCTCATCTACGAAATATCGTGGGTTTAATGTATGTCGATGGAGCCTAGCATTTTGGAGACATGGTGCAGCTTGCTTCTCGTCATGTTTCAATGGAGCCTATCTTGAACAAATGGTGGACCATCCTTCTCTCCATGTTTCAATGGAGCCTACCTTGGACAAGTGGTGGACCTTTGTTTCTCTCTATGTTTCAATAGAGTTAGCTTGGACAAGTGGTGGACCTTGGAACCAAACCCCCATGTAAAACCTATCATGGTCACTCCAAGTGGTAAGAAAGAATAACCTTTAAGATGTAGCCTTATAGGTTGGACAAGTGGTGGACTTTAACACCCACATATTCTTAATATAATGACATAGAGTGGAAAAGTGGTGAATCTTGAGACCAAACCACTCAGAATACTACCAATAATAGCTTGGACAAGTGTTGGACCTTGAATGTAAACCCCTCATCTACGACATATCGTGAGTTTAATGTTTTTCGATGGAGCCTAGCATCTTGGAGACATGGTGCAGCTTGCTTCTCGTCATGTTTCAATGGAGCCTATCTTGGACAAATGGTGGAGCATCCTTCTCTCCATGTTTCAATGAAGCTTAGCTTGGACAAGTGGTGGACCTTTGCTTCTCTCTCTGTTTCAATAGAGTTAGCTTGGACAAGTGGTGGAGCCTGGAAACAAACCCCTATGTAAAACCTATCATGGTTACTCCAAGTGGTAAGAAAGAATAACCTTTAAGATATAGACTTATAGGTTGGACAAGTGGTGGAACTTAACACCCACATATTCTTAATATAATGACATAGAGTGGAAAAGTGGTGAATCTTGAGACAAAGTCACTCATGCTACTAGCGATAATAGCTTGGACAAGTATCGGCCCTTGAATGTAAACCCCCCATGTACAAAATATCTGGGTTTAAGGTATTTCGATGAGCCTAGCATCTTGGAGACATGGTGCAGCTTGCTTCTCTTCATTTTTTGATGGAGCCTATCTTGGACAAATGGTGGAGCATCCTTCTCTCCATGTTTCAATGGACCCTAGCTTGGACAAGTGGTAGACCTTTGCTTCTCTCTATGATTCAATAGAGTTTGCTTGGACAAGTGGTGGACCTTGGAACTCAAACCCCCATGTAAAACCTATCATGGTCACTCCAAGTGGTGAGAAAGAATAACCTTTAAAATATAGCTTTATAGGTTGGACAAGTGGTGGACCTTAACACCCAAATATTCTTAATATAATGACATAGAGTGGAAAAGTGGTGAATCTTGAGGCAAAACCACTCATGCTACTAGCGATAATAGCTTGGACAAGTGGTGGAACTTGAAAGTAAACCCCCCATGTTTCAATAGACTTAGCTTCGACAAATGGTGGAGCACCGTTCTCTCCATCTTTCAATGGAGCCTAGCTTGGACAAGTAGTGGACCTTTGTTTCTCTCTAGGTTTCAATAGAGTTAGCTTGGACAAGTGGTGGACCTTGGAACCAAACCCTCATGTAAAACCTATCATGTTCACTCCAAGTGGTGAGAAAGAATAACCTTAATGATATATCCTTATAGGTTGGACAAGTGGTGGACCTTAACACCCATATATTCTTAATATAATGGCATAGAGTGAAAAAGTGGTGAATCTTGAGAGCAAACTACTCATGCTACTAGCGATAATAGGTTGGACAAGTGATGGACCTTGAATGTAAACCCCCCATCTACGAAATATCGTGGGTTTAAGGTATTTAGATGGAGCCTAGCATCTTGGAGACATGGTGCACCTTGCTTCTCTTCATGTTTCAATGGAGCCTATCTTGGACAAATGTTGGAGCATCGTTCTCTCCATGTTTCAATGGACCGTAGCTTGACAAGTGGTGGACCTTTGCTTCTCTCTATGTTTCAATAGAGTTAGCTTGGACAAGTGGTGGACCTTGGAACCAAACCCCAATGTAAAACCTATCATGGTCACTCCAAGTGGTGAGAAAGAATTACCTTTAAGATATAACCTATAGGTTGGACAAGTGGTGGACCTTAACACCCAGATATCCTTAATATAATGACATAGAGTGAAAAGTGGTGAATCTTGAGACAAAACCACTCATGCTACTAGCGGTAATAGCTTGGACAAGTGGTGGACCTTGAATGTAAACCCCCATGTTTCAATAGAGTTAGCTTCGAGAAATGATGGAGCATCCTTCTCTCCATGTTTCAATGGAGCTTAGCTTGGACAAGTGGTGGACCTTTTTCTCTCTCTGTTTCAATAGAGTTAACTTGGACAAGTGGTGGAGCTTGGAACCAAACCCCATATAAAACCTATCATGGTCACTCAAGTGGTAAGAAAGAATACCTTTAAGATATAGACTTATAGGTTGGACAAGTGGTGGACCTTAACCCACATATTCTTAACATAATGACATAGAGTGGAAAAGTGGTGAATCTTGAGACAAAACCACTCATTCTACTAGCGATAATAGCTTGGACAAGTGGTGGCCCTTGAATGTAAACCCCCATGTACAAAATATCTGGGTTTAAGGTATTTCGATGAAGCCTAGAATCTTGGAGACATGGTGCAGCTTGCTTCTCTTCATATTTCGATGGAGCCTATCTTCCACCAATGGGGGATCATCCTTCTAAATGTCTCAATGGAGCCTAGCTTAGACAAGTGGTGGACCTTTGCTTCTCTCTATGTTTCCATAGAGTTAGCTTGGACAAGTGGTGGACCTTGGAACCAAACCCCCATGTAAAACATATCATGGTCATTCCAAGTGGTGAGAAATAATACCTTTAAGATCTAGCCTTATAGGTTGGACAAGTGGTCGACCTTAAAACCTAGATCTTTAATATAACGACATAGAGTGGAAAAGTGGTGAATCTTGAGACCAAACCACTCATGCTACTAGAGATAATAGGTTGGACAAGTGGTGGACCTTGAATGTATACCCCCCATGTACGAAATATCATGGGTTTAAGGTATTTCAATGGAGCCTAGCATCTTGGAGACATGGTGCAGCTTGCTTCTCTTCATGTTTCAATGGAGCCTATCTTTGACAAAGGTGGAGCATCCTTCTCTCCATGTTTCAATGGAGCCTAGCTTGGACAAGTGGTGGACCTTTGCTTCTCTCTATGTTTCAATAGAGTTAGCTTGGACAAGTGGTGGGCCTTGTAACCAAACTCCCATGTAAAACCTATCATGGTAACTCCAAGTGGTGAGAAAGAATAAAGTTTAAGATATAGCCTTATAGGTTGGACAAGTGGTGGACCTTAGCACCCAGATATTCTTAATATAATGACATAGAGTGGAAAAGTGGTGAATCTTGAGACCAAACCACTCATGCTACTAGAGATAATAGGTTGGACAAGTGGTGGACCTTGAATGTAAACCCCCCATGTACGAAATATCATGGGTTTAAGGTATTTCAATGGAGCTTAGCATCTTGGAGACATGGTGTAGCTTGCTTCTCTTCATGTTTCAATGGAGCGTATCTTGGACAAATGGTGGAGCATCCTTCTCTCCATGTTTCAATGGACCCTAGCTTGGACAAGTGGTGGACCTTTGATTCTCTCTATGTTTCAATAGAGTTAGCTTGGACAAGTGGTGGACCTTGGAACCAAACCCCATGTAAAACCTATCATGGTCACTCCAAGTGGTGAGAAAGAATAACCCTTAAGATATAGCCTTATAGGTTGGACAAGTGGTGGACCTTAACACCCAGATATTCTTAATATAATGACATAGAGTGAAAAAGTGGTGAATCTTGAGACCAAACTACTCATGCTACTAGGGTTAATAGGTTGGACAAGTGGTGGAACTTGAATGTAAACCCCCATGTTTCAATAGAGTTAGCTTCGACAAATGGTAGAGCATCCTCTCTCCATGTTTCAATGGAGCCTAGCTTGGACAAGTGGTGGACCTTTGTTTCTCTCTATGTTTCAATAGAGTTAGCTTGGACAAGTGGTGCACCTTGGAACCAAACCCCCATGTAAAACATATCATGGACATTTCAAGTGGTGAGAAATAATACCCTTTAAGATATACCCTTATAGGTTGGACAAGTGGTCGACCTTAACACAAGATCTTCGTAACGTAATGACATAGAGTGGAAAAGTGGTGAATCTTGAGACCAAACCACTCATGCTACTAGAGATAATAGGTTGGACAAGTGGTGGACCTTGAATGTAAACTCCCCATGTACAAAATATCATGGGTTTAAGGTATTTCAATGGATCTTAGCATCTTGGAGACATGGTGCAGCTTGCTTCTCTTCATGTTTCAATGGAGCCTATCTTGGACAAATGGTGGAGCATCCTTCTCTCCATGTTTCAATGGACCCTAGCTTGGACAAGTGGTGGACCTTTGCTTCTCTCTATGTTTCAATAGAGTTATCTTGGACAAGTGGGGACCTTGGAACCAAACCCCCATGTAAAACCTATCATGGTCATTCCAAGTGGTCAGAAAGAATACCCTTTAAGATATAGCCTTATAGGTTGGACAAGTGGTGGACCTTAACACCCAGATCTTCTTAATATAATGACATAGAGTGGAAAAGTGGTGAATCTTGAGACCAAACCACTCATGCTACTAGTGATAATAGGTTGGACAAGTGGTGGACCTTGAATGTAAACCCCCATGTACGAAATATCATGGGTTTAAGATATTTCAATGGAGCCTAGCATTTTGGAGACATGGTGCAGCTTGCTTCTCTTCATGTTTCAATCGAACCTGGCTTGGACAAATGGTGGAGCATCCTTCTCTCCATGTTTCAATGGAGCCTAGCTTGGACAAGTGGTGGACCTTTGATTCTCTCTATGTTTCAATAGAGTTAGCTTGGACAAGTGGTGGACCTTGGAACCAGACCCCTATGTAAAACCTATCATGTGCATTCCAAGTGGTGGTAAATAATACCATTTAGATATAGCCTTATAGGTTGGACAAGTGGTGGACCTTAACACCCAGATCTTCTTAATATAATGACATAGAGTGGAAAAGTGGTGGGAATCTTGAGACCAAACCACTCATGCTACTAGGGAGAATAGGTTGGACAAGTGGTGGACCTTGAATTTAAACCCCACATATACAAAATATCGTGGGTTTAAGGTATTTCAATGAAGCCTAGCATCTCGAAGACATGGTGCAGTTTGCTTCTCTTCATGTTTCAATGGAGCCTATTTTGGACAAATGGTGGAGCATCCTTCTCTCCATGTTTCAATGGACCCTAGATTGGATAAGTGGTGGACCTTTGCTTCTCTCTATGTTTCAATATAGTTAGCCTATATTAGACAATTAGTAGACCTCGAATCTCTCCATGTTGTCTAGAGCTGAGCTTGGACAAGTGGTGGACCTTACTTCTCCCTTCCCTTAGTTTACTAGCTTAAAAGATTACTATGTATACTTGCTTAGATCTAACTTGAACAAGTGGTGGACTTTGTATTCACACAAACTTAATTCATTACAAAAAAGTATATACTAAAATAACAATTGGTTTTTTTTGTTTCAGGAAAGATGGCTCCAAAAAAACAGGTTGCAAGGGTTGCTGTCTCAGTTGACTATACTTGCAATGATGTTAGGAAATGGTATTTGGACATACATGGTATAGAGGGTGCACAATTTCATAAGGTGCATCTATTTATTGCCAAAAAGGAGAATGACAGCTTGTTTGAAGATGTTGGACAAGTTGTGGAAGCATCTGTCTCTGTATTTGATAATCATCCGGAGGTGGAATGCATTGACATTCTAGTTCCAATGAATCTAGAATTTCAACTATCTCCAGGAGCATATGCATTGGAGCGCATGTCTAGAAACAAAGAAGAGACAATGTTTTCTCGAGGATGGAAGTTTGCAGAATCAAATCCAAATATCACAGCAGATCAACTTCAAAGCTCCATCATTGCCACACTACAACGAAAAAAGGTGAAAGCTTCACGACCACCATCCACAAAGAAGCAAGCAAAAGTGCAAAAAGTAGAGCTAAGCGAACTAGTTCCATTTTGGATGTAGACAAGGCATCTTTGGCATCCTCATCAACAGAGGGTTCAATGTCAAAGATGAGAATTGTGGATCCAGATGTTTTAGAAGCTGAGGCCATGAAAGGACAAGAAAAAGATACAGGTGGAATGAATAAGTACATAAATTATTTTCCTTTCCAATATAGGGAATTTGATATCCCTATTCAAAATTGTTGGCTTGCTCTGATCACTATAATGCACGTATTATGGATAAAAAACACGCTGAAAGTGTGTTATTTGGATTTTCACGGAGTACGACCAAGCCTGCAGCATGTGCATATTTGATGCCTGTTCGAAATGCAAAATCAAAGAAGGGGACTCCTTTGGCAGTAGAAGAGGTAGAGGAGCAAAAAATTAAAGATTATCATTATTGGATTCTTGATGGGCAGCATTCAATCTATGCTGCAAAAGTTTTGCTTCACAATGAACAAAACAACAAAGGTATTTGAAAGACTGATTAGCGTGTATAAATTTAGAAAGGCTCGCATTGTTGTGAATGCTCCTCCATTTGTTGCAACTGCTATATCTGCCATTGCAAATGAGGAGGCTCAGGCATTGTATGTCAAGCAACCTTACAGCCAAATATTGAGACATTTACGGAGTCAATGGATCTTCTCAGGACGACCACCAAAGGCAGCAAGTGGAATTGCAGAGGGACATGCATCTCGTGCCGGATGGGATGTAAGTTATTTTCTTTGTCTTTTTGATAGTGTTTAATTAACAAATCTTGCTCAATAGTTTAATTATTTCTCTATTTCTATTTAGGCTTTTCTTCGATTGGCAAGAATGAGTGCAGCAGCAAGTTGGATTGCTAAACAGGCACACATGGTCACGTACTCTGATTTAGTTTATGATTTCTGGATAGAAATCATTGAAAAGCTAGAAGAGGAGAATAAGAAACCCCCAACAACTGTATTTAGATACCTTTGTGGCCTTGAGGAATCAGAGGTAAAGACTATTCAAGAAGAGATTAGAGATGAGAAGATTTTACTATCAAAGAGTGCAAAGGATGGTGATGCAACTGACATGTATGATCGAATCAAGCAGTTGAAGCAAGACAAATTGATTCAAGATGCACTTCTTGAAGGCTTCAACAATTTGAATGAGTCTTCACCATGTAAAGACTGGGAGGAGGTGGTCAAAATGTATAACATCAATGATCTTGTTTATAAAACAATTTTAATGGTATGCGAGGAATGGATCAAATCTAGTTTGACGCGTGGAACAAAGAAAATGGCTTTTCCAGATGGAGCAATAAAATACATGCAATGGGCAATTCACCTTCAAAAGGAGAAAAATGAGCCTAGAGATTTGCCATGGTCAATCTATGTGGTGAGCCTACAAATGGAAGGCAATCTCTACTTGATGCGCCACTTCAATAATAAAGTGCCTATTGGCTTATGTGTTTTAGATATGACAAAAAACGTTGGAGGCAATTTGAAGTGGAGTGAGGAGACATTTAACAATGCTTTGGATGGGATCTTGGCTATTGCTGGAGGGTCAACAGATCTGGATTTGTCTTTCTTGCATTTGTGGATTTCACTAACTTCACAAAATTGCAATGTGCCTTTCACGCCATGGGAGATAATCTGAGCTACCATTGTTGTGGTGCATTGCATCACTTTCCATCAGCTCCTTGCAAAGGAGCAATTCAATTCCTAACAGTTATTGCCTTCTTGGGACAAGGCAATGCATTTGAAGACCTGAGAAGAAGATCAGAGGAACATCCCATGCCAATTGATTGTTCTCTTCTTCAAGTAGCAGATAACGATATGTCAGATTTGCAATATTTGGAGGCCAAAAAAAGAGCTTTGGTCAAGCACTACATTCGTACATATTGTTTTGAAGACCGCAAGCTTGTTGATGTTTTTGGTGATGGCTCCTTGGTTGCACAAGAAGGAATACAACAGAAAAAAGAAGTTATATGCTTAATTGATAGTGTGGAGGAGGCAAAAAACGTGGAGACCATGCTGCTAGACTTTGTGCTAAGTCTCATGAAGATATAGAAAAATGGGCTGGATTCAACAATCCACTTCGCAATCAGATGACATTGTGCCTGTTACAGAGGAGTGCTCTCCACAAAGAGAAGAAGAACAACAACAACAACATCCTCTGTCAATGGAGGACTTTTTTGGAAATGGAGACACGTATGTTTTGAGTTTCTTGTGCATGTTAGTGTTTCTTGTTACTGATTTGATACTTTAATGTTAGATTTTGCTTTATATAGTATTGATTGAGTTTGTATTTTTTTATCTCAAGCATTCAAGGTTTGAATGTAAATAATAAATTACTTGAGTTTTTGAATGGTGGATCTTTAGACTAAAACTATAACATTTAATACTCACAAAGACTTAATTACTTAAGAGCTTGAACTCAATAAGTTTTGGACCTTTTATCAATACCCCCTTGATATGATACATTAGATCGTAGCATGGTTAAATGGTGATGCTTCATAAATTGAACCTAGCTTAGACAGGTGTTGGAGCCTAAATTTAAACTAACCTTGCTAGAAGGGAGCTTATGTTTGGACTTTGAGAACTAGCATAAGTAATCAATTAGAGCATAGATTAGACATGTGGTGGTGGCCTTAGAGACCAAAAATCTTAATGAGCTTGGAAAGGTATTTAAGTACTGCAATTTACTTAGTTTTAGTACTCACTAAAGGCATAGCTTGACAAAAGGTGGACCTTACATGGATCCTAATTTCAAGAGGTGTGGTAGACCTTCAAACAAGCTCATATAGCTTGGACATGTGGTGGACCTTGCATGGAGACTAGTTTAGACAAGTGTGGTACACCTTGTAACCAACACCCATTTGTTATATTAGCTTGGACAAGTGGTGGACCTTGCTTTTATGTTTCAATGGGCATATTTTGGAAGGTGGTAGACCTTGTTTCTCTCCATGCTTCAATGGAGAGAAACATTAGCTTGGACAAGTGGTGGACCTTGTTTTTATGTTTTAAAGGAGCATATTTTGGACAAGTGGTAGACATTGTTTCTCTCCATGGTTCAATGGAACCCACCTTCGACAAGTGAAGTACTTGAAACCAAACCCCCATAATACAACCTACTAAATAGGTTGGAAAAATTGGTGTATATGAAACCATCCATGATAGATAGTATAGGTGAACAATAGTGGTCCTAATATCAATTACCCATGCATAGCTTGGACAAGTGGTGGACCTTGATTCTCTCTATGTTTCAATGGATCCTATCTTGGACTATATGATATATCTTACTTTTTCCATGCTTCAATGGATGTAGCTTGGATAAGGAGTGGACTTCAAAAAAACTCACAGCATAGCATATATTAACAATTCATGGGTTTTATAGAGTTTTTGTCTTGCCTATTTTGGAGAGTTGGTACACCTTTATTCTCCATTCTTAATGGATTGAGGTTGGACAAGCGGAGCTGGAGAAGTGGTCAACCTTAAAATGAAAACTCCCATGCTACAACCATCATAGATCGTATATGTAGTGGACCTTGAACTTTTTTGTCCCTAGAGAAGATAAGCATTGCACTCTTTATTATCTCCATACATGAAGGCAAGGTTGGACAAGTGGTGGACCTTCAAACCAGAATCTCTATGCAATAATAGGCAAGTGGTGGAGCTTGTTTTCTCCATGTTCCAATGGAGCCTAGCTTAGACAAACAATGGAGCTTGCTTCTCTCCATGTTTCAATGGATCCTAGCTTAGAAAAGTGGTGGAGCTTTGATTCTCTCCATGTTCCAATGGACCATAGCTTAGACAAGTGGTAGACCGTGAAAAAACCCCCCGTATACAACATATTATGGGGTTTTCATGTTTCAATGGCACCTAGCTTGGACAAATGGTAGAGCTTGCTTCTCTTTATGTTTCAATGGATCCAATCTTAGCCAAGTGGTGGACCTTGAAACAAGAATCCCCCCCCCCCATGTACAACGTATTATGGGTTTTGAAAGCACTGGGAGAAAATAATAGCTTTGATAAGTGGTGGACCTTGCTTCTCTCCATGCTTCAATGGAGCCGAGGTTGGACACATGTTGGAGAGAAGATGGTTGCCCATGAAATAAGACCATGCATGCTATAATCAATCATATGTTGTACACATGGTGGACCTTGCAATTGTTTTATATGCCTAACTTGGACAAGTGGAGGACCCTTGATTACCTCCAGATATCAACAACAAGCCAAGTTTGGACAAGTGTAGTACCACCAAACCAGAATCTCTATGCTACAATAGAGTATAGGTAGGACACGCAGTGAACCTTGATATCAAACCATCCATGCTACTAGAGATGATAGGTTTCACATGTGGTGGAACCTTGTATCAATGTTCTATGTGTAGTTTTTGACTAGTGATAGACCTTGAAACTAATCCCTCTAGGCTACAAGAAAAAAGAGATGGATGAGGAGGCTAGACTACTTTTGTTGCATCAATGCATCCCATGTTACCACATATACTATAGGGTTCTTGGATAAGTGTTGGATCTTGTGTCAATGCTCCATGTCTAGCTTGGACAAGTGGTGGACCTTGGTTCTCTCTATGCTTCAAATGGGCAATAGATTGGAGACACAGTGGCCTTTTTTTTCCAATGATTTTATTTTTTGGAAACCTTGGAGGCACCATGTAAGAGGCACTCTAAGTCTTCCATACAATGGACCTATTGGACTATAAAATAATGATATCTTTCTTTGATATTGTCATTATTTTATGCATAATATTTTCTTCTTTTTGCAGACACAAAGGAGTTAAGTGATATAAAAACTAGATGTATTTCACACTATGATTGGCATGAAGATCCTTTTGGGACACCAACTTTTCCTATTCCCAAAGATGTAATTTTCCATATTAACGGTGTGGATTTTGAAGTGCGACTTTCATGTATTGAAGGAGCTGGTTATGGGCTATTTGTGCATACTACCCTGGAAAGTGGTTTGACTATTCTAAACTATGGAGGGCATAAGTATAGATTTCAAGACTGGAAAAAGATATGCAAAATTTTTCCAAGAGCTTATAAATATTCTCTTCTAGAGGATCCAAACATAGAAGAAGAGGAAGATCAATCATACATTATTGGTTGTGTAGAAGAAGGAAACGTGTCGGGCTATATAAATAGTTCTCACAGTACAAATGTCTGTCCCAACGTACGCTATACATTTGATCCAAATTTGCCACCTTGGCATAAATGCACCTCTTCACACATCAAGTCAGAAGAATATGGCCATGTATGCATTGAGACTATTTGTCAAGTTGAAGCAGGAGAAGAGTTGTTTGCTGACTATAACTTTACTTGACATTGTAAAGTATTGTACATGGATGGAAATCTCAAGTACATGCATCATTTTCATTTTTCATGGATGAAATCTCAAGTGAATATAACATTTGATTATTGTTTAGTTTATGCTCAACGAGAATCTAAAGTGCTCTTATGCTTTGTGTGTTGTCTAACTTATTTGACTACCTTGGCCATAGAATCTTGATTCTACTCTAGATTTGTGATAAATCTTACCAAAATTTAATCAATGTCTAGGTTGGACAAGTGGTGGGGCTTCAAACATTACTGTCTTAAACAAGTGGAGTTATCTTACTTGAATAAGTGGTGGCCTTTGAATCCAAATCTAAGCCAAATCTCTAATTGTTTGCTTGTAGTCTAGGTTGGACATTTGGTGGACCTTGTATCCATGTTTCCTCAACAAGGGTGGCTTTTAGTTTTCACTTTAAGTACTCATCTTTAATAAAGTGTAGGATGGAAAATGTTGAGTTAGTAGATTGTATTTTAGACAAGTGGTGTTTGGTGTACGAATGCTGAAAATGGTTGCAAGGATTCTAACAACGACTTTACCTTAAATAAATTTCTTACTAGGAGTTCTACATATAAATATGGTGAATAAAATTCTAGTGGTTTTGAGATACCATTTGTGTGTGTGTTTTCTTAGATTCACAAACTGGGATGGATAATGCTCCTATGGTTCAGTCAACAACTATAGAATCCATAGATTCTATGGTTTCTAAAGTGCCCAAGATGGATGATATTTCTATACTAGAGTCTAGTGTTGTGCAACTTGAGCAAGCTTCCAATAATGAGAACCAAGAAATCGATGCTTCAAAAATGCAACATACATCAAAAGAGACTGAAAAGTCCACTCACGAGCTATTGCCAATTGGTACTACGTCATGTAGCGTAGATGTTGAGAAATCCATGCTTACAATTATATTGGATTTAAATGGTCTATTGTTGAAACGTTCCCCTCAACCATCCTCACACCACAACTCAGTGCAAATGGATTCAAAAAGATATATTATACTCAGGCCAGGTTGCATCCAATTCTTGAAGACTATTTTACAGAGGTTTAATGTTGCAATTTGGTCGACAGCTACTAGGAATAATGTGTATCAAATCCTTGCAGCACTAAACAACTTAGCTGAGGATACATTGCCTTTCTTTGCAATTTGGTCGCAAGATGTTTGCTACACCGCTCAAACTCAAAAATTGTTTAGACCCGACAATCCAAACGTTGAGGCAATGTTCAAGCCTCTAGCCAAAATTGCCATGGGGTTTGAATGTGATCCACAAAGAACAGTGCTTATTGATGACTCTCCTTACAAGGGATGTATTTCACCAGCAAACAATTGCATTTTTCCACCACAATTTGATGCTGAGAAGATGGTTGACAATATGCTCTTGGAGGAGCTACTGCCATACTTGATTCAGCTTGATGAGAGAAGGGATGTGCGTGATTTAATTGCTTCTAATTGTTATGGACAACCTATAGTGACAAATGATAGTGAATACAAACAAATCATGGAGTATTGGAAGCAGAAAAATGATGTTTGGTCAGCTAAGGTGTTCTTTACAAGAAGAATACCACCTGCAAAAGGTGACAGGGATGAAACTATCATTGAAAATGCAAGTGACACAAGCCACCGCAATGAAATGAGAAGAGCCCAAATACAAGAGATCTTAGCAAAGGAGCGTACACCCATTGAAAGCATGAAGGCGTCACAATTGACCACTTTAGCTAGGCAATTGGGTTCTAACACAAAAGGAGTTTTGAAGGCAACCACAGCAAAGGCTTATATAAATAAGGTGAAAGCTGAGAACAATCTTCTAAGGCTGAATAGAAAGCAACCCTAAGGTACTAGTTACATGTCATATATTCTAAGGCTGGATAGAAAGCAACCCTAAGGTACTAGTGACATGTCATATATTCTTGATACACATACTTGAACACTCATGTGCATGGTATCTAACAAATCTTTCTTTTTATTCCTTCCTGCAGGATCTTACAAAGGATACTACTAGATGGAACTCAATCAATAGAGATTTTGATATGTTTGCTCAAAATAATGAAGCAGTCACCTACATTTTTTGTTTATCAATTTCTTGAGAGACTTTCTTTTAGTTTGTAATCATCAAATGAAATGAAAAGTAACCTTCTTATAAGATTGCTGATCTTTTTCTCGTTCAAAACTTTCAATTGTGATTTATAGTTTTGTTAGCATGAGATTGTGCTTTTTTAGTTTGAAAAAAACTGTCAAAGATCCAAGTCTTTTTGGCTTTACTTAAGTTATTAATTGTGAAAGATCCAAGTCTTTTTGCTTTACTTAAGTTATTGATTGTCTATGTAATAGTCCTTAAAACAATATCGGATGGCTTTCTTGCTCCCATGTCTCACATTGGTCTTTAGGTAAGACAAGTGGTGACCTTGAAAGTATGGTCTCATATCTCGATCAAGTGAAGAGACATGAAGCTTAAATATCACTACTATGTATCTAGTGTTAAACTCCATCAAGACAAAGATACTAGAGTGCCAAATTGTAGTCTAGTTTAAGTGAAAATCCATTTGAGCTAAGGTAAAACTTATAGTGCCTCATTTTTCTAGGATTCTACCCCATCAAGGAAGTTAGAATCTAGCACAAACCAATTAAGACTCTTTTAGAGCCTAGATAGGACAATTCGTGGAACTTAAGAGACTTATTATTGAGTTAGAGTCTAGTTTAGATAAGCAAAAGATCTTCAAACCAGCACTTGACTTTCTTACTATTCAATATTCAAAGTCCCTTGAGACTAACAAATTACATACCTACTTGTAACCTAACTAATGAGTAATTATATAGATCTAAGCAAGTATATATAATGAGTCTTCAAACTAATAAACCACTAATTGTCCAAGCTTAGCTCTAGACAACATAGAAAGATGCTAGTTCTACTAATTGTCTAATTATAGGCATGGAGAAATGATAGAAGGTTGAACACTTGTCCAACCTATCATCTCTAGTAAGTTGGGAGGTTTGGCCTTAAGATTCACCATGTAACCAACCTATACATCATTGTATTATGAAGAGTAGAAAAGCAAAGCTCCACCACTTGTCCAAGCTAGTTCTAAAATCCACATGGAGATAAGCAAGCTCCACCATTTGTCAAATCTCTCTTTCATTAAAACATGAAAAAACTCAGCTATGTTGTACAGGGGGGACTTTTTTCCAAGGTCCACCACTTGTCCAAGCTAGGATCCATTAAAACATGGAAATAAACAAAGCTCCACCACTCGTCCAACCTTTAGAGTTGCAAAGTGTATGGGTTGTCTAAACTAGGTATGGGAAAAGAATTGAAGGTCCACCACTTGAAACAGGGAGCGAAGCAAGCTCCACCATGTCTCCAATATGCTAGACTCCATTGAAACACCCTAAACCCATGATATTTTGTACATAGGGGATGTACATTCAAGATCCACCACTTGTACAACCTAGTATCCCTAGTAGCTTGATAGCTTTGGTCTCAAGATTCACCACTTGTCCACTCTATGTCATTGTATTAAAAAGGATTGGGTGTTAAGGTCCACCACTTGTCCAACCTATAAGGTTATATTTTAAATGGTTTTTTTTCTCACAACTTGAACTACCCATGATATGTTTTACATGGGAGTTTTGTTTCAATGTCCACCACTTGTCCAAGCTAACTCTATTGAAACATAGAGAGAACCAAAGAACCACCACTTGTCCAAGCTAAGCTATATTGAAACATGGAGAGAAGGATGCTCCACCATTTCTCCAAGATAGGCTTCATTGAAACATGGAGAGAAGAAAGCTCCACCATGTCTCCAAGCTAGGATCCATTTAAATGCCCTAAACCCATTTTATTTTGTACATGGGGGGTTTTATTTCAAGGCCCACCACTTGTCTAACCTATTATCCCTAGTAGCACGAGTGGTTTGGTCTCAAGATACACCACTTGTACACTCTATGTCATTATATTAGGAAGAACTATGTATTAAGGTCCACCACTTGTCCAACCTATAAGGTTATATCTTAAATGGTATCCTTTCTCACCACTTGAAATGCCCATGATATGTTTTACATGGGGGTTTCATTCCAAGGTCCACCACTTGTCCAAGCTAACTCTATTCAAACATAGAGAGAAGCAAAGGTCCACCACTTGTCCAAGCTAACTCTATTCAAACATAGAGAGAACCAAAGGTTCACCACTTGTCAAATCTAGGCTCCATTGAAGCATGGAGAGAAGTAACCTCTATCATTTTTCCAAGATAGGTGCCATTCAAACATGGAAAGAATCAAGATCTACCATGTCTCCAAGATTCTAGGCTCCATTGAAACACCCTAAAACCATGATATTTTGTACATGGGGTGTTTACATTCAAGGTCTACCACTTCTCTAACGTATTATACCTAGTAGCATGAGTGGTTTGGTCTTAAGATTCACCACTTATCCACTCTATGTCATTATATTAAGAATAACTAGGTGTTAAGGTCCACCACTTGTCCAACCTATAAGGGTATATCTTAAATCGTATCCTTCACCACTTGTCAAGGTCCATCACCACTTTTCCAACCTGTAAGGTTATATCTTGAATGATATTTTTCCTTATCACTTGTAATGTCCATGCTATGTTTTACAAAGGGGTTTTGTTCCAAGACCCACCACTTGTCCAAGCTAACTCTATTGAAACATAGAGAGAAGCAAAGGTCCACCACTTGTCCAAGGTAGGCTCCATTGAAACATGGAGAGAAAGATGATCCACCATTTCTATAGGTTCCATTGAAACATTGAGAGAAGCAATCTCCACCATGTCTCCAAGCTAGGCTCCATTGAAATACCCTAAACCCATAATTTTGTACATGAGGGGTTTACATTCAAGGTCCACCACTTGTCCAACCTATTATCCCTAGTAGCACGAGTGGTTTGGTCTCAAGATTCACTACTTGTACACTCTATGTCATTATATTAAGAAGAACTATGTGTTAAGGTCCACCAATTGTCCAACCTATAAGGTTATATTTTAAATGGTATCCTTTCTCACCACTTGAAATGCCCATGATATGTTTTACAAGGGGGTTTCATTCCAAGGTCCACCACTTGTCCAAGCTAACTCTATTAAAACATATAGAGAAAGAAAGGTCCACCACTTGTCCAAGCTAGGCTCATTGAAACATGGAGAGAAGGAACCTCCACTGTTTCTCCTAGATAGGCTCCATTGAAACATGGAGAGAAATAAACTCCACCATGTCTCCAAATTGCTAGGCTCCATTGAAATACCCAATACCCATAATATTTTGTACATGGGGGGTTTACATTCAAGGTTCACCACTTGTCCAACCTATTATCCCTAGTAGGTTTGGTCTCATGATTCACCACTTGTCCACTCTATGTCATTATATTAAGAGGAATTGGGTGTTAAGGTCCACCACTTGTCCAACCTATAATGTTATAGCTTGAATGGTATTTTTTCTCACCACTTGTAATGCCCATGACATGATTTACATGGGGGTTTTGTTCCAAGGTCCACCACTTGTCCAAGCTAAATCTATTGAAACATAGAGAGAAACAAAGGTCCACCACTTTTCCAAGCTAGGCTGCATTGAAACATGGACCTTAATACCAAATTATTTCTAGTAGCATGAGTGATATTTTGTACATGGGGGGTTTACATTCAAGGTCCACCACTTGTCGAACCTATTTCCCTAGTAGGTTTGGTCCCAAGTTCACCACTTATCCACTCTATGTCATTATATTAAGAATAATTGGGTGTTAAGGTCCACCACTTGTCCAACCTATAAGGTTATATATTAAATGGTATTTTTTCTCACCACTTGTAATGCCCATGATATGTTTTACATGGGGGTTTTGTTCCAAGGTCCACCACTTTTCCAAGATAACTCTATTCAAACATAGAGAGAAATAAAGGTCCACCACTTGTCCAAGCTAGGCTCCATTGAAACATGGAGAGAATGATGCTCCACCATTTATCCAAGATAGGCTGCATTGAAACATGGAGAGAAGCAAGCTTTACCATGTTTCCAAGCTAGGCTCCATTGAAACACTCTAGGGGGTTTTATTTCAAGGCCCACCACTTGTTTAACCTATTATCCCTAGTAGCATGAGTGGTTTGGTTTCAAGATTCACCACTTGTACACTCTATGTCATTATATTGTGTTAAGGTCCACCACTTGTCCAACCTATAAGGTTATATCTTAAATGGTATCCTTTCTCGCCACTTGAAATGCCCATGATATGTTTTACATGGGAGTTTCATTCCAAGATCCACCACTTGTCCAAGCTAACCATATTTAAACATAGAGAGAAACAAAGGTCCACGACTTGTCCAAGCTAGGCTCCATTGAAACATGGAGAGAAGGAACCTCCACCATTTCTCCTAGATAGGCTCCATTAAAACATGGACATAAGTAAGTTCCACCATGTCTCCTAGATGCTAGGCTCCATTGAAATACGCAAAACCCATGATATTTTGTACATGGGTGATTTACATTCAAGGTCAACCATTTGTCCACCCTATTATCCCTAGTAGGTTTGGTCTCACAATTCACCACTTTTCCACTCTATGTCATTATAATAAGAGGAATTGGGTGCTAAGGTCCACCACTTGTCCAGCCTATAAGGTTATACCTTGAATGGTATTTTTTCTCACCACTTGTAATGCCCATGACATGCTTTACATGGGGGTTTTGTTCCAAGGTTCACCACTTGTCCAAGCTAATTCTATTGAAACATAGAGAGAAACAAAGGTCCACCACTTTTCCAAGCTAGGCTCCATTGAAACATGGACCTTAATACCAAATTATTCCTAGTAGCATGAGTGATATTTTGTACATGGGGGGTTTGCATTCAAGGTCCACCACTTGTCCAACCTACTTTTCCTAGTAGGTTTGGTCGCAAGATTCACCACTTGTCCACTCTATGTCATTATATTAATAATAATTGGGTGTTAAGGTCCACCACTTGTCCAACCTATAAGGTTATATATTGAATGGTATTTTTTCTCACCACTTGTAATGTCCATGATATGTTTTACATGGGGATTTTGTTCCAAGGTCCACCACTTGTCCAAGCTAAATCTGTTCAAACATAGAGAGAAACAAACGTCCACCACTTGTCCAAGCTAGGCTCCATTGAAACATGGAGAGAATGATGCTCCACCATTTATCCAAGATAGACTCCATTGAAACATGGAGAGAAGTAAGCTCCACCATGTCTCGAAGATGCTAGAGTCGATTGAAATACCCAAAACCCCTGATACTTTGTACATGGGGGGTTTACATTCAAGGTCCACCACTTGTCCAACCTATTATCCCTAGTAGCATGAGTGGTTTGGTCTCAGGATTCACCACTTGTCCACTCTATATCATTATATTAAGAAAAATTGGGTTTCCATATCTAAATGGATCTTTGCTTGGATAAGTGGTAGACCTTGAGACCTAAATACCCATTCTACACTAGAGCATTGGTTAAGCCTTATGCACTTCAAGCATACCTTTAACAACAAGTAGTAGTTATTAGTTGACTTAAGTCTAGTTGACCTCCATGGTATTGAGACTAAGAGAGAGTGTAGCATAAAAAAGAGTCAGGATTTTAATTTGACTTTCTTTCTATTAATGAGTAGATCATAGATGGATTTTGGTATCTAATAAAACCTTAGGGTAGACAATGTAAAACTCATGTCTATTGTTGTGTTTGCATTAAGTGTTCTTGTTCTTTAATTTCAGAACCATTACAGAAAAATGGATTGGCTATATGCTGGCATAAATTGAAGAAAACTATTGAATTACCCATCCAACCTCCTCCAAGACCTTGTCCAAGGAATGAATCACCTCCTTATCACCTACCACTTTCTTTCAAGGACATCAAAAGAGTACTTATCTTGGATCTAGAGGGGTTACTTCTCAAGACAATTGAAATGAAACATGGAGATTCTATGCCATCTTGGGCTCAACACATGCGACTTGTGGAGGATAAAGATGAAGTTTATCATGTGGTGCGACCAGACGCACAAAGTTTTTTGGATTTTTGTGCTGAATACTTTGAGCTATGGATATGGAGTTGCTATAACTTAACAAGGGTGCAACGCATCACACAAAAATGTTTTCCTGAGCAGTATACCAAGTTCAAGGTGTTTATGAGTAACAAAAATTGCCAAAATCCAAATATTATGTTAGGATTTACAAGGGTTTATCACAAAAATTTGAGTGATATTTGGAAGATATTTGAGGATTTGGATGCAAACAATACCTTAATTTTTGATGACACTCCATATAGGGTGATGTGGAACATGCCAGGGACATATCTTATATTTCCAAAGATGTGGAGGCAAACTTCCGAGCAACTTCAAAACTTCTTGCAGAGAACCATAATTCCATGGTTGGTAGGATGGTTGTATGCAAGAGATAAGAGAGTCTATACATACAACACAATTGTAAATCAGTATAGTGATTCTGAGACAAATTATGTCCTTGGTGTGTACTTGTCAACACGAAAGAATTGAATAAATATGGCCATAAGATGCTTTTTTTATTCTAGTGTGTATCTTTCAACATTTGTATAATTTGATATAGTCTTTTTTAAAAAAACAAAGGTGTGTCAATTTTATGAACACTTGAATGGAGTGCACCCTACTCTAAGGGGACTTCAATGTACTATTGGAGTGCATCCTATTGTAAGGGGACTCTGATGTATTGCTAGAGTGCACCCAAATTTTTGGAGACTCATTTTTTATTTGATTGGGGCCTATGTTGGGTCATATAGTAAAAGAAATTCATTTTTTGTCAATTCATATCGAGGTTGCATTTATTTGTAACTATGAGAGAATTGATGTTTGATGTCAAAATAAAACTTGTAAGTATGGATCAGAGAATTCATGGACTTTAAATATGTGAGAGGGATCTTTTTCTTGGGCACAAATGTTTGCTTCAAGAATTTTGTCATTACATACTTTACGTGAAAGAGTTTTAGAACCTAAAAGACTTTGAAAACAAAACTATGGAATCTAAGTGCATGTATTCTTGAATGGCTTGAAAGTTGATGTATACATGCATGTCGCCTTGATGAAGATTTAGATCTGACAAGATGCAAAGCTAGAATTCTTGGAGTACGTTACCTTTGTCAATTTGGTAATAACATATTTAACTTTCTTTTATTATGGGTGGAAAATATATTATTATGTGCATTTGGAACCTAATTGCTTGACCTTCAAACCAAGATTCCTATGTTATTTTTTCATATACTTTTTTGTAATGAATTAAGATTGTGGATACAAGGTCCACCACTTGTTCAAGCTAGATCTAAGAAAGTATATATACTGAGTCTTCAAACTAGTAAACCAAGGGAAGAGAGAAGCAGGGTCCATCACTTGTCCAAGCTTATCTCTAGACAACATAGAGAGATGTTAGGTCTACTAATTGTCCAATATAGTCATGGACAAATGATAGAAGGTTGATCCACTTGTCCAACCTATCATCTCTAGTAAAATGGGAGGTTTGGCCTTAAGATTCACCATGTAACCAACCTATACTTCATTGTATTATGAAGAGTAGAAAAGCAAAGCTCCACCACTTGTCTAAGGTAGTTCCAAAATCAGCATGGAGAGAAGCAAGCTTCACCATTTGTCCAAGATAGGTTCCATTAAAACATGGAAAACCTCATATATGTTGTACATGGAAGCTTTTTTCCAAGGTCCACCACTTGTCCAAGCTAGGATCCATTAAAACATGGATAGAAACAAGGCTCCACAACTCGTCCAACCTTTATAGCTGCAAAGTGTACCGGTAGTCTAAACTAGGCATGGGAAAATAATAGAAGGTCCACCACTTATCCAATATATTATCTCTAATAGCATAGGAGGTTTGGTCTCAAGATTTAGGAATTGGCTAACCTATATTTCATTGTATTATGATGAATTTGGTTTTAAAGTCAACTACTTATCCAAGCTATAAGTTTATATCTTGAATGGTATTCCTTCCTATCACTTAGAAAACCAATGATATGTTGTACATGGGGGGGTTTGTTACAAGGTCCACCACTTTTCCAAGCTAGTTTCATTGAAACATGGATGAAGACAAGATCCACCATTTGTTAAATCTAGACTCCATTGAAATCTAGAAAATCCATTCTATGTTGTACATGGGGTTTTTGTTTTAAGGTCCAACACTTGTCCAAGCTAAGATCCATTGAAACATGGAGTAGAGAAACACTCCACCACTTGTCCAAGCTAGGAAACATTGATAGTAGTTGGCTTAGTTTGAAGATCCACCACGTGTCTAAGCTAACTCTATTGAAACATAGAGAGAAGCAAAGGTCCACCAACTGTTCAAGCTTGGCTCCATCGAAACATGGACAAAAGCAAGCTCCACCATTTCTCCAAGATAGGCTCCATTGAAACATGGAGAGAATCAAAGGTCCACCATTTCTCCAAGCCAAGCTCCATTTGTCCAGCCTATAAGGTTATATCTTAAATGGTAATCTTTCTAATCACTTGGAATACCCATGATATGTTTTACATGGGGGTTTTGTTCCAAGATCACCACTTGTCCAAGCTAACTCTATTGAAATATAGAGAGAAGCAAAGGTCCACCACTTGTCCAAGCTAGTCTCCATTGAAACAAGGAGAGAAGCAAGCTCCATCATTTCTCCAAGATAGGCTAGCATGGATAAGTGCACCTTGAAACCAACCTTCCTTTGAGGCAATAGAGCATATGCTACATATTTTATGTATGCCCCATGCCTCAAATTAAGAAGTTATAGATTAGAAGTGGACCTTGCTTGAATGTCACATGCAATAAATTAAGGAAAAATAGCCAAGTGGATTGTATTCCTCAATGGATCCTTGCTTTCACAAGTTGTGAACCTTGAGTCACTTTTACATTAACTTGGACAAGTGGTGGACCTAGAAACCAAGCTCTCCATGTTGAGATAAGTTGTAGGTAGGACAGTAGAACATAGACAACGATAATGGATGCAATATACTCGTCTCCTAATAATCCAATTGATTGAAACCATGGTATTTTAGTTGTTTTCATTGTGTATTGTATGTGCATAAAGTGGAATGAGACCTTAAGAAAACTCAAATTTTTTACAAAATCTCTATATTTTGTACATGATATATTGAAAGTTGTCCAACCTAGGAATTGGGATTTTCCCACTTTACCTAATATGGTCTTTGAGACCCTCACAAGAGTTTTAAGGCTTCTAGTACGATTCATAATTCAAAAACTAACACAATGTAAATGTGTTACTTTCAAGTCAAAAAACCTCAAGCTAAAATGTTGAATCTATCACTTATGCATAGCAATTCCAATATGTCAACAGACACACATCATAAAAAGATCATCAGCCTTCAAAAAGGCAGCAAATAACAAATCCTCAATTTCAAAATCGATGATTCAACCCAATTGTGTGCTGAAGTGTGAAATATGTATCACATGCTGCAAAATCTATGCACCCCACATGTCCTACTACTACCATGTTATCGACGTCGTTTAGAAACCATATGCTTCCAAGGTATATATGTAATATATTATATAGTCAAGTATAAGGAGTCTAAGTAGTCAACTATTTGATCAAAGAATTTTTAGTCTGCTGCTCAAAATAAAAAGTTCAGCAACCTTCAAAAAGGTCAGCAATTAACAAGCCCTCAATTTCAGAACCGATGATTGAACCCGATAGTGTGTTAAATTGTGAAATATGTATCCATCTACTGCAAACTCTATGCACCCCACGTGTCCTACTACTACCATGTTATTGACGTCGTTTAGACTTATTGCATTAGGTGAAGTCAAAGCCAAACCCCATAAGAGTTTGAAAAAGTAATACAGACCAAAAACATCGTTTATGTATGCAAGTAAAAAAACTCAATAGAACATATACTTTCCGATGGACTGACAAGCTAGCCAACTAGTCAACAAAAAAGGACCAGCAAATTGATTTTTATATACCAGATCCTAAATTTCTAGATGACTTATAACCATTCAATGATCGTACTTGAATGTGTGCTCAATGATATATGTATCAACATGCTATCTACACTATGCACACCCACAACCATGTATTAGACCAATCCAAGAGATAGTTAGCAAAGCACAATACCCAGCCTTTATGTCATCAACCCACACGTATTTTGAAGCCATATTCCACTAATGATGGAAGTGAGAAGTAAGCTACCTAGCCTTTATGCCATCAACATACACATATTTTGAATCCATATTCCATCCGATATCAATGCAGCAAACAATTTCCAATTATGTGTGCCTATTGAAATTTTGAAAAAAATTGCCAACATTTTGTTAGTATATTGACCTATTTTCAAAAAAGATCCAAGTATGGCCATCTCTGTAGAAACCCTCACATGAGGTCACTAGGAAAATTTTGAACTCATTTTTGGTCCTTTTAAGAGTGCCACATCATCAAAGTTGTACAAAAGAAAGCAACCCGGTAGACCCCTCTAAATATTGCTTAGAACCCCATGATATGACCTATCATTGAAAAGTTCTTGAAAAATGGATTCTAAAGAGCCAAGGTCCGAAAAGTTTGGATGACTTCTATGAAATTTATGCCATTTTTTTCAATCAACCAGGTTTTGTTACCGTTACGGTAATCTAAAATCACCTTTTTCTATATCTACATGAAGGCAATGTCCGATACGTAGATGCTATATATCAATAGATAGCATTTGACGAGTAGATTCCAAATATCCAACCTCCGACAAGTTTGGATCTTATTTGCAAAAAGTTTACCTATCCCCACTTTTTGAAAGCTATGCCACATCAACAATTCTTACAAGGCCCATTTTTGAGTCCAAACTTTTCCTAATGTTTTACGGCATATGACCAAAAAACATGAACATTTTGAATGGTAAATATCATGTTGGTGATATATAGACTATTAGAGTACCCAAATCTAAATGTGATAACATTTAATCGATAGAAGCCAATCACCACATAAACTAAAAAGCGTTTAAGAGCCTTACCCTCAAAATACAACCAATATCATTTTTATGTATATAAAGAAGTCAAAAGAGAAGATATTTCCATTGATACTGCTACAAATTGATAAGAGAAAGCGTTCATATCCTTATGAATTATTTTGTTAGATAACTACCATTTTTTTGAAGGTCTCCACTGTATGACATACATGCTATAAACTCCATTCTTTTGTCAGCACAATAAGTACAAAAATTGATTTAAAAACCTTTATTCGACAAAAAATCCAGAATGTATTGATGAGTAGGTGCATCTCAGATGCACCTACCTGTATGTCGTCGTTTCCATTTCAACGTGATTGTGGGTGTGTAGGTGATAGAAGCAAGGTGTGGCTCTCCATAGTTGCGTATTCCATGGTTCTTCTTGCATATGTGTTGTATGCATAAACAACAATTTCAAAGAGAAGAGTCTGAGCACATTTTGTGAGTATATTTGCAGTTGTGTATGAGAGAGAGAATGTGTGTAGCTATTAAATCTTAGATAATAAGACATAATTGAATTTTTACATTCAAAAGACAGTTGGCAATGGGATCAAGGACTAGATATGTACAAAAACAACTCAGTATTAGAATCATTTAAGTACAATGTTTGTAGGAAAGAGATCCCCTTTCAGTATGCAGAAAGTAAAAGAACTTCCCAAGTCATCGGTGAGTGCTCAATCCAGAGTAGGGTAGCTTGCCAAAGTTAAAAAATCTTCCAAGATAAGATAGAGTCCTTACCTGCATCCATCCAAACAAGACAACAATTCAATTAGCCTTGGATGTGTTTTACAAGTATCAATGGACCACACCAGTTGTTATCCATGTCCATCTTACAAAAAACATTTACCTTAAACAAGCTCAGACCACAGTAAAACCTTTGTGTTTATAAGTTTATTTATAAGATAGAGTCCTTACCTGCATCCATCCAAACAAGACAACAATTCAATTAGCCTTGGATGTGTTTTACAGGTATCACTGGACCATACGAGTTGTTATCCATGTCCATCTTACAAAACTTTTTTACCTTAAACAAGATCGTTCCAAAGGAAAACCTTTGTGTTTATAAGTTTATTTACCACTTCTAATCTAAGTGACAGATTTCCCCTTCTAATCTGATTGGTAAATTCCCTCAAGAAAACTTTATGAGTTATTTATCTGTTATATTAGTGAGGTACTCTCGGTAAATAAGCAAAGATAT
The DNA here is from genome assembly GCF_014529385.1 of Adiantum capillus-veneris. Lineage (NCBI taxonomy): Eukaryota > Viridiplantae > Streptophyta > Polypodiopsida > Polypodiales > Pteridaceae > Adiantum > Adiantum capillus-veneris. Next base: position 137,543,565 of record NC_140932.1, read on the forward strand.
TCCAAGTATAGAACTAATGTTGTGATATTGTTTATAAATGGATTCCAATGCAATCTTTTCTTATAAGTCATAAACCAATAGCTAGCCAAGTGGTAGAGGCCTAGCCCGTCCAAAAAATAAGGACAACCTATGAATGCAAATGCTGTAAAGCAATGTTGCAATTAGTCATAATGACCAGGTCGTTCAAAGAATGTAACAGATCATATTCCTTCTCATGAAAGCAACATAAACTAGTACATGGGTCCGAAAATAGTGGTACAACAGTTTAACACTCCCTCCATACGGAAGGTTTTTCCAGTGACACAAGCGATAGACAACATGCCATAAATTAATACCAGCAACTAAATCAGTAGTAGGAATCCATCCTTATCCAAGGTACAACCTTTTCAGATCCCTTGCTCGGTTTCTTTACCAAGCCAAAACTACCATATAGTTACCTTCAAAAAAATAACAACGAACCATTTCATCAACCATAAGTTGCCCCAAAACGGTGGGTTATACCCAGCCATATTGCCAAGTGTAAATGATGTCCACTTTACTCAAAATGAGAGTACCCACAGTATTACAAGGTACCCAGTGCCTTAGATTCTACAAAGGCCAAGAATAACCCCTATTTATTGAAAAAACCCAGTTATGCCGAAAATAGTTAATGTCTTGCTTGGTTTCTTTACTAAGCAAAAACTTCCATATACTTACCATCGAAAAAAGTAGAACAGAGAGCCATTTCATCAACCATAAGCAGCCCAAAAAACACGGTGTGTTATACCCAGCCATATTACCAAGTGTAAATGATGTCCACTTTACTCAGAATGTGAGTACCCACAGTATTACAAGGTACAACCTTTTCAGATCCCTTGCTCGGTTTCTTTACCAAGCCAAAACTACCATATAGTTACCTTCAAAAAAATAACAACGAACCATTTCATCAACCATAAGTTGCCCCAAAACGGTGGGTTATACCCAGCCATATTGCCAAGTGTAAATGATGTCCACTTTACTCAAAATGAGAGTACCCACAGTATTACAAGGTACCCAGTGCCTTAGATTCTACAAAGGCCAAGAATAACCCCTATTTATTGAAAAAACCCAGTTATGCCGAAAATAGTTAATGTCTTGCTTGGTTTCTTTACTAAGCAAAAACTTCCATATACTTACCATCGAAAAAAGTAGAACAGAGAGCCATTTCATCAACCATAAGCAGCCCAAAAAACACGGTGTGTTATACCCAGCCATATTACCAAGTGTAAATGATGTCCACTTTACTCAGAATGTGAGTACCCACAGTATTACAAGGTACCCAGCGCTTCAATGCTACAAAGGCTAAGACTAACCCCTATTTATTGAAAAAACCGTTATTGCGGAAAACAGGTAATGACTCCAGTCGGTAAAACCCTGCTGCAACTTTGAAAAATCCAAAGTTACATGGTCACATAGTAGTACAAAGCCATGTTGCGTACAGTTTCCTTTCAAAAAAAATAGTAGGAAGAAACCCTTTTAAATTCCCCTCGAAGGCAATCAAGCAGTAGATGCCAACCATTTTTAGCAACCATATTCCATGCCAAGTACCATATAACCTAATGATCATGAGTAGTATGCATAGTGTACAAGAACCATAGTAGATGACTGTTAAAAAAATCCAGTCACGACTACAAGCAGCAAAACCACCACAATGTTTATAGAAAACCTCTTTCCCTATTGTGTTAACAAAGTGGCAGAGTACTGCTTATTACAAAGAATTTCAATCACAACCGGCAGCAAGGCAAGTTTAGGGAAAAAAAAAACCTGAGATGTTTGAGTGGTGAGCTCCATAGCTCTATTCGTGAAGCAGGTAGTAAATCCTCTCAAAAAAAAACACAACAAAATAATCACTGGCTAAGTGAGGGGCAGGTGCACCCTCACCTTGTTTAAATAGAGGGTGGACTGCCAGTCCTTTGAGCGTGAGTAATGAGTGAGCCGAGCCGCCCTCCTTTGTGAATGTGTGGTAGCATCAAACGGCACACAGATACCCTCGAGAGGGGCAGATCTATAGCCAGGGGGGAGAACAGGCCGCCTTCTCAGCATAATGAGAACAGAGTTTTTTAATCACGCTCGACACTCCAAGGAAAATATTATAAGCTTTAATCTTCAAGGGCTGGGTCCCATAGTCTTTATATGGCATATTTGAGCAATAAAAAGTATCCCATCAATTTCTGGGCAAGATCAATGTGTGTGGGGGGGGGGGGGGGGGGGGGGGGGGGGGGAGATAGTAGCCAGAATACCTATAGTACCATAGTGTGTGTGTGTGTGTGTGTGTGTGTGTGTGTGTGTGTGTGTGTGTGTGTGTGTGTGTGTGTGTGTGTGTGTGTGTGTGTGTGTGTGTGTGTGTACGTAAACCACCCACCACCCATGAGAAGAGCCGTATTTGATAAGCACGGAGCTGATCTAATACATTGATGGTAAGAAAATAGGGTGATCTAATGATGTGTGGGCATGTGTGTGCGTGTGTGAGTAACTTAGCAAGTTTTTCCATGCCAAGTTTCATCCATGCCAACCACGTGGGTGGGTGTGTGTGTGTGTGTGTGTGTGTGTGTGTGTGTGTGTGTGTGTGTGTGTGTGTGTGTGTGTGTGTGTGTGTGTGTGTGTGTGTGTGTGTGTGTGTGTGTGTGTGTGTGTGTGTGTGTGTGTGTGTTCGTTCTCGGAGAAAAGAGTGAGAATGCACCAAAATTTACCTCACTCTAAGGTGGAGCTGCTCCGAACTCACAAGAGTATGTGTGAGACTGTGTGTACGAACTCCCAGTGCAAGTGTTTCATTAGTATACCAGTAAGCAAAAAGCCTTCAGTGAGCGATAACCGAGAGTGAGCTAGATGGAGATAAGGTTTTTGATCCCAAGGTCGGAATCACCCTACGTTTATGTAAGTCCATGTGGTTGTGCGACTGTGTGAGTGGACAATATCAAAGCTACATCTATTTTTGGAACAGGATCATGCCCAAGAATAAGTGTTCCCTGCTATTCTTGTATTTCTCTTCAGATAGGGATCTTTTTTTCAAGGTGTATATGGGTTGGTGTTAATAAGATATCGGTACCCAACCACTTACGCATATTACAGTATCAAATTTTTTTATTAAAAAAATTACACTGTCCTACCAAAAAAAAAAAAAGGGAAACATCACTAGTTGATGTGGGTGAGTGCTTGGGTGTTTGTATGTGGGTTCCGAGGGTTGAGCAAGTATTCTTTGCGAGGTAATCAGGTTGCGCTTCCAAAGTTTCTACGATGTTTGTGTGTGTCTGTGGATTCAAGCGATAAGAGGGAATGTGAGAAGCACCTGGAAACATGAGGGCTAAGAAGGGTTGGACAAGAGTACATGCATGGACAAAGAGAGAGTAAACCGCTTGCAACAATAATTCTCTTTAGATGTTGAGGCCATGTGTAACTGAGTTTCCTTTTATCAAACACAACTCGGTGTGTTGAAGCAGGTGTGTAGCTGAGTAATTATGATTGGCTCTATATTACCTCTCATAGATGACATCTAAGATTAGCTTCCGAGTAAATGTGTGTGCAGGTATAAGTCCAAAAGGTGAGGCTCTTTGTCCAAAACCCAACCCATTGTCTAAACCTTGAAGGTTATGTGTATAACAGAGGCCACTCTAAAAGGTGTAGGCATGAACCCACGTCCAACACTGACATCGGCCTAAAGCCATCTCTCTGTGAGATAAGGGTATGAAGTTGTGAGGGAGAGTGAAGCACGTCATTATGTCTGAGAGAATGGGCAATAGTTTTTGTCCATGTAGATCACATCATTCAGAATCCGGCCACTGTCTGTTAACCCGATAATGTGTGTGTGTGTGTGTGTGTGTGTGTGTGTGTGTGTGTGTGTGTGTGTGTGTGTGTGTGTGTGTGTGTGTGTGTGTGTGTGTGTGTGTGTGTGTGTGTGTGCGTGTGTGTGTGTGCGTGTGTGTGCGTGTGCGTGTGCGTGTGCGTGTCATGGGTCATTATTTTCCAAACTGAACAGAATATGGATAAAGTATACCAATGCATTCAAGCTTTATCTATATCCAACCAAAGTTTAACAAATTCACTGCCATCTAGATAGCGAGAGGGAGATCACCAAAGAGGGAAGCAGTCAGCCAAGGGTTAGCCAAGGAATTGTCAGCTACATGTGTGTGTGTGTGTGTGTGTGTGTGTGTGTGTGTGTGTGTGTGTGTGTGTGTGTGTGTGTGTGTGTGTGTGTGTGTGTGTGTGTGTGTGTGTGTGTGTGTGTGTGTGTGTGTGTGTGACCCTCCCTCATCCCATAGGAGAGATCCACTTGGTGGAGGATGGTCCACCAAGTGGACCAATCCCCCACCAATTGTAGTGAATGCTTCCTAAAAATTTCAATGTTTATAGCTCAATCATTTGTACTGTGTTAAAAAGGTGTAGATGCAAGATTACTCACCTGTAATGTGTTGAACCGGGTTTAGATGTAAGAATACCCAATTGTTGTATGATAAAGGGGTCCTCTAGGGAGGAGAGTAAGGTACTATGAAAACTACATACATGATATCTCATGATTTTGGTTGATGTGTCACCCCAAATTTGTGAACTATGTTGTCATGTTGGTTACTATACAATCCTCCGATCCTGCAAGATAAAGATCACTTGAAATTCCACACCTGCTCAAGGGTGGACATTGATTACAGTATACAGATTATATGTAAAATATAGATGCCTGACCAATTTAGAAACTGAGAGCCCCGACCCATCCCTTTGGATTAGGTGGATCAAGCTAGTAATAATGTAACTTGTATTAGAGAGCAGGCAATCCAATTCTTACGATATGAATACCCGTACCTTGACAAAAATCGTTTGATTGAAGTCAGGATAAATTGGAGTAGCTATATTATTATCTAATATATTATCTAATTCCAATTGTTAAGTATGGCACTGAGTCCGACCAAAGACTAGTAGGGAAAAGGAGTGTGTATTTAAGTATGAAAATCTCCCTATAATTGAACCATACTTAGACAATTGTATTAAATAATATATTAAATAACAATATTTTAAAACAAGATGTCATAAACCTCAATTATCATTTCATATACAGCAATACAACATTCTGTATCTAATGGATAATACACTCATTTAGATCAAAAATTTGGTCTTTGCACTACAAACTGATATCTTAGTGTTGTATCTCTATGTGCCCACCCTTTTGGATGAGCTTCCACTACATCTACATGGAGAAGGATCCAGCGGGTACATTGGACAATCTTCTGTTATTGCTACAGTTGTCTTTGTAATCCCAAGGAAAGAACCTCTTAGATGTCACCATCGAATAAACACAAGCCTGTACTCAAAACTGGCATTACTTGGGAAGACAGGTGTCAACGACTCCCTCCCCTTGTTATTGGTGGCAAAAATTACAACAAAAACTAACACCATAACATAGATCAAGTATTAAGTTTAAAGCATGAGCCATTAATTTACGATAATTTTTTCATCATTTAATTCTAAAAAAATCGGACATCATCTCCTTTGTATTTTGAATTAAATTTCAAAAGTCCAGTCCACTGCCATCTCATCCGAGACCCTCACGTGAGGATTAAGGTTCTATTAAAAAAACATTGGAGTATGTTCAAAGTAAAGCACTAAAACTAAATTAAGAAGTTATGCATCTATTCAACAAGGAGAAAAGTGTTGAAAAGCAGTTCCTATTACTAAATTTACTAGATGAATATAACATTTTGCTCAAGTTTTTCCTGAACCAAATGACTAACGTAGTAAAAACCCAGGCAGATACCAGTGCCAATGGATCCCCAACACCGATAAAAAGAATTTTAGAGTTTTCTTTAAGGTTTAGGGTCTCGATCCGTGTGTGTGTGTGTGTGTGTGTGTGTGTGTGTGTGTGTGTGTGTGTGTGTGTGTGTGTGTGTGTGTGTGTGTGTGTGTGTGTGTGTGTTTTTGTGTGTGTGTGTGTGTGTGTGTTCGTTCTCAGAGAAAGTGAGAATGCACTAAAAATTACCTCAATGTAAGGTGGAGCTGCTCCGAACTAGCAAGAGTATGCATGAGAGTGGGTGTACGAACTCCCAGTGCAGGTGTTGCATGAGTATACCAGTATGCAAAAAGCCTTCAGTGAGCGATAACCGTGAGTGAGCTATATATAAGGTTTTTGATCCCAAGGTAGGAATTGCCCTAAGTTTATGTAAGTCCATGTGGTTGTGCGAGTGTGTGAGTGGGCAATATCAAAGCTACATCTATTTTTGGAATAGGATCATGCCCAAGAATAAGTGTTCCCTGCTATTCTTGTATTTTTCTTCAGATAGGGATCTTTTCTTCAAGGTGGTATATGGGTTGGTGTTAATAAGATATCGGTACCCAACCACTTACGCATATTACAATATCGAAATTTTTTACAAAAATTATAGTAACTTATCGAAAAAAGGGGAACATCACTAGTTGATGTGGGTTCCGGGGGTTGAGCAAGTATTCTTGCGAGGTTTACATGGAGAAAACCGCTTGCAAAGATAATTCTCCAAAGATGTTGAGGCCATGTAATAACTGAGTTTCCTTTTATCAAACACAACTAGGCCTGTTGAAGCAGGTGTGTAGTTGAGCAATTATGATTGGCTATGTATTAGCTCTCATAGATGACATCTAAGATTAGCTTCCGAGTAAATGTGTGTGCAGGTATAAGTCCAAAAGGTGAGGCTCTTTGTCCAAAATCCGACCCATTGTCTAAACCTTGAAGGTTATGTGTATAACAAAGGCCACTCTAAAAGATGTAGGCATGAACCCACGTCCAAGACTAACATCGGCCTAAAGCCATATCTCCGTGAGATAAGGGTATGAAGTTACGAGGGAGAGTGAGGCACGTCATTATTTCTGAGAGAATGGGCATTAGGTTTTGTCCATGTAGATCCCATCATTCAGGATCCGGCCACTGTCTATTAACCCGATAATGTGTGTGTGTGTGTGTGTGTGTGTGTGTGTGTGTGTGTGTGTGTGTGTCATGAGTCATTATTTTCCAAACTAAGCAGATTATGGATAAAGTATACCAATGCATGCAAGCTTTATCTATATCCAACCAAGGTTTAACAAAGTCACTGCTATCTAGATAACGAGAGCGAGATCACCAAAGTGGGAAGCATTTAGCCAAGGAATTGTCAGCTAGATAAGTGTATGTGTGTGTGTGTGTGTGTGTGTGTGTGTGTGTGTGTGTGTGTGTGTGTGTGTGTGTGTGTGTGTGTGTGTGTGTGTGTGTGTGTGTGTGTGTGTGTGTGTGTGTGTGTGTGAGTGAGAGAGAGAGAGAGAGAGAACCTATCCACTACTCACATTGTTTAAAAAACAAAAGGTAGAGACAGAGTCACCCCATTGCCCTGAGTGAGGGCAATTCCAAGCATTCCAAGCAATATTCACTCAAAAACCCAGCAGCGGTGTGGAGTGAAAGCAAAAGCACGAACGAGGAGACAAGCGTGAGCTTTCCATTGGTGTCATGGACAAGCCAAGGCAGCCAAGAATCGCCTTCAAGGCGGGTGCACTTTGCGAGACGAGAATCATTGTCAAAGCACGAGGTAAACTACACAAACCATATTGCACCGCACACTTCAATTTCATGTTTATTGCAAAAAACAATGCTGCTTGCCAATTTCGTCCATGCTCTATGTGATCCAAGTGCTACATTGTTTATCATAAAAACGAGTCTTACAAGATGGCGAGCGAGTTTTTTCGAGCGATGAAAAAACGAGCCAGTCCCTCAATTAAGTTATTTGTGAATTAGAGACATTTTAAAATGTGATAAGGGAAAAGAGACATAATAAGTGTCTTAATGTGGTCAAGAAGCTTGGTGTTTTTTTTTGTAATTATATGATGCTCACAGGGCTCAAAACTAGGTGTGGGGACTATGGTTAACCAGCTCTAACTAGTTAAGTGCAAACCCTAGTTTTTTAAGAGGAATATAATTGTGTGCTAAGTACTCTATTCCTACTTTAAAGCTGGAGTTTATTGAAAAAAATGTGAATCAAGCAAGATGCAGCAAGGTGAGTTTGAAATGTTGCACTAAGTAGGAAAAGAGTAGCAAGGGGTGCACAAACTCTAGCCACCCACGAGGAGGGATGCAGTGCGAGTGACGTAGCCGTGCAGCTTGCAGTTGAGCTCGTAGAGCTTTTTCGTTGCACTTTACGTATCATCGATTCTCACATCTCAATGTGTTAGGACACGTGGTTACGAGAGTGTTGAAATGGTTACACAAGTTGAAGGTATGAATTTGAATGTGTTGTAACCCTTGTATAGAGTGGCGGAGTGGCTTCCACCTAAGGGGAGGGATGGGATGGGATTTTAATGAATCTAGTGGAGAAACGAATATAATAAAAGACGATCCAGTAGGGATATCGAGCTGGAGATTATTTAGCTTTCTATAGCTAGCTCGAGTTGATTTTTTTATTTATTTTTTAACTTCTTTGTATAGTGCCGATTAAGAAGATTCTACATCGTGCTGAATGCGTCGGTGCGGGTTGGTTTCAAGAAGTTCACGAAGGCTTCAAAGTCCCCTTTGTTATTATAGGCATAGCAAGCGGCTTGAGGAGCTATTAGGGATACCCAACTGAAGATTATTTACATTTCTATAGCTAGCTCGAGCTGATTTTTTAAAAAAACATCACAAAAACTACTTTATATAGTGCCGAATAAGAAGCTTTTACATTGTGAGCTCAAATTTCGACGTGTAATAGGCGAAACAAGCTGCATGACGAGCAAGACCAGCTCCTGCAACGAGAAGCAGTGATCAAAAAGGAGATGTTGATTCTCGACAACACAGGTGGAGGAGGATTGAGTGTGGACAACCTCAGCTGCATTCCAGGCTCCCTCCTCGTCATTGACGACTTGATTATGGTCTATGAGCATGCGGGTTTGGTGGGGCATTTGCAGCGGCTTCTTTAGGAGTTGAAGCACTTGAAATTGGTGTCTCGGAACGGGTCTATCAATATGTTGACAAAAGCAGGGAAGTTGGAGGAAGCCTCAAGGCTATTTAATAGAGTATATGAGGAAGGAGCAATGCTGGACATTTCCATCTTCAAAAACACGGTTGCAATCTACTGTAGCAATCAAAGGGCCAAGCATGCATTGGAACTGTACGATAGAATGAGAAATAATGGCTACTTACCTCACTCCATCACTTGTGAATATCTATTATCTGCATATGATCAGATGAGGTTACTGCATGGAGCAAAGAGGCTCTACAAGGATTTGAAGGCACAAGGATGTGTTCTGAGCGATCAAGTTCACCTTAAAATGATGTCTTTGTACGGTAATCTGGAGCGAGTCCATACTGCCGAGAAGTTGTTCAAGCAACTTTGTGAACATGGAGGTATGCCAGAGCATGATTTATATGCAACCTCAGCTGCATTCCAGGCTCCCTCCTTGTTGCTGAGTATGCTAAATTGCAGATTATGTGTGCTACCAGAGAGTTTTGTTTTGCTATGATTAGTGCTGATTCCATGCTGCGCATATGTCTGCAAACAAAATCATTAGTTGCTATTGAAATGTGCACATAATTTTACTCCATGTAGAGAAAGAAGTGGTAGCAGCAGGAGTTCAAGGAGCACCATTGAGTTTCAAATAGCCTGCATACAAACCCTTATGACAACCTACTCAAGCTATCTTTTGCATGTACAGTAAGAGGTGTGATTGGAAAGAAGTTGAGGGTTGTGCTCTCCCCCTTTCGCTTCTATCCACTGCAATATTATACTGGCTATGGTGTCGAGGGTGGCGAAAAAATGTGTGAAGAGACAGCTAGTGGGGAGGAAGATGAAGTGAGACCCCATGGCCAGTCCAAATATAAAGTGCGGTGGGTGGTAATAAGGGCCTAGAGCTCCACATATCCTTATAGTTCTATTGTCCTGCTTGTAGAATAAAGGGACCTCCTAATGCTTTGTACGTGATTGCAATACCTAACCTTGAAGAATAGTTTTCTCAAGCATGCATCTCTTCCGGTGAGGTATGTCTCATACATCTCAGATCTTGGAGGCATGTAGGCTGCTTCACCAATAGCAAGATTGGGAGTATCAAGAGCATGACATGCTATGTGGGTAGCACTAAAAGGGGTAGGTTCTGTGTGGGTTGAACGTCCACAATAGGTTTTACAGTAGCCAAGTTCCCAAGGAAGACCTCGGTGATGGTTGCATCACCATCAACATCGATGTCTACAACATGGCATGTCGAGGAGGGTCGGGAAATCTACATGCAAGAAGGGTCTGCACCTTAACGGAAGAACAATGCATGGTTTGAACAGTCATGGGGCTACCGACCTTGAAATTGGGATACCTCACCACAATAGAGAATTCACAAAAGACTTGGCAGACTCATTGCAGGGCATGTTGTGATAGCAAGGGAATATTATTTGCAAAAAGGCATGGTGGGATCACTCCTCTTGCAGGTGTGTAAGATCATGTTGCTGGGATGATACCGTTATAGATTTAAAAAGAAGAATCAGAGAAGAGAGAGATAGTGAGATAGCAAACATGCATACAATTGATTCCAGAGGTATAGTTAGGGTGGGTTCATAGTAGATGGTGGAAGAAGAAGAGTATTGAAAAGCAACCAATAATTGCAAGCCATGTAGGAAAAGAAATGCATACCATATCAAGATAGCAACACAATTTCATGCAAACTCACGGTAGAGAATTCCCTTTTCTTCTTCCGACCCCGGCCCCCCTTGCACAATGTCTCACCCTTACAAAGAAGACAAAAACACATCCACAACTCTCTCTCTCTCTCTCTCTCTCTCTCTCTCTCTCTCTCGTATTTGATGCATCCATAATTAACCACTTTGCATATACTCCTGTGACTTGGGATTTTGTTAGGGCCTTAACATGTAAAGATGTTTGAAATTTTGATGCTTTCGTTGTTTTGTGTTAATTTTGTGTTCAGATGCTAATTGAATCCAGTTTGACATTACTATTTTCTTCAATATACCTTGCTCTGGCATCAATTTGTCAAGGATGTTGCTCATATTTGCTCCAAAACTCGCTTCACTCAGTTTTCCTTGCCCGTTGAATGGAAAGCCCCAAAACTCTTGATCACCATTTTTATGCATGGTTGAATGCATAAAAGCAATGCATGGCCTGCTTTCTGCAAAAAATGAAAAATTAAAAAAACAGTGCTTTCTGAAGGATGCACAAGTTTTTAGAAGTGCAACGCTCTTTAATAAAAACAACTCCGATCATCATTTTTTACCATGCTTTGTGTGCTCCAATGCATTGTTCTCCGAGTTCTTGAAAGTCACGGGCACGGGAAAAGAAAATGACCATAAAATAGATGCCATGTGCATGAAAAAATGACATTGTTTGTTGTCCAAGAAATGCCACGAGCACCTGAGAATACGAACAAGCACCCACAGTTGTGATCGAGATGCAATGATTGCACTTGCAAAAAAAGGGGATAAAATAAATTTTTCAGAAACCTTTTGCATCATTTTTAATAGCTCATGCACGAAATTTTGTTGGTTCAAAGTACACCCAATAGAAAGCAAAATTCACTGGCACGCATGCCCACTAATTTTTGGTATTTTTGCTTCCTGGCTTAGTTATGATCATGACATGCTACATTGCAAAGGTTATACCCAAGTAATTCACATGAAAAAAACATTGTGACCACAAGAGAGAGAGAGAGAGAGAGAGAGAGAGAGAGGGGGGGGGGGGGGGGGGGGGGGGGGGGGGGGGGGGGGAGGGACGGAGGGACCTGACAGAATTTCAATAGAACAAGTTGGGCAAATGCATGATTTCAACATGTGGGTATAAAAGTGTTCTACCTTCCAACAAAAACCTGCATGACAAATACAAAACATATCATTGCAGCACAACAACATGGACGTGCACACACACACACATATCGTTGCCTCATATAGGCTTTCCAAGGAAATGTTTGTATAAAAAAAGAAAGGCTTCATCACACATCTATATGTCTCTGTCCATTATCAGTAGCATGACCGCCACTGAGATTGGATCCCATGTTGTGCATGTGCACTGTTGCGCAACCCTTAGGAGTAACAACATACCTTTTTTAGAGAGGGGATCCGGTCTAACCCATTGGGGAACAAACCTTTGGTAATCTATGTAAGACGCTTAGGTAAATAGAAAAATGTAATAACATTTTCAGAGAGGGGATCCAGTCTAACACATTGGGGGACAAGCTTTTGGTAATCTATGTACCACGCTTAGATAAATAGAAAGATTATTCGAGCAACTGTGCAAATACTAGCTTTAAAGAAACATGAGGAGGAAACCACAAAGGTAAGGACATACCCACATAACGCACATTAAAAAACATTGTGACCCTGAGAGAGAGAGAGAGAGGAGAGTTTTGTATGTGTCGTTAGAACACACCATCATTTTGTGTGTGTGTGTGTGTGTGTGTGTGTGTGTGTGTGTGTGTGTGTGTGTGTGTGTGTGTGTGTGTGTGTTTGTTTAAGATTGATTATCTTAACAATAGTTTAATTTCACAAACTATTGAACCATATAATGGGACTAGAGACTAGGCAATGTGTAAATAACCAAAAACTATGTCTACATTAGATAAAAATTAGTCTGAAAAAATGACAAAGAAAAGACTACGATTGACATTTAGAAATTGACACTGACATATATTGTATTATTTTTTAATATTATCAAAGAATCATATACAAGGGCTATCTATTAATCATAAAAATAACCAAGCACTGGATGATCTTCTATTATTGTTGCAGTTGTTGGCGTTATCCCAAGGAAGGAACCTCTTACCTGCCACCATCCAAGAAACACAAGCCCATTATAACTGGCATTACCTGGGAAGATAAGTGTCAACAACCACTTCCCCTTGTTATCGGTGTCAAAAATTAAAAAGAAACTGACAACTAAGCAAAGATCAAGTAAATATTGTTTAAAAACATGAATATATGCACCAAACACACTGGCATTACATGTGAGGATAATTGTCAAGAATCCTTTTCTCTTGTTACTTGTGTCATCATTTACAAACAAACTCCCCACTACACAGAGGTCAAGTAACGATATTAATCACAAAAACTTCCATTTGGAAAGAGTTGGACAACATTTTGTTTTTATTTCAGACAAAATTTCAAAAAACCAAATATTGGCCATCTCAGAAGAGACCCTCACTTGAGGATTAAGGCTATCATCATGAAGAGAAAACTAGCTCCATGTTTTAAAAGTCTAAGAAAACTCAAAAACAATTATCCCATGCTTTGTTTGTCCCAAGCCATAACCTCTTGCCAAAAAGTTTTGTTTTACCATAAGTCAATTTATATTAACAAAAAGTATGAAACAACGTTAAGAAACCCAAACAAGGTAGTGGCCATAAAACTCAAGATCTTTCATGTACAAAATTACTACTATATTTAAAGATATCTTTGGTAATGTATTTTGAATTAGGTCTCCCAACCTTACTATGAGCCGGGTGTAGAAGTCCATCTGTATAGTCATCATAAAAAGCATGTCATTATCTAAGAAATCCAAAACGGTTGCAACATGCTACTCAAGATCCAACATCCACCAACATGTTGGTTAAGATCCCAAGTGTATGTCTCCAAGATGGAATTGGACCGTTAGAATCGGACCATGATAACCATTTATATCCTATCAATTCAGTTATTGATAGCTCCTTGAACTTTCAACTCCAAAGAGTTAGTGGGTGTTCATGCTAAAAACCATAGAGCTCCAGCCGAATACGTATGAGCTTCTGGCTCAAGATCAACAAATTTGTAGCCCAAAATATTTATATGGTAGCATAAGATTTTCTATATTTATTCGTATCGAGATATAGGGTAGTCCACAAAGAGATCACTCTTTGTGGGGGCTGGATTGCACTCAATGGGATGGGCTCAAGGATGTAGGGATGGGTTCGGTTACCGCATTCGGAGAAGAAGAGAGATTTGTAGTTTGGGGCAATGTGTGTGGTGTAATGGCTGAAGCAAGAACCTTCGGATTTCTCCCAAGCCATGATACATTGGCGTTGTAAGAAGGCCTCATTAACTTGGAGTCGATCGATGCATCCTTGACCAAGTGACATGCATCCCATCTTCTAAACCATTTCTTGATGTCAAGCATCCACCCCGAACTTAGTATTTTGCTCTTGCATGTCTTTTGGACCTTTTGACTTGCTTCTTATGAGATTCTAGGAAGTCGATACAAAGGGCTACGTTGTGTCTTAAGCATGTACTTCACAACCCTTTGCATGCCCAAGACCTCAATGGGAAGCAATCCGGACTCAAGAAGTAAGAGCATGTAGTGTGTTTGTGTCTTGACTTGGAGAAAGTTGGTGAGAAAACGCTTTTGGACATTCTCAAACTCTTTCCAAGTAGACTTCCCGATGCTACCACCCCACACCTCCACTCCATAAAGAAGCACCGGTGTCACCAATGTGTCAAAGAGGTACTTTTTGAGAGCCAACACTTGATCTCTCCAGCATTGCATATGTTCTCAAATGCATAATAAGCCCTCTTTCTAGCTTCCAAGCGATACATTGCGCAATCCTTCCATCTATGATTGGATGGAACCTCAAGGCCAAGGTACTTGAAGCTATCTACCACTTCAAGTTGCTCATTTTTGTATACAATGCATGGATTTTCATCATTGAGGGTCTTTACAAGCATAACCTTGGTTTTAGATCCATTCACGATCAGCCCGCTATGTAGGCAAAAGCGTTCCAAGACACTCATAAGCTTTTGTTGCATCTTCTAAGGTATGTGCCAAGAGCACTACATCATCGGCATAAAGCAAAAGCATGATCACCGCATTTCCGATCTTAACCTCTTCTATGACTTCTTGTTGCATAAAACCAAGAACCATGCGTTCCAATTCATCAATGAGTAGCCCAAAGAGGGTTGGGGAAAGTGGGCATCCTTGTTTGACACCAATGGTGCTTGCAAAAAATTCTGAAATTCCATCTCCCATACGTAGTCGACATATCACTTTTTGGTAGATGCGAAAGACTGCATGCATAAATTCTCTCAGCACTTGAAGGCTTTGCATACGTCTCCAAAGATTGCCTCGCAGTACCATGTCAAAAGCTTTCTTGAAATCCACAAAGCAACAATACAACTTTTTTCCTTTCAATTGAGACGCTTCCATAAGAACTCGACGCGTGACAAGGTGATCAATAGTGCTATGATGCTTTCGAAAACCTGCTTGGCCTAGCACACGTTTGCCGTTCTTTTCAGCCCATTCACATATCTTCATTTCCATGATACATCCAAATAGCTTTGCCATCACAGAGAGAGAGAGAGAGAGAGAGAGAGAGAGAGAGAGAGAGAGAGAGAGAGAGAAGAAGAAGAAGAAGAAGAGAGGTTTTAATGTCATAGAAACACATCAAGGGACCTCAAAGCTCTATCTGATAACAAAAATGTCACACTTAAAGATTATTATGGTTTCCTCTTCTTATTCTTTAAGAGAGATCCCAAACATCCATTTTACACATCTTGAACTCAAAACGTTGTGTGCATGTGTATGTGTGCACAGAGGTATGCATGTGCACATGCATACCTCTGTGTGTATGCGCGCACGTGTGTGTGTGTGTGTGTGTGTATGTGTGTGTGTGTGTGTGTGTGTGTGTGTGTGTGTGTGTGTGTGTGTGTGTGTGTGTGTGTGTGTGTGTGTGTGTGTGTGTGTGTGTGTGTGTGTGTGTGTGAGAGAGAGAGAGAGAGAGAGAGAGAGAGGCGGGGGGGAAGAAGAAGAGAATTTTTATTGTCGTAAGAACAATACAAACAAATATCAAAGATCCACTCGTCAAGTCTTGGTCTCAACCTGTAACAAAATAGAAACACACACACACACACTCTATCCGTAAGACAGCTGCATTGCTTAGAACTTGTGAACCTACGATTCACTCATTGCATGGGTACCCCTTTCTCTCTGTCATACAGGAACACACTATGCCAACATTAAACCAACTTCAGGATCTCTCTCATCCTCCTTATTCACCACCCATATTCAAAATTGGCAAGTATACCTCTCTCATAATTATTGTCTTCAAATCTCCAAAATCTGTGGTCAATATCTATCTCACAATTTGGTGCTTTAGTAGACTTTGTCTTTCCCTATATTGAGTGACCCACCGCTCTCCTCTCTCTCCCTATAGATATAGATATGGCGCGGTCTGTCTCTCGGATCTGCTCCTTGCTCGCTGTAAACCTTGGAGTCATTCTAAACTCTACTCACATGAGGGTAGTCATTTGTTCGGTCACCCTTTGTCTCCATTTTAGGAACATTCACTTAGGCATTATCTCACATTTGTATACAAGGAAAGATCTCGGATTTTTTTGGGGGTGATTAGCTTACATTTTGATTGGCCATTAATTCCAGGCCACTTACCCAACTACACGCCCCATAGGACCTTAAAGTCTCATCTTCTAGCCTTTCTAGACAAATGAATAAAGGTGGCAATGTAAATCGCCCTTGGTATCTAATTTTGCAAGTAACGTACCTACCATAACGAGTTTGGCAGGTTATACTTACATTTGTTCTTGGCAATGTCCTGCACTCGTACACACACACACACACACACACACAAAACAATGCATGGACTTACAAATACTTGCACATATATGCTCACGCACCTGCTAACCCTCATGCACAATCTGGTGGTTTTCTCTACCATCTTGACATTTGTATACTCCGTATCTCCTTCGATTGCATGCCCCATCTGGATCTCTAGCTCCCTTGCAACCTCATCGATTACACACTTGCCTACCCTAGCTCCACACACACACACACACACACACACACACTTTTTTTGGGGGGATTAAGAGAGAAACATACATAGCATTAGACCCTCTAAACAAGTGATAGCACATAGTCTTTAGAGCATCTATTTCAAAGGACTAACCCTTCTAGCTTAGGCAACCACTCTCCCTCTTTAATGCTAGCTTTTCCAGCTCATTATTTCCAGTTGTTTTTCCTTCTCCACATGCTTCTTTCTCATCTTTACCAAAACTATCTTCGCCGTCTACAAAGGTGCTACTTTAAAAAGCTGGAAATCTGTATTCAATTGCGTTCCCTCCGTTTTTGGAACTCTTCCAACATCATAGCCAATCTCAATAGGCACACACAATTGGAAATTGTTTTCTACATTGGTATCGGATGGCGTTGGGCATCTTGCTTCTCACTTCCATCATTAGTGGAATATGGCTTCAAAATGCGTGTGGGTTGATGGCATAAAGGTTGGGTATTGTGCTTTTCTAACTATCTCTTGGATTGGTCTAATACATGGATTGAACTTAAAAAACTATTTTATTGCATCTCTAACTCACATGCATCTCCAAATTGTTGCGAGTGAATACAGTGAGTTTTTTTTTCCATTGAGAAAATTCTGATGCATGCGCATCTAAGACCCAAGTACATAGTTATGCTATATAGCCTCCATTCACCTTAGCTCCCATTCTCTACGCTGCGAGAGAGGACGTTGGGGCATTGGCGAGGAGTCACATCGACTTTGCACCTTATGTCCTCGTCAAGTGCGAGAGAGTGAGTACCACACACTACTTGAGTGCTCAGCTTTTGACCACATTAGGTCCTCTTTTTCCCATATATTCAGCCATGAGCTCTCCCTACATACCTTCCTCTCCCGACCACGATGTGGACTCTCTATTGTGACGCTCATTTCAACCATTTTTGAGCATCGAGAGTCACTTATGACCTCCACTCACACCACGTGACATGTTCATTTGGTCCCATAGGTCATATTTGACCTCTGAGGACGATAATAGAACTCTCTCTCTCTTTCTCTCTCTCTCTCTCTCTCTCTCTCTCTCTCTCTCTCTCTCAACTTGAAATCTTGGCCAAGTGGATCTTTGAAGTCTATTGGAATTCTTTTTTATGGTGGATTGGAACTCTCTCTCTCTCTCTCTCTCTCTCTCTCTCCATTGTGTGATGCGTGGAAGCGCGAAGAGCTCAGAGTTCTTGTAGCTCTTT
Organism: Adiantum capillus-veneris; assembly: GCF_014529385.1. Classification (NCBI taxonomy): domain Eukaryota; kingdom Viridiplantae; phylum Streptophyta; class Polypodiopsida; order Polypodiales; family Pteridaceae; genus Adiantum; species Adiantum capillus-veneris. Next base: position 137,561,480 of record NC_140932.1, read on the forward strand.
AAGATACAGTAACAAAGTAGAGTCATCCATCAAATTTGAGGGTTGGAGTTTCTTATGGCCCTAAGAAGGAAAAATAGAGTCACCCTTTAAATGACATGTGGATGGATGCGTCTCAGACACTCTCTCTCTCTCTCTCTCTCTCTCTCTCTCTCTCTCTCTCTCTCTCTCTCTCTCTCTCTCTCTCTCTCTCTCTCTGTGTGTGTGTGTGTGTGTGTGTGTGTGTGTGTGTCCGCGCGCGTGCCATGTGAGTGTGTTACATATTTTCAATAGGTACACCCCTCCTCTATTGGAATCAAATGTTGTCAAGGTGGTAAGAGAGTGATCGTACCAAGCATCCAACTTTTCTACATTTCTCATGCCTTTCCATTTTGGGGCTATTTGAGAGTCACAATGTTCACAAAAAACCAGGGTTTAGTGTAAGGAAGAAAATCGACAAAATTTTGTAATTTTAGTGTAAATACCATCAACTCTTCAAAATTTGACCTAAAATTTTGGAAGTTGTGTAAATACCAGTAATTCTTCAAAATTTTACCTAAAATCTTGAAGAGTTTTGATTGTGCCCTTATTTATTATAAAACTACCTTGATTATAAAAAAGAAATTGGCAAACCCTATTCTCTCTCTTTCTCTCTCTCTCTCTCTCTCTCTCTCTCATGTTGTCCACCTTTGGTGTAAGTAGTGCCAATCCGACTCCAAGACCATCCAATTTTTCCTATTTGCACAAAGTTACAATGTGCAATGTGTATATCCTCGAGGTTAGAAGGACACTACTGCATGGATTTGCCAAGTGCAAGGTTTTAGATTAATATTGTCCACATGCGGAAGCTTTGAAGATTTGGCATTTTTTGATGCTCAACTATTGAATTGAATCACTCTTTAAATTTGAAGGCGGATTGTGCATTTGTGTAAAAAGAAAAGAGGAGTTGCTTTTGGCCTTCAAAAGGCAAAGTAGAGCCACCCTTCATATGGCCTTCGAAAAGGAAAATAGTCACCCTTCAAATTTGAGGGTTGTGGAGCAGGGTTAGAAAAATACAATTTTGCTAACTGATGAAAGTAAGGGAAAACTTGAAATTCTCCTGGTTTTTTAGGTCAAAATTTGAATCTTTTTTTGGTAATTACACTAAAACTTTGTAAAATGTTTGGTTTTCTTCAAGGCAAGCTCAAAATCTGACCGGGATTTTAAATTTTATCGGCTGAAATACTCTGGACCCGGGTTTCTCTAACATTGGGCTGGAGTTTCTTTATCTTTCCAAAGGAAAAGTAAAGTCTCTCTTCAAACAACAAGTGGAGGGCAGCTTCTTGCTTGAAATTTTTAAGGTCCACTATATATAGTATAGAAGTGTAGGTTATCAATATTGGTCTTGAACAAGGTAAAAGTTCGCTATGGCCTACATAAGTCTATCGAGAGAGATTTAATAATTATAAGAGATTTCTTTGTAAGAGAGAAAATGAGAAAGTGGCGCTAGCATTTTAGAACTAGATTATTGAAAAGAAATGTAACAATGAACTATTTAGACTAGTATATTGTGCCCGCGCATTGCTGCGGTCAAGAAAGAGTATGGTTCAATTTTGGGTACCCCTTCCCCTCCTATTTAAGGTGACAACATGTGCAAGTATTTTTTATGCATTCAATTCAAGGCAATGACAACCATATCTTCACTTCATTATCTGCAATAAGGTTTTACATCCTTTATTGTATTGCTCTAAATTACATCAACCTAGTGCCACAATACAAAGTGCATGAACTATAGTACATAACATAAACTAAAAAGAATACACGCAATGGAGGGAGGGAGGAAGAAGAGGGAGGGAGGGAGAGAGAGAGAGAGAGAGAGGAGTAGAAGAGCAAGGCTTTTAATTTTATGGCAAGAAAAAGAGACAGGGAGAAGGAGATTAAAAGAAAAACAATAATCCACTCCCATTACTATAAGTAGTCTCTTTAAGCATAACTTGTGATTGATCTCTTAAACAAAAAGTTTGTTGAAAGCTACTAAATCTTAACTATAAGTAGTCTCTTTAAGCATAACTTGTGATTGGTCTCTGAAAAAAAAGTTTTTGAAAGCCACTAGATCTTAAGTGACAAAAAACTTGTGATTTCAAAACGACAATTTGCGAAACATTGCATTTGGCACCGGCAAAATCCATGGACCCACACAACGAACACTTCTACCAAAACGACGATTCCCCTCTTGCAAGGTGTACAATACAATCCTCCAATTCTCATGTCTATCCCTATAAGAGTATATTGCATTGGCAGGCAAGCGATCGCCAAGCTCACAAACCCGTATGAGAGCTGAACCTGCATTACGGTTCAATGCCACATGGATTGTGAAATATCCTTGGGGTCCTCCAAAAAACTCATGCACTTCCATTAAAATGTTAGCACAATAATAGTGATTCCTACAAGCCAACAGGTTAAAAACAATAAGGTCAACAACAAAACAAAATATAAAAAGAAATTGTGTTTCATTGATATTCCTTACCTAACAACTTCAAAGCTTTCAATAATGTGAACTACATCATGCAGAGTTAGTGGGCCTCTCTAACCAAGTGGATCTACACAAGAAATTTGTTAGTTCGAACATCAACTTGAAAATTTTACTAAGGATACAGGTGAAAATGCCACAAAGTTCAGAGAAAACCTTCAAATTCACTCAAGATTTTTGTTCGCCTCCTATCTTTGCCGCCTCGGATTCAATTGTGGCGGCTTAGATTCGTTGTCTTTGGCTTGGTTTTGCTCGTTGGCAACTTGCTTGTTTCTTTTCGCCACCCGCTTTGGATTTGACAAACTCAACTTCCCTGTCGATGTCGAGCCTGAATGTATGGAATCAATCTCTCTCTCTCTCTCTCTCTCTCTCTCTCTCTCTCTCTCTCTCTCTCACACACACACACACACACACACACACACAATCACACTGCATATTTCTTCTCTCTCTCTCTCTCTCTCTCTCTCTCTCTCTCTCTCTCTCTCTTTAATTTATAAATGAAGCCTCAATTGGGAACGTTCATTATGTATGCAAAGGGGATATTCATTGTGTATGCAAAGGGCTGAGACACATTGTGTATGCAAAGGGGATATTCATTGTGTATGCAAAGGGCTGAGACACAACAACTCAAAACAAAAAACCTAGGTCCCCATCACACATTTTGCCTTCTAAATTAACATTATTGTAGTGCACTTTTTGTGTGTCTTGGCTTGCCCTGAGGAGCCTGGCGAGTAGTGTTCGAGAATCTCAGCTTAATAACGTGTTGTTTCCAATTTCAAAAATGTCCATTGAGAGCCAAAGGAGAAGGTGAAATTCCGCCCCAAAATAGGGAAAAATAGTGTCAAAACCCAAAAAATACTCCTAATTTTCTAAAATTTCTTCTTCGCAAACTCAAGGAAAGGAATTTTATAAGTTGGAAAAGGATTTTTTCCGAACATTGGTTTTGCCTTCTAAATTAACATTATTGGAGCTCACTTTTTGTATGTCTTGGCTGGCCCTGAGGAGAATGGCAAGTAGTGTTCGAGAATCTCAACTTAATAGCGTGTCGTTTCCAATTTCAAAAATGCCGGCTCATGAGGGCCAGAGGAGGAGGAGAAACTCCGCCCCAAAATAGGGAAAAATAGTATAAAAACCCAAAAAATACTTCTAATTTTCTAAAATTTTCCTCTTGGCTCACTCAAGGAAAGGAATTTTATATATTTGGAAAAAATGATTTTTCCCGAACAAAGGTTTTGCCTTCTAAATTAACATTATTGCATCTAACTTCTTGTGTGTCTTGGCAGGCTTTGAGGAGCGTGGCGAGCTGTGTTTGAGAATCTTAGCTTAATAGCGTGTCGTTTCCAATTTCAAAAATGCCGGTTGAAAGCTAGAGGATCTAAGAAGGAGAAATTTTGCCCCAAAATAGGGAAAATTAGTACCATAAAGTTACAATGTGGTGGATCTAATACAAAGTCAGAACAAAATATGTTGTGGAGAGAGAGAGAGAGAGAGAGAGAGAGAAACAGAGAAACATGGTTTCATCGCTCGCCAATGCGAGTGTTCACGAAAAATCATTTTTCCAAACACATAAAATTCCTTTCGTTGAGTTTTCCAAGAAGAAATTTTAGAAAATTAGGAGTATTTTTTGGGTTTTTACGCTATTTTTTCCTATTTTGGGGTGGAATTTCTCCTTCTCCTTTGGCCCTCAACTGGCATTTTTGAAATTGGAAACGACACGTTATTAAGTTGAGATTCTTGAACACTGTGCTCGCCACGCTCTTCAGGGCCAACCAAGACACACAAAAAGTAAGTTGCAATAATGTTAATTTAGAAGGCAAAACCAAAGTTCGGGGATAATCATTTTTCCAAACATATAAAATTCTTTTCCTTGAGTTTGCCAAGAGGAAATTCTAGAAAATTAGGAGTATTTTTTGGGTTTTTACACTATTTTTCCCTATTTTGGGGCGGAATTTCTCCTTCTCCTCTGGCCCTCAACCGGCATCTTTGAAATTGGAAATGACACACTATTAAGATGAGATTCTTAAACATTGCTCGCCACGCTCCTCAGGGCCAGCCAAGACACACAAAAAGTGAGTTGCAATAATGTTAATTTAGAAGGCAAAACCAGTGTTCGACAAAAATCATTTTTCCAAACGTATAAAATTCCTTTCCTTGAGTTTGCCAAGAGGAAATTTTAGAAAATTAGGAGTATTTTTTAGGTTTTTACACTATTTTTTCGTATTTTGGGGTGGAATTTCTGGCCCTCAACCGGCATTTTTGAAATTGGAAACGGCACGCTATTAAGCTGAGATTCTCGAACACTGCTCGCCACGCTCCTCAGGGCCAGCCAAGACACACAAAAAGTGAGCTGCAATAATGTTAACTTAGAAGGAAAAACCAGTATTCGGAAACAAATCATTTTTTCAAACATATAAAATTCCTTTCCTTGAGTTTTCCTAGAGGAAATTTTAGAATGTTAGATGTATTTTTTGGGTTTTGACACTATTTTTCCCTATTTTGGGGCGAAGTTTCTCCTTCTCCGCTGGCCCTCATAAAAAACCGGCATTTTTGAAATTGAAAACGGCATGCTATTAAGCTGAGATTCTCAAACATTGCTCGCCACGCTCCTCAGGGCCAGCCAAGACACACAAAAAGTGAGCTGCAATAATGTTAATTTAGAAGAAAAACCAGTGTTCAGGAAAAATCATTTTTCCAAACATATAAAATTCCTTTCGTGAGTTTTCCAAGAGGAAAGTTTAGAAAATTAGGAGTATGTTTTGGGTTTTTACACTATTTTTCCCTATTTTGGGACGGAATTTCACCTTCTCCTCTAGACCTCAGCTGGCATTTTTGAAATTGGAAACGGCACGCTATTACTTAAGCTGAGATTTTTGAGCACTGCTTGCCACGCTCCTCAGAGCCAGCCAAGACACACAAAAAGTGAGCTTCAATAATGTTAAATTAGAAGGCAAAACTAGTGTTCAGCAAAAATCATTTTTCCAAACATATAATTCCTTTCCTTGAGTTTGCCAAGAGGAAAGTTTAGAAAATTAGGAGTATTTTTTGGGTTTTTACACTATTTTTCCCTATTTTGGGACGGAATTTCACCTTCCCCTCTAGACCTCAGTTGTCATTTTTGAAATTGGAAACGACACGCTATTAATTAAGCTGAGATTTTTGAGCACTGCTCGCCACGCTCCTCAGAGCCAGCCAAGACACACAAAAAGTGAGCTCCAATAATGTTAATTTAGAAGGAAAAATTCCTTTCCCTGAGTTTGCCAAGAGGAAAGTTTAGAAAATTAAGAGTATTTTTTGGTTTTTTACACTATTCTTCCCTTGAAGCTTAAGATGAAGTTACAAAACTTAGCATTGCATGCAGGTATTTTCCATACATTTTTTAGCTAAAGCAATACTTAGAATGATATGGATTGTTCAAAATTTTTTACAATAAATAGTTATTAAAAATAGGTTAAAACATATGGAGAAACTCTGGCAGGAATATGATGCTAAAAAATCCATAAGGTTTTAAATAAAGGACAGTAGCTAGTCTAAATTTTTTTAAGTTTGACATGGATAACAACTGATAGATTCTTTGAAGCCTTCCATACATAGCCAAGTTAAACATATTTGTAATGGAAATTGCCTATGAACTTTGAGAGTAGCGGAATTAGGAAATTAGGTGAAGCACTTTTGAGAAATTCTTTGTGAGCATAGCGGTTGAACTTAATTGATGGTAGCGACATAAACATGGTACTTAGTTAACTTGGCATGAACAATACTTTTGCAAGAGAGAGAGAGTTTAGAGAACATGACAATAGTTGAGGACCGGATTCATATGGAGCCGATCCCCCCTCCAATAGGCATTTGTATTATAGCTTCTTCCATCAAGAGAGACTTGGTACAATACAATCTTTGTGTTCCTTGTAACCTAGGTGATGCAATGAAGATGGAAAGCTTCATGCATCACAAGCATAACATAAACTTGATGAAAGCATTAACTATGCCAAGCCTCAGTCCCAAGGCCTCAAACACCTTCGAAGGTGGAGAGAGCTAGCGGAGAATGAGGATAGGGAAGAGGAAGAAGAAACATTCCATAGGAGAAAGAAATAGTTCCTCACTTATCATTACTCTTCTTGCTAGCATACATAATAGCATCGTAATGAAGATGAAGGAGATGGCAAGCTTAAGAATTGAATCATGAATCTTGGTTGGATTTGCATTCCATAGCCAAGAGCGTTGGTGTAGGCTTTCACTCTCACAAGCTTGGAGAAGGAGGTGGTGTTCCTCAACTTTCACCAAGTGAGAATGACCTTGCAAATGAGTGTGTGTGTGTGTGTGTGTGTGTGTGTGTGTGTGTGTGTGTGTGTGTGTGTGTGTGTGTGTGTGTGTGTGTGCCCCTAGCACCCCCCCTCCTTGCTTTGGGCGAGTAGTGACCTTTCTGCATGTTGCAAGCTCATTGGACCCCTCTCCCCCTAGCCAATCACATGCAGCATGCAGTCAATTACATGGGTTGCCTTTTGACAAGTGTCCTCCTTACCCTTTAGAGAGAGAGAGAGAGCTTGAAAATATCTAGATATTTGTTAGATGGAAGTAGAAGCTCATTGGACCCCTCTTTAGCCCAACCAATAGCATTCAAGCACACCATGTGGTTAAGCTTAGTGAGAGTCTGACATGTGTCCCATGTGCTATTTTAGAATTCCCCTAACTTTGAGATTTTTATGCATAGGAAGTTTCTCAAGCAACTTCCTCATTAAGTGTGTAGGTTCTCTTTTTGACTTAAGCATCTTACCCCCCATGCATTGGAATATTTTCATGCAACGTCCTCATTAAATGTGACAAGTACCTCAAGTGCCTTAGTCATCAAGCATGACAAGCACCTTAGGTGGAGTTCCCACCTCAAGCACAACCCTAGCTTGCTTAAGTTTAGGTCGGGTTCCCACCTCAGGCGCAACCCTAGCTTGCCTAAGGTTCCCACCTCAAGCACATCCCTAACTTGCTTAAGTTTAGGTCGGGTTCCCACCTCAAGCTTAAGGTCAAAGGACTTTTAACACTAACCATTGGAGGTCTTTAATGAAGCTACCCCTAAGGTCTTTTAAGCTTCATTAGTTAACCTTGATCTTTGATAGATCATCTCTCATTTGGGCCCCTTTACCATTGGCCCCGTGTTGAGATAGATCCGTAAGCACATGTCTATATTCTAACCCTTGTTCTCGTTTATTATCCCATATTAAATGATCAGTTTAATATGAGAAAATCATTTGGGTTGGTTAGATATTAGATATTTAATGTCAATACCTCTCTCTTGAAATCATAGTCGTCCTCGACTATGAGGTAAAGAGATAAATTCATAGTCCTTAGTCAATTTGTCTTAGCGGGTAGAGGATCCCTTTTTACCCTACGACATCATTCCAAGATGGATGACTAATCCATTTGGTGCTTGGGAGACATAGCTGCCACAAGCATGTCTGCTCTTTAGTCCATTTCATCCCCCCAAGTAGAGTGACAAATTCTACATGGTGTTTGAGAGACGTCGTCATCCCAACCATGATTCTTAGTATGCATACTACTTAAAATTGTGCACAATAAAGAGATAATTAGTCTTATAAAGACAAAAACATTGATCATTTAAAAGAAACATGTACATTTGGTTACTCTAATGTAGCATTGTAAGTGTTGACAAGATTCATACTATCCTTAAGCTGGATTCCTTGCATCCATCTAGCATCTTCAAAAGGATAATTTTTGAACTTAATAAGATACCGTCGGATAATCTTACCATGTCATAGTACCTTGTCTTCATGCCGAAGGATAGCTTCGGGTTGTAGTACCTCTTCTTGATCTTCGAGTTCGGGAGGGTCTTCAATAATTGGTTCATTTGGAGGCTCTCCTTTGTAGGGCTTGAGTAGGCTCACATGAAAAGCATTTTGTAGGAGCCAATGGTTAGGTAACTTGAGTTGATAAGCCACCTCATTGATTGGCTTCAAAATTTGAAAAGGACCATAGTATCTTTTTGCTAGTTTAGCATAATACTTTTGATGGCCCGTAGGATTTTTGCCCATCGTTTGCCTCAATCAAGCCTTAGGAAACATAGCCTATTGCCATGGAGAAGATAACCATCCTGCAAGGTGAATGGTTCCTCTTTCTTCCCCAAAGCAAGAGTTGACATTATGTCTTTAAAGTCAGGGTTAGTAACATACTCATCTATCATAGAAGATAGATAATTGTGAGTTGCTATTGACACAACGTTACCTTTTGGTCGTCGTAAAAGTGCATCAGCAACTTGATTGTGCTTACCAGCAATGTGACCAATGTGGAAATTTAAGTGTGAAAGAAAATTTTCCCACCTCATTTGTTTGTCGGAAAGCTTTGTTTGCGTCATGAAGTACTTGAGACTTTGATGGTCTATTCGTGAGATGAATGGAGTCCCCAATAGATAGTGCTTCCATGTGTCTAGGGCATGTAGAACAGCTAACAGCTCTTTCTCATAAATGCCTAAGACCCGTTCATCCGTGTTGAGACTTCGGCTCTCATATGCTACGGCATTCCCTTCTTGAAGCAAGACTACTCCAAGGCAATCACCACAAGCATCACATTGGACCTCAAATGGCTTTGAGAGATCCGGAAGCATAAGGACTGGTTAGGAGATAAGCTTCTCTGTGAGCTTGTCAAAAGCACTTTGCTCCTTAGCAGTTCATGAATACTTAATGTTTTTCTTTGTTAAGTCATGTAATGGTCCTTCTATTTGAGAGAATTTGCTATGAAGCGTCTATAGGATGCACACATACCAATAAAGCTTCTTAGCTCATGTGGATTCCTTGGATTAGGCCATGCTTTTATTACCTCCAACTTTGATGGATCTACACGAGTACCATCTCAAGAGATAATATGACCTAAGTATTGAATCTCTTGAAGGAAAAATTCACTTTTCTTTTGATTGAGAAAAAGCTTATTCTCCCTTAATGCTTGAAAAATCACTTGGAGATGCTGCTATGTTTCTCCAAGGAATTGGAGTAGATGACGATATCATCAAAGAAACTCTCCAGTGAATTTGCAGTCGGGTCTAAAAATTTTCTCCATTAATTGATTGAATGTAGCTGGTGCATTAGTCAAGCCAAAAGACATGCTAGATATTCATAAAGGCCAAACGTTGTACGAAACGCAGTCTTTAGGATATCTTCATTCACTATCCTTATTTGATGGTAGCCACTTTTAAGGTTAATCCTACTGAAGTAGGTAGATCCTTATAGCTTATCAAATAGATCTTCTACCCGAGGTACGGGAAATCGTTTTTTGATAGTGATATGGTTTAGTGCACGATAGTCCACACACATGCGGTATGTACCATCTTTCTTTTGCACTAAAAGGACTAGAGAGAAAAAGGGAGAGGAGCTAGGTCTCACCATTCCTTTGTCTATCAATTCTTGTACTTGCCTCATGATCTCCTCTGTTGAGCTTGTGAAAGGGAGGTTTGTTAGGCGGTGAGCTTCTTGATAGGAGCTCAATTTGATGATCATCATCCCCTCGTTTTGGAGGTAAGTCCATAGGGATATCATCAATGAACACATCTTGGAATCCTTTTAGAAAGTTAGACAAGTCTAACTCTACTTGATTCCTACCATTCACCTTTGATGAAACATAGGGACCTTTTAGGGATTCTTTGACAAAAATCATGTACGCAGAAACTGAGCTTTTCATTGATTTATCAAGGGCAAGAGTATTTACAAGTGGTATGGTATGACCAGACTCATTAGCATCTATATACATATTCTTTGTCCTGTAGGTGAAGTAGATTCTCCTTTCAGGGAACTTCATGTTGGTAGCCATGTGGTTGAACCATGGTATCCCTAGGATAGCATCCACATGTTGGAGAGGAGAGATGAGAAGTCTTCTTTGTTGACATAGCTTTGGACATGAAGCCTCAACTTCCCAATCAAGGGAGTAATGGAGGCTTGCTATCCCTTGAAAGCGGCATTGGAAGTTACAGCATCTCCCATCTCAAAAGCTTGAATGCCCAACTTGGTGGCCAACTCCATTGATATGAAGTTGAGAGTAGAACCAAGGTCAAACAAGATGAAAGAATCATGCTCCCTTACCTTTCCCCAAGCATAGGAGAGAGGTGATCCTTTGCAATGAGTATCCTCTTTTGGATCTTCAATAGTGGAGGCTCTAGGAGTCTCATTGCGAGCATTTCTTTTGGGGTAAGAACGATAGCCATGTCCTTGCTCCCCACTCTTAAAAAATTTGTGATCCTTGCGAAAAGTTTCAAGCTCTTCATGAGAGAGTTTATTTTTACCTTTGTAAACTCCTTTCTCCTCGGACCGATTGTTGTTGTTATTGTTGGAATGGCCATGGGAAAAAATTTTGGGCACTAATTTTTCCCTTTGCATCACCTTTGTCTTTGTTTTCCATGGGTTTGACATTCCGTCTAACCCCTTGTTGGAAATTGATGTGTGAAGCAACCATGGTATGGTGGATTACTTCACTGATAGAGTCAGCCCATTGAGAGTTGACATACTCGGCCATCTCTTCAGATAATCCCGCATAGAATTGTTGTTTTTGCTCAGCAAAGTCTATCTTTTGAAAGACAGTGGCCTTACGATGTAAATCCCAAAACTTGTCCACATATTTGTGGATAGATTCATGAGAGAGAAGCCTTAAACTCCACCATTCGTTGAGCACTTTGTCCTTTGCATCACTTGCAAGGAATTGCTTCATGATGGAAACTTGTAGAGTTTTACATGTCTTTGGGACTTTGCCATTGCCTTGAAGGCTAGCCCACCATTGATGAGCCGATTTTTGGAAGTGCATAGCTACATGACGTAGCTTGGAGGACTCCGTGAAGCCCTCGTCTCCAAAGGCCACAACAAATTGTTGGATGAAGGTCAATACTTTGTTGGTAGCACCAAAGGTGCCATCATAGGTGAGAAAAGAGATACTCTTTCCTCCCTCTTTGAACTTCTTGAGCTTTTGTGACCTTCGCCATGCAGGGTAAGATTTGCGATGTCCTCCCCTCTTATATTCTCTAGGAGAATAGCCATAGCTTTCATTGGTAGAGGAGGAAGGTGAAGAAGAAGGAGAAGAGGGTGACCTCTTTCTTGCCCTTGTTCCCTCTCTTCCCTTTTGGAGTGATGAGGAGAAGGACTATGGGTTAACCGTTTCCTCTTGGGAGGAGTTGGCGATCGTTTAGTCCTCCTTCTTTGTGGAGCCACATCGTTGGAGGATTTTAGGGATTCATTGCTTTCTTGATCTTTGGATTTCTCCTCTTGTATGGGAGAGAGTCTTCTTTTGGGGGTCTCTTCAAGAGGCCTCGTAAGCTCTCTCTCCTCTTGGAGGAAAGGAAATCCCATAAGCACAAAGTTGTTGAGTAACTTCGGCTTGCAAAGTGGGGTTGCCCATAGCTTGTTGCAACCTAGTGACAAGATAATTAACAAACATGGGGGCATCATCATTGGCAGCTTCATGTGCAAATCAAAGTTATCAATGTTCATTCTCCTCTCTTGGTTATTTTCAACCATGCTAATTAAACTTATGTGTTTACTTAGTGTATGCTTTGGCAATTCAAAACCTTAGTTGCTACTCCTCTTAGCCTTTGAAAATAGGCACTTAAGTATCTACACCCACGGCTCGAATTGGTTAATTATAGAGAGTAGTGGAGTGAGTCTAACATAGCGAAGTTGTCGAAGGATAGCTCCTTTCGGATTTCTTATGGCTCAATAATGGTAAAGGCGTAGGCAAGTCTAAAAAGACTCCATCATTAAGACCAAAGATCCCGAGGTGTGCACCATATCTCACATAGTGGGCTCAACAAAACCGATAATAGATCCCAGCCCACTTACACTAATATAATTAATAAAAACAACCATTAATAGGCTACTTAAGGACCTCCCTTCTTAAGCAAGACAAGAGAAACCAAATGCTCTGATACCAATGTAATGGAAATTGCCTATGAACTTTGAGAGTAGCAGAATTAGGAAATTAGGTGAAGCACTTTTGAGAGATTCTTTGTGAGCATAGCGGTTGAACTTAATTGATGGTAGCAACATAAACATGGTACTTAGTTAACTTGGCATGAACAATACTTTTTCAAGAGAGAGAGAGAGTTTAGAGAACATGACAATAGTTGAGGACCGGATTCATATGGAGCCGATTCCCCCTCCAATAGGCATTTGTATTATAGTTTCTCCCATCAAGAGAGGCTTGGTACAATACAATCTTTGTGTTCCTTGTAACCTAGGTGATGCTATGAAGATGGAAAGCTTCATGCATCACAAGCATAACATCAACTTGAAAAAAGAATTAACTATCCCAAGCCTCAGTCCCAAGGCCTCAAACACAGTTCGAAGGTGGAGAGAGCTAGCGGGGAATGAGGATAGGAAAGAGGAAGAAGAAACATTCCATAGGAGAAAGAAATAGTTCCTCACTTATCATTACTCTTCTTGCTAGCATACATAATATCATAGTAATGAAGATGGAGAAGATGGAAAGCTTAAGCATTGAAGCATGACTCTTGGTTGGATTTGCATTCCATAGCCAAGAGCGTTGGTGTAGGCTTTCACTCTCACAAGCTTGGAGAAGGCGGTGGTGTTCCTCAACTTTCACAAAGTGAGAATGGCCTTGCAAATGAGTGTGTGTGTGTGTGGAGTATATCCCCCTAGCACCCCCTCTCCTTGCTTTGTGTGAGTGGTGACCTTTCTGCATGTTGCATGCTCATTGGACCCTCTCCCCCTAGCCAATCACATGCAGCATGCAGTCAAGTACATGGGTAGTCTTTTGACAAGTGTCCTCCTTACCCCTTAGACAGAGAGAGCTTGAAAATATCTAGATATTTGTTAGATGGAAGTAGAAGCTCATTGGACCCCTCTCTATCCCAACCAATAGCATTCAAGCACACCATGTGGTTAAGCTTAGTGAGAGTCTGACATGTGTCCCATGTGCTCTTTTAGAATTCCCCTAACTTTGAGATTTTTATGCATATTAAGTTTCTCAAGCAACTTTCTCATTAAGTATGTAGGTTCTCTTTTTGAATCAAGCATCTTCCTCCCCATGCATAGGAAGATTCTCAAGCAACTTCCTCATTAAATGTGACAAGTACCTCAAGTACCTTAGTCATCAAGCATGACAAGCACCTTAGGTGGAGTTCCCACCTCAAGCACAGCCCTAGCTTGCTTAAGTTTAGGTCAGGTTCCCACCTCAATTACAACCCTAGCTTGCTTAAGTTTAGGTCGAGTTCCCACCTCAAGCACAGTCCTAGCTTGCTTAAGGTTCCCACCTCAAGCACATCCCTAACTTGCTTAAGTTTAGGTCAGGTTCCCACCTTAAGCTCAACCCTAGTTTGCTTAAGGTCAAAGGACTTTCAACACTAACCATTGGAGGTCTTTAATGAAGCTAACCGTAAAGAATTTTAAGCTTCATTAGTTAACCTTGCTCTTTGATAGACCATCTCTCATTTGGGCCCCTTTACCATTGGCCCCGTGTTGAGATAGATCCCTAAGCACATGTCTATATTCGAACCCTTGTTCCCATTTATTATCCCATATTAAATGATCAGTTTAATATGAGAAAATCATTTGGGTTGGTTAGATATTTAATGACATATTTGTTGTCTTTGACTCTATGGATGCAGGTGAGAATTCTATCTTGGCTTAAAAAGGTTTAGCTTGTTGCAATCCGACATTGAAAACACTTGATGATTCAACTGGGATAGTTCTGATACCTTTGTATAAACTCGTTTGGAATGATAATTCATTCTTATTATGATGTATAGTTATGAATCAAAGACTGAGTTGTTTATGTACTAATCTTTGTCTAGACATCTTTAGCTAGTCGTCTTTTGAATGTCTTGTTCCTTGGTGTGTATTTATTAAGATTAAAACAGCTACACACACACACACGACAGTATCTCATCTTTGGATTACCAATGGTATGTGTAAGAAAGCTAAAGAGAGGAGTCCAAAGGTGGATTTGAGTCCAATGAAGAGAGGTTTCAAGCATGGAGAGGAGGGAGGGATCCAACCACACCCGGGAGGGAGAAGGTTAAGATAGGGTTCTGGGCCGTTCCGAATGCGATGGCGCTGTCCATTTTGCCAAATTCCTCACTCTTTTCCTGCTATTTTTCTGTGTAAGTTTCTCCTATGAGCGAAGTTTCTTCTCTAGTTTGTGATTGTATCTGGCTTATTTTACCATATTGTGTGAGCTATTTGCCCCATTGGTGTTGGCCCAAGCTCAATTGGGTCTTAGGAAAGGAGGGAGAAGCCAAGGACCAGCCATTGCCACGAATGTAGGGGATTCATAATTCAAAATGGCTCATTTCTTTGACCCATTTACCCCATTAATTATTTAATAAGTCCAACGTGTAGTGCCTCATCATCACTAGTGACCCTGCCACATGGCTTGCCCTCGTTTCCTAACTTGTCTAGCTTTGCGTTTGGCTGCGGAAAACCCCATCCTGGATGCGGAAAAGCCCCCCGCCACATGGACAATCGAGATCCCTTCGCTTTTCACCCTTGATGCACCCTAGATGTCATAAAAAAGACTTGTCACTATCAAATGGAATCTAGTCCTGAGGTATTGTGAATCCATTGTTCGATGTCCAACAGCATAACCAATAGTTGCTACGTACAATTCAATTTTATCTAATATTCGAGGTTTTGCTGGCGTGAATGAGCTACACTGTGAAAAAGGCTTGTTGAAGCATGGGTGGGTGTGCAATCTCAACGTACCCTCTGTCAAAGATTTAATTTGAGAAAAGCCTTGTGGCTTTTCACAAATCAAATCTACAACTAAGTGGGTGTGAAATAGCACACACTCTTTTTGAGTTCTCTTTCAATGTAACCTTTACCTTGTTTAACATGTCGAAGGTGAAGAGCTTGAGGAAATCAAGAAGGCGAGATTGCTCTCCAGGAAGACCTTCCTACAATTGGAAGCCTCTAATAAAGCACATTTTTTCAGGCCTTTGAAATTCAAGAAGAACCGGGGCCGCTTCCACTCGCTCTATGATGAGAATGGGAATGCAGTGCAGAACCAAGATGAGATGGCTGGTCTAATGCTGAACTATCTAAGACACATTCTTGGCCAGCCAAAGACCTGGTCCCAAGAAGCCAGAGCAACTTTTCTTGACAGTGTCGAGAAGAAGGTTCCACAATCGCAAGCCAACCGCTTGGAAGTGGCATTCTCCAAAGACGAATGTTCACTAGCATTGCAAGCTCTTGACAAGGATAAGTCCCCCAGTTGGGATGGACTGACAATTGAATTCTTCAAAGAATTCTACCCATGCCATGCTGTGAACCTGCAAGAAGTAAAAGCCTAGAACTATAATCCACCAGTTATAATTATCCTCGGTAAGAGGCGATAGACATCCATTTTGTAATCTTTAGCACCTCAAGGCTCGACATGATCTTGGGATTATTTTGTAAATTTTTATGGTGTGCTTAATACAATCCACTCACAAATTGTGAGTTTTGTTTTAAAAAAAAAGAACATTTTGAAGGTGAAGATGGTATGTAGTCAGGTGGCTCTTATATTAGCCGAATGCTATTGTACTGGTCGCAAGCCAACCGCCTAGAAGTGGCATTCTCCAAAGACAAATGTTCACTAGCATTGCAAGCTCTTGGCAAGAAGAAGTCCCTCAGTTGGGATGGGCTGACAATTGAATTATTCAAAGAATTCTACCCATGCCATGGTGTCAACCTGCAATAAGTAAAAGCCTAGAACTATAATCCACCAATTATAATTAGCTTCGGTGAGAGGCGATAGACATCCATTTTGTAATCTTCGGCACCTCAAGGCTTGGCATGAGCTTGAGACTATTTTGTAAATTTTATGATGTGCTTAATACAATCCACTCAAAAATTATGGGTTTTGCAAAAAAAAAAAAAAACATTTCAAAGGTGAAGATGGTATGTGGTCAGGTGGCTCTTATATTAGCCGAATGCTAACGTACCGGTAATGGCCTCGCCGGGTCTGAGGAAGGATTTTTTATGTGATTCTTTTTGTGTAGTGTGAGTATTGCCAAAAAAAAAAAAATGAAGGTGAAGGTGGTATAAAGATTATATCATTTTCACAAACACCCTTCAAAGTTCACAAACACCATTTGCTGGTTGGGGCATCTCGATTCCTCTAGGCTCTCTCAACTCTACATCTCCTTTCTGACAATGGTATATTAATTCGCCTTGCTCATAAGTTCCAAAGAAGGACTCTAAAACCCACATCCCATGTTCGAACCCGAACAAACATGTGAATGCCTCTAATTCAACTCTCATAACCACTCAAGCTCACTTCAAACGTTGATCATAGCGGTGGCTTCTTTGCACAAAAAAAGGAGATGCCTCCACCTCTCGTGTCCTGCATGTTCTATGTATTATCCATCTCCCTCTCGCACCTCGGCCTAGCCTGGCTTCACCGTCTATTGCTCCTGCTCCTGTTGGCTTCGTTGTTCAACACCCCTGCTCCTACTCCCATCACGCTCCACCTGCAACTCGGGCTTTTTCTTTGCTTGCCTTGGACTCACGAGGGGAATCTTGCAAGATTCCAATTATTGGATTTTTGTTCAAATCGTGGTCACATATTCAGTCTTATCTAATATACTGTGGGCACATTGGCTCTCCAGTAAAGAAAATCTAATTTCTTTATTGGATACCCCTTTTGGGAGGCGTTGTAGCATGACCTAATCGTAACCCACACATAATTATCAATCCATGGATTGGCAACCCAGCTAGGGCATGGAAGCACGAGCATCGGATGAATAGAAATAGAGATTCAAGAGAACGCCTCTCCAATGAAAGTAGAGATTAGCCATGGCAAGACTAACTCTAAACATACTCTAATCACTAATCAATCAACTCCTACACATATCAAGTCGGCCGAAGTCTGACTTACCATAGACTAGAAACCCCAAGTACACTAATGAGAAGCACATACTAATTACATTGGTGTTGGCCTCTCCAATCACCACATGTCAATCATGGCACTTCATCAATAGCTACACACACGAGGTGAATGGTGATAGAGTTTCATAAAACCTATCTTCACACAAGCAAACAATAGGGCACACACACTACTTACAAGATTAAGACCCAACTTAATCAACCTAATTAGTGATGCTAAATATCACAAATGGAATGCTTAGAGAAGAATAGGAGTGGTTAATAGCAAGAAGTACATACCTCTCTCAAATCTAGAATAATGAGAGTGTAATACTGCCTCATGACATAATAAAATGTAGAGAAGATAAGACCAATGAGTAAAATAGGAATTAGATTAATCAAGCTTCTCTAATTACAATGGATTAGTCCTAGCCTCTTAAGAATGGGCATTAAGCTCAAGGCTAAAGCTCAAGGCTAGGCCATCCATAGAATAACACGAGAGAGAGAAAGATCTCTCAAAAGTGGATCCTCGAGAGTGGATACTCAAGAATAAAGCCTCCTTGCATAAAGGCTTTCACCACAATCCCTTCTATTATGGGTTTAAGTTTGAGCCCTCTAAGCTAGCATATACAACTTTGGAACTCCAAGTGAGCCCAAGACTTATACAAAGTGAGTTGGAAATATTATGCACAACCATAGCATATATCCTACTTGATGCATATTTGGTGTAGCTTGTGTTAGCCGCTGCTAACATTCCCCCCTTCCTAATTTGGTGTACGTCCTGTGAAGCAAAACACGGTGACATGGTAGAAAGCAAGTCCATGGAAGAAATGTTGAGCTGCAAAACATAAGAACAAGCAATGAGCATCAAAGGCCACCAAGAATGAAGAAAACATGAAGCACAATGAACAATCATACAAAGTGAATTTTTTCTTTTAAAAGATGGGTGAATCATAGTAAAAAACTATACAACATAATGCAAAAAAAAACACTCAAACTATCATGAAGATTAAACTACTTGAAATTTCAGTTTTATGCATGAAACATAAGCAATCAATTAAGACCCTAGGTTAATGCAAGTTCATTAACCTATTAGCCTAAAAACTATGTGACCAATTAATAAATCATTCAAGTCTATCATGTCTATGGGCTATAAAAAAGCTCTTAATCTATAAGTACATTGTCACAACTTTTTTGAAGCTCATGGAATATTTTTTGTCATTCATAGAAAAAAGTAAAGCACATTACAAGGCTACCACCCCAAGGCAAGTCTAGATGCGACTCTCGGCTCCTTGCACCCTCAAGAAGGTGTTCCAAAAGCCTACTAGCCCTACCAAGGCGATGGCTAACCCCTATCAACCCAGGGTATCGGTTTAGGGCCTTGACCAAGCGAGCCAAGATGATTCCCCTTGCCTGTCAAGTGCCAAGAAGGCACTAGGCCTCACAAAGACACAACATAACATAGAAATTTTCTTTTCATGTGTCTAGTAGCATTTTTGCTACTTTTTTCTTGACACTTTTTTGCTTCATTGACTCATTTTTTTAGCACTTTTTTATTGCTTCCAATATGAGATGCTAATGGCAATTAGACTAAAGGACTAAAGCCTAATCATAGCCCTAGGTCATGTTAAAAATGAATGGAGTATTAAGACTATCACTAAGAGTCTAGGACTAGCAAGAAATGATCCTACATTAACCTAAGGTCAAGGCCAATTACTTATGATTAGCACACATAAAACCAAATTTTTAGATGAGTTAATATTCAAAAAGCAAATTGTTGAAACTCTAGGATGCCTAGCTTTTGAACATGAAAGAACCATAGCTTAGAAGCAAAAAATTACTTAAGCCAAGCATAGAGAATGAAGAGGTGAACAAAAGAGCAAAATCATGGAAGGATTACACCTATTCATGCTCTTTTGAGCATCCTTGAGCAAGCATCCCTTTTGTGCAGAGATGTCTCTTTATCTTTTTATTACAATCCAAGCCGATTTGAAGCTAAGTGTAAACACAAGCTCCAAATGCCATTTATTGAAATAAAAAAAGCACACAAAAAAACATTAATGAAAACCTAAAGCTAGTGTCTTGCATATCGAATTTGCCAAAGGGAAAAAACCCAAGGGAAAAAATGCCTTTGGTTATGCACATGATGCTCTTTGAAGCAAATTTATGCATACATATCAAAATGAGAGAGATAAAATGCTTCTACATAAGCACATTTTGCAATTTTTACAATTTCTCATGCATGATTCAAAGTTGATTAATTTTCAGCTCAATGAAATATGGAATTAAAAACAAGCCAAGAGTTGAAAAGTAATGCAACTTTGATGAAATGAAGTGCCTCTTGATAGCCGGATAGTACAATTTAAAAGCTCCAAACAAGTTGGCTAACAACTAGCTCACATGAAATTTTCAACTTAAGAGCAATCTATGAGCTAGAGATGACTGCAACTTGATGAAATGAAAATGAATGGATCTCAATAGCCAAATTTTGCAATATTTTGCAATGATGACCCCTTCTTGGATCAATTGAAGTTCAACCTTGCTACAACCCTTCAAAATAACTCTAATCATTAGTGCTCTTAAGCATTTGGAAATTCAATACAAGCACTAAAAGCATGCTTGATCACAAGTCCGAAATTTTACTGCTCTCTCTTGATCATTCACAGAATCTCAACTTTAGTGCTATGCAAGGATTTTTCATTTAGAGCAAGCACTAAAATGCACAGTCAATGTGAAGCCCAAATTTTAGGACATAGAGTGTCTCGATCAAGCATTATTGCATGTGCAATGTAACTCTCAAAAGGTGCCCAACCGTATCACCAAGAGTTTTTTTCAGTTAGCGGGGTTAAGACCAGGTGAATAGGGGCTTGAGTGGCTGCCCACGGTCTCCCATCGCTTGGTTATGACTTTTGCTAATGAGCACCAGTTTTGCAACAGGGTCAAGACCAGGAGAATAAGGGGGTTGAAAGACTGCCCAATGTCTCCCTTCGCTTGGTTCTGACCTTCTTTGATATGCCTTTGGTGAACGCCATTTGTAGCGGGGTCAAGACTAGGGGAATAGGGGGTTGAGAGACTGCCCAATGTCTCCCTTCGCTTGGTTCTGAACTTCTTTGATATGAGGCTTTGGTGAACGCCATTTGTAGCGGGGTCAAGACTAGGCGAATAGTGGGTTTAGAGGCTACCCAATGTCTCGCTTCGCTTGGTTCTGACCTTTTTTAATGAATGCCAGTTTTGCAGCAAGGTCAAGACCAGACGAATATGGGGTTGAGAGACTGCCCAATGTCTCCCTTCGCTTGGTTTTGACCTTTTTTGATACTGGTTACTAGTTACTGGTACTGGTACTGGTACTGATACTGGTACTGGTACTCATACTGGTATTGGTATTGGTATTGGTATTGGTATTGGTATTGGTATTGGTATTGGTATTGGCATTGGTATTGGTATTGGTACTGGTGTTGGTACCGGTACTGGTACTGGTATTGGTACTGGTACTGGCTACTGGCTACTGGCTACTGGGGTCACAACAATTTAGCGTGTGTGTTTGATGGTGGGTCTACTAAAAGCTATAACGGAGAGGTTAAGCCACCGGTAACTTCTAAGAATACTGATTTTGTGGGCCAAACTCCACGTGACAGGAGTATATGTGCTTTATTTGCAAGCTAAAGGCAGAGGCAAAAGCAAACAAAACTGAAGCAAAAAGTGAAACCTGCCAAAAGTGGGTGTGGACTTGCATTAATGGCTGTAAAAAATTGGGCGCCTGAGGCAAGTGGTGGGCTTGGTGAGTGGGCGGGATCTTATGATCAGCACCAAGTCAAGCTGACAAGCACCAAAAGTGACAAAGCAGAGTGTGTGTGTGTGTGTGTGTGTGTCTTTTTGTGGGGTTTTCACACAGTGGCCAACGAATGTAACAACGGTGGGGTGGAGCCAGTAACCACAAGCGCGCACGCATATGTGTGTGTGAATGAGCTCGCACTGAGCCAAGCAATCAGGGCCGTTGATGACGGGTACAAGGTCTGCAAGTGGGTATGCCATCATCAAAGGATTGTGTGCACGCTTTTATGGGTGTATTTTTAGGTGTGTGCTTTAAGATGACAGTTTTTTCCTTCTTTGATGCATTACACACACAATGATTTTTATGCACATACATGAATTCTTGATGAGAATTAAACATTATTTTGATACACACAAGGTTCATTCGTCAAAATTTGACCATCAATTTCATTTCAAGTGAATCAAATTAGGTGCAAAGTGTAGGTCAATTTTGTTACACACCTAATTTTAGCAAATAATTAGCACACATCGAGCCACATTAATCAATCAAGAATTGACATGCACAAGTGAGTGCACTTACATCGCAATCACACTCCAAGCTATTCCTTTGCTCCACGCACAGACGCATCATTGCACACACAATGCACCATCAAATCGGCTCCAAAATTGACCATTGTATGCCAAAACTCAAACACTCAAATCATCAAATTAGGCATAAATTAGCACAATTAACTTGATTAGAGTGATGATTCCACCTCTTAAAAGGATATTTAACATTTAACATACATTACACTTTAATGTTAGCGGTTGGGTTAGCAAAATCAGTAAAAAATTAGTAAAGGTACAAAAGAAAGCTCACGAGGAAGCACCAAAGAAGATTGACACCAAGATACAAGCGGCCCTACAAGAGTGCCGACTACAAGAATCTCTGGCCTCAAGGTCAGGATTGGAGGGCTATGTCCCGCATGGTGCTCTGACGAGGATACCCTCGAAGAAGCAATCACCAAGCTTAATGACATTCTTCAACCAGTTCATATCGAGCCCGAAACTATTTTTTGGATCAACGACACACAAAGGCATGTGCCACCCAAGCAATGTATCCTTACCTTCAAGGACAAAGAGGAGCAGATCAATTTGCTACGCCAATCGCGACTCTTGAAGGGAACAAAGTTGTGGATCGCTGAAGAACTCACCATAACACAACTAATTAAGATGAAAACAAATGAACTCAAAAGGGTACATGAAGCCCGCAAGCAAGAGAAATGGGCAGTCTATTGAGGCGGTAAAGCCATTATTCAAGAATTTCAAATGCCCAAACCGTCTATCTCCTCACCTGAGCCCCCATAGGTTTTTTGTTATTTTTCTTCTATCCTTTTGATGGACCCCTGAGTCCTTAACTGATATGTATCAAACATCCTCACATATTTGGAGCGATTTCAATGTTTTGTTTTTTGGTCCCATGGGTCATATTTGACCTCCGTGGACGATAATTCAATCTCTCTCTCTCTCTCTCTCTCTCTCTCTCTCTCTCTCTCTCTCTCTCTCTGCATGTGTGGAGCTAAACCTTTGTGCGCACGCCTGTTGTCACTTGCGAGCTCTGCTAGTTGTGATAGCATGTGGGGGGAATCTGGAATATCAAGCTAAATTGCGTGCATAGGCAGAGGCAGTGGAATCGGTAGGCGAGGGCGGCGAAGCGCTGCCAAGGTGGAGGATTACGTGGAAGGGTAAGGGATACGAGGGAAGAGGGGGGTGGGGGATATTTGGGGGTTGTTAGCAGCGGCTAACATAGGCTACACCGAATATGCATCAAGTGGGAGATATGCTATGGTTGTGCATAATATTTCCAACTCACTTTGTATAAGTCTTGGGCTCACTTGGAGTTCCAAAGTTGTATATGCTAGCCTAGAGGGCTCAAACTTATTCCCATAGTAGAAGGGATTGTGGTCAAAGCCTTTAAAAGGAAGCCTTTATGCAAAGAGGCTTCATTCTTGAGTATCCACTCTTGAGGATCCACTTTTGAGAGCTCTCTCTCTCTCTTGAGTGTTATTCTATGGATAGCCTAGCCTTGAGCTTAATGCCCATGCTTAAGAGGCTAGGACTAATCCATTGTAATTAGAGAAGCTTGATTAATCTAATTCATATTTTATCATTAGTCTCATCTTCTCTACATTTCATTATGTCATGAGGTAGTATTACACTCTCATTATTTTAGATTTTAGAGAGGTATGTACTTCTTGCTATTAACCACTCCTATTCTTCTATAAGCATTCCATTTGTGATATTTAGCATAACTAATTAGGTTGATTAAGTTGGGTCTTAATCTTGTAATTAGTATGTGTACCCTATTGTTTTCTTGTGTGAAGATAGGTTTTATGAAACTCTAGCACCATTCACCTCGTGTGTGTAGCTATTTATGAAGTGCCGTGATTGACATATGGTTATTGGAGAGGCCAACACCAATGTAATTAGTGCATGCTTATCATTAGTGTGCTTGAGGTTTCTAGTCTATGGTAAGTCGGACTTTGGCGGACTTGATTTATGTAGGAGTTGATTGATTAGTGATAGAGTATGTTTAGAGTTAGTCTTGACATGGCTAATCTCTACTTGCATTGGAGAGGTGTTCTCTTGAATCCTCTATTTCTATTCATCCGATGCTCGTGCTTCCATGCCCTAGCCGGGTTGCCGATCCACAGATTCATAATTATGTGTGGGTTGCGATTAGGTTGTGCTACAACGCCTCCCAACATTTGGCGCCATTGCCGGGGATCAATAACATAAGCTAGTGAGTATAGGATGTTTAGAATAGAGTAATTCACTACTAATTTCTCGGTTTTCGAGTGTGTGTAACTCAATTTGGGTTTGATTTGATGATGTTGTGCAAGTATTTGATGCTAATGTGGATTCAACTTCCTTTGCTTTTGCAAGCAAAGCTAGACTCTCATTCCCATCCTCGAGTTTATGCAAGCACTCCTTTAGTTTCCCATTCTCCTCGATGAGTTCTTGTACTTTTGCCTCCAGATCTGTGATTCTTGCTTCTTGTCGGGTGGCAGAGTCCTTCCTTGGTGCACCTGCTGCCACCGCAAGGAAACTCCTGCTTGTGCGAGAGATTGGAGTACCATTCGACATCCTGTGTGTGAACAAGGTCTAGCGACCCCTTAAAAAATTGACCTACCCTTGCCACTAACGTTTTCTGTGAAGAGATGATGCGATAGGGTCGTTGATGAGTGGATAGGGTTGTTTCGACACAAGGGGAGAGAGAGAGAGAGAGAGAGAGAGAGAGAGAGAGAGAGAGAGAGAGAGAGAGAGAGAGAGAGAGAGAGAGAGAGAGAGAGAGAGAACCAGGAGCTTGGCTCTTGCTATGACAACGTGTTGGCCACCGACTGAGAGCAAATGAGCCTTGGCCTCGTCACTAACGCAGCCTGTGATGACAAGGTCGTTGATGAATGGACAGAGTAACGCAACCCTGAATCTGCCAATAGAGTGTGTTGATGAATGGACAGACCACTAGCTGAGGTGAACTGCTTCTAGCTGAACAATAAAACCTGTTGTGAGCAGGCGAACTGCCTTGTTGTACTAATGCTGTAGGGCATATCTTAGATGCTAACGCCTCCCCACAGATTGCCCATCGTCCGGGGGAGACCCACAAGTCTAGGGTTTACAGGTCGCGCGCGCGCGCGCGAGAGAGAGAGAGAGAGAGAGAGAGAGAGAGAGAGAGAGAGAGAGAGAGAGAGAGAGAGAGAGAGAGAGAGAGAGAGAGAGAGAGAGAGAGAGAGAGAGAGAGAGAGATGTTGCTGGAGAAAAGGAGAGAGCGAGGGAAGAAAGTCGCCAATTGATCTCCATGCATGCGTCCATGTGTGCGTTTTTGGGCAAGGTTCAAGAGAGAGAGAGAAACTGGCAGAAGCAACTTGAGAGAGAGAGAGAGAGAGAGAGAGAGAGAGAGAGAGAGAGAGAGAGATGTTGCCTCCTCCCCCATTGAAAGCGTAGAAGCAAAAAAGAGGGTATGTCAAAAGATACCTCAAATTTATGAGTTTTCAAAAACGTCCGCCCATACTCACTCAAAGGCTCCGCACATGTACTCCAAGAAGAGCCGCAACGTTGAAAAGTGCCTATGTGGCTCCAAAATGCTTACCACCACGGCTATTGCACGATAGTAGGGCTCAACACAAAGTTGCCAGTTGCGTCTCCAGAATTTTGCTTTGGGGAGCGTTCTTGAGACGACCATCTCTTTTGTTCTCGGTCACTCGGTCACTCGTGAATTGCCTATAAGGCTGGGTTCACAACAGGCGGTGGAAGGCAAAGCAAGCACGCCTCGAACCAATAAACATCCACCATGTCACCCGCCCTATTCACATCGCGCGGAGGAAGCGTTCAAAAAGGTTGCCAGCTCGCGGAAGACATTGCATGTTTTCTTCCGACCCTCACCCCTCGCCCCAAAACACTTCCACCCTCCATGTCTGCTGAGGAGGCTTCGCTGGCAAAACTTTTTTTAAATTTTATTTTAATAACCTGCAAATCTTTAAAAGAAGACCTTTTTAGTGTTACTTCCGCCAGCGTCCAGTGTTCACAACGGGCGACGGATGAAATTTATCGAACTCGGTACTTCCACTCGTGTGTAAACCGATGGGCGGTGGAAGAGTGCATTCCAAAGCTCTTCCGCTTGGAAATTCTTTTGGGGTGTGATTGCCGCCGCGTTAGTGTGAACCCGAAGCCTTCCATATGCGCAACTTTTCCCAAACACGCAACACACACACACAGTGCACACACATTCTCTCTCTCTCTCTCTCTCTCTCTCTCTCTCTCTCTCTCTAAAACACAAGCGCGCGCGCACGCACGCATGCACACAGAAATGCACTCGCTCAAAATGAACTGCTCGTCGAAACCTGCTGTCCCTCAAAAATCAGTGCTTGGTTTCATGGCGCCCGTTTCACAGCTCACCATTTGGAGAAGAGCTGGCAACACTAACGCACGTCTTTCAAAGAGGCTTTCTGCTTTCACACCCAAGAAGGCGCCTGTGTTCTCCTCCAGGTGAAGAGCGCTGGGTAATTGTAAGCTGCATGAAGTCAAGTCAAGGCACTAGCCTTTGATCTAGCTGTACAAGCTCTCATGCCTGTATGTTGGCAGCTAGGGATGGTTATGGTTCCTAGTAGCTCAAATCTCATCTTAATTTGTAGCTCTTGTTCAAGCTCTTTGTATAGCTACTTTACAGTACATGTAGTGCTTGTTTGCAGCTTCTTATCAGATCTGTCTGCCAATGCTGGCCTGCTTAAGCTTAAAAATGCAGCTATGGAGGTCAAAGAAAGTAGCGCCCATGGCGGAGCCCTTGCCTCCACCTGCGCCATTTCTGCGTCACCAGAGACGTTGCGATGGATCTTCACTGGGGCAGCCACGTAAGTCTTGTTCTTTTTGTTCAAAGGCTCTACTCAGGAACTCTACACATCACATTTTCCTATCCCTCTTGTTGTGCATGTTACATTGAGGTTCTTCCTTTGCTTTTTGTTTCTCTTTCCTTTTTCCTTTTTTAAGTGATTACGGTGGATAATTAAGTGAGCGTTTCATACTGCAAGAGAGAAAACCATAACTCTCATTATTGACAAGGTGGATAGGTAGCTTCAAGTCTAAGTAACACACAAAATTGAATGCGGGATGGTGAGGGGATTCATGGTTATCAATTCCACACATGAGTTTTTATGCAATCACAGCCGCAACAATCCCATCCAAACTAAACCTGGCCACAAATTGGACCCTCTAAACCCGGGTAGTGCATGAAACATAATAAAAATAGTCTTGAATACAACATGTGTGTATAGGTGAGTTGGTTAGCCCATGTGACCCAAAACCTGGGCTGCTACGTGGTGGATTCAAAACCATCCGATAGAGCCCCGAAATTGTGCCTTGCTCGGCCTCCTTTTTGCCTCGGTTTTTGGGCTGCCCGGGTTTAGCTTGCCTCGAGATCTCGCCTCCCACTTCCGGACCATCGATCCGTGGGATAGCCACCACAAATATGGTGTGAAAAAAAATGAATAAAAAATGATGTGCAATACGGGTAATCATTATTACTTTGAAAAATATGTTAAGTACTGCATACAAAAAGACGTACATGTCTGCATGTGCATGGTTGTATACATGTAAATATGAATGCATGCACACCAATATACATGCATACATATGCACATATTTCTACAACCTAATATACATGCATGCATACACGTATGTATGTGTATTGGTGAGTGTGTATAAGTAACAAGAAGTACATTAAGTACTAATACACAGTACACATATTTATCGTGCGGTATGGGAAGAATGATAAATACAAGTTTGGAATGCAACCTTCATTGTTGAAAAGAGAGTATAGAGAGGCTCTAGTATATGAGTAGGGTAGGCATTGTTGGACAAGGGTATATTAGTGAGAGTAGCACTCATGCTTTGTGTGTGTGTGCATCCGAGTGGTGTGTATACAATCATTGAGAAAGAGAGACAATGCAAACTCAAACAAATCTTTGATCATTATGCATCATGAATTTGAGTTTGAGATTACAATTTTTTTTTTATAGACATAGATCACACGGTTTTCCCCACACATGCCTTTTGTTTACACACTCTTCTTGGTCTATGGCTCATCGCATGGCTTTGCTTACATGTCATCCTAAATGGCTAGAGGGAATTCTCACTCATTTATACAGCTCACTCATATCATGCATCTAGTGGAGGTTCTCAAAGAAGGTGTAGGGAAAGGACTGCTACTGTCCTTTCCCATGAATAATGGCGACCAGCTGGCGACCCCGGTAGGAGCAGGGAGTCATTATTCATGGGAAAGGACACTAGCAATCCTTTCTCGGCCGTCAAATGTCTAGGGCGAGGAGGGCCATGAAGCTTGCATAGACGACACAGAGGTTGCTCAGTTTCTCGGATGCTGAGTTGCGCAGATGACACAGATGACGATCGATTGGGCGAACGACACGGATGATGGTCAGTTGCATGGAATCAAATTTCATGTGCTAAGGTGGCGAACACTCGTTAATATTCCGATTGTTGACGTGCAATCAAATGATTTGCAAAGCTTAAAGTTGTTCTGCGTGCTGATGTGGCACCCATCCAAGGTCTGCAATTGAGGATTATGGTCTAGAAATGACATTAAACGGAGGGCTACAATCTGCAGCCCCCCTCCCCTAGACTTTGACGGTGTAGGGAATGGTCGCCTATTGACCATTCCCGTTAATCATGGGCGACCGGCGAAGGCCGGGAGCCCTGATTACGGTAATGATCAGTAGGTGACCATTCTCGGCCATCAATGGTGGGACATGCAGCAAGATCCACGTGGAAATGAGGAATTGCATGTGCTTATTGAAGCTGATAACGCAGTTTCTCTGGAAAAGGCAGCTGGAATGATCAAGAACCTGCTTGTTCCCATTGTTGTGGTGGTAAATCAGCGCAAAAGAGCTCTGTAGATGGTGTAGGGAATGGTCATGAAGCGGAGGAGTGACAGTCCAAATTCTGCGTGCTGATGGGACAGCTGCAGAATGAATTACCGGTTGTGGATTACGGCTGTTGAGGTGTCCATACCATGTGCCATTCCCCTTACTGATTTGGGACGCAATGATTGGCTTGCATGGCTAACATTATAACTGTTGATGTGTTGAGAATTGAAGCAATGCAAAGCAGGATTCTGCAAAAGAACTGACAGCAGATGTATGGCCCAAACTGCCAGCCCCCTCCCCCACGAACTTGACATTAAGAGCCATAGGACACAATCCGTTTCCAACAAGCATTTAGGGCTGGCATGTTGCATGATGAAGGTTTGCAAGTGGCAAAGCTCTTTTCACAAGTCTAGGGTTACCATTTGGTCTCTCGCACTTGGCATGAGGGAGGGATACATTACTGAAAATAGGTACTCATGGATACATTTCTAAGTAGAGGTTTTGGTAAAGTTCTATTAATGTGGTGTTGATTGGCCCAATGTGGCTTGTTTGTGCTTATATATACACAAGAAGATTTAGAAATTTTCTCATGTAGGAAAACGGAGTCTTTCTCATTGTTTTTCATACAATGCATAACATCATGAGCTTCTGCTCGAGAGGCACTGCATACCTAGCTAGGTATGATTGGGGGTAGGGGACCGCCGGCCCCCCCACCGGGCCGGCAGTCCCCTACCCCCAATCGTACCTAGCTAGGTATGTGGCGCCTCCCTCACAGAAGCTCATTATGTTGAGGTAAGTCACAATGTGGGAAATATTGTGAGAATTTGTCCAAAACTTCTTGTGATATGAGTGTGGTGTTAATTGACCCAATGGCTTGTTTGTGCTTGTGTCAGCTTGCTTATGCTGATAAGGAATACTGCGATCAGGAAGCAATTTTTAGTGCCTTTACTGGCTCTCCAAGCACCTATGGAGCTCATTACTTGGATGAGGTGATACAACTGAGCCTACATTTAAGAGCTCTTTTTAGCGTCTAAATACGGTTTACTTTCTTGAAGGGGGGAGTATGGACTTTGGGCAGCATTTTTGGCGCTTTTGGTTCGGTTATTCTATCACATTCCTGGTACATTTAGTGTTCTGACTGCTCGAGTGAAAAGTCCGTCTTTCCATATTCTACTGGTGCAATGAAGCATAGACACTATTTCCTGTCTGATAAATCAATAGCTTGGCTACAAATTTTTTTTTAATACTGACTCATTTTTACTCTTGGTGTGAATTTCAGGAGAGCTTGAATTGCCTTTGGCACTCCTGCTGCTTGTCATTACAGCCCCCTATCAAGTTATGGATCTGAGGCAAGTTTAATGAATGGTGTAGTTTTTGGGTCCATCTTGTGCATTTAAGCATCTTGTCCATCAGTAAAGTTACAGAGACTTGCATAGTTGCACATAAGACAAATCTTGTGACCATGCTTGAGG
This sequence comes from Adiantum capillus-veneris, assembly GCF_014529385.1. Lineage (NCBI taxonomy): Eukaryota > Viridiplantae > Streptophyta > Polypodiopsida > Polypodiales > Pteridaceae > Adiantum > Adiantum capillus-veneris. The sequence continues at coordinate 137,591,463 of NC_140932.1, forward strand.
CACAGTTATTTAATAAAATAACCGATAGCAACGCATCACGTGACCACTGCCGAAATCTATTACATGCATGCCAAGCTTGGTTCTGATGATTACTCATTACTCTCCTTTTTTTGCATGGTGGTGCAGAGAAACCGTAGGGGCTGTGGTTGCATGTGCTTTTGTTGCTGCTTTTCTAGCTTACCAGCATTTTTCTGGAGCTGGAGGAATGAGAGGGTCTTTTAAAGAGGGCACAATTCTTGCAAGCATGGCTGTCATTTGCCTTGTGGGTGTGCCATTTGCATTCCTTCTTGCAAAGTTCTAACAGAGCAATTTTATATGCGAGTCACCCATGTTATATTATGTATATATCTCCTAATGGATTCAAAAGGAATAAATTCACTACCTACACAAGAAGATTTAGAAATTTTCTCATGCTTGCCCCCAATCGTACCTAGCTAGGTATGCGGCGCCTCCCTCACAAAAGCTCATGGTGTTGAGGTAAGTCACAATGTGGGAAATATTGTGAGAATCTGTTCAAAACTTCTTGTGCTACATGCATAGTGCAAGGAAACTCTAAAGAGAATAAAACGTTGAAGGAAAGGTGAAGAAGAAAGAAATACAAATGTATCAATGCACACTAGGACATCACTTTATATGGACATGATTAAAAGTCTGTTGACTTTTGACTTTCATTTAGCTTTTCAGTTCTTAAATTCATGTTTTAAAACGGTTTTTTATTTTTTCCGAGATTGTGGAGAGCCAATAATGGCTCCTTTTGTTCGTGATTGCATACACACCAATCATGTAGGTAGTATGTTATAGCAAGATTGTGACAAGACCAGCACATCCTAGACCAGCACATCTGGTGCCAATCGCATGTTATGTGGCCCAATGTTGGACAAACTTAATTGTAACCACGCATTTGACAACACCCATCAAGCCACTACTGACCTGAGTGAAATCATTTGCTAGAAAATCGATCTGGGTGTCATGCGAGGAATCCCCTTTACTTATCTTTGTATGTATAAATTTTCTGCCATGCAACATAAATTGAAGAATTTGCAATTGATCACATGCCAAAGGAAGTCCTCAAAGCACTTGTTGGGGAAGATGGCTTCGTGGCAGGAAAACTAAGACTGTTGCAAGGGCTACTTGTTCAATTGCCACTTCTTTGGTTAATCTTGTCGGGCTGACTTTGTATTCTATTGAGCAACATGTTCCTTAAAGCAAAACTAGTATGTCACCCGTGCGATGTTGTGGCCAAGAAGTTTGCTACAATCCCCCCCTTCCCCCCCCCCCCCCCCCTCTCAAAAGGTGACGTGCAAGTAATCTCTATGCATGATGCTTCATTATGAAGTTGGATTCACAAATATTCCTACGTGGTAATACAATTTTCCATTGTCTATTGCATTTTTAAAAATCATTTAATCATTTGTAATTTAATATTCAATCGTGAGAGAGTGTGTTGTCTCCGTTAATGACCTTGGAAAACGATTGACAAGTTTTGTTGAATGGTAACATCACCATGAAAACAACCCTCCACGAATATAGAGGGCCCTCTACCATGACCGTGGTCATTTGTGGTCAATGGTAGGGTTTCACTTCGCACCTATGTAGTGCATTGTATAGCAACTTATTGATGGTATTGCCATGCAACCTATCAACATGCACGTGCATGTGAGTGCTCACTTGGTGAGTCGAGAAGACAAAGGCACATATCCCTTATCCTCATGGACGCTTTTGCTGAGGAAAAAACACCAATAACATAATAAGTGCATTAGTTTTTCTTAAATTTACCTCCAAAAGTAAGCTTAAAATATCCTCAGTACATTACAATAACATTGGACTATTGCACCTGAGAAAGAGAAGACAGTGCACATGAATTCAAAATCGTTAGATATATCCTCCCTTTAGGTTTAAGAAACTTGTCCTTCCACGTGTTCTTCCATTTCTTCCTTCAGCAAGGGTTATCAAGACCCCATAGGAAAGTCTCTTACCATCATCCTAGTGGCTATCAAAACATCCCCTCTGATGAGGTTCTCTTATGCTGTTAGACACCATGATTTTCAAGGCAACATGCTTCAATTTGGATAGGCAAGTTGGATAGCCAAATTATGACCCAAGTGTTGTAGAGTACATGTGAGTGTTCTCCCCCAACACGTGGCAGATTGGCTCTCTCTCCAAACATGCTAGGCTGTTTTCTCAAATACCCAACTAGCAGCATACATGTACAAGAGGGGGATCCCTTTGTAATGGTAGCCATCCATAATTGATAGAGAGATTCCCAAATGATCGACGTGAAGATGTGTCGAGAGACCTCCTCTATCTCGTACAAACATTTCCCACAACCACCCAAATGAGGGAATGGGCTCAACTTGTGTGAGAGTAGTATGCAAGTGAAGAACGAAAGGAAGTCTGAACAAACTTTCCAAGTGTCATTGAAAAGTTGAGTTTCTCATCACTCCATCGATGTGATCGACTCGCTCTTCCAATTCCCACTCAAGAGATGGAAGATTATTTATCCCAATTCACATGTAAATGGCATGCTTGAATTTAACGACTCATTGGAAAGTCTCTTATTTTCTTTACAACTTTTGGAGCCTCACCTCCAGTGTTTCCTCCTCATGTTTCTTTAAAGCATGTATTTGCACGGCTGCTCGAACAACCTTTCTATCTACTTAAGCGTGGTACATAGATTACCAAAGTTTCGTCCCCCAATATATTAGACTGGAAATGGTACATTATTGCTTCTAAGGGTCGGGTAGTAGCGCACATGAACAACATGAGAGCCATTTTGAGTGGCGGCCATGCTACCCACAATGGACAGAGAGATGCCTAGGAAATTGACACGTAGACGTGTGATGAAGCCTTTTTTTTCTTATATAAATATTTCCTAGAAAAACCTATATGAGGTAATAAGGTCCATGTACGTGTGTGTACGTGCACGTTGTTGTGCCACAACAATATGTTTTGCATTTGTCATGCACATTTTTGTTGGAAGGTAGAACGCTTTTATACCCACATGTTCAAATGATGCATTCATCCGACTTGTTCTTCTATTGAAATTCTCTATTGCCCCCCCGCCCCCCCCCCCGCCCTCTCTCACAGGGTCACAATGTTTTTTTTTTAATGTGCGTTATGTGGGTATGTCCTTACCTCCAGGGTTTCCTCCTCATGTTGCTTTAAATATTTCCATAGCTGCTCGAATAACCTTTCTATCCACCTAAGCGTGGTACATATATTACCAAAGTTTTGCCCCCCAATGTGTTAGATTGGATTCCCTCTCTAAAAATGGTATGTAAGGATTGGGCAACACCGCACATGCACATGGCATGGGAGCCAGTTTCAGTGGTGTCCATGCTGTCCACAATGGATAGAGATGCATAGGTAATTGACACGTAGACGTGTGATGTAGCCTTTCTTTTCTTATACAAACATTTCCTTGAAAAGCCTATATGAGGCAACGATATGTCTATGTACGTGTATGTGTGTGTGTGTGTGCACGCGCACGTTGCTGTGCCTCAATGATATGTTTTGCATTTGTCATGCAGGTTTTTGTTGGAAGGTAGAACGCTTTTATACCCTCATGTTCAAATCATGCATTCACCAGACTTGTCGTTCTATTAAAATTCTGTCAGGGCCCTCTCTCTCCCTCTCTCTCTCTCTCTCTCTCTCGGGGTCAATATTTTTTTCATGTGCGGATTATACAGATTAGGTAGTTAGCATGGTGTGAAGAGATGAAAGCCGTCTGAAATCAATATAAAAATATATATTTTTTTGAAAATGGAGTGGGTTCTAGGATTGGTTTCAACAATAGGAACACAATTGAATTCAATGTCTCTACTCCACTCTCTTGCTTACTTCTATCCTTGTGTCTTTTCTATATAAGCAAGACATGGTAGAAGTGTACATCATAACTTCTTATATGACAAGAAGACCATCTTTCCCTTGGTCTACCTAGAGTTGACAAAAGTGCTACCAAGTTGAGAAGTACAAATTGGGTAAGCCAAGAAGTTTTCAAAGATGAAGGCCCATAATTGCTACAGTGTGTAATTATAAAACTTTTCATGTCTAAGAGTAGAGTTGTGAAAATATAAGGGCTCATAGTTTCCAATGTACCAAAAAAGCTTCAAGTTTCAAAGAGATGAGATGAAGTTCTTTTCATATTAAGAATGTGATTACATCTATGATTCTCTCTAGATGCTTCTCTTGGATCTCTATCTATGTTCACAAGCATGGTAATGGCTTACGTCATCACCTAATCACATAACAATACATAAGCAGCTTAGTATGATAAGGTGCGCACTATTTGTGATAGAAATGAAAGCAAAGTAAGGTTGCTCAATCATTTTTTTTATAGGAGTTTTGGTCATTATGCTAAACTGAAGGAGCTGTGACTAAAATCATGTATGCCATTGATCTCTATCTATCTTTATCCTCTGATTACAAACCCATATTTCTCTTTGAGAGAGAAGATTGTATTCAACCAGCTTGAACCTATTTCCTTGTGCACAATCTATATTATACCAACTATTTGGCTTAATTGTTGCTCTGTTAAATGTGTGATTGGACATTGAGGCAATGTAGGACAGCCTCTTTTTGTGTACACATTAGGTTCCTAAAAAATTTGAGAATATGAGTATCATACCACACACACACACACACACACACACACACACACACACACACACACACACACACACACACAAATACATACTACATATACGTATAAAGATATGTACATACATATATATACACGTGTGTGTGTATACACACACACACAACCACACATACATGCATATATGTGTATTTGTGTGTGTGTGTGTGTGTGTGTATGTGTGTGTACATATATATATTCTTATATTGAAATTTGTCACATAGGTCTTGAAGCCTCTTGTTGTTGTTATAGTACAATAACTATGACATTTAAAACTTTTATCCTCCCTTCGTGCCCCCCCCCCCCCCCCAGAAAAAAAAACCCCCTCTCTCTCTCTCTCTCTCTCTCACACACACACACACACACACACACACACACACACACACACACACACACACACACACACATGTATTAGATGGATAGCAGTTTGCATGGAGCTCATGTGTGCATACACGTATGACTTGTCATAGTAGTATAGTAGTTGAAAAATTGGCACTGCGGTGAAGGTGATGACCTCAAGTCAATGCATGAAAAGGATGAGCAAACTCCTTTTCCTCAATCTCTATAAAGAAAAGTATAGATGGCTATGATTGCTCTCTCTCTCTCTCTCTCTCTCTAAGGTCTTGAACTTGAGACCATCGAATACATCTTTGAGATCTCATTGGATCGCTCCTACAACATTTTAAATTCTTCGTTTTTTCAAGGCGCGCGCGCGCATGTGTGTGTGTGTGTGTGTGTGTGTGTGTGTGAGAGAGAGAGAGAGAGAGAGAGAGAGAGAGAGAGAGAGGATGAAACAAAAATAACTTTATTCTCACCCAAGTTGCCATTTATATCTTCTGGGATTGTTTCTATGGGATTAAAATTATTATTATTATTATTATTCTTCTTCTTCTTCTTCTTCTCTCTCTCTCTCTCTCTCTCTCTCTCTCTCTCTCTCTCTCTCTCTCTCTCTCTCTCCATAGATATTCAAGTGTTAAAGGCGTGTTGTGTAACTTTAACGTCGTTTTAGATTGTTCTTACCTCAAACATTTTATTCTCTCTTTCTCCTCTTCTCCCTTCTGTTTTCTGCATCATTTGTTCGACGCCAAAACATTTTTCCCTATGTGTGTGTGTGTGTGTGTGTGTGTGTAGTTGATTTTTGATAGGCACCTTTGCCTATCAAAATTTAGAGAATTTATTGATTTTTAAGCATTTTCCGCGGTTTAACTCTTAAAAACAAAAAGGATATTCAAGAACTGGTAAAAAGTACGTTAATTGGACAATCTCTCTCCCTATTCGGAGTGCCAATGTGAGGGTTGATTTTTATTGGACATTTTATTTATTTTCTATGGGTGAAAAATGTTAGCCACCCTTTTGAAAATACACTATTACTCTAAGAAAACCATATTATCTTGGAAATTTGACTTGATGTGTCATAAATATAAATTTTGTATATCACGTGCGTTCAATGACTATTTTTAAACTCCTTATCTGTGAATTTTTGACAATAATTCAGTCTGTAAAAGAAAAAATTCCAATTACATTTTATAATACCTATTTGTATGTTAAAATGTGAGAAAAAGCTTTAATAACCCCTTCTGCTGCACTCACGTGATAGTCGCATAAATATTAAGGGACCCCCCTTCCCCCCCCCCCCCCCCCCGAAGAAATTTGAAGGGCTTGAAAGGAGTCCTTGGTGAGACGGAGCCCTATGAGCTCGAAAGAAAAATCTCTATCTTTCTCTCTCTCTCTCTCTCATGTGCACGTGCACGTATACACATGCAATGCGACTCTCTCTCTCTCTCTCTCTCTCTCTCTCTCTCTCTCTCTCATGGTCAATACCATAGATAACTGCTCCTTCATTTGCATATATTTTCTCAAAGTGAAACTACCCCAAGTCGACACAACACGAGCTTTTTTTTTTCCAATCTCTTTAAAGAAATAAAAACTTTTTACAAAAATATATCAATATTGGTCTTGAAAAAGACCTCTTGAAAAGAAAAAACCAAATATATTTTCAAAAATTAAATTCTCATTAAATAATAAAATCTTCACTAAATTTATCTCCTTTTTGTTATGTGCATTTAAACCAATAAGTTTATTCTATGTAGAGGAGAAAATCTTTGACTTTCTATGACTAAAGCACTTTCTACTACTAAAGAAATTCTTTTGATTTTACATTTTGACAAAAGCTGAAAAGGTGCTTTCTGTTTCTTACAATCTTACTCTTCCTTTTGCATTTTAGAGAGGTTTTCTCTTAAGTGAAGCAGTGAGTGACACATGGAGGGTCTCTCCTTCCTTGAAAAATTTAAGCTACATTATAAAGAGTATAGATTGTCATATCTTACTGGAAGATCACCATTTCTTTGCTACTTGTACACACCAACATCCCCATCGACCTGAGTCCATATTACGGTGGATCTCTCTCTCTCTCTAGTTGTTTTTGAAACTGTTTATAAACATGGATAAGTTGGAAAATTTCTTTCTAACGGTCCACCTCACTTGCTTCAATTAATTTCTCCACCTGTTCTTGGTCGGCACCCAATGGATGTAGCTATATAAGCTCTCTTTAAAGAAAGTCACTCACACACACACACACACACACACACACACACACACACACACACACACACACACACACACACACACAACTATCGATACCTTTCCACTCACATAGTCACACAACTACATGGACTTACATAAAAGTAGGGCGATTCGGACCTTGTGATCAAAACCTTATCTCCTTCTCGCTCACTCACGGCTATAGCTCATTGAAGGCTTTTTGCATACAGATATACACAGGCAACACCTGCACTAGGAGTTCGTACACACACTCACACACATACTCTTGTGGAATTGGCCGAGTATGGAGCTCCATCTTATAGTGACGGTATTTTTTGGTGCATTCTCAATCTCCTCTCTGAACACACACACACACACACACACATGGAATCGATGAAACTTGCTAAGTTACTCGTGCGTGCACACACACGCTCATACCTGATTAGATCTCCCTATTCTCTTACCATCATTGTCTGGGTTTGGATCCTAGCTTGTCAGGTACGGCTCTGCTCATGGGCAGTGGGTGTTTACACATGCACGCACGCGCACGCGCACGCGCACACACACACAGAATTGAAAATATACTCACAAACTGCTCAAGCTCTTCTCTATGAAATTGTCGTTTATTGTGCGCTCCTTGCCGCACTGTCGAAGCAAGGGACTTGCCGATACACTGTGTACGAGCCACAGACGGCTCCAAGCACACAACTAGTTTAACTAGTAAGCTCAAAGAGGGCAATGGTGTGTCACTCACCGCCTTATGCTCCTGTCGTAGAGGATTCCTCGCCGCGAAGAAGAGGGAGACGCCGCTACGCCGCGCTCAACCGCCTCGCCGCCGTCGTGCCGCCGCAACGCTCGATCGCACACACACTCTCACACACACACTCTCTCTCTCTCTCTCTCTCTCACACACGCACACACACAAGGAGATGGTGAAGGAGAAGGTGGAGATGGAGCAAGAGCAGCTTCTATTGCACAATGAGAGAATGAGTAAAAATTAGGTTTAGTGGCTTTTATATAAGCTCACCCCATTCACACTTGGGTGCCCATTCTTAGCCAACTAACTCCTTGAATATTCTAGTTAGAGTGCGCCTCTCATCGGCGATCACCCTTACCCTGTTCCTATTGGTCCGACAAGCCCGGTACCTGACTCTACCAAATACATAATACACGTCCGTCGTAGGTGATGGGGTGTCCGTGAGCTGTGAGGGTTAACATGCCCCCCTTCCTGATGTAGATTCCGTCCTCAGAAGCTATTGAGTTGAGCATTTGAGATGAATGTCCTTAGCCTTCTTCAGTCACTGCAAAATCAAACAACATTGGCACAGTAATTGCATTCTCATAAGTGATTAAAAAGCATATGCAGTTTTAGGTAGACACATTGATTGGTAAAAAAAATTTCAAACAATTTGTCAGCAATGAACATTAAATTGCAATGTAATCAAATGCATAAACAGATGTAAAGGTAAAAAATTAAACAAGTCTGGGGTCGCTAATTTGACGGTCGAAAGGCACTAGAGATCGAATATTAATACCATGGGTAAGCTTCTTAATTTTCTGTGGTCAATTAAGTTGTTTAATCGCGAGAGCCAAGTATTCATGTTCGAGGGCTGACTAGAGGCTATATCTAGAAGACCTTGTAGTTAAGCTACCATAAAAGGAATTTCTCATGAAATCATCGCCTGACTGATTACTTTTTCTTTGACCCCCCAAAGTATTTTCACATTGATTCAATTATGATGTGTGTGCTTATTTTGTATGCCTTGGGTTTTTTGCTTTTCAAGGAAAAGCGCCCACAGTGGGAACCTCTAGGGCTCTAGTACCATAGGCGATACATGTGAGTGAAGTACCAATTTAAGCAGGGATTTCTCTTCCAGCTTAAAATTTTACATTGTGGCACTTTGATTTTTTGTTTGTTCATTTTCAGCATTTTAATTTTGTAACTTTGGGGGGTCATATAACACTGTTACCCTCCCCAGGCTCATCACATTAGTAAACTCCCTTTATAATACTTAAGCTAAAGGTCAATAGGGTTAAGCCCACTAGAAAGCCCTAGTACATTTCACACAATGCTGCCTAAATCAGATCAAGAACCTAAGTAACCATTGCTTATTAGGAAGGCATTCCCCATGGTATTAAGAGAAGATCTCTAACACCTAACTTGGTCAAACTAGCTTAGTCGGATTGCTTGAGTTTTAAACCTAGACAAAAGATTACATTGAATTAAATGTTTGATACTAAGAAAATGCGCTGAATATTATGCTACCAATCACAATCAAAGCAGACAAACATGGATGCAAAAAGATAAGGGGCAATGCTAATGGACAAGAAACACCTGTTTGTGTCGATGGTCGCGCTTGATTTGAAGTGTGAACGAGAGAAAGGTTCCATGAAGGTCCAAATCCTATCAATAGCAACACGCTCCTGTACACACTAGGAAACAAAAGGAATACCTCCAGGAGGCACATTAGTGGGAAAAGAGAACTTCGCTAATCTCTCAACTCTAAAATAGAAACACTCCTATCGTACTAATCTTACCTACCCTCCATCACTCAAGTGATGAGGATCAAAGGTGTTTTATGGCATAGGTTTCTGTTTCACTGTACCAGATGTGACATGGGTAGGTCTGAGTCAATGTTTTGACTTTTAATGTGTATACTCGTTTGCTAATTGCTCTTGCTCTTTATTTTTTGTTTTGTTTTGTTTTTTTTTTGTGAGTATAAAGCTTTATATGTACATTCCCTAAGATTGGGAGATATAGAGGTCAGGGAGAAAGGTTGAGAGGGAAGCAAGTGAATGATGGATGTCCACAAACACTCCCCCCTTCCTTGGGTAGATCATACCGTTTGAAATGAGCTTGTCACCCTTTGAAACCAATTGTTCCAGTTGGTAATAGGTGAGGATTTTTGCCAGTAGTTTTCTATTACCCTAGGTGCCTCGTCAAGTTGCAAGGGTGGTAAGGTACTCTCCCAGGATCGAACTTGAAGTGGTTCATCAGGTGATTCTTGAACACTGGGAGGTGTGGATTCTTTTGTAGCTTCATGAAGGTCCACTACTATAGATGGAGGCTGTGTAGAAGCTTTTACCTCTATGGATGTATTACATGAGGAGCTAAAAGCTTCATGGGACTCCCCCCTTCCTGAGCTAGGTGGAACAAATCGTTCTTTCTTTGGTACCCAAACTAGCTCGGGAGCGGGGGTGTAGCATTCTGTGATTTTTTTCTTTCCACGATCATTGATTCGTTTTGGAGCTACGGGATTGGGCTCACTTAGGTCAGGTGATAGGTAAGAGCACAATCTACGTTTTGGCACCCAGATTTGATAATTTCCTTGATAGTAGCCTTGGGCTTCCAATAGTCGTTTAGGGATCCATCGCAACATTTTCTTACTTTTCTTGGAGCGAGTGGTACGTTTCTTACAAGGCTTCTGTTTTTTAGCACTAGTTATGGTCACTAAAGAAGCTTTAGGGACCCACTTGTATGTTTTCTTCGTTACATTAGAATGAGTCTTGTCGGAAGCGATATGCATTGCTTGTAGCATATTTAAGGGTATAGGCATTTCATCCCCCTCAGGTGTTACCCAGGTCGTCCCCCTATTTCCCCAAGTGTCTATGGTTGCTGCTAGGTGGACCCAATCCACATTGTCCGACTCAGTCATCCCATGTAGGATATCCATATAAGGAGAATCTTGGCCAATGTCTGTATCCTTCTTACAAGTGTAACAATATTGTAGTGGGGCCGAGTGAACTGTGGTGTTAGAGCGATGATCAATAATGGTTTTACTCCCTAAGGGGTGTACCTTACCAGTCACCAAATCCACTCTAAGGACAGAGTCTTGGAATTGCAAATAGACATGATTTTTAGACCAATCATGAACCATTTGTGCTTCCCTCATGAATGGTCGTCCTAAAATCATTTCATATGACATAAGGTTTTTAGAGAAATCCATTACAATGAACGTATGTCGTACCTTGTGTCCTAGAACTTTGATCTTAAGATCCTTAAGCATCCCCATAGGTTTGGCTATGGTACCATTTGCCATCTTTACCACAATGTTAGTAACACTGAGGCGTGGTTTTCCCATGGATTCCCAACAATCTTTTGTAACGATGCTAACTCCCGCACCACCATCAAGAATTCCCTTTATAGTTAATCCCTTGGTAGTGATGGGTAGGGTCACATTAGACTCGTCGCCTTCAAAATACTGCCCTAATTCGTTAATGGGTACCTCGATCACAGACTCGTGTCCATCTAAGTCAAGTGATTGCACATGATTTTCCTCATCAATCATAATCGAGTCAGGCCTATTTGGTTGCGTAAACTGCGGTAATCTCGTTCGTAGCTCTCCGTTAAGGAATGCTCGAAGTGCAAGGAATAACTCAGGATCTCCATACAGCTTTGCTATGATCGTGGTTCGGACCTCAGAAGACATGAAGTCCACTAGTTTGGCAACATTCATTGGCATTTTGCAGGGTGTAGGTCCTTGACTAGGAACTGGTGAGGATGGAATCTCATATTCCTCAATGGGATCAGGTATTCCTTCGTTAAACATCCTTTCCAACAAGAAAGGTGTATGCTCACTTTCTGATGTCCCGTCCTCACTCCCTTCTTGGATGATACTAGATATGGCTAACGGTCTATGGTTCATGTAGGGTGGATGAACTTGCGTGGGAAACACTGTGTCATGAATTTTGACATGCATGGGTTCTGGTTCTAGTTTCCTTTGAGTCTCCTCCACTAAACCTCTTAGATGTTTCACCTGCTCAATCTCATCTACTGGGTTTGGGTACGTCCCAATCTTCTTTTTACGATTCTTCCCTTTTTGCCCCTGCGGTTTATCTTGGGGGTCTTGGATTTGATTTGGAAACACTTGTGGTGTTTTCAGAGGCTCTTTATGGTTTTCTCTTATTCGGTTTTCATTTGGTTCCATGTTACGGTTTTCTTTGTTGGTCTTTCCCTTTGTGGTATTGGTTCTAGTCTCCATTGTCTCGATTGAATCTGAATCATCCTCGAGGTCATTCATATACACGGGGTCATCTCCTGTTCCTATGTTTGTTTTGGAACTTGGCTTTGAATTTCCCATATTCTGCGACCTCTTCCTTCGTGTCTTCTTTTTCTTTGCTTGGATAACTGACGCGGTATCTCTCTCTTCGAGGATATGGCCTGGCCCTTGAAGCATGGACCGTGTAATCGCATAAGCGGGTGCGACGGGTGGTATTGGCGACGTCACACTAGCAATTTCTACCAAATTTAGGGGTGTGATTTTAGGCGTATTTGGGTTATAGGGGCATTGGGCAATCAAGTGATCTATGCCACAACGATTACATGTGAGTATTGGCATTGCAGACGTGCTCCCTTGATTCATTTGCATCTGTGCAGCATTCTTTTGCAGCCTAATAGGGCACTCCGCTGCCCGATGTGGTCCACCACACTCGTAGCATTGAAGAGGTGGCCTCCTAGCCTGGGTGTTGATATTTTGACCTCTGGATGCGAGAGCAGCAGCTTGATAAACCGGCTTGACTTGCCCCCAACAATCTTCCATGTAGTATATAGGACACTCTTCCAATGTATCAAGTCCGTAGGCAATACTAGTGTCTATTTCCTCCTCACAGCCATTTGCATAAGCATTTGATGGCTCGCAACCCACTTGGTTCATAGGGGTGACTCTTGGATGCGGGGGCTGCGGTCCTAGCATAGGAGGTGGTAGCGGTGTAGCTTGTACAACATTTTGAGATCTAGGGACCATGTGTTGCGGTAGTTGCTCAACAGGTGGAGCAAGCATCAATACAGGAGCTCGAGGCGCATCCGTCCAGGCTACAGGTGGTCTATTTGCCATCATACGTTTGATCATTAAACAATCCTTAGCTTGGTGACCATACCTACCACATGTGTTGCAAGTTCCATTAAATTTTACTCTAAACGTAGGGCACTCACTAGTGCTATGTGGACCTAAGCAAATGGAACACCATTGTTGCTCCCTTCTTGGATACATGTGACTATTTTGAGGGGGTCGATTATCCTTAAGAAACTCTTGGATTGCCTTGGTGAGGTCTGTCAAGAATGTCTCAAATACCTTTGGCTCATTGGCAATGGGCTTTGCAGTCATGGGTTCATACTCAATGGCTTGTGAGCTAGTGGATCTCGTGTCAGTAGACACCCTCATGCCTGCTATCATCAAGTTGTCCTCTAATTGGATTGCATTGGCAGTGACATCTTCCCAGGTTGTGATACCTCTAATCACTAGTCCATTATAGATTCCTTCATTCCTCAACCCTCGAATGAATCGATCAAGCAGTTGGTTATTGTTAAAGCGCTCATTTACAGGGCAGCGAGAGTTTAAGTGCTTTAGACGACTAATGAAGTCCCTTACTGACTCTCCTTCCTTACGTTCGGCCTTCTGTAGCTGAGATGCTACACCCCAAAGCACACCTTCTCGTATGTACTCCTTTAGAAACAACCTTCGAAGGGTAGGGTAGATTGTTTTCTCGTCCACCCTTAGGGTTCTATACCAATCTCCAGCCTTCCCACTTAATGTCAAGCTTAAGGCATTGCAATTATGTAGTTCGTTGCGTTCCCCTAAGGAATCACATGTTCAAACACTTCAATGTGTTTTCTAGCATCTTCGTCCCCATTGAATTTTTGCGTGAGTTTGGCAATTTGTACTGCCTTACTTCTAGGCTCTCTATCAGATGCATGACGCATATTTTCCACGATAGATCGACCTATGGTTTGAGCAAACGCTGCCAAGTCACCTATGTGAGGAGGCAGGGCCGGTGGAGGTACTCTTGGAATCATATGTGGGAGAGGGACGGGTACCGGTCTTGGCATATGTGTGGATGATGCAGGATATGGAACATAACCGGGCATAGGTCCACTCGGATAAGGGCTAGGGAGCGGCACTCGAGGAGCATGAACAAGTGGTACAATTGGAGGTGTGGGGGCCATGTGTGCATAAGGGGCTAGAGGCACATAGGGTCGAGGCCCCATATTAGGTACTACGACACTAGGTAGTGGCACTGCGCTAACCGTATATGTCATCGGTACATTCTCTGTCAGGCTTATCCCTGGAGTGAGCACTGTGTTTTCCTTAATAGAGGGTTGAGCCAAGTTAGGGAAGCTAAAGTTGTCGCTCGGAGGCTCAGATTGCATAGAGACCCCAGGTGAAATGACGTAAGATGGGTCCATGGGACTCATTAGAGGAGTCTCCATTTGTGATAGAGTGGGCTGTTGAGCCTTGCTCGTATCCAGAAATCTCATGGGGCCAGTTGAGAGTATATTTACCCCTCGGTTTTGCCTTTCCGATTGAATAATGCCATGGATAACATTATAGATCATTTTTTGTTGATCTTCGATGCTCGTGGCACTAGAGGTGGATTGTACAATCTCTATCCATCCTACATGGTAGGCGTGGCCAAAGTGTAGACCCGTCAACACCTCAGTGTGGAGGTCGTATGTCCAATGATCATTAATGAACAATCCTTCTAGAGTCGACGTGTTAACGGTTTCTTGTGAGGTAGAAGCAATGTTGCTCCCCGTGGTTTTACTTGTCACCAACGGTACTCTAGAGTGAACTTCTGAAGGAGGCAGCTCAACAGGGCCTTCTTGGTAAGACTTGGGATCTTGACCAACATGTTGCGACCGTTTTGGATTTCTTAGATAATGACATGCTTTTTATAATGACTTTACAAATGGACTTCTACACCTGCCTCATAGTAAGATTGGGAGACCTAATTCAGAATACATTAGCAAAGATATCTCTAAATGTAGTAGTAATTTTGTAAATGAAAGATCTTGAATTTTATGATTGCTACCTTGTTGGGGTTTCTTAACTTTGCTTCATACTTTTTGATAATATAAATTGACTTTATGGTAAGGCAATACCTTTTAGCAAGAGGTTATGGTTTGGGACAAACAAAGCATCGGATAATTGGTTTTGCGTTTTCTTCTACTTTTAAAACATTGAGCTAGTTTTCTCTTCATAATGTCAATAGTCTTAATCCTCAAGTGAGGGTCTCTTCTGAGATGGATGTTATGTCATTTTTTAAAATTTTGTTTAAAATACAAACTAAATGCTGCCGGATTTTTTCCAAATAGAAGTCTATGTGATCACTAATAAAGTTACTTGACCTTTGCATAGCGGGGAGTTTCTTTGTAAATGCTAACATGGGTAACAAGAGAAAAGGGTTTTTGACACATATCCTCCCATGAAATGACAGTGTGTTTGGTGCATATGATTACGTTTTTAAACAATATTTACTTGATCTATGCTTAGTTGTTAGTTTCTTTGTAATTTTTGACACTAATAACAAGGGGAAGGGGTTGTTGACACATGTATTCACAAGTAATGCCAGTTCTGACGGGCTTGTGTTTCTTGGATGGTGGCAAGTAAAAGGTTCCTTCCTTGGGATTACGATGACAATTGCAGCAAATATAGAAGATCATCCACTGCTCGATTATTTTTATGATTAACAGATAGCCCTTGTATATGATTCTTTGATAATATTTATAAATAATACAGTATATGTCAGTGTCAATTCTAAATGTCAATTGTAACCTTTTCTTTGTCATTTTTTTAGACTACATTTTATCTAATGTAGACATAGTTTTTGGTTATTTACACAATGTTTAGTCTCTAGTGTGACTGCCAAAAAACTTGCTCGAGGCATACATTGCCGAGCTCAAACTACAATCACATGAGTCTCCCTGAGCATCAAAACACAAAGATCATACATCGTATCCTCCCACCTATGAGCAAACTTGCAGCCAATACCACTCTCACATCCGAGAGCAAACCATGTGTGGAATCCTCGACACACAATAAAAAAATCCTGCTGCAAAAATTTCAGAGGTCAAAATCAGTCCAAATGGATATCACCTTGCATCAGAAGCGTGCAAAACCCAAGGTTACACCCTAACCTTGCATAAATCGCATTCCGTATGCAAAAGTTACGCAAAAAACACTGTTTTGGAGCCTAAAAAATGACCTGCAAAAATGAAAAATTGCATTTTTCCTGCAAGTATGGCCACAAAAAAGCATACACACTTGCAATACACCTTCCTCTCAAGCTTGGGAATGTCCCTCAAGCTTTCATGAGCACAGATCTGGTGGTTGCTCAACGATCTCAAGCTTCCACCGAAAACGAGCTCACCATAGCCGAAAGCTCACTTCTCTATAGCACTCCATCTGTCACGAAACCAAAGCTCTGATACCAATTGTGAAGGAATGGATTGTAGGCGTGCGTGTGTGCAACAAAGATGGAGAGAGAGAGAGAGAGAGAGAGAGAGAGAGAGAGAGAGAGAGAGAGAGAGAGAGAGAGAGAGAGAGAGAGAGAGAGAGAGAGAGAGAGAGCGGGATGTGGGGTGGAGCTCCCAAATCTCATTGTATGAGCACAATGTGTGAGAATGAGTGAGAGCTACTTATTCTTTGTATGTATAAAGAATAAGGAGATAAATGTGGGCGGCCGGAGGACATGGGCAAATCACGGTGAGGCACACTGTCTTTACCTAAAAACCTTGAGGGATGTTGACTGAGGGCATTTCCTTCATCCCTATCAGCTGTATGTTGTGGTCCACCAATAGATATACGATGATCAACTAACAAAGAGATACCAGACATTTTGAATTTACCAATAATTATTTGGTTGATATTCATATTGTTACTCAAATTACCTTGACCCCCACTATTTTTTCCATTCATTGGATATTTGAAAAGCATTCATACCTAGGTCCAGAAAGGAGGTTTGTACTTGATTCCCTTCAACCAATAGCAAGTCAAATGCCACTCACATGTTCCAAGGAGATCCTTACAAGTCAATGTAGGAAATACTTCAAGACCTTGATTCCAACACAATGGAAGGGAAAGGGGTTGAGCCTACTATAGACTCAAGCTTGGGAGAACATAAACTGAAAGCCAATTTGTGGGAAATACTACAAGACCTTAATGCCAGCATAGTGGAAGGGAAAGGGGTTGAGCCTGTTGTAGACTCAAGCTTGGGAGAAGATCAGCTTAAAGTAAAAATGTAGAAGCGGGTTAAAGAGAAAAGGGGACTGGAAGAGAATCAAAAGGGAAGAACTTATCCGATTGAGGAAGTTGTTGATATGGAGATTGACCAAGGCAAGAAGATCAACAAAGGAATGCTGGTGGAGGAGGAGGTGACAATTGAAGTTCTCTTTGTGGCAAAGTTTTTGGATGCGACATCAAAATTTGTAGAGGAAAAGGGCATGTAGAAAAGAGGAGGAAGAAAGTAAAGAGGGCAGCAGAACCTACTAGAAGTGCACAAGAGGCTACAAGTGCAGAGAAGTCCAAAGGCATGGAGGAGGTAAAGGTGCAAAGGAGGCCAAAGGGGCTGGAGGTGTAGAGGAGGCTAAAGGCGTGGGGGAGGTCAAAGGCGCAAAGGAGGCCAAAGGTGTAGAGGAGACACCTGGTGCAACGCCCTTGGAAATATGTGATAGTATTGACTCAGCCACCCTCTCCCCGTTGGTCGTGATCTCAAGCCACGAACTTGCAAGAATCATCTATTGTAAGCATTTTTTACTTGCTTCTAGCTTAATATGAAAAATCAGCTCATGTTGCTTATGTCAATGTGTTTGGTGTCATGTCACTCTACTTTTGATAGTTGTTAGTGTGTTTGTAAACTGTCTTTTCCTACTATCAAAAAATTGTAAAGTTTTATGGTGTCTAATGTCCAACTTTGCTATTGCAAAAAGGGTGTGTTCTTCTACTCATATAGTTTTGTACTATAGCAAGGGATAGTTGGTGGCTAAATGAACAACAACCGGACACATTAATGCCAATAGATGTAATGGTGAGCAATAGGCACCTTGCTATTTTGGATGTCAATGGAGTGCTACTGAAGGATTGTGTTCAAGAACCCCAAGGTTTGTGAAATATCCCATTTCTAGTGGGATATAGGCCACAAGGTGTGCAAGTCTTCCATTGCAGATATTGTGTGGTCAGACTTGATGCAGAGGACTTCATCATCAAGTTGAGGAAGCAAATCGCGATACTATGTGATGGTCTAGTCATGTAGCCAAAGAAAGAATTTAATGGCCATAATGAATGCATGCTTCCCTCAATTGATGAAGATGCAAGACCTCTTTTTAGGTATTTATATCTTTACTTTCAAACTAGTTTTATTAATTTTGGTATTGTTTTGCACTTTGCTACTAATTTGTACACATTTTGGCACTATATGGTACTTTGGTACTTTTAATACTATTTGCACAATTTGGTATTGTTGTGTATAGAATTTGGTATTTTTTGGGTCTTTAGGACTCTGTTCTACGATACTTTGATATTGTGTTTAATACTGTGTGTACAATTTTGTATTGTTTTTTACTTTGTTTCTTTTGTACTTTGGTATTGTGTTGTATTGTGTCACTACTATGTACTATTTGTACTCTTATTTGTATAGTTATTCTAACTGCTTAGTTTACCTATCACATATATTTTTGACCAGTCTCAATGTGAGATATGGGCTCCCACAATTAGAGATTTGGAGGAGTTCGGCGGAAAGCTTATTTTTCTAAAGCTCCTCATAAGACTGTGGTGCAAGCATCAACAATTCAATGAAGTAAATACCCTCCTTGTGGATGACACGAGATACAAGTCCTTCAAGAATGATTATGACTCATGCTACTGAATTTTTTCATATGAGCCAAAGTATTAAGACCCAAAAAAATCCAAAGTATCTTATACTACCAACTGTGAGAAGTTCCCAAAAGCATCAAATTGTTATTGTGGATCCCCTTAGGTACTATGCAGACACACCTACCTTGCATAGTACCAAATTGGATACTTTTCTATATACTGCATAGTACCAAACCGGATCCATAGTACCAAATTGGAAACTTTCCTGGGTACAAAAAAAGTGCCAAAACTGGTACTATGCATCTAGTTTGGTACTTTGTTGGATACACTGAAAGCACCAAATCTATTTCCAAAATTCAATTTGGTACTACACTACCAAGTGTGAGTGGTGATCAAAAGTACCAAATTAGGACTATGCATCCATACTTTTGAGCATTGAAACCAAATATTTGTAATGTGCATCCTGTTTGGTACTATGAAAAATCCAAAAAAACATTAAATTTGGTACTATAGAGGTAGTAATTGGTACCTACAATGATACTATGGAGCTAAGAATTGGTACTATGGAGCTCAAAATTGGCACCATGGTACTATGGAGCTCGAAATTGATACCTACAATGATTGCTACCCACAAAGTACCAAATTGGTATTGTTTGGCCTAGAGTGACTATTGGCAAAGAACTACCAATCTAATATTGTACAACCAAATGCGAGTGTTGCCCAAAGACTACAAATTTTGTATTATTCCAATAGAAACCAAGGCCACCAAGGATTGCATTGCAGGAAAAACATATTACTTGAGAGTCATCTAGAAGATGTATGGATGTTTGACGACACATTTTGCGTCAATCATGTGCCTACATATATCCTTTCTGCTAGGTGAAACTGTGGTCTTGAATTATTACTTGAGAGTCATCTAGAAGATGTACAGGATGTTTGACGACACATTTTGCATCAATCATGTGCTTACATATATCCTTTTTGCTAGGTGAAACTATGGTCTCGAATTTCCAAAAAGCTATCACCAAATCTCAAGTTTCACTTGTGATACTTGTATGCAAAGACTATTTTTTGTGACAAGCACTAAGTGACAACACTTCATCCTCATCTTTCATTTCTAGTTGACTACTTGATGCCGCTATATTCCGTCATTGAACACCCAAGACATCAAAAATTTTTGACTGGTTCACTAACGTTGCTCTTTGATTACCATTGTTCAATGTCATCGTCAAAGAGGTTCTCTTCACAAAAATCTCACTTGAAGAATGGGGTACTTTCAGCTCAGTCAATGTGTTGCAAATGTTAAAAATAAGACTTGATTGCACATCCAAACTCCCCAACTTGAAAAGTGCCTGATGATGTATGAGCTGCTCTAGAATTTCCTGTTGTTCTTGTAATGGAATTGGCCTATTAACTTGAGAGTAGCGGAAATTAATGAGATTACTTTTGAGAAATCACTTTGTGAGCATAGAGGGTGAACATAATTGAAGATAGAAACATAAACATAGCAATTACTTAACTTGGCATGATCATTACTTTTGCAAGAGAGAGAATTAAGAGAACATGACAATAGTTGAGGACCGGATTTATGTGGAGCGGGTCCCCCTCTAATAGGCATTTGTATTATGATTTCTCCCATTAAGAGAGACTTGTTACAATACAATCTTTGTGTTCCTTGTGACCTAGGTGATGCAATGAAGATGGAAAGCTTTAACTATCCCAAGACCTCAAACACCTTCAAAGGTGGAGAGAGCTAGCAGGGAATGAGGGTAGGGAAGATGAAGAAGAAACATTTCATAGGAGAAAGAATTAGTTCCTCACTTATCATCACTCTTCTTGATAACATACATAATAGCATAGTAATGAAGATGGAGAAGATGGCAAGTTTAAGCGCATTGAAGCGTGGATCTTGATTGGATTTTCACTCCATAGCCAAGAGTGTTGGTGTAGGCTCTCAACCTCTACTTGCTTGGAGAAGGAGAGGGAGCTCTTGCACTTTGCACAATGCACAATGAGAGTGTGTTTGAGAGTGTGTGGGAGAGTATACCCCCTAAGCAACCCCCTAGCTTGATTTTGTTGACCCCCCCTTGTAGCTCATGTTTGAAGCTCATTGGACCTCTCCAGGCCTAGCCAATCACCAGCAAGAGACATTACAAACAAGAAGGGTAGCCTTGGGATAAGTGTCCCCTTTTCCCCTTTGACAGAGAGGAATTGATAAATGCAAAGACAATTAATTAAATCTCGTAAATTATCATTGCACCCCTTGGGTGGCCAGCCAATAGGCTTGAGGCACACCATGAGGGCAACATGAGGAGGAACTTGACAAGTGTCCCTTTTGCTTTCTTTGTACCATGCATGCCTTGTGTGAGTGTGTGGGTTTCTCTCTCATCCCCCCTCATGTAGGGCTCGCCCCCTCCTTGTAGGGATTGAATCTTTGACTTTTTGACACCTTAAGCCCCTCATGTATAGGCCCAGTTCCCACCACAAGCTTGGCTCATAAGCACTTTAAGCTTGGGCTGGGTTCTCACCTCAAGTGCAACCCTAGCAGCTCAAGCATGTCAAGCACCTCAAGAATCTCAATAATTAAGCACCTCAAGCACCTCAATCATCAAGCACCTTAGTCATCAAGCATGACAAGCACCTCAAGCACCTTAAGCTTGGGCCGGGTTCCCACCTCAAGCTCAACCCTAGCTTACTTAAGGTCAAAGGACTTTTACACTAACAGTTGGAGGTCTTCAATGAAGCTAATCGTAAGGTCTTATGCTCCATTGGTTAGCCCTTCTCTTTGATAGACCATCTCTCATTTGGGCCCTTTTACCATTGGCCCCGTGTTGAGATAGATCTATAAGCACATGTCTAAATCTTAACCCTTGTTCTTGATTATTCTCCTACATTAAATGATCAATTTAATGTGAGAAAATCATTTGGGTTGATTAGATATTAGATTTTATGACATTACCTCTCTCTTGAAATCATAGTCGTTCTCGAGTATGAGGTAGAGGAGATAAAGCCTTAGTCATTAGTCAATCTTACTTAGCGGGTAGATGATCCCTTTTTACCCTACGACATCTTTCCAAGATGGATGACTAATCCATTTGGTGCTTGGGAGACATAGCTGTCGCAAGCATGTCTACACTTTAGTCCATTTTATTCTCCCAAAGTAGAGTGACAATGTCTACTTGGTGTTTGAGAGATGTCGTCATCACAAACATGAGTCTAAGCATGCATGCTATTTAAATTTGTGCACAATTAAAAAAGAGAACTAGTCTTATAAGACAAAAAACATGGGTCATTTAAAAGAAATTTGTACAGTTGCTTACTCTAATGTAGCAGTGTAAGCATTGAAAAGGTTCATACTATCCTTAAGCTGTATTACTTGCATCCATCTAGCATCTTCAAAAGGATCAATATGTCGTAGTACCTTGTCTTCATGTCAAAGGATAGTTTCGGGTTGTTGCACCTCTTCTTGGTCTTCAACTTTGAGAGGGTCTTCGATAAATGGTTCACTTAGTGGCTCTCCTTTGTACGGCTTAAGTAGGCTCACATGAAAGGCATTGTGTATGAGCCAAGGGTTGGGAAACTTGAGTTGGTAAGCCGTCTCATTGATGGGCTTCAAGATTTGGAAAGGACCATAGTATCTTTTTGCTAGCTTAGCATAATACTTTTGATGGCCCATAGGATTTTTGCCCCTCGTTTTCCTTAATCGAGCCTTAGGAAACATAAGTAAGACCCAATCATTTTCTTTGAGCTTTAAGGCCCTTCTGTGCTTGTCAGCAGCAACTTTTTGCCTTTGTTGAGAGATGGATATAGCTTCCTTAATCTTTTGAAAAGATTCTTGTAGGTCACGGCTATACTCATTGGCAACGAAGATCTAGTCCATGTACTTTGAGTAGAAAGAGACTTTTTGGTCTTCCCTCAATGATCTCAAAAGGTGCTTTCCCCATAGAAGTATGTACAATATTATTGTAGGCATACTCTACTTTTGTAACATAAGTCTCGAGTAGATCGAGTAACGTAAGATTGGCTATCTCACTTTGGCCATCTGTTTGTGGGTGATAGGCCGAAGATAAATTCAATCTTGTTCCTAGATTTTCAAAGAGACCTTTCCAAAAGTTACTGGTCATTCTAGAATCTCTATCTGACATGATGGATGTTGGTAATCCATGGTGTTTGAAAATCTATGATATGAAGAAGGTTGCCATCAGGTGTCCCTTAATAGTCTTTTTGACAGGAATAAAGTGTGCTTGCTTGCTAAGCCTGTTGACTATTGTCCATATTCCCGTATTCCCATGGATAGACTTGGGCAAATCCAAAGATGAAATCCATGGATATACTCTCCCATGGTGAATTTGGGATAGGCAATGGCTGGAGTAATCCAGGTTCCCTATATCATATTTGATCTTTTGGCATACTATGCATTTTGAAACATACTCTTGTATGTCCACTTTCATGGTAGGCCAATAAAGATACGTCTCTACTCCTCAAGGAGTAGGTTGAATACCTCTATGCCCCGCATAGGGAGGAGCATGGGATTCATACACATAACTTTCTCACGAAGGGAATGGGTAATACATAACCTATTTCCGTGGAGAAGATAACCATCCTGCAAGGTGAATGGTTCCTCTTTCTTCCCCAAAGCAAGGGCTGAAATTATGTCTCTAAAGTCAGGGGCAGTAGCATACTCATCTATCATAGAGAATAGATAAATGTGAGTAGCTATAGACACCGCATTAACTTTTGGTTGTTGTGAAAGTGCATTGGCCACTTGATTGTGATTACCAACAATGTGAGAAATGTGAAAATTAAATTGCAAAAGAAAATTTTTCCACCTCAGTTTTTTGTCGGAAATCTTGGTTTGCGTCATGAAATACTTGAGACTTTGGTGGTGGGTTTGTAGAATAAATGAAGTCCCCAATAAGTAGTGCTTCCATGTGGCATGTAGAACAACTAAAATCTCTTTCTCATAAATGTCCAAGACTCGTTCATCCGTAATGAGCCTTCGGCTCTCATATGCTATGGCATGCCCTTTTTGAAGCAAAACTGCTTCAAGGCAATCACCACAAACATCACATTGGACCTCAAATGGCTTTGAGAGACTCGGAAGCATGAGGACTGGTTGGGAGGTAAGCTTCTCCTTGAGCTTATCAAAATCATTTTTCTCCTTAGTTGTCCATACATACTTAACGTTCTTCTTAGTTAAGTCATGTAGTGGTCCTGCTATTTGAGAGAATTTAGCTATGAAGCGTCTATAGTATGTGCACATACCAATAAAGCTTCTTAGGTCATGTATATTCCTTGGATTAGGCCATGCTTTTATTACCTCTAACTTTGATGGATCCATACGGATACCATCTTGAGAGATAATATGACCTAGGTATTGAATCTCTTGAAGGAAAAATTCGCTTTTCTTTTGGTTGAGAAAAAGCTTGTTCTCCCTCAATGCTTGAAAAATCACTTGGAGATGTTGCTTATGTTCCGCCAAAGACTTGGAGTAGATGATCATATCATCAAAGAAGACTCCCGTGAATTTGCGGTAAGGTCTAAATTTTTTTTCCATTGATGATTAAACATAGCTGTCGCATTAGTGTAATGTACCCAACATTTATCCATATAAGTCATTTCAGTTATTTTGCAAAGTAATTGAGATTCTCAATTTTGTGAGTCATCATGAGTTTATCAAAGCAATCGGATTGAAAATCGGGTTCAGAATCCATTTATTTATGATCTTTCTTTATGTGGAACAATAGGTTTATGTGGGAACCTAATCTATGTGTGAAGAAAAAGCTTAGAGATAGTATTTTTTGGAAAGAAAGAGAGGTGAGTCAAAATTAAGATACTTCTTTCTTTCTCTCTTTTAAAATAGAATGGGAACTTATAAGTATAGAGCTTTTTAGAATCGCGCATAGGCTTCACATACCAAAAAAAAAATAAAAATAAAAAATAAAAAATTATAGAGCCGCGACGACGCGCGAGCTTTTCCTTCTCCTATTCTTGAAACCTCTCAGTATTCTTAGCACCCCCATAGAGCCTATATAAAGGACCCTTCTCCTCTCACTTTGAACACATATCTACAGAAGCGGAAGCTCTCTTGCAACGACGCGCTAGAGGAAGCCTCTCTCCCTTAACCTTTCACCTTCAAGCCATCTCTATCTCCAATCGTCAACGTGCCGTCACCCGATTTGTGAACACACACACTCTCTCTCTCCAACAACGCGTTTTTCTTTTCTCCATTCCAAAGCTATGGCTCCGAAGCGTGTAACGCGAAGTTCTAAGGACGCCCATGCCGTTGCACCACCAAGGAAGGTGGGAAGAAAGGTGTCTACTCCGAATGTATCTCATGCGGAAGCATCAACCGAAGAATAAGTCGAAGGCATCCAACCTCCAGCACAGGAGTTAGTCGCACGCGCTTTAAATCCGGTAAGACAAATTTATAATTCTGCATTGCTATTCATGTTTGACTTGGGAAGCTAAGCGTAGGGTACCCCTTAAATTGTCCGAGAAACATGATATTATCACATGAAAAAAGCATATGTTTTCATGATTAATGAAAGGTCTGTTTGATAAATTATTACTGTTGTTGAATTGTTATTGTTTAATAAATTTTTATTGTTTGATAAGTGGTTTCTGATTGATATGAAGAATTGGTTGATCATGTTTGATGAATCATTTAATGAGAAGAATTGTTGAAAGAATATATTTCGTCTTCGCGGGTAGCGAGATGATCCCGCGGGTAGCGGAGATTAAGCTGAGGTTATCGACTCTCTTTGTTCCTTGCGGTTAGCGAGATGCCTCGCTGGTAGCGGGATGCCTGGCGGTTAGCGAGATGCCTCGCGGGTAGTGGGATGCCTCGCGGTTAGCGAGATGGGAAGGTTGCGCAATTTGCGATTAGCGAATAAATCCTTTGCAAAGACTCTGTTGGTTAGTCAGAGAAAGTCCGCGGGTAGCGGCAAAATCATGAGAAATTGGAAAAGTTGTTTTTGTTCAATAATAGGGTTGCCTTCATTAGCATTGTTTGAATTGTTTTGGTATTGTTTGAAGGGTTGTATAAAAGAACCTGTGTTTGGAATTAATTAAGGAACACTGTTTGTATATATAAAATAGTGTGGAAAAAAGTGTGCGTGTGGTGTGGAAAGTGGGGACTGGCTCAGGTTGCTAGTCAAGGATGGGTGGACTCAATTAGTCGAGTACTTTTCACTTTGTCTCAGTTAGTTAGAGATTTATCCCATGTCATATTTGGATTTAAGGATGGCGGCCGTGCCTCTTAAACACGGAGAAAAAGGCGTTGTTTTTGGATCCTTAATATGTGAAAGGTATTTTCTTCTCTTATAATGTAAGATCTAAAGTCCATAGAATCTTTAACCTCATCGACCTGGCTTGTGGCGTAGGGTCTTGCAACTACGAACACAATAGGTGGAAGTCTTCTTCTCTTTCGTTGCTCGTATCCTTGCTTCGCATTATCGGAGTAGGGTGTCGTCAACGGATTTAGAGGATAAAGAAGGCTATCTTCCAAGTTGCCCCGATCTTTTAGGATGGGGACCTTACAATTATTCAAGCCAAAAGGCATGACTAGATATTCATAAAGACCAAACTTTGTGCAAAACGCAGTCTTTATAATATCTTCATCCTCTATCCTTACTTGACGATATCCACTTTTAAGGTCAATCCTACTGAAGTAGGTAGAGCCTTGTAGCTTATCAAACAGATCTTCTACCCAAGGCACGAAAATATATTTTTGATAGTGATATGGTTTAGTGCTCGATAGTCCACACACATACGATATGTAACATCTTTCTTTTGCACTAAAAGAACTGGAGAAAAAAAGGGAGAGGAACTAGGCCTCACCATCCCTTTGTCAACCAATTCCTCATGATCTCATCTTCTAGATCTTGAGAGACTCGATAAGGAGGCTAGTTAGGCAGTGAGCTTCCTGGAAGGAGCTCAATGCGATGTTCATCATCCCCTCGTTTTGGAGGTAAGTACATAGGGATATCATCGATGAACACATCTTGGAATCCTTTTAGAAAATTAGACAAGTCTAATTCTTCTTGATTCCTACCATTTACATTTGATGAAACATTAGGATCTTTTAAAGACTCTTTGAAAAAAATCATGTACATAGAAATTGAGCTCTTCATTGATTTTTCAAAAGCAAGAGGATTTCCAAGTGGAATAGTGCGACTACGCTCACTAGCATCTATATACATGTTCTTTCCCCTATAGGTGACGTAGATTCTCCTTTTAGGGAACTTCATATTGGAAGCCATGCGATCAAACCATGGTGCCCCTAGGATAGCATCCTCATGTTGGAGAGGAGAGATCAAAAAGTCTTCTTTGTCGACATAGCTTTGGACACGAAGCCTCAACTTCCCAATCAAGGGAGTAACGGAGGCTTGCTATCCCTTGAAAGCTGAGTCAACCATTACCATATCTCCCATCTCAAAAGCTTGAATGCCCAACTTGGTGGCTAACTCCGTTGATACGAAGTTGTGAGTAGAGCCAAGTTCAAACAAGATGAAGGCATCATGCTCTCTTACCTTTACCAAGCATAGGAAAGTGATGATCCTTTGCAATGAACATCCTCTTTTGGAGCTTCAATGGTGGAATCCCTAGGAGTCTCATTGCAAGTATTCTTCTTGGGACAAGAACGATAGCCATGTCCTTGCTCCCCACGGTTGAAACACTTATGGTCCTTGCAAAAAGCTTCAAGCTCTTCAGGAGAGAGTTTGTTTTTGCCTTTGTAAACTCCCTTCTCCTTGGACCGATTACTGTTGTTGTTGTTGGAAGTGCCTTGGGAAGAATTTTGAGCATTGGTTTCTCCCTTTGCATCATTTTTGTCTTTGTTTTCCATGGGATTGACATTCCGTCTAGCCCCTTGATGGAAATTGATGCGTGAAGCAACCATTTTGTGATGGATTACTTCGGTGATAGAACCAGGCCATTGAGAGTTGATGTATTTGACCATCTCTTTGGGTAATCTCGCATAGGATTGTTGCTTTTTCTTGGCAAAGTCTATCTTTTGAAAGACATTAGCCTTGATATGTAAATCCCAAAACGTTTCTACATACTTGTGGATAGACTCATGAGAGAGAAGCTTCAAGCTGCACCATTCAGTAAGCACTTTGTCCTCTACATCACTTGCAAGGATTTGCTTTATGATGGAAACTCGTAGAGTTTTCCATGTCTTGGGGATTTTTCGTTGCCACGAAGGCTAGCCCACCATTGACGAGCTGATTTTTGGAAGTGCATAGCTACATGGCATAGCTTGGAGGCCTCCGTGAAGCCCTCGTCTCCAAAGGCCGCATCAAATTGTTGGATGAAGGCCAACACTCTGTCGGTAGCACAAAAGGTGCCATCATAGGTGAGAAAAGAGATACTCTTTCCTCCCTCTTTGAAATTATTTAGCTTTTGTGACCTTAGCTATGTAGGGTATGATTTACGATGTCCTCCTCTGTTGTATTCTCTATAAGAAATAACCATATATTTTGTCGAAAGAGGAGGAAGGTGAAGAAGAAGGAGAAGAGGGTGACCTATTTCTAGCCCTTTTCTTCCTTTGTTTCCTCTCTTCTCTTTCAAACTGACGAGGAGAAGGACTATGTGTTGATCTTTTCCTCTTGGGAGGAGTGGGCCATCGTCTAGACCGCCGTCTTTTTGGAGCTACATCTTTAGAGGAACTTAATGTTTCATTGATTTCTTGCTCTTTGGATTCCTCCGCTCGTATAGGAGGGAGTATTCTTTTGGGGTCTGTTCAAGAGGCCTCCTAAGCTCTTTCTCCTCTTGGAGAGGAAGGGAAATCCCATAAGCGTGAAGTTGTTGTGTAAATTTGGCTTGCAAAGTAGGGTTTCCCATAGCTTGCTGCAACCTAGTAGCGAGATAATTGACAAACATGGGGGCGTCATCATTAGCACCTTCATGTGCAAAATCAAAGCTATCAATGTTCATTCTACTCTCTTGGTTATTAAAATCCATGTTAACAAAATTTGTGTATGTACTTAGTGTATGCTTTGGCAATTAAAAACCTTAGTTGCCACTCCTCTTAGCCTTTGAAAATTGGCTCTTAAGTATCTACACCCACAGCTCGAAGTGGTTAATTATAGAGAGTAGTGGAGTAGGTCTAACATAGCAGAGTTGCCAAGGGCTAGCTCCTTTCAGACTTCTTATGTCTCAATAATGCTAAAGCCGTAGGCAAGTCTAAAAAGACTCCATGATTAAGTCCAAAGCTCCTAAGGTGTGCACCATATCCCATATAGTGGGCTCAACAAAACCGATAATAGATCCCAATTCCACTTACCCTAATATAATTAACAAAACCAACCATTTATAGGCTACTTAAGGACCTCTCTTCTTAAGCAAGAAAAGCAAAACCAAATGCTCTGGTACCAATGTAATAGAATTGGCCTATTAACTTGAGAGTAGCGGAAATTAATGAGAGTACTTTTGAGAAATCACTGGTGAGCATAGCGGGTGAACATAATTGAAGATGAAAACATAAACATAGCAATTAGTTAGCTTGGCATGATCAATAATTTTGTAAGAGAGAGAATTTAGAGAACATGACAACAGTTGAGGACCGGATTTATGTGGAGCCGGTCCCCCCTCCACCAATAGGCATTTGTATTATGATTTCTCCCATTAAGAGAGACTTGTTACAATACAATCTTTGTGTTCCTTGTGACCTCGGTGATGCAATGAAGATGGAAAGATTCATGCATCACAAGCATACCATAAACTTTGAGGAAAGCTTTAGCTATCCCAAGCCTCAGTTGCAAGACCTCAAACACCTTGGAAGGTGGAGAGAGCTAGAAGGGAATGAGGGTAGGGAAGAGGAAGAAGAAAAATTTCATAGGAGAAAGAATTAGTTCCTCACTTATCATCACTCTTCTTGCTAGCATATATAATAGAGTAGTAATGAATATAGAGAAGATGGAAATCTTAAGCATTAAAGCATGGCTCTTGGTTGGATTTGCACTCCATAGCCAAGAGTGTTGGTGTAGGCTCTCAACCTCTACTTGCTTGGAGAAGGAGAGGGAGCTCTTCCACTTTTCACAATGCACAATGCAAGTATGTGTGAGTGTGTGTGGAAGAGTATACCCCCTAGCTTGCTTTGGTTGCCCCCCCCCTTTTAGCTCATGTTTGAAGCTCATTATACCCCTCAAGGCCTAGCCAATCACAAGCAAGAGGCATTACAAGCAACAAGGGTAGCCTTGGGACAAGTGTCCCCTTTCCCCTTTGAGAGAGAGGACTTGATAAATGCAAAGAGAATTAATTAAATCTCCTAAACTAACATTGGACCTCTTGGGTGGCCAACCAATAGGCTTCAAGCACACCATGAGGAGGAGCTTGAAAAGTGTCCCTTTTGCTTTATTTGTACCAAGCATGCCTTGTGTGAGTGTGTCGGTGTTTTCTCTCATCCCCCCTCTTATAGGGCTCGCCCCCTCCTTGTAGGAATTGAATCTTGACTTTTTGACACCTCAAGCCCCTCAAGCTTAGGCCCAATTCCCACCACAAGCTTGGCCCTTAAGCACTTCAAGCTTGGGCTAGGTTCTCACCTTAAGTTCAGTCCTAGCATCTCAAGCATGCCAAGCACCTCAAGCATCTCAATCATTAAGCACCTCAGCCATCAAGCACCTCAATCACCTTAGTCATCAAGTGCAACAACCACCTCAAGCACCTTAAGCTTGGGCCGGGTTGCCACCTCAAGCTCAACCCTAGCTTACCTAAGGTCAAAGGACTTTTACACTAACAATTGGAGGTCTTCAATGAAGCTAACCCTAAGGTCGTATGCTCCATTGGTTAGCCTTTCTCTTTGATATATCATCTCTCTTTTGGGTCCTTTTACCATTGGCACCGGGTTGACATAGATCTATAAGCACATGTCTATATCTTAACCCTTGTTCCCGACGGGGTTCCCGATTATTCTCCCACATTAAATGATCATTTTAATATGAGAAAATCATTTGTTAGTCCTTGGATCTGCCCACACAAACATCTAGCCATGGCTTTGCATATATATTGTGCCTTGACTTGGTTCTAGAAAGTTCAGTTGTCTTACAGAGTTGTGCTCCTTGAGTCATTTCTCATGCTTCTTTTCCACCCAATAGCCTTGTATAATTTCTTGGTTGTTGACAGGCTCATGAATGCTCATAGTTCCCATGATAGTACCCTCTATAAACGTAGGTATCCCTGACTCAATATTGGCGAAGGGATTGCACTCAACTTCCATCATCATCTTTGTAGATATGGTACTGGCCTGAGCTGCCATGGATGTACACACACACACACACACACATACATATCCATACACAATAGAGGATGTGCACGAGAGAGAGAGAGAGAGAGAGAGAGAGAGAGAGAGAGAGAGAGAGAGAGAGAGAGAGTAGCAGCAGAATTTGCTTCCTTGCACTCTAAAAGTCCCACCCACATCTTCCACCCACGTTGATTTTTTACGGGACGTTTCAAAAAAAAGAGTAAAGTATGGGAATTTTACTTTAATTTTTCTCCTTTATTTCTCTTTTGCCCTCTTTTACTTTAGTCTTATTCTACTTAGGAAACCCACTGAGTTTAGGTAGTGTCAAGGACAACCAATTTTGTTCCTATGATGTCAAAAAGTTCTCTTCTCTCTCCCCTCTTCTTCTTATTCAATA
The DNA here is from genome assembly GCF_014529385.1 of Adiantum capillus-veneris. Taxonomy (NCBI): domain Eukaryota; kingdom Viridiplantae; phylum Streptophyta; class Polypodiopsida; order Polypodiales; family Pteridaceae; genus Adiantum; species Adiantum capillus-veneris. The sequence continues at coordinate 137,622,869 of NC_140932.1, forward strand.
TCTTGATCTTCTCGGCTTGGGTGAAGTAATCTATTAAAGAATGTGCCAATAGGATTGTTACGATATTGATATTATCACAAAGCTAACATTGGGAGTCTATACACTCAGCCTATGATGTAATTTCTCACTTTTTGATCATTCTAGACATCCATAGCCCTAAGCGGTTGTAATTCTTTTATGTCAAGAATTATTTTGTAACCGTTATGAGATTATGAGCCAACCGGAGTGGGGCTACACCCTTCCAGATTGTATCAAGGAAATCCTAGACTTCTATAAGTTAAAATCTTCTCTCATTTTTGAACCCTGAACCTTTGGCTAAAGTATCAGAGCCATTCTTTGTAAAACCTAAGGGAGACTTTTTGGATAATCAGCGTACGACTGACTTACAAAGCGCTGTGTACTCTCTGGCTTTCCTTTCAAGCTCATATCTCCCTTGTAAAGTGTCCATTTGAAGTGTCATATGCTTCATTGCATTCAAGGTGAAAGATCTTAATAGAGTTATGCTTTTTTTTGCCGTAAAACTATGTTTTTTTTGTTTCTCACCCACTCCTTAATATTCTTATAACTCTAGATTTTCATTAAAAATTTACATTTTATGCGTTGTTGGGTTGTAGTGCCATCATTGCTAAGCTCTTGGGTGTACTTAGGGTTGAAAACAATTCGGTCAACTCTACCACGTAGATAATAAGCACAATTTTGGCAAGTGGTCAAAAGGGGGATTTGAGGGTTCATGCATGTGTCACTAAATATTGTCTACCCATCCTACAAGTTTTGTCTCATTTAGATCTTGTTTTCTTAGTGAACAGATGAGATATGTCTGCTTTGGCGTAGATAGCTTCTACTGCTTGACATGTAGTAAAGTGTAGATATAGGTAAGACAAGGATTGAGTGTGCTTTTTGAGAGATTGACAACCTCTTGTAGCCTCCATGCACTAGTTGAGTTGACTCCGTTCCATGGTATGACATTTATGTTTGTAGTTCTCACTGTCACTACAATAAGATAGTGAGGCTTGCCATTCAGAGAGCCCCACATTTTGGCACCATTGCTGAGGATGAGGTAACATAAACTAGGGAAAAACCTTAGTGCTTAGTAGGATTGTCCAAAAACTTCCTCTAGGTTTGCCTAGAGCAAGACACCTCTACACAATTGAAGCAAACACACCTCAACCATGCGGTTCTAAAAGTTTTCATTATACATTATACGGGATTATTATAATATGTCATATATGGGCGTATTATATATTATCTCATATTATATGGGCGTACTGCCACATCAACAAAAATGGGCAACCATATATTTTCTTGGTTTTTCGATTGAAGTTTGTTTTGATTGCAAAAAAAATTCGATCAAAAAATACTTTGTGCAAAGGTTTTTTCAATTGAAGAATACACTAATTAAAAAAACTATATATAGCAATAGCTCGCCTTGCTGAGACCATTATTTATCACAAAAGGTATCCTATGTCATAATTAGAGAGATTTTTTTCAATGATTCAAAAATTATCGAAATTTAGAATAGTTTTAAATTACTTTTTTTTAATGAATTTAAATTTTAATTAAATGTGAATGATTTTTTTTTAAAGGTTCAAATTGTGTAAGCTTTGTATGTTTTGTAGAGCTTAGACTCTCACTCATACAAGGTGTTTATTTTATAGGAGTCACTTGCTACTGGCTTAGTTTACTGACATGTGGAAGTGAAGTAGTGATATAATTTAGAGGTTGTCGTTGTGTGTAAAGTGTACTCTCACATGAGGTAATCATTCTGCAAAATATAATAGAGTAGAGGTCAGTTTTATTTAGGTCTGTTTGATTTAAAGTGCATATATTTTCTCACCTTAGTGAACATAGGTAGAATTGTTTTGTCTTGTGTAGAGCCATCACACTATGCTCTCACTGGAATCAAAATTTAGGAATCTCCTATCCATATACATTCATATTAAAATATCTTTATTTGGATTGCTACTTCTATCATACTGTGTGATTGTACACGTGTAGCAACTGCAGATAGATAAGCGCTCAAAGATCTAATGTGGAGTGTGAGAACTTCATGTTCACACTTCATATAGATATAACCATAATCAAGGTTTGCAATAATCCTCATGTTACAATGAGAATCAATTTCAAGATTTGATTAATATTATGAATGATTGTAATCTCTCAATTGTGTGCCAATTAAAGTAATATACTCTCAGTTGTGTGCCTTTAGCTTCCTTCATCTTCCCCAAGTTATGTGTGTTTCCCTGCAACCCTAATTACAACAATCTGATCATTGAAACATGGCACCAACAATATCTCCCATTTTCACTTATCAAGTATGGAATCGTCAAAGTAAAGGAGAGAGTAGTCAAAGATCAAGTTGCGGCACAATGCCAATCCACACTTAGCTTTAAGGATGTAATGGCTCAAACAACATCCAAAATATCTCATTCCCTACACCCAGACTACACCTGAAATCCAAAAGGACGCCACCTTGTGCACAGTGCCCAGAGTGTGCAGTTGGGACAGCCATTAGTTGCTCTTCAAGAAACATCCGACTTGAACTACCCATGACTGACATGAATATTGGCTATGTTATGATATATCCAATCAGCCACCTCCAGATCTTTATGGATTTTATGCTCGTATCATGTTCTTGGCCTTTTATTATATGCAAACATTTGGGGAGGCCTTATACACAGGATTCTTCACTTTCAAATCAAAGATCTTTGGTCTTGTGGTGAAGAACCTTTAAGCTAGGCTGATGTCCTACACAAAAATGGAGCTCAACACTCCTATTGACTTGCAGCTCCCGTCCAAAGATGACAAGAAACTCAAAATCAAGTATTATAATGCTCTTGACGTCCTAAAGAAGCAAAGACAGACCCGCAAGCCAGAGCACTACCCAATCCCTTGAAGTTGTGTCACGTATAACCCATTCTAGGAGGGGGGAATGTTAGCACATAGCTAACATCAAGAGCCTATACACTCAAACTATGATGTAATTTTACACTCTTTTTATCATTCTGGACATCCATAGACCTAATATGTTGTAATTATTTTATTTATGGAATTATTTTGTAACCATTATGAGCTAGGCAGAGTGGGGCTATGCGCTTCCAGATTGTATCAAGGAAATCCTAGGCTACTGTGAGTTAGAACCTTTTCTCATTTTTGAACCCTAAACCTTTGCCTAAGGTATAAAATCCATTTTTTGTAAAACCTAAGGGGGACTATTTGGATAATAACCATATGAATCACTTACAGAGAACTATGTATTCTCCTCCTTTTTTCTCAAGGTCATAACTTCCTCATGAAGTGTTGTATGCTTCATTGCCTTAGCAAGTGAAAGCTCTTCACAACATTGTGCTTTTCTTGTGGTAAAACTATGTTTTTGTTGTTGCTTACCTGCTCCTTACTCTACTCATAACTTTAGATCTACATAACAAAATTGCATGTTATGCATTGGAGGGGTGTAGTGGCATCATTGCTAAGCTCTAGGGTGTATTTAGGGTTGAAAACAGTTTGGGAAAATTTGCCCTATAGATAATAAGCATGATTTTGGCAAGTGGTCAAAAGGGGGATTTGAGGGTTCATGCATGTGTCTTCAAGTGTTGTCTACCCATCCTATAATTTTTCTCTTGTTTATTTCTTGGTTTCTTGGTGAACTAAAGATATTTGTCTGCACCGTTGTAGATAACTGCTACTACCTGACATGCAATAGAGTGTAGATCTAGATAAGATAAGGATTGAGTTTAACTTTTGAGAGATTGAAAACCTATTGTAGCCTTCATGCACGAGTCAACTCGACTCAGTCCCATGGTATGAAATTTATATTTGTGGTTATCACGGTCACTACAATAAGATAGCGAGGCTTGGCATTCGGAGAGCCCCACAATTGGGCACCCTCTTGTTGTATATAGTTAGTTGACGTGTAATGGTTAATTATTGTGCTGTCTTTATTTTTTACTAATAGTGAATTGATGTTGTGTAGATCGGCACTCTAAGAACTGAGGAGAAGGCACCAGCAATAAAATCAATAATACTTTTTGGTCATTATTTTTGCATAAGTGTTGTAGCTGTTTTTCCAATAAGCCCATATGGCTCCATTGTAAATTGACGTGTAATGGTTAATTAGTGTGTTGTCTTCACTTTTTTTACTATTAGTGAGTTGTTGTTGTGTATATTAGAACTCTAAGAATTGAGGAGAAAGCACCGTCAATAAAGCCAATAATACTTTTTGGTCATTATTTTTGCATGTGTTGTAGTTATTTTTCTAATAAGCATCATATGGCTCCATTATACAAAGTTATTGAGAACCTACCCTATGAAGATTCATGCAACAAGTGATATCACCTATGAACTCAAGTGTAAAGAGGGTCCTCTAATTTTTTGCCACCAGCTTAGTCAATAAACAAATTGTATATCAAACTCCACAAGAGGTGCCGTGGAGTTTGGAGAGTACCCCTTTAGTCCATTCTCTTGCAAGATTCCTTCTCTCTTCTCTTATGCTATGCTATGTGTAGTAATTGTGTCAACATCTTTCTCTCTTACAGACTACCACCATCAAAGTTGTTCTCTCTTGTGTGTGTGTGTGTGGTGTTTCCTCATCTACTTGTGTTTGTATGTTGTTAAGGGAGAGATGGTGAGAGGTTTGATGCATGTGTGTGTGTGAAGAAACTTGGAAGATTTCTAGCACTCATTCTCCTAATCTCCCAACAATGGTGTTAGAGCTTGAAGTTTGAAGATTTCTAGCACTCGTTCTCCCAATCTCCCAACAATGGTGTCAAAGCTTAAAATTTGCGTTCAATCAGCAGATTAAGTGGAACATCATTGGCAAATTTTTCATCAAATCAAGGCGCTTGTATATGGTATACCAAGCACTCAATTCAAAACCAAATTGCTAATTTTGTTGAATCTATGAACATTAATGTGTGAAAAAAACGAGAAGAATGAGCCTTTGAAGATATTGGACTAAGCAAAGATCTCAATTAAAAAAAAATCAGGTGCCTTGCAAGAGCCTTGGAAGAATTGGCTTTGGCTTAAGAGGAAAAAAGTAGAGAGGAAAGCTTCGGACTGTGTTTGAAAGGAAGCTAGCAAGCAGTTGAAAGGAAATGAAAATTTTACCAAGAAATTTCAAGGGTGAATCTTACGTCGTTCTTAAGGAAAATTTGAAGATTCCCCAACAAAATTCACTCGATGAGCTCACCCTAATACCAAGAGTTTTCAAAGCTTTATCAAATGAGTCCCGAGCTCCTATACGTAGGAAGGAATGGGTTAACTAGCTTGCCACATCTAAAGCAATTTTCTTTTGCTCGGCTTCAGTTTTGTGGGAACTCTCCCCTTCACACACTATATCTCACCATCAAACTCCATCAAATGTCTCAAAAATCTTTGTCAATGTGATCACTGAGGCTCAACAAGCATCTTTGCTTTCTTGCTCACCAGTATAAATTCATTTCTTTCTCTTGCCATCACCTCGTCGTCTTATGTTCCTCCTCGCTACTGCCAACCATTTCATATACACATTTTTAGTTAAAGAGAGTTCCCTTAGTAAATCACCCCTTGGTCAACTGTCCATTGAGTGCAGAGCCCCCCCACCCCCAAATTATCATGCTTGCAATAGCCATCTGTATGTGTGTGTGTGTGTGTGTGTGTTACACACACACACACATATTAAATGTGTGTGTGTGTGTGTCTATGAATATATATATATATATATATATATATATATATATATATATATATATGTATGTATGTATATATATTCACACACACACACACACACACACACACACACACACACACACACACACACACACACACACACACACACACACACACACACACACACACACACACACATGTTATATATGTGTGTGTGCGCATGGGCATGCGTGTATAGTTTCTGTCTCTTTGAACCCAAAACTCTTAAAACTTCCCAAATATTCCATTCCAATACTAAACTCTTCAAAAAACTTTGGATTAATCAGGCAATGCACTATTTTGCTATCGAGTCCAACACCTCAAGCATAAGGCACATCATTCTAAGGTAAGCATGATATCCTTGCAAAAAATTCCCATAACTTAAAAGATTCTTATCAAATGACAGTCTTGTCCATGGAAAACTCTCACAAGGAGATGGATTTATTTCTCGTGGAGAGAAGGGGATGACAACTAGTCTATTACCTTTATTGATCATCAAATACATTGAATAATGCTTTGGAGAATTTAAAGGAACAACCACAATTAAATGATTCTATGGTTGATTGCCACCTGCTACTGGAAAAAGGGAGTTTGGACATGAAAAACGATTCAATGTCCTCCCATGCCAACCTACTCAATAGATCACCGATCTGTACCTTGCTCTTGTACTGCACATGTGGGTAAGCCATCACTAGTGATCTTAAAGCTAAGTAAATTCATGAGATCGCTTTAAATTTCAAAGATTTTGACCAAACTAAATATGCTAGCATTGTTCTAGCATGGGTTAGCCAATTAGATTATTACTTTCATGACAAACTTCCCTAAGCATGAAATTCTTAAATGTGCATCAAATCACCTCACTAGTTGCATTACACTATGCTGGAATGCCACCAAATAGCAGGATGGATGACCACGTACTTGGAACGCATTTAAAAAAAAAAATTATCCTAATTTCTACACATACATACAAAGCTACATCACGTTGCTGGTGGGATTTAATTTTCCAAGGTAGAAATGAAGATGTGCAAGCCTATACTAATCATTTTTGGAACTTTTGCATTCAACTGCAAGTCATTGAATATGTCAGCCACTAAAAAATAAATCATATATACATATTAGGGTTAACACTTTAGGTTGGAGTTGAGATAGATATTTTCAAGGATTCATTTTTTAACTTGGCTCTTAATGCATAGAAGAAGAAAGTTGAATAGCATTCCCACACTGATCAACCTTCTAACATTAAACAAGAAAGTTTCCTTCTCTCCTAACTTTGACAAGAATGGAAATCAAAAACAAAATATCTTCAAGAGATGCATATTTGGAAATTTTCTTACACCTTCTCAATTTTATGGCAACAACTACAAAAATATACAGCAACGGGGAAACCAAAATCATCTAACAAATCAGAATCTTGCTCAAGTTTCCAATGGTAACAAAAAGGTGAAAGACCATAAAATTCCAAGACCATAAAGACCTTGAAGGTGGAATTCCATGAGAAAAATCATGCATAAATAGTCCTTAAACTATGAGAGGAACACCTTAAAATTCCATGATTATTATAAAATTCCATGATTTCCTTTTTCTTTCACGAAGACCATAAAATTTTATGGAAGACCTTTTGAGAAGCTACCAAATCATGGCTTAGACTTAAAAATTAGCATGATATATGTTCTTTCATTGGTCTTCGTAGTTATTACAATAATTTTGTTCGTTATTTTTGCTTATAAATTTCATTATTTGATTCTCTTGTTGAATAAAAATACTCCTTATGCATAGATAGATTCTCAAGAAATCTCATTCACTGTACTCGAGAATTCTTTAACTAATACATCTATGCATAATTGATTAATTTTGATATACCATTGTTTGTTTTCATCATTGATGCTAGTGGAAAATGTACTGGTGTAGCTCTTATGCAAGATAATTATCCACTCACATTTGAGAGCCATAAATTTAAACATTTTAAATCAATTCAGTACATATGACAAAGAACTAAGTGTTGTAGTACATGCCTTAAAGATTTGGAAATATTACTTAATAGGCGATGATTTGATAATCCAAATTGATCAACAAAGAATCAAGTATTTATTATGAGGAAAGAATTCTTCTATCTCCTTTTCAAACTGACAAGCTTCACAAAATTTCTACATTTCAATAACGTTAAATGCATTACTTAATGGGTGATGATTTGATGATCAAAATCAATCAACAATGGAATGAGTATTTATTATAAGAAAAGGATGCTTCTTTCTCCTTTTCAAATTGACAAGCTTCAAAAAAATTCTACATTTCAATAAATTTAAATGCTAGCAAACCTATAACCATCTCCTTATTTTGCATTGTCTTTGGTTGTTATAGAATTACGTGGTCAATTTTCTTGTGCAAACATGACCCTTGATAGATAATAGGCATATTAAGTGGGCTGACTTCATTCAAAGTTTTCAGCCCAACATTCAATACCAAGTTGGTAAAGAAAATGTTGTAGCTGGTGTTTTGAGTGAAAGACCCTCTCTTAATAATCTATCAATCATTATGGGTACCTTATTTGACTCTATGCTTGATACTTATGCACAAGATGGTGATTTCAAAAGAACATTGTTGCATATGCTTGACAATTCTGTGCGCACATTTTTGCAATACACTATACAATAACATTTCCTTTATCTAAAACAAAATTGTGTGTCACAAAACCTTTTCATCCTTTACTCGTTGAAGGATTTTATAAACCACTCTATCGTGGACATAGAGGAGTTGTTGCTACATTTCAAAACTTATGCCGTAATTTTTACAGAAGTTGGGTGTTTTAAACCCTCTCCCTATTCTTAAAAAAACTTGGGATTATATTTATATGGATTTTGTTACTGGTTTTTCACACAATTCACAAGCATGATATGATATGGACTATCATTGATTGTTTTTTAAAACAATCATACCTCATTCCTCACAAGAAAACTCTCACAAAACATCAAAATGCACTTCTCTTTTTTGAAGCTATCTCTTTGTATCACGGTTTGCCGAGAGGGGGATGGGAATGGAGGGAGCTTTTGGAGGGAGATTTTTTAAAATTTTCCTCAACTAAGAAATTCAAAACAAAGCACGCTTTGATCCAGAATCAATTTTTAGAGCGAGATTTTCCAAGCGAGTTGCACCCACTTGTGCGAGAGAGAGAGAGAGAGAGAGAGAGAGAGAGAGAGAGAGAGAGAGAGAGAGAGAGAGAGAGAGAGAGAGAGAGAGAGAGAGAGATTAAGAAAAAAATCTCACTGCAAAAAGCTCACTTCAAAATCTGATTTTGGAGCGAAGAGAGCTTTTTCTTGAATTGCTTAGTTGAGCAAAACTTTGGAAAAATCTCCCTCAAAACCTCAACTCTGCCAAAAGTAATAATATCATTTTGACATTCTAAATTTTGTAGTGCTTTTTGGACTACAATTTTTGAAAATATTGGTACTACTTTTGATTTACTTCCATATTCCATCTTGAGTCTAATGGTCAAACGGAAGTAACTAACTGTATCATCATTGATTTACTAAAAGCTTATATTTCTTTTTAAACAAAGAAATGGAATGACTACCTAGATATTTTACAGTTTCTCTATAACAATACCACTCACTTTACCATAGGTAAATCTCTGCTTGAAATTGTATATGGTCATTCTCTTTGTACTCTTGCTTCACGTTGGAAAGGGGGAAGGGGAATACACCTAGAACATAACAAAAATGCCTCTCTATAGCCCATGGATTCCACAACACCCCAATCCACTAAAAATCACTCATACGCACACACCAATCTGCAAGCAAACCACCATTTTCACAGAATCCGATGCACACACTCGCTGCAACACCACAAACAAGTCCACTCACTCCGCACTACTCAATTCACAACCTTCCACACACATAGCACCTCTCTCTCTCTCTCTCTCTCTCTCTCTCTCTCTCTCTCCCACATTGGCCTTAAAATGGGAGATTGTTAGGATCCACGCCGGCTTCCCATCACCAACCACTAACCATTAGCCCTATTCTTTGGATAAAACAAAGGAAAAGGCATGGTGAGGTCTTCTTCTCACCTAGAGACCCACCAGAACTATGTTTCCTCTCCTCACCAGCTCGCTCCCTTCCTCACACTCATTCATCCTCGGTCAATTCACTTGCATCCATCTCTCGACACCCTTGATGTTGTCATCATTCATAACAACAATTATTCCTATGAGCATATATGTGTTGTCAGAAAAAATGCAAGCAATAGTGTACCTAAGAACTTATTAGGAGATTCTAGTGCAAGGACCATTCACAACATTTTTCCACATTTGCTGACAATGCTATAAAGAGACGTGGCATGTACGGCATCGTAGGAAAACTTGCCAATACTAGGTAGAGAGAATATGCCACCGTTGAGAGGGCAAGAAAGGAATACTCCATGAAAACTAAGCTATTTGTGTGTGTGTGTGTGTGTGTGTGAGAGAGAGAGAGAGAGAGAGAGAGAGAGAGAGAGAGAGAGAGAGATTAGAGGGAGGTAGCATTGAATATGTCTATGAATGGCCACACTAAAATAAGGCCGAGATCCTAAGAACATTTTCAACAAAGCACATCAATTGCAACTCGTGGATTCACCAAAGGTTGTGACTAAAACACATCGCAATATCTTCTCTTCTTGTGTGCACATAAGCCAGCTTGTGCTATAAATTCAACCCCACATCTTCTCATTCCCAAGTTAGCTGGTGCATCTCAATTTCCATTCCAAGTGTGAGTTGGGTGAAAACCCAACTTCTTATTACTCTTACAAATACATTACTATACCCTCCTCCTCCTCATACTCCTCTCATTACTACACACACACACACACACACACACACACACACACACACACACACACACACACACACACACACACATATTTCTCTCACACACATACACATAGATATCATTCCACCATTGCCACAAATATAGATAGATAGTTTTGTGGAACCTCTCTCTCTCTCTCTCTCTCTCTCTCTCTCTCTCTCTCTCTCTCTCTCTCTCTCTCTCTCTCTCTCTCTCTCTCGTTCCATAGCATCGAGTTCATCAACTCTTGTCGGTGAGGTCTCTTGGGATCGGTCCAATGACGTAAAAATATCTTCTTCTTCTTCTCATCTTCATGTGCATTGAGTTAGCCAAAGGCCACACAAATGAGAACCCAATGGATGCTCTAACAAAGACCGTATCTTCAGAGCGATCTGCACATTGCATCGACATGATGGGCGTAGGGTGAAGCTATGTTCATGCTTCACACTTTTATAGTTGTACATACTAACCCTTACACTTATAGCTACTTGGGGCACGTTGGCCTTCAAGTGGGATATTGTTAGAGTTTAGGCCAATTGGCCGACCGCCCATCACTAACCTCTAACCATTAACCCTATTCTTTGGATATAACAAAGAAAAAGGCTTGGTGGTAAGGTCTTCTTCTAGCCTAGGGCTCCACCAAAACTGTGTCTCCTCTCCTCTCTTGCTTGCTCCCTTCCTTGCATTCACACACCCTCTTGTAGCGTGCACCCATCAGAAATTCATTTGCATCCATCTCTCGGCACCCTTGATTTTGTCATCATTTGTAGAAATAGTTATTCCTATGAGCATTTATATGCTGTCAAAATCAAATGCAAACAATAATGTAGTTGAGAACTTATTTGGAGATTATAGTGCAAGGACCATTCACAAAATTTTGCCATATTTTCTCACAATGTTGTAAACGACACGTGGCGTGTAGGGTATCATAGGAAAAATCACCGCCGGACAATAGGTATACAGAATATGCCACTGTTGAGAGGGCAAGAAAGAAAGACTATTTGTGTGTGTATGTGTGTGTGTGTGTGTGTGTGTGTGTGGGGTGGGGGGGGGGGGTGTTGTATTAAACTTATACTTATACACTAAAGAACATAAAATTTCAAAAGATAGTTAGCTTTAGACAAAGGACAGAGATTAGCATAAAAATGACTCAGCCTTAGATTCATTTTTGTACATTAAAGAGAGAATGAAGTATCATTCCATTGCATTTATACATGAGATAGTAAAAAAAAAGGTTTTAAAGTAGAGGAAGCCACGTTCACGTTCTTCAGTGTTGGATAGCAATTAAGCCAAAAAGATCTTGGGTGATGGCATGTATAGGTGGTACCACTTTTGGCACCTTTTGGTGGTACCACCAATAGCCTCCTAATAGCCCATAGGAGGAGACAACTTGAGTGTTTTTCAAATTTAAACATGGAGAGAGAGGGAAAATATGTTTTCAAGGGTATTGAATTATTATAAAAACATGCAAGTTGTATATGCGTATCTAGCTAATATATGCGGATGATTACAACCCACATGCCTGGCCTCCCATACTTTCAAAAGTGCATTGATGTAAACTTGTGGGCCCCACCAGTCTCCCTGTCATTTGATCTTCAATGCACACAGATATGAGCACTCCCTCCAAGAGGACAACACCCTCCCGGAGGTTCAAGAGAGCGGTCAAAGAGCCTATAGAGTCTCTTCAAATTAATCCTTCCCTTGTGTCGGAATCTGCACCTGCATATTATGAATCTCTCTCTAAAAGTGGCCCCCTTAAAGCTAGGTCTACTCAGGAAGGTATTGTGCTACCTCACCTTATCTATATGCAATGCATGTACTATATGCATGTTAGAAACATGTCTATGCACATGCAAGATAGTTTTGGTGCAACCAAACTAACTTTCTCTGGCTCTAATTTCCATCATCTTCAGAGTACCCAACATTGTTACGTTTTCGCTTCTCAACATCGGAGTTGCACAAGGAGTATGGCATGAGCCTTGAGGGAAAGCTGCCCAAGGATCTCACTAAAGTGGATTTGCCACCTGACCTATGGTTGACTATGTTCAAGGTCCCTCAGAGGAACAAGACAAAGGTCTTCCTCAGCATGGTTCATGACCATCTCTACGATGATTGTCGCCTCCTCTACCAAACAATGTATCAGGCCGCCCCTTCCAACGGTTTGCTAGGGGGTTTGCCTATGAAAATTGTGATGCTGCCAAAGTAGCTCCTGAAGGTCATAGGATTACATGGGTAGTTGTCGACAGAATGGTATTAGAGAATGTGAAGTCACAAAAGGGGGGCCTGAATAAAAAGGTGATGAAGTTCAAGTCTGATTATGGTGTGTCTATATTACCAGGACAAAGGGATTTTGGTGTAGACTCCTATGGAGCTAATGTGTCCAACCTCCCATCAAAGCATTTTGAGGTCCAATCCTAGCCCGTGTACACAGAGTGGGTTGAGCGAATTGTCGATGACCTTGACCGCCAAGCCAATAAAGCTAAAGACAAGATCGCTTCCACTAAGGCCGTCTTGGCTGAGAAGCATGATTTATGGATACATAACAAAGTCCGCCATAGTTCTCGTGCTCCAATTATTGCAAAGGAGAGGCTAAGAGCAAAGCTGCTGGCACTTAATGCAGCCCCAACATAGAATGCAACTCTTGTCCCCCCCCAGAAAGAAGCTGAGATTGGATAAGTCACAAGGGTGCCGAGCCTGAGTGTTGTGTCATCAAATATTGAAAATATGAAGGAGGAAGTCACTGTTGTGCATGTTCAGTTTACCAGTTATATGACTTTTCAACAATAGTTAAGCACTTCTAATCACTTTGAAGCACTTTGAAGCACACTTTAAAAAGCCTCAAAGTGCTTAGAAAGGCTTCATAGTGCCATAGAGTGCTAAGAAGTGCTTTGAAGAGCTTATTAAATCTTGCAATCACTTTCAAACACTAGAGGGGATATTTAACTTCTCTAAAGTGCTTAACAAGGGCACTTCGAAGCACACTTCTAAGCAGTTTGAAAACTCTCAAAGTGATAATAAGTGTTTCAAAGTGCCCTCAAACCCTTCGAAGTGCTTCAAAGTGCTTACTAAAGCTTGTAAGCACTTCTAAGCACTTGAGGGCACATTTTAAGTGCTCTAAAGTGCTTTTGAGTGCTTAACAAGGGCATTTTGAAGCACTTCAAAGCACTTTGAAGCACCTTAACCACTTTGAAAAGGCTCATAATCCTTAGAAGTGCTTCAAAATGCCTCAAAGTGCTAAGAAGTGCTTCAAAATTCTTATTAAAGCTTGTAAGGAATTCTAAGCACTTGAGGGCACTTTTGACTGCTCTAAAGTGCTTCAAAAAGCCCTTGTTAAGCACTTTGAAGTACTTTAGTGCTGAAAGATGCCATAAAATGCTTGGAAGTGCTCACAAATGCTTGAATCTAAGTGATTTACAAGGTTTTTTAATCAATATTTAAGCACTTGTAAACACTTTCAAGCACTTTGGAAATGCCTTGAAGTGCTTTCAAATGCAAAGAAGAAAACGTTCCTACAGGTTCTTCAAAGTGCTTATAAAAGCTGTAGAGTGCTTCATAGTGCTTAGAAGTGCTCAAAAGTGCTAGCATCTAAGTGATTTACTTGGATTTTTATTAGTTGTCATGCACTCTGAAGGACTTCCATGCACTTTGAAGAATTTCTAAGTACTTTGAAGTGCTCAAAAGTTCTCTGAAGCGCAACTATGCTTAGACGTGGTTAGATGTGCTCAGGAATGCTTCATGGTTGACTATGCAATCCATAATTATCTTTTGTTTTTCATTTTATACAGACAACAATTCAAAAAATTGAGAGGGTGCATTGTGATCTTAAAAGGCAGGCCTCTTTCATGAAGGAGGCCTGCAACTTTGTGAAGTGAGAGGCAGGGCCCTGCTTGTGCCTACACCACCACCCAAGACTGTGTTGGGTGTTGCTGATGCTGTGATAATTGGAGGAAACTGTGTGGCATGTGTCCAAGTTCTATCGGGCCAACATGCGGTCAAGATTTATTACCTGGTGCGTGGCAGCAAGTACCATCCCTTTTGCTTGAGATTAAATGCATTGTACCTAACTACCAATGCAAGATACCTGCTATAGCAAAATGTTGGGCACAAGGGAATGTGTATCAGGAGCCCGTAGGTAATTGGGTGATTTTGTAGAAGAGGAACCAAGTTACTTTGGTATGTATATTGAATGTCTGCATTGTGCCAAGTGAGCAAGTGGTGGTTGACCACGTTTGTCACCCAAGCGCTTCCACATCATTCACACATGATGTGGACAAGCTCTTTGACCTAGATTCCATGCTGAGGAAGTACAAGAACCTAGAGGGCTCTACCCAAGGTTAGGTTTCTTTTTGTCTACAGGTTATCCGGACATTTGTGATCCATGGTTAGAGAAATCATTATGATCATCATTTACTACGTGATCTTCTCACATGCTTTTTTATTGCAAATCAAGGTATTGATACTGGGAAGGGTGCAACTACTGCTGTTGGGCTCTGTTCTCCCAAGAAAAATAAAGAGCCTATTCATGCTCAAAATGTAGAGCCAAGCAATGTAAATCAGGGTGTGCCGTCTGAGGAAGAAGTTTTGTTGGAGCCCAAAATGGAAGCAACAATCCAATTTGTTGCCGGGTAGCTATGCGAGAGGAAAAAAAATGAGGTGGAAAATAGACAGATCCGCGACCTCAAAAAAAGTACCCCATCCAAAACCCAAGCATGCAAGAAGCTTTAGCTTTTTGCGGCTTTGTAGCTTTTTTTACCATGCTATCATATTGTCAGTCATTGACATAATATATAAGTGCTTTTTCTTAGTTTTTGTGTAGTGTCTTAATTTTAGTTGTTTTGATCATTTCATGTGTTATGTAGTTAAAATTCATGTGGTTGGCTCAAAACCCCAACCATCCATAGATGAGGTATAGCAAATTGAGCGCAAAGTGTTTACTCGCTTCAGACTCTTCATTGGCAGCTAGGATTTAGCAATCATTGTTGACTTCAACAATGTGCTTGCATACCTGCACAAAATCCAAAAAAACAGGGTGCCCCTAAATGTGTCAATGTTATACTTTAGCAAAATAATTGGAGATGACATCATCAGCTATTACGTGCGGAATGATGCAGAGGTATTCTTACTTGCATTGAGTCAGGTAGCATAGGTGTTTTTGTGGACCTTGCGAACTCACCAAAACTTAGAAAAAGCTATTGAGAAGTGCCTGAACTAGGGCAAAAGATTCCTAAGAGGCTGGCTCTCAGAGGGTGCTTGCCATGTTAGTAGTTGGAAGTTTGATAAGCCTCCAAGCCCCATGTACGTCAAAAAGTTGGAAACCTTTTGGTATCTTTTCCCTCGGTTCAATAAGTCAAATATATTAGTGCTAGATGATTCTTTGTATAAAATGTACTTCAATAATCCTGTATGCTATGTCATTTTGCCTGGCTTGGAGAATCAGGATGAGAGGCAGTGGGAGAAGTTTTTGAGAGAGGATGTGGTGGCGTTTGTTTACGAGTGGCTGAAAGTGCTAACAGAATGAAAGCTGTCAGTGATTGTCCATTTGATGCAAGGAACGAGATGCTTGCACAATGGAATTGGGACATTGTCACTAAAAATGTACAACGCAAGGAAGGAATTGATAGTCTAGACTTGCCGAAGATGCCAAGCAGTCAAAATTAGCTATAATAGACACCTTGTGTAGCTAGTTATTGTCTTCGTGTCATAATGGCTGAAAAATTATTCATACATTTACACGAATTCTTTTGTGTCGAATATACACGAATGTAGTTGGTATGTAATATACACAAATACTTCTCTTGTGTAACATTTAATGGCCTAGTAACTTGTGTGTAGCGGACATTAGCATGAACATAGTGAGAATTTCATTAGAATAGATTCCTAATGAGCATAACAAGAGTGCTTGGGTGGAGAGAGAAACAAAAATCATAACACCTAGTTAGATAGCATGAACAATACTTCAAAAGAGAGAGAAATTAAGCTATTGACAACAGTTGAGGACCGGATTTACATGGAGCCGGTCCCCCCTCCAAAAGGATTTGTATTATGGTTTCACCCATCAAGAGAGACATTACAATACAATTCTTTGTGTTCCTTTAATACTACTTAGTGCAATGAAGATGGAAGCTTCAAGCACTAAGCAAAAAACTTATAAAACACAACATCAATTTCCTCACTGTCTCAGACCCAAGACCTCACACACCTTCAAAGATGGTGAGAGCTAGCGGGGTATGAGAGTAGATTAAGAGGAAGAAGGGGTAGTCTTACGAGAAAGATGTACATCTCCTCACATAATCACTCATATTAGCATAGCATAGCTTAGTAATTAGCATGGTAGAGGAGATGAGCATGCATTGAAGCTTGGCTCTTGGTTGGATTTGCATTACAAAGCCAAGAGTTGTTGGTGTAGGCCTCCCTTCTCACAAGCTTGGAGTAGGTGATAAGCTTTCCATTAAAGCTTGAGAAGGAGAGAGAGTGTCTTCTTGCTTCAAACATGGGTTAGTGTGAGTGTGTATGCAATAATGCCTTTGAAAATTCAGTCCCCCTCTCTCTCTTGGTCGACCCCTCTTGCTATTTGCTCATGGTACCACCCCATTGGACCTCTCCAGGCTTAGCCAACAGGATTTACGGAGCATAAGTGATAGCCTTTTGACATGTGTCCCTTTTTCCCCTTTTGTAAGATCTTTAGGTAATTAATTAATGCAACTCAACTCTCTTGGACCCCTTTGTCTCCTGGCCAATAGGAATCAGGCAAGCCATTGGGCTGCTAAATGCTCATTGGACCCCTTGGGAGATTGTCCAATAGTTTTCTACAGAGCTTAATTCTTATTGTTTCTCTTATTAAGTGTTTTTTACATTAATTAAACTAGATTTAATCTAGCCTAATTCTCATTCATCCACCTCCATGGCCATCCAATAGGATTTGAGTACACCTTGTGGGCATCTGGGCTAGGGAGCTAACATGTGTTCCTCATTCCCTTTGTGTAAAGGGATCTTGTGTGTGTGTGTGTGTGTGTGTGTGTGTGTGTGTGTGTGTTTCTCTCTCATCCCCTACTTGCAAGGCTCGCCCCCTCCTTTGTAGGAGACTTGTACACACACAAAGCATCCAATTTCCCTAGTGTTTGATCTTTGGACACAACCTTTAAATTTTGGAACCTTAGCATTTTGGAAGTCTTAATGGACTGAACCTTAGGGTCTTTAAAGCCCATTGTTGCACCTTTCTCTTTTGCAAATGGCCCCCTATTTGGATCCTTATTTTCCCTCCTTTGGATCCCTACTGTGGCAGGTTTTCCAGCTTAACCAATATTCTAGCTTTTTCTCCCCTGGCACTTCCCCATATCAAATGATCAGTTTAACATGAGAAAATCATTTAGGAGAATTAGATATTAGTTATTATGACATTACCTCTCTCTTGAAATCATAGTCGTCCTCGACTATGGGATAGAGAAGATAAAGCCTATTCATTAGTCCTTTTTCTAGCGAGTAGAGGATCCCTATGTTATGCTACGACATCGTTCCAGAATGGATGACTAGTCCATTTGGTGCTTGAGGGCCTAATCTGCCGCAAGCATGTCTGCACATTAGTCCTACCAATCATCCATAGTAGAGTGACAAGCTCTACTTGGTTTTTGGGAGACGTCTCCACAAACTTGATCTAAGCATGCAAACTACTTCATATTTGTGCATAATAAAGAAAAAGAGAGTCTTATAAGACAAAAACTTTGCTCATTTTAAACATTTATACATTTGATTACTCTAGGGAAGCATTGTAAGCATTGACAAGGTTTAGGTTATCCTTTAATTGTATGCCTTGCATCCATCTAGCATCTTCAAAAGGATAATTTTTAAACTTAATAAAATATCATCGGATACTCTTACCGCCTCTTAGTACCTTGTCTTCATGTCGGAGAATGGACTCGGGCTACATCACCTCTTCTTGGTCCTCAATCTCCTGTGGATCTTCAATAGTTGGTTCTTGAGGTGGCTCTCCTTTGTAAGGCTTTTGTAGGCTCACATGGAAAGCATTGTGTATGAGCCAATGCCTGGGCAACTTGAGTTGATACGCCATCTCATCGATTGGCCTAAGAATCTAGAAGGGACCATAGTACCTTTTTGCTAACTTGGCATAGTACTTTTGGTGTCCCATAGGATTCTTGCCCGTCGTGTGCCTTAATCGAGCCTTGAGAAATTTGAGTAAGACCGAATCATTTTATTTAAAGGCTTGGGCTCTTCTGTGCTTGTCAGTAGTAGCAGCCTTTTGCCTTTGCTGTGAGATAGAGATAGAGATAGCATCCTTAATCTTTTGGAAAGATTCTTGTAGGTCTTGGCTATAGTCATCTGCAAGGAAGATCTTCCCATGTACCTTAAGTAGCAGGGGACTTTTTTACTTCCCTCAATTACCTCAAAAGGTGCTTTTCCCGTGGAAGTATGTACAATGTTATTTAGGCATACTCACTAAGGGTTAAGTACTTCTCCCATTGGGATCTTTGATCTACTTCCATCACATAGGCTTTTAGTAGATCGAGAATTGTTAGGTTAGCTATTTCACTTTGGCCATCCGTTTGTGGGTGATAGGCTGAAGAGAAATTTAGCCTTGTCCCTAAATTCTCAAAGAGACCCTTCCAAAAATTACTGGTCATTCTAGGATCTGTATCCAACACTATGGACATTGGCAAACCATGGTACTTGAAGATTTGTGAAATAAAGAGGGTTGACATTTGATAGGCTTTGATAGTCTTTTTGACAAAGATAAAATGAGCTTGTTTACTGAACTTGTCTACTATCGTCCATACTCACATATTCCCATGGATAGACTTAGGCAATCCAAAGATAAAATCCATGGATATGCTCTCCCACGGTGAATTAGGGATTGGCAAAGGTTGAAGCAATCTAGGTTGCTTCCTTCTATCAAACTTCGTCTTTTGGCATACCACACATTTAGAAACATACTCTTGTATGTTTTCTTTCATGGTAGGCCAATAGAAATATGTTTCAATCCCTTTTAGGGTAGGCTAAATCCCTCTATGGCCTGCATAAGGAGGAGCATGAGATTCATACATTACTTTCTCACGTAGTGAGTTAGTAACGCACAGTCTATTTCCATAAAGAAGATAAACATCTTGTAAAGTAAATGGTTCCTCTTTCTTCCCTATTGCAAGGACTGAAATCACATCTCTAAAATCGGGATCAATAGCATACTCATCTATCATAGAAGATGTGAGTTGCTATGTAAACCGCATTCACTCTCGATCGTCTTGAGAGTGCATCGGCTACTCGATTATGCTTGCCAGCAATGTGAGAAATATGAAAATTAAATTGCAAAAGGAAATTTGTCCACCTCATTTGTTCTGGAGAGCTTGGTCTGCATCATGAAGTACTTAAGACTTTGGTGATCCGTCCGCAAAATGAAAGGAGTCCCCAATAAATAGTGCTTCCATGAGTATAAGGCATGTAGAAATGCGAGGAGTTCCTTTTCATATATGCCTAGAGCTTGCTCAACTGGGTTGAGCCTTCAACTTTCATAGGCTATGGCGTGCCCTTCTTGGAGAAAAATAACTCCAAGGCAATCACCGCAAGCGTCACATTGGACCTCAATTGGCTTTAAGAGATCCGGCACTGTAAGCACAGGTTGAGAGATAATCTTTTTGAAAGCATTGTTCTCCTTGGCAGACCGTGTATACCTAACATTTTTCTTTGTTAGGTCATGTAATGGTCCCACAATTTGTGAGAACTTTTTTATGAAGTGTCTATAGTATGCACACATATCTATAAAGCTTCTTAGTTCACGAAGATTCTTTGGTTTAGGCCATCCTTTTATTACCTCTAACTTTGATGGATCCATTTGGATGCCATCTTGAGAGATAATGTGACCTAAATATTGAATCTCTTGCAAGGAAATTTCACTTTTCTTTTGATTAACACAAAGTTTATTCTCTCTTAGAACTTGAAATATTACTTGGAGGTGTTGCTTGTGTTCATCTAATGAATTAGAGTAGATGATAATAACATCAAAGAACACTCCAGTAAAGGTTCGGTGATGCTTGCATAGCTTCTCCATCTAGCGGTTGAATGTGGTTGGTGCATTGGTCATGCCAAAAGGCATGACAATATATTTGTAAAGACCAAACGTAGTGCAAAATGCGGTCTCTACAATGTCTTGATCAACTATCCTTATTTATCAATACCCACTTTTTAGGTCAATCCTATTGAAGTAGGTGGACCCTTGTAGCTTATCAAATAGGTCTTCTACCCGTGGAGCAGGAAACCTATTCTTGATAGTGATCCTATTTAGTGCTCTATAGTCGACACAGAGATATGTGCCGTCTTTCTTCTTCACTAATAGAACAGGTGAGCAAAATGGAGATGAGCTAGGCCTAACCATGCCCTTCTCAACTAACTCATGCACTTGCCGCATAATCTCCTCTTGTTGAGCTTGAGAAACTCTGTAAGGAGGTCTATTAGGCGGTGAAATTCCTGGAAGAAGTTCAATTGCATGGTCATCATTGCCTCATTTAGGAGGTAGTTCACAAGGGTCCGTCAATAAAGACATCTTGAAACCCCTTGAAAAAATTGGATAACTCTAATTCCTTGTGATTGTTTATATTTTCTTTTGCTAAAACATTAGATTCATTTTGAGAATCTTTAACAAAAATCATGTACACGGAAATAGAGCTCTTTATTGACTTATTGAAAGCTTGCGTATGTACAATGGGTATGGTGTTAGCCATTTCCTTAGCATCTATTTACATATCTTTTTCCCTGAACCTAAAGTAGATTTTCCTTTCAGGGAATTTAACGTTGGCAGCCATGCGATCAAACCATGGTGCCTCTAGGATTATGTCCTCATGCTTGAGAGGAGAGATAAAGAAGTCCTCTTTGTCCACATAGCTTTGGACATGGAGCCTCAATTTCCCGATTAAGGGAGTGATTGAATCTTCTGGCCCCTTGAAAGCACCATCTGCGGGTAGGACATCTCCCATTGAGTAAGTGTGTATGCCTAGCTTGGTGGCCACTTCTATGGATATAAAATTGTGAGTAGAACCTGGGTCAAAGAGAATAAAAGCATCATGTTCTCTTACCTTTCCCCAAGCATGGCATAGAGGAGATCCTTTGTGGTGAGCTTCCTCTTCTTGCATTTTGACCAAGATAGCTCTAGGAGGCTCATGGCTGGTGTTCTTTTGGGGACAAGCGGGGTACGCATGCCCTTGCTCGCCGCACTTGGAACAACGGTTATCCTTGCAATAACACTCAAGCTCTTCAGGAGAGATTTTGTTTTTGTCTTTGTAAACTCCCTCATTGAACTTCTTGAGCTTGGACGACCTCTTCCACCCGGCATAGGATTTCCTATGGAGTCTTCTTTTTGATGGTACAAAAGTTGCACCATCGCTTTCTTCAGAGGATGAAGAATTTGAGGAAGATGGAGAAGAGGGTGACCTCTTTCTTGCCTTGATCTTCTTTGTCTGCACCATCACTTTCATACGAGGAAGAGGATGAAGAAGATGGAGAAGAGGGTGTCCTCTTTCTTGCCTTTTTCTTCTTTTGCTTTTTGTCATCTCTCTTTGAAGTATGGTGTGGAGAATTGTGTGATGATCTTCTCCATTTTGGAGGTGATGGAGAGCGTTTAGCCGGCCGTCTTCGTGGATCCATCTCCGTCGAGGTGGTAGGAGACTCACTTCTTTCTTGTTCCTTAGTGGGGGCTCTTGAGTTCTCCTTTGAGAAGGAGAGAAGCATATTTCTGAGCCCTTTATATGGATCCTCTTCTAGGCTTCCTGAATCGGAGAGAGGCCTCTTTTGGGAGTCTCACAAGGAGGCTTCCTAGGTACTCTCTTGTCATGGTGGGGAGCTTGGAGAATCCCATGAGCATGAAGCTGCCGTTACACTTTACTTTGTAGGGATGGATTGCCCATGGCTTGTTGAAGCCTAGAAACAAGGTAGTTAACAAGCATAGGGGCATCATTAGTAGCCTGCTCATTAGCAAAATAAAAGTTATCAACATTAATTTCACTCTCTTTACTATTGTCAGCAATTCTAACAACTTTAGGTGTAAAGTTTTTAGGTGTACTTTGGCACTTCAAGCCCTAGTTGCTACTCCCCTTTACCCCTTTAGAAAAGAACTCAAGCTACTGTACCCGTGGCTCGGATACCATTAATTGCAAGGAATAGAAGAGAGGGTCTTTCAACACCAAAACAACACCGGCTCCTATCAAGATTCTAATAACTCAATAGTGGTTAATAAGCCGTAGGCAAGCCCCGTAGGACTCCACTATTAAGACCATAGCTCTTGAGGGTGATGCCCCGTTATCTGCACAAAGGCAAGTGCAGTGCAAGGCTGAAAAATCCCTATTCTACTTACTCAAATGCAATTAATAGTACCAACCATTTATAGCTAGCTTGAGGACCTCCCTTCTTGAGCAGGAAAAGAGAAACCTTGTGCTCTGATACCAATGTAGCATTTAATGGCCTAGTAACTTGTGTGTAGCGGAAATTAGCATGAACATAGTGAACATTTTAGCTAGGGAGCTGACATGTGTCCCTCATTCCCTTTGTGTAAAGGGAGCTTGTGTGTGTGTGTGTGTGTGTTTCTCTATCATCCCCTACTTGCAAGGCTCGTCCCCTCCTTTGTAGGAGTTGTGAAGACTTTTTGGTAAACGCACAAAGCATCCAATTTCCCTAGTGTTTGACCTTTGGACACAACCTTTGAATTTTGGGACCTTAGAATTTTGGAAGTCTTAATGAGCTAAACCTTAGGGTCTTCAGAGCCCATTGTTGCACCTTGCTCTTTTGCAAATGGCCCCACCTTTGGATCCCTATTTTCCCTCCTTTGGATCCCCTATTGTGGCCGGTCTGCCAGTTTAACCAATATTGTAGCTTTTCTCCCCTGGCACTTCCCCATATTAGATGATTAGTTGAACATGAGAAAATCATTTAGGAGAATTAGATATTAGTTATTATGACATTTTGTGAAGGCTCATAGAGTTTGGATCACAAAATATACCAAAACCTTGATAAATTGAAATCTGTACTAAATGTCGACAAGTTGAGTGTGACTTGGTAAATCTTATTCAAATTCAGTGAAACTTGACTCATAGGCTTATATTGATGTGTTAAACAAGTGTACATGCTCAGTTGACCAAAAATATGCAAAAAATTACCAACAGTAAATAATTGTGATTATTTACTTTTGCCATATTTTTCAACTTTTTTGACCAACTAAGCATGCCACCAGTTTTATTATGCTATATTGAGCACTCATATCAAATTTGGTAAGATTTGGATCTCTTAAGTGAAAAATGTGGCCAAATTTGTAAAGTCAATTTGCAAACAAAAAACTATTGACAAATTGAGCAGTGATTATCCAAACTTGGTGAAACTTGGCTAGGGAGCTTAAGTTTAGTTGCTTAACCAGTTGGTATCAACATTTTGGAAAAAAACTGAAAAACAAATAAATTTCAGTAGTAAATAATTGAAATTATTTACATTTTCTCCAGAATTGAGAAATTTTTGCACAACTGAGTATACCACAAGGTCAAGCAAATCAAGTAGACTTCAAAAATCAAATTTGGTGAAATTTGGATCACAAATTGAGACTTAAGCCAGATTCTTGGAATTAGAGTCTCAGACAGTAAACAGTTGATAACTTGGACAAATCTTATTCAAACTCAACCAAGATTGTCCAGAGACCACAACAAGGTGATTACTTGGCAAAACAAGCCTAAAAAGTGTAGAAACTAAGAAAAGTAAATAATCGCGATCATTTACTATTGGGGCCTAGAGACAAAATTTTGGACTTTTGAGCTTGTATAGTGTTAGAACAACATAGTACAAGGCCCTTGGTCAAGTTTGGGTTCCATCGGGTCCAAATTGGTACCTATTCACTCAATTTCTACATTTTCATCAATCATGACACTTTTGAGCTGGAGTTAATCAACTCTTGTAAGTCTAAGAGCAATCAACCGCCAAAAGTACTTTGGTAAAATCAGTCTTATCAAACTCTAGCAGGAATAATTCTGCTAATCAGTATTGAGATCTACTAAGAGACAGTTTTTACAGAACCAATCAACATGGACTCAAGTCGAGCCGAGAGTACAGCTGCAACGGACCAAATTTCACAGCTCTATGGCTACATTGGAGATAAGGTTTTGTATACAAATTTGGAAGGCCATAGATACTTGATGAGTAGCAAAAGCAACACAGGAGCCTTGATCCTATTGATCAGAGTGAAGCCAGATTCAGAGAACTCCCAGATGTTCACGGACTTCAGTGGACCTAGGTATTGCAAGCTCAGAGACAAGGTGCAGATAGAAGTGAAAAAAGATGGATCCAAGTGTTCATCTAGAAATCTGCACAAGTCAGTAGAACATACAGTTAGTGCATATGCAATCAGGGTCATTGTACATGGATTGCAGTGGTTAGATCTATAGTCGAGAGACAAAATTACAAGATCTAGTAGATCAGCCAATAGAAGCCAATCTAATCGGGGAACAAAGCCAAAGACGATACAAAGGTCAAGAGGGAGCATTCTACAGCTTGATGCTTAGTGTTTTCAAAGAAAATATTG
Organism: Adiantum capillus-veneris; assembly: GCF_014529385.1. NCBI lineage: Eukaryota > Viridiplantae > Streptophyta > Polypodiopsida > Polypodiales > Pteridaceae > Adiantum > Adiantum capillus-veneris. The sequence goes on from NC_140932.1 coordinate 137,647,919, forward strand.
ACAGCTTGGCAAACACAAAAACAAAAGCTTCTCAACAAGAGCTTGACATGACAAAGCCAATTGAAATACCACCAGTCATGGCGTATTGCTCAGATTGTGGATGAAAAGGTGGACATTTTTCTGAATATTGTCTAATAAATCCACACAACAAGGACACATCAACTGCCAAGAAAGGTACATAGAAAATAAGAAATGCGAATATCGATGTAAGTGCATTTAACTCGTCACTTTTGATGCAATCAAATAATTTTTCATTACAATTAGAAGCACCAGTAAAAGCACCACAAGTTCAAAATCAACATAAAGATGCACAGACACCTGCAAAGCCTAAAATTGATTCTTTGAACAACAAATTCTTGCATGAATTTGGTCAAGGTGTCCAGATATCATCGAATGTTGAAAAGACTGTAAGGTTTGTAAATGATGCTGTATCCATTGTCACAAGTGTGCAGTCATTTACGAGTCTAAGGGACACATCAAAGCGATTGATGTTAGCTTTGTATGGCACACATAATTCATATGCACACTATGTAGACCAAAAAGGGAAGCTGTACAAAAAGGATCAACCACTGTTTGAACGGCCCATATACAAGCTCATAGAAGTGCATCCAGTGATAGATCAGAAAGGATGGTTCATTTCAAAAAAGGATAGAATGTATTATAGCCCATCCTCTCTAGAGTTGAAGGATATTACCCGAGTGAACCCAAAAATCGGTTCAAAGCCAAACTCTCCTCCATCAAAAATCAAGCTTCGACATTGTAACCAAACAAGCATATACTTTGACCAAAATAGTTGTAGATATAGATGAGAGTCTAGCATCTATGAGGCCTTGGGTCCTGAAACCACAAAAGATCATATCATAGGAGACCCATGGGATAGCCAATATCAGGGCAAAGATAATGCTATCTACAGCTTGACTTGGGGAATAATTTGTCATGTTTCACGAAGATACATAGGAAACTATGTAGAAGGTTTACAGATGCCAAACATAAAAAATGCTACCCAAAATGTGCCTTCACAGTCCCAAAAGGTGAGACTAAACCAGAGCCAAACAATTTTGAACTCTCACAATGAAGTAGGCTATTGTGATCACCCTAGGAAGGGGGGAGCTACAAATTCATCAAGCTTAGCTCCAGTACTAGGAAACGCTAAACCAGATAGAAGCCCAAGAATTTCTAGCCAGCAGACCCCTTCAAAGAAAAAACCATTGGAAGATCATATGGTTGTTGGAAGTTTTCCACTGACCCAGAAACCATCAAAATCTGCAAAAAAATTATTCTATGAAGATCATCATGGACAAAAGTTTCAATTGATCTCCACGAGTCAAAGTCAAAATCCAACAATCCCATAGTGTTCAAACAGTTGTATGAGATCAAGCTCGCATATGCATATCGAGATGCAAATGGAAATGATTCTCAACAGGTTCATGACCTTGTATAAGCCCTTATGGATGCTAAACCTAAAGTCTAGGACTATTTGAAGATGATGCAAAGCCTCAAGCTGCCAGAACAGGTGATAGAAAAGTCAAAATCAATGAAAGCTAAAGTCCAAAAGGATACAAAAAGGTCACCACCAAAATCTCCTCCGAAGATACAGATTCTGCAAGACAGTATAATGGATCTTTTAAGGTCAAAGGTTACTAAGATGTAGGTGGACAATGCTCAACAATTACAGAAAGGTGTATTATTACAACCAATGGAGCCAACATCGATTGAAGCAGGTGGTCAAAGCAAAGAAAATGCAAATAAAAATCAAGCAAAGGACACTGCCACAACAAAAGAAGTCAATTTAGACACAAATCCTGAGAAGATCAAGTGCAACATCACAGGTGAAAACAAAGAAAAGCTGTCAAGTGAAGTAAAGCTAGAGTTTCAATTAGACAAGAACCTCATGTCTTTTTGCACTTGGAAAAGATGTGGCCAACCACAGCTGGAAGTTGCTTCTGAGGTTGTGAGTATATCAGGAGACAAATGAGCACAATGCTGGGAAATCATCTCCACCACCATTGAAGTAAGTTCACACACCAGCATAGCTCAACTTCATGTGATCACAGCAAAAGATATGCCAGAGAACTTCATAGTGGGAATGCCAATGGCCCAAAAGATCCTAGAGATACAGAGTTCAATGAAGATGCAGTCTTTAGAGACAACAAAGAATGAAGACCAAGACTAGTCACCCGCGGACGACATCACAAAGTCCTCAAGCACAATTAGAATGGAGACTGATATCAAAGCAGATCTTATTGAAGATGATTCATCTCCATCAAACAGAACTTTAGAAGAGCTTAAAGCAATAGGGAAATAGCAAGTGCAGATCAAACAGAGCAAAGAGCAACCACGATAGATATTGAGCAAAGAATGCCACCAAAGTCAGAAGTTAAGAAGAACAAGGTCGCGGACAACTAGGAAGCAACAAGAAGTCCAAAGATCAATCACTCATTGCCAGTCAAATCAGCCGATGCAAGTCAAATTGGAAGACAGAGTCTCAAGTCACCCTCCATAGAGACACAGTTAGATCAAGCTGAGACCATGCCAAATGCACGATAGAGATCTTCAATAGAACTAGCAATGAGAATAGCTATAGTCCTCAGTAGTATAAATGGACCAAGTGTTAGATGCAATTCTCTATTGGATAAAGAAGCGAAGTGCAATATGGTTGTAGACAACATCCAGAGTATTCTAGAGATTACTCAGAGCAAGCCAAGTAACAAATAAATCATGGGTAAGGCTACAAGCCAAAAAGAGATGGTTGCTACCCTTAGCATCCAAAATCATGAAGAGCATGTAAAGTTTCAGGTGAAGCCTTCAAAGGAAATGCTTACACATGTCATCCTTGTACATCAGTGGTTAGACCAACACAATGCCTACAAAGAAGATACAATGCTAATACTCTCTTTTCCAAGAGGTAGCAAGTAGCACATTTACAGGTACCATCAATGTTAGATTTAGACTTGTAGAAGTCACAACAATCAAAGACAACTCTTGCAGACAAAGGTAAAGCTAAAGTGGACCTTCCACCGATTAGCACGAAAAATTTGAGAGCATATGCCTCTATATCAAAGAACCCTCATGGATCAGCTTCTTCAAGAAAGTCACGCTTTCAAAACTTCACGTCAATTGTTGACCCAAACTAAGACCTCTAAGGAGACACCCAGAAAAGAAAAGATATTTTAGCCAAAGTACTCAAGAAAGAAAAGGAAAGTCAAGAAAGTGTTTGTTTTGAGCAGTTTAGTCAAAGTCAATGATCGGATTTGGATTAAAGATAGGAAATCAACACAAAAAAACAAACACATGGGATGGATAGCATCACAATGGAGCTTAAAGGAACAAGAGTATAGAGGTAACTGTTACCATATACATGTGGTAGTGATGTGTGTGAACACACTAGGACCGCCGGGGCATTTTTTCCCTCTTTAGGAGGTTTTTTCCCCCGTGCATTGTATATACGCCCATCACTCTAGGGCTATCTATCTTTCCATTGCACACTAAGGAATACACTCTCTATTGTGTGCCTTGAGCTTCCTTCGTCTTCTCCAAGCTGTGTGTGTTTCTCTGCAACCCTAATTCCAACAATTGGTATCAGAGCAGGTTACGTCCTCCCGGGCTTAGTCGCCAGCTGCTCCAGCACACGCCTGCTCACTTTCTCCGATTTCAGTGAGCTTTGGCAAGCGTTCGCAGGTCGACAAATTTTTTGGGAGAGCTCGAAGACCTCGGTCTGCTCAGAATTTTGATTTGGGCTCATTTCGGCCTCCGTTTCCACTACGGGCAGTACTGCACAGGTTATTTCGTCATTTTGTGCAAATTTTCTGTCAGTGCCGTTTTCTGCATAACAGGTTCCTTATAGTCTTCTACGGTTTGTGCTATATAGCACAAGTTGTTCCCGCTCCATTTCTCCTATTTTCGGGCAGTTTTCACATCAGGTGCAGCATTTACCATGGCTGACAACAACAACACAGATGTGTTCAAGATGTTTGCTGCTGAGGACAGGTTGGATGGGGACAACTACCCTATGTGGGCTTATATGATGCAACACGTTCTTGTGTCAAAAGGTGTCTGGAACATTGTGCAGGGCATTGATGTACGTCCTGGTTCTGAAGATGTAGGCGATATTGAGGATGTTGCAGGTCTTGCTGCAAGGATTGCAGCTGTTAGAGTTGTTTTGCCTACAGCAGAACAAGCTCGTTGGGATGTTAAGGATGCGCAGGCTCATGCATTGATTGCGTTGTCTGTGAAGCGCACCATTATTCCTCACATCCGTTCAGCAAAATCTGCAAAACAGGCTTGGGATATTCTAGCAGGTCTTTATGCAAGCCGCAATGAGGCTAAAATTGCTTTGCTGCGTAAAGAGCTAGAGTCGAAGATTATGCATGAGGAAGATGATATGGACACTTTCCTTGCTAGTGTCAAGGATATCAATGAGCAACTCATTTCTGCAGGTGAAGTCATTTCTGACAATTCCCTTGTGCAGACTGTTCTTGATGCCTTACCAGATTCCTACCAGACTTTTGCTAGTACTTGGAGACTGATGACCCAAGGAAATCCTGAAGTTGTCAAGTTTGATGCATTATGCACATTGCTGTTGCAAGAGTCACTTTCTAGAAAAAACAGGACTAGGCAGCGTGCAGTTGAACAGGCTTTTATTGCTTCTCAAAGAAAGGGTGGTAACAGTAATGCAGCCACTTCTTATGGTTCTGCTGCGAGTGGCAAAAATTCTGTTCCTAATGCTTCTACTGGCAGCACTTCGTCTGGAAATTCTGGTGATAAGGGCAAAAAGAAGATGCGTTGCCATTATTGTAAAGCCAATGATCACTTGATCAAGTCGTGTCCTAAGTTGAAGGCCAAAGAGGCTAAGAAGAAAGAGGGTGGTTCCACTGCAAATGCTGGTTCCACTACAAATGCAGCCATTGTTGAGTCTTCTGTGAAAGGAGATTTTGATGCTGATGTTGATGCAGAATGGGCTTTTAGCGCAGAGTGCACTTACAATCCTGCTGTCCATGATGCATGCTTGTCAGTTGCTGCAGATTCACATGTGTGGTATTTCGACAGTGGTGCTACAAAGCACATTACCTCACATCGTGAATTGTTTACCTCTCTCGAGTCTGTCCCTCATGGGAATTCAGTCACTTGTGCCAACAACGCCTCTTATCCAGTTCAGGGAGTTGGAAAGATTGTGCTCACTGCTGCTAATGGCAGTTCCTTCACACTTGTTGATGCACTTTATGTACCTGGGATCAAGAAGAATCTATTGTCTGTATCCGCACTTGCTAGACTTGGACTTGTAGTCAAATTTGTGGATGACAGATGTACAGTTCATGATCTCAGTTTTGGTGATGAAATTGTTGCATCTGGGCTTTTGTGCCGTGGGCTGTATAAGCTCACTTTGTATGACAAGTGTGGACAAAATTTTGCAAATGCTGTTGCAGATTCAAGGGCTATTTCAGATGCAAAACTTTGGCATGCACGTTTTGGTCATCTGAATTTTGCCAGTTTGCTGCGTTTGCAGAAATCTGATATGGTTGCTTCTTTGCCGCCTCTTGAAGCACCTATCAAACATGTTTGTGAAGGCTGTATTCTGGGTAAAATGCAGCGTTCTAAGTTTCCAAAGGATGGTTCAGTTAGAGCCACATGCAGGTTGCAGCTTGTGCATAGTGATGTTTGTGGGCCCATGCAAACTCCGTCCTTGGGCAATTACCTGTACTTCGTGACTTTCATTGATGATTACTCCAGGCATGCATGGGTATTTCCGCTTAAAGCAAAGTCCGAAGTTTTTATGTGCTTCAAACAATTTTTGGCTATGGCTGAAAATGTCTCAAAATGTACTATGGGCACCCTCCGTTCCGATCGAGGGGGGGAGTATATGTCTCATGAATTTAATGCATTTCTGGCTAGTCGTGGGATAAAACACCAATGTACAGTGCCTTATACACCTCAGCAAAATGGTGTTGCTGAGAGGAAAAACAGATCACTAACGGAAATGGCACGATGTATGGTCAAAAGTCAAGCTTTACCGCATTCTTTTTGGCTTGAGGCCATCATGTGTGCCACTTATGTACTTAACAGGTGTCCTACGAAAGCTTTGCAGTCTATTACTCCATATGAAGCATGGCATGATAGAAAACCTTCTATTGAGCACATGCGTGTTTTTGGCTGTTTGGCATATGCTTTGGTGCCACAAGTGCAGCGCAGAAAATTGGATGATAAGGCTGTCAAATGTATTTTTGTTGGTTATAGTGCTGAAAGCAAAGGTTACAGGTTGTATCACCCGCAAACAAAACGTATTTTGGTTTCACGGGATGTAGTGTTTGTGGAAGATTCTGTTCAACCCTTGCTGTCATGTACTAGAGACAGTAATGTAAGCTCACAGGACATTTATGACACTTTGTTGCCTCTTTTCAGTGGTGGAAATACGAATGTAAGTTCCAATGAGGCAAATGTACAGCCTATGGGGGTTTCTGAAAATGTTTTAGAACAGCCTATTACTGATGCAGATGTACATGATGTACTTGATGAGGAAAGGGCTGAAAATGAGCAGGCTAGAGGTATGCCAAAATGGCTGGTGCACACTTTGCGTGATAGTAAATTGGATGCACCTTTATCTAGTCGTACTCGTTCAGGCTCTCGCCATGCATCTTATGCATCAGATTGTTATGCTTTGGCTGTGTCTAGTTTACATGATGTTGAGGAGCCTCTGTCTTTTGATGAAGCACAGAATTCAGAAAATTGGATTGCTGCCATGAAATCAGAATATGATGCACTTATAGAGAATGACACATGGACTTTATGTGAATTGCCTCCTGGCAAAAAGGCCATTGGTACGAAGTGGGTTTACAAGTTGAAACGCAAGCCGGATGGTGAGATCGATCGCCATAAGGCTCGACTTGTTGCAAAGGGTTATGCACAACAAAAAGGCATAGATTATGAAGAGACTTTTGCTCCCACTTGTCGTATGACTACTGTGCGTTTTCTATGTGCATTGGCAGCTCATTTTGGTTGGGATGTACATCAATCAGACATTGTTACTGCTTTCTTGAATGGTGACATATTTGAGGAAGTTTATGTAACGCAGCCTCGCGGTTTTGTCATAAAAGGACAAGAGGACAAAGTGTGCAAATGTAAGAAGGCTTTGTATGGGTTGAAGCAATCTCCTCGTGCTTGGTATGAGAAAGCTGACACTCATTTGGTTAAACGAGGCTTTCGTAACAGTCCAACAGAAAGCACATTGTATGTAAAGCACATTGTATGTATTTCTCATTGTGGTTCTTTATGTTGATGATTTGCTGATCACTGGACCAAATGAGAGACATATTGCTGAATTTAAGGCTGATTTGAATGCTACTTTCAAGATGAAAGATTTGGGGCTGTTGCATCATTACTTGGGTATACAGTTTAAGCAGTGTGATGGTGGTATTGCCTTGTGTCAGAAAAGTTACATAGAGACATTGCTATGTAAGTTTGGACTTGAGGATTGCAAACCTATTGCCACTCCCATGGAAACAGGTTTGAAGTTGAGTCTACATGATGCTGGCGATCCTGCTGATGTCACTCTTTACCAAACTGCTGTTGGCTGCCTCATTTATGTATGCAACACGAGGCCAGATATTCAGTTTGCAGTCTCGCAGGTCAGCAGATTTATGCATAGCCCAGGGTCTAAGCATTGGCAGGCTGTCAAGAGGATTTTCCGCTACCTTAGTGGCACTTTACATCTTGGCTTGTTTTATCCCAAGGGGGGATCATTGCCGCCAGACTTACATGCTTTTTCGGACTCAGATTGGGCTGGTTGTTTTGACACGCGAGTGTCCACAAGTGGTTTTTGTTTCATGCTTGGCAGTTCATGTATATCATGGTTGAGCAAGAAGCAACCTACTGTGGCCACTTCGAGTTGTGAGGCTGAGTACAGGGCAGTCTTCACAGCTACGGTTGAGTGTGTATGGCTCAGACGCCTTATGGCTGACTTGGGTGTTGGACAGGACACTGCCAACACTATCTACACTGACAGTCAGAGCGCATTGGCAGTTGCGAGGAACCCAGTTTTTCATGCTCGCACAAAGCACATTGAGGTGCATTACCACTATGTCAGGGAGAGGCTCTCAGCAGGAGAGATCAGCTTGGCTTATGTGCCAACACATGACAACCTTGCAGATCTTTTCACAAAGGCATTGTCTCGTGAGAAGCTTGAAGCTTTCCGCAAAGCTTTGGGCTTACTCCCCTTTGTGGACTGATCCTGTCCTCAGGGCATGGCACTTCCCTTTACTCATGTGCCAGCTCTCGTTCACCGCATCACTCCAGGGGGGATTTGTTACCATATACATGTGGTAGTGATGTGTGTGAACACACTAGGACCGCCGGGGCATTTTTTCCCTCTTTAGGAGGTTTTTTCCCCCGTGCATTGTATATACGCCCATCACTCTAGGGCTATCTATCTTTCCATTGCACACTAAGGAATACACTCTCTATTGTGTGCCTTGAGCTTCCTTCGTCTTCTCCAAGCTGTGTGTGTTTCTCTGCAACCCTAATTCCAACAGTAACAGAAAGATATGGGCACCAAAATCGCAGGTTAGAGCATATGAAGTAACATCAAGTCCCTCCCAAGAAAGAAGGCCCACAAGGTATCAACCTTGACAATATCTTAGGATACCTAAGAAGCAAGTATACAATAGAAAAACATTGAAAGATGCTAAAGTCAACCACAACTCTCAAGAGGATACAGAACAAAGACGGATCTCAAAGGATCTTCCTCTTAGACAAGGATTCTACATAGGTTATACAAAGATTTGGCTACCAGTCAACCGCAAGCCACTCAACCGCAAGCCAACTGCAACTACACTGGAGCTGCATGAAGATCTAGAAAACTCAACAAGGCCTAGAGAAAGGCAAAGTGAACAAAGGAGTTACAAATGTCATCAAGAGATTTGGATTCCTAAGTCTTCCAAGGCTCTTAGTCAAAAGCCAAATGGCGACAGTGAACAGAGGCCTACAATAACATCAAAGACTTCTTACAACAGGACCAATTGGAGAATCAGAGAGATAATGGATTCTTTACAGTCAAAGAAGGACAACCCAACCAACACAAATGCAGATTCAAAGAAGATAAAACATGTATGTCAAAAGAAACCTTCAATGCCAACTTGGTCCTTCATTAATCCTATTTTTTGAGGATTCAATCTTACTTTTACCTGAAGAAATGTTTGTAGTAAGCACAAGAATGTGAAAGTCAAGTTGCCAAGGTGCAAAAAAACACTCTTTGGCATAGTGAGAGTCCGGCTGCTGAGCCATAAAATGAGCAAAGCATTAATCCCAAAGCTTCATGTCGTATTAAACTTTGTGCTAAGAGTCGTAGCTATTAGGCCTATGCTCAAGCTGGAAGAGTTGAGCATATCTAAGTCATGTTGCTCATGCTGGATGAGATAAGCATCAGAGTTGAAGTCTATTGACTTACAATTGGTGGAGTGTCATAGAGTCCAACACTCACGCAGAGTGCACAGTAAGATGAGATCACATATCCTCGTCAATGAAAACCATTCTTAAAGGAGTTCCAGCTTGCAAAGCCATGTCATATGCTTTTATACCTACACTATCTTTTTGAAGAACCCCTCAAAATCCTTCTGGCACATCATATTGTTTTCCATGCATTTTTGTGTATGCATATATAGGATGTCCCATCATTGGACATATGCATTAGAGACTCTTTTTTGCTTCCACCTGTGCACCTTGAGTGGACTACAATAGGCAAACCAATGTTCCATCATGCTACCCTCTCATATTTGCTGCCTTTTTAATTCCATATCTATCAGCAAATAATCCTTGAGTATTTTATTAATATTTCCCATGCTAATAAGTACACCAATAATGTGTGTATCCCAAAGGCACTTTTTTCCCATTGGGTTTTTTCCCTTTGGTCATCCAGGTTTTAGACCCTAACTTAGAACCTCATCATTCTACTTCCCTTGTACATACTATTCATCAATAAATAGTAGCCTCATCATTATGCTATTACAATGGACAAATGCAACATCATCACTCACAACCGACATATTTTGACCAATGAAGATGCTGCATTAAATTGAACCTCATCAACAAATTCAACAACAAATGAAGACAATCAGACCATCAACAACCAATCAAAAACCTTCCACAGCATCCACGTACACTTCTCAATAGTGCCCGAGGATGAGCACTAAAATCAGAAGGGGGAATGTTAACTGAGCCGATGTCAGTTAACAAGTGCTGCTAAAGGTCAAAACCTTATGAATGCACATCAAAGATGAATATGAAGAAGCAGTGAAGATTGGAGTTACACACTTTTCACATTTTTCCAAAATGACCATGTATTAAAATTTCTCAATTTATTTAGCCATTGTGATAATTTTAACGTGTTACGGGCTCAATACGAGTTCCAAGGTGTAAAGCATAGGACAACTAGTGTACCTAGGTTGCATATACAATAAGTGTGGAGCCTTAACGATCTTGGGTGCCGAACATTACACATTTTAGACCTTGGCTAAGGTATAAAAGCCAACTTTGTAAATTTTTGATTAAGTTTTTGAATAATGAAACACAGCGTGAGCTAACAGCGCTCACTTCTCCCCTTCTCGTGCTTCCTACTCCCTTCCCGGTTGTCACATTGCAATCGTGTCTGTTGCATTATAACCGTAACTAAGAGCTCTATGTCGCATTGACGTAAGCATTTCACGGTATTTTGTAGCTTTTGGCGTCATCGACCCCTGGCCTAATTTCATCATAAGTAGAAATTTACACTTCAAAATCAAAAACTAAGTATAGCCAGGGTATTGGGGCATCATTGCTAAGCATTGAGATGCATTCTGGGTCCAAAACGACTAGGTCAAAAACTCACTGTTGTTAATAATCATAATTTTTGCACTTGACCTAAAGTGAGATTTGAGACCATAAACATATGTGCTTAGGTCTTATAAACATGTCCTAGAAGTTTTGTAACGTTTGGATGTTGTTTGATGCTGTAACGGATGTGATTTGTTTATCGATGAGCGATTAGCTTTTGGTGATTTCAGTCATTTGAGTGTAGCTTGAGTTAGATGCAAGTTGTTTGTTGTTTTCCAAGAGATTGACAACCTCTTGTAGCCTCTACGCACTAGTTGAGTCAGTTTAGTCCCATGGATTGACAATTATATTCATGGTTCTCGCTATGTCTGCAAGAAGATAGGAGTGAGGTTAGACACCCATCTCTCTCTCTCTCTCTCTCTCTCTCTCTATCTCTCTCTCTCTCTCTCACACACACACACACACACACACACACACACACACACACACACACACACACACACAGCATAGAAGGTGCTAAGCTAGATAGACCAAAAGTAGCTTATTTCCACATGTTTTCATTGTGATCATAAGACGACCACCCCTTCTAATCCAAGTGTCAAAAGATCTCTTAAATATTTTAAAAGATCCAAGTGTTAAAAGATCCCTTAAATTTTCATTAAAAAATTAAAGTATTCAAGATGTATTTTTTTTGAATTTACAAACCCCAAAATATAAGAAGTGATATTCCACATGTTTTCAATGTGATTAGAAGGCCATCACCCCCTTCTGATCCAAGTGTCAAAATTCCCCTCAAATTTTAAAGTGTATTCATTATGATCAGAATGCCACCATCCCTTCTGATCTAAGTGTCAAATAAGATCCTTTCAATATTTCATGATGTGATCAAAACATGACGTAACCTTTTAAATAATAAACCAGATAAGTTATGCACCTTTCTTATAGCCTAATTATATTGTTTATTGTTATGTGGATTAGAAGGCCATTACCCCCTTCCAATTCAAGTGGTATTAATACTATCAATTACTAAAATTTGTTTTGTGTAGAGGTCTTAGCATATCCAGATTATCTACCACTTACTCTAGAATCCATATGTTATAATGTCCAGATTTCAGTACCAAACCAGTAAGGATCCACCAAAAGAATGAAATCTAGAAAATAAGCTTAAAGAGTCAATTAGCCAATCTTGTCAATTAGGATAAAGATTTATTTTAACTTGTTACAAACTTAGCATTAGCCAAGTTCAGTGATATCTATCTCTAAAGTAGGCTCAAATCCCAAAATTGAATCACTCAATTAAAAGGTTTATCAACAAGAAAGTTGCCTATCCAAAGTACTATCACACATGGGAGTAAACACACCCAAAAGGCCAGAACCTAAACAACCTCCCGATAGAGATTATCAAACAGTTATAGGCTTACTCTAATGTAAAATTGTAGATTATAAAATGGTAGAATGTACAATGCAATATGAAGAATTTTGTAATCAAAATATAGTATTATATCCCTGTATCAATAATTTGTAGAGACCATAACAGTTCAAGGTCAACCAATGCATATCATGCGAGTAACCAGCAAGCTCCTCAATCAGTTGTTAGAAACCCGACAGGAAAATATTATTGCAATTTATATGAAATCTAAACCCCATCAGATTGGAGATATAAAAGCAACATCAACATAACTTTTAGGATCATAGAACCAGCAAAGGGTTAGTACACTACATGAGAACCTTGTCCTTAGCACTAGACTTGTAATGGGCCACAAAACTGGCTGAAGCCACAAAAATGGCTCACATCAGGATTCTAGTAAATGAAACATAACTTTTGTATATGACATCAAAATTTCATGAAACTTCTTAATCATGGGTTCAAGATATGAAAAAGGTTTCTAAATACACAATTTACATTAAAAAACTCAAAAATAAAAAAATTACATTTCTAAAATTAGTAAATTTTACTCGAAACTGCACTTCAAAACTTATCTTGGAGAAGTAAAAAATATCAGAAGTCTTCGTATATGGGTTAAAAAAGCTTGGTACATCTATCACATACCTATTGAGGGATTTTTCAAAGAAGTTTGGGCTTGCTTAACAATGATTTGATTTACTTTCAATAGAAAATAGAAAAAAATTTCCCATCCGCACAAATTAGTTGTAGAAGATGGCAATGGAAAGACACCTTTAGACCTTGAATTAGCTCTATACTATTTTTTATCAAATCATATTGAGTGTTGGTCATAATTCCATGAAACCATTTTCTATTTAGATACCTAACATAGTGTTGATAAATTTTTTACAAAAGTTTCAAAAAGCCACAAAAGTGCCTGATTTTTAACAAGACTAGTGCTAAGGATCGATAAAAAATGTTGGTACAATTCATGAGAAATTTATCAAAAGTAACTCGGTAACCAAAAATTTTCCTCAAAGCTAATGTTGATTAGCATTGACCCATCTGATAAGTGAGAGTCAACCATCATAATCCTAGCCAAGAAGAGACCTTATCAAAATGGATACAAGAGATGTGAGCTATAGCAAAAACTCAACATCAGGCATCAGGTCATATCCAGAAAAAAGGTAGCATCCCTAGCCTTGTATTACTCAAGCCATACATATTAGAATCCTAATGGGGAAGTCTAGGTATTCCTAGAATAAAATAATAAAAAAACCAATAAAGTAAAGCAAAATCACCAAAGTATCAACACAAAAAATCTAGTAAAGGTACTTCATACTCAAAAGGGCTCCAAGATTGAGCAACCCATAGTATCAACTACACATTTAAAACTCAACAAATTATCTCATTCTCCTCAAATGAGGAGATTTTAGTATCACCAATTTAAGTGATCCTTGATTTTAGTTATGCAATCTATTACAGTAGTACCTTCCCTATTGGCAGAAAATAATAGTTCAAGGTTGGTGTCAAATGAAGCATAAGCTCATAGAATAACTAAAATGTAAGCCAGAGAGCTAATCAAGATTCGTAGTAGCAAAGGGTCAGAATCATGCAAATACATCATAAGAGCTTAGATTCCCAAAGCAAGCTTAGATCCCAACATCAAGCAACAGGCATTGCCCTTAAAAAAAAATAAAAAATCACCTGGTTTAAGTAATTTTCCACATTAAGTATCACATTGAAATAGATTAAAACATCGAAGTGACAAGCCTTGTGCAAAATGTAACTTAGAAATAAGTATGAAGACAAATGTTCTTGTTTTAGACAAGAGTCCCCCCATTCAGTAGGTTGATTAGGTTACTCAATCAGTCTCTTGGTGTCTAGGGCCACAAATCAGGCCGCATCATGTGGTCAACAACATCAAAAAATATACACAAAACAAGGTAAATCAGAGGGAACTATGCTAGGCTCATCATGCCATAATAGGAAATACTTACCACTGCAATATATTATATCTTGGGTTGATTGATACAATCCCCATAGTATATAATTATATATGATAAAAAAACCACATTTGAACCCTGAAGTAATTTAAAAGTATATACTCCAAGATACCATATCATTCAACATACTAAATCAAAGTGATTTGCTAAAGTGTTTATATAAACCATTAGGCACCAACCTGTGAAGAATTAGTCTTCTCAACAAAATCCATATAGAAGTAAGCACAACCCTTACTCACAAATCATAACCAGTAATATGAAAATCAAGGCTAAGTGAGGGATAAGAGTGCCCCTCACCGGGTAATAAATAGGTTGAAGGACGAAGTAAACACAATAGTCCTTGAGCAGTGAATCCCTCCAAATATGCTTACAAAATTGGCAAGTAGCTTCAAATTCAAATGGGGGAGCATTGACATGCTATCTCTTTGTAGATATAGGGAGGAGAGAGATAGGGGAAACCGTCAATCAAGCTAGTACACAGTAGGCGCAAGGGAATAGTAGTTGAGAAGTTTGCAGAGCATCCATACCTGGGAGGAGGAAGAATTTAAGCCAACTCATAGAAATATTCAATGGCATAGGGATGAGAGAAATAATGAGGACCAAAGGTCTTGTGACTACACAATATGCACGTAGAAGCACCAAAGCAAAATAAAAATAAAAAAATGATCATGCTCGAGAAGGGAGACGAATAAAAGCCATGTACCCAGTTCAAAAAGTGGGTGGGGGATAATCACCCTCTTACTCAAAAGGGTTTAAGGTCAAGTTCACACCATTACACTCATCCCAAGGTTTTAATAATCTCGTTAAGAGGTGAGTCATCCGAGGTGGGGCTAGTGCAAGGTAACCGATTCCAAAAGATAAAGTAAAATGACTATACCCAATTAAAGGGATTGATTCCAAATGCACATAGATCAAGGAGACATAAGGTTTATAAAAAGAGATAATCTCATCAAGTATGCAATCCATTGTTACATTCATTGAGGAATATACCATGTAAAGACTCATGATAAACACCCACAAGACACTATATCCATCAACTCCATTATGCATAGAAGAAGCCACAATTACTCATTGAGGGAAGTGCATGGTACACAATCAAGGTAATCTCCCATAAGACAAAATAACCATATGGTACATCAGTATCTCAAGTGTAAGTGTGTGTGTAGCTGGATGAAGCAATCATAGCCAAATGAAGTGACCAAGTGTGTGTTGCTATTTTTATACTTATATTTATACACAAAAGAAGATAACAATTCAAAAGATAGCTAAATTTAGACAAAGGAAAATTATTAGCACAAAAAAAACTCAATCTTTGATTCATTTTTTGACAGTCAAGAACAACTTATTTTGGAGTGAAAGAGGCGACGTTTGATAGTGATGGACAACAGGTAAGCCAAAAAGATCCTAGGTAAAGATAGAGTCATCACTTGCATCCATATAAACAAGACAGAGAATTTGTTAGCTTTGAATACGTATTATAGGTTTCAATGAACCTAACAGTAGTTATCCATGCCATACTTAGAACCTTTTTAACTTTTACCTACCATCAAGGTAGTGTTTCAATATCAACAAGTATCCATTTCAGAGCAATAAGCCACATATAAAAGTAACATTTGTGTGTGTGTGTGTGTGTGTGTGTGTGTGTGTGTGTATTTGTTTTATCTAAATAATACAACATAAATGAACATTTTAATTCAAAAGACTGTTGGCTTTAGACAAGTGACAATGATCAGTACAAAAATAACGCAGTCTTAGAACTATTTTTGTACATTGCTATCAGAATGAGGTCTCATTCTAGTGTAGAAGTACAGTGGTCGATTTAAAGTGTATGATCCAAGAAATGACAAGCGCTTGATATGTCAAGGATAGACATTTTCTTTAAGACAAAAAAATTTCCAAGAAAGGATAGAGTCCTCACCTACATCCATTCAAACAAGACAACAAATAGGCTAGCCTTGAATGCGTTTTACAGATGTCAACAACGGACTATATCAGTTGTTATCCATGTCCAACTTACAACTTTTTTTTACTTAAAACAAACGTCGAAAGTGCACATCTATTGCAATTTTGTAAAAATTTCTTTTTAAAGCTTGTAAAAAAGGCCATTACCCCTTTGAATTATGGTAGTTATTATATGTATGGTTTCTATATAGCCCAGTTTTTAATAGACCTTAAATAGATATATACATTTATATCTTTCTGATCACAAGGCCACCACCCCTTTTGATCCAAGTGTCTTAATACCAACATTAGCTCAAAGTTACTTTGTGCCTACTCTCAATCATACATCATCAAAATTTACATGGCAAGTTTGTCATGCTCTTACTTAATGTGGCAAAATCAGTCAAACAATCCATCTAGACTAATCAAGTACGTGATGACCCTATTACCACCTCCATCCTTAAAACCATCAGGCAAAACATAGTAGCCTTGTCTTGAGCATCAAATACGACCCTAAAAAACATTGTGTTATACATCAGTTTGTTGCTTGGCTTAGGCAAAAATACTCAGCTAAGCATATCAAGCCAAACAAATCCACTAGATTAGATTGAGTAAGAGGGACCAAAACTAAAAAATAACGAAATTGTACCAACAAGTGTAATGTATGTGAAGAAACCCATTAAATCCAGTGTGTTCAATCATGGAATTTTTATCAAAGACCTCCATCATAGTATGCAGTATGACCCATACCATAGTGTGCAATACACCATTCCAAATGCGACACCATTATTACACTAGCAACCCAACAAAAACTAGGTATCAAATCCAATAGAGGCCCATCGGACTCGGCCCCTTTATATACAATGATTCCAACATACCCAGCCAGTATGTAGATGAATCCCTGTTGTATCTTTCCCTTTAAATGCATCAGTGGCTAAAATAGCAGCTGATAGCCCAAAATAGTAAGTCACTACGCAAAACTACAAGCCAATACCTAGGCCTCATACATATTGCCATGCTTGCCCGTGAAGTGCATGGGTATGACTCAATGCTAGTTACCCCTGTACATCAAAAAATATAGCCAAATCCTAGTTTTTTTATAGTATATTCCAGCCAAAGCCTTGGTGGAGAGATACCTACAACCGTGCAATCATAAATATCAAGGCATGTGAATCCCAAAAACCCTTCGTAATCAAGCAGGCACATTTTAAACCGCTAAATTCAAATCATAAAAAAAATATAGTGTAGTAAACCTTAGGTAGTTTAATAAATTCAACAGATAATAATCGCACAAGTACTAATTGGGTACCTGTCAAAACACGATGTATTAACACCCAATATATAAAATTATATATGTGTAGCATAATGAAAAAAACCGCCCCCAACACAATGTACACTTCATCATCCAAGTGAGAGCAGAATCTATCTTGAAAAAAACAAAACATGAGATGTTTTTGGTAAGGTACTGACCTGCAAAGTGACCCCTTATTCCACCAATTCCATGGTTATACAACAAATAGTTGAGCAAAAGATGCCCTCAAAAACTCTCTTTCACATACACACACAACTGAAAAGGACAAAGCTAAGTGAGGGGCATAGAGCAACAATCACCTCATTTAAATAGTGGATCATATGAGGCTGATGAACTCAGTAACGCCATCATGGACCATCCATTCCATGCTTGAACATTAGTAGGTTAGAATATCGAGGCTCATGCTCCAGGTGGTGGTTGCCATGAGAGCTCGAGTGGGAGGAGAGCTAAAGATCTTGACGCTTGCATGTCTAGCAGGGATAACTTTATGAGCGTGAGGCTTGAAGGAGTGGGTCATAATGTGCACAGTAGCCAACAAAGGTTTAAAGATGTAATAACCATACGCCATGCACCCATTGGGGGTAGGTAAAAAAACTTACACGTAGTTTTTATCAAAAGAGGTCAAGCTCCCTAATGAAGAGATTTATCCCAAAGAATAAGTAAATGCCCTAAGGGGGCGGCGGGGGGGAATTTATGTTGTCATAGGAGGTCCTGAACTGGTAAGTATATAGAGTATTTACTAAACTTTTTTTGTTATAAAAAATCCTCGACTCTGTCAGGCCATGAGACCTTGTTAGTATGTTGATCTTGTTAGGTGTAGATCTATAACTGTATCAGTATTCAAATGTGTGTGTGTGTGTGTGTGTACCCGCCCTATCCCAGGCACCATACACAATGGGTTGGCATTAGGCCCATTGTGCAACGGCCTACTGCCTAATTAAAAGGATGAGATTGGAGAGGCTAAATTGCAAGCCAGGCAAGTCATTCTGGGAAATAGTTTTGATGATTGTAGCAATTAGGTCTTTCCTTCTAAAACCATTGAGAAAAAATTTGTGTATAAGAAGCCTGATGTCTTCCCAAGCTAAGAAGCAGTTAGAGGATGAATATAAGACCAAGTAAAGGAGGCCGATGCATGTATTAAGAGCTTCTTTATGAGGTTGGTTAATTTTCTTTTTTATGACTCAATGGAAGAGATATTCAAAAGGTCTCTTTTCCACGTGAAATGGTAGTCATAGTCGCCATTACAGGGGTTATGTACCATAATTGTAAAGTTTAGGAATTGAGCAGAGGTGGAAAAGAAATCAAAGGATATAGTGAAACCTTTACTGTAAGTTGGTTCAATTTTAAGTAGTTAGGGTAAATAAGATTAATCTGTTCTGAAAAAGATCTATTGTTTAGGCTTAGAATGCTATCCATGTATCTGTAAGTATGCTTAAATAGGGAGAGTTTATGATAGTTATCCTTATTCTTCATGGTTTTGAGAAACCATTTGCATTCAAAGAAGGATAAATATAAATTGCACATTAGGGGTGAGAATGAAAAACCCATAGGGATGTCTAGGCTTTGCTTAAAACATTGGCCTCCAAAG
The DNA here is from genome assembly GCF_014529385.1 of Adiantum capillus-veneris. Taxonomy (NCBI): domain Eukaryota; kingdom Viridiplantae; phylum Streptophyta; class Polypodiopsida; order Polypodiales; family Pteridaceae; genus Adiantum; species Adiantum capillus-veneris. The sequence goes on from NC_140932.1 coordinate 137,666,947, forward strand.
ATGATAGAATAGTTGTCAAGAATCTAGGTAATGCAATACACGAGCTTTTCCTCATTAAATTGGAAGGGGTGAGATGAGTGGGACTTCTTAATCCATCTTGGTATATCAGTGAGGGAGATGTTAAAAGAAATCATTTTTCCTTAGTGTGCTTAAAAGATATCTCGATCATCTTAATTAGAATATTCTTCAGCACCGATTCACCATTTAGGGGTGTATTATCGTAGCATTGAGTGATATCTAGAGTAAAGAGATGAAATATTTGTCTAGGTAATTTGAGAGTGACTTCAATGAAGTTTTTTTATCCAAAAGGGGTTATAGTGTATCTTGAGGAAGTTTGAACAAATTTTCTGCTTAGTTGCACACACAGATTCAAACTCAAAAAGCATAAGGTCAAGGAAAAGGGTGATATCTTTAGTAATGCTGGTGAATATTGCATTTGAGGCATCACTTATCCATCTAAATTTATGTTTTTGATGTTTATATGTGGGAATAGCAAGAAGCTTGACAGTCGTAAGAGAATATCCAATATTATTAAGATGCTTAGTGATCTTATTAGTAATCATACTATGGGTATGGCTAAGCAATGTGAGTTCCCTTCCAAAAATACAAGAATATGTTGCTTTACAAGCCAAGTTTTTGCACATAAGAGTAGGATAGTTGGCACCTTTATCAAGCCCTACGACGACCCAATTATGTGTGAGTTTTTGAAATTGAAGTCCAAGGTGTGGTGTGATCCAAGTACTATTAGTAGACATCCATTTGTATGGTAGGGAAGAGATCTTCTGAAAAAATTTGTTGACTGACTAATTTAGTTAAGTCAGTAGGACTATCTGCTCAAGTTGGAGAGATCTGACAAGGTCAGTTAAGCAGCTATATAGTCTAAGAAGGACAACGTATCACCATCCAACCTAACTAGGAATTATAGACAGTGGGTTTGACTTAGCACTATATTTCAAGCAAAACCCAAAAGCTAGCGTCCTTGTTCCCTAGAGAACTAGGAAAGCCTTATGTATAGGACGTGTGTGTAGTTGTTTTACCTAAATAATACAACATAAATGGACATTTCACTTCAAAAAACAACTGATTTTAGACAAGTGACAATGATTAGGGATGAAAGCAGGTATTGGTGGTACAAAATGTGGTGTCCTTGACACAACAAACCTTCGGTGAATCTATTGTTGAAAAAAAAGAGCTTTACATAAGTAAGTTCCTTTTATTTTATATGTTCTATATGTATACTCACAAAGTGGTGGTCTTTTACTTTATGGAAACAAGAAAATTGTTGCGTGGGATCATTGGAGATGTGAGGTGATTTTTTGGAGGGGGAGGGCAGGGAAGTGCAAGGAGCAGGCAAAAACCATACCTCTCTCTCTCCCTCATTTCTCTGTGTGTGTGTGTGTGTGTGTGTGTGTGTGTGTGCATGGCTCTCACGCCTACGAATTGCATGCCAATGGAAATCTACAGCTGAAACAGCATGCTCCTTGTCCTCGCTACGCTAGCCATGGTCTAAGTAGCCATAACCATAGCCATATTAGTCTCTCTCTCTCTCTCTCTCTCTCTCTCTCTCTAGGTGCGAGTTGCACACAGTGCTACACATGCCAATGGAGATACCGATTTCAGAGAGCTTCCCATCTTTTTATGCGTATGAGCCAACAACTAAAGACAAAATGGATACTACTCCAAGCATGAGAATTCCAACCACTTCATCTCTCAGAAACCTCGCTGACATGAGAGATTATTGGGCTACAAAGAAGCATCAACAAAGAAGCCTCAACAAAGAAGTAAGGAAAGGGTCCCCAACATCATTAGGAGAGCTTCAACATGCAAGCCAATGAAGAATATTTTCTCAGCAGTGGCCCAATGTTGGCACAAACAAACAGGAGGTCTTTTGGCTAGCAAGCAAAAGGAGCTCTTCCAAGAACTACTCCAACATAATACATTTTCAAAGCTCTAGGTTGTCGATGTTGAATTTGGTCTTCTGTTTGGTATCCGCAATACACTTACACAGCTCAAGGTCCCTCATTCTACACACAAACTTTTCGTTAATAAAACCTTTTTGAGCATGGTTTTAAATACTACAGGTGGCTCATCAATGAAGCAATCTAAAATTGCAACACTATTTAGGTGTTCATTGTAGGAACATTGCAGTGACAACTTCTCCACTACACATGAAAGATGAGGATGAATTGTTACCATTTTTTTTGTGTCAAAGATCACTTCATCGTGGGACCCATGTAAATTCTATAACAAGGGATATAGTCTATGCCTTCTTGTCATCGAAGATTAGGGTCTCTCCTAATAAAAAGGACATTTGTAAATTCAAAAATGAAGAGAAGAGTGTTGTGAAACATCCGGTTCATTTTCTAGATGACTCTTAGGTACATCATATCATTTTTTATTGATGTTGCCTCTTACTTGGGTTATGTATAGTGTGAATAGGTTTGAATTTGGTATTATACATCCATGTACATAGTTTCAAGGGGAGCAATTCGACCTCTTATTGGAATATGCTTTGAGGCCGAGGAAGGCAGTAATCATTTTGAAGATTTACAGAGGTGTAGGAATTGTTTGTCACATACCATACCCAATTGATATCTCAAAAATACCTTCAACTCGCAATGCCAGAAGCTTCTCACCTGAGTACTTGTCAAAAGCTAGAACCAAATGATGAGGAACTTTTGGTACTTCATCAAATGATTCTTCAAAACTTAGAGCTGTATAGTACCCATAGCATCAATTTTGGTATATTAGGATGTATTGGTTACTATCCATACAGTACCAAGTCCATAGGACTAGTATTATCATGTCTCTTTGTAGTATTCTTTGTTCGGTTATCTTAACTTTAGAGTGCCGAGAGTTCCCAACTTGGCACTTTACAATGATGTTGCTAGTATTTGAACAGTACCAAGTCATTGAGGCTTTGGAACTTTGGTACTTCATCAAATGATTCTTTGAAACTTAGAGTTGAACATCACCCAAAGTACAAATCTCGGTAGTGTAGGATGGCTTGGGTACTATCTCTCAGTAGCAAGTCCATGGGACTAGTATTATCATGTCTCTTTCAAGTATTCTTTGTTTGGCTATCCTAACTTTAGAGTGCCAAGAGTTCCCAACTTGGCACTTTACAATGTTGTTGCTAGTATTTGCACAGTACCAAGTCATTCAGACTTTTGAACTTTGGTATTCATCAAATGATTCTTCAAAACTTAGAGCTGAATGGCACCCAAAGCACCAATCTTGGTAGTGCAGGATGGCTTGGGTACTATCTCTTGGTACCAAGTCCATGGAGCTGGTATTATCATGTCTCTCTGTAGTATTCTTTGTTTGGTTATCTTAACTTTAGAATGCTGAGAGTTCCCAGCTTGGCACTTTACAATGATGTTTCTAGTATTTGCACAGTACCAAGTCATTGAGGCTTTGGAAATTTGGTACTTCATCAAATGATTCTTTGAAACTTAGAGTTGAACATCACCCAAAGTACCAATCTCGGTAGTCTAGGATGTCTTGGGTACTATCTCTTAGTACCAAGTCCATGGGACTAGTATTATCATGTCTCTTTCTAGTAATCTTTGTTTGATTATCTTAACTTTAGAGTGCCAAGAGTTCCCAACTTGGCACTTTACAATGTTGTTGCTAGTATTTGCACAGTACCAAGTCATTGAGACTTTTGAACTTTGGTATTTCATCAAATGATTCTTCAAAACTTAGAGCTGAATGGAACCCAAAGCACCAATCTTGGTAGTGCAGGATGGCTTGGGTATTATCTCTCATTACCAAGTCCATGGATCTGGTATTATCATGTCTCTCTGTAGTATTCTTTGTTTGGTTATCTTAACTTTAGAATGCTGAGAGTTCCAAGCTTGGCACTTTACAATGATGTTGCTAGTATTTGCACAATACCAAGTCATTGAGACTTTGGAACTTTGGTACTTCATCAAATGACTCTTCAAAACTTAGAGCTAACTAGCACCCAAAGCACCACTCTTGGTACTTTAGGATGTCTTGGGTACTATCTCTCAGTACCAAGTCCATGGACTACTATTACCATGTCTCTTTGTAGTGTTTTTTGTTTGGTAGTCTTAACTTTAGAGTACCCAGAGTTCCCAACCTGGTACCTCACAATGTTGTGTGTAGTATTTACACAGTAGTTGAGACTTTGGAACTTTGGTAGTTCATCAAATGATTCTTCAAAGTTGACCAACACCCAAAGCTCCAATCTTGGTACTTTAGGATGGCTTGGGTATTATCTCTCAATACCAAGTCCATGGGCTGCTATTATCACGTTTCTTTGTAGTGTTTTTTGTTTGATAATCTTAAATTTAGAGTACCCAGAGTTCCCAACATGGTACTTCACAATGCTGTGTGTAGTATTTTCACAGTACCAAGTCATTGAGACGTTGGAACTTTGGTAGTTCATATGATTCTTCAAAGATGACTAGCACCCAATGCACCAATCTTGGTACTTTAGGATGGCTTGGGTACTATCTCTCAGTACACCAAGTCCGTGGGACTGCTATTATCATGTATCTTTGTAGTATTCTTTGTTTGGCAATCTTAACTTTAGAGTACCCAAAGTTCCCAAATTGGTACGTCACAATGCTGTGTGTAGTATTTTCATAGTATCAAGTCATTGAGGCTTTGGAACTTTGGTAGTTCATCAAACGATTCTTCAAAACTTAGAGTTATACAACACCCAAACCACCAATCCTGGTACTTTACAATTTGCGTAGTACCAAGTCCCTGGGACTAGCACCCAGAGTTCCAAACCTGTCCATTTACAATGTTGTGGGTAGTATTTGCACATTACCATCTCATTAATACTTTGGTACTTTATCCAATGACCTTACAAAACTTAAGGCTAATCAGTAACCAAAGCACTCATTTTGGAACTTTACAATGGCTTCAATACTATTTGCATAGTAACAAGTCTCTGAGGCTCGTATTGTGCTAAATTCTTTGCAGTTGAATTCTTAGTTTCAAATTTGGTACTTTGCTATCAAATTTTGGGTCTGGTTATTGTAGCTTTTGAATCTTGCATCTCTATGTCATCTTCAAGGATTCTAACCTACATTGTTTTCGTATCTCAGGTGGAACTGTACAAGATATTCAAATGAACGCACCCCATGATCGAGCTGTCTCTTAGGTCTTTTGAGACCTTGAAGCCATTCTTTGTTCAAAAGCTAAAAGAACGGTATACTTTTGTTTTGTGTATCATGTGCAGATGTTATTCCTCAAGGAGGCTTTCAATCACATGCATCAAAATAAGTTTGGGCAACATGTAAAAGCTCATACCTACAGATGAACCATGTGTTGTAGCAATAATGATGCAAATCAGTGCTCTGCAAACTAGGTAGTATGGCAGCACACAAGTAGTTTTTGCGAATCCATTTTGTGTCCAAATCTAGTTGACAAAGTTCCACGCAAAGAAATGCTTGGTCAGGGAATGTTCTCAATGTGAAATAACCATGTTTCCCTTCTACCCATATGCCCAGGGGATTCACCATGGAAAACTTACCACACCACGTAAGTGCAGGGGAGGGGGATTTTTTTACAAGTTACATAAGCGTATAAGTTAGGGGCAAGCCCCCAATAATTTATCTCCCAAGCTTAAAAATAAGGGAGGGGGGTATCATATATATATATATATATATATATATATATATATATAATTTTTTTGGGGGGGGGGGGGGGGGAGGGGGGACCTGACCCGGGTTGATTACTTGTAATGATTGGTCATCGATGTGCACTAGAACTCAAATGAATTTTGGGGAAGTCGTTTATCATGTCACACATCAAATTTTGCATCAAGCTGGTCATAATAAGGGTTGATTTGGAGTAGGTCAAGGGTTGATTTACACCAGCTTTGGATGGGTCAGAATTGAACGAGTAGCCATAGTGCACGCTAATTGGGCACATAGTTTGAAAGTCAAACTAGGACACCTTGAGGGTACATATAGTTATCAACAGAAGTGGTTTCTTAGTACGTTGCCAGTCACTATGCTGTACACACTCTTTGACTAGTTTAACTCAGTTAGATAATGTGAGACCTAAATTTTATATGTAAGATAGGGGTATGATAGTTTTCTTCATTTAATGTCATATAAGAGTAGAAAGGGGGGGTCATATTCCCTAATATGAGTCGTATATAGGGGTTTTATCAAAGGTGTCCGCTCACAAGTTGTGTCCCGTTTTTGTATATAGAGTGAATCCCCCGGGCCCATATGAGATTTTCAACAATAGCAAGGAGGTGTTTGTCAGGATGTTCATGGAGGTCAACAGTGGACATGTGGCTGATGATGGAAGTGAAAAGAAAAGAAAGGAATCGGTTCTACAAAGAATGCCAGGTGCTTCTTTCCATGGCCTTTTTGCAAAGCGTTTGAAATATTTCATCAAGCACAACTTCATCTTTTGGTGGCAGGCAGAACAGCTTAAAGAAAGCATGCATATAGAATTTCCTAACAATGTTGTTGTATCCGTAATTGACTTTGGGGAGAATTATTCATTCAAAGTACGAAATTAAATGCAATCGATGCATTGGTGATCAACACAAGTAACAATCCTTGTGCATATTACAAATGTTAGAAATTTGGGAGGTGCCATACAGAAGACACTGCATTTATACATATCTAATGATAAGCAACATGATACTTTGTTTATGTAGCATTGCTTTATGCTTCATGACAGGTGGCTAAAGGATCAAGGTGACCGTTTGCAATATCATTGGATGTGGTCAAATGGTGCAACATCACAATTCAAGGCACAGCAACCTTTTTACTTTGTTGCCAGGTACCATCAATTGACACGCTTGCACATGATGTGGAACTTCTCCGCATCGGGCCATGGAAAAGGGGAGCACGATGGAGCTAGTTCTCTCATCAAGAGAACACTAACACATGAGGAGATGAAACCAGACAAGGCGCAAATGAAGGGTGCAACTGATGTTGTTAATTTTGTTAAGGCAAAATTTGGAGACACGACTGGGTCACATAGATCTAACACAGAGAGAGTGTTTTGGTTGGTTTCAAAGGATGAAGTGCAATGGGATATCCAGTGGGAATGTCAAAAAATCCGAGGCTTGTGTGCGACCCATTTTGTAGATGGTTATTCACCTGAGGACCATGCGCTCTACATCTTTGTAAACTCTCATTCTTTTTTGATACATGTTTAAGTGGGCAATGGAGGAGATGCAAGAGCAAGAAATACATTGAATAATGGAAATACATATCCATTGTACTGGTGCAAGAGGTGGACAATGAGGATAGTGAGGAAGAGGAGGGAGCCAGGGAGGATGATAGCAACATGACAACTATAGCAATGAGATCGGACATCAACTTTCCAATGTACAAGGGCAACCCACAGACAATGTGTGAAATGTTGTCCGTTGGGGACAACTTTGGAGTGAAGGCAGATGAAGGTGGTGAAGACTTTTATCTTTGGAAAATCCATGTACCAGGCACAAAAATCACAAAGGGATAAGTGGAACAACAATATTGTTAGATGTGGACTTGTGGTTGAAGGCTTGTACTATGGCCAAGTGGATGGGAAATGTGATACATACAACCTCCTTGATCATACACCACCTGTCATGATCTATTCCCACCTTGTAAGATCCATACAAATTCCGATGGAGCCTATGTCTGGACTCCAAAACATGTTTATGCTAACCAATGAGGTCTATGAAAATATATACAATGGTATTCCGTATGATGACGATGGAGAAGAGGATGAGGGCATTTGACCCATCCCCACCTTTGCCATTTGGGAGATTGAGTAATTTGAGTAATCTAGCCTTCCCTCCCTACCTCCACTATGTATGAACATCACATGCTACACTATTGAGGTTAGTACTATGACATAATTTACAGGAACCTGAAAAACAATGAGTTACAATTGTCTTACAAAGAGAAGACCACTGCCAAATTTGTAACTTACTAGTAGTGGTAATTGTAACTTCTAGAGCTCACAATGTTGTTTTTTTTTTCAAAAACAAGGGTGACTTTGCTATAAAATTTGTATAATAGACTTCCATGACATACATTCACCCTACAATGAGAAGACCAGTACCAAATTTGGTACTTACCAAGACCAGTACTTCAAGCCTCAAAAGTTTCAAATTTGGTATTGTGATTAAAACTTCCCCATCCTTCAATATTTTTTTTTCAAAATAAGATTTCTTCTACAATCAGTCTATAATGAGATGTTCAACACCAAAATATAGCACTTTACACTACTAAATTTGGAAGTCTCCAATGCCAGTATCAAAAGCACCAATTTTGTACTGGTATACCTAACTTCCCCAACCCGTAATTCTTTTCCAAAATAAGCTTTCGTCTATATTCACCCTATAGTTAGATGACCAACACCAAATTTTGATACTTTACAAACCAAATTTGGTAGATGCCAATCCCAGTATCAAAGCACTAAATTTTATACTGGTATACCTAACTTCCCCAGTTCATAATTTTTTTCTTAAAATAATATATCTTCAATAATCACCTTGTAGTGAGATGAACAACACCCAATTTGGTACTTTATAGTACCAAATTTGGTAGTTGCCAATGCTAGTATCACAAGCACCAAATTTTGTACTAGTATACCTAACTTCCCAGGCCATAATATTGTTTTTTCCAAGAATAAACTATCTTAGACAATCACCCTGTGGTGAGATGAACAACACCCAATTTGGTACATTATAGTACCAAATTTGGTAGTTGACAATGCCAGTATCACAAGCACCAAAATTTGTACAGGTGTACCTAGCTTCCCCAACCCATAATATTGTTCTTTTCCAAAATAAGATCTCTCCAAAATAATCTTTTTTCTACAATCACCCTGTAGTGAGATGAGAAGCACCAAATATGGTATTTTCAGTACTCAATTTACCAGTACCAAAGCCTGAAAGTTGTCAGTCCCAGTACCAAAGGCTTCAAATTTGATACTGGTAATTATAATTTCTCGAGCCCAATTTGGTAAATTTTTCCAAAATAAAACTCTGTTATAAAGTTCATACAATGGAGCTTTCATGAGTTACAACCACCCCCCAATGAGAAGACTAGTACCAAATCCAAAGATCAAGACAAAATGACCACAGAAGCATATTGTAAGAAAAATGACTAAATGGACACTAGTGGATTTCCATTTTCACATAAAGAGGAATATATAGCAGACTACACCAAGAAAATTTTCTTTCTTCGCTCCACAAATCATGGGTTGACAAGGGGGTCAAAGCGATAAGCATATCCCTCTCACTGAATGAAATAATTAGTATTGAGAGCTACATCAAAGAGGGGGTGTTGACAGCTATATGTTGTTGGGTAGGGAGCAAAAATCTAGCCCTCCAGCCGTGGCTTGACAAAGTTTTTGAAATACAACAAATAGTAGGGATCAAGGTAAGAAGGCTCATATGATCGAATGGCCAGACAATTCTCATAGTCATTTCTAAGAGACTTATATCTATAGTCATCTACAAATATGGTAGTGCAGGCATTATACGATGGGTGTTTTTCCCACACTGATCTTAGTAGCTATAGAAAGACAGGGTTATCACCAACATCCCTTGGCACACACATGACATCAAGGATGTTGGGTAGCCACATTTTGATCTTCTTGGTTGAACACATTTGTAAGAGTACAAGCAAATTAAGCAGAATTAATGACAGTACACACTGGTAATCAACATGAGGTGAGAAGAGGGTTAGATGTATACCTTTGACCACTCGTTTACTACGGTAGTATGGCAGGCATGTTCCTAGAAAGTGCATTAGCTTTTCTCTTCTACAATAGGACCATATCATAATATCTGCTTGCATGGACAACTTTACGAGCACATCCTCTGCATCCGGCCTGATCTCACACCCTAAGTCTCAACCGAGAAGATATACAAATGGTCTCACCTCCACTCAGAGGTGCAAAAACTGCATCTTTGGTGGTGGTTGGTTGTATCTCTTTAAGAGCACACCATTCACATCAAATCCAATCAGTCGCCTGCCTATAGCCATAACACCTTTTGGCAGCTCTGTGTAGCTGATTTTTCCTTTAGCCACCATGGATCCGTTTCTACAGTGCCAATAATATTTTGAGTGAATTAGCACACAATGAAGATCCTACGACAACTTACTTACAAGGTCAATTCAAAGATCAAAGGTTCAAAGTCTACCACAAGAGAGAACAATATAAGAAGGAAAATGTAACCTGTACTTGAAACATATGGTAATAGATGGAGACAAAAATATAATCTCAGTGCATTACATCAAGACACAGATTGTCAATTACAAGGGTAGGCATAAGCTAAAATTTGCAAGCATGGGACTTGTTGGCACGTCCACGGATTGCAGACAACAAGTTGGACAAGGTGAAATCACATGGGGATGTTGGCATCGCACCGACCACCTTCTCTAGATTAGCAGCATCCACGTCCACATCAATCGGATCAATCACCTTATCATGAACTTTTTCCCTTGTTTAGATGATTCTTAGCAGTCCCACATTTAGAACCATCCTTACTACTACTTGCTTTCTTAACACCATCGGCCGGTCCCTCGCCATTGTCTTCAATAGCACCCTACCCTGCCATGGCCTCAGCTACAGTTAGCAGCACCTCGTCAATTGTACCCTATTCATCAAACTTGCTTTGCTTGTCCTGTGGCTTGTCAACGTCCATTTTAGAGGCCTCAATAGTATTCATTCCAACACTGTCCTGGATTTCAGCAACCTCCCTCTTCTCCATAGCAGTATCCACCCCTTGACTTTCACCCATTGTGTCCACATCCTGCCCCTCCTCTTTCTCCTTCCTCCAACCAGATTCCAAGTCCGCAAGGACGTCTTGAATATTGGCAAGGTCCTCCACATCCTTAATAAAAACCTTTGTTGCTCTAGGCCCACCATTCTTCACACCCATCGTGTCTGTTCCTTGCACATCTTGGCTTGTAGGTGTCACATCTTCCTCATTTGCACAATCACAAAATGACTCACTCAATCAACATCACAATCCAAAAGTAGAAAGCCTCAAAGTATTGAAAATAGTGCAAACTTACCCTTTATAGTATGATGCCCACTGATATAGGCTTTTTCCATTGCAAGAATTACCGTGCCACACCCCTCTTTCACACATGTGCCACTAGTGTGCAAAAGTGCATTGAAGCAGAGAGGGTGGTATTGATGCCTGCACTCTAACATGATGCAGCCCACAACTTATGCTGCCTCTAGATACTCCCCGTATGTAGCACATGTTCCAAACACATGGATTCTTTTGTTAATATCTACAAAGGGTGGCATGGGTAACATGGTGAACCTCTTTCCCTGCTTCACTTCCTTGAGCATCCCATTCACAAATTGGCAATGGACCTGTCTTTCCTTGTAGGAGGCCTCTAGCTTGTCAGGTTGTGTTGGTTACACAACGAAAGAAAAATAGTCAATCTCTTAGAACACACCATGCGCTAGATATTGCACACGAAATATCAATCATTGCACCAGAGTAGTACCCATGCATATTTGGACTTGCTACCTAGATTCAGAACCACTAAGACTACCAAGTAAAGTACCAAGGAAGTAACTAGGCACTAGTACAGTAAGTAGCTAGAGATAGTACCAAAAATAGTAGTAGGGCAAGAGTAGTAAAAACCACCCAATAAACTATGGAAAGGTACCAAAACAAAGTAAAGAACCAAGACTACCTACAAAAACTACCAGAATTTTTACCTAAGAGTCCAAGGGTATTGTATGCACCAAAGAGATCAAGAACATACAAAGGCATCTTCTAGTCAAAGGTAGATTTGGTACTATAATAGGGAAGCACCAAGGTAGTACCATCATAGATGTTTAAGTACCTAGGCACTTCCAAGACAAAGTAGACATACCAAAGCTAGCTAGAATCAATACCAAATATAGCTGGAGGCAATACCTATAAATCCCAAAGAGACCATGGAAAAGTATTCAAGACAGCCCTACAATAATTAAAGGTACCAAACAGTATTGTATGCACCAAAGACCAAGGAGATGCCAAGGAAGTCCTAGAGAAAGATTTGATTGGTGGTATATCAAGGGAGCACCAATGTAGCTAAGCTAGTGTTAAGTATGGAGCCTGATTTACCCTTGTAATTTTCTGTGGTAAAAGCGCACATTTGTAAGGCCCCCATTATGAGGAGAAGCCATCGTGCGTGAAGGAAAATCACTCGCCGGAAACCAAAATTTTCACGGACAAGAATCAGGGGCAACTTTAGAGGCCTTGGGGGCGGAGGCCCCCGAGACTTTTTTCGCCGGAATATTATGGCCGGACGGCGGCCGGAAAGTGGTCGGAAAACAACCGGTCGGTTGACCGGTGGCCGGTAGTCAATGGCCGATGGCCGGTGGTCGGAAGTCAATGGCCGGTGGCCGGTGGTTGGAAGTCAATGGCCGGTGGCCATTAGCCGAATTCAAAAGCGGACTTGTCTTCTCAAGGGCGGCCACACATGGGCGGATTGGAGGGTCCGATTTGGAATTATTCGCACAAGGGTGGCTACACATGGCTGTCTCTCATAAGAGAGGGAAGCCCTTTTGGCCTATAAAAGGAGGCCATTTCTACACACATTTCATAGTGTGAAGTTGATGCAACAAGGTGAGTGTGAGGTGGTGAGAGTGAAGCAAGGCGGGAGCTCCATTAAGGGTATAATCCCTTTGTAAACTACTTCTTGTTTTGAAGTACTAAAGCCATTGAGTGGTTGCTTTCCCGTGGACGTAGCCCACATTGGGTGAACCACGTATATCGTGTGTACTCTCTCTCTCTCTCTCTCTACTCTATAATCTCGTGTATGTAAATCTGTCTCTCTTCAATAAGTAATCTACTCAATTATCTATTTAGCTACGTCTTATTTCCTAACAACTGGTATCAGAGCAAGGTTTGCTTGTAGCTAAATTATCTAAAGGAAAGATTTCCTTGAATTGAGTGGGAGTTATGGTGGAGGAAGGGAAGCTCAAGATTGAGAAGTTCAACGGCAAAAACTACCAACATTGGAAGATGCAGATTGAAGACTATCTCTACCAGAAGGACCTCTATTTACCACTAGGTGGTCTTGCGAAGAAGCCCGCAACAATGGCAGATGAAGCATGGATTGTCCTTGATCGAAAGGCACTAGGAACAATCCGGTTAAGCTTGGCGTCAACGGTGGCCTTCAATGTTTCGGAAATGAAGACCACGGAGGACTTGATGAAGTCACTTGACGACTTCTACGAGAAACCATCGGCATCCAATAAGGTATTTCTTATGAAGCGCTTGTTCAATCTAAAGATGGCAGAGAATGGTTCAGTTGCAGAACACCTAAATGACTTTAACACAAACATAAGTCAACTTCGATCAGTGAAAATCAATTTCGATGACGAAGTGCGAGCTCTCCTTATACTATCATCTCTATCGGATAGTTGGGACAGCCTTGTGATGGCTGTAAGTAATTCTATCTTTGGCACAAGTACTCTTAAGTTTGATGATATTGTGGGTGTTCTCCTAAGCGAGGAAATGCGAAGGAGAAGCACAGGAGAATCATCAAGTGTTGCACTATCAGTGGAAACAAGAGGAAGGCCTAAGGAGAGGTTCAAAAACCAAAAGGGTCGTGATCGCTCAAGGCGGAGCAAGTCACGCACAAAGTAAGTTCTTGAATGTTGGAACTGAGGCAAGAAGGGCCACGTCAAGAAGGATTGCTGGTCCAAGAAGAAGAAGGAGACAGAGTCTCAAGACAACAAGCCAACATTGGAGGCCAATGTGGCAGGTAAAGTAGAGCAAGATGCTCTAATTCTCTCATTAGACAATGTGTCTAATTCCTGGATAGTAGATTCCAGGGCTTCATTCCATGCGACACCACACAAGAAACATTTCCAAGACTACACCAAAGGTAATTTTGGGTATGTATACTTAGGAGATGATCAAGCTAATGAGATTGTGGGCAAAGGTACAGTTTCTGTCAAAACTGCTAACGGAAATGAATGGAAGCTTAAAGATGTTAAGCACCTTCCTTCTCTTCGCAAAAATTTGATCTCTACAGGACAATTGGACGATGAAGGTCACAACATTGCATTCGGAAACAAACGGTGGAAGATCTCAAAGGGATCTTTGGTGGTTGCCAAGGGTGAAAAAGTCGGTACACTTTACTTGTGTACTGTTAGCACGCAACCTTCAGCTTGTGCAGCAACTACAGAAGTTGACAGTGCGGTGTGGCACTACCGACTTGGGCATATGAGTGCCAAAGGAATGCAAATCCTTCAAACAAAGAAGCTTCTACCAGGTTTGAAAGAAGTGGACTTAGAGTTCTGTGAAGATTGTGTTTATGGTAAACAAAAGAGGGTAAAATTTCAAAAATCAGGAAATGAAAGAAAAAATAAAAAACTTGAGTTGGTTCATTCTGATGTTTGGGGTCCTGCAAGTACACCATCACTTGGTGGCTCATTGTACTATGTAACATTTATAGACGATGCGACTAGAAAAACATGGGTTTATGTCATGAAGAATAAATCCGATGTATTTTCCATATTTCAAAGGTGGAAAGCCTTTGTGGAGAATGAAACAGGTACCAAGGTTAAATGCCTTAGATCCGACAATGGAGGCGAATATTGCAGCCAAGCTTTTGAAAGCTTTTGTGCTAGCAATGGCATTCGGAGGCAAAGGACAACCCCAAGGACACCTCAACAAAATGGGATTTTGGAAAGGATGAACAGGACAATCATGGAATGAGCACGAAGATGCGGCTACATGCAGGCCTACCGCTTGAGCTTTGGGCGGAAGCTGTAAGTACGTCTGTGTACTTAATCAATCGGTCACCCTCAACGGCATTGGATGGGGGAGTTCCAGAAGAGGCATGGACAGGTAAACCGGTGAATTATGCATTTCTCAAAGTGTTTGGGTGTGAGGCTTTCATGCACATAGATAGAAGCCTAAGATCAAAGTTAGATGCAAAGTCCAAAAAGTGTTTCTTCATTGGCTATGGAGAAGGAGACTTTGGGTATCGCCTATGGAATCCTGAAGATGGTGAAATCTTAAGGAGTAGGGATGTAATTTTTAACGAACAAAATATGTACAAAGATTACTTGGAAAGAAAACAAACAAAAGAAAAAGGTGATGAGTACATGGAGCTTGAGGACGGTGAACACTCAAGGACTGCAAACGGTGACAATGTGCAACAACGTCAACCAAATGAGGAGCCTCAACCTATTGCCCGAAGATCTACAAGAGCAAGTAGACCTCCAGAAAGGTTTGTTCCTTCCTTCAACCATCTCTTGATCTCAGATTCTGGAGAGCCAGAATCATATGAAGAAGCTATGCAACATGAATCCAAAGAAGAATGGACGAAGAGCATGCAAGTGGAGATGGACTCACTACATCGCAACCAAACATGGGAGTTGGTTGAGTTGCCTAAAGGTAAGCGGGCACTTCAAAACAAATGGGTGTACAAGCTAAAGGAAGAAGGAGGTGGGAAGAAAAGGTACAAGTCTAGGCTTGTGGTAAAAGGTTTTTCTCAAAAGAAAGGTATTGACTTCAATGAAATATTTTCTCCTGTTGTAAAAATGAACTCAATTAGGCTTGTCTTAAGCCTTGTGGCTGCTCATGATCTAAATCTCGAGCAAATGGATGTAAATACAGCATTCCCTCACGGTGACTTAGAGGAGGAAATCTACATGCTTCAACCAAAGGGGTATGAAGTAAAAGGTAAGGAGAAAATGGTTTGCAGATTAAAGAAGAGCTTGTATGGTTTAAAGCAAGCATCAAGACAATGGTACTTGAAGTTTGATCGATGGATGTTGGATCATGGATTCACAAGATGCAACTCGGATCACTGCGTCTACACGGAGAGTTTGGGAGATGCGAAATTCATCATCCTAATGTTGTATGTTGATGACATGTTGATTGCAAGTGCTAACATGCAGGACATCAAAGACCTAAAAGAGGAGCTGTCCAAATCTTTTTCAATGAAAGATTTAGGTGCTGCAAAGAGGATACTTGGTATGAAAATATCAAGGGACAGGACGAAGAAGACAATAAAGCTATCTCAAGAAGATTACATCAAGAAGGTACTAGAAAGGTTTGCAATGCAAAATGCAAAACCAGTTTCTACACCTTTGGCTGGTCATTTTAAACTAACGAAGGATATGTGTCCGAAGACACAAGAGGAGATAGCCTATATGTCTAAAGTTCCATATGCTGCAGTGGTAGGTTCTCTAATGTATGCTATGGTCTGGACAAGGCCAGACATTGCACATGCAGTGGGAGTTGTGAGTAGGTTCATGGACAACCCAGGTAAAGAGCATTGACAAGCTGTGAAGTGGATACTTAGGTATCTAAAAGGGACAACAACAAATGCTTTGTATTTTGGAGGAACTGATATTTTTCTAGAAGGGTATGCTGATGCAGATATGGCAGGTGACAAAGATACTCGAAGGAGCACTATTGGCTATGTGTTCACGGTTGGAGGCACAGCAGTAAGCTGGGCTTCAAAGCTGCAGAAAGTGGTTTCACTTTCTACCATGGAAGCAGAGTATGTAGCAATGACGGAGGCAAGCAAAGAAATTCTGTGGCTTCACAGATTCTTAGAAGAGCTTGGATTCAAACAAGACAATTGTGTCTTGTACAGTGATAGCCAAAACGCTATCCATCTTGCGAAGAACTCAGCCTTTCATTCAAGGACAAAGCACATTGAGGTGAGATATCACTTCATACGCACTCTTTTGGAAGAGGGACAGCTCAAGCTAGGAAAGGTGCATACAAGTGAAAATCCTGCAGACATGTTTACAAAGGTGGTCAACAAGGAGAAGTTGAGCTTTTGCTCATCTTCAATCGGCATTCAACGATAAGAAGCCAGAATGGAAAGCAGTCACAAGTTTGGTTTGGAGATCAGTCTCCAAGTGGGAGATTGTTAAGTATGGAGCCTGATTTACCCTTGTAATTTTCTGTGGTAAAAGCGCACATTTGTAAGGCCCCCATTATGAGGAGAAGCCATCGTGCGTGAAGAAAAATCACTCACTGGAAACCAAAATTTTCACGGACAAAAATCAGGGGAAACTTTAGAGGCCTCGGGGGAGGAGGCCCCCGAGACTTTTTTTCGCCTGAATATTATGGCCGGACGGCGGCCGGAAAGTGGTCGGAAAACAACCGGTCGGTTGACCGGTGGCTGGTAGTCAATGGCCGGTGGCCGGTGGTCGAAAGTCAATGGCCGGTGGCCGGTGGCCGAATTCAAAAGCGGACTTGTCTTCTCAGGGCGGCCACACATGGGCGGATTGGAGGGTCCGATTTGGACTTATTCGCACAAGGGTGGCTACACATGGCTGTCTCTCGTAAGAGAGGGCAGCCCTTTTGGCCTATAAAAGGAGGCCATTTCTACACAAATTTCATAGTGTGAAGTTGATGCAACAAGGTGAGTGTGAGGTGGTGAGAGTGAAGCAAGGCGGGAGCTCCATTAAGGGTATAATCCCTTTGTAAACTACTTCTTGTTTTGAAGTACTAAAGCCATTGAGTGGCTTCTTTCCCGTGGACGTAGCCCACATTGGGTGAACCACGTATATCGTGTGTACTCTCTCTCTCTCTCTCTCTCTCTCTCTCTCTACTCTATAATCTCGTGTATGTAAATCTGTCTCTCTTCAATAAGTAATCTACTCAATTATCTATTTAGCTACGTCTTATTTCCTAACAGATAGTACCAAAAATACTAGAAGGCAGTTATTAAAAACTACCAAAGAATCTATGGAAAGGTACCAAGACTAAATGATTGGCTATGCCATGGAGGTACCAAAGCGGTCCCATCCTACAATGATAAGGTCCAAGGCTCTACCAAAATAGTGCAAAGGACCAAAACTACCTACAAAAACTACCAAAAAGAGCACCAAAGAGATCAAGAACATACCAAGGCATCTTCTAGTGCAAAGGACCAAAACTACCTACAAAAACTACCAAAAAGAGCACCAAAGAGATCAAATACATTCCAAGGCATCTTCTAGTCAAAGCTAGATTTGGTACTATAACAAGGAAGCACCAAGGCAATACCCAGGCACTTCCAAGACAAAGTAAACATATAAAAGCTAGCTAGAGGCAATAACAAATAGAGTGGGGGGCAGTACTATAAATACCAAAGAGACCATGAAAAGTACCCTAGACAACCTTACAATCATTAAAAGTACCAAATAGTATTGTATGCACCAAAGACTAGGGAGATGCCAATGCAGTCATGGAGAAAGCTATGATTGGTGTTATATCAAGGAAGCCTCAAGGCAGTACCAAGACAAAGCAAACTACCAAAGTTAGGTAGATGTTGTACGAAAATTAGCTGGGACAGTGTTTATAGATACCAAGGAGACGATGGAAAGATACCAAAGCCAATCCTACAGTAGTCAATAGTGCCAAACAGTATTGTATGCACCAAAGACCAAGGATGTTGATGTACAAGGGAAACCTTCGACTGTATGCACAATCCAAAATTGCAAGATGTATTACCAAAATGCATTACACAACTACCAATGAAGAATCAAATGTACCTAAATGCCCTAATGTAAAATATAGGAGTCCCTAGTCAGATAGACAAACTAGGACCAAGGGAGCATTTACCATACCTGTTCCTGCTCAAGCTCCATTTGGAGATTTTTTATGTCCTCAGTGACCCCTAGGCGCTGTAGCATGTGTTTTTTTGTTGTAAGATCAACTTCCACCTCCTTCACCTCTTCATCATTAATTAGAGTTTGGTTTTAGAGCTGTTGCGAGCGTGTTGTATACAGCTCGATGTCCACTTTTATCTACTTGGCCACAGCATTGGACCCTCACACCTAAGCAATGCCTCCTGTTTTAGTTGGATCAAGGTACTCATCTCAAAGATCCTATCCATAGTGTGCTTGGTCTTGGCTAGCATCCTCTCCACCAATACCTCCAAATTAGCGACAGAGTCACAAACTTGCAAATTATGTTGATAAGCCATAGCCGTCCCGATTTTCGTGCACATGTTGCTTCTAGAATATGTAATGGGAGGCTTTTTCTTGGTGTTATGGGAAGCCTTAGAGGCACCATATATCTTTCTCCAACCCTCAATCTTTTTCTCCCACCCCCCTCCTCTTGCTCTGTACATCTGAATAACATTCTCACCAAACTTGGCCCATGCCACGGTGTGGCTTGTAGGGTCTTTCATCACAGCATGGCACCTCTCAAAAGCGTATCCTCGAGTAAACTTCGTTGTAATCTCTCCACAAGATGGTGGTGCTTGATACACCTTGTGAAAGAGCAACATGCAGTCGTCTATGAAGCGAGGGTGCACGTGATAAAGATAAATCTTGGCACCTTTGTTGTGGTTAAATGTGAACACAGTTAACCATTGATCCTGTGGGAGCATAACTTCATTGAGATCCTTTGGAAGCACCCCTAGTAGGCTTAGCCCATACTCCTTGTGTAGCTCCTCTGCTGTATGACACAATTTTGTGAGCATGGGGTAATCTTCCATTTTTGTTTTTAAGACCATATTAGGTAAAGTGGGAAAATCCCAATTCCCAGGTTGGACAACTTTCAATATATCATGTACAAAATATAGAGATTTTGTCAAAAATTTGAGTTTTCTTAAGGTCTCATTCCACTTTATGCACATACAATACACAATGAAAACAACTAAAATACCATGGTTTCAATCAATTGGATTATTAGGAGACGAGTATATTGCATCCATTATCGTTGTCTATGTTCTACTGTCCTACCTACAACTTATCTCAACATGGAGAGCTTGGTTTCTAGGTCCACCACTTGTCCAAGTTAATGTAAAAGTGACTCAAGGTTCACAACTTGTGAAAGCAAGGATCCATTGAGGAATACAATCCACTTGGCTATTTTTTCTTAATTTATTGCATGTGACATTCAAGCAAGGTCCACTTCTAATCTATAACTTCTTAATTTGAGGCATGGGGCATACATAAAATATGTAGCATATTCTCTATTGCCTCATAGGAAGGTTGGTTTCAAGGTGCACTTATCCATGCTAGCCTATCTTGGAGAAATGATGGAGCTTGCTTCTCTCCTTGTTTCAATGGAGACTAGCTTGGACAAGTGGTGGACCTTTGCTTATCTCTATGTTTCAATAGAGTTAGCTTGGACAAGTGGTGATCTTGGAACAAAACCCCCATGTAAAACATATCATGGGTATTCCAAGTGATTAGAAAGATTACCATTTAAGATATAACCTTAGAGGTTGGACAAATGGAGCTTGGCTTGGAGAAATGGTGGACCTTTGATTCTCTCCATGTTTCAATGGAGCCTATCTTGGAGAAATGGTGGAGCTTGCTTCTGTCCATGTTTCAATGGAGCCTAGCTTGAACAGTTGGTGACCTTTGCTTCTCTCTATGTTTCAATAGAGTTAGCTTAGACACGTGGTGGATCTTCAAACTAAGCCAACTACTATCAATGTTTCCTAGCTTGGACAAGTGGTGGAGTGTTTCTCTACTCCATGTTTCAATGGATCTTAGCTTGGACAAGTGTTGGACCTTAAAACAAAAACCCCATGTACAACATAAATGGATTTTTTAGATTTCAATGGAGTCTAGATTTAACAAATGGTGGATCTTGTCTTCATCCATGTTTCAATGAGACTAGCTTGGACAAGTGGTGGACCTTGTAACAAACCCCCCCATGTACAACATATCATTGGTTTTCTAAGTGATGGAAAGGAATACCATTCAAGATATAAACTTATAGCTTGGATAAGTAGTTGACTTTAAAACCAAATTCATCATAATACAATGAAATACAGGTTAGCCAATTCCTAAATCTTGAGACCAAACCTCCCATGCTATTAGAGATAATATATTGGATAAGTGGTGGACCTTCTATTATTTTCCCATGCCTAGTTTAGACTACCGGTACACTTTGCAGCTATAAAGGTTGGACGAGTTGTGGAGCCTTGTTTCTATCCATGTTTTAATGGATCCTAGCTTGGACAAGTGGTGGACCTTGGAAAAAAGCTTCCATGTACAACATATATGAGGTTTTCCATGTTTTAATGGAACCTATCTTGGACAAATGGTGAAGCTTGCTTCTCTCCATGTTGATTTTGGAACTACCTTAGACAAGTGGTGGAGCTTTTCTTTTCTACTCTTCATAATACAATGAAGTATGGGTTGGTTACATGGTGAATCTTAAGGCCAAACCTCCCATTTTACTAGAGATGATAGGTTGGACAAGTGGATCAACCTTCTATCATTTCTCCATGACTATATTGGACAATTAGTAGACCTAACATCTCTCTATGTTGTCTAGAGATAAGCTTGGACAAGTGATGGACCTTGCTTCTCTCTTCCCTTGGTTTACTAGTTTGAAGACTCAGTATATATACTTTCTTAGATCTAGCTTGAACAAGTGGTGGACCTTGTATCCACAATCTTAATTCATTACAAAAAAGTATATGAAAAAATAACATAGGAATCTTGGTTTGAAGGTCAAGCAATTAGGTTCCAAATGCTGCAGCGGTAGGTTCTCTAATGTATGATATGGTCTAAAAGGGACAACAACAAATGCTTGGAAAAAAGCTTCCATGTACAACATATATGAGGTTTTCCATGTACAAATGGTGAAGCTTGCTTCTCTCCATGTTGATTTTGGAACTACCTTAGACAAGTGGTGGAGCTTTTCTTTTCTACTCTTCATAATACAATGAAGTATGGATTGGTTACATGGTGAATCTTAAGGCCAAACCTCCCATTTCACTAGAGATGATAGGTTAGACAAGTGGATCAACCTTCTATCATTTCTCCATGACTATATTGGACAATTAGTAGACCTAACATCTCTCTATGTTGTCTAGAGATAAGCTTGGACAAGTGATGGACCCTGCTTCTCTCTTCCCTTGGTTTACTAGTTTGAAGACTCAGTATATATACTTTCTTAGATCTAGCTTGAACAAGTGGTGGACCTTGTATCCACAATCTTAATTCATTACAAAAAAGTATATGAAAAAATAACATAGGAATCTTGGTTTGAAGGTCAAGCAATTAGGTTCCAAATGCACATAATAATATATTTTCCACCCATAATAAAAGAAAGTTAAATATGTTATTACCAAATTGACAAAGGTAACGTCCAAGAATTCTAGCTTTGCATCTTGTCAGATCTAAATCTTCATCAAGGCGACATGCATGTATACATCAACTTTCAAGCCATTCAAGAATACATGCACTTAGATTCCATAGTTTTGTTTTCA
The DNA here is from genome assembly GCF_014529385.1 of Adiantum capillus-veneris. Classification (NCBI taxonomy): domain Eukaryota; kingdom Viridiplantae; phylum Streptophyta; class Polypodiopsida; order Polypodiales; family Pteridaceae; genus Adiantum; species Adiantum capillus-veneris. The sequence goes on from NC_140932.1 coordinate 137,689,119, forward strand.
AAGTCTTTTAGGTTCTAAAACTCTTTCACATAAAGTATGTAATGACAAAATTCTTGAAGCAAACATTTGTGCCCAAGAAAAAGATCCCTCTCACATATTTAAAGTCCATGAATTCTCTGATCCATACTTGCAAGTTTTATTTTGACATCAAACATCAATTCTCTCATAGTTACAAATAAATGCAACCTCGATATGAATTGACAAAAAATGAATTTCTTTTACTATATGACCCAACATAGGCCCCAATCAAATAAAAAATGAGTCCCCAAAAATTTGGGTGCACTCTAGCAATACATCAGAGTCCCCTTACAATAGGATGCACTCCAATAGTACATTGAAGTCCCCTTAGAGTAGGGTGCACTCCATTCAAGTGTTCATAAAATTGACACACCTTTGTTTTTTTATAAAAAAGACTATATCAAATTATACAAATGTTGAAAGATACACACTAGAATAAAAAAAGCATCTTATGGCCATATTTATTCAATGCTTTCGTGTTGACAAGTACACACCAAGGACATAATTTGTCTCAGAATCACTATACTGATTTACAATTGTGTTGTATGTATAGACTCTCTTATCTCTTGCATACAACCATCCTACCAACCATGGAATTATGGTTCTCTGCAAGAAGTTTTGAAGTTGCTCGGAAGTTTTCCTCCACATCTTTGGAAATATAAGATATGTCCCTGGCATGTTCCACATCACCCTATATGGAGTGTCATCAAAAATTAAGGTATTGTTTTCATCCAAATCCTCAAATATCTTCCAAATATCACTCAAATTTTTGTGATAAACCCTTGTAAATCCTAACATGATATTTGGATTTTGGCAATTTTTGTTACTCATAAACACCTTGAACTTGGTATACTGCTCAGGAAAACATTTTTGTGTGATGCGTTGCACCCTTGTTAAGTTATAGCAACTCCATATCCATAGCTCAAAGTAATCAGCACAAAAATCCAAAAAACTTTGTGCGTCTGGTCGCACCACATGATAAACTTCATCTTTATCCTCCACAAGTCGCATGTGTTGAGCCCAAGATGGCATAGAATCTCCATGTTTCATTTCAATTGTCTTGAGAAGTAACCCCTCTAGATCCAAGATAAGTACTCTTTTGATGTCCTTGAAAGCAAGTGGTAGGTGATAAGGAGGTGATTCATTCCTTGGACAAGGTCTTGGAGGAGGTTGGATGGGTAATTCAATAGTTTTCTTCAATTTATGCCAGCATATAGCCAATCCATTTTTCTGTAATGGTTCTGAAATTAAAGAACAAGAACACTTAATGCAAACACAACAATAGACATGAGTTTTACATTGTCTACCCTAAGGTTTTATTAGATACCAAAATCCATCTATGATCTACTCATTAATAGAAAGAAAGTCAAATTAAAATCCTGACTCTTTTTTATGCTACACTCTCTCTTAGTCTCAATACCATGGAGTTCAACTAGACTTAAGTCAACTAATAACTACTACTTGTTGTTAAAGGTATGCTTGAAGTGCATAAGGCTTAACCAATGCTCTAGTGTAGAATGGGTATTTAGGTCTCAAGGTCTACCACTTATCCAAGCAAAGATCCATTTAGATATGGAAACCTAATTTTTCTTAATATAATGATATAGAGTGGACAAGTGGTGAATCCTGAGACCAAACCACTCATGCTACTAGGGATAATAGGTTGGACAAGTGGTGGACCTTGAATGTAAACCCCCCATGTACAAAGTATCAGGGGTTTTGGGTATTTCAATCGACTCTAGCATCTTCGAGACATGGTGGAGCTTACTTCTCTCCATGTTTCAATGCAGCCTATCTTGGATAAATGGTGGAGCATCATTCTCTCCATGTTTCAATGGAGCCTAGCTTGGACAAGTGGGGGACGTTTGTTTCTCTCTATGTTTGAACAGATTTATCTTGGACAAGTGGTGGACCTTGGAACAAAATCCCCATGTAAAACATATCATGGACATTACAAATGGTGAGAAAAAATACCATTCAATATATAACCTTATAGGTTGGACAAGTGGTTGACCTTAACACCCAATTATTATTAATATAATGACATAGAGTGGAAAAGTGGTGAATCTTGCGACCAAACCTACTAGGAAAAGTAGGTTGGACAAGTGGTGGACCTTGAATGCAAACCCCCCATGTACAAAATATCACTCATGCTACTAGGAATAATTTGGTATTAAGGTCCATGTTTCAATGGAGCCTAGCTTGGACAAGTGGTGAACCTTGGAACAAAACCCCCATGTAAAGCATGTCATGGGCATTACAAGTGGTGAGAAAAAATACCATTCAAGGTATAACCTTATAGGCTGGACAAGTGGTGGACCTTAGCACCCAATTTCTCTTATTATAATGACATAGAGTGGAAAAGTGGTGAATTGTGAGACCAAACCTACTAGGGATAATAGGGTGGACAATTGGTTGACCTTGAATGTAAATCACCCATGTACAAAATATCATGGGTTTTGCGTATTTGAATGGAGCCTAGCATCTAGGAGACATGGTGGAACTTACTTATGTCCATGTTTTAATGGAGCCTATCTAGGAGAAATGGTGAAGGTTCCTTCTCTCCATGTTTCAATGGAGCCTAGCTTGGACAAGTTGTGGAACTTTGTTTCTCTCTATGTTTAAATATGGTTAGCTTGGACAAGTGGTGGATCTTGGAATGAAACTCCCATGTAAAACATATCATGGGCATTTCAAGTGGCGAGAAAGGATACCATTTAAGATATAACCTTATAGGTTGGACAAGTGGTGGACCTTAACACAATATAATGACATAGAGCGTACAAGTGGTGAATCTTGAAACCAAACCACTCATGCTACTAGGGATAATAGGTTAAACAAGTGGTGGGCCTTGAAATAAAACCCCCTAGAGTGTTTCAATGGAGACTAGCTTGGAAACATGGTAAAGCTTGCTTCTCTCCATGTTTCAATGCAGCCTATCTTGGATAAATGGTGGAGCATCATTCTCTCCATGTTTCAATGGAGCCTAGCTTGGTGTAATGGAATTTGCCTATTCAATTTGAGAATAGCGGAATTTAATGAGAGTACTTTCAAGAAATGATTTTGTGAGCATAGCGGGTAGACATAATTGAAGATAGCAACATAATCATAGCAATTAGTTAACTTGGCATAGACAATACTTTTTCAAGAGAGAGAGTTTAGAGAACATGACAACAATTGAGGACCGGATTTATGTGGAGCCGGTCCCCCCTCCAATAGGCATTTGTATTATGATTTCTCCCATAAAGAGAGACTTGTTACAATACAGTCTTTGTGTTCCTTGTGACCTAGGTGATGCCATGAAGATGGAAGGCTTCATGCACCACAAACATAACATAAACTTGAAGAAAGCTTTAACTATCCCAAGCCTCAGTCCCAAGACCTCAAACACCTTCGAAGGTGGAGAGAGCTAGCAGGGAATGAGGGTAGGGAAGAGGAAGAAGAAACATTTCGTAGGAGAAAGAATTAGTTCCTCACTTATCATACTCTTGTTGCTAGCATACATAATAGCATAGTAATGAAGAAGAAGGAGATGGCAAGCTTAAGCATTGAAGCATGGCTCTTGGTTGGATTTGCACTCCATAGCCAAGAGTGTTGGTGTAGGCTCTCAACCTCTACTTGCTTGGAGAGGGAGCTCTTGCACTTTGCATATCACACAATGAGAGTGATTGTGAGTGTGTGTGGGTGAGTATACCCCCTAGGCACCCCCCTAGCTTGCTTGGGTCGACCCCCCCTTGTAGCTCATGCTTGAAGCTCATTGGACCCCTCCAGGCCTAGCCAATCACAAGCAGGAGCCATTACAAGCAACATGGTTAGCCTTGGGACAAGTGTCCCCCTTTCCCCTTTGAGAGAAACGACTTGATAAATGCAAAATCAATTAATTAAATATCCTAAATTATCATTGGACCCCTTGGGTGGCCAACCAATAGGCTTCAGGCACACCTTGAGGGCAACATGGGGAGGAACTTGACAAGTGTCCTTGCTGCCTCTTCAAGCTGGGGCTTCCCTTGTGTGTGTGTGTGTGTGTGTGTTCTCTCTCATCCCCCCCTTTGTAGGCTCGCCCCCCTCCTTGTAGGGATCTTTTTGACTTTGGATGAGAAAGCCCCTTAGTCATCAAGCATGACAAAACACTTGAACTAGGGGGTGTTCCCACAAGCATCTCAGGCAAGCATCTCAAGGCACCTCAAGCACCTTAATCATGTAGCAAGTGAAGCACCTCAAGCATGGAGCCAGTCAAGCACCTCAAGCATCTTAATCAAGCACCTCAAGCATGAAAAACACCTCAAGCATGACAAGCACCTCGAGCTTGGGCCGGGTTCCCACCTCAAGCTCAGCCCTAGCTTACTTAAGGTCAGAGGACTTTTACACACATTTATTGGAGGTCTTCAATGAAGCTAACCCTAAGGTCTTATGCTCCATTGGTTAGCCTTGCTCTTTGATAGACCATCTCCCTTTTGGGCCCCTTTACCATTGGCCCCGTGTTGAGATAGATCTATAAGCACATACCTATATCTTAACACTTGTTCCCGTTTATTCTCCCACATTAAGTGATCAATTTAATATGAGAAAATCATTTGGGTTAGTTAGATATTAGATTTTATGACATTACCTCTCTCTTGAAATCATAGTCGTCCTCGACTATGAGGTAGAAGAGATAAAGTCCTATTCATTAGTCAATCGTACTTAGCGGGTAAAGGATCCCTTTTTACCCTACGACATCTTTCCAAGATGGATGACTAATCCATTTGGTGCTTGGGAGACATAGCTGCCGCAAGCATGTCTGCTCTTTAGTCCATTTCATTCTCCCAAAGTAGAGTGACAAATTCTACTTGGTGTTTGAGAGACGTCGTCATCACAAACATGATTTTAAGCATGCATACTAGTTAAATTTGTGCACAATTAAAAAGAGGACTAGTCATATAAGACAAAAACATGAGTTATTTAAAAGAAATTTGTACATTTGCTTACTCTAATGTAGCATTGTAAGCATTGACAAGGTTCATACTATCCTTAAGTTGTACTCCTTGCATCCATTTAGCATCTTCAAAAGGATAATTTTTGAACTTAATAAGATACCGTCGGATAATCTTACCATGTCGTAGTACCTTGTCTTCATGCTGAAGGATAGATTCGGGTTGTAGCACCTCTTCTTGGTCTTCAACTTCGGGAGGGTCTTCAATAATTGGTTCAATTGGTGGCTCTCCTTTGTAGGGCTTAAGTAAGCTTACATGAAAGGCATTGTGTATAAGCCAATGGTTGGGCAACTTGAGTTGATAAGCCGTCTCATTGATAGGCTTCAAGATTTGGAAAGGACCATAGTATCTTTTTGCTAGTTTAGCATAATACTTTTGATGGCCTGTAGGATTTTTGCCCGTCGTTTGCCTTAATCGAGCCTTAGGAAACTTGAGTAAGACCCAATCATTTTCTTTGAACATTAAGGCTCTTCTGTGCTTATCAGCAGCAGCTTTTTACCTTTGTTGAGAGATGGCTATAGCTTCCCTAATCTTTTGAAAAGATTCTTGTAGGTCACGGCTATACTCATCGGCGGCGAAGATCTTCCCATGTACTTTCAGTAGCAAGGGACTTTTAGGTCTTCCTTCTATGATCTCGAAAGGTGCTTTGCCCATAGAAGTATGTACAGTATTATTGTAGGCATACTCTACTAACGGTAAATACTTTTCCCATTGTGAGCGTTGATCTACTTCAGTAACATAAGTCTTGAGTAGATCGAGTATCGTAAGATTGGCTATCTCACTTTGGCCATCCGTTTGTGGGTGATAGGCCGAAGAGAAATTCAATCTTGTTCCTAGATTTTCAAAGAGACCTTTCCAGAAATTACTGGTCATTCTAGGATCTCTATCTGACACGATGGATGTGGGTAATCCATGGTGTTTGAAAATATGAGATATGAAGAGAGTTTCCATTTGATGTGCCTTAATAGTCTTTTTGACAGGAATAAAATGTGCTTGCTTGCTAAACCTGTCGACTATTGTCCATATTCCTGTATTCCCATGGATAGACTTGGGTAATCCAAAGATGAAATCCATGGATATACTCTCCCATGGTGAATTTGGAATAGGCAATGGCTGGAGTAATCCAGGTTGCTTCCCTCTATCATACTTGGTCTTTTGGCATACTACACATTTTGAAACATACTCTTGTATGTCCACTTTCATGGTAGGCCAATAGAAATACGTCTCTACTCCTCGGAGAGTAGGTTGAATACCTCTATGCCCTGCATATGGAGGAGCATGGGATTCATACATAACCTTCTCACGAAGGGAATGGGTAACACATAGCCTATTGCCGTGAAGAAGATAACCATCCTGCAAGGTGAATGGTTCCTCTTTCTTCCCCAAAGCAAGGGCTGACATTATGTCTCTAAAGTCAGGGTCAGTAGCATACTCATCTATCATAGAGGATAGATCATTGTGAGTAGCTATAGACACCGCATTAACTTTTGGTCGTCGTGAAAGTGCATCGGCAACTTGATTGTGCTTACCAGCTATGTGAGCAATATGGAAATTAAATTGCGAAAGAAAATTTGCCCACCTCATTTGTTTGTCGGAAAGCTTGGTTTGCGTCATGAAATACTTGAGACTTTGGTGGTCGGTTCGTAGGATAAATGGAGTCCCCAATAGGTAGTGCTTCCATGTGTCTAGGGCATGTAGAACAGCTAAAAGCTCTTTCTCATAAATGCCCAAGACTCGTTCATCACCATTGAGCCTTCGGCTCTCATATGCTATGGCATGCCCTTCTTGAAGTAAAACCGCTCCAAGGCAATCACCACAAGCATCACATTGGACCTCAAATGGCTTTGAGAGATCCGGAAGCACGAGGACTGGTTGGGAAGTAAGCTTCTCTTTGAGTTTTTCAAAAGCATTTTGCTCCTTAGCAATCCATACAAACTTAACGTTCTTCTTGGTTAAGTCGTGTAGTGGTCCTGCTACTTGAGAGAATTTTGCTATGAAGCGTCTATAGTATGCACACATACCAATAAAGCTTCTTAGCTCATGTAGATTCCTTGGGTTAGGCCATGATTTTATTACCTCTAACTTTGATGGATCCATACGAATACCATCGTGAGAGATAATATGGCCTAGATATTGAATCTCTTGAAGGAAGAATTCACTTTTCTTTTGGTTGAGAAAAAGTTGGTTCTCCCTCAAGGCTTGAAAAATCACTTGGAGATGTTGCTTATGTTCCTCCAAAGAGTTGGAGTAGATGATGATATCATCGAAGAACACTCCAGTGAATTTTCGATATGGTCTAAAAATTTTCTCCATCAAACGATTGAACGTAGCTGGGGCATTAGTCAAGCCAAAAGGCATGACTAGATATTCATAAAGACCAAATGTTGTGCGAAACGCGGTCTTTAAGATATCCTCATCCACTATCCTTATTTGATGATAGCCACTCTTAAGGTCAATCCTACTGAAGTAGGTAGAGCCTTGTAGCTTATCAAACAGATCTTCTACCCGAGGTACGGGAAATCTGTTTTTGATAGTGATATGGTTTAGTGCTCGATAGTCCACACACATACGGTATGTACCATCTTTCTTTTGCACTAAAAGGACTGGAGAACAAAAGGGAGAGGAACTAGGCCTCACCATCCCTTTGTCTACCAGCTCTTGTACTTGCCTCATGATCTCCTCTTGTTGAGCTTGTGAGACTCGATAAGGAGGTTTGTTAGGCGGTGAGCTTCCTGGAAGGAGCTCAATACGATGGTCATCATCCCCTCGTTTTGGAGGTAGGTCCATAGGGATATCATCGATGAACACATCTTGGAATCCTTTTAGAAAAGTAGACAAGTCTAACTCTTCTTGATTCCTATCATTTTCATTTGATGAAACATTATTAGCTTTTAGAGACTCTTTGACATAAATCATGTACGCAGAAACTGAGCTCTTCATTGATTTATCAAAAGAAAGAGGATTTACAAGTGGAATAGTGCGACCACGCTCACTAGCATCTATATACATGTTCTTTCCCCTGTAGGTGAAGTAAATTCTCCTCTCAGGGAACTTCATGTTGGCAGCCATGCGATCAAACCATGGTGCCCCTAGGATAACATCCTGATGTTGGAGGGGAGAGATGAAGAAGTCTTCTTTGTCGACATAGATTTGGACATGAAGCCTCAACTTCCCAATCAAGGGAGTAACGGAGGCTTGTTGTCCCTTGAAAGCTGCATCAGCTGTTACTATATCTCCCATCTCAAAAGCTTGAATGCCCAACTTGGTGGCCAACTCTATTGATATGAAATTGAGAGTAGAGCCAGGGTCAAACAAGATGAAGGCATCATGCTCTCTTACCTTTCCCCAAGCATAGGAGAGTGATGATCCTTTGCAATGAGCATCCTCTTTTGGAGCTTCGATGGTGGAAGCCCTAGGAGTCTCATTGCGAGTATTCTTCTTGGGGCAAGAACGATAGCCATGTCCTTGCTCCCCACACTTGAAACACTTATGGTCCTTGCGAAAAGCTTCAAGCTCTTCAGGAGAGAGTTTGTTTTTACCTTTGTAAACTCCCTTCTCCTTGGACCGATTGTTGTTGTTGTTGTTGGAAGTGCCTTGGGAATTATTTTGAGCATTGGATTTCCCCTTTGCATCATTTTTATCTTTGTTTTCCATGGGCTTGACATTACGTCTAGCCCCTTGATGGAAATTGATGCGTGAAGCAACCATGGTGTGGTGGATTACTTCGGTAATAGTACCGGGCCGTTGAGAGTTGATATATTCGGCCATCTCTTCAGGTAATCCCGCAAAGAATTGTTGTCTTTGCTCGGCAAAGTCTATCTTTTGAAAGACAGTAGCTTTGAGATGTAAATCCCAAAACTTATCTACATACTTGTTGATAGACTCATGAGAGAGGAGCTTCAAGCCGCGCCATTCGGTAAGAACTTTATCTTTAGTATCGCTTGGAAGAAATTGCTTCATGATGGAAACTCGTAGAGTTTTCCATGTCTTTGGGGCTTCTCCATTGCCACGAAGGCTAGCCCACCATTGACGAGCTGATTTTTGGAAGTGCATAGCTACATGGCGTAGCTTGGAGGACTCTGTGAAGCCCTCGTCCCCAAAGGCCGCATCAAATTGCTGGATGAAGGCCAACACTTTGTCGGTAGCACCAAAGGTGCCATCGTAGGTGAGAAAAGAGATACTCTTTCCTCCCTCCTTGAACTTCTTTAGCTTTTGTGACCTTCGCCATGCAGGAAATGATTTGCGATGCCCTCCCCTCTTGTATTCTCTAGGAGAATAGCCATAACTTTCATCGGAAGAGAAGGAAGGTGAAGAAGCAGGAGAAGAGGGTGACCTCTTCCTAGCCCTTTTCTTCCTTTGTTTCCTCTCTTGCCTTTGAGAGTGATGAGGAGAAGGACTATGGGTTGCTCTTTTCCTCTTGGGAGGAGTAGGCGATCGTCTAGACCGCCTTCTTCGTGGAGCCACATCTTCAGAAGAACTTAGACTTTCATTGCTTTCTTTCTCTTTGGATTCCTCCTCTCAAATGGGAGAGAGTCTTCTTTTGGGGGTCTCTTCAAGAGGCCTCCTAAGCTCTCTCTCCTCTTGGAGAGGAAGGGAAATTCCATAGGCACGAAGTTGTTGAGTAACTTCGGCTTGCAAGGTAGGGTTGCCCATAGCTTGTTGCAACCTAGTCACAAGATAATTCACAAACATGGGAGCATCATCATTAGCACCTTCATGTGCAAAATCAAAGCTATCAATGTTCATTCTACTCTCTTGATTATTGTCAGCCATGTTAACAAAATTTTATGTATGTACTTAGTGTATGCTTTGGCAATTCAAAACCTTAGTTGCCACTCCTCTTAGCCTTTGAAAATCGGCTCTTAAGTATCTACACCCACGGCTCAAAGTGGTTAATTATAGAGAGTAGAGGAGTAGGTCTAACATAGCAGAGTTGCCAAGGGCTAGCTCCTTTCGGACTTCTTATGGCTCAATAATGGTAAAGCCGTAGGCAAGTCTAAAAAGACTCCATTATTAAGTCCAAAGCTCCCGAGGTGTGCACCATCCCCCACATAGTGGGCTTAACAAAACCGGTATTAGATCCCAGTTCCACTTACTCTTATTATAATTAACAACATCAACCATTTATAGGCTACTTAAGGACCTCTCTTCTTAAGCAAGAAACGAGAAACCAAATGCTCTGATACCAATGTAATGGAATTTGCCTATTCAATTTGAGAATAGCGGAATTTAATGAGAGTACTTTCAAGAAATGATTTTGTGAGCATAGCGGGTAGACATAATTGAAGATAGCAACATAATCATAGCAATTAGTTAACTTGTCATAGACAATACTTTTGCAAGAGAGAGAGTTTAGAGAACATGACAACAATTGAGGACCGGATTTATGTGGAGCTGGTCCCCCCTCCAATAGGCATTTGTATTATGATTTCTCCCATAAAGAGAGACTTGTTACAATACAGTCTTTGTGTTCCTTGTGACCTAGGTGATGCCATGAAGATGGAAGGCTTCATGCACCACAAACATAACATAAACTTGAAGAAAGCTTTAACTATCCCAAGCCTCAGTCCCAAGACCTCAAACACCTTCGAAGGTGGAGAGAGCTAGCAGGGAATGAGGGTAGGGAAGAGGAAGAAGAAACATTTCGTAGGAGAAAGAATTAGTTCCTCACTTATCATACTCTTGTTGCTAGCATACATAATAGCATAGTAATGAAGAAGAAGGAGATGGCAAGCTTAAGCATTGAAGCATGGCTCTTGGTTGGATTTGCACTCCATAGCCAAGAGTGTTGGTGTAGGCTCTCAACCTCTACTTGCTTGGAGAGGGAGCTCTTGCACTTTGCATATCACACAATGAGAGTGATTGTGAGTGTGTGTGGGTGAGTATACCCCCTAGGCACCCCCCTAGCTTGCTTGGGTCGACCCCCCCTTGTAGCTCATGCTTGAAGCTCATTGGACCCCTCCAGGCCTAGCCAATCACAAGCAGGAGCCATTACAAGCAACATGGTTAGCCTTGGGACAAGTGTCCCCCTTTCCCCTTTGAGAGAAAGGACTTGATAAATGCAAAATCAATTAATTAAATATCCTAAATTATCATTGGACCCCTTGGGTGGCCAACGAATAGGCTTCAGGCACACCTTGAGGGCAACATGGGGAGGAACTTGACAAGTGTCCTTGCTGCCTCTTCAAGATGGGGCTTCCCTTGTGTGTGTGTGTGTGTGTGTGTGTTCTCTCTCATCCCCCCCTTTGTAGGCTCGCCCCCCTCCTTGTAGGGATCTTTTTGACTTTGGATGAGAAAGCCCCTTAGTCATCAAGCATGACAAAACACTTGAACTAGGGGGTGTTCCCACAAGCATCTCAGGCAAGCATCTCAAGGCACCTCAAGCACCTTAATCATGTAGCAAGTGAAGCACCTCAAGCATGGAGCCAGTCAAGCACCTCAAGCATCTTAATCAAGCACCTCAAGCATCTTAATCAAGCACCTCAAGCATGAAAAACACCTCAAGCATGACAAGCACCTCGAGCTTGGGCCGGGTTTCCACCTCAAGCTCAGCCCTAGCTTACTTAAGGTCAAAGGACTTTTACACACATTTATTGGAGGTCTTCAATGAAGCTAACCCTAAGGTCTTATGCTCCATTGGTTAGCCTTGCTCTTTGATAGACCATCTCCCTTTTGGGCCCCTTTACCATTGGCCCCGTGTTGAGATAGATCTATAAGCACATACCTATATCTTAACACTTGTTCCCGTTTATTCTCCCACATTAAGTGATCAATTTAATATGAGAAAATCATTTGGGTTAGTTAGATATTAGATTTTATGACACTTGGACAAGTGGTGGACCTTTATTTCTCTCTATGTTTGAATAGAGTTATCTTGGAAAAGTGGTGGACCTTGGAACAAAACCCCCATGTAAAACATATCATGGGCATTACAAGTGGTGAGAAAAAATACCATTTAATATATAACCTTATAGGTTGGACAAGTGGTGGACCTTAACACCCAATTATTCTTAATATAATGACATAGAGTGGATAAGTGGTGAACTTGGGACCAAACCTACTAGGGAAATAGGTTCGACAAGTGGTGGACCTTGAATGTAAACCCCCCCATGTACAAAATATCACTCATGCTACTAGAAATAATTTGGTATTAAGGTCCATGTTTCAATGCAACCTAGCTTGGAAAAGTGGTGGGCCTTTGTTCAAGTTATTCTTAATATAATGACATAGAGTGGATAAGTGGTGAATCTTAAGACCAAACCACTCATTCTACTAGGTATAATACGTTAGAGAAGTGGTAGACCTTGAATGTAAACACCCCATGTACAAAATATCATGGTTTTAGGGTGTTTCAATGGAGCCTAGAATCTTGGAGACATGGTAGATCTTGATTCTTTCCATGTTTGAATGGCACCTATCTTGGAAAAATGATGGAGGTTACTTCTCTCCATGCTTCAATGGAGCCTAGCTTTGACAAGTGGTGAACCTTTACTTCTCTCTATGTTTGAATAGAGTTCGCTTGGACAAGTGGTGGACCTTTGCTTCTCTCTATGTTTGAATAGAGTTAGCTTGGACAAGTTGTGGACCTTGGAATGAAACCCCCATGTAAAACATATCATGGGCATTTCAAGTGGTGAGAAAGGATACCATTTAAGATATAACCTTATAGGTTGGACAAGTGGTGGACCTTAATACATAGTTCTTCCTAATATAATGACATAGAGTGTACAAGTGGTGTATCTTGAGACCAAACCACTCTTGCTACTAGGGATAATAGGTTAGACAAGTGGTGGGCCTTGAAATAAAACCCCCCATGTACAAAATAAAATGGGTTTAGGGCATTTAAATGGATCCTAGCTTGGAGACATGGTGGAGCTTTCTTCTCTCCATGTTTCAATGAAGCCTATCTTGGAGAAATGGTGGAGCATCCTTCTCTCCATGTTTCAATATAGCTTAGCTTGGACAAGTGGTGGATCTTTGGTTCTCTCTATGTTTCAATAGAGTTAGCTTGGACAAGTGGCGGACATTGAAACAAAAATCCCATGTAAAACATATCATGGGTAGTTCAAGTTGTGAGAAAAAAAACCATTTAAAATATAACCTTATAGGTTGGACAAGTGGTGGACCTTAACACCTAATCCTTATTAATATAATGACATAGAGTGGACAAGTGGTGAATCTTGAGACCAAAGCTATCAAGCTACTAGGGATACTAGGTTGGACACGTGGTGGATCTTGAATGTACATCCCCTATGTACAAAATATCATGGGTTTTCAATGGAGTCTAGCATATTGGAGACATGGTGGAGCTTGCTTCGCTCCATGTTTCAAGTGGTGGACCTTCAATTATTTTCCCATACCTAGTTTAGACAACCCATACACTCTGCAACTCTAAAGGTTGGACGAGTGGTGGAGCTTTATTTATTTCCATGTTTTAATGGATCCTAGCTTGGACAAGTGGTGGACCTTGGAAAAAAGTCCCCCCTGTACAACATAGCTGAGTTTTTTCATGTTTAAATGGAAGAGAGATTTGACAAATGGTAGAGCTTGCTTATCTCCATGTGGATTTTAGAACTAGCTTGGACAAGTGGTGGAGCTTTGCTTTTCTACTCTTCATAATACAATGATGTATAGGTTGGTTACATGGCGAATCTTAAGGCCAAACCTCCCATCTTACTAGAGATGATAGGTTGGAAAAGTGGTCAACCTTCTATCATTTCTCCATGCCTATAATTAGAGAATTAGTAGAACTAGCATCTTTCTATGTTGTCTAGAGCTGAGCTTGGACAAGTAGTGGACCTTGCTACTATCTTCCCTTGGTTTATTAGTTTGAAGACTCATTATATATACTTGCTTAGATCTATATAATTACTCATTAGTTAGGTTACAAGTAGGTATGTAATTTGTTAGCCTCAAGGGACTTTGAATATTGAATAGTAAGAAAGTCAAGTGCTGGTTTGAAGATCTTTTGCTTATCTAAACTAGACTCTAACTCAACAATAAGTCTCTTAAGTTCCACGAATTGTCCTATCTAGGCTCCAAAAGAGTCTTAATTGGTTTGTGCTAGATTCTAACTTCCTTGATGGGGTAGAATCCTAGAAAAATGAGGCACTATAAGTTTTACCATAGCTCAAATGAATTTTCACTTAAACTAGACTGCAATTTGGCACTCTAGTATCTTTGTCTTGATGGATTTTAACACTAGATACATAGTGGTGATATTTAAGCTTCATGTCTCTTCACTTGATCGAGATATGAGACCATACTTTCAAGGTCACCACTTGTCTTACCTAAAGACCAATGTGAGACATGGGAGCAAGAAAGCCATCCGATATTGTTTTAAGGACTATTACATAGACAATCAATAACTTAAGTAAAGCAAAAAGACTTGGATCTTTCACAATTAATAACTTAAGTAAAGCCAAAAAGACTTGGATCTTTGACAGTTTTTTTCAAACTAAAAAAGCAAAACTATAAATCACAATTGAAAGTTTTGAACGAGAAAAAGATCAGCAATCTTATAAGAAAGATACTTTTCATTTCATTTGATGATTACAAACTAAAAGAAAGTCTCTCAAAAAATTGATAAACAAAAAATGTAGGTGACTACTTCATTATTTTGAGCAAACATATCAAAATCTCTATTGATTGAGCTCCATCTAGTAGTATCCTTTGTAAGATCCTGCAGAAATGAATAAAAAGAAAGATTTGTTAGATACCATGCACATGAGTGTTCAAGTATGTGTATCAAGAATATATGACATGTCACTAGTACCTTAGGGTTGCTTTCTATCCAGCCTTAGAAGATTGTTCTCAGCTTATTTATATAAGCCTTTGCTGTGGTTTCCTTCAAAACTCCTTTTGTGTTACAACCCAATTGCCTAGCTAAAGTGGTCAATTGTGATGCCTTCATGCTTTCAATGGGTGTACGCTCCTTTGCTAAGATCTCTTGTATTTGGGCTCTTCTCATTTCATTGCGGTGGCTTGTGTCACTTGCATTTTCAATGATAGTTTCATCCCTGTCACCTTTTGCAGGTGGTATTCTTCTTGTAAAGAACACCTTAGTTGACCAAACATCATTTTTTTGCTTCCAATACTCCATGATTTGTTTGTATTCACTATCATTTGTGACTATAGGTTGTCCATAACGATTAGAAGCAATTAAATCACGCACATCCCTTCTCTCATCAAGCTGAATCAAGTATGGCAGTAGCTCCTCCAAGAGCATATTGTCAATCATCTTCTCAGCATCAAATTGTGGTGGAAAAATGCAATTGTTTGCTGGTGAAATACATCCCTTGTAAGGAGAGTCATCAATAAGCACTGTTCTTTGTGGATCACATTCAAACCCCATGGCAATTTTGGCTAGAGGCTTGAACATTGCCTCAACGTTTGGATTGTCGGGTCTAAACAATTTTTGAGTTTGATCGGTGTAGCAAACATCTTGCGACCAAATTGCAAAGAAAGGCAATGTATCCTCAGCTAAGTTGTTTAGTGCTGCAAGGATTTGATACACATTATTCCTAGTAGCTGTCGACCAAATTGCAACATTAAACCTCTGTAAAATAGTCTTCAAGAATTGGATGCAACCTGGCCTGAGTATAATATATCTTTTTGAATCCATTTGCACTGAGTTGTGGTGTGAGGATGGTTGAGGGGAACGTTTCAACAATAGACCATTTAAATCCAATATAATTGTAAGCATGGATTTCTCAACATCTACGCTACATGACGTAGTACCAATTGGCAATAGCTCGTGAGTGGACTTTTCAGTCTCTTTTGATGTATGTTGCATTTTTGAAGCATCGATTTCTTGGTTCTCATTATTGGAAGCTTGCTCAAGTTGCACAACACTAGACTCTAGTATGGAAATATCATCCATCTTGGGCACTTTAGAAACCATAGAATCTATGGATTCTATAGTTGTTGACTGAACCATAGGAGCATTATCCATCCCAGTTTGTGAATCTAAGAAAACACACACACAAATGGTATCTCAAAACCATTAGAATTTTATTCACCATATTTATATGTAGAACTCCTAGTAAGAAATTTATTTAAGGTAAAGTCATTGTTAGAATCCTTGCAACCATTTTCAGCATTCGTACACCAAACACCACTTGTCTAAAATACAATCTACTAACTCAACATTTTCCATCCTACACTTTATTAAAGATGAGTACTTAAAGTGAAAACTAAAAGCCACCCTTGTTGAGGAAACATGGATACAAGGTCCACCAAATGTCCAACCTAGACTACAAGAAAACAATTAGAGATTTGGCTTAGATTTGGATTCAAAGGCCACCACTTATTCAAGTAAGATAACTCCACTTGTTTAAGACAGTAATGTTTGAAGCCCCACCACTTGTCCAACCTAGACATTGATTAAATTTTGGTAACATTTATCACAAATCTAGAGTAGAATCAAGATTCTATGGCCAAGGTAGTCAAATAAGTTAGACAACACACAAAGCATAAGAGCACTCTAGATTCTCGTTGAGCATAAACTAAACAATAATAAAATGTTATATTCACTTGAGATTTCATCCATGAAAAATGAAAATGATGCATGTACTTGAGATTTCCATCCATGTACAATACTTTACAATGTCAAGTAAAGTTATAGTCAGCAAACAACTCTTCTCCTGCTTCAACTTGACATATTCTTCTGACTTGATGTGTGAAGAGGTGCATTTATGCCAAGGTGGAAAATTTGGATCAAATGTATAGTGTACGTTGGGACAGACATTTGTATTGTGAGAACTATTTATATAGCCCGACACGTTTCCTTCTTCTACACAACCAATAATGTATGATTGATCTTCCTCTTCTTCTATGTTTGGATACTCTGGAAGAGAATATTTATAAGCTCTTGGAAATATTTTGCATATCTTTTTCCAGTCTTGAAATCTATACTTATGCCCTCCATAGTTTAGAATAGTCAAACCACTTTCCAGGGTAGTATGCACAAATAGCCCATAACCAGCTCCTTCAATACATGAAAGTCGCACTTCAAAATCCACACCGTTAATATGGAAAATTACATCTTTGGGAATAGGAAAAGTGGGTGTCCCAAAAGGATCTTCATGCCAATCATAGTGTGAAATACATCTAGTTTTTATATCACTTAACTCCTTTGTGTCTGCAAAAAGAAGAAAATATTATGCATAAAATAATGACAAAATCAAAGAAAGATATCATTATTTTATAGTCCAATAGGTCCATTGTATGGAAGACTTAGAGTGCCTCTTACATGGTGCCTCCAAGGTTTCCAAAAAATAAAATCATTGGAAAAAAAAGGCCACTGTGTCTCGAATCTATTGCCCATTTGAAGCATAGAGAGAACCAAGGTCCACCACTTGTCCAAGCTAGACATGGAGCATTGACACAAGATCCAACACTTATCCAAGAACCCTATAGTATATGTGGTAACATGGGATTCATTGATGCAAAGAAAGTAGTCTAGCCTCCTCATCCATCTCTTTTTTCTTGTAGCCTAGCGGGATTAGTTTCAAGGTCTATCACTAGTCAAAAACTACACATAGAACATTGATACAAGGTTCCACCACATGTGAAACCTATCATCTCTAGTAGCATGGATGGTTTGATATCAAGGTTCACTGTGTGTCCTACCTATACTCTATTGTAGCATAGAGATTCTCGTTTGGTGGTACTACACTTGTCTAAACTTGGCTTGTTGTTGATATCTGGGGGTAATCAAGGGTCCTCCACTTGTCCAAGTTAGTCATATAAAACAATTGCAAGGTCCACCATGTGTACAACATATGACTGATTATAGCATGCATGGTCTTATTTCATGGGCAACCATCTTCTCTCCAACATGTGTCCAACCTCGGCTCCATTGAAGCATGGAGAGAAGCAAGGTCCATCACTTATCAAAGCTATTATTTTCTCCCAGTGCTTTCAAAACCCATAATACGTTGTACATGGGGGGGGGGGGGGGGGGGGGGTTCTTGTTTCAAGGTCCACCACTTGGCTAAGGTTGGATCCATTGAAACATAAAGAGAAGCAAGCTCTACCATTTGTCCAAGCTAGGTGCCATTGAAACATGAAAACCCCATAATATGTTGTAAACGGGGGGGTTTTTCACGGTCTACCACTTGTCTAAGCTATGGTCCATTGGAACATGGAGAGAATCAAAGCTCCACCACTTTTCTAAGCTAGGATCCATTGAAACATGGAGAGAAGCAAGCTCCATTGTTTGTCTAAGCTAGGCTCCATTGGAACATGGAGAAAACAAGCTCCACCACTTGCCTATTATTGCATAGAGATTCTGGTTTGAAGGTCCACCACTTGTCCAGCCTTGCCTTCATGTATGGAGATAATAAAGAGTGCAATGCTTCTCTAATCTAGGGACATAAAAGAGTTTCAAGGTCCACTACATATACGATCTATGATGGGTTGTAGCATGGGAGGTTTCATTTTAAGGTTGCCCACTTCTCCAGCTCCGCTTGTCCAACCTCAGATCCATTGAAGAATGGAGAATAAAGGTGTACCAACTCTCCAAAATAGGCAAGAAAATCTCTATAAAACCCATGAATTGTTAATATATGCTATGCTGTGGAGTTTTTTTTGAAGTTCCACTCCTTATCCAAGCTACAATCCATTGAAGCATGGAAATAAGTAAGATATATCTATAGTCCAAGATAGGATCCATTGAAACATAGAGAGAATCAAGGTCCACCACTTGTCCAAGCTATGCATGGGTAATTGATATAAGGACCACTACGTTTTCACCTATACTATGCTCTATCATGGATGGTTTCATATACCACCAATTTTCCAACCTATTTAGTAGGTTGTATTAGGGGGGTTTGGTTTCAAGGTACTTCACTTGTCTAAGGTGGGTTCCATTGAACCATGGAGAGAAACAATGTCTACCACTTGTCCGAAATATGCTCCTTTAAAACATAAAAGCAAGGTCCACCACTTGTCCAAGCTAATGTTTCTCTCCATTGAAGCATGGAGAGAAACAAGGTCTACCACTTGTCCAAAATATGCTCCATTGTCAAGCTATGCCTTTAGTGAGTACTAAAACTAAGTAAATTGCAGTACTTAAATACCTTTCCAAGATCATTAATATTTTGGTCTCTAAGGCCACACCACATGTCTAATCTATGCTCTAATTGATTACTTATGCTAGTTCTCAAAGTCCAAACATAAGCTCCCTTCTAGCAAGGTTAGTTTAAATTTAGGCTCCAGCACCTGTCTAAGCTAAGTTCAATTTATGAAGCATCACCATTTAACCATGCTACGATCTAATGTATCATATCAAGGGGGTATTGATAAAAGGTCCAAAACTTATTGAGTTCAAGCTCTTAAGTAATTAAGTCTTTGTGAGTATTAAATGTTATAGTTTTAGTCTAAAGATCCACCATTCAAAAACTCTAGTAATTTATTATTTACATTCAAACCTTGAATGCTTGAGATAAAAAATACAAACTCAATCAATACTATATAAAGCAAAATCTAACATTAAGAGTATCAAATCAGTAACAAGAAACACTAATATACACAAGAAACTCAAAACATACGTGTCTCCATTTCCAAAAAAGTCCTCTATTGACAGAGGATGTTGTTGTTGTTTTTCTTCTTCTCTTTGTGGAGAGCACTTCTCTGTAACAGGCACAATGTCATCTGATTGCGAAGTGGATTGTTGAAGTCCAGCCCATTTTTCTATATCTTCATGAGACTTAGCAAAGTCTAGCAGCATGGTCTCCACGTTTTTTGCCTCCTCGACACTATCAATTAAGCATATAACTTCTTTTTTCTGTTGTATTCCTTCTTGTGCAACCAAGGAGCCATCACCAAAAACATCAACAAGCTTGCGGTCTTCAAAACAATATGTATGAATGTAGTGCTTGACCAAATCTCTTTTTTTGGCCTCCAAATATTGCAAATCTGACATATCGTTATCTGCTACTTGAAGAAGAGAACAATCAATTGGCATGGGATGTTCCTCTGATCTTCTTCTCAGGTCTTCAAATGCATTGCCTTGTCCCAAGAAGGCAATAACTGTTAGGAATTGAATTGCTCCTTTGCAAGGAGCTGATGGAAAGTGATGCAATGCACCACAACAATGGTAGCTCAGATTATCTCCCATGGCGTGAAAGGCACATTGCAATTTTGTGAAGTTAGTGAAATCCACAAATGCAAGAAAGACAAATCCAGGATCTGTTGACCCTCCAGCAATAGCCAAGATCCCATCCAAAGCATTGTTAAATGTCTCCTCACTCCACTTCAAATTGCCTCCAACGTTTTTTGTCATATCTAAAACACATAAGCCAATAGGCACTTTATTATTGAAGTGGCGTATCAAGTAGAGATTGCCTTCCATTTGTAGGCTCACCACATAGATTGACCATGGCAAATCTCTAGGCTCAATTTTCTCCTTTTGAAGGTGAATTTCCCATTGCATGTATTTTATTGCTCCATCTGGAAAAGCCATTTTCTTTGCTCCACGCGTCAAACTAGATTTGATCCATTCCTCGCATAGCATTAAAATTGTTTTATAAACAACATCATTGATGTTATACATTTTGACCACCTCCTCCCAGTCTGTACATGGTGAAGACTCATTCAAATTGTTGAAGCCTTCAAGAAGTGCATCTTGAATCAATTTGTCTTGCTTCAACTGCTTGATTCGATCATACATGTCAGTTGCATCACCATCCTTTGCACTCTTTGACAATAAAATCTTCTCATCTCTAATCTCTTCTTGAATAGTCTTTACCTCTGATTCCTCAAGGCCACAAAGGTATCTAAATACAGTTGTTGGGGGTTTCTTATTCTCCTCTTCTAGCTTTTCAATGATTTCTATCCAGCAATCATAAACTAAATCAGAGTACGTGACCATGTGTGCCTGTTTAGCAATCCAACTTGCTGCTGCACTCATTCTTGCCAATCGAAGAAAAGCCTAAAAAGAAATAGAGAAATAATTAAACTATTGAGCAAGATTTGTTAATTAAACACTATCAAAAAGACAAAGAAAATAACTTACATCCCATCCGGCACGAGATGCATGTCCCTCTGCAATTCCACTTGCTACCTTTGGTGGTCGTCCTGAGAAGATCCATTGACTCCGTAAATGTCTCAATATTTGGCTGTAAGGTTGCTTGACATACAATGCCTGAGCCTCCTCATTCGCAATGGCAGATATAGCAGTTGCAACAAATGGAGGAGAATTCACAACAATGCGAGCCTTTCTAAATTTATACACGCTAATCAGTCTTTCAAATATCTCTTTGTTGTTTTGTTCATTGTGAAGCAAAACTTTTGCAGCATAGATTGAATGCTGCCCATCAAGAATCCAATAATGATAATCTTTAATTTTTTGCTCCTCTACCTCTTCTATTGCCAAAGGAGTCCCCTTCTTTGATTTTGCATTTCGAACAGGCATCAAATATGCATATGCTGCAGGTTTGGTCGTACTCCGTGAAAATCCAAATAACACACTTTCAGCGAGTTTTTTATCCATAATACGTGCATTATAGTGATCAGGAGCAAGCCAACAATTTTGAATAGGGATATCAAATTCCCTATATTGGAAAGGAAAATAATTTATGTACTTATTCATTCCACCTGTATCTTTTTCTTGTCCTTTCATGGCCTCAGCTTCTAAAACATCTGGATCCACAATTCTCATCTTTGACATTGAACCCTCTGTTGATGAGGATGCCAAAGATGCCTTGTCTACATCCAAAATGGAACTAGTTCGCTTAGCTGCTACTTTTTGCATTTTTGCTTGCTTCTTTGTGGATGGTGGTCGTGAAGCTTTCACCTTTTTTCATTGTAGTGGGGCAATGATGGATCTTTGAAGTTTATCTACTGTGATGTTTGGATTTGATTCTGCAAACATCCATCCTCGAGAAAACATTGTCTCATCTTTGTTTCTAGACATGCCATCCAATGCATATGCTCTTGGAGATAGTTGAAATTCTAGATTCATTGGAACTAGAATGTCAATGCATTCAACCTCCGGATGACTATCAACTACAGAGACAGATGCTTCCACAACTTGTCCAACATCTTCAAACAAGCTGTCATTCTCCTTTTTGGCAATAAATAGATGCACCTTATGAAATTGTGCACCCTCTATACCATGTATGTCCAAATACCATTTCCTAAGATCATTGCAAGTATAGTCAACTGAGACAGCAACCCTTGCAACCTGTGTTTTTGGAGCCATCTTTCCTGAAACAAAAAAAACCAAATTTTATTTTAGCATATACTTTTTTGTAATGAATTAAGTTTGTGTGAATACAAGGTCCACCACTTTCTCAAGTTAGATCTAGGCAAGTATACATAGTAATCTTTTAAGCTAGTAAACTAAGGGAAGGGACAAGTAAGGTCCACCACTTGTCCGAGCTCAGCTCTAGACAACATGGAGAGATTCGAGGTCTACTAATTGTCTAATATAGGCTAACTATATTGAAACATAGAGAGAATCAAAGGTCCACCACTTGTCCAATCTAGGGTCCATTGAAACATGGAGAGAAGGATGCTCCACCATTTGTCCAAAATAGGCTCCATTGAAACATGAAGAGAAGCAATATGCACCATGTCTTCGAGATGCTAGGCTCCATTGAAATACCTTAAACCCACGATCTTTTGTATATGTGGGGTTTAAATTCAAGGTCCACCACTTGTCCAACCTATTCTCCCTAGTAGCATGAGTGGTTTGGTCTCAAGATTCACCACTTTTCCACTCTATGTCATTATATTAAGAAGATATGGGTGTTAAGGTCCACCACTTGTCCAACCTATAAGGCTATATCTAAAATGGTATTATTTACCACCACTTGAAATGCACATGATAGGTTTTAAATAGGGGTCTGGTTCCAAGGTCCACCACTTGTCCAAGCTAACTCTATTGAAACATAGAGAGAATCAAAGGTCCACACCTTGTCCAAGCTAGGCTCCATTGAAACATGGAGAGAAGGATGCTCCACCATTTGTCCAAGCCAGGTTCGATTGAAACATGAAGAGAGGCAAACTGCATCATTTCTCCAAAATGCTAGGCTCCATTGAAATATCTTAAACCCATGATATTTCGTACATGGGGGGTTTACATTCAAGGTCCACCACTTGTCCAACCTATTATCACTAGTAGCATGAGTGGTTTGGTCTCAAGATTCACCACTTTTCCACTCTATGTCATTATATTAAGAAGATCTGGGTGTTAAGGTCCACCACTTGTCCAACCTATAAGGCTATATCTTAAAGGGTATTCTTTCTGACCACTTGGAATGACCATGATAGGTTTTATATGGGGGTTTGGTTCCAAGGTCCACCACTTGTCCAAGATAACTCTATTGAAACATAGAGAGAAGCAAAGGTCCACCACTTGTCCAAGCTAGGGTCCATTGAAACATGGAGAGAAGGATGCTCCACCATTTGTCCAAGATAGGCTCCATTGAAACATGAAGAGAAGCAAGTTGCACCATGTCTCCAAGATGCTAAGATCCATTGAAATACCTTAAACCCACGATATTTTGTACATGGGGAGTTTACATTCAAGGTCCACCACTTGTCCAACTTATTATCTCTAGTAGCATGGGTGGTTTGGTCTCAAGTTTCACCACTTTTCCACTCTATGTCATACGTTAAGAAGATCTGGGTGTAAAGGTCGACCACTTGTCCAACCTATAAGGGTATATCTTAAAGGGTATTATTTCTCACCACTTGAAATGTCCATGATATGTTTTACATGGGGGTTTGGTTCCAAGGTCCACCACTTGTCCAAGCTAACTCTATTGAAACATAGAGAGAAACAAAGGTCCACCACTTGTTCAAGCTAGGGTCCATTGAAACATGGAGAGAAGGATGCTCTACCATTCGTCGAAGCTAACTCTATTGAAACATGGGGGGTTTACATTCAAGTTCCACCACTTGTCCAACCTATTAATGCTAGTAGCATGAGTGGTTTGGTCTCAAGATTCACCACTTTTTCACTCTATGTCATTATATTAAGAATATATGGGTGTTAAGGTCCACCACTTGTCCAACCTATAAGGCTATATCTTAAGGGTTATTCTTTCTCACCACTTGGAGTGACCATGATAGGTTTTACATGGGGGTTTGGTTCCAAGGTCCACCACTTGTCCAAGATAACTCTATTGAAACATGGAGAGAAGCAAAGGTCCACCACTTGTCCAAGCTAGGGTCCATTGAAACATGGAGAGAAGGATGCTCCACCATTTGTCCAAGATACGCTTCATTGAAACATGAAGAGAAGCAAGCTACACCATGTCTCCAAGATGCTAAGCTCCATTGAAATACCTTAAACCCATGATATTTCGTACATGGGGGGTTTACATTTTAGGTCCACCACTTGTCCAACCTATTATCTCTAGTAGCATGAGTGGTTTGGTCTCAAGATTCACCACTTTTCAAGTCTATGTCATTATATTAAGAATATCTGGGTGCTAAGGTCCACCACTTGTCCAACCTATAAAGATATATCTTAAAATTTATTCTTTCTCACCACTTGGAGTTAGCATGATAGGTTTTACATGGGAGTTTGGTTATAAGGCCCACCACTTGTCCAAGCTAACTCTATTGAAACATAGAGAGAAGCAAAGGTCCACCACTTGTCCAAGCTAGGCTCCATTGAATCATGGAGAGAAGGATGCTCCACCATTTTTCAAAGATAGTCTCCATTGAAACATGAAGAGAAGCAAGCTGCACCATGTCTCCAAGATGCTAGGCTTCATCGAAATACCTTAAACCCAGGATATTTTGTACATGGGGGGTTTACATTCAAGGGCCACCACTTGTCCAAGCTATTATCGCTAGTAGCATGAGTGGTTTTGTCTCAAGATTCACCACCTTTCCACTCTATGTCATTATATTAATAATATGTGGGTGTTAAGGTCCACCACTTGTCCAACCTATAAGTCTATTTCTTAAAGGTTATTCTTTCTTACCACTTGGAGTGACCATGATAGGTTTTATATGGGGGTTTGGTTCCAAGCTCCACCACTTGTCCAAGCTAACTCTATTGAAACAGAGAGAGAAGCAAAGGTCCACCACTTGTTCAAGCTAGGCTCCATTGAAACATGGAGAGAAGGATGCTCCACCATTTGTCCAAGATAGACTCCATTGAAACATGACGAGAAGCAAGTTGCACCATGTCTCCAAGATGCTAGGCTCCATCAAAAAATATTAAACCCATGATATGTCGTAGATGAGGGGTTTACATTCAAGGTCCAACACTTGTCCAAGCTATTATTGGTAGTAGCTTGAGTGGTTTGGTATAAAGATTCACCACTTTATCACTCTATGTCATTATATTAAGGAGATCTGGGTGTTAAGGTCCACTACTTGTCCAACCTATAAGGCTATATCTTAAAGTTTATTCTTTCTCACAACTTGGAGTGACCATGATAGGTTTTACATTGGGGTTTGGTTCCAAGGTCCACCACTTGTCCAAGCTAACTCTATTGAAACATAGAGAGAAGCAAAGGTCCACCACTTGTGCAAGCTAGGGTCCATTGAAACATGGAGAGAAGGATGCTCCACCATTTGTCCAAGATAGGCTCTATTGAAACATGAAAAGAATCAAGGTGCACCATGTATCCAAGATGCTAGGCTCCATCTAAATACCTTAAACCCACGATATTTCATAGATGGGGGGTTTACATTCAAGGTCCACCACTTGTCCAACCTATTATCGCTAGTATCATGAGTGGTTTGCTCTCAAGATTCACCACTTTTCCACTCTATGCCATTATATTAAGAATATCTGGGTGTTAAGGTCCACCACTTGTCCAACCTATAAGGATATATCATTACGGTTATTCTCTCTCACCGGTTGGAGTGAACATGATAGGTTTTACATGGGGGTTTGGTTCCAAGGTCCACCACTTGTCCAAGCTAACTCTATTGAAACATAGAGAGAAACAAAGGTCCACCACTTGTCCAAGCTAGGCTCCATTGAAACATGGAGAGAACGATGCTCCACCATTTGTCGAAGCTAAATCTATTGAAACATGGGGGATTTACATTCAAGGTCCACCACTTGTCCAAGCTATTATCGCTAGTAGCATGAGTGGTTTTGTCTCAAGATTCACCACTTTTTCCCTCTATGTCATTATATTAAGAATATTTGGGTGTTAAGGTCCACCACTTGTCCAACCTATAAGGCTATATCTTAAAGGTTATTCTTTCTCACCACTTGGAGTGACCATGATAAGTTTTACATGGGGGTTTGGTTCCAAGGTCCACCACTTGTCCAAGCTAACTCTGTTGAATCATAGAGAGAAGCAAAGGTCCACCACTTGTCCAAGCTAGGGTCCATTGAAACATGGAGAGAAGGATGCTCCACCATTTGTCCAAGATAGGCTCCATCGAAAAATGAAGAGAAGCAAGCTACACCATGTCTCCAAGATGCTAGGATTCATCGAAATACCTTAAACCCAGGATATTTTGTACATGGGGGGTTTACATTCAAGGGCCACCACTTGTCCAAGGTATTATCGCTAGTAGCATGAGTGGTTTTATCTCAAGATTCACCACTTTTCCACTCTATGTCATTATATTAAGAATATGTGGGTGTTAAGGTCCACCACTTGTCCAACCTATAAGTCTATATCTTAAAAGTTATTCTTTCTTACCACTTGGAGTGACCATGATAGGTTTTACATGGGGATTTGGTTCCAAGCTCCACCACTTGTCCAAGCTAACTCTATTGAAATAGAGAGAGAAGCAAAGGTCAACCACTTGTCCAAGCTAGGCTCCATTGAAACATGGAGAGAAGGATGCTCCACCATTTGTCCAAGATAGGCTCCATTGAAACATGACGAGAAGCAAGCTGCACCATCTCTCCAAGATGCTAGGCTCCATCGAAAAACATTAAACCGACGATATGTCGTAGATGAGGGGTTTACATTCAAGGTCCAACACTTGTCCAAGCTATTATTGGTAGTACCCTGAGTGGTTTAGTGTCAAGATTCACCGCTTTTCCACTCTATGTCATTATATTAAAAATATGTGGGTGTTAAGGTCCACCACTTGTCCAACCTATAAGGCTACATCTTAAAGGTTATTCTTTTGTGCCACTTGGAGTGACCATGATAGGTTTTACATGGAGGTTTGGTTCCAAGGTCCACCACTTGTACAAGCTAACTCTATTGAATCATAGAGAGAAGCAAAGGTCCACCACTTGTCCAATCTAGGCTCCATTGAAACATGGAGAGAAGTATGCTCCACCATTTGTCGAAGCTAACTCTATTAAAACATGGGGGGTTTACGTTCAAGGTCCACCACTTTTCCAAGCTATTACCACTACTAGCATGAGTGGTTTTGTCTCAAGATTCACCACTTTTTCACTCTATGTCATTATGTTAAGAATATTTGGGTGTTACCGTCCACCACTTGTCCAACCTATAATACTATATCTTAAAGGTTATTCTTTCTCACGACTTGGAGTGACCATGATAGGTTTTACATTGGGGTTTCGTTCCAAGGTCCACCACTTGTCCAAGCTAACTCTATTGAAACATAGAGAGAAGCAAAGGTCCACCACTTGTCCAAGTTAGGGTCCATTGAAACATGGAGAGAAGGATGCTCCACCGTTTGTCCAAGATAGGCTCCATTGAAACATGAAGAGAAGCAAGGTACACCATGTCTCCAAGATGCTAGGCTCCATCGAAATACATTAAACCCACAATATTTCGTAGATGGGGGGTTTATATTCAAGGTCCACCACTTGTCCAACCTATTATCGCTAGTAGCATCAGTGGTTTGCTCTCAAGATTCATCACTTTTCCACTCTATGCCATTATATTAGGAATATCTGGGTGTTTAGGTCCACCACTTGTCCAACCTATAAGGATATATCATTAAGGTTATTCTTTCTCACCACTTGGAGTGACCATGATAGGTTTTACATGGGGGTTTGGTTCCAAGGTCCACCACTTGTCCAAGCTAACTCTATTGAAACATAGAGAGAAACAAAGGTCCACCATTTGTCCAAGCTAGGCTCCATTGAAACATGGAGAGAACGATGCTCCACCATTTGTCCAAGCTAAGTCTATTGAAACATGGGGGATTTACATTCAAGGTCCACCACTTGTCCAAGCTTTTATCGCTAGTAGCATGAGTGGTTTTGTCTGAAGATTCACCACTTTTTCACTGTATGTCATTATATTAAGAATATTTGGGTGTTAAGGTCCACCACTTGTCCAAACTATAAGGCTATATCTTAAAGGTTATTCTTTCTCACCACTTGGAGTGACCATGATAGGTTTTACATGGGGGTTTGGTTCCAAGGTCCACCACTTTTCCAAGCAAACTCTATTGAATCATAGAGAGAAGCAAAGGTCCACCACTTGTCCAAGCTAGGGTCCATTGAAACATGGAGAGAAGGATGCTCCACCATTTGTCCAAGATAGGATCCATCTAAAAATGAAGACAAGCAAGGTGCACCATGTCTCCAAGATGCTAGGGTTCATCGAAATACCTTAAACCCAGGATATTTTGTACATGGGGGGTTTACATTCAAGGGCCAATACTTATCCAAGCTATTATCGCTAGTAGCATGAGTGGCTTTGTCTCAAGATTCACCACTTTTCCACTCTATGTCATTATATTAAGAATATGTGGGTGTTAAGGTCCACCACTTGTCCAACCTATAAGTATATATCTTAAAGGTTATTCTTTCTTACCACTTGGAGTGACCATGATAGGTTTTACATGGGGGTTTGGTTCCAAGCTCCACGACTTGTCCAAGCTAACTCTATTGAAACAGAGAGAGAAGCAAAGGTCCTCCACTTGTCCAAGCTAGGCTCCATTGAAACATGGAGAGAAGGATGCTCCACCATTTGTCAAAGATAGGCTCCATTGAAACATGACGAGAAGCAAGCTGCACCATGTCTCCAAGATGCTAGGCTCCATCGAAAAACATTAAACCCATGATATGTCGTAGATGAGGGGTTTACATTCAAGTTCCAACACTTGTCCAAGCTATTATTGGTAGTAGCCTGAGTGGTTTGGTCTCAAGATTCACCACTTTTCCACTCTATGTCATTATATTAAGAATATGTGGGTGTTGAGGTCCACCACTTGTCCAACCTATAAGGCTACATCTTCAAGGTTATTCTTTCTTACCACTTGGAGTGACCATGATAGGTTTTACATGGGGGTTTGGTTCCAAGGTCCACCACTTGTCCAAGCTAACTCTATTGAAACATAGAGAGAAACAAAGGTCCACCACTTGTCCAAGCTAGGCTCCATTGAAACATGGAGAGAAGGATGCTCCACCATTTGTCCAAGATAGGCTCCATTGAAACATGACCAGAAGCAAGCTGCACCATGTCTCCAAGATGCTAGGCTCCATCGAAATACATTAAACCCACGATATTTCATAGATGAGGGGTTTACATACAACGTCCACCACTTGTCCAAGCTATTATTGCTAGTAGTCTGAGATGTTTAGTCTCAAGATTCACCACTTTTATTAAGAATATGTGGGTGTTAAAGTCCACCACTTGTCCAACCTATAAGGCTACATCTTAAAGGTTATTCTTGCTTACCACTTGGAGTGACCATGATAGGTTTTACATGGGGGTTTGGTTCCAAGCTCCACCACTTGTCCAAGCTAACTCTATTGAAACATAGAGAGAAACAAAGGTCCACCATTTGTCCAAGCTAAGGTCCATTGAAACATGGAGAGAAGGATGCTCCACCATTTGTCCAAGATAGGCTCCATTGAAACATGATCAGAAGCAAGTTGCACCATGTCTCCAAGATGCTAGGCTTTATCGAAATACATTAAACCCACAATATTTCGTAGATGAGGGGTTTACATTCATGGTACACCACTTGTCTAAGCTATTATTACTAGTAGCCTGAGTGGTTTAGTCTCAAGATTCACCACTTTTATTTAGAATATGTAGGTGTTAAGGTCCACCACTTGTCCAACCTATAAGGCTACATCTTAAAGGTTATTCTTTCTTCCCACTTGGAGTGACCATGATAGGTTTTAGATGGGGGTTTGGTTCCAAGGTCCACCACTTGTCCAAGCTAACTCTATTGAAACATAGAGAGAAACAAAGGTCCACCACTTGTCCAAGCTAGGCTCCATTGAAACATGGAGAGAACGATGCTCCACCATTTGTCGAAGCTAAGTCTATTGAAACATGGGGGGTTTACGTTCAAGGTCCACCACTTGTCCAAGCTATTATCGCTAGTAGCATGAGTGGTTTTATCTCAAGATTCACCACTTTTTCACTCTATGTCATTATATTAAGAATATTTGGGTGTTAAGGTCCACCACTTGTCCAACCTATAAAGCTATATCTTAAAGGTTAATCTTTCTCACCACTTGGAGTGACCATGATAGTTTTTACATGGGGATTTGGTTCCAAGGTCCACCACTTGTCCAAGCTAACTCTATTGAATCATAGAGATCAGCAAAGGTCCACCACTTGTCCAAGCTAGGGTCCATTGAAACATGAAGAGAAGGATGCTCCACTCTTTGTCCAAGATAGACTCCATTGAAACATGAAGAGAAGCAAGCTGCACCATGTCTCCAAGATGCTAGGCTTCATCGAAATACCTTAAACCCACGATATTTTGTACATGGGGGATTTACATTCAAGGGCCACCACTTGTCCAAGCTATTATCGCTAGTAGCATGAGTGGTTTTGTCTCAAGATTCACCACTTTTCCACTCTATGTCATTATATTAAGAATATGTGGGTGTATTTTCAAGAGAGAGACAACAAGATAACAGATTTCACTGTGGTTATGTATGTGGAAGTGAGGAAGACGATGTGTGGGAATATGTGCATGTATTTTCAAGAGAGAGACAACAAGATAACAGATTTCACTGTGGTTATGTATGTGGAAGAGAGGAAGACGATGTGTGGGAATATGTGTATGTGTGCGGGGATATTTTTAAACTACGTATCTCTGTCTTTTGACGAGAGAGTGTGTGTGCAAGAAGAGTTACAGAGAACCATCTTCTCTACATGGAGAAAGACAGAGAGTGAGAGAGAGAGAAATACCTGTTTTTTCTCTATTCGTGAGGTGTGCAATGTCTCCTGAGAAGAAGCTATGCCCGATCCTGCCCTTCTGGAAAGCGTTGCGTACGCTGCTGTTTCTTTATCTTGTGCGCGAACTTTCAATCTTGTGCGCTCCACCTGTGTGTTGTGTACGATGCCGGGCTTGATCCTCTACGTGCACGTATACTCCAACTGTGTGCGATCCATGTGCGCTTTCTGTGTGTTTGCTACTCGCCTGCTTTCTCTGTGTGCGTTGCTCGTGCGCTCTCTCTGTGCCTAATCTTGATAGGGTTTATTAGAATGCCACGTATGCTACAAGTCCATGTTTTATCATAGGATAAAAAAAAACAAAAGCAATATAAAACATTAACCAGTTCACACAGTCAAAATTAAAGAAATCATGGTTGAAAATATGCAAAACTTGACCCCGCCCGGGGCGTTGCCCCGGACCCCGCCCGGAACAATATCCCAAAATCAGCCTCCCAAGCCCCGCCATCGAGAGCACTATATTCCACATCCCCATCAAGAGCGCTACCCCCAAACCTCACGTGGAAGCGCTGCCTTGTCACCCCATTGTGGCATTGCCCTAAGACCCCACATCTGGAGTGCTAAATGGGAACATTCTTCATTAGTGAAATTTTGAACATAAATTATATTTAGCATATACTTAAATATAATACAAATATTAACATATTAACTATACTACTAATTTACTATAGCAGTTCTAGATTATGTCCCATACTATATTTAAGGTGCCAAAGGTTTGGCCTTATGGTCCTAGATTTAGCCAAGTGGTCAACACATATAGGACCAAGTGCACACTGTGCCACAAAACTTAGCCACCACTTCACTTGCCAAAGTTTAGGCCACATGGTCAATCCTAAGTTTTCAATGTTCTTATTATGTCACCTTTTGCCTCGTGGAAAACCTAAGCTTGTTTTCACATACTCAAGCACTTCAAGCCATAATAAATTTTCATTACTCTTCGGCAACCCTTTTGTTCAAGTCTTTGAAAAAACGTTGTTTAAGGCCACCCTAAACCATTTTCATTTAGGGGTGTCTAAAACTAGATTTTTGGCAATTCGAGAAGAAAATGGTCAAAGTTTTATACTTTGTTTTAACCACTTGACCAATTCAAATATTGGAAAGCAAGGTCTTGTAATACTTTTCTTTGGACATCACACATTAAAACTAGGTCCCTCACTTGTCCAAGCTATGCTCTAATACAATAAAGGGCTTTTGGTTTCAAGATGCACCACTTTCCCAACCTTGATTCCATTAAAGAAGCTAACTCTACTTAGACATTTAATAGCAAGGTCCTGTAGCAGTTCACATTGAACATTTTCCATGGCAGCTAGGTCCACCACTTATATAAGCTATGCTCTAATACAGTAAGGGGGTTTTGGTTTCAAGATCCACCACTTGTCCAAAATTGATTTGGGAAGCAAGGTCCTATAATAGTTTGCTTTGGACATTCACCATTACAACTAAGTCCACCACTTCTCCAAGCTATGTTCTAATACACTAAGGAGGTTTTGGTTTGAAGGAGAACCACTTGTACAACTTTGTTTTTGGAAGTAAGGTCTTTACATAGTTCACTTTGGACCTTGGACATTGGATACTACAACTAATCCCACCACTTGTCCAAGCTATCCTCTATATATAGCCAAAGGGTTTGGGTTTCAAGATTCACCACTTTTCCAACCTTTTTTCCATTAAAGAAAGGAGGGGCATTATAACTAGGTCCACCAATTGTCCAAGATATGCTCTGATATAGAAAGGGGATTTTGGTTTCAATAATCCACCACGTGTTCAACCTTGCAAGACTCAAGGGATACTTGGACATTGGAAAGCATAGTCCTATAGTAGTTGATAAGTGGCAGTGGGTATAACAACTAGGTCCAACCTATGCTCTCATATAGCAAAGAGGCTTTGGTTTCAAGGTCCACCACTTGTCCAACCTTGCTTCCATTAAAGAAATGAGGGGCTACGTAAACATTGGCAAGCAAGGTAGAAAGGTCCTAAGGTATTTCACCTTGGATATTGGGCATTATAACTAGGTCCACCACTTGTCAAAGCTATGCTCTGATATAGAAAGGGCATTTTCGTTTCAAGGTCCACCACGTGTTCAACCTTGAAAGACTCAAGGGATACTTGGACATTGGAAAGCATAGTCCTATAGTAGTTGATAGGTGGCAGTGGGTATTACAACTAGGTCCACCACTTGTCCAACCTATGCTCTAATATAGCAAAGATGCTTTGGTTTCAAGATCCACCATAATTTCCAACCTTGCTTCCATTAATATAGCAAGGAGGATTTGGTCTCAAGGTTCACCACTTGTCCAACCTATGCAAACCTTTTCCATGTTGTAGCATGATTTTTTGTTTGAAGAGTATTTTTCTATAACTATGGATTTAACAATGTAATCTTTTTCACTTACAGGATGGACTTTGAATCTGGAGAGAAAGTACATATGATACTTGACAATGAAATTGTTGGTATTGGCTGTGTGTGTAGAACAGATCCAGATTCCACTTGTGGTGGTACAAAGATAGGGCAAGGAAATGTCTCCATACTAGTGGAGGAATGCTTGAAGGATGTGGTCCTACCTTTTCCTACAATGGATACTTCATCTCTCCAAGGCTCATTATGGAGTGATGTTCGATGGTCAAAGCTTCTTTTGCAATCTTTTGTATTAAATGGGAACTTAATTGATCCACAGGAAAGCTACAATGGTGATGAAGAACATGATCATTCTGATCCTCTAGTTACAGATGCAATACCTATGACAAGCCCAGAATTTGAAGCAATGATTTGAGAGTCTTGGAGAAATCAGAGGGTCCTTTTAAAAGATGACACAATGATGCAAACCATGAATGAAGGGACCATCTTATATGTATTTCCACATGATTATGTCAACTTTCAGGAACTTGGTCCTGATTGTGTGGGTGTGGGTATTGAAAGAGAAAATGCAAGCATTGATGATGTGGTTGAAGTGGGTAGCATCACTTTTCTAAAGTGGCGCATCAAGCAGACAACAATGTTGAATGGGAGCCCATTACAACGATTTGTTCCTGTTGATGGCATGCATGCTACATATGAGGATGTATCCAATGATGACAATGTTGGAAAAAAACTTGATGGGAGTAATGTTGTCCAGTTGTCAAGGAAGAGACATACACTTTCATGAACAGGACTCAAAAATCAAAAGCAGCACCAGCTTCGACTTTTTACCTTTCAAACAAATCAATTCAAAGGGTATCATGCATTGATTGTTGTGCACAAAAATGTTGCCAGTTTGCAGATCGTGATATGGTGACAAGGTTACGACAACAGTTTTGGGGAGAGTCTCAAAAATCACGCACTAATTATGTTTATGATGTTCTTTCTATATGTTATCAGAAAGATGAGAAGTCACGATACCAATTCAGGCTAAATGGCTCTATTGTTTGTTGTAGAGCATGGTATGAGCTACATGGAATACCAAAGACATCATTTTATCGATACAAGGAGAAATTTGAAAATGGTGTGCGCCAATATGTACATGGGAACACATGTACATTGAGAAGGGGACTTCAACATACTAGTTTAGCAAGAGCACTACTAAATGAGTTTGTGGAAAACAACTCTGAGAAGATGCCACATAGAAGTAGAACACTGCTAGATGGCTCAAGAGAGACTCAATTGGTGATTCCATCAACATACAAACAAGTGGATATTTTATGTGAAATCAACACGACACTTGACCAAATGGGCTATGAGAAGAAGCTATCCCAATCTTCTTTTGGTAGAATTTGGAACAAAGAGTACCCACATGTCACTTTAACAAAGACGAGTGAGTTCTCTAAGTGCAATATTTGTAGCTCAATCAAGGCAAGGTTAGAAGCTAAACCTTCTCTTGAAGAGAGAGCTCTTCTCTTGAGGGAGAGAGAAGTTCACATGGCACAACAAAAGAGTTGCAGAAGCCTATATTATGCATGGCGCACGTATTCAGAAACTCAACCACAAAAATATGTATGCATAATCCATGATAAGATGGATCAAAAGAAGACTGCCATTCCTAGATTACGCATTGTTCCCAAGGGTGTGGATTCAGGATATAATCTGCAGGTGGCATTGATTGGCATGATCACTCATGGACATGGAGAAGGTCATTACGGACACTTTGTCTTGAATGGTTTGTGGCCAGCTGATCAAAATCTTACAATTGGCTCAATTGCTAATTGTTTACATAACCTAGAGATGATAGATAAGCATCCTCTTGGTGATCTAGTAACAAATGGACTTCCAAGGAGCAATATTTCACTACTACATGCTTTGAACTCAAGGGATGCTTTGGACTACCATAACTTGAGTGATGGAAAAGAGCCCATTGTGCAGTCGTCAGAAATTGCAGAAGAGGAATTGGGGTCAACATTTCGTAGATTGCCAGAGAACTTGTTGCTACAATTGGATAATTGTGCAGGGGAAAACAAAAATCGATACTTATTTGCCTATTTGTCAATGCTTGTTGCAAGGGGTGTTTTCAAAACCATCCAGCTGGGATTTTTAATGGTTGGGCATACACATGAGGACATAGACGCCATGTTTAGTAGGTTTTTAGAGAAGCTGAGAGTTACACAAACCTATACTTTGCCACATTTGATGGATACATTACGAAACAGCTCATCTTCATCTCCAGCTCCATTTTTTCTCACAAAGATCCCCAATTTCAAGCAATATTGTGATGGCTATCTTTGTGATGGACAAGACATACTTGTTGGACATTCCAAACCGCTTCAGTTCAGGTTCTTTATGCAGGATGAGACACCAATGATGCAATATAAGGCACATGTAGGTGTATCAAGTTGGAGTGGAAGTATTCGCCTTTGGAAAACAGTCACAGAAGGCAAGCCAATGTTAACACATGGAGATCCACCTCTAGTACAAATGGCGGAGTATGTCAAGGCCCACGAAGAAGTCATTTTGGGGCTAAAGAACTATATAAAATTTTGGAAAAATTTAGGGAATGGTTCAAGTATTCCGCGATATTATAGACCCGTGATAGATTATTGGAGTAAGGTAATTGAAGAGATTGGAAAAGCAATCATATCAGAGGGAGTCTTGTATGAAATGTTTTGGCCAAAAACTCAAGAATATTCTCACCTACAAAGCACTACAATGAATTTGCAACAAGGAGCAGAAAGATTCCTAGGCCTTGAAGGGTTGAACGATAATTTTTGTGGGCCTCAACGAGATAGGCCAAGGGAAGAGTTTGACCCTATGTCTGATGTGCACCAAGGTGACTTTCTTATTCTTGTTCCGAGTGACACATAAATCTATCCAGTGTGGCTTGCAATGGCTTTATCTGACATTGATAATGAGCCTACATCACCAAACTACAGAAAACTCTTGATTCAATATTGGGCACCTTGCGCGAGAAAAAGTGGGATGACAGATATTCAAGCTTACAGTAATTGTTGGAAGGGTTATTGGGCTGTCAACTATAAGGACCCACAAGTGTGGGAAACTGTAGATGCAATTGTTTGGTCCTGGAGACCCAACAAAGAAGGACCATTTTCTAGAATAAAGATTCCAGAAAGGCATGCTATAAAAGCCAAAGAAGGCCTCACTCGTGCACATCAACCACACTTGGATCAAAGTTCAGATATGGTATCAAATGTGGAGTAGAATTATGTGGAGCTTCTATTGTGACTGTACTAGTCAGTTTGTAAACAAAATCTTCTTTGTATCTTCCTTTGTTTTATGTAATTTATAGTTATTATTCAAATCCATGTGTTGTACATCCTCTTGACTTTTGGTGTTTATCAACACCACAATCCTATGAGATTTTCACTTTATTTACTAACCACACACCTCAATTTTTCCCACTTTAAGTGGAAAATTCCCAAATTACATGAATTTATTCGATTTGGAGATTCCCATAATGTGAGATTTTTACCAAAATACCTAATATGGTCTTTTTTCCCTACAAAGATCAAGTCAATTCACGCATTCCAATAAATAGAATTCTTTTTTTAACAACATACATATAGTATCAAATCTCGTAACATGAAAATTGGCATGTGCAGTTAAAATCTCAAACATGCAGCTTGCACTAGGACACGTGCAAGACCTTGTTTTGAAATCAGCTACCATAAACCCTAAAAAACTACATCTTTTATTTATGTATTGACATACATATTGAACAATACTCAACTAATCTACATTAATAGTGTTGCATGCAAAAATGTTCAATTTGTAGTTTTCATCACAACATGCACAACTCACCTCTGCTCTTTGATGTAGATCTGTCTTCGTTGGCAAGGATGGAAGATCCTCCATGTTCAGATTGCTCGATCAAGAAACTTAGCTTGTGAGGGCCGCTTTTCAAATTTTTCTCCACCTCTCTCTTGGTATGCACTTGGTGGCAAGGCTTCAAGGACCCTAAGAGGAGAAGGACCCGATGCATGAAAATCACAAAAAAAAAAGATTTATGTATTTATTTTGTGCATAGATATGGTTTTGACACATTTGGATCTCAAAAATAAGGAGAGGTAGGAACAAACCCTATGAAAAAGAAAATTTCAATGGATGTCGATTCTACCCGACCATCACTACCTAACAGTCACACTACAGGTGAAGAGTAAAAATAAATAGTGAAAGGGAAGAGAATCTTATGCATTATGGAGTTGGACTCAACAAAATATTATCAAATACAAGCCTAATTAACTTGTGGACACAAGGCTTGCACATGAAGTCAAGAGGGGATCACCTAGAAGACTTTTGGAATGGAAAAGACGGACACATAATTTTATGGGATTTTTCTCTATTTTTTTTCATTCCAAATTGGAAAAAGTTTTCAACATCAAAGTTGTAGGTGTTGAGCTGATCTTTTGGCCTCCATTTTTTTATACTTTTTGGAGCTAAGATTTGGGAGATATGGCCCAAATGTTGGAACCTATCTGTCCACTTGGAAAGAAGTCATGGTGGTTATCCAACTCCACACACACAATTTCTTATAGGTTTCTCTCCATTATTGTTGTATTTTCTCTTATTTTGTCAAGATTATCTCAAATGTTATAAGTAAGCTCTTGGACTCAAGCGATGGAAGGTGGCATGGAGACAAAGCTCACCAACGATGAAGGTGATTAGGAGGAGATTGGTCAATAAGCAGGGCACACGGAGATCTCTCATTGGGGGAATGCCTCTAATGCAGGTTACTTTGTGATAACTCCTTTTGCTCATAATTTGTTCCCTAATCACTCTGGCCTATAAAAGGAGGCCTCCTCTTTTATAACCACACACTACGCACTACCCCATATGCACACTATCACATACCACACACCTACACATACACACCCTTGTGCTACATGCTAGTAGCATGAACCCTAATCACATAATCACAACACCATCACCATCACCATACACAAAATGAGCACCATATCTCCACACACTTATAATGAAGGATCGAAGGCACAATTTCAAGAAGAAGAATGATGGCTACAATCATGATATTCCTTGCCATCAACTCCCATCCCTCCATTATGCTTCATACGGTCTTGTTCCCTTCTCGTGTTCTTTCCCTATGCTACCTATTGTATTCATATTTTGCAAGCAATCAACACACTCCATCTTGGTTCCATACCTTGTGTCGTTCGGGATACACGTAATTGTGAGTATGTTTTATGCTTGTTCTTTCCATTTTGCTTATGTTTAAGGTGAGCGGATTCACCACCATACACACTCTCTCCCTCTCATATTCCTATCATCTTGCTACTGCATCTTAAGGTGTGTAGATTTTCCACCTCTGGTATGAGAAGTAGGCATACTTGCATGTTTCCCTTACCTCATTATCTTCCTTACTATATGCACAAGTAGAAAACCCATTCTCACTCACTCACCATTCCTCTCATCTTGTTCTCCGACCACCCCATCCCACACTTGGACGTGGATCTTGAAATTGTTTTCCATGGCATGTTTGATTGTGTATATGTATGTATCCTAGCCGCATATCTTGCTAGTTGGAACCCCTATTGTGTACCTCCCATGATGAGTCCATCGTGCATAGTCTTGGTGTAGAGTCCACCGGGTCTCTTTTGCACTTCCGCCTCTCATTTGGTGCCCCTGCTGAGCAGGATTTGCAAAGACCTTCAGTCAACAAAGAGTGTCGATGCATGCCATCAATCACGGATGAGTGGCTACAAGATTTTTCAAATTGGAGGATTGAAGAAGAGGATATTGTAGAAGCACTCAAGGCCTTCATCAAAGTGCTATTGCTAGGTTGTAGCATCGTCGATATCCAAGAGGTAAGCTCCCCATCTCACATTGCTTGTGCTAATCCAAAATCAAGAGCATCACAAGGGAGGGCTACAAAGTGTCATCAATGTTGTCAACCAAAGCATTCTGTCAATGAGTTTCGACAGAGGAGGTGAAGAAACAACGATGAGTTTTGCTTTTGAGAACTGTATCAGTACTCTCACATCAGTGAGATTTTGTGTAGTACCAAGTGTTTTATCTCCAATGGTCAGAGAAGAGTCATCAAATACATCAACCACAAAGTCCAAGCCACAAATCCTAAAGAACTTGGTGGAAGCTAGCGGGCCTACACTCTCTCTAGGCCTAGAGAGTTCAGGTCAAGTACGACCACCCAAGCGTCATTGCCACATGCAAAATGGAAAGCCAATTGAGGTAGAATCTTCTCACCCAATCTGTTTTGAACCCAATATGGAGGATTATGTGGACTTCAACAAGAGGTAGAGGCCTACGGTGAAGGTGTCACCTTGTCAACACTTAAGGTATGCAACTCTAGTGGTCAAAGCCTTTCCCTACACCCAACATGCATAACAACAATAGGGCATAAGTATTTCCTTTCCGTTTCTTGCAACACATGCATGTAAATGTGTACATTGATAGGAAGATATCCTACCAGCAAAAGATTGTTTTCCTATTCGGAGTAGAGATGCTTGATGAAATCCTTAGATCCCCGCGTCCCATCATCTTGCCCATTCTTGATTACTACCACTCTTTTGATGAAAGAATCTTTATTCTATTCTAGCTTTGCGCTCTTCTTAGCTCCTGCTCAAGTTTTCCACCCATGTATATACCTTTATGAATCGCTAACTCATTCCAAAAAAAAAAAGGTTTGTGATTGTTTGCTCATTGATTTACTACCATGGCAAGTGTCTCTTTTCTCACGTTTAGTAGCAAGAAAGGAGAAGACATCACCACCGATTTTCTGGATAACTTTGACATCGCTTGTGTGGTTTTCAATAAGGATGATGACGCCTCACGGCTACGAATATTTCCTCTACTGATGAAATTAAAGGCCAAGTCTTGGTACAATGCTTTGCCCCAAGCTACCAAGGATGCATTAGACCTACTACGTGTTGCATTTATGAAGAGGTTTGGTGGAGGCACAACCTCAGAAAAGTTGTGGTAGCTGCTGACAGAGTTAAAGCAGGGAGGTATACTAGAGTATACCACTTATGAATCCAAGTTTGTGGATTTGTGGGAGCAATGGATTTCCTCATTGGAGGAAGGTGAAGGAGCACCTAATTTCTTGAAGAAGGAACGTTTGGCCTGTGGTCGTCACTTAAAGAGAAGGTGAAGGGGAGATTTCCTGCAACATATGAGTTGGCAATGGAAGTAGCCTGTCTTAAAGACAAGAAGTTGTGCATACAAGCAAGAGTCAAAGAGTTGGAGGAATCAAGCTCAGTCTAACTAACCCTAGTGACTGCAATAGTTGCTCAAAGAACCCAACCACAAGAGGCATCAGAAGAGTAGCAAGACCTGTTGAGTCGTATCACTACTCAGCTTGAGAATCTATCTGTGCATTTGGTGAAACAAGGGCATGCACACAACCACAATCAAGAGCAAGGGAGAGGACAATGAAGGCAAAACCAAGAATACCACTGCTAAAATTGTGGGGAAGATGGCCATGGCATGTATTAATGTCCACACCCAAGGAGGCATAATTTCAATAGAGGAGCAAGACAAAACCAGGTTTCACCACCGAGAGCAAAACCAACACCACCAAGGGCACCACAACAAGCACCACCTATGTAAATCCTACAACCATCCATTCAACCACATTATTCACCACCACCACAACCTCTCATTCCAACCTTACCCCCACCATCAATTGGAAACCAGGCAGTAAGTGTCATCAGTCTTGAAGGTAAGGGAAAGGAGAAAGTGGAGGAGGATATCAAGGGAGTGGCGAAAGGTAAGACCCAGTTTAAAGGAGTAGATGCCATGGGGGTAAAGCACGCTAGGCATGGTGAATCTTCCCAAAAGGAAGAAAAGATGAAAAATCAAGGGGAATTTAGCAAAAAGCCATCCAAGTCACGACGTAAAATTGACATTGTAGATTTTTCTTTGGGTGAATGTTCTAAACCATATGATTTGGTTCAAATGTTTTTGTGCAGAGCCCAAAAATCACATGGCCCCAATTACTCCACCTAGCACCTAGGGTGAGGAGACAATGGACAAAGAAGGTTAGCACGAGCCGACCAAAGTCAAAGATAGCTGGGGCTATTTCTGGGAGGAATCTAGATGGCATACTACCAATGATGGATGCTCACATCAAAGGGCAATACATTTCCAGTATCTACATCAATGGTGGCACATAAATATGCATCATGAGTGAAAAAATGATGCACCGTTTGGGTCTAGAGGTGAGTAGGCCGGCACCATGCCGAGCCAAAATGGCAAATTATATAAAAGTTCTCTCACACAAAAAACAGTCGGTCCGGGGGGGCACACACATCCACACAACCGACACCGAGGAGAAACATGAAAGCAGGAGAAAGTGAAGGGGGGAAGGAGAAACAATAGCAAGAGGAGGCAACAGTGGCTTGATTGCACTTCAAAAAGCATGTACATTGGTCTACTCTACCATCACCATGGCCATTTTCAAGAAAAAGTTACAAAGAGGCTAGCTTGCTAGAGGACTCCACTTTGCAGGCTTCAAACGACATCCAAAAAGCCAGGAAAAATCCCCTAATTTGATCCAATTTTGACTTTTATAGGGGCAGGGGCTTAATTTGGGAATTTACACTTTAATTGGTCCACTTGGCACCTTGAATTGGCATTTTTGGGAAAGGGGGGCACCACCTTGCTCTATCTGCTCTCTTCTTCTCTCTTTTGCACTTGGGGAGGGGGGGGGGGGCATTAGCGATGTCGCTATTGCCCCTTGGCTTTTTTCATTTTTTATTTGTATCTTTCATTTTTTACCCCTTTGTGGGCTTAGCCTTGCATTGCTCTATTGGCTTGATTTTGACTCCCTCTCTCTCTCTCTCTCTCTCTCTCTCTCTCTCTCTCTCTCTCTCTCTCTCTCTCTCTCTCTCTCTCTCCATCCGACTCCTCTATCACCTCTCTCTTATTTTCCTCTCTCCATTTGGCCCCTCTTTGGTCTGGCTTCAACCTTGCCCTTTGCTTTGGTTTGTCCAGCCCCAACTAGCCCTTGCTATTTTTTGAACACAAGGCGGCCCTTCTTCTTTGCACTTGGGGACCTTTGCTTGACCGGACCTGCCTTTGGCTGCTCTCCTCACTACACCATGGGACACTCCACTTTCATGCAAGGGGGAGGCAATAGCGATGTCGCTATTGCCCTCCCTCTCTTTCTCAAAATTTTGGGGGCCCAACCGGGCTGCGGGACCATTCCCTTAACCGATGTCGTGTCAACAGTTAAAATCACCACCGCCAGCCCACTTTCCAGCACGCCACCGTGCGCCTCGACGAGGCCAAAACCGCCACGATGCGCCACCCTGCAGGGCCGCCGATCGCCAACAGAGCACCAGCGGTGCCCGACACCATAGCCAACGAGGAGGGATCTCCCCTCTCTCTCCCCCATTGTGTTCAAGTGAGGGCTCATGGCCCAGTATATGAAGTGCACCATCCGCGGACTCTCTTGCGAGGCCCAAAAACTCACCACTTCCACTTAAAAAAACCCTTTTTTGCCTTCCTTCGCCCGGTCTCCATTCTGCCAGATAGTCAGAATCTCAGACCGCCAAGCCGGTTCGGATCCTCATTAAGCCAGCCCTAGGCCCTACATGCCCCATCAGTTTCGGACTTCTCTGAGCTCGCTATTTGATGCCGCCAAAAACGGGAAAATCATTTGCAGTTGCCCTTGCACTATCCATTGTCAACTTGGATTGATCATCTCTCCGCGCCCCGACCTTGGATTCACATGTCGTCAACTTGTGCTATCTTCGCATGATGTACACTATCATAGAGAACCTTGGCGAGGCCAAAACGATGCCAAATGGCACACCCTCCACTGCAGCCAAGTGGGCTCAGACCTGGCCCTCGAAAAATCTTCTGACGGCCATAACTTGCTATCCAGATCTCTGATTCGCGATCCAAGAAGACCGGCATGCTCCGTAACTTGAGCTCTACACATGTATGCACTGACACCAGCCCGGGCCACCTGTCCCTAGCTACCCTGTCCATCGGGGATCTGCAACACCTTCTGACTTTGAACTGCAATATCTTTAGCACCGAGGCTCCGTTTGACGAGACGTCTAGACCAGCTTCTAGAGCATGTTGAACACTACATTTTAGGGCACTGACTTGGCATTCTAGACACCTTCATCTTCCATCCCATCTGGAACATCTCGTAGCACTTTTGGACTAAAAAATCACTTCAGACATACTTTTTCGCTATCCTCAGGCTACCCAGGTCCTTGGCACTCGCCCTAGCCTTCTGCACTACACTT
Source organism: Adiantum capillus-veneris (assembly GCF_014529385.1). NCBI lineage: Eukaryota > Viridiplantae > Streptophyta > Polypodiopsida > Polypodiales > Pteridaceae > Adiantum > Adiantum capillus-veneris. Next base: position 137,732,842 of record NC_140932.1, read on the forward strand.
GCCTACTGCCTTTGCCTGGCATAGACCATTTCCTAGCTTAGACCAACTTTGGCTGCATCGTCATTTCCCAGTCCCCCTTGTCAAACATTTATGTTCGACCAAAAGCATATGTACACAACTTTAAAACTGGCACACCAAATGATGGTTAAAAGAACTCTTAAAACCATAACTGTATGTACAGGCTATGTACAAAAGCTTCATCTCCTTCCTTTCGCACACTGCATGCTTTAGGTGGGTTGCCCACCCCCCTTGACTACAATTTGTTGCACCTCTAGCACTAAATCCCTCTCGAAATACAGTTTGAGCCACACACCATTCACCATGTTCCTAAGAAGCTTGCCATTTGCTCTTACCAGTTGGTAGGTCCCATTCGGAAAGGCCTTCTTCTTTTTATACGGACCTGTCCACTTCTTCTGGAATGTGAAATCCAGGTAGCTTTCATACTTCATGACCACGTCTCCTTCCTCTATCTTCTTGTCCGGTAGGTTCTGATTGAACTTGGCAACCCACTTCTCTCTCTGCTTCACATAGTAGTCTGTCACTGCCTCTCTGTCCATCTACAAAGCCTCTAAATTGTCTATCCGATCCTGTAGAACCCCTTGTTGAGTGGCATTGACATGCCACATACCCTTCAAAGCACCTAGCTGTGCATGTACTGGCAACACAACCTCCTTACCATAGACTAGATCGAATGGAGTGAAGTCTGTAGCCACTTTATAGGACGTCCTATACGCCCACACAGTTCTCTAGATTTGCTTCCCACTCGGCTTTCTTCTTATATACGTACTTCGTTAACATCTTGACGATTTGATCATTAGCACTCTCGACTAGACCATTGCATTGGGGATGATAGGGCGAGGAAAACCGATGCTGAATCTTTAACTTCTCCACTAATGCACTCATAAGCTTGCTTCTAAACCCTTGACCCCTATCAGAAACTAACACCCATGGAACACCAAAATGGCAACAAATGTTATCAAACACAAACTGAGCCACCACATTAGCATTTACTTCCTTCACTGCTTTGGCCTCGACCCACCTTGTAAGGTAGTCAATGGCTACCACCATGTACTTCTTACCGCTAGTAGACTTTGGGAGAGGACCTATGGAATCTAGAGCCCACTTCTCAAAAGAACTTTGTGCGATGATGGTGCCTTGTGACTTCGCTACCAGTCGTCTTTCACCTTGACACTCATGGCACGTTTTGCACCAGTAATGCACGTCCTTCACAATGGAAGGCCACCAAAAGCCTTCTCTAAGCACTCAAAACAAAACCTCGTCTTTGCCCTGGTGTCCGCTTTGTTCGTGGTATTCCAACACCATTCCTATCTCTTCTTTGTACAACACCCTTCTAAGCACTCCATCACGCCCATAGTTCATGAGATCCTCACCCACCAGTGTGAATTTGCGGGCCCTTTGAACCACTCTTCTCTTTTGCAGCTTGGACAAACCTTCTGAACATTGCCCTGTGCCCAAAAACCCTTCAATCTCCTTTAGAGCCTCTCTACCTGCGGAAGTGGTTGGGGCCACATATAGACCTGCAACATGCACCTGTACTTTGCTGCTAGCTAACTGATCTGCCTCTTGGTTCTGCTCTCTTCTCACATGCTTGAATTGGACCTCTTCAAAAGACCTTAGCATCTTCTTGATGGAAAAGAAACAATGCTTCAAAGAATCACGCTTTACCTTCCATTGGCCTAACAATTGCTTGATGACTAGCAACGCGTCTCCTTTCACCACCAACCTTGAAATGCCAAACTCTATGCACTGCTTTAGACCCAAATGCAGAGTGAGATACTCCACCTCATTATTGATGTGGACATCCTCTAGATCATACGCCTTCAAAAATATAGCTTTACCGTGTGGGTCGTGTATCACCACACCTCCTCCTACTTTCTGTATTACCCTTCGATACGCTCCGTCAAAGCACATCGTAAAAGCATCCTCCAAGTTGGGTTCCTCCTTAGCTTCATCTTGCACCACTCTTGGATAGGCCGGAAAATCAACGGCCTTGCTAACAAGGATGTCTGCCAAGTGAGACCGACTCGTGTGATCTACCTTAAACTCGAACTCAAACTCTTGTAGCTCCAACACCCACTTCATAATCCTCCTTCCTAGCTTCAAATGTAGCACTACCTCTGGCAATAGAGTATTAGCTGTCAACACAAAAAACTTGCACACAATCAAATGCACCTTGAACTTCCTGCAAGCGAAGACCAGAGCCATCACCCATTTCTCTGCCTCGGTGTAGGTAGCCTCTCCTGGGCTAATCACCCTGCTCTCGAAGTATATCAGCTTGTAGCTTCTCCCTACCTTTTGTAGTAGAACCGCTCCAATAGCAATTGTGCCCACCGTCATAGACACATAGAAGTCATCCTCTCGATTGGGAGGACATACTGCTGGCAACTGACACAAAATCTCTTTGACTCTATCAAAAGCCTCCTGAGATTCCCCATCCCACCCATAACCATGCACCTGTTGAGCCCTCTTTTGAAGAGGATGCACATATTGTGATAGCATTCAAAAGAAGCGTGATAGATACTTCAACTTATGAACAAAGGAAGTCAAACCTTGAGCATCTGATGGCGGCTCCATCAGCACCAACGCCTTCACCTTCTCGGGATCAGCCTCTATACCGTTTTGCGACACCACATGACCTAACACTTGCGCTCGAGGTTGTGTTAGCTTGCACTTCTTGGGATTTAGTTGACTTCCTTCTTCATCAAGCCTTTGAAGCATAATTGTAGCTTTGATAGGTGCTCCAATCTTGAATTGTAATAGCCGATATCATCCATGAAGACCCTAATAAAACGGCCCAGGTATGGACCAAATACCCTCTTCATCCAATTTTGGAAGGTGGCATATTGCATTCACCAATTTTAATGGCATTCTACAATAAGCGAAACAACCCCATGGAGATATGAATGTGGTCTTCAACTGGTCTTCAAGTGCAATCCCTATTTGAAAATACCCCGAAAATCCATCCATAATCGAGTATCTTTCATGCCTAGTCACCTGGTTCAGGATTTCGTCTTGAAATGGCAATGGATAGTGATTCCTCTTGGTCTCGGCATTCAGTGGCTTGTAGTAGACACACACTCTCCATTTCCCATTCTTCTGAGGGGTTATGACCACTGGCGAGACCCACTCTTGACTCTTTCACAGGGAATATGATGCCAGCATCCAGTAGCTTATTGATCTCCTGCCAAAGGGCTTCCTTTTGGATTTCCCCTAGTCTTCTAAGCTTCTGTGCTTTAGGTTTATGTCCCTCCTTAAGAACAATCTTGAGCTCCACTCCCTTTGCGCCTGGCAAATGCTTGTACTCCATTGCAAATAGATTTGGATAGGACTCACACAGTTGAACATAGCCTTCCTTTTCACCCTTGGTTAAATCTTCACTCAACATACTTGAAACCTCCTCTATGCTTAAACCATGAGCTTGAAGCTGCATACCTTCTTATTTAGGTGGAGATTCATCTATGGTGACCCCGAATAAGTCTGCATCTATCTTCAGCATGTCATCCTCGCTCTCCTCTTCCTCTGTGCTAGTATAGCCTTCATTGTAACCCGTTTCTGTTTCGTACTCGTAGCTCATCATGTCGCCCTTATCTTTAACTGCCATAGGATGAGAACTGCTCTCCTTGGTCTTCAAATCAAGCACAATTTGTTTGAATTTATCTTTGTCAGGCAAGGTGAACACTTTGCTCTCCCAATCCTGCTTAGCACCTATCGCCAAAAGCCATGGCCTACACAAAATGATGGGATAAAAATTATCTCCTGCCTTCATCACAAAAACGTCTATCAGGCACTCTATGCCCATCACCTTGACCTTTACATCCTGCACCACACCCAGACACTTGGCTTTGGTATGGTGGGGGTATGGTTGGACATCCTCATGCGCACATTTGACTTGACTACTGCCTTGACTCCCGTCTCTTTCATGGCTGCTTCCGTCATGACACAAACCTATGTAGGCTTGTACCTGCATCGTCTTCTCTATAATCGCATCCACAAGCGGAAGAACATCAATGGGGCTACCTACCCTCAAAGCCATGTTTTGCACTTCTTGCACATTTCCCTTAGCTCTTGGCAGCGTGGTACCAACACTTGTGGACCAGTGCCTCCTTCACTTTGGATTTCAAGCTAACCGGTGACCAAAAGTAATATTTGCCTTTTGATTTTGAATGTCACTCACCAGATTGTACTCGAGATAGCCACGTCCTAGCTGGAAATCTACCTGTTTGATTTTGCGACGCCTCCTCCTTTTGCTAGGCTCGGGCTGCTCTCTACCTTCGTACACCTTCTCTTTGCCTTTGCGAGCTCTGGTTTCCCGCTCTTTCTCTGTCTCCCTCTCAGCTCTTACTCTTTTATTGGCCAAAACTTCGACATCCTGCTTATCCACCCCTATGATGTTTCCTCTTGGGACCTCACCTCCGTTTTGCGGAGCTGGCTGCACAAGATTCTTCACCGCTTGCTCTCTTGGACCGTTGTATTGTCCTTGACCTTGACCTCTACCAAACAGTGGGGTAGATATCTCCTCTCTCTCTCTTTGCGGTTGAGGACAATCGGGTGCATAGTGCCCTTCTTCTCGACAATTATAACACCTACTTGGCAATGGCCTTGCCCTGCCCCTTACTCCTCTTGGTTGTCCTCTATCCATCACACTGAGCCACAACTCCTCCATTTGCTCGGAAAAATCTTGCATCGTGAGCACCCAGTTTTGCGGCACAACTGCTACACCTTGGTTTCCATGATTTTCCTCATGTATAGATTTCCTCGAACTCTGCGGTTGAACATGGGCCATCGCCTCATAGCCGAACACGCCCTGCTCTATCTTCTTCTTTATCTTTCTGCTCTTCGACCGTGCAATAGCTACCGCACCATTGTAATTCTCTAGGCTCTCAAAAATGACTTTTTCTCTCACTTTGGGATGCAGACATACCATGAATTTGTCTAGCTTGAAGTAGTCTCCATTAGCCAATTGCATGGCTGTCGCTAGCTCTGCCCAACACTCTTCAAAATGACCCAAAAACAGATTGAACTCTTTACTTACATCTTGCTTAAGCGCCTTAATCTCTGCATCCATCTCGACTGGGGAAGCCTCCTTGCGAAAGTCGTGAAGAAACCTCACCCATAGAGCCGGCCATGCTTGCTTCGGCTCACCTTCCAATGCTTCGTACCATGCTTTAGCTCTACCACACATCACCAAAGGAAAAGTCTGCATTTTGCTATCCTCGTTCGGCATACGCAATGATAGGATATATAGCTCGAAATCCGACATCCACTCGTCACGGCTCTCTTTGCCTGTGACAATCGGTCCATAGCTTTTAGCTGCCATGACTTCCAACGAGAAAAACCACTTCCTTTCGATTAAATGGGAGCTATCAGCGTGCTCCTCCGTGGGGGCACCAAAATATGGAGAGTGGGAATGGGAGAACACGCCCGGCACAAACACAAGGGCCTCTCTATAGCTCAAGGTATCCACAACACCCCTATCCTCTCAGAAAACACCTTCAGAGACACACTTTACACTAGCAGACCACCGCCTCCTCAATTTCCATTGTTCACACAGTCCACAAATCCACCACACAACGCACACCTCTTGCCACGGCCTGTCTCCACCCTTACACACACAGATAGCCACTCAATCTCACTCTCTCACACAAAACACCGTCCGTCCGGGGGGGCGGGGGGGGCACACATCCACACAGCCGGCACCGAGGAGAAACATGAAAGCAGGAGAAAGAGAAGGGGAGAAGGGGAAACAACAGCAAGAGCGGCAACGGTGGCTTGATTGCACTTCAAAAAGCATGTACATTGGTCTGCTCTACCATCACCATGGCCATTTTCAAGAAAAAGTTACAAAGGGGCTAGCTTGCTAGAGGACTCCACTTTGCAGGCTTCAAACGTCATCCAAAAAGCCAGGAAAAAGCCCCTAATTTGATCCAATTTTAACTTCTATAGGGGGGGGGGGGGGGGCTTAATTTGGGAACTTACACTTTAATTGGTCCACTTGGCACCTTGAATTGGCATTTTTGGGAAAGGGGGGCACCGCCTTGCTCTATCTGCTCTTCTCTTCTCTCTTTTGCAGTTGGGCGGGGGGGGGGGGGGGGGGGGGGGGGGGGGCATTGCGATGTCGCAATTGCCCCTTGGCTTTTTTCATTTTTTATTTTTATCTTTCATTTTTTAACCCTTTTTTTGGCTTAGCCTTGCACTACTCTATTGGCTTGACTTTGATTGTCCCTCTCTCTCTATATCCGACTCCTCTATCACCTCTCTCTTCTTTTCCTCTCTCCATTTGGCCCCTTTTTGGTTTGGCTTCAACCTTGCCCTTTGCTTTGATTTGTCCAGCCTCAACTAGCCCTTGCTCTTTTCTAAACACAAGGCGGCCCTTCTTCTTTGCACTTGGCGACCTTTGCTTGATCGGCCCTGCCTTTGGCTGCTCTCCTCACTCCACCATGGGACACTCCACTTTCATGCAAGGGGGAGGCAATAGCAATGTCACTATTGCCCTCCCTCTCTTTCTCAAAATTTTGGGGGCCCAACCGGGCCGCGGGACCATCCCCTTAAGTGTTGCCATGTCAGCAGTTAAAATCACCGCCACCGGCCCACTTTCCAGCACGCCACCGTGCACCTCGACGAAGACAAAACCGCCACGATGCATCACACTGAGGGCCGCCAATCGCCAACACAGCGCCAGCGGCGCCCCGGTGCCATAGCCAACAAGGAGGGAGCTCCCCTCTCTCTGCCCCTTTGTGTTCAAGTGAGGGCTCAAGGCCCAGTATATGAAGTGTGTGCGCCATCCGGGGACTCTATTGCGCATATGGGGCAATGCCCTTGCCATGTGGCACCTCGCAAGCGCTTCTTCCTACAATGGCCTCCAAGGCCCAAAACTCACCACTTCCACTTTAAAAAACCCTTTTTTGCCTTCCTTCGCCCGGGTCCATATTCAGCCAGATAGTTGGAATCTCAGACCGCCAAGCCGGTTCGGATCCTCATTAAGTCACCCCCGAGCCGTGCATACCCCATTACTTTCGGACTTCTCTGAGCTCGCTATTTGAGGACGCCAAAAATGGGAAAATCATCTGCAGTTTCCCTTGCACTATCCATTGTCCACTTGGATTGATAGTTGGAATCTCAGACCGCCAAGCCGGTTTGGATCCTCACTAAGTCACCCACGAGCCGTGCATACCCCATTAATTTCGGACTTCTCTGAGCTCGCTATTTGAGGCCGCTGTGAGCAGGATGGAAACACACAGAACGCCTCTATAACAACCCGACACACACTCTTGGGAAGATACACACACTATGGGGCAGCACTCGGCTTACACAACACACCTGGCCGAGACAGGGAACACACCTTTGGAGTGAGAGGAGAGAGACTATCCACTTGCCCACTCCACACAAACACACACACACACACACACACACACAAAAAATCTCAGCTCAAAAGAGGAGAATTTCTGATGTTTAGATACAAATGAGCTTAGACCAACACCAATGGGGCAATTAGCTCACACAATATGGGTAAAACATGCCAGATACAATCACAAACTGGAGCGGAAGCTTCGCTCATAGGAGAAACTTACACAGCAAAAACAATAGAAAAAGAGTGAGGAATTTGGAAAAATTAACAGCGCCATCGCGTCCGGAACGGCCCAAAAGCCCAGCTACAATGTCAAAGTGCTCAAATCCGACCTCGAATGAGTAGTTTACGGCCAAAACAGGCTCCAAAAACCCCAAAAACACACCTGCGGCTGTTCCTCCTCTCTTCTCCATATTTTTTCTGGTCTTCTCCCAGTTTTTTCAGTTCCCACACTTAGCTTTCTTAGTTGGGCACCCTTGGCCTTTTAGATGACCTCAAACGGACCCCGAACAGGCCAAAAACTGACCTCGCAGTGCATAGTTGTCACCTTTTTGCATCATCCGCACACCTGGCACTCATTTCTTTTCAATAATGCATCTCGCAACCACGTGAAGTGGCCCCAAAAAGTGGTCCTAATGATGACCTTTATGCATAACTCTCACAAGAAAACACCCACGTTGTGTCCGTATTCATCCACGTGAAAATATTGACCCCGTTCGGCCTCCTGACGCCACTAGATGCCATCTGACGCACCTGCTTACCTCATGTCGTCGGCCCATGGATAGCTTCCTCGAGAAGTTTTACATGCTAACAACTCCTCTTTATTATAGAAAAAACACAGTGGTACTGGTAATAGTGAAAATCGATGCACTATGTACACCCTGTCCTACCTGTACACATGTGGGCCCCACGTAACCACTTGGCTCTGAAAAATGGGCAATTCTTTATTTGATGCACCATGCATGTATATGTACATATGCGCAATCCCTTTCTCCAAAAAACTCTCAACATAATTTGCCCATCCCCTAGCCTACTAGATCATTCATGATCAGCAGCAGCAAAGAGAGATATGAGACTCGCCGCATCACAGGTCTCCTCATCCCTCACCAACACTACTTGATCCACAGACAGCTCATCTTGCTCCACCATCATCAATCTAGCATGATACAATTTAAGACACAATCCATTTACCCTTGACTTATGTAGAACACCATCTAGGTTAGCCAGCTGATATGTGCCATTTGGAAAACATTCCACTACCTTGAAAGGGCCTTCCCACTTAATTTGAAACTTCTTTTGGAAGGTGTTGTCCAGCTTACTGTTGTAGCGCAAAACCAAGTCATGCTTCTTGATACCCTTACTTTTGACCTTTTCATTTATCTTTGCCAAAGCCTTATCCTGCATCTGTCCATAATGCTCCAATGCGCTCATCCTATCCAACTGAACCTCTTGTAACTGCAAGAGCCTCTCTTTGAATGCATCACTAGGTGGCCCAAGCAACTTCTCTAACATCTTGACCGCAGGAAACTCTACCTCCACAGGCAATAGTGCTTCCTTTCCATACCCCAAATGAAATGGAGTAAACCTTGTACCTGTCTTCACCGAAGTACGGTAAGCCCATAATGCACTAGGCAATTCCAAATCCCAATTCTTTCCTTGGTGCTCTATCACTTTAGAAAGAATTTGTACCAACTCACCATTGAATCTTTCATTTAAGCCATTAGACTGTGGGTAATAAGGAGTGGTATGTTGGTGCCTAATCTTCATCTTTGCGCATAAGAAGTCTAGCAGTTTAGCTCTAAATCCTGGCCCCTTATCTGAAAGGAGCTCTAATGGCACCCCAAACTTGCAACATATTTCATCATACACAAATTTTTCCACATCCTTTGCAGTGATCTGTTTTACTGCTACAGCCTCTGCCCATCTAGAGAGATAGTCCATTGCCGTCAAAATATAGCTTTTGCCCCTTCTTGTGATAGGTAACGGGCCTATTGCATCAATCCCCCACTTTTCAAACACATCAAACGCCATAATGGTTTTTCGTAGCTCTGGCTTCAACACTCTCTTCCCAAATGCTTGACACCTATTGCAAGACCTACACCAATGGTGAACATCCTTGTGCAAACTAGGCCATACATACCCCTCTTGCAAAATCTTATGCAAGGTGATGTTTAGAGCAAAATGGCCACCACATGCACCTTCATGATTCTCTTCCAACACTCTGTAAAGCTCCTCTTGCCAAGGTACACGTCTCAACACGAGATCAGCCCCTTTCATTTATAAGACATCACCAATCAATTTGTACCTGTATGCTCTACGTACAAAGCCATACTTCTTAGACTTCTGAATCTCCTTTGGAATGATTCCTGTTAGCAAAAACTCCTCTTCTTGAGCCAAACTTTCCCGGCCATGATAAAGAGGTAAAGTGGTCCTCAACACAAATAGCTCCCCAATCATGCCTTGAGCTGCTTCATGTCCCTCTCCATTTAGAGCACGTTCAATGTGTCTGATCTCCATGCTTCAAACTTTTTTAACAGGCCTTTAATTCTGAAACACATTTCCTTCAATGAGTTGTTCTTGCTCTTCCACACACCCAACACTTGCTTCACCACTAACAAGGCATCACCTTTTATGCTCAACCTTCTAACCCCATGCTTCAAACAAATGTGTAATCCAGCTTCCAACGTAGCATATTCAGACTCATTGTTACTATGCGCATCCAACTTGAACCCTCTCTTGCATACTAGCTTCCCCTCTGGATCATAAAGTGCTATACCCCCTGAAGCTGCATCATGGATCTTTATGTATGAACCATCAAAGAACAACACATGTGCATTGTTGATCTGTGGCACTTCTTCAACTACCTTTCTCACCACCTCTTCCTTAACAATAAGGGGATTCTCCTTGTAGGTCAACAAATCAGCTAGGGTAGCCCTTGTACTATCTTCCACTAGAAAAGAGAACTCAAACTCTTGCAGCTCAATTACCCATTTCTTCACCACATTTGACATGTTAGTGCCATTAATTAACTGTGGCAAAAAGTCATAACTCGTCAAGAAAACAAAAGGTCGTGGTAGCAAGTAATGACGAAATCGTCGACAAGCAAATATTACACTGGCCATCACTAGCTCTACTTCCGAGAACTTTCTCTCTGCTACCAACTTCACTCAGTTTGCACAATACACTGGCCTCATATAATGGCTACCCTTCCCCTTTTGCAATAGCATGGCTCCAATGGCATCATCCCCTACTGATGGATTTACATAAAACACTTTCTCCCAATCAGGAGCCTACATGGCTGACAACCCCCCTAACACCTCTTTCACCTCTTGAAACACTTCTTCACACTTGTCATCCCATTGCAATGGATCATGCTTTGCCACTTGTTGTAATGGATAAAGAATCTGAGAAGACAATGGAATAAACCTTGCCATGTACTTCACTTTGTGTATAAAGGTTGCCAATTGCTTCGTACTCGTAGGTGATGGAAGAAGAATAATAGACTTAACCTTGTCTGGATCAGCCTCAATGCCATTTTCTGACACCATGTGGCCCAATAACTTCCCCCATGGCTGTGCTAGATGACATTTCTTTGGATTTAGTTGTCCTCCACATTCATCATATCGAGCCAATACCATCTGCAGCTTCTCATGGTGTTCAGCCCTACTGCTATAAACACAGAAGTCATCCGTAAAAGCTTTAACACAACTACCAATGAATGGTTCCAACACCCAATTTGCTCTCTCTTGATAGAAGGAAGGTCCATTTGACAACCCAAATGGCAATACTGAGTAGCAATAGCAGCCCCATGGCGTAATAAAAGTTGTCTTTGTGCGGTCTTTAAGAGAAATCTTCAATTGAAAATAGCCTGAAAAACCATCACACACACTGTACCTCTCATAACCTGCCACTGAATCCAAGATCTGATCAATGAATGGAAGAGGATATGGGTTCTTCTTAGTGGCTGCGTTTAAGGGTTTAAAATCTACACAAATCCTCCACTTTCCATCCTTCTTTGGACTGACCACTATAGGACTCACCCATTCTGTGGTTTCCACTGGAACTATAAACCCTGCCTTCAACAACTTGTCCACCTCTTCTCGCAAGGCTTCCATTTGCTCTTGACCCATCCTTCTTAGCCTTTGCCGCACTGGCTTAGCACCTTCTTTCAGCTCTATATGCATCTTCACCCTTGAACCCTCTGATCTCTTGATATGAAACAATGAACAAATCAGGAAAACTAGCCAGCATGTGCAAATATATCTGCTTCTCCATAGCTGAGAGGTCTCTACTGATCATTTGTGTCATCAATTCCTGCTTCTTTGACAACTCAACTTTGGTTTGCATCAGCCCTTCAATCACTTCATAAGGCCCTTCACTTTCATCCGCAACTTCATTTGCAAATGCGATTAAACCAGACTCCTGGATTTCTTTATCCATCAAAAGAAATGCAACATCAGCATCCTCATCACTGCTGGTAGTGCTATCACTGTCCTCATCTGTCACCGTGGAAGAGTCTTCATCACTAGACCCATCCTCATCTTCATAAGCTCCTCTAATTGTTTCCTTGTGTCCATATTGTATAGCTTCTTGGCACCTGTCTTTCCATAGAGGCTAATCGTACCGTGTCGCCAATCTTGAACAGCTCCCACTGCACGTAACCATGGTCTGCCCAGTATAATAGGATATGCTCCCAACCCTGCTGGCATCACATGAAAATCAACCACTGCCTTTGCATCATATGCCTCCACTTCTAAGCTCTTTACAACACCCAAGAATTTTACTTTTTGATGGTTTGCCAATCTGATCCGAAACCCTGACACCCCAGTCACTGTAAGATCCATCTTCTCAACGCATGAGTGTTTTATCACACATATTTGGGCCCCGCCATCAACATAGCCTTGTCCTAAATTTTTCCTAACTTGTCCACCTCTTCTCGCAAGGCTTCCATTTGCTCTTGACCCATCCTTCTTAGCCTTTTCCGCACTGGCTTAGCACCTTCTTTCAGCTCTATATGCATCTCTTTGCCCTTGAACCCTCTGATCTCTTCATATGAAGTAATGAACAAATCAGGAAAACTAGCCATCATGTGCAAATAAATATCCTTCTCCATAGCTGAGAGGTCTCCACTGATCATTTGTGTCATGGACTATGCGCTGCTGGAAAAAAATCTTCCTAGACACATGAACATTTATCTGGATTCTTTGAGTTAAATGAAAAGGAGTGAACTGAGGTCCATTTTGATCATCCATCAAAGTCAACCATGCAGCTCCCAAGAAGGAACACCTGTCTTATCCTCTGATTTTGCCAAAATTTCAGCATCATAACATCATAAATGGCTCAAAAGACCAAAAAACCAGCCATCATAACTTGGAAAAATTTTGACAGAGTTTCCCCAGAAGTAGAGCAATGAGAACCTAAAATATAGACTGTATATGTATGCATAAACTGCCAACAATAGAACCCGAGCATCAAGTAGGAATCACTAGTCCATAGCCTATGGCGAGGTCACGAAAAGAGTGCTCTAGCCACCTGTATCACCGAAAGGATCTCCACATTTGAGAATCCCCCAGCTCAATAAAACCTCATGCTATCGACCCTCACACGAAGGCTAATGCAAATCGCGTATAGTCAAGTCTCAGAAATGACTATCTTCCAGACCAAGTCTCAGAAATGGCTGGGACTGCCAAATAAAACCAAGTATAGCTCCACAAATGCGTACAATGGCAGTTTCGACAAGTAACGTACAATCCAGTAGACAATGCGCTCAAGCAGGCGCTAAATGATGCATACCCACAACAACTGCAAGTGACATCACTGCTAGTATATCACTGTACTCCAGCTACCTGTAGTTGTGTGAATCACTTGTACCTGTATCTGTCCCTGTAACCTATAACCTCTAGCCTGTAATCTGCAACCTGCAACCCCGAATCTCGAAGCTTGAAGCTTGAAGCAGAAGGTACTCGAAGAAGATCCTCAGTGGGGGCGCCAAAAGAATGTGAGCGGGATGGAAACACACAGAACGCCTCTATAATGACCCAAAACACTCTCTTGGGAAGATACACACACACACTATGGGGCACCACTCGGCTTACACAACACACCTGGCCGAGACAGGGAACACACCTCTGGAGTGAGAGGAGAGAGACTATCCACTTGCCCACTCCACACACACACACAAAAAAAAAAAAAAACTCAGCTCAAAAGAGAAGAATTTCTGATGTTAAGATACAAATGAGCTTAGGCCAACACCAATGGGGCAATTAGCTCACACAATATGGGTAAAACATGCCAGATACAATCACAAACTGGAGCGGAAGCTTCGCTCATAGGAGAAACTTACACAACAAAAATAGCAAAAAAAGAGTGAAGAATTTGGAAAAATGGACAGCGCCATCGCGTCTGGAACGGCCCAAAACCCCAGTCTACAATGTCAAAGTGCTCAAATCCGACCTCGGATGAGCAGTTTACGGCCAAAATAGCCTCCAAAAATCCCAAAAACACACCTGCGGCTGTTCCTCCTCTCTTCTCCACGTTTTCTCTGGTCTTCTCCCAGTTTTTTCAGTTCCCACACTTAGATTTTTTATTTAGGCACCCTTGGCCTTTTAGATGACCTCAAACGGACCCCGAACAGGCCAAAAACTGACCTCGCAGTGCATAGTTGTCACCTTTTTGCATCATCTGCACACCTGGCACTCATTTCTTTTCAATAATGCGTCTCGCAACCACGTGAAGTGGCCCCAAAAAGTGATCCTAATGATGACCTTTCTGCATAACTCTCACAAGAAAACACCCACGTTGTGTCCGTATTCATCCACGTGCAAATATTGACCCCGTTCGGCCTCCTGACGCCACTAGATGCCATCTGACGCACCTACTTACCTCATGTCGTCGGCCCGTGGATAGCTTCCTCGAGAAGTTTTACGCGCTAACAACTCCTCTTTATTATAGAAAAAACATAGTGGTACTGGTAATAGTGAAAATCGATGCACTATGTACACCCTGTCCTACCTGTACACATGTGGGCCCCACGTAACCACCTGTCTTTGAAAAATGGGCAATTCTTTATTTGATGCACCATGCATGTATATGTACATATGCGTAATCCCTTGCTCCAAAAAACTCCTGACACCGCCAAAAATGGGAAAATCATCTGCAGTTGCCCTTGCACTATCCATTGTCCACTTGGATTGATATTTCTCTGTGCCCCGACCTTGGATTCACATGTCGTAAACTTGTGCTATCTCCACATGATGTACACTATCACCGAGAACCTTGGCGAGGCCAAAACGATGCAAGATGGCACACCCTCCACTGCGGGCAAGTGGGCTTAGACCTGGCCATCGGAAAATCTTCTGACGGCCACAACTTGCTATCCAGAGCTCTGATTCGCGATCCAAGAAGACCGGCATGATCCATAACTAGAGCTCTACACATGTATGCATTGACACCAGCTCGGGCCACGTGTTCCCAGATGCCCTGTCCATCGGGGATCTGCAACACCTTCTAACTTTGAACTGCAATATATTGAGCACCGGGGCTCCGTTTGACGAGCCGTCTGGACCGGCTTCTAGAGGATGTTGAACACTACATTTTAGGGCACTGATTTGGCATTCTAGAATCCTTCATCTACCATCCCATCTGGACACATTCTGTAGAACTTTTGGCCTGAAAAACCACTTCAGACATACTTTTCCGCTATCCTCTAGCTTCTTAGGTCCTTGGCACTCACCCTAGCCTTCTGCACTGCACTTTCCTGCTGCCTTTGCCTTGAATAGACCATTTCCTAGCTTAGAACAACTTTGGCTGCACCACCGTTTTGGCACTCCTCTTGAAATAATTTTTGACAGAAGACCAGGTTTTAAAGGAGACCTGGTAGGAGAGCTGATGGAAAAGCTGGGTATCTCACAACAACACTCAACTCCCTACTATGCACAGTGCAACGGTTTGGTGGAAAAGGTAAATGGTATGATCTACAAGATCATCACTAAACATGTAAACAACCACAAAAGTGATTGGGACAAGCATCTTATGGCTACACTTTGGGCTTATCACACTTCATTTTGCACATCCCTTGGGTTCACACCATATCACTTGGTGTATGGTAAGGGGGCCATTTTACCCATTGAAGTACAATTGGCTAGTCTCAAGGTGCTAGCTAGGCAAATGGAACGCCCTAATAATCATCTTCACAACCACATTCTTGATCTAGAGAGGCTTCAACTAGACAAAGAAGATGCTATCAACTATTATGTAGCACAGGGTAGAGAAACCTCGACTTACCTTCAAAAAGGGACTTAGGGAAAAAGGTCTCAAGAAAGGTATGTTAGTCCTAAGGTATGATAACAAGTTTTACACTAGGAAGGATAAAAATTTTTCACCCAGATGGGAGGGTCCATTTGTCTTTAGAAAGCGCTACAACAATGGTAGTTATCGATTGATGGATGTCGATGGTAGGATCCACAGAACACATGTCAATGTGGATGGAGGCTGAAGAAGTAATTTTTGAGGTTTGATCAAGCACCTATGATATAAATCCCTGAGGAGGGAGGCTCCTCCACCTAAACTGAAGAAGAATCAAGTATAGAGCTAGAGATATAAATGCCTCTAGCTTCAAGGGGAGGGCTAATGAGGGCCTCTTTTCAAATCTGAGCCTAGACATGGAAAAAGAGGTCAAGTAGACCAACGTAGAGGAAAGCAAAAGAAAAGTCAAAACCCACAGTATCTGATTCAGCCACCTACTGCACCTAGGTGAAACCTTGCATTTTCCCCTTCTGAATCATTTTTTAGTCATTCCACTATCAACTGGTCCGCTGCATAGGATACAAGACTATCACCCTCCACCCCTTGATTCAATCAAAATACATCTAGAACCTGCTCTACAATTACACCTGATTGTATCCCTAGTGCAAAAAATCAATTGTACTTTTGAATGGTTGCAGGATATTGTCAAGGATGAAGTTAGTCAAAAATTACTCTTCCAAACTCAGCCACCTAGGAACCGCATCATCTTTCATCTAGCCTATTGGAATGCTTTCATGGACTTGAGGTCTGTTCAAGCCTTTTTTTGGTATAGACTTAGCATCAAAACTAATGTAATATGGGACAGATAATTGGGCATTGATTTAGTACAATGAAAAATAGGTACATTAGAGCAAGTTAAAACATCCTTAGCATTGCATTTCATAAGCTTGATGGGGTCTAGAAAATACAAGGAAAAACTTAGGTACCCAGAATTTAAACATGTTTTTTTTTTAATCTCATACTTCTTGAGAATAATCTCATAAGAGACACACTTATGAAGGGTCATCAATCATTTTCCCACTCAACCCTTATGTAAACATATTTTCACCAATGAACTATCGCTTTGTCTTCTAAAAATTATAAGGGAAGGCATTCTCATCTTGCCACCTCATCTGCAAGAGGATCAAATAAAAAGTATCTTTTCAAAATTATTGTGATACTTCTCTCCCAAAAGAACTCTCCACTAAAATGATAACCCCCATTTACCCTCACATTGTCTTTGGTGATAAATCTACTCTACATGAGCTTCAATCCTTCTTGATTAAACTTCGAGCTTAATACCATCTCCCTCTCCCTTATTTCATGTCTATTTACAAGGCTCACAAAAAATCCTTTAGATGGATCACATGTATGTATAATTGTTGTTTTAATGAAGCTTCACTCATATTAGCATGCATACTAAAAACTTGCATCTCATGTCTAAAACATAGAGCTCATCTACTAAATAAAAAATCTCTCCAATGTTTCAATATAGCTTAGCTACAGCTCTGGTGGGTGGTAGATTACCTATATGAGGTTATCCTCACAACCTACCTGATCAAGTCACCTCAGTCTTCTCAATTGATAGAAAGAAAAATATCCCACATCATGGAGGCATAGGCCTAAGCACAAATTAACAATTTACTGAGCTATGCCTTTGAACAACAAGGACCTTTCATATCGTTTAAAAGATTCCCCAACAGTTGTTGTATGTGTGGAACTTGGTCACATCAATCATATAAGTACCACCTCTCTTTTAGCAAACCTCAAGAAATTGAGCTTAATTCTTGGTTGATAGATCATATGTACATTCAATGCAATAGAATATTACATCGACAAGTCAATGGCACCCCTATGGGACTTGCTTGCTCCACAATTTGGTGTGATGTTTACCTTCGTGAATTATAATAAAACTACATCAACTCTTGCCTAAAACATCCTCAACTCTGACTTCACCTAAAAAAACTCAAGTTCCCCTTTTGGTACTTTGATGACATCCTTTGGGTCAACAATGAAACCCCCAAACATTTTACCATCACTCACTCAATTTTACCCTCTTTCCTTTCCATAGATGACACTTCTACCACTATTCAAAGCACACTGGTGTAAACACATCATTCTTGAGCATGAAGCTAGTAGTTAAAAACAACCAAGCACAAAGAACTACGATTAATAAGGAGTTGATGATACCAATAAAGGTGCTCAAATTTATTCACAGAAGCAGCAAACAGACCTTCAAGATGGGTTCATAAAGTCATCCTCTCCCAAATCAACCATCATATTTAGCAATCATTCAACAGAGCAAGCAAGCAAAGATACCAAGGACCTTGTAAAAGCTTTCTACAACAATGGTTTTGAACGAATTAGACTCTGGTGGATCATCTACAAGTACTTAGATTATTCACAAGAACTACAATCTTGTACGGAGTTCAAAAATGTCAACTCATGTCTCAATAGGTGGCCACTAGGTCCCTAATGAGGGCCTAGTTGTCCCATTAGTGGACTCTCCAAATCAAAATCTTACCTTCACCTAGTGCCGCTTCGAAAGGAGGGTTACACACACCAATTGATGCTTTTTTATTTAATTTGTGTATAGCATATCGTGGACATTGATGACAAGTGCCCCACTTACAAGACACCTGCAGTCTATGAGTTTAAGTACTAACTTTTTCTTGTCTCATAATGGATGCATGTATCATTTGTGGAGATTGCTATATTCTACACACATGTTCTCTTAAAAGTACTCTATTGTATTTTACCAATCTTAATGAAAATTCTTGTATTTTAAAGAATTTGTCATATTGTACTTGTTATAATTTGATGTCACCTGCTCACTATATTGATAGCTAGCTACACACACACACACACACACACACACACACACACACACACACATGTCACTTTCATGTGGCTTACTATTTTGAGAATGGATACTTGCTGATATTTAACACTACATGGATGGTAGGTATAAGTTAAAGGGTTTTAAGTAGGACATGGATAACAACTGATAGGTCTTTCACACCCGTAATACGTATTCAAGGCTAACAAATCTGTTGTCTTATTTATATGGATGCAGGTGAGAACTCTATCTTTTCTTGGGATCTTTTTGGCTTAGCTGTTGTATAAGTTAAAGGGTTTTAAGTAGGACATGGATAACAACTGATAGGTCTTTCACACCTGTAATACGTATTCAAGGTTAACAAATCTGTTGTCTTATTTATATGGATGCAGGTGAGAACTCTATCTTTGCTTGGGATCTTTTTGGCTTAGCTGTTGTCCATCACTGTCGAACATGGCCTCTTTCACTTCATAATAAGTTGTTCTTGACTATTTTATATACAAAACACTAGGCTGATACCTCATTCTCACTATCATGTACAAAAATAAATCAAAGACTGAGTTATGTTTGTGCTAATAATTTTCCTTTGTCTAAAGCTAGCTGTCTTTTGAGTTGTTATGTTCTTTTGTGTAAAGGTATAAGTCTAAAAACAACAACACACATGTTCTAAACACAAGGTTCCCCTAGAAAGGTGGGAAACCAGGATGCTGGCTTTGGAGAGATTTTTGTCTATAGGCTTTGATGGACCCACTGTCTATAATTCCTTGTTAGGTTGAAATGTGTTAGGTGCATGGTCTTTCCTTTTCTATAGATCGGATTCTTGCTCCATAGCTATTGTCGACTATGCCGGTTTTAGGTTGCAGGTTAATCCAAAATTACTTACTCTTGTGTAACTATTTCAATTCTTATGATTTTAGGAACATTTTACCTATGAACGAACTACTCTTGGATGGACGGTTTGTTTGAGGACTATCCATAGAAATTGATTAAAGCATGGAAAAATTCTACGAATGACTATGAAAAAAATCCATGCCTCTCTACTGGCTAACAAAGCCTCAAAATCCCTTCATTAGAGAGCTTGACCTCTTCTGGTAAAAACTATGTGTAGGTTTTTTTACCTACGCCCAATGGGGCGCATGGTGTATGCTTATTACATCTTTAAACCTTTGTTGTCTACTGTGCACATTATGCCCCACTCCCTGCCTCACACTCATAAACTTATCTCTACTAGACATGCAAGCATCTGTTAGGGTAAGCCCACGCTTGTGGCACCATGTGAGAAAAGCCCTTAGTACTTGCATGGCTATTAAGCTGCCACACCTCTTCAAAAAGAGCATTCCACCTAGTAGGCTATGTGGCACACTCCCATGGCTTATTCTACTTCTATATCTATAGCCTTCTTGTACACAATTTCCAACCCACTTTTTTTAAATTGATGCTACTCTATCACTTTGGTACAAGCTCTTGTCTATTGACTATATCCTAATTAAGTGACTATTAGCATAATCATGTAATTATGAATGCTACTAACGTACATCCTCCATTGCTATTAACCTTACAACTGGTATCATAGCTTAATGTAGGGGTTTATTTATTACCATTAGGATTATTAATAAAGATATCTATTTTCTTCTTTTATTGTAAATATCTTTTTGACTTTTTAGGTGTCTCATTGCACTCCTGATAAGTGTCAAAGGGAAGTCAAAAAGTTTTAGCCAAGTGTCAAGACTCATTCAATGACCGAGCCTTGAATTTGAAAGCCTGAAAAAAAACTTGCATCTGAGAAATTCTCATTGGTGGCACCATCTTCAACTTTACATAGAACCGCTAGGTGCTCTTGCTTGTCTCTTTTAGTTCAAACAAGTCTCTTTTGGGCTTGCCTCATGCGTGAGCTGACGGCTACAATTTATCTTCGAGCTCCAAGTGCTACCACAACTTTACATCACCGACTCGCCATCAGCATACAACTTGGTTTTTGGGGTCTGTTGTCATCATCAACCTCATGTTGCAACCTCAAGGTGCCTTGCTATGTCTGCTTCCTACCTTCAACTTCACACACACAAGGTGATACCTCGTCCTTACTGAGCAATGCACTTCAGTGCAAGCCTACTAGCCTGGCTTGCCCACAAGCTTCGACAACCCCATATGGTCGCAACTAGCTGCCGAATGTCTACTCAGGCAATTACGACCACTCTCGTGCCGCTCAGGCTCGGCCCTACTTAACCCTCTTTCGACACCAATTATGCATCCAACATGTTATGGTGCATCAACTCATGCCCCACATTGAACCTCATCACCACCATCACAAGCACCATCGCCTTGTAGGCGCACATGCTCCAATCTCATGCTTGCAGTACGTCTACTGCATACGGCTATCCACTACTGCTCATCCTTTGCATTGACCACCTCCATAAGCCCCATTTCCCCCGAGCTGCCAACACCCAAAGGCCTCCCTATAGGTCATTCACACCAAATCCCTCCAAAAATTGGATTCCCACCTGTAGCACCTCAATCAGCTGACCCTCAAAAGGCTTATGGTTTATCATGTAATTAAGGGGAGCTCACACACTAATTTGCTAATATTTTACATATCACATCATGCTTTAAGCCTACAAAGTAGAGGACAGTTGAATGTTGTGAAGAGTGACTTCAACATAACTAGTGAAGAGGTGCTTCACACAAAGAAAAGTTCTCTCGTTTTATGAGCCATGTACGAATCAGATGAAGTTCACAATGGAATGTATAAAATATTTGTGCCCAAAAGCACCATGTACATGGGTTCTAGACACTGCCTAAAGGAGTCCTTTGTTGTAAGACCACCCATCGTCATAAGCATCAAATCACAAGCATCATAAATAAAATGCATAATTATTTTGCGCCATTAGCCATGAAGGCCACACCCTCGACAAGATGGACCAATGAAGATCAAGATCTATATGAACATGATGATCATGAAGAAGACATCAACACACGACAAAGCTCTCGACATGAAGACAAAGACGGTGAAGGGGGTGATATCGACAATCCTTCAAACTAAAACCCATGAATGAATTTTGTATCACCCTAGGTCATTAAAGAACCTATTTTAAGTATCTTTTGTGAACCATAGTGATGAATCCTGTAGAGAACCTCTATGATGTATCATGAGGCATGGATGGTTGTTGAATCCGCTGAGAATCGCTACGATGTATCCAGTTGGGAATCGTGAAGTGTTAAATACAGTGAGAACCAACGTGTTGCATCAAGGCAGCTGAATCCTATAAACCTAGGAGTGTTTTATGAAAAAAACAAAACTACTTGTATTTTGCCTCAAGCTTTGGCTTAAGGGGGCGATTGTTGGGGTAAGCCCACGCTTGTGGCACCATGCGGGAAAAGCCCCTAGCACTTGTATGGCTATTAAGCTGCCACGCCTCTTCACAAAGAGCATTCCACCTAGTAGGCTATATGGCACACTCCCATGGCTTATTCTACTTCTATATCTATAGCCTTCTTGTACACAATTTCCAACCCACTTTTTTTGAATTGATGCTACTCTATCACTTTGGTACAAGCTCTTGTCTATTGTCTATATCTAATTAAGTGACTATTAGCATAATCATGTAATTATGAATGCTACTAACGTACATCCTCCATAGCTATTGACCTTATATCATTGAGCTCTTTAGCCCTCTGCCATGGGAGCTCTTATGGCAACCATCGCCTAGAGCATGAGCCTTGGGATTCTAACCTACTAAAGGCCAAGCATGGGATGGATCCTCCTTGTTGGCATTACTACGTTCATTAGCCGTTATTCTCCACTACTTAAACAAGGTGAGGGTTGTTCTACGCCCCTCGCTTGGCCTTGTCCTTCGTATTTTGTGTGTGTATGTGAAAGAGAGTTTTTGAGGGCACCTTCTGCTCAACTATCTGTTGTATAACCATGTAATTGGTGGAACAAGGGGTCACTTCGTAGGTTGGTACCTTATAGAAAACATCTCATGTTTTGGTTTTTTCAAGCACATATTCTGCTCTCACTTGGATGATGAACTATACATTGTATTTGGCTCAATTTTTCTCATTACGTTACACTATATAATTATATATATTAGGTCTTAATACACCGTGGTTTGTCAAGTACCCATTTAGTACTTGTGCAATTATTATCTGTTGGATTTACTAAACTACCTAAGGTTTATTGCATCGTATTTTCTTTATAATTTGAATTTAGGGGTTTAAAAAATGTGCTCTGCTTAATTAAGAAGGGTTTTGGGATTCACATGCCTTGTGATTTATGACTACATGGTTGTAGGTATCTTTGCACCAAGGATTTAGATGTCATATACTCTGAAACAACTGGGATTTGGCCATATTTTTGATGTATAGGGGTAACTAGCATTGGGTCATACCCATGCACTTCATGGGTAAGCATGGTAATACGTATGAGGCCTAGGTATTGCCTCGTATTTCTGTGTATTGACTCACTATTTTGGGCCATTAGCTACGGTTTTAGCCGTTGATGTTATTAAAGGGCAAGATACAATAGGGATTCATCTACATACTGGTTGGGTATGTTGGAATCACTGTATATAAAGGGGCCGGGTCCGATTAGCCTTTGTTGCATTTGATACCTAGTTTTTGTTGGGCTGCTAGCATAATAATGGTGTCGCATTTGGAATGGTGTATTGTGTACTATGGTCTGGGTTGTACTGCATACCATGATGGAGGTTTTTGATAACAATGCCGTGACTGAACAGACTGGATTTAATGGGTTTCTTCACATACATTACACTTATTGGTATGCCATCTCCTATTCACAATCATTGAACAAGGATTAGCAAGAGAAATAGAGGGGTGTATGCAAGATAGAGTGTAGCCACTTCTTGCAGTCCGCACGAAAGCATGACCTTTGTAATGTTTCTAACTCGCCGAGCTACCCTCGTGCCCGAAGCACGAACTTTCAATGAGTGGCATACTTCTAGAACTCTGCAAGTTACTGGTAAGAAGTATGGCCCTTGACCGCCCAAACCATATCAG
This sequence comes from Adiantum capillus-veneris, assembly GCF_014529385.1. Classification (NCBI taxonomy): domain Eukaryota; kingdom Viridiplantae; phylum Streptophyta; class Polypodiopsida; order Polypodiales; family Pteridaceae; genus Adiantum; species Adiantum capillus-veneris. The sequence goes on from NC_140932.1 coordinate 137,756,343, forward strand.
ATGGCTATGTGAATTTTTAGGAATGGGTGAATGATGCTCACACCCACTCATGCAAAATCTCATGGTCATCCGATATGGTTTGGTTGGTTTCAACCCATACTATGCTCTAAAATGGGTTATATGAGCCATATGTCCCATTTTAGAGCATAGTATGGGCCTTGACTGCCCATACCATATTGGATGGCTATGAAACTTTGTAGGAGTGGGTAAGTGGTACTCACACCCATTCATGAAAAGTATCATGGCCATCTAATATGGTTTGGATAGTCCCAAACCATATTATGCGCTAAAATATGCCGTATGGCTCATACGACACATTTTAGCACACCTATGGGCCATGACCACCCAGACCATATTGGATGGCTATGAAAATTTGCACGGGTGGTGAAATGGTTCTCAGCCCCACCCGTGAAAATTCTTGTGGCCATCCAATATGTTTTGGGTGGTGGCAAACCATACTGTGTGCTCAAATGGCCATACGGCCCATTTTAGCACATAGTATGGGCCTTGACCACCCATACCAGTTTGGATGGCTGTGCAACTATTTATGGGGGGGGTTGAGAAAAATTTTTCTAGTTGTGCAAAGATTCACAGCCATCCACTATGGTATGTGCGATCAAGGCCGATACTATGCATAATACACTAAAATGGGTTGTATGAGCCAAACGATCCATTTTAACGCATAGTATGGATCGGGAGCGCTCAAACCATATTGGATGCCTGTAAGAAATTTCCAAGAGTGGGAATGAGTCCCATTCCCCCACTTGTACAAAGTTTCACATCCATCCAAACTAGACTAGACGGTCAAGGCCCATACTATGCGCTAAAATGGGTCGTATGACTCATATGGACCAGTCTAGCGCATAGTATGGGTTAAGACCGCCCAAACCATATTGGATGGCTGTGAAAAATTATATCTATGGGAGTGATCACTATTATTCCACCTATGCAAAGTTTCACATTTATCCGATTTGGTATGTGCGGTTAAGTCCCATACTATGCGCTAAAATGGACCATATGAGTCATACGATCCATTTTAGCGCATAGTATGGGCCTTAACTACTCATATTATATTGGATGGTTGTGTAACATTATAGGGGTGAACAAATGGTTCTCACCCCCACTCGTGAAAAGTATTGTGGTTGGTTTGGCCGGTCCCAAACCATACTATGTGCTAAAATGGACTGTATGTCTCATACGGCCCACTTTAACACATATTATGGGCCTTGATTGCCCATACCATATCGGATGGCTGCGAAAAATTTTAGGGATGGGAAAATAGTGCTCACCCCCACCTATGCAAAGTCTTGTGGCAATCCAATATGGTTTGGGTCGTCTCGAACCATACTATGCGCAAGAATGGGTCGTATGGCTCATACGGTCTATTTTAGCGCATAGTATGGGCGTTGACCACCCAAACCATATTGAATAGCTAAGAGACTTTGCACAAGTGAGTAAATAGTACTCAAACCTGTCCATGCCAAGTCTGATGGCCATCCAATATGGTTTGAGAGGTCTCGACCCATACTATGTGCTAAAATTTGTTGTATGAGCCATGCGTCTCATTTTAGCACATAATATGGGCTTTGACTGCCCATATCATATCAGATGGCTAGGAAAAATTTCAAGAGTGGAAAAATTTTACTCTCTCATACTCATGCAAAGTCTTGTGGCCATCCAATATAGTTTGGGTATTCCCGACCCATACTATGGGCTAAAATGGGCCGTAAGGCTCATACGTCCCATTTTAGCGCATAATATGGGCTTTCACCGCCAATACCATATCAAATGGTTGTGTAACATTACATGAGAAAATAAATGGTGATCACCCTCATCCTTGAAAATTCTTGTGGCTATCCAACATGTTTTGGGAGGTCCCTAACCATACTATGTGCTAAAAACCGTATGTCTCACACGGCCCATTTTAGCACATATTATGGGCCCTAATCGCCCATACCATATTGAATGTCTATGAAACTTTGCATAGATGGAATAATAGTACTCATCCCCACCCCTAAAAAGTCTTGTGGCCATCCAAATATGGTTTCAATGGTCTCAAATCATACTACGCACTAGAATGGGTCGTATGACTCATACTGTCCATTTTACCGTATAGTATGGGCTTAAACCATGCAAACCATATCGAATAGCTGTGAGAATTCGCCCGAGTACATAAATAGTACTCAACCCCACCCATGCAAAGTCTTTAGGCCATCCAATATGGTTTGAGAGGTCTTGACCCATACTATGTGTTAAAATTTGTTGTATGAGCCATATGTCTCATTTTAGCACATAGTATGAGCCTTGACTGCCAATACCATATCGGATGGCTGAGAAAATTTTCAAGGGTGAAAATATTATACTATCCCACACTTGTGAAAAGTTTTGTGGCCATCCAATATAGTTTGGGCAATCCCGACCCATACTATGTGCTAAAATGGGCCGTACGTCCCATTTTAACGCATAATATGGACCTTTGACCGCCCACACCATATTGGATGGTTGTGTAACATTGCATGGGTGAGTTAATGGTGATCAACCCCATCCCTGCAAAGTCATGTGGCCATCCAAGATGTTTGGGCGGTCCCTAACTATACTATGTGCTAAAATGGACCATATGTCTCGTACGACCCATTTGAGCACATATTACGGGTCATAAGCGTCCATATCATATCGGATGGCTATGAAGCTTTGTATGGATGGAATAAAAGTGCTCATCCCCACCCACAAAAGTTTTTGTGGCCTTCCAATTTGGTTTTGATAGTCTCAAACCATACTATGTGCAAGAATCGGTTGTATGGCTCACACTATCCATTTTTGCGCATAGTATGGGCTTTGACCACCCAAACCATATTGAATAGCTGTGAGACTTTGCACGAGTGAGGAAAGAGTACTCAACACCGCCCATGAAACTTTTTATGGCCATCCAATATGGTTTGAGAGGTCTCGACCCATACTATGTGTTAAAATTTGTTGTATGAGCCATATGTCTAATTTTAGCACATAGTATGGGCCTTGACTGCCAATACCATATCGGATGGTTGAGAAAATTTGCAAGGGTGGAAAAATCATACTCTCTCCCACTCGTGAAAATTCTTGTGGCCATCCAATATAGTTTGGGCAATCCCGACCCATACTATGTGCTAAAATGGGCCGTATCCCTCATACATCCCATTTTAGCACATAATATGTACCTTTGATCGCCCATACCATATCGTATGGTTGTGTAGCATTGTAGGGATGAATTAAGGGTGATCACACCCATCCCTGAAAAGACTTGTGGCCACTGGATATGTTTTGGGTGGTCCCTAACCATACTATGTGCTAAAATGGACCATATGTCTCATACGGCACATTTGAGCACATATTATGGGTCCTAATCGCCCATACCATATTGGATGGCTATGAAACTTTGCAAGAACATAATAATAGTTCTCATTCCCATCCATAAAAAGTCTTGTGGCCATCCAATTTGGTTTTGGTAGTCTCAGACCATACTATACGCAAGAAAGGGTTGTATGGCTCATACGGTCCATTTTTGCGTATAGTATGGGCTTTGACCACCCAAACCATATCAAATAGCTGTGAGACTTTAAAACCCTGCCCATGTAAAGTCTTATGGCCATCCAATATGGTTTGAGAGGTCTCGACCCATACTATGTGCTAAAATTTATTGTATGAGTGGCTTGTCTGATTTTAGCACATAGTATGGGCCTTGACTGCCCATACCATATCTGATGGGCTGGAAAAATTTGCAAGGGCAAAAAAATTATACTCTATCCTATTTGTGAAAATTTTTGTGTCCATCCAATATTATGCGCTAAAATGGGTCGTATAGCTCATACGTCCCATTTTAGCACATAATATGGGCCTTGACTACCCATACCATATCAGATGGTTGTGTAACATTACAAGGGTGAATTAATGGTGATCACCCCTCTTTTTGCAAAGTCTTGTGGCCATCCAATATATTTTGGCCAATCCCTAACCATACTATGTTCTAAAATGGACCGTATGTCTCATACGGCCCATTTTATCACATATTATGGGCCTTGATCGCCCATACCATATCGTATGGCTGTGAAATATTGTAAGGATAGGAGAATAGTTCTCACCCACACCCATGCAAAGTCTTGTGGAAATCCAATATGGTTTGGGTGGTATCGAACCATACTATGGGCAAGAATGGGTTGTATGGATCATACAGTCCATTTTAGCGCATAGTATGGGCTTTGACCACCCAAACCATATTGAATAGCTATGAGACTTTTCACGAGTGAGAAAATAGTACTCAATTCCACCCATGCAAAGTATTTTGGCCATCCAATATGGTTTGAAACGTCTTGACCCATACTATGTGCTAAAATTTGTTGAATGAGTCATATGTTTCATTTTAGCACATAGTATGGGCTGTGACTATCCATACTATATCGGGTGGCTGAGCAAATTTGCAGGGGTGGAAAAATCATACTCTCTCCCACTTGTGAAAATTATTGTGGCCATCAAATATAGTGTGGGAAATCCTGACCCATAATATGCGCTAAAATGGATTGTATGGCTCATACGTTCCATTTTAGTGCATAATATGGGCCTTGACCACCCATACCATATCGAATGGTTGTGTAACATTGTAGGGGTGAGTTAATGGTGATCACATCCATCCGTGAAAAGTCTTTTGGCCATCCAATACGTTTTGGACGGTCCCTAACCATCGGTCCCTAACCATACTATGTGCTAAAATGGACCGTAGGTCTCATACGGCCCATTTTAACACATATTATGGGTCCTATTCTCCCATACCATATGGGATGTCTATGAAACTTTGTAGGGATAGAAAAATAGCTGTCATCCCACCCATACAAAGTCTTATGGCTATCCAATATGGTTCTGGTGGGGTCTCAAACCATACTATGTGCTAGAATGGGTCGTATGGCTCATACGGCCCATTTTAGTGTATATTATGGGCCTTGACCACCCAAACTATAATGGATGGCTATGAGACTTTGCACAAGTGAGGAAATAGTACTCAAACCTGTCCATACAAAGTTTTGTGGCAATCCAATATGGTTTGGAGGTCTCAATCCATACTATGTCTAAAAGTTATTGTAAGCGCCATATGTCCCATTTGGGCACATAGTATGGGCCTTGACTACCCATACCCTATTGTATGATTGGGAAAATTTGTGTACGTGGTGGTGATCACCTTTTCACCCATGCAAAGTTTCACAACCATCGGATATGATATGGGTGGTCAAGGCCCATACTAAGCTCTAAAATGGGTCATATGAGCCATATAGTCTATTTTAGCACATAGTATGAGTCGAAACCATTCAAACCATATTGGATGGCTGTAAAAATTTTCATGGGTGGGGGTGAGAACCATTTCTCCACCCGTGAAAAGTTGCACATTCATCCAAGTTTAGGGTGTATGGGTTAGGGTTTAGGGTTCATGGTTTAGGATAGCCATACCGCCCATTGAGCGCATAGTATGGATAGAGACTGCTCAAACCATATTAAATGGATGTGAAGCACCATCCCCCCTCCAAATTTTCACAACCATCCGAGCTTGGGATTTATGGGTTAGGGTTTAGGGTTAAGGTTTGGGGTATAGGGTGTAGAGTTTAAGATTTATGATGTATAGTTCAAGGTTTAAGGTTTAGGTCTTGGGTTTATGGGTTAGGGTTTAGGATTTAGTATTTATGGTTCAAGGTTTAAGGTCTAGGGTGTAGGGTATATAGTTAGAGTTTGGGGATAAGGATTTAGGTTGAGAGTTCTAGGTTAAAGATATTAGGTTTAGGGTTTAGGGATTACGGTTCCAGGTTCAGGGTTTAGGGTTTACAACGCATAGTATGGATCGAAACCGCTCAAACCATATTGGATGGCAACGAGACTTTGCACCGGTGAGGGTGAGCACCATTTCCCTATCCGTACAAAGTTTCACAGTCATTTGATATGGTTTGGGTGATCAAGGTCCATACTATGCACTCCCAACCCGCGCAAAGTTGTATAGCCATCCAAACTACTATGGGTGATCAAGGCGCATACTATGTGGTAAAATGGATCGTATGGCTTGTACAATCCATTTTAACCTATAGTATGATTCGGAACCTTCCAAACTATATCAGATGGCCACGTGAATTTGCACAGGTGGGTTTCAACTCCATTGATCCACCCCTAAAAAGTCTCGTGGTGGCCATCCTTCTAGTTATAACACAGGTGGCCCCGTCAACGCTACCGGCTTCGTCATGGTGTCATTGGCCATGGCGTTGTCTGCTTCATTCTTCACACACCCGTCGATCCTCTTTGACACACGCGTTGTGTTGGCTCACCCATCCACACACGCCATCCCATTGTCACACCCGTGCACGGCCCTTCGGCCTCGCTGATGCTATCGGTCCCATCATGATGAAGTCATCGGTGTCATCATTCGCTTTGTCCTTCACGCACTCTTTGATCCTCGTGTGGCTCACACGTCCACCCACACGGCCCCATCACCCTTGGCGTGCATGGCTCGTCGATGCTACCGGCCTTGAATGGCTCCATCATGGTGTAGTCGATGGTGGTGTCATCTTCTCCAAGCTTTAAGCACCCGTTCACTTGTCCACCCCTGTCGGCCCCCCATCAGCCCGATCCATCTCGTCATCGAAGATTTGCACAGAGGACCCCTCGATTGTCCTCCCCTTATGTAGTCGACCCCGTCGGTGCACCCAACCTCGATGGGCCTTGTCATGTTGTCATCAACAATGACGTTGTTTGCTTCGTGCTTCACGTACCTGTCAACTCTCACCCACATACTTGGAGCATCCGTCCAACCGTCGGCCCACGCCATTCCATCAACACGTCCATGTCCTTGGTTATCCTTCGTCCACGTAGTCAGCCACATCATGATGGAGTCTCCGTTGGCTCTGTCAAGCACCTTTTGGCCCTCATCCATGTGCTTCGCTCCTTCTCGCATCGCTAGCCATCTGCCAATGCATCGAATGTCATCGATGGACGCGTCGTTCGCACCCTCGGCCATTGCAACCTCTCATGAAACCTTCTCTTGCGGCCTTCCCCCAACAAGAGGGTCTCCCCTGTTTTCTGGCCCATGGATCATGGTTCTTGGGGGGTTTGTCGGCCCGCCCCAAATTGTGTACAACTATAAGATAGTGGTTCTCGGTTGAGACAGGAACGAGGTGGACCGCGGAGCAAAGGATGGGTGAGGTGAGGGACGAGTTTCCCGCACCCCTCTTATGATGCTGGAATGCACCCCCCCCCCCCCCCCCCCCCCCCCCCCCCCCCCCCCCTTTGGGTGAGTGCCAAGGCTACCTTCCACTGAAGGGCACTTTCGGGCCGTTTTTAGGTCTCGCGGGACTCAATGCGCTCGGGGTGGCCGACGGGGCTCAATAGGCGATGAGTGATGGCGGACCGTGTCCAAGGCCAAGGCACCAACTATGGTAAGCTCTCGAATGGGCCGTGGTGTGATCAAGGAGCCCGATGGATGTTTTTTTCCACCGCGAGCTACGTGCGGCTTGTATCGATACAGAAGGTCCCAAACCCGTGTGCATATGTAAACCAAAAGCTATTTTTAAAAAATCCTTCTTTTTGTGATCCAATGATATTTCAAATAAACAAAATTTTATTATTTATTTACACTTAAAAAAATTAAAAAATACATTAAAAATATATATATTTTTGCTTAAATTACCACGTAATTAATTAGGTTGAGATATCTTGATTTTTAATTTATTTACATTATTTTTTAAAAATGTAAAAAATGACATGGCTATTGAGGTGGCCATGCATGAATGACATGGTCATCCATGTGGCAAGCTGATGTGGATGATTGATGACATGGAATACATAGGTGGAAAGATGAGGTGGCGAATGGGATCCCCTCATTTGCCATGTCATATGACGACGTGTCAAAATGGTGACATGTAATGATTAAGTGACAAAAAAGGACAAGATGAGTTGGAAAGGTGGCGATGTGGCATGCTTGGTGGCTCATGATGTGGCAAGCCATGCAAGCAATACTTACACATGGCATGTGAGGTGGTGGATGACATGGCACTTAAGGTGAAGTGGCATGCAAGGTGGCAGTGGAGGGTGGTGGATGAGTTGGCAATTAGAGTGACATGGCAAGCCAAGTGTTACGATCAAAGTGTTGACTGTGGTGATGTGGAAGGTGAGATGGGTTGATGACGTGGACCTTTGGTGACGTGGCGATCTCCTTGTATGAGGTGGACTAGCCAACTAGGATTGGCAGAGTAGAACCAATCCATGGTTGATTGACAAGTGTCAATATTTCTAGGTTTGGTATTTACCAAACCTAAGGAGGCACACCTCAAGTGAATGGTGCAAGTGAAAAAAATTAAAACAATGAAAATGTGTCTTTCCCTTACTCAAATTGACTCTATTTTTTTTCTATGAGGACCTTACATTAAGAATATATGAAAATCAAAATGAGTGGCAATGTACATTATTTATTAGAATTTTTTTCAAAACTATATCAAGGTTCTCTAAGCAGTCTTTATTATTTTTCTAAGGTATATCTTTAAAAAATGAACCGTTGAATTTTACATTTTTTTGCATGGTCACATTCCTTGGGTCATAATCTATCAAGTGATCCTTGGATCTTGCAAAATAAGTTCTACATCATTAGATATCTAGTGTAAAAAATTTAGGTTTTTGTAAATAAAAATTCTAACCAAGAAAATCAATATTAATTATGCAAAGATCCAAAAAATTATCAATAAATCAAGTTAAATTGTTTGCCAAGTGAACATTTCATGTGAAAGAGGGTAAGCAAAGAAGAAAAGCCCATAACAAGTTATAAGTATTTCTTCATCGAGGTCACAATGCTGTGACAAGGTGTGACAGGCTGAACTAGATTAGTCCTTGCACAATAAAATTACCATTTAGATGTGAAAAAATGAAGATCAGAGATTTCCATTGTGTTTGCAACTATGTGCTTTGTGTGGCTACCAAATCTTGCCTCTTCAAAGTAAGTGCAAGCAAGTTAAATGTAGTAGGAAAGGCAAAAAAGAGGTTGTTTCTTGGTTGTCTTGGTGGGGGAAACTGATGAAAGTGGGTACACCTTATCATGCATACACCCAAAGATCTGAATTGTACACTTTTGTTATTTTTGAGTTTTGGTCACTCTTACTCAATCTAATCTAGTGGATTTGTTTGGCTAGATATGCTTAGCTGAGTATTTTTGCCTAAGCCAAGCAACAAACTGATGTATAACACAATGTTTTTTAGAGTCGTATTTGATGCTAAGGACAAGGCTACTATGTTTTTCTTGATGGTTTTAAGGATGGAGATGGTAAGAGGGTTATTGCGTACACTTGATTAGTCTAGATGGATTGTTTGATTGATTTTACCACATTAAGTAAGAGCATGACAAACTTGCTATGTAAATTTTGATGATGTATGGTTGAGGAGTAGGAACAAAGTAACTTAGAGCTGATGTTGGTAGTAAGACACTTGGATCAGAAGGGGTGTTGGCCTTGTGATCAAAATGATATATATGTACATATCTATTTAAGTTCTATTAAAAATTGGTCTATATAGAAACCATATATATAATAACTACCATAATTCAAAGGGGTAATGGCCTTTATTACAAGATTTAAAAATATTGTTTTACAAAATTGAAATACATGTGCACTTTGGACGTTTCTTTTAAGTAAAAAACATTGTAAGTTGGACATGGATAAAACTGATGTAGTCCATTGACACCTGTAAAATACATTCAAGGCTAACGTATCTATTGTCTTGTTTGAATGGATGCAGGTGAGGCTCTATTCTTTCTTGGAATTTTTTTGTCTTAAAGAAAATGTCTCTCCTTTACATACCAGGCGCTTGTCATTTCTTGGAACATACACTTTAAAGCGACCATTGCACTTCTACACGAGAATGAGACCTCATTCTGATAGCAATGTACAAAAATAGTTCTAAGACTGAGTTATTTTTGTGCTAAGGGTGAAAGCACGTATTGGTGGTACAAAAAAAAAAACAATTGTGGATTCACGTGTTTGGTGCTGCTTTGTTATGGCCATAAAACAAAAGATGTCATATCCTTATTTTTTTGGGGAAAAACTCCCAATTTTATATAATAAGCTACTTTTGATTGAAAACGTGTGTGTGTGGTGTAATAATTGTAATGACAATCACTTCGAGTCATTCTCTCTCGTGTGCGAGATAAGCTATCCTATGTGCTTGGAACTGACAAGCCAAATTGCCTTCCTATTGTCCCATCACAAGCTTCCTCTGCATTGAGTTGTGTTATGTGACCGTCTTCTTTGCTGTGCTTATCCCAATCTCTTCTTGGTCTCCCCTTTGCTGGTTGCTATAAGGTCCTTGCGGTGGACAACTGCTGCTACTAAGTTCACTCCTGAGAGAGCAGCGAGGCCTACCAAGGGAAACTCCAAGCTTATGTCTCCTCGCAGCACCAAGACCACACCGTCTGTGCCATCCGAGTGAGGATACGGAATACTTGTGCTAGCAAGTGAGAGGTGGAAGTGCAAAACAGACTCGATGACCTCTACACCAAGACTATGCACTATGGCCTCATCATGGGAGGTACACAATAGGGGCACCACCTAGCAAGATATGCGGCTAGGACGCATACATATACACAATCAAACATGCCATGGAAAACAATTTCAAGATCCCACGCCCAAGTGTGGGATGGGGTGGTCGAAAAACAAGATGAGAGGAATGGTGACTGAGTGAGAATGGGTTTGTTACTCGTGAATATAGTAAGGAAGATAATGAGGTAAGGGAAACATGCAAGTATGCTTACTTCTCATACCAGAGGTGGTGAATCCGCACACCTTAAGATGCAAGTAGCAAGATGATAGGAATATGAGAGGGAGAGAGAGTGTGTCTATGGTGGCAAATCCACACACCTGAACATAAGCAAAATGGAAAGAACAAGCATAAACCATACTCACAATGACATGTATCCCAAACGACACAAGGTACGTCCCCAATATGGAGTGTGTTGATTTTCTTGCAAAAGATGAATACAATAGGTAGCATAGGAAATAAGATGAGAAGGGAACAAGACCGTAGGAAGCATAATGAAGGGATGGGAATTGATGGCAAGGAATATCATGAGTGTAGCCATCATTCTTATTCTTGAAATCATGTCTTTAATCCTTCATTACAAGTGTGTGGAGATATGGTGCTCATTTTGTGTATGGTGATGGTGATGGTATTGTGATTATGTGATTAGCATTCCTGCTACTAGCATGTAGCACAAGGGTGTGTATGTGTAGGTGTGTGGTATGTGATGGTGTGCATATGGGATAGTGTGTAGTGTGTGGTTACAAAAGAGGAGGCCTCCTTTTATATGCCAAGAGAGTGATTAGGAAAGAGATTATGAGCAAAAGGATTTATCACAAAGTAACCTGCGTTAGAGGCATTCCCCCAATGAGAGAGCTCCACGTGCCCCGCTTATTGACCAATTTCCTCCTAATCGCCTTCATCATGGTGGCTAGCTTTGTCTCCATGCCACCTTCCATAGCTTGAGTCCAAGAGCTTCCTTATAATATTTGAGATAATCTTAACAAAGTAAGAGAAAATACAACAATAATGGAGAGAAACCTATAAGAAATTGTGTGTGTGGAGTTGGATAACCATGACTTTTTTCCAAGTGGACAGATAGGATCCACCATTTGGGCCATATCTCCCAAACTGTGGCTCCACAAATTACAAAAAAAATAGAGGCAGAAAGATCAACCCAACGCCTACAACTTTGTTGGCAAAAACTTTTTCCAATTTGGAATGGAAAAAATAGAGAAAAACACCACAAAAATTATGTGTCCGTTTTTTCCATTCCAAAAATCTTCCAGGTGGTACCCTCTTGACTTCATGTGCAAGACTTGTGTCCACAAGTGAATTAGGCTTGAATTTGATAATATTTTGTTGAATCCAACTCCATAATGCATAGGATTCTCTTCTCTTTCACTATTGAATTTTACTCTTCACCTATAGTGACTGTCAAGTAGTGATGGTCGGGTAGAACCAGCATCCAGTGACGTTTTCTTTTTCATAGGGTTTGTACCCACCTCTCCTTGTTTTTGAGATCCAAATGTGTCTAAACCATAGTTATGTACAAAATAAATACATAGATTTTTTTTGTGATTTTCATGCATCAGGTCCTTCCTCCTCCTCTTGGGATCCTTGAAGCCTTGCCACCAAGTGCATACCAAGAGATAAGTGGAGCAAAAGTAAATGGGGACCCAATGAGATAGGGCTCAATAATATTGGAAGTGTTGGTCACAAGAATGTGTTGTAGACCATTTCTTGTTGCTTCTTTATCCTTGTCATTTAGCAAGGTAAGAAGAAACTTATCATTAATGGGAGATGGTAAAGCATAGTTCCCAAAGCCCCAAATCTTTTGATGGGTGTCTTGCAACATACATTCCAGTCATTGGTTTGGGATGAGAGGCTCGTTGTAAGCTTCCTTAGGTTTAGACTCTTTATCTAGGAGAGCCCCTACAATGGAAAATTCCTCTTTGACTACTTCTTGCTCATCATCTTTGAGTTCATCTCGTATGAGACTACTCATAAGGCTTGATGGTGGAGAAGAAGAAAATATAGGTGCCCCTTGCAGCTTATTTTTCTCCCGGGGGATTCACTCTATATACAAAACGGGACACCACTTGCAAGCAGACACCTTTGATAGAAACCCCTATATACGACTCATATTAGGGAATATGACCCCCCTTTCTACTCTTATATGACAACCAATGAAGAAAACTATCATACCCCTATCTTACATATAAAATTTAGGTCTCACATGATCTAACTAAGTTAAACTAGTCAAAGAGTATGTAGCATAGTGACTGGCAACATACTAAGAAACCACTTTTGTTGATAACTAAATGTACCCTCAATGTGTCCTAGTTGCCCGATCAGCCTGCACTGTGGCTACTCGTCCAAAAGCTGGTGTAGATCAACCCTTGACCTACTCTAAATCAGCCCTTATTTATGACATCTTGATGCAAAATTTGATGTGTGACTTGATAAAAAAAACTCCCCAAAGTTCATTTGAGTTCCAGTGTACACCAGTAACCAATCATTACAAGTAATCAACCCGGGTCAGGTCCCCCCCTCCCCCCCCCCCCCCAAAAAAAAATGATACCCCCTCCCTTATTTTTAAGCTTGGGAGATAAATTAATGGGGGCTTGCCCCTAACCTATACGCTTATGTAACTTGTAAAAAAAACCCCCCTCCCCTGCACTTACATGGTGTGGTAAGTTTTCCATGGTGAATTCCTTGGGATTTTTCCTCCTTTGTCCGATTAGTGGGTCATTCCGCAGGTTTTGGCCATGCATCTCTGTAAATCTCCTCATGTTGGAAGGAGAATTTTCCCACCATTCCTTGATTTCTTGGGTGTCTTCACTGAGAATACTTGGGATGCTCGTAATGATTTCTTGGACCTTCTCAATGGCTCCTGAAGGGTTCTCTCCAACCAAGGCATTGAAACACAGCCATGCGGGGATATCCAAGATGGCTAAGAGTGGAGTGTCAAACCCCACATTGACACATGCAAGGTCATGTTCAATGATGGTGTTGCAGAAGAGGGGGTCCTTAATGCAATGCAGTAATCCTTGTATGAAGGAAGCTACATTAGGTAGTCGATCAGGATACCATAGCCGCATGAGATCTTCATGTCAAGTAGCAACGATATCCTACATGATGTGAATCCAAAGTAATATAAGCACACCAAGTTTAGAAAAAGGATCTTGGTCAGCTTATAAGCTGCCAAGACCATTAGTGTGTGTAGGTAGCTTTCAATATAGTGAGCAGGTGACATCAAGTTATAACAAGTACAATAAGATAAATTCTTCAAAAAATACAAGAACTTCCATTAAGGTTGGTAAAGTACAACAGAGTACTTTTAGGAGAACATGTGTATAGAATATAGCAATCTCCACAAATGATACCTACATCCATTATGAGACAAGAACAAGTTAGTACTTCAACTCATATACTACAGGTGTCTTGTAAGTGGGACACTTGTCATCGATGTCCACTATATGCTAAACAAAAATTAAAGAAAACCTCGCTCGTATTGTCCATAATCTGAGTAGCAAGGTCCATGTCATCGATGTCCATTATATGCCATGCACAAATTAAAGAAAAAACCACCCATATTGTCCATAACCTGAGGAGGAAGGTCCATGTAGAATTGGTTAGCATAGTATGGCCCAATGAGAAAGTCTTGTAAGTTGAATTCCTCAGTATCAAAGACCACCACCTTCATAAAGATTTGAAGGTGCTCCATGAAATAGAATAGGAGTAATGATTGTAGTTAGTTCTTAGAATGGGGCAGTAAGGGTGTGGGAGTGGTGGAAGAAGTGGGGAAGGTGATGGACCTACAAGGGTTTTTTTTGGTAGCTTCTGCCATGTAGGGGATCTACCCAGATAGTGGGGTAGTGGATTCATGTAAGGCGATACCTTGATTATACCCCCTTCAGTAATTGTGTGTGTGTGTGTGTGTGTGTGTGTGTGTGTGTGTGTGTGTGTGTGTGTGTGTGTGTGTGTGTGTGTGTGTGTGTGTGTGTGTGCGTATGTGTGTGTGTGATCATTGGTTATACAAATGGTTGCCCCAAGATAAGGTAGATCTTATGATCGTGCTTAAGTAGAGTGTTGAAGGCCGAGAGAGAGAGAGAGAGAGAGAGAGATCAGAGGGAGTAGTGTTGAATAGAGGAATCCCAAAGCTCGAGCGAGATTTTCCGAGAAATCCCTAAAACGAGCGAGATAGGACAAGTCATATAAACAAAACAAAAACCAAACATGATTTCTTAGATGACTTCAAGCACAACAATAAAAAATTAATTCAAGATTGCACCTATTTTTAATGGTAAATCAACCACAAATTTTTGACCAACAAAACCCTTTACACAAGGTTTAGGTAGAGTGTTTCCTTTGATGGGCTAGAACACTTGGAACCATTATAATGACATGTTGATATTCCTCTCCTTGCAAATCATTGCCCTCAAATATTGAAAGCTCATTGCAATTTGCTACCGCCATTGATCCTTGTTGAATATAAATCTCATATTCCTACCTCCTTACACGCAAGACCTCATAGAGCTTGTTAACAATTTGGGTGTTTATTATACATTAAGCATCACATATGATACATTGGTGTATGTATACCATGGTTGCAATATGTCATAGTTCCATTGCTTCCATAAAAAGGGTGATGAAAAACTATTCCACAATTGCAGCCCCCAATCGAAGGGTTAAACCATGAGCCTTACACTAAATAGGTAAGGTTGTTGCCACTAAAACAAATATCAAGGAGAGTTTGGGAGATCTTCACTTCTTTCTCTCTCTTTCTCTCTCTCTCTCTCTCTCTCTCTCTCTCTCTCTCTCCACACGGTCGTCTGCTTACTGTCTCATCATGCCCAGTTGGGAAGACCTCCAACATCTGCCTCTTAAGCTATGTCACAACTGCCTCGCACAAAGCTGGGTGCGGACACATGTGCATGAGCGGCGCCAACACACCCTTAAAAAATTTTGCGGGCATATCCTTGAACAGCACGTTGCATGCATACCTCTCCAGCCATGCAAACATGCGGCTGACCAAAATCATGATAAACTCATTACTGCCATTCTCTTTGTCACTGTCTAGCTGCATATCCGCCTTTTACTCCCACTGCAGCTGCTTCTCTATGAAAATCACATTGGACAAAGGGTCCAAGTTGTCAGAATTCCCTAATGCATCATGCACTATACTCATGTACGTCTGCCATGGAAGAATTGGGCACATAATCCTTTGCACATGGAAAATATCATATCCGGCCTCGGCGAGAAGAGGAAGAACCTCATGATGAGAACACCAATGGGCCATGTGCAGGAGGCAGCTGTACTTCCACATGAAGGGATGTCCCCACAGGAAAATGAGGTACGCCCATTCTCTTTGGCCCAAAAGAAAAGCGATTCATGGAGAAGGTGAAGCATGGCATGCTGCAGCCATTGCAACTGTAGCTCTAGGCCAACCAACGTGCCATCTCCACCAAGTGATCGGGTCAATTAATGGCCCTCAGCAAGAGCCCATCGTTGACACCGGCTAATCGAGATGCAGACAGCACGGTGATGCCCAGGTTGAAGGGAGAAATGATATCTTGAAGAAGCTGAAGCCGACCACCCAAGGGCTCAGATCAATCTTAGTCTTGATTATTAATCACGTGCACGCCCAATATTGACGGCCTCATGAGCACATTTTGCATTTGCAAATGGCAACAACATCAACACGGGTAAGAAAAAGTTGGAGAGATGCTCCAAGTTCGTGTGCTAGAGGTCGGCAACTTTTATGTACTAGAATATATTGGGTTGCCAACACCATCTCCATGGGTTGTTTGATAGAGTAGCCCTCAATATTCTATAGGTCTCTCTATTTCTCTCTCTCTCTCTCTCTCTCTCTCTCTCTCTCTCTCTCTCTCTCTCTCTCTCTCTCTCTCTCTCTCTTCAAAGGACAAGTGGATAGACTAGTACACCTTAACAAAAATGAGGATATAGCACAAAAGACCTTTACTTGCATGGATCGAGGCATAGCATTGCGATAAAAAAGCGGCAGGTTGAGGAGGTGGGGCCAAAGTGAGGGTAGTACTTGAATGAAAAGCGTTGGGAGGCAGCACAACAAGTGGCAAATGGAGTATCAACAACATTTCCATCATCATTACCAACAGGCGTGAAGAATCGGGAACATCATGGACCAAGCAAGTAAGGGGAGGGAGAGCAGGGGTTCCTGGGAGAGAGTCGAGAGTCCATAGTTGCTGATGGGGACAGGCAGAGGGCAGTGATGGAGACTAACTTATATCTCTCTCTCTCTCTCTCTCTCTCTCTCTCTCTCTCTCTCTCTCTCTCCAAAAGTCAACATTTTGGCATAGTTACCAAAAGAGTTGCATTGTTTCATGTAAGGCAAATAATTGGTATATGTGCAACCATGCATGAGCCACAATTATTTCAAAAAGCAACTGATAAATGGCCCAAGTCTGTCTCAAAAATCTGTTGGGGTATAAAGCCCAATGTGGTCGCCCAGGTAAGTGGGCGGGCCGCTAGGTATGTACACATATTCTTTTGTAAAAACCTAATAAGAACTCACTATGCTCTACACATTACAGTAGAGCGAGTTCACTATATCGTCGTGCTCTTCTTCTCGCACTCTCACTCGCGTCACACTTTCGCTCGTACTCCTTCAACTGGTATCAGAGCTCAGATCAAGGCTCGGGGCAGCATTTGCAGGTAGCCAAAGTCACCTGCTCAGATTGGAGTGAAATTCGACTGGCGAAGACGCGGCCCCAAATCCTGTGGGAAGACCAAAGGGCTCGGTGTTCTCAGAATTTCATTCTGAGGTCATCTCGGCCACCGTTCGGCTTCGACAAAGTTCTACGCAGGCCATTTTTCGACTACGTGGTCTCGACAAGTGCAGATCCAACTCTGCAAATTTGGGGTTTCAGCCTACGATTGCAGGTGTTGAGGATATCGGCACTCCCAGAGTGTTGATTTGTGGCTGTCTACACATCGAAGGACAGCTCACAGTTCTTGGAGGCGTGTCACATACGACACGGGTGCATCTACACACAGACTGTAGGCGACATCCACTAGTTCATCAGGTAGCTTGTGTTTGCTGCTTGATATTCCAAATTTCATCCTGACATTGCAGGTACTTCCACATGGGATGTATTTTCAGAGATGATGTATGTTTGTTGAGGGTTTGCTCGCTGTGAGTCACGCAACAAACAACCGCCACAGCGGTTACAGCATATAGTGGGAAATGTGTGGATGTATGACTTTGTGGGAAATCTATGTATTGTCAGATTTATTGCAGCCTTTGTTGAGGGTCGAGTGAGGTTTTATTGAGCTGGGGGATTCTCGAATGTTGAGATCCTTTCGGGGATACAGGTCTTGGAGCGATCCCTCGAGCACCCTTAGATAGGCAGCTAGGATGTATTGACTGTGAGTTAGACAGTTGGGATTGCATCTTTTCTTTACTGCCGTTGAGGCATTGTCGCAGTCTATGCTTACAGGACAGTGAGAGACAGTACAGGTGCAGGACAGGTTTACCCACAGCTTACAGTGTTAGAGAGACAGTGGTTTTTTGAGTTGTTTTTGCTCTGTTTTTTTAGTACACCATAGCCATTTTACAAAGGAGACTCTGCCAAAATTTCTACAGAATCTGAAGCTTTCTCGGTTCATTTGACAGGTTGATATTGGTTCAGAGGTTAGTTTACAGGGGAAACTCTGTCGAATTTTTCCCAGGAAAGTAAACTACTGTGAAGCGTAGCTATGGCTAGATCACAAGACACTGCTCTTTACAATATCAAGAAGCTGGATGGAACCAATTTCCCATTGTGGAAGAAGCAGATTTGGCACGTGTTGGTACAAAAGAAGCAGATAAAACCTATAAAGCTCAAGGGGATAAAACCACAAGATATGGACGAAGATGAATGGAGAGAAATGGATGAATTGGCACTTTCTACCATTATGCTGACTTTGGCAGAAAGCATTTACTTCAATGTAGCAGACGAGATGTCGGCTTATGAAGCATGGACAAAGCTGAGTGATCTTTATGAGAAGCAGAGTGCAGTTTCACAGGTATACTGGCTTAAGAAGCTTATTGACTTGAAGAGGAAAGAAGGGACACCTATATCCAATCATCTGAATGAATTCAACACCATCTACAGTCAGTTGTGAGCTCAAGGTGTCAAGTTTGATGAACCCGTTAGAGCTATGTTCCTGTTGATCACATTGCAAGAAAGTTGGGACACTTTTCGCACAGCTTTGAGTAATTTTTCACCCCTAGATGGTTTGAACATAGCAGGTGTAGAAGGCAGTCTGCTTACTGAAGAAACCAATAGAAAGACAATGGACAAAGGCAAAGGAACACCCTTAGTTGTCAGGGGAAGGACCAAAGAAAAGTACAAAGGTGGAAAGAGGAATCCGTCTCGTAGCAAGTCCCGCAGTGCTAAAGGAAAGAGTGACATAGAATGCTACCATTGTGGCAAGAAGGGTCACATGAAAAGAGACTGTAGAGAATGGAAAGCAGAAAAAGGCAAAGAGAAAGCTGAAGACCATGGTGAGAAGAACAATTCCTCAGTGAAGATTCAAGAAATAAATGTGACAAACACTGTTGCAGAGGATGACAGTCTAGTGTCAGGAGACATCTACTTCTTGAAGAATACAATGGACTCAGCTCTTCTTACAGCATCTGATGGAAATGCACTGAGTGACTGGATTATAGACTCAGGGGCATCACTTCATGTGTCTCCAAACAAGGAGTGGTTTACCTCTTATGTGACCACTAAAGATCATGTTCAGCTAGGCAATGGGCAGACATGTGAGATCTTAGGTGTTGGAGATGTTCAATTGAAGTTTCAAAATGGCTCTTCTTTCACGCTGAAGAATGTGAGACATGTTCCCGTAATTACAAAGAGCTTGATCAGCACAGGTTTACTTGATGATGCTGGCTACGTCACCACTTTTTGTTTGGAGACACATGAAGTGATTCCCCTGAGTCTATAATCCAGTCACTCAGTGCATTTCCATCAGATGCTGTAAGAAGAGCGAGTTCACCATATCGTCGTGCTCTTCTTCTCGCACTCTCTCTCGCGTTACACTTCCGCTCGTACTCCTTCAACTGGTATCAGTACGAGCGGAAGTGTGACACGAGAGAGAGAGTGCGAGAAGAAGAGCACGACGATATGGTGAACTCGCTCTTCTTACATCATTTGATGGAAATGCACTCAGTGACTGGATTATAGACTCAGGGGCATCACTTCATGTGTCTCCAAACAAGGAGTGGTTTACCTCTTATGTGACCACTAAAGATCATGTTCGGCTAGGCATTGGGCAGACATGTGAGATCTTAGGTGTTGGAGATGTTCAATTGAAGTTTCAGAATGGCTCTTCTTTCACGCTGAAGAATGTGAGACATGTTCCCGCAATTACAAAGAGCTTGATCAGCACATGTTTACTTGATGATGCTGGCTACGTCACCACTTTTGGACAAAACATGTGGAAGATATACAAGGGTTCGATGACAGTAGCACATGGAGTAAAGTCTAGAGGACTTTACATGATTTATGTATCAAATGTCTCTAAAAATGTAACCAATGTAACCGAGCAGCCGAACGTTTCTTTGTGGCATAGCCGGTTAGGACATATGTCCAAGAAGGTAATGGAAATCTTGTCTTGTTCTAGTTATTTGCCTGGCTTTTCATTTAATGATTTTGAATTCTGTGAACATTGTCTGTATGGTAAGCAAACACAGCAGCCACATAAGCATAGAAGCAGTAGAAGAGATACACAGTTGGCACTTGTTCATAGTGATTTGTGTGGACCTATGCCTAACCTATCTCTAGGGGGAGCTTCTTACTTTATGACATTTATAGATGATTACTCGAGGAAAGTATGGGTTTACTTTCGCAAGCACAAGGATGAAGCGTCTAGTGTTTTCAAAACGTTTGTGACACTTGTGGAGAATCAGAGTGGCAAGAAGCTTAAATGCTTACGCACTGACAATGGTGGAGAGTATGTTTCAAAGGCCTTTCAGGACTTTTGTGAGTCAAAAAGTATAAAACGTGAACTTACTGCTCCTTACAATCCTCCTCGAAATGGTGTTGCTGAGATGATGAACGGGACCATACAAGAGAAGGTCAGAAGTATGTTGTCTAATGCACAGCTGCCAAATGGGTTTTGGGCTAAAGCTGTATCAACAGCTGTTCATCTTATAAATAGATCTCCTAGCAAGGTTTTGCAGAAGGATTCACTGCCAGAGATGGTATGGTCAGGCAAAATGCCCTCATACAAGCATCTCAGAGTCTTTGGCTGTGAGGCATATACTCACATTCCAAAGGAATTTAGGAACAAACTTGAGCCAAAGAGTAGAAAGTGCATCTTTCTAGGCTATGGTAATTCTGGTGAGATGGGGTACAGACTTTGGGATCCCGAATCCAGAAAGGTTATCCGCAGCAATGATGTTCACTTTAATGAATCCAAATATCATTCTAAACCAGACAAGGTTGAGGAGATTAGAAGAGTTGTCTTCCAAGAAGATGGATCTGCACGTGCAAGACAAAATGTCAGGGCTCAAGAGGAGCAAGGACAGGATAGATTGGAACCATAGGTTGTGGCTGAGCCTGAGCTACCTATTTTGCGTAGATCTGGACGTATCACGCTGTGAGCGGGATGGAAACACACACAACGCCTCTATAATAACCCGACACACACTCTTGGGATGATACACACACACATTATGGGGCACCACTCGGCTTACACAACCAGCCTAGCTGAGACAGGATACGCACAGACGGAGTGAGAAGAGAGAGATTTCCCACTTGCTCACTCAAAACTCACACATACACACTCACACACACTCTCTCAATTCAGCTCAAAGGAGGCAAATTGTTGTTGTTTAAACTCAATGAAGCTTAGCCCAACACCAATTGGGCAAATAGTTTACACAGTAGTGAGGAAATATACCAAATACAACCACAAAGTTAAGCAGAGGCTTCACTCACCGGAGAAGATTACACAAAAAAACAGCAGAAAATCTGTGAGGAATTTGGCAAAATGGACAGCGCCATTGCGTCCGGAACGCCCAAAAACCCCAGTCTACAATGTCAAAGTGCTCAAATCCGACCTCGGATGAGCAGTTTCGGGCCAAAAAATGCTCCAAAAACAGCAAAAACACACTTGCGGCTGTTCCTCCTCTCTTCTCCACGTTTTTTATGGTCTTCTCTCAGTTTTTTCAGTTCCCACACTTAGCTTTATTAGTTGGGCACCCTTGGAATTTTAGATGACCTCAAACGGACCCCGAACAGGCCAAAAATTGACCTCGCAGTGCATAGTTGTCACCTTTTTGCATCATCCGCACACCTGGCACTCATTTCTTTTCAATAATGCGTCTCGCAACCACGTGAAGTGACCCCAAAAAGTGATCCTAATGATGACCTTTCTGCATAAATATCACAAGAAAACACCCACGGCGTATCCATACTTCTCCGCGTGCAAGTATTGACCCCGTTCGACCTCCTGACGCCACTCGATGCCATCTGACGCACCTGCTTACCTCATGTCGTCGGCCCGCGGATAGCTTCCTCGAGAAGTTTTACGGGCTACCAACTCCTCCTTATTGTAGAAAAAACACACTGGTACACTGGTATTAACAGGCCTTTAATTCTGAAGCACATTTCCTTCAATGAGGTGTTCTTGCTCTTCCACACACCCAGCACTTGCTTCACCACTAACAAGGCATCACCTTTTATGCTCAACCTTCAAACCCCATGCTTCAAACAAATGTGTAATCCGGCTTCCAGAGTAGCATATTCACCATCATTGTTACTATGAGCATCCACTTTGAACCCTCTCTTGCATACTAGCTTTCCCTCTGGATCATAAAGTGTTAAACCCCCTGAAGCTGCATCATGGCTCTTTTTGTATGAACCATCAAAGAACAACACATGTGCATTGCTGATCTATGGCACTTCTTCAACTACCTTTCTCACCACCTCTTCCTTAACAATAAGGGGATTCTCCTTGTAGATCAACAAATCAGCTAGGGTAGCCCTTGTACTATCTTCCACCAGAAAAAAGAACTCAAACTCTTGCAGCTCAATTACCCATTTCTTCACCACATTTGACATGTTAGTGCCATTAATTAACTGTGGAAAAAAGGCATAACTCGTCAAGAAAACAAAAGGTTGTGGTAGCAAGTAATGACGAAATCATCGACAAGTAAATATTACATTGGCCATCACTAGCTCTACTTCCGAGAACTTTCTCTCCGCTACCAACTTCACTCGGCTTGCACAATAAACTGGCCTCATATAATGGCTGCCCTTCCCCTTTTTCAATAGCATGGCTCCAATGGCATCATCCCCTACTGAGGGATTTACATAAAAAACTTTCTCCCAATCAGGAGCCTGCATGGCCGACAACCCCCCTAGCACCTCTTTCACCTCTTGAAACACTTCTTCACACTTGTCATCCCATTGCAATGGATCATGCTTTGCCACTTGTTGTAATGGATAAAGAATCTGAGAAGAAAATGGAATAAACCTTGCCATGTACTTCACTTTGTGTATAAAGGTTGCCAATTGCTTCGTACTCGTAGGTGATGGAAGAAGAATAATAGACTTAACCTTGTCTGGATCAGCCTCAATGCCAGTTTCTGACACCATGTGGCCCAATAACTTCACCCTTGGCTGTGCTAGATGACATTTCTTTGGATTTAGTTGTCCTCCACATTCATCATATCGAGCCAATACCATCTGCAGCTTCTCATGGTGTTCAGCCCTACCGCTATAAACACAGAAGTCATCCATAAAAGCTTTAACACAACTACCAATGAATGGTTCCAACACCCAATTTGCTCTCTCTGGATAGAAGGAAGGTCCATTCAACAACCCAAATTGCAATACTGAGTAGCAATAGCAGCCCCATGGCGTAATAAAAGTGGTCTTTGTGCGGTCTTTAAGAGCAATCTTCAATTGAAAATAGCCTGAAAAACCATCACACACACTGTACCTCTCATAACCTACCACTGAATCCAAGATCTGATCGATGAATGGAAGAGGATATGGGTTCTTGTTAGTGGTTGTGTTTAAGGGTTTAAAATCTACACAAATTCTCCACTTCCCATCCTTCTTTGGACTGACTACAACTGGACTCACCCATTTTGAGGTCTCCACAGGGACTTTGTCCTTATCTAAAGTTGAGCTCCAGTGAAGTTTCTGGGAATTGAGGCAGTAAAAGTTTTGGGTTCTTGCACGTGTGTTCAAAGGGGTTCTCAAAGCATGGTAACTTGGGTAGCCATGGCTTTCTCTTATCCTGAGTTTCATGGAAGAACTGATGAAGATGTGGAAGATTTTTTGGAAAAGATGGAGGTTGCCTGCATTAGCAACTAGATTCATGACCCTGCGTAGATGTTACGTCTTCCCCAAATTTGTTTGAAGAGTGATGCACGAGTCTGGTCCAAAACATTTGAAGAGGAGTTGCGTGCAACGGATCCATCTGTAAGATTGAGTTGGGACAATCTAAGGCATGGGTTGGAAGTGGAGTTTGTGAAGATAGAAGATCTTGATTTGACAACTCAACCTTGGTTTGCATCAGCACTTCAATCACTTCATAAGGCCCTTCACTTTCATCTTCAACCTCATTCGCAAATGTAACTAAACCAAACTCCTGGATTTCTTTGTCCATCAAAAAAAATGCAACATCAGCATCCTCATCACTGCTGGTAGTGCTATCACTGTCCTCATCTGTCACCGTGGAAGAGTCTTCATCACTAGACTCATCCTCATCTTCATAAAGCTCCTCTAATCGTTTCCTTGTGTCCATATTATAAAGCTTCTTGGTACCTGTCTTTCCATAGAGGCTAATCGTACCATGTCGCCAATCTTGAACAACTCCCATTGCACGTAACCATGGTCTGCCCAGTATAATAGGATATGCTCCCAACCCTGCTGGCATCACATGAAAATCAACCACTGCCTTTGCATCATATGCCTCCACTTCTAAGCTCTTTACAACACCCAAGCATTTTACTTTTTGATGGTTTACCAATCTGATCCAAAAACCTGACACCCCAGCCACTGTGAGACCCATCTTCTCAATGCATGAGTGTGTTATGACACATATTTGGGCTCCACCATCCACATAACCTTGTCCCAAATTTTTCCTTTTATGCCACACATCTACTATTGGACAAATGTCTGGTAGCTCATCCATTGCCAACACCTTTACTGAACCTCTCTCTGGCTCTTTCTCCATTGGGTTAACCATCCTCTTCCACTGTCGCTTTAGCTTAGGCACCATCTCTATAAGCTGCCCAAAAGTAACATCTGCCTTCCTGCTCCTCAGATCCTCCTTCAAGTCATAGCTTAATTGCCCATCCCCTAGTGGAAAATCTGAAACATGAAACTTTCGACGAGCTCTCCTTTTCCTCTTGGCCTTGACATCCTCGCCGTCATGGCTCTTTCCTTTCTTCTAACTAGGACTTGGGGCACTTCTTCCTTCCTTATCCTCTGTGGTCCTCTTCCCAATAGGCATCACTAGTGTATCCTCTAGCTTTGATGCCTTCTCCAAGGTGACTACACTTAGCACTTTTGTCTTTCCCTTTTCCTCCTGGTTCAATCCACTGGTTCCTTCGTCTCCCTTAATTTCGATGCCATAATCATTTGACCTAGTTACCACCCGTCTTGGCAATGGATACATGTCTCCCCCCATCCTTGGTGGATTATCACATTGCGGGCTGATGTGACCCAACTCTCCACAATTATAACATGTGGGCGTCTGCCTCCAAAACCTACCATTGCTTTGTCCAACACCATTCCTAGACCTTTCTTCACCTCCTGGTTGATTTGCAAACCTCCCTCGACCTCGATTATTTTCCACTTGACCTAGCATGTTTAGGCTGAGATTCTTCATCAAATCTACCACTTGCCTCATGTCTTGCCTTAGCCCATCATCTTGCACGGATGTAGTGACCACTGCTGGCATAACCTGAGTAGTAACAGGAACCACTGATTCATGATGAACCCCTGACATGCGACCTTGTAAACACTCTATAGGCTGAAATTCAGACCTCATGGGCAAAGACTCCACCCCTAACTGGCTCATTTTCCTCAACTTCCACTCTTTGTTCCTTGCTACCTCTAGTGCATCTTCATATGTCCTAGGCTTCTTTAGCTCCACTCTCCAACGTATATTCTCCCAAAGACCAGCCAAGAACCTGTCTTTCATTAACATGTCAGACGGGAGTACCTGTGGTGCTAAGGCCTTGCACATCCGCTCACATGCCAATGAGAACATACGTATGTACGCATCTACTGGCTCACCTTCCTTTTGCACTAAAGCCTGTACTTCTTGCCACACTTTGTCAGGATCTTCTATCTTCACAAACTCCACTTCCAATCGATGCCTTAGATTGTCCCAACTCAATCTTACAGGTGGATCCGCTGCACGCAACTCCTCTTCAAATGTGTTGGACCAGACTCGTGCATCACTCTTCAAACAAATTTGGAGAAGACGTAACATCTGCACAGGGTCATGAATCTGGTTGCTAATGCAGGCAACCTCCATCTTTTCCAAAAAATCTTCCACGTCTTCATCACTTCTTCCATGAAACTCCGGATAAGAGAAAGCCATGGCTACCCAAGTTACAATGCTTTGAGAACCCCTTTGAACACACGTGCAAGAACCCAAAACTTTTGACTACCCAATCCCCAGAAACTTCAATGGAGCTCAACTTTAGATAAGGACAAACACATGCACATCAAATGAGTTTTCATAGTTGATCATCGGAATTACAACAAGCAAAGGACATTCCAAGATCTCTCGTAATCTTCTTGGCCCGAACATAAAGACTATGCACTGCTAGAAAAAAATCTTCCTGGACACATGAACATTTATCTGGATTCTTTGAGTTAAATGAAATGGAGTGAATTGAGGGCCATTTTGATCATCCATTAAAGCCAACCATGAAGCTCCCAAGTAGGCACACCTGACTTAACCTCTGATTTTGCCAAAATTTCAGCAGCATAAATGGCTCAAAAGACCAAAAAAACAGCCATCATAACTTGGAAAATTTTTGGCAGAGTTTCCCTAGAAATAGAGCAGTAGGAACCCAAAATATAGACTGTATATGTATGCATAAACTGCCAACAATAGAACCCGAGCATCAAGTAGGACTCACTAGTAGCATATGGCGAGGTCACGAAAAGGGTGCTCCAGCTACCTGTATCACCGAAAGGATCTCCACATTTGAGAATCCCCCAGCTCAATAAAAACCTCACGCTATCGACCCTCACACGAAGGCTAATGCAAATCGCGTATAGTCAAGTCTCAGAAATGACTATCTTCCAGACCAAGTCTCAGAAATGGCTGGGACTGCCAAATACAACCAAGTATGGCTCCACAAATGCGTACAATGGTAGTTTCCACAAGTAACGTACAATCCAGCAGACAATGCGCTCAAATAGGCGCCAAGTGATGCATACCCACAACAACTGCAAGTGACATCACTGCTAGTATATCATTGTACTCCAGCTACCTGTACCTGTGTGAATCACCCGTACCTGTACCTGTCCCTGTAACCTGTAACCTGTAGCCCCGAATCTCGAAGCTTGAAGCTCGAAGTAGAAGGTACTCGAAGAAGATCCTCCGTGGGGGCGCCAAAAGAATGTGAGTGGGATGGAAACACACACAACGCCTCTATAATGACCCGGCACACACTCTTGGGATGATACACACACACATTATGGGGCACCACTCGGCTTACACAACCAGCCTAGCCGAGACAGGAAACACACAAACGGAGTGAGAAGAGAGAGATTTCCCACTTGGCCACTCAACACTCACACACACACTCTCAATTCAGCTCAAAGGAGGCAAATTGTTGTTGTTTAGACTCAATGAATCTCAGCCCAACACCAATGGGACAAATAGTTTACACAGTAGTGAGGAAATATATCAGATACAACCACAAAGTTAAGCAGAGGCTTCACTCACCGGAGAAGATTACACAGAAAAAAAGCAAAAAAATTGTGAAAATTTTTGCAAAATAGACAGCGACATTGCGTCCGGAACGCCCAAAAACCCTAGTCTACAATTTCAAAGTGCTCAAATCCAACCTCGGATGAGCAGTTTAGGGCCAAAAAATGCTCCAAAAACAGCAAAAACACACTTGCGGCTGTTCCTCCTCTCTTCTCCATGTTTTTTCTGGTCTTCTCTCAGTTTTTTCAGTTCCCACACTTAGCTTTATTAGTTCGTCACCCTTGGCCTTTTAGATGACCTCAAACGGACCCCGAGCAGGCCAAAAACTGACCTCGCAGTGCATAGTTGGCACCTTTTTGCATCATCCGCACACCTGGCACTCATTTCTTTTCAATAATGCGTCTCGCAACCACGTGAAGTGGCCCCAAAAATTGTTCCTAATGATGACCTTTCTGCATAAGTATCACAAGAAAACACCCACGTCGTGTCCATACTTCTCCGCGTGCAAGTATTGACCCCGTTCGACCTCCTGACGCCACTCGATGCCATCTGACGCACCTGCTTACCTCATGTCGTCGGCCCGCGGATAGCTTCCTCGAGAAGTTTTACGCGCTACCAACTCCTCCTTATTGTAGAAAAAACACATTGGTACTGATAATAGTGAAAATCGCTGCACTATGTACACCCTGTCCTACCTGTACACATGTGGGCCCCACGTAACCACCTGGCTATGGAAATTGGGTAATCCTTTATTCGATGCACCATGCATATGTATGTACATGTGCGCAATCCCTTGCTCAAAAAAACTCCTGACAACACGACCTCCTAATCGGTTTGTCCTATCTATGAACTATGTCATGTTGACTGATTGCAATGAGCCTTCATGTTACAAGGAAGCAGTGCAAATGAAGGACTCCAGGAATTGGAAACTGGACATGCAGTCAGAGATGACAGCTCTGCTTAAAAACCAGACATGGAAGCTAGTTAAATTACCACAGGGCAAAAAGGCTCTACCTTGTAAATGGGTTTACAGATATAAGATCACCGCTCATGATAGTCAGCGAAAGTACAAAGCAAGGCTTGTTGCCAAGGGCTTTAAGCAAGAACAAGGCATTGACTTTGATGAAGTCTTCTCTCCGGTGGTCAAGATGACTACATTGAGATGCTTTCTTGCATTGGTTGCCATATTAGATTTGGTGTTGCACCAAATGGATGTCAAGACAGCGTTCTTGCATGGTGATTTAGATGTGGAAATTTACATGCAGCAGCCAGAAGGGTTTGTTGAGAAAGGCAAGGAAGATTTGGTATGCCAGGTGTTAAAGAGTCTTTATGGCTTAAAACAATCACCGAGGGCATGGTACCATAAGTTCCACAAGTTTATGCTTTCTCAAGGCTACAAACGTAGTGATTTCGATCACTGTCTATATACAAAGAAGGCTAAGGATGGCAGTTAGCTGATCCTTATTTTGTATGTGGATGACATGTTGATTGTTGGCAAGCACTTGGAAGAAATTTCAGCTTTGAAGTCAAAGATGGAAAAATCGTTTGACATGAAAGACATGGGTGAGGCAAGTCATATACTTGGTATGCGCATTGAGAGAGACAGATCAAAGAAGTTGATTTGGTTATCTCAAACAGAGTATATTGACAAGGTTTTGCAACGTTTCAATATGGAGAAGGGAAAGGCATTGAGTGTTCCATTGCCACCATATGTGAAACTTAGCAAACAAGATTGTCCTGTGTCTGAGGAAGAACAGGATGAAATGGATAAGATTCCATATGCTTCTGCAGTGGGTAGTTTAATGTATGCAATGATTGCTACTCGCCTAGACATTGCATTTGCAGTGGGAGTAGTAAGTCGATACATGTCAAACCCAGGCAAGAAACATTGGGAGGCAGTGAAAGGAATATTGAGATACCTGAAAGCTACAAAGAGTATGCGTATATGCTATGGGAGTTAGGAGCTAAGTGTAAAGGGTTTTACAGACTCAGATTATGCAGGTGACTTAGACAACCGAAGGTCTACGTTAGGGTATGTCTTTACATTGGTTGGTGGAGCAGTATCATGGCGTTGTAGATTACAAGATTGTGTTACTCAGTCTACTACAGAGGCTGAATATGTTGCAGCATCAGAGGCATGCAAAGAATCAATTTGGCTTAATCGACTAGTAAAGGATTTGGGAATCAAAGAAGAGATGCCTCTGTTATATTGTGATAGTCAAAGTGCTATACAATTGGCTCGCAATCCAGTTTATCACTCAAAGACAAAGCATGTGGATGTGAAGTATCATTTCATCAGGGAAATGCTCGAGGATAAGCAACTTCAGCTTGTCAAAGTTCACACCACAAAAAATCCTGCTGATCTACTTACAAAAGGACTTCCCTCAGAGAGCTTTGCGCATTTTTGCAAGCAGTTAGGTGTAGGGTAATACATCACTTCTCTGCATCTCTTGTATATTAGCTTGTATAGTAGCTTCTCTCACACTTAAAGTACCACATTGGACTTTAAGTGGGAGGTTGTTGGGGTATAAAGCCCAATGTGGTCGCCCAGGTAAGTGGGCGGGCCTCCAGGTATGTACACATATTCTTTTGTAAAAACCTAATAAGAACTCACTATGCTCTACACATTACAGTAGAGCGAGTTCACCATATCGTCGTGCTCTTCTTCTCGCACTCTCTCTCGCGTCACACTTCCGCTCGTACTCCTTCAAAATCAACACTACAAAGATCCAAAGAATACATAGACATGCTATTTCCATGGCAATGGATACGGCCTACTCATGCAAACTGATTGAGAGCACCCAACACTCCTGATGCAATAAACCTTGTAAGAAGACCACAAAGGGGTGACTCATCTATGATAGGCTTAGACAAGACACACATTGGCAATCGAAATATAGTTTCTTTTTCCATTTTTCTCTAACAAAGAAAGACGCACATTGACGGCCACTATACCATTTCCTGTTTATATTTTTTCTGATGAAGCAAGCAACAACAACAAGTAGCACATTAAATGAGTAGCAAGGTTTTGTTAAAGCTTGCTTATAACAGACACATTTATGGCGGCGGATTTCACCTGGTGTCTCTTAGGGATAGTGATGGGTAGTACACCAGCTTAAGTTACAGCTTTCACATCATCCAATTTGACATTATCAAGCAGTTGAAATTGTCCCTCACTTTCCTCATTCCAAGGCAACCTGGGATAAAAGGAGATTTGAGCAATGGGACTTGATCACACAACCAGGAGACCCTCTCAAAGACATACGCTAACCATCAGAGCAGATCTCTCACGTTGTCTGAAGGGTCAACCTCTACAAGTAGAAAAAGTGATTTTCTCAGCACATACTATTGTCGAAGGTCCATGTCGCTACCACTGCTTGCTCATTATCTTGTCAGTTGACCTCACGAGGCACTTGTCAGTGCTCATTGTCTTGCTACCGCCACCATTGCGTGATCCATACTACTGGCACCTTCTACATTTATTCAAATATCATTGAGATTCCTCGTAATCTCTTCGAGGAATTTCTCTCTTGCACCTTCTCTTACCAATCATATCTATACTTTATGCTATTAGGCTAAGCCATCCAGGCATATGCCAGTGCTGCAATCCCGTGCGCTCTTTATCTTGTTAAACAGACAGACCCCCCCCCTCCCGGGGCCGCATGCTACCGCCCTATCCACCTTGATTTCCGCCCCAGTGGATGACCTGTCGCGTACACCTCCGCCGCCGTTGCAGCCTCGTTGTGGGCGCTAAAGTCCTCTTGGGCAAGTAGAACGAAAGGGAAAAAGAGAGAGTATATGCTACACATTTTGAAAGAATATGTGCCCACGATTCAATTTTTTTAAATTGTTAAAGACAAGAATCAAGCAAAGAGTGGGTACCGGATGGAGTTTATCGATAAAAATGCGAATTAAACGAGATGCGACTAGTGAGGGCAGCTTAAGGTGTCGTGCAAAGCAGGGTTAATAGAAGTAGCGGGTGCGTAGACTCCCACTTGGAGTTGCTGTGAAGGTGGCAAGTACAGTGGTCATAGCATTTAAGTCTACAAATCGACATCGCTTGCAACTTGGTTTACTGGTGCGGAATTGGAATTCTAAGGTCTCCCTACGGTAGGGGGTACCCAGCTGTAAAAAATGGAAAAAAAAATTGAATCCAACGATATACGCTCAGGCATCGAAGTAGACAGAGAGCAGAGGAAGGTGAGCAGGGAAGAGTGCAAGCGGAAAGTGAGGTGGAGGGAGGGGGGGGTGCAGAAGCCCTGCGAGCGGCAGGCTGAGGCAGGGGAGAGAAAATTTGTTTTTTTGTAAACGCAACATGGAGCGTCTACAGAATTCATAGAATAAACTTCTATGCGTGCCTGTGTTCAATTCCTCCATCCCCTTTTGGAGGGTGAGCGTCGAGGGGGATGCGTTCCAAAGACAGAAGATGTGGAAGCATCTTAGAACAAATGAATAAAGTAGTGTAGAGCCAGTAGTTGCCAGTAGGAGGGATGAGATTGGCTAGCTAAATTGGATCGCTCGCTTTTCAATCAGTGACGAGTTCAACTCCTAGTAACATCGCACAAGAATTTTTCTTCATATGCGCATTGGTGTAAGGAGGTAGAAGAATCTGCAAAGATTCAGGCTAATTAGATATAAGATCTACCAGAGAGAGAGAGAGAGAGAGAGAGAGAGAGAGAGAGAGAGCTAAGCTAGTCTCCATCATTCTGAGGCAGTGTTCACCAAGAACATTTGTAGGGACCACTGTTCAGAAGAAACCATCTTTCCAAACATACAAATTCCTTTCCTTGAATGTGCCAAGAGAAAGTTTAAGAAAATTAAGCTTATTTTTTGGGGCTTTGCACTATTTTTCTCTATATTGGCGTGGAATTTTGCCTTTTCCTCTTACCCTCAAGTGGCCTACTACTCGATTCAACATACTGATAGGTTCTTTATTATATTTGATGCAATCTTGCCGAGACTCCAACGGGTGCAACATTAGCCCTTTGCAAGTTGTCCAACAAAAAACTTAGCAAGCTAGACTCGAACTCTCACTGCTCCACACGCGCATCTTCAAGTCAATTGGGCTAACAATGTAGGAAGTCGCATATGCTGTGCGGCATAGTGCAGTGCATTAATAAAAAAATAAAACCAGGCCCCCCCAAAACCTAATTGGCCACGCTGTCGTCAATGACTGTGTGTCATTGAGCGCACGCTATTGCCCGTGCCAGCATACTATAGTAGATGACTCCACGCCCTTCCTTTTGTCAGTCCCATCCTTTGTCTTTGCAACAGGCATCTCTTGGGATTCATGCCGTACTTTTGTTTTCAAAAATTGTTGGGACATACTTGCATTTTTGAAATTGAAAAGGGCACGATATTAAGCTGAGACACATTTTTCCCGAACACCTAGGAATCAATGGAAAAAAGGAGAGCATTGAAGATCTCCACATAAAATAAGGAATTTTTTGAGGGTTTAACACTTTAAGCCTGCCAAATCGAGCCGGTTTTCTTCAAGGTGACCCTCAAAACTAACTGAGAATTTTCAATTTTTGTGCTTTGAAAATACACTAAAGACCGGTTTTCTATGGAAATCAATTGCTAATTAATGTGCCCCTATTAGTGATATTGTTTCTAATTTTTTAGAGAGAGAGAGAGAGATCTAAGCATCTTCTCTCACTTAGCGTCGTTATTTATGGTAGAGGGACATGACCGATTGCAAAACAATGTGTTGTTAATACGATGCAGCTCTTTCCCTCATCCAGCTAGTAAGATTTCCATACAACCTTATCTTTAGCAAATACAAGCTCAAAACAGGTTGCATTTTGCCGCAAAAAAATTAGTATGCAAAATCACTACATCGGTTTCTCCTCCTGTGGAAACTATCATTCCATATGTGAAGAAGGCTCCAATACTACCTTTTAGAGTAGGGCATGGCTTTGATCTTCATAGATTGGAGTAGAATGTACCTCTTATAATTTGTGGTTACATGAATATTTCTTATGAGCAAGTATGTAAAGCATATTCAAATTATAATGTGCTTGTCCATTGAGTGGTGGATGTTATGGCCTTCCTGATATTTGACATTTGCCATACATTTTCAAACAATGATTCAAAATAGATAGGAGTAGCAACTTCAAACTTTTGTGAAAGAAGCTCTTCGTATGAAGACGCATGCCCCTAAGCTTTGAGGTTGTCACATTGTATGGTAAAAAGATTGTAATTATTTCATTTATATACAACTAACTTTTTTCCAGTTATGACGATGCCTTTCAAGAAAATTTTAGGCATAGAACTCTATAAATTTTTGGTTTTTGTTTTTGTAAATTGATTGAAAAAGTACTATATTGGTCAATTAAGGAAAAACATGATTTATTGTAACAAAAGAAGTCTTTCATAATTAATGGTGTTTGTTGGCAATGTGTCGTGTAAGAAGGGTGTCTTTGTATGAAGATCACAGCCTTGTAGTATAGATAGGGCAAGATGACATGGAAAAGACGATTGGTGTATAAATGAACTAATGAGGTGTAATAAATTGCGATCAAATTGATGCGTCTAAGATGCTCTCAAGTATAAATGACAATCAAGAACCAAAGTACTAGAAATAGGAGCACTACGAATGACCTTACAAAAAGAAACTTACGATGGCTTGAGCATTAAGTGCACAGCCAAAGCTCTTATTAGTCTATCAATCTTACTCTATGCTCAAACATGATGTGAAGCCCAAGCGAGCCTAAAAGAGAAGATAATATTTTCAAATAGTGTTTATTTTCTTAAAAGTAAACTTTGATCATTTGGAATTTAGGAGGTAGTCTATCCATTGATAACCCTTTTTATTGTGGTTTATGAATATATAACAAACGATAAATATATTCTTGAGAATAAAATTTACTATATCATATACAAACACTTGCTCGGGTTTGTCCTTGCTCAGAAAAAATCGCTCGGTGCATGGTAACACTCTGTTGAATATGTCTACGAATGGCCACACTCAAATAAGATCAAGAGCCTAACAACATGTAAACAGAGCGCATCGATTGCAACTCATGGTTGCACTAAATATTGTGGCTGAAACACATCGTAATATCTTCTCTTCTTGTATGCACATAAGCCAGCTTATGCATTGTTATAATTCAACCCCACATCTTATCATTTTGGAGTTAGTTGGTGCATGTCAATTTCAATTGCAAGTGTGAGTTGGGTGCAAAACCAACTTCTTATCACTCTTACACATACATTACTATACCCTCCTCCTCCTCCTCCTCATACTCTTCTCATCACTACACATTTCTCTCACACTCACACTTAGACTCACACACACACACACAAAGCTCATTCCACCACTGTCACAAATATAGATAGTTTTGTGGCACCTCTCCCTCTCTCTCTCTCTCTCTCTCTCTCTCTCTCTCTCTCTCTCTCTCTCTCTCTCTCTCTCTCTCTCTGGGCTGCTCTTTCTCAATTCCCGTCTTCGAAATCTTAGCCATCTAATGGACATGCTCACCTTTACACACCTAATCCCTCTTTAAGTAAATAGATGTGTTATATAAATCATACCTGCGCTCTTCAGTTCTCACCCAAAAGTTGCAAGCACTCTTTCTCTATAGAATCGCAAGTGCTCTTCTCTCCCACTCAATACCCTTGCTTATAGCTACACATTATACCCCTACACACACATTGCATAAGTGCACCTCACCATCACATAAGGCTATTCCATCCAACCCACATCCTCTCCGACACATGCACCAAGCTTGGTGAGCACCCTCGGATCAAGTTTTTTCCTGGAAGCACTCGACCAGGTTGAGGCCACCTTCGGGCAGTAACATAGCAACTACATCCATGGCTGGCAAACCAAGTAGACACTCTTTCTTTAGGTCTAATGAGAGGGGTTTTTTGTATAACAATTAATCTACTCATATATCATCTGTACATACAAAAAAGGTTTTTGGATTGATGAATGTTGTAAGATGCATGGGTTGCTTTATCTGTTTAACAGGGTGAGTTGTTTAATAAACACACACTTCAAAATTAACATAGTTGGACTTTGGTATGGCCTAATTTTATCCAACTTATGTGTTAAGAAAACACTACTATGTGCTGATGGTTAGCAATGTGCCACGCTGAGTTAAGTTCATACTTCAATATATGTGGTTTATGAGGTTTTTGAGGAAAGATTTATGAAAGATAAGTAGTATGAGAAATATATAACAGAAAATCTTCGATGTGAGGTCGCCATGGGTGATTCGACATATGGTTTTTTGATAGAATTAAAAAAAAAGGGGGGGAACTCTCTCAAAATTTTCCAAAATCTGGGGCTTAAGAATTTCTTTTGAAGTACTTGTATAAACATGAGTCTTTGATGCACAAATAGAGGTATTTTTTACTCTTAGATGTCCCATAAAAGTAAATAATAAGGTTTTTCAAAAAAGACAAGGGAGTGTTGTTGACAACAGGTTAGGTCTCAAGTTATGAATAGCTAATATTTGTGTATAAATTCTCTCTCTCCGGAACCCCCTCTTTTTTTCCATGAATTTAATTTGATTTATATGTGAAGGTTGATACACTCCTAGTGAATAGACCCTCTTATGATGATGCCGATCCAAATATTCATAAGAGATGGTACTTATCCAATGGAAAACCTTGTTCCTCTACCATGAGAGACTTCCCAAAAGGTTGTCGACCAGGCTTCCTCAAAAAACCAAAAGCACTCATTAAGCCAGAACGCGTCATGGCAGCAAAAAAAATTGTTAAGAAATAGATAGGAAGACAAAAACCCTTCCCCCTAATATATACAAGGAGAGTGACAGGGTCTAGGGCTATGAGACATAGATAACAAGAAGAATAGGTTGTTTTGATACATGTCTTCCTATAACATTTAATGGCCTAAAAACTTGTGTGTAGCGGAAATTAGCATTAACATAGTGGGCATTTCATTAGAATAGATTCCTAATGAGAATTACAAGAGTGCTTGGGTGGAGAGAGCAACAAAAAGCATAACACCTAGTTAGATAGCATGAACAATACTTTCAAAAGAGAGAGAAATTAAGCTATTGACAATAGTTGAGGACTGGATTTGCATGGAGCCGGTCCCGGCTTTGTATTATGGTTTCTACCATCACGAGAGACATTGTACAATACAATTCTTTGTGTTCCTTCAAGACTAGCTAGTGCAATGAAGATGAAAGCTTCATGCACTAAGCAAAACACTTAGCAAACACAACATCAATTATCCCCGGTCTCAGACCCAATACCTCACACACCTTCAAAGATGGTGAGAGCTAGCAGGGTATGAGAGTATATTGAGAGGAAGAAGGAGTATTCTTACGAGAAAGATGTACATCTCCTCACATAATCACTCATATTAGCATAGCTTAGCTTAGTAATTAGCATGGTAGAGGAGATGAGCATGCATTGAAGCTTGGCTCTTGGTTGGATTTGCATCACAAAGCCAAGAGTTGTTGGTGTAGGCCTCCCTTCTCACAAGCTTGGAGTAGGTGGTAAGCTTTCCATTAAAGCTTGAGAAGGAGAGAGAGTCTTCTTTGCTTCACACATGAGATTGTGTGTGTGTGTGTGTGTGTGATAATGCCTTGCAAAAATCAGCCCCCTCTCTCTCTTGGTCGACCCCTCTTGCTATTTGCTCATGCTCTACTCTCATTGGACCTCCACAGGCCTAGCCAATGGTAATTAAGCAGTATAAGTGATAGCCTTCTGACATGTGTCCCCCTTTCCCCTTTTGTGAGAGCTTTAGGTA
The DNA here is from genome assembly GCF_014529385.1 of Adiantum capillus-veneris. NCBI lineage: Eukaryota > Viridiplantae > Streptophyta > Polypodiopsida > Polypodiales > Pteridaceae > Adiantum > Adiantum capillus-veneris. The sequence goes on from NC_140932.1 coordinate 137,793,583, forward strand.
ATTTAATAATTCAACTAAACTCTCATTGGACCCCTTTGCCTCCTGGCCAATAGGAATCAGGCAAGCCATTGGGCTGCTGAATACTCATTGGACCCCTTGGGAGACTGTCCAATAGTCTTCTAGAGGAATTAATTCTCATTGGTTCTTTTATTAAGTGTTTTTAAATTAATTAAACTAGATTTACTCTAGCCTAATTCTCATTGGTCCACCTCCAAGGCCATCCAATAGGAATTGGGTACACCTTGTGGACATCTGGGCTAGGGAGCTGACATGTGTCCCTCATTCCCTTTGTGTAAAGGGAGCTTTTGTGTGTGTGTGTGTGTGTGTGTGTGTGTGTGTGTGTGTGTGTGTGTGTGTGTGTGTGTGTGTGTGTGTGTGTGTGTGTGTGTGTGTGTGTGTATATTTCTCTCTCATCCCCTACAAGCAAGGCTCGCTCCCTCCTAAGTAGGGATTGGTAAAGACTTTTTTGGACACACACAAAGCATCCAATTCCCCTATGGTTGACCTTTGGACACAACCTTTGAATTTTGGAACCTTAGCATTTTGGAAGTCTTAATGGGCTGAACCTTAGGGTCTTTTTAGCCCATTGTTGCACATGGCTCTTTTGCAGATGGCCTCCCCTTTGGATCCCTATTTTCCCTCCTTGGATCCCTATTGTGGCCGGTCTGCTAGCTTAACCAATATTCTATCTTTTTCTCCCCTGGCAATTCCCCATATTAAATGATCAGTTTAACATGAGAAAATCATTTAGGAGAATTAGATATTGATTATTATGACATTACCTCTCTCTTGAAATCATAGTCGTCCTCGACTATGGTGTAGAGAAGATAAAGCATATTCATGAGTCTTTTTCTTAGCGGTAGAGGATCCCTATGTTACCCTACGACATCATTCCACAATGGATGACTAGTTCATTTGGTGCTTGAGAGCCTGAGGCTGCCGCAAGCATGTCTGCACATTAGTCCTATCAATCTTCCATAGTAGAGTGACAAGCTCTACTTGGTGTTTGGGAGACGTCGTCTCCGCAAACTTGATCTAAGCATGCATACTACTTCATTTTTGTGCACAATAATGAAAAAGAGAGTCGTATAAGACAAAAACATTGTTCATTTTTAACATTTGTACATTTGATTACTCTTGGGAAGCATTGTAAGCATTGACAAGGTTTAGGTTATCCTTTAATTGTATGCCTTGCATCCATCTAGCATCTTCAAAAGGATAATTCTTAAACTTAATAAGATATCATCGGATAGTCTTACCGCCTCTTAGTACCTTGTCTTCATGTCGGAGAATGGACTCAGGCTTCAGCACCTCCTCTTGGTCCTCAATCTCCGGTGGGTCTTCAATAGTTGGTTCTTGAGGTGGCTCTCCTTTGTAAGGCTTTAATAGGCTCACATGGAAAGCATTGTGTATGAGCCAATGATTGGGCAACTTGAGTTGACAGGCCATCTCATTGATTGGCCTAAGAATCTGGAAGGGACCATAGTACCTTTTTGCTAGTTTAGCATAGTACTTTTGGTGTCCCGTAGGATTCTTTCCCGTCATGTGCCTTAATCGAGCCTTGGGAAATTTTAATAAGACCCAATTGTTTTCTTTAAAGGCTTGGGCTCTTCTATGCTTGTCAGCAGCAGTCTTTTGCATTTGTTGTGAGATAGAGATAGCATCCTTAATCTTTGGAAAAGATTCTTGTAGGTCTCGACTATACTCATCTGCAGCGAAGATCTTCCCATGTACCTTAAGTAGCAAGGGACTTTTTGATCTTCCCTCAATTACCTCGAAAGGTGCTTTTCCCGTGGAAGTATGTACAATGTTATTGTAAGCATACTCCACTAAGGGTAAGTACTTCTCCCATTGGGATCTTTGATCTACTTCAGTTATATAGGCTTTTAGTAGATCGAGAATTGTTAGGTTAGCTATTTCACTTTGGCCATCCGTTTGTTGATGATAGGCCGAAGAGAAGTTTAGCCTTGTCCCTAAATTCTCAAAGAGACCCTTCCAGAAATAATCCGACACTATGGACATTGGCAAGCCATGGTACTTGAAAATTTGTGAAATGAAGAGGGCCGCCATTTGATGGGCTTTGATAGTCTTTTTGACAAGTATAAAATGAGCTTGTTTACTGAACCTATCTACTATCGTCCATATTCCCTTATTCCCATGGATAGACTTAGGAAATCCAAAGATAAAATCCATGGATATGCTCTCCCATGGTGAATTAGGGATTGTCAAGGGTTGAAGCAATCCAAGTTTCTTCCCTCTATCAAATTTTTTCTTTTGGCATACCACACATTTAGAAACATACTCTTGTATGTTCACTTTCATGGTAGGCCAATAGAAATATGTTTCAATTCCCTTTAAGGTAGACCAAATCCCTCTATGCCCCGCATAAGGTGGAGCATGAGATTCATACATTACTTTCTCACGTAGTGAGTTAGTAACACATAGTCTCTTGCCATAGAGAAGATAACCATCTTGTAAAGTAAATGGTTCTTCTTTCTTCCCTAATTCAAGGGCTGAAATCACATCTCTAAAATCGAGATCAATAGCATACTCATCTATCATTGAAGATAGATCATTGTGAGTTGCTATGGAAACCGCATTCACTCTCGGCTGTCTTGAGAGTGCATCAGCTACTTGATTATTCTTGCCAGCAATGTGAGCAATATGAAAATGAAATTGCGAAAGGAAATTTTCCCACCTCATTTGTTTGTCGGAGAGCTTGTTCTACGTCATGAAGTACTTAAGACTTTGGTGATCCGTTCGCTGAATGAAAGGAGTCCCCAATAAATAGTGCTTCCATGAGTCTAAGGCATGTAGAACTGCAAGGAGTTCCTTTTCATATATGCCTAGAGCTTGCTCAACAGGGTCGAGCCTTCGACTTTCATAGCCTATGGCGTGCCCTTCTTGGAGCAAAACAGCTCCAAGGCAATCACAACAAGCATCACATTGGACCTCAAATGGTTTTGAGAGATCCGGTAGTGTAAGAACAGGTTGAGAGATAAGCTTTTCTTTAAGCTTTTTGAAAGCATTGTTCTCCTTAGCAGACCATGTATACCTAACGCTTTTCTTTGTTAGGTCATGTAATGGTCCCGCAATTTGTGAGAACTTTTCTATGAGTATGCACACATACCTATAAAGCTTCTTAGTTCATGAAGATTCTTTGGTTTAGGCCATCCTTTTATTACCTCTAACTTTGATGGATCCATTTGGATGCCATCTTGAGAGATAATGTGTTTTGTAGACTTTATCACCATTTTGAGGAGTGAAGAAGAAGAAGAAGTAGCCTTGTGCTCTCTTGGTTGTTTGCAGCTGTGATTGCAAGAGCTCAAGCTTTGATTGATGCTTACCATATAGGTATATGGATCTCCAAGTGTAAGTATTTTTTGTTACCTATGTTTGTAACTTGATATACTTTGCTACACTGTCACAATCCTACGTTGTAGATAGATATGGTTAACCAAGTTTTTGTTTGTTATTGTGAAAACTAACTAAGGTGTACTTTAAATGCCCAAGTTTCTAACAAGCTTCTTACCTTAGATGTAGTCTCTTGAATTGTACTGAGTGTAGGGTATGTTCAACATGGGAAGGGCTAGGAAGCTTAGGACTAATTTCAACGAGCAGAAAGTCGATGCTTCTCTCCAAATTCTATCACTTAGGGGTCTTCTTAAAGGGCACTTGAAAGCATACAAGATGTCCACCCGTGGAAACAATTTCAACATAAGGTTCACATTTGAGGCCTACTAGATGTCCAATCAAAGATCACTTCTTCCTCTCTAACAAATTACCCCCTCCCATGTGTGGGGGTACCTTAGTTGTATGTTATTTCATTGATTTCACTTATCACAACTTGTGTCTAACATCATAAATGGCCAACGTTGGAAAACAACATTGTTCCAAGGGAGCTTTGGTTGACATATAAAGCACTACCAGTTGTGATGTGGATGCCCAAAAGGGTAGCAATGGGTTATTTTTAGTGGAGTATTTTTAGGGATCACTATGAGTGTTTCTTTGTACGTGCATGACCCATGCTTGAATCTTGAAGATGTATGATTCCTAAGTTCGAAAAAAACTCATGATCAAATGGGTGGTGCAAGTTTATGCATTTTTCTCTCCCATGGTATCTACAAATAGTTGTTGAAGGTGGTGAAGTAGAATAGACCTAGGCTGGGTCGAGACCATTTTTTTTTATAAGGTTTGTTAGAAGCTAGAAAACGAGCAAGAAATCCATCCAAAATTTGAGAAAAACAATGTAAATATGTTAAAAATTAGCTAGATTTTTAAACCGCTTCAAAAAATAAAAAATAAAAAATTTCAAAAACCGATTCATGGAAGAAGGTGATGTGACAGTGTCTAAGGGGCCTTGAAATTTGTCGTACGGGCTGCATGCTCATTCATTTTCCCTCGCTTCTCCTTCCTTGGTCCTCCGTGCCGAAGGCATTGAATACTCTCACTCCCTCTACCCTCTCCCCCTTGAGGGGGAAGGTCCATGGAGCTTCAAGTTGCTCTACACAATGGTTTGGTTGCAGTATGCTCAATCCCTCATGCACTTGTGCAACCTCCCTCTACCCCTACCATCCTCACCATCAATCCACTATTTCCAAGCTTTACCACCCGCCATGGCCACTACCCCTACTTCTCCTTTTCTATCGTTGATGCAAGGAAGCGTAATCTTTAGAGGTGGTTTTAATCAGCCTCAACACCTATGGTATGTGGCATGCCTCTTAGAAATATGATCAATGGGGCCATTTTTGCAATTGAGAACCTACACCCTTCACCTATGCCTCGGTTCTCACTACACGAACCATGCAAACTTCTTCAAGCTCATTTTAAGCCTTCATATGTTGATGCCCCGGTTGATATCAACAATGACATAAGGAATTGTCAAGACAAATAAATTATGGTTCTACTATTGGGGAAGAGATTCGTGGTAATCCAGTTGAATGTGAAGATACTACTCACGCTAATCAGGAAAGGGATAAGAATGATGGCCAAGGTAGCAATGATGAAGATTATAAAGTCTCCCATGATGAGGAAGGGGTTTTCATCCCCATAAAGGAGCTTGAGCTATGGCACTCACAAATGTAGGGGAAGAGAGGGTGCTTATAGGGCTCCTACATGGGGTGAGACCTTCACTAGAAACTATGAGAAATTGGATGTCTCAAACCTGGGGAACTATTAACATTAAGGTATTCCATGTTCGGTATCTACCAAATAATTACTACCTTTTTTGTTATGATCCTAATGTTGCTCTTCAAGTAGTAAGTCAAGGACAATGGCTTATTAATAATTCCCCTCTCTTTGTTTCAATTGGTACTTAGGGTTTAATCCTAGATGCCCTAAGCCCACCAAAACCCTAGTATGGGTGGATATTCTTGACCTCCTTATAGATCTTTATCCCTGGCTCAAAAATATAGGCTCATGCATAGGTAGAGTATTAGGGTAGGGATCTAGAGGAGGGATAAATCCTAAATGGGACCCTAAAGTTTTGAAAGTTGATGGAAAAGTAGATCTATAGGTGTTATTCCTAACAAGAAACTATGTTGGAAATTTTCTCCATTTGCAAATAGTGGCCTACAAAAATCTTCCCAATCCATGCTTCCACTGTAAGAAACACGATCACTACATTAAAGATTGTCCTTACCTTAAACCGCAAGATCCCCAGGAAGATCACCCTTAGGGGAAAAAATGTCTTTTCAGCCAATCTCTAGGAAGAACAATGCTAAAAGTGCAAAAAGCCCTAAAGAGTCCACCTCCGGGGAAAAAACAATTTTAGTCCTCTTCTAGAACATGTATTTGTCCTTTCAATTATGATTTGCATTACTTTGATGCTAAAAAGGATGGAATTCAACATGAGCATGCCCTACTATCAATTCTTCCAAAGAAGTTAACCTGGAAGCATCCTCTCCCAAATTAGGGCATCCTAATAGGGTACAAGCTCAAGTTAATGCTACCCCACGAGACATTCCTATGATTCAAGTCAAAGTTTGTCGTCCTCATACTCTAAGGATGTCAATATTCCCAACACTCAAGATAAAGGCAAGCAAAAAGTTGAGTAAGACCTCTTTACAGCTCAACTCAACTTAGAAATAGACAAATCTATTTATATTCTCTTGAATCAAGGTGAGGAGGAAAGACTATCAATGCCTATTATTGTCACAACCAAAAGGAAAATGGAATCCTCTAAATTCCTACAAGGGCCTTTGTTTCACTTGCCAAACTACTTAAAAATTGTAAAAAATGAAGTGCCTTCACATCAAGGCATTCTCCTTCAATTGCAAGGGTCTAATAAATCCAATCAAGGCTCAATCCATAAAAAAATGGATGTCTGATTCCAATGTAAAACGTGATTTCATTTGTTTACAAGAAATTAAAGCAATTGGACATAGCTTGGGTACCAATCTTTAAAGATTGGGTGCAGGATACAAGTCGTTCCATTCCAATCATATGCAAGGAAAAGGGGGAGCAGCTCTGGGTATATCAAAAAAAAAAAATCATTTGGTGCTTTAGATCCACAACTCAACAAAGGGTAAGTGGGTTGATGTCTCTTTAGGCAACCCTTTTAATTGTAGTTGATCCCCATGTATGCTTAAGCCGTTGTAGTGAGGGCTTCAGTTTGGGAAGAACTCTCTAACCTCCCTAGTCCTTGTATATTTGCAAGAGACTTTAATATGGTTGAGAATGCTCATGATACGTCGAATCAACTTGGTCACATAATCAATGGAGGGGAAAAACTTAAGTGGGATCAGGCTATGCCCAACCTGATGCTTTTGGATATTTTTGAAGGTAGAGGTTTGACATAAAGCAACAAATAGTGTGGTGACTAATACAAAGTTGCTAGGCTGGACATAGTGTATATGAGCTCAAACCTCTTGCAAGATTATTGGCAGGTGAGTTGTATCAAAGACAAGTCACTATTATTTTCTAATCATTCTCTTGTTGTCTTTGAAGTGCAAAAGGATGAATGCATGTACAACTTGATAGGCTGACCTTATCTCGATCAGTCTTTGTTTTCAATCAAAATTTTTAAGGAGAAGGTTAAATAAATTTTTGCTTCTTTTCTTTGTCTCTAGCTAGAAGATTAATTCCTATTATGAATCAAATCATTCTGCCATAGCAAAAAGGTTTCATAAAGGGAAGGTTATTCTTGATGCAATCATTACCCTGTGGGAGGGTATTGAACAGTGATCAAGAGTTCATTTTCTTCAAGATTGACTTTTGATAAGGCTGACAGGATAGAATGGGACTATTTTGGTAAACGAACGGAGGGAAGAATCCGTCTGGTTCATGTCTTGTCGTTATCTTCGCCTTCGTACGAGGTTCTGTCACGTCTCTCTTTTCTTCTGGGAAAGGGGTCTTTCGTCTTGAAGTTGTTCGTGTTATTCACGACACGCCCTCCTCCCCCCTGGGGGGGAGGAAATGGCCCTTGAAGAAGCACTGAGAGATGGCTTTCAAGCGTATCCAGCCTCAGTAGGTCAATCCTTTAATCTGATACAAAATTTCAGACACCCAATGCCTCCTCCTCCAGCTAGATTCCTATCTAACCCCCTGTTTCAGGGTAACCCAAACCATCTGGCGTTTTCTCACTTCCCCTCCAGTAGTAGAGAAGTGCAGCAGAAGAGCTCAGTCCTTGATGGAAAACCTGTGCAGGATTATTCCCCCCATCAACCAATCTCATATGCCTCAATGGTGGCCATGGGCCCAAATTAGGGGCATTCGATAATTTTGGCAGGGCAGGAAGCCAGACACTTCATCCCGAACCCTAACATGCAAGGTAACTTTCCTAACAGTTTGCCTTCTCATTATGTTGTTCAAGCCTTGGGAGGTCAGAATCAAGGTAGGGTCTTTGACAATTGCAACCTGGATAACACTAATGAAGGTAGTCCCAATGTTGACGTTAACACTGAACAGAAAGCTCCACAATCCCCCAAGACTTCTGAGACTGACAAGGTCGAAGTTAGGGATGCAAGAACAAAACATGATACACATGTACCTCAAGAGCAGAGGGGTGAGCCTGGGTCTGATGACGTCATTGCAGAAGAGGTAGTGGTCCCTCTAGATGAGCTTAAAGAATGGTTTAACCAGCTAGCTATAGGATAGAGTCATAATAGGGTTATGTCATGGTGTTAGACCCCCAATGGATACCCTGAAATTTTGGATTTGGCAGAATTGGACTAGTAAAAGAATTAGGGTTGCTCAAATTCAATACCTGCCCAATAATTATTATCTCTTCTTCTGTCCAGACCCTGAGTCAGCTCTTCGGATTGAAGGAGTTGGCCAATGGCTCATCAAGAACACTCCCCTATCAGTCTTCAATTGGTATACTGGCTTCATTCCCCGAGGCCCTAAACCCATTAAAACCCCTTTTTGGATTGACTTCCCTGACCTGCCTCTTGAACTATACCCTTGGCTTAAACCTACAGGAGGATGTCTGGGTCGAGTATTAGGCCAAAGGGCTATCCCCAATGGTATCAATCCCAAGTGGGATCCACAGCTTCTGGTAGAAATAGACCTTAGTAAAGAGCTAAAGTCTAATGTTCCTATCAAAGACTCAAGGGGTAAATTTCTACACATTCAAAAGATAGTGTACATAACTTTGCCTAATGCCTGCTTCAATTGTACTAAGCAAGGCCATTTTATTAAGGATTGCCCATAGCTAAAATTTACTGTTGAAAAGGAGGAGAAAGCAAAAGAGGGGTTATCTAGGCCTGACAAGGGAAAGGAAAAGAAGGATCAAATGAAACTAAAAAAGATGATTTTCAACCTGTTAATAGAAGGAATGTGAACAGAAGTAATAGAAACTCTAAAGCTTTCACTGGAAGGAATAAGAACTCTTTCAGTCCCCTTCTTGCTGATGTCTTTGACCCTTTTGTGGTTGACATTCCTGATACCTCTGACATGAAAGCTGAGGAGGAGCATGCAGGTGTTCAAACTCATGAGGAAGGCTCTGAACAGGGAACATAACAACAAACAAGGGATGAGCACATACTAGAGGACCAAGTTACTCTAGAGAATCCAGCTGATAGAACCAGGGGACTTTCCCCCTCATCTTTTGAAGATGAAGGAGAATCGATCCCCAACACTCAACCTCTGGGACCAACCCCGATTGTACAGCAGGATCACAACCAGCTTGAGCACGATCAACATTTTGAAAAACAGTTGAATGCTCTGGATGAACAAACCAAAAGTCGCTTGGAGTCCATCACAATTCCTAGTCAGGATACAATTATGTCCCAAGCTGAGGAGGAAAGGCTTCTTGGTCAAGCCAAATTAAAAGCCAAAAGGAAAAAAGAAACCTCCAAGGACCCTACCAGAGTTTCAGTGGCTATGGCCAAACCTCCAAAAAATTCTAAGAAATGAAATGCCCTAACATCAAAGGCTTTACCCTTAATTGTAAAGGGATCACTGACCCTACTAGGGCTGAGGTCATCAAGAATTGGATTAATGGTTCTAATAAGAGTTATGATGTAATTTGTCTTCAGGAACTGAAAATTGCAGGCTCTCAACTGCTGAGCAATTTGCAAAGAATTGGCAGCAGCTTTGTATGGCATTGTACTGACCATGCTTCAGGAAGGGGAGGGGCAGCTATAGCAATCAACTGCAAGTATGCTCATCTGGTTTCTCAGGTCCAAAAGGCAACTAATGGCAACTAGGTTGAAATTACTTTGGACTGTCCATTCAATTATACTCTTATCTCTGTGTATGCTTCTAACTCTTTTGTGGAAAGAGCAGTGACCTAGCGAGAGATTGAACACATAACTGGTCCTTGTGTCTTGGTAGGAGACTTTAACATGGTTGAGATTATTTCTGACAGATGGAATAACTATGGACAAGTACTAAATGGCAGGGAAAAAGTGGCCAGGGCACCATGCAAGATTCATTGAATTTACTGGATGTTTCAGGGAACACAGGTTTTACATGGTCCAATAAACAATCTAGTTCTGCTTCAGGTCAGTAAGATTGGACAGAGTTTATATGTCTGCTAACTTAGCCCAAGACCATTGGCAGGTAAGCTATTATAAAGGATTCTGTTTTGCAATTATCAGATCATGCCCCTGTTTGTTTTGACTTTCCAAGAGAAGACTGCAACTTTAAGGCTGGGTGGCCTCACATGGATCAAACTATGTTTGGTATCAAAGCTGTGGGGAAAAAAGTAAGGGAAATCTTTGATGTAGCCTTCAGTAGCCACACCTCTCCCTTTCAGGCTTGGGATAGGGCTGTTAGAGATACGCAGAAAGCTATGGTTAGCTGTAAGAGACAGGCTAAAGAAGAATGATTAGAATCAAAAGAAGAATGATGATAAGGGCTCAAATAGAGGATTTAGAATCCTCTAACCCCCCAATTTTCCTCCTCCTCCTTCCCTCCTAGATCTGAAGAACAAACTCCACCAAGAGGAGCTCTTGGCTGCTAAGGCCTCCATCCATTGGACCAGAGATTTCTTGGTAGGCAAAATTGATAGTGTTACCATATACATGTGGTAGTGATGTGTGTGAACACACTAGGACCGCCGGGGCATTTTTTCCCTCTTTAGGAGGTTTTTTCCCCCGTGCATTGTATATACGCCCATCACTCTAGGGCTATCTATCTTTCCATTGCACACTAAGTAACACACACTCTATTGTGTGCAGGCTTGAGCTTCCTTCATCTGCTCCAAGCTGTCTGCGTTTCTTGGCAACCCTAATTCCAACAATTGGTATCAGAGCAGGTTGCGTCCTCCTGGGCTTAGTCGCCAGCTGCTCCAGCACATGCCTGCTCACTTTCTCCGATTTCAGTGAGCTTTGGCAAGCGTTCGCAGGTCGACAAATACTTTGGGTGAGATCATAGAGCTTGGTCTACTCAGATTTTTGTTTTGGGCTCATTTCAGCCTCCGTTTCCACTACGCGTAGTACTGCACAGGCTATTTTGTCATTTTGTGCATAATTTTTGTCAGTGCCGTTTTCTGCATAACAGGTGCCTTATAGTCTTCTACGGTTTGTGGTATATAGCACATGTTGTTCCCGCTCCGTTTCTCCTATTTTCCAGCAGTTTTCACATCAGGTGCAGCATTTACCATGGCTGACAACAACAACACAGATGTGTTCAAGATGTTTGCTGCTGAGGACAGGTTGGATGGGGACAACTACCCTATGTGGGCTTATATGATGAAACATATTCTTGTGTCAAAAGTTGTCTGGAACATTGTGCAGGGCATTGATGTACGTCCTGGTTTTGAGGATGTAGGCGATGTTGAGGATGTTGCAGGTCTTGCTGCAAGGATTGCTGCTGTTAGAGTTGTTTTGCCTACGGCAGAACAAGCTCGTTGGGATGTAAAGGATGTGCAGGCTCATGCATTGATTGCGTTGTCTGTGAAGCGCACCATTGTTCCTCACATCCGTTCAGCAAAATCTGCAAAACAGGCTTGGGATATTTTGGCTGGTCTTTATGCAAGTCGCAATGAGGCTAAAATTGCTTTGCTGCGTAAAGAGCTGGAGTCGAAGATTATGCATGAGGAAGATGATATGGACACTTTCCTTGCTAGTGTCAAGGATATCAATGAGAAACTCATTTCTGCAGGTGAAGTCATTTCGGACAGTTCCCTTGTGCAGACTGTTCTTGATGCCTTACCAGATTCCTACCAGACTTTTGCTAGTACTTGGAGACTCATGACCCAAGGAAATCCTGAAGTTGTCAAGTTTGATGCATTATGCACATTGCTGTTGCAAGAGTCACTTTCTAGAAAAAACAGGACTAGGCAGCGTGCAGTTGAACAAGCTTTTATTGCTTCTCAAAGAAAGGGTGGTAACAGTAATGCAGCCACTTCTTATGGTTCTGCTGCGAGTGGCAAAAATTCTGTTCCTAATGCTTCTGCTGGCAGCACTTCGTCTGGCAATTCTGATGATAAGGGCAAAAAGAAGATGCGTTGCCATTATTGTAAAGCCAATGATCACTTGATCAAGTCGTGTCCTAAGTTGAAGGCCAAAGAGGCTAAGAAGAAAGAGGGTGGTTCCACTGCAAATGCTGGTTCCACTACAAATGCAGCCATTGTTGAGTCTTCTGTGAAAGGAGATTGTGATGCTGATGTTGATGCAGAATGGGCTTTTAGCGCAGAGTGCACTTACAATCCTGCTGTCCATGATGCATGATTGTCAGTTGCTGCAGATTCACATGTGTGGTATTTCGACAGTGGTGCTACAAAGCACATTACCTCACATCGTGAATTGTTTACCTCTCTCGAGTCTGTCCCTCATGGGAATTCAGTCACTTGTGCCAACAACGCCTCTTATCCAGTTCAGGGAGTTGGAAAGATTGTGCTCACTGCTGCTAATGGCAGTTCCTTCACACTTGTTGATGCACTTTATGTACCTGGGATCAAGAAGAATCTCTTGTCTGTATCCGCACTTGCTAGACTTGGACTTGTAGTCAAATTTGTGGATGACAGATGTAGAGTTCATGATCTCAGTTTTGGTGATGAAATTGTTGCATCTGGGCTTTTGTGCCGTGGGCTGTATAAGCTCACTTTGTATGACAAGTGTGGACAAAATTTTGCAAATGCTGTTGCAGATTCAAGGGCTATTTCAGATGCAACACTTTGGCATGCACGTTTTGGTCATCTGAATTTTGCCAGTTTGCTGCGTTTGCAGAAATCTGATATGGTTGCTTCTTTGCCGCCTCTTGAAGGATGGTTCAGTTCGGGCCACAAGTAGGTTGCAAAGGATGGTTCAGTTCGGGCCACATGCAGGTTGCAGCTTGTGCATAGTGATGTTTGTGGGCCCATGCAAACTCCGTCCTTGGGCAATTACCTGTACTTCGTGACTTTCATTGATGATTACTCCAGGCATGCATGGGTATTTCCGCTTAAAGCAAAGTCCGAAGTTTTTATGTGCTTCAAACAATTTTTGGCTATGGCTGAAAATGTCTCAAAATGTACTATGGGCACCCTCCGTTCCGATCGAGGGGGGGAGTATATGTCTCATGAATTTAATGCATTTCTGGCTAGTCGTGGGATAAAACACCAATGTACAGTGCCTTATACACCTCAGCAAAATGGTGTTGCTGAGAGGAAAAACAGGTCACTAACGGAAATGGCACGATGTATGCTCAAAAGTCAAGCTTTGCCGCATTCTTTTTGGCTTGAGGCCATCATGTGTGCCACTTATGTACTTAACAGGTGTCCTACGAAAGCTTTGCAGTCTATTACTCCATATGAAGCATGGCATGATAGAAAGCCTTCTATTGAGCACATGCGTGTTTTTGGCTGTTTGGCATATGCTTTGGTGCCACAAGTGCAGCGCAGAAAATTGGATGATAAGGCTGCCAAATGTATTTTTGTTGGTTATAGTGCTGAAAGCAACGGTTACAGGTTGTATCATCCGCAAACAAAACATATTCTGGTTTCACGGGATGTAGTGTTTGTGGAAGACTCTGTTCAGCCCTTGCTGTCATGTATTAGAGACAGTAATGTAAGCTCACAGGACATTTATGACACTTTGTTGCCTCTTTTCAGTGGTGGAAATACGAATGTAAGTTCCAATGAGGCAAATGTACAGCCTATGGGGGTTTCTGAAAATGTTTTAGAATAGCCTATTACTGATGCAGATGTACATGATGTACTTGATGAGGAAAGGGCTGAAAATGAGCAGGCTAGAGGTATGCCAAAATGGTTGGTGCACACTTTGCGTGACAGTAAATTGGATGCACCTTTATCTAGTCGTACTCGTTCAGGCTCTCGCCATGCATCTTATGCATCAGATTGTTATGCTTTGGCTGTGTCTAGTTTACATGATGTTGAGGAGCCTCTGTCTTTTGATGAAGCACAGAATTCAGAAAATTGGATTGCTGCCATGAAATCAGAATATGATGCACTTATAGAGAATGACACATGGACTTTATGTGATTTGCCTCCTGGCAAAAAGGCCATTGGTACGAAGTGGGTTTACAAGTTGAAACGCAAGCCGGATGGTGAGATCGATCGCCATAAGGCTCGACTTGTTGCAAAGGGTTATGCACAACAAAAAGGCATAGATTATGAAGAGACTTTTGCTCCCACTTGTCGTATGACTACTGTGCGTTTTCTATGTGCATTGGCAGCTCATTTTGGTTGGGATGTACATCAATCAGACATTGTTACTGCTTTCTTGAATGGTGACATATTTGAGGAAGTTTATGTAACGCAGCCTCGCGGTTTTGTCATAAAAGGACAAGAGGACAAAGTGTGCAAATGTAAGAAGGCTTTGTATGAGTTGAAGCAATCTCCTCGTGCTTGGTATGAGAAAGCTGACACTCATTTGGTTAAACGAGGCTTTCGTAACAGTCCAACAGAAAGCACATTGTATGTAAAGCGTGAGGATGATGTATTTCTCATTGTGGTTCTTTATGTTGATGATTTTCTGATCACTGGACCAAATGAGAGACATATTGCTGAATTTAAGGCTGATTTGAATGCTACTTTCAAGATGAAAGATTTGGGGCTATTGCATCATTACTTGGGTATACAGTTTAAGCAGTGTGATGGTGGTATTGCCTTGTGTCAGAAAAGTTACATAGAGACATTGCTATGTAAGTTTGGACTTGAGGATTGCAAACCTATTGCCACTCCCATGGAAACAGGTTTGAAGTTGAGTCTACATGATGTTGGCGATCCTGCTGATGTCACTCTTTACCAAACTGCTGTTGGCTGCCTCATTTATGTATGCAACACGAGGCCAGATATTCAGTTTGCAGTCTCGCAGGTTAGCAGATTTATGCATAGCCCAGGGTCTAAGCATTGGCAGGCTGTCAAGAGGATTTTCCGCTACCTTAGTGGCACTTTACATCTTGGCTTGTTTTATCCCAAGGGAGGATTATTGCCGCCAGACTTACATGCTTTTTCGGACTCAGATTGGGCTGGTTGTTTTGACACGCGAGTGTCCACAAGTGGTTTTTGTTTCATGCTTGGTAGTTCATGTATATCATGGTTGAGCAAGAAGCAACCTATTGTGGCCACTTCGAGTTGTGAGGCTGAGTACAGGGCAATCTTCACAGCTACGGTTGAGTGTGTATGGCTCAGACGCCTTATGGCTGACTTGGGTGTTGGATAGGACACTGCCAACACTATCTACACTGACAGTCAGAGCGCATTGGCAGTTGCGAGGAACCCAGTTTTTCATGCTCGCACAAAGCACATTGAGGTGCATTACCACTATGTCAGGGAGAGGCTCTCAGCAGGAGAGATCAGCTTGGCTTATGTGCCAACACAGGACAACCTTGCAGATCTTTTCACAAAGGCATTGTCTCGTGAGAAGCTTGAAGCTTTCCGCAAAGCTTTGGGCTTACTCCCCTTTGTGGACTGATCATGTCCTCAGGGCATGACACTTCCCTTTACTCATGTGCCAGCTCTCGTTCACCGCATCACTCCAGGGGGGATTTGTTACCATATACATGTGGTAGTGATGTGTGTGAACACACTAGGACCGCCGAGGCATTTTTTCCCTCTTTAGGAGGTTTTTTCCCCCGTGCACTGTATATACGCCCATCACTCTAGGGCTATCTATCTTTCCATTGCACACTAAGTAACACACTCTCTATTGTGTGCCTTGAGCTTCCTTCGTCTTCTCCAAGTTGTGTGTGTTTCTGTGCAACCCTTATTCCAACAGATAGACCTGATAAGGATATGTTTGCTCTTCTATAAAAAAAAAGAGCAAAGACTTTGTCCCTTTCCTCAGGAATAAAAAAGGAACTATGGCTACTTCTCATAAGGATAATCTCAAAGCAATTCATGATTTCTATGCAGATATTTTCTCTACTACTCTTGTGAAGGGGGTTGGTCAGGTGGAAGCTAGAGCAAAAATAGCAAGAGCAACTGGCCAAGACTTTTGACCAACCTCTCTCACTTGAGGAGATCAGAGACTCTATCTCTGCCTTGAAGGTTGGAAAATCTCCTGGAATTGATGGAATCCCTAATGAATTCTTTCATCATTATCATGACTTCTTGTGCCCTTACATCTTGGCCATATGGATGGAAGCCTTTATGTTGGAATTAGGGTTGCAGAGAAACGCACACAGCTTGAACAAGATGAAGGAAGCTCAAGGCATACAATAGAGTGTGTGTTACTTAGTGTGCAATGGAAAGATAGATAGACATAGAGTGATGGGCGTATATACAATGCTCGGGGGCAAAAACCTCCTAAAGAGGGAAAAAATGCCCTGACGGTCCTAGTGTGTTCACACACATCACTACCACATGTATATGGTAACAAATCCCCCTGGAGTGATGCGGTGAACGAGAGCTGGCACATGAGTAAAGGGAAGTGCCATGCCCTGAGGACATGATCAGTCCACAAAGGGGAGTAAGCCCAAAGCTTTGCGGAAAGCTTCAAGCTTCTCACGAGACAATGCCTTTGTGAAAAGATTTGCAAGGTTGTCCTGTGTTGGCACATAAGCCAAGCTGATCTCTCCTGCTGAGAGCCTCTCCCTGACATAATGGTAATGCACCTCAATGTGCTTTGTGCGAGCATGAAAAACTGGGTTCCTCGCAACTGCCAATGCGCTCTGACTATCAGTGTAGATAGTGTTGGTAGTGTCCTGTCCAACACCCAAATCAGCCATAAGGCGTCTGGGCCATACACACTCAACCGTAGCTGTTAAGACTGCCCTGTACTCAGCCTCACAACTCGAAGTGGCCATAGTAGGTTGCTTCTTGCTCAACCATGATATACATGAACTGCCAAGCATGAAACAAAAACCACTTGTGGACACTCGCGTGTCAAAACAACCAGCCCAATATGAGTCCGAAAAAGCATGTAAGTTTGGCGGCAATGATCCCCCCATGGGATAAAACAAGCCAAGATGTAAAGTGCCACTAAGGTAGTGGAAAATCCTCTTGACAGCCTGCCAATGCTTAGACCCTGGGCTATGCATAAATTTGCTGACCTGTGAGACTGCAAACTTAATATCCGGCCTCGTGCTGCATACATAAATGAGGCAGCCAACAACAGTTTGATAAAGAGTGACATCAGTAGGATCGCCAGTATCATGGACTCAACTTTGGACTCAACTTCAACCTGTTTCCATGGGAGTGGCAATAGGTTTGCAATCCTCAAGTCCAAACTTACATAGCAATGTCTCTATGTAACTTTTCTGACACAAGGCAATACCACCATCACACTGCTTGAACTGTATACCCAAGTAATGATGCAATAGCCCCAAATCTTTCATCTTGAAAGTAGCATTCAAATCAGCCTTAAATTCAGCAATATGTCTCTCATTTGGTCCAATGATCAGCAAATCATCAACATAAAGAACCACAATGAGAAGTACATCACCCTCACGCTTTACATACAATGCGCTTTCTGTTGGACTGTTACGAAAGCCTCATTTAACCAAATGAGTGCCAGCTTTCTCATACCAAGCATGAGGAGATTGCTTCAACCCATACAAAGCCTTCTTACATATGCACACTTTGTCCTCTTGTCCTTTTATGACAAAACCGCGAGGCTGCGTTACATAAACTTCCTCAAATAAGTCACCATTCAAGAAAGCAGTAACAATGTCTGATTGATGTACATCCCAACCAAAATGAGCTGCCAATGCACATAGAAAACGCACAGTAGTCATCCGACAAGTGGGAGCAAAAGTATCTTCATAATATGCCTTTTTGCTGTGCATAACCCTTTGCAACAAGTCGAGCCTTATGGAGATCGATCTCACCATCCGGCTTGCGTTTCAACTTGTAAACCCACTTTGTACCAATGGCCTCTTTTCCAGGAGGCAAGTCACATAAAGTCCATGTGTCATTTTCTATAAGTGCATCATATTTTGATTGCATGGCACCCTTCCAATTTTCTGAATTCTGTGCTTCATCAAAAGACACAGGCTCCTCAACATCATATAAACTAGACACAGCCAAAGCATAACCATCTGATGCATAAGATGCATGGCGAGAGCCTGAACGAGTACAACTAGACAAAGGTGCATCCAATTTATTGTCATGCAAAGTGTGCACCAGCCATTTTGGCATACCTCTAGCCTGCTCATTTTCAGCCCTTTCCTCATCAAGTACATCATGTACATCTGCATCAGTAATAGGCTGATATAAAATATTTTCAGAAACCCCCATAGGTTGTACATTTGCCTCATTGGAACTTACATTTGTATTTCCACCACTGAAAAGAGGCAACAAAGTCTCATAAATGTCATGTGAGCTTACATTACTGTCTCTAGTACATGACAGCAAGGGCTGAACAGAATCTTCCACAAACACTACATCCCGTGAAACGAGAATACGTTTTGTTTGTGGATGATACAACCTGTAACCTTTGCTTTCAGCACTATAACCAACAAAAATACATTTGACAGCCTTATCATCCAATTTTTTGCGCTGCACTTGTGGCACCAAAGCATATGCCAAACAGCCAAAAACACGCATGTGCTCAATAGAAGGCTTTCTATCATGCCATGCTTCATATGGAGTAATAGACTGCAAAGCTTTCGTAGGACACCTGTTAAGTACATAAGTGGCACACGTGATGGCCTCAAGCCATACAAAAAGAATGCGGCAAAGCTTGACTTTTGACCATACATCGTGCCATTTCCGTAAGTGACCTGTTTTTCCTCTCAGCAACACCATTTTGTTGAGGTGTATAAGGCACTGTACATTGGTGTTTTATCCCACGACTAGCGAGAAATGCATTAAATTCATGAGACATATACTCCCCCCCTCGATCGGAACAGAGGGTGCCCATAGTACATTTTGAGACATTTTTAGCCATAGCCAGAAATTGTTTGAAGCACATAAAAACTTCGGACTTCGCTTTAAGCGGAAATACCCATGCATGCCTGGAGTAATCATCAATGAAAGTCACGAAGTACAGGTAATTGCCCAAGGACGGAGTTTGCATGGGCCCACAAACATCACTATGCACAAGCTGCAACCTGCATGTGGCCCGAACTGAACCATCCTTTGGAAACTTAGAACGCTGCATCTTACCCGAAATACAACCTTCACAAACATGTTTGAGAGGTGCTTCAAGAGGCGGCAAAGAAGCAACCATATCAGATTTTTGCAAACACAGCAAACTGGCAAAATTCAGATGACCAAAACGTGCATGCCAAATTTTTTCATCTGAAATACCTTGAATCTGCAACAACAGCATTTGCAAAATTTTGACGACACTTGTCATGGAAAGTGAGCTTATACAGCCCACGGCACAAAAGGCCAGATGCAACAATTTCATCACCAAAACTGAGATCATGAACTCTACATCTGTCATCCACAAATTTGACTACAAGTCCAAGTCTAGCAAGTGCGGATACAGACAAGAGATTCTTCTTGATCCCAGGTACATAAAGTGCATCAAAAAGTGTGAAGGAACTGGAACTGCCATTTGCAGCAGTAAGCACAATCTTTCCAACTCCCTGAACTAGATAAGAGGCATTGTTGGCACAAGTGACAGAATTCCCATGAGGGACAGACTCGAGAGAGGTAAACAATTCACTATGTGAGGTAATGTGCTTTGTAGCACCATTGTCAAAATACCACACATGTGAATCTGCAGCAACTAACAAGCATGCATCATGGACAGCAGGATTGTATGTGCACTCTGCGCTAAAAGCCCATTCTGCATCAACATTAGCATCACAGTCTCCTTTCACAGAAGACTCAACAATGGTTGCATTTGTAGTGGAACCAGCATTTGCAGTGGAACCACCCTCTTTCTTCTTAGCCTCTTTAGCCTTCAACTTAGGACATGACTTGATCAAGTGATCATTAGCTTTACAATAATGGCAACGCATCTTCTTTTTGCCCTTATCACCAGAATTGCCAGACGAAGTGCTGCCAGCAGAAGCATTAGGAACAGAATTTTTGCCACTCGCAGCAGAACCATAAGAAGTGGCTGCATTACTGTTACCACCCTTTCTTTGAGAAGCAATAAAAGCTTGTTCAACTGCACGCTGCCTAGTCCTGTTTTTTCTAGAAAGTGACTCTTGCAACAGCAATGTGCATAATGCATCAAACTTGACAACTTCAGGATTTCCTTGGGTCATCAGTCTCCAAGTACTAGCAAAAGTCTGGTAGGAATCTGGTAAGGCATCAAGAACAGTCTGCACAAGGGAACTGTCTGAAATGACTTCACCTGCAGAAATAAGCTGCTCATTGATATCCTTGACACTAGCAAGGAAAGTGTCCATATCATCTTCCTCATGCATAATCTTCGACTCCAGCTCTTTACGCAGCTCTTCGACTCCAGCTCTTTACGCAGCAAAGCAATTTTAGCCTCATTGCGACTTGCATAAAGACCAGCCAAAATATCCCAAGCCTGTTTTGCAGATTTTGATGAACGGATGTGAGGAACAATGGTGCGCTTCACAGACAACGCAATCAATGCATGAGCCTGCACATCCTTTACATCCCAACGAGCTTGTTCTGCCGTAGGCAAAACAACTCTAACAGCAGCAATCCTTGCAGCAAGACCTGCAACATCCTCAACATCGCCTACATCCTCAAAACCAGGACGTACATCAATGCCCTGCACAATGTTCCAGACAACTTTTGACACAAGAATATGTTTCATCATATAAGCCCACATAGGGTAGTTGTCCCCATCCAACCTGTCCTCAGCAGCAAACATCTTGAACACATCTGTGTTGTTGTTGTCAGCCATGGTAAATGCTGCACCTGATGTGAAAACTGCTGGAAAATAGGAGAAACGGAGCGGGAACAACATGTGCTATATACCACAAACCGTAGAAGACTATAAGGCACCTGTTATGCAGAAAACGGCACTGACAAAAATTATGCACAAAATGACAAAATAGCCTGTGCAGTACTACGCGTAGTGGAAACGGAGGCTGAAATGAGCCCAAAACAAAAATCTGAGTAGACCAAGCTCTATGATCTCACCCAAAGTATTTGTCGACCTGCGAACGCTTGCCAAAGCTCACTGAAATCGGAGAAAGTGAGCAGGCATGTGCTGGAGCAGCTGGCGACTAAGCCCAGGAGGACGCAACCTGCTCTGATACCAATTGTTGGAATTAGGGTTGCCAAGAAACGCAGACAGCTTGGAGCAGATGAAGGAAGCTCAAGCCTGCACACAATAGAGTGTGTGTTACTTAGTGTGCAATGGAAAGATAGATAGCCCTAGAGTGATGGGCGTATATACAATGCTCGGGGGGAAAAACCTCCTAAAGAGGGAAAAAATGCCCCGGCGGTCCTAGTGTGTTCACACACATCACTACCACATGTATATGGTAACACTTTAAAGTAGGAGCTCTTTCTACTGGCATAAACACAGGGGTAGTCAAGCTCATACATAAAAGGGGGGATAAGGAGGAGCTGGGCAATTGGAGGCCCATCACTTGCCTGACTTCTTTGTACGAAATCTTTGCTCTGTCTCTAGCTAGAAGAATTAGTCGTGTCATGCAGCATATTATCTTACCTGAGCAAAAAGGTTTCATCAAGAACAGATTTATGCTTGACTCTATCATAGCCCTGTGGGAAGCGTTTGAACATGCTCAGGAATCTGGTCAAGAATATGTCTTCTTCAAAATTGACTTTGACAAAGCTTATGATAGAATGGAGTGGGATTTTATTTGGCAGTCTCTGTTTGACATTGGCTTTGGAAGAAAGTTCATCAAATACATTAAAATCTTGTTTGGGAATGCATGTGCCAGAGTGGCTATCAATGGTGAACTTTCAGATGTATTTTTCCTATCCAACTCCATCAGGCAAGGATGCCTCATTTCACCTCTCCTATATGCCATCTGCTCAGATGCTCTTGGTTGGCTTGTGCAAGATGCAATGGACCAAAATAAACTCAAGGGTATAAAGATTCCACAGGCAGCTAAAGATCTCTATTTGCAAGAATTTGTTGATGACACTAATGCTGTAATGGTTAATGAGCAGGACTCTGTCAATACCTTTTGGCAATGTCTATAATTGTTATGTACTGCCAGTGGTTCAGTTATTAAGCATGCTAAGACTGGTTTCAAAAGCTCTAATGACTAGATACCTCATGTTATAACTGATGCAAGATGCCAGATCATTAGGGATGGACATGTTTTTAGACTGTTAGGTATTCCCATGGGGTTCAGGGTTTCTATGAGGCAAAGATGGGACTGGGTCATGAACAAATTCAAACAGAAGATCTTCAAGTGGCAGCACCACAACTCCTCTATTCCTTCAAGAGCTTTTGTTCTAAACCACTTTATCTTGCCTAGTTTAATCTTCTTTTTGTCATGTTGGACTCCAGCTAAGTATCAGCTTGCACAGGTTTTCTCTCTGACCAGGAACTTCCTGTGGGGAGGGAGTATGAACACCCAGAGGATTCCAAAAGTGGCCTGGGATGTTTGTCAGCAACCTAAACATAAAGAGGCCTTGGCCTGCTTAACTTGGGCATATGGCTCAAAAGATGGGTGCTAAATGGATTAGGAGAGCTGCTTCCTCCAATGATTACTGGGCCCTGCTTCTCAAAAGGAAGATTGGCCAGTTCAAGGTTGAAGGTTACAAGGCCTGGACTAATCTGGATCTGAGGGAAGTGCTCATCTCCAAGAAGGACTTCATTCCAGCTAGGTCTCCTTTGGTTTGCAGGTTCTGGAGGGCATGGAACTCGGCTAGAAGTAAATGGAAAACTTCCAAGGAGTTTTATACTAACCATCACTGCTTTATGCTTGACTCTTGCTGGCTAGGCTTTTTTGCCTGCAGGTCTCAAGCTGAATTGGGCAGGAAGTCTCACAACTGTCATTAGCATGGGATTAGATACTAGAAAGACATTCTCCACAATCAGAGGCTTAAGTCTTCAGAAGCTCTACAGGCAGAGTTTGGTATCTCAGTCAATACAACCATTTGGTGTCTTGCGAGAGCCAATAAAGTGCTGGATATTGTTTCCCTTCAGCACAGAAGGAAACTGCAAGTCACCTCAGCATCCTCTATATGATCTGAAATCTATCAGCACGTGGACAACAGAGGAGGGCTAGAAGAAAGCATGAAGAAGAGACTAAACCAAAAATGGAAAGTGCAGTGGAGTTGTAAGCAGTGGGAATATAGGTTTAAATGCATATGGGCTTTCCCTTTGGCTAGTAAACACAGCCATCTACTCTGGCTAGCCATGCAACAAGGGATCTGGACTGGTAAAAGAGCACTTCAGGCCAAAGTCAGCAATGGGCTATGTCCCAGATGTCATGCATCTGCTGAAGATTGTGCCCACCTCCTATTTAATTGTAGCTTTAACAAAGCCAATATCAATCTACTACAAAAAGCTTGGGCACAAGTGATAGTCTCACCTTTGACTGCTCAATGCCTTATTTTAGGTCCATGCAAAGGTGTTGATGTTCTCTTGTGGAACATGTGGAGAGGAATTATTTTATGGAACTTTTGGCTTCAAAGGAATGATGCAGTGTTTGGCTCTACTCACTCTTTGAGTCTTGAAGGTTTGAAGAAGGAATTGCTTAAAGCAGCTGATTCTGTTTGTATCACAGTACACGGCTGTCCTCATGAAGCCTCTCTCTTCCAAGTACAGAGAGAACATAGGTGGCAAAAATGGAAGGGGTTCCCTATGAAACTCTATTCTGCCCCCATTTTTTTTTTGAGATTGTATGGAGTAATCTTTTAGCCTTGGGGCTGACCCACCCCCTACCTGTGGGTCCCATGTAATTCTTTCCTTCTTGCTCAGTAATTTTAAAAGTTCTACTTTCCTCGAAAAAAAACGAATGGGACTATTTTTTTCAATCTTCGTCTAATATTGGCTTTGGAAGACTTTTTATCAAGTTTATTAAAATCCTTTTTGGAAATGCTTGTGCTAGGGTTTCCATAAATGGAGAGCTGAAGATGTTTTCCCTCTGAGAAGGTCCATTAGATATGGTTGTCCTATTGCCCCTCTTCTTTATGCCATATGCTCTGATTCTTTGGGTTGGCTTGTTCATGATAGTCTAGAAAAGGGTCAAATAAAGGGCATGAAGAATCATGGATCTGATAAAAGTTTAACTTTCCAACAATTTGTCCTTGACACTAACTATGTTTTGTCTAATGATTCTATTTCTATGGAAAAAATTTGGGCATGCTTGGACACTTTTTTCTTGGCTAGTGGGTCTTTGATTAATTACTCTAAGATAGGGTATAAGATATCAAGTGGACAAGTTCCTCGGATTATACTTGATACACAATGTACGACAATTATGGATGGTCAAATTTTTAGGCTACTAGGCATTCCTATGGGATTTAACATCACATATGGACAAAGATGGTAGTGGGTGGTAACAAAACTCTGACATAAGATCGTAAAGTGGTAGCACTACCAGTCATCTACATCTGCAAGAGCTTTTGTTCTCAACCATTGCATTCTCCCTTCATTGATTTATTTCCTATCTTATTGGTTGCCCGAGCTAAGTACCAGTTGAAACATGTCACTTTCTTGGCTAGGAACTTTCTATGGGGAGGGGATGTTGATCACCCAAAAATTTCAAAGGTCTTGTGGGACATATGGATTTTACCTAAAGTTAAGGAAAGCCTTGGGCTTCTGAATCTTGACCTTGTGTCAACTAGAATGGTGTTGCTAAATGGATCTTCAAAGCTACAAACTCAAATGATTATTGGGCAACACTTCTAAAACGGGATATCCCTAAGTTCAAACTCCAAAGTTACAAGGGTTGGACCAAAATGCAGATTAAAGAAATACTTTTTTCTCTTGCCCCTTTTATACCAATGGGTTCAAAGCTAGTCTGCAGAATGTAGACTGCATGGAACACCATCAAGATTTCATGGAAGCCATCAAAGGAGTTTCTGTCTAGCATCTGTCTTTCATGCTTGACTCTTTTTGGTTTGGTTCTTTTTCAGTTAAAGCTAAAGTTGACAACTGCAAGAAATCTCACAAGTGTTGCAAAGCTGTCATTTGGTGTTTGAGGAATTTAATAAGAAAAAATGAGAACACTCTACACACACAGAGTTCTCCATCACCTTATCTAATGTTAGACGGTGTTTGGAAAGAGAAAAACTGTGTATGGCCAAGTTCACAGTATTTGCCAAAGTTGTCCAGGAAACTAGTCAAATTTCTCATGTTGCTGTTGAAGTTTTCAACCAATTCTACCCTAAGGGGGAGTGAAAAATAATTTAAAGAAAAATATTAACAGGAAATGGAAAGTCTGCTGGAGTTCCAAATCGTGGACATACATTTTTAAATGTTTATGGGCCTACCCAATTGCCAACAAGCACATCACTGTTTTGTGGTGGTTAATCATGCATCAAGGTGTGTGGAGTGAGGATAAAGTTCTTAGAGGTGGAGTAACAATGGAAAGTGCACCATACGTAATAAGTTGATTGAAGATTGTGCTCATATATGGTTCAATTGCAAGGATAACAAAGCAAGTATTCATTTCTTACAGTATGTTCTTTACCAAGTTAACTTTAAGACTTTGGAAGTCGAAGACCTTCTGTTGGGAAACTGCAAAGGGCTTGATGTTCCACTGCAAAATATATGGAGGGGGATTTTCATTTGGTTCCTTTGGCACTAGATAAATGCCTCTGCTTTCAAGCATGATTCTTCCTTTCCTATTACTTTACTCAAACATGAATTGCTTCAATCAGCTCAAAAACTTTGTAACAAGATATCAGAAGCTTCTTTTGCTGGTACATTTGCTACTAGCATTCAAAAGTGCACTAGGTGGCAACATTAGAAAATTATTGTGCCTATATATTATCAAGCCTCTAGATTTAGGATGGGAAACGCTTTCCTAATGATATTTATTAAGGGGATATCCCACCCCCATCCTGTTGAATCCATGTAACTTTCCTTTGTTTTTCTTTAATCAATTTCCAATCTTCTCCACCAAAAAAAAAAAAAGGATTCATGGAATTGTGTGTGAATCAATTATAACAATCAATCGACAAGGGCAACTAAAATCCAAATATATCAAACGAAAGTAAAAAAGGCTAGTAGCCAATGGCCACGTCTAAAAAGGGAAGAATAATTCCTATTGGTGGATTGCTCATAACAATGTTGAGAGGAGTGTCAGAGCACTGCAGTCTTTTTGTTTGAATTTGGATTCAAAAATGTAGTAGGGTTTTATTTGAGCTAGCTTGTGCAACCCGCCTATGGCGGGTCTTGTTCACTCTAACTAGCGATGCACTGGTACTTCTTGTGCTTTTTGAAATGCACCACATTCGGCATACATCTCGACCAAGGCAATGCCAAGCACTATGTTTTCTTTTAACAACCGGGCTAACTAACAATATCATTGTAAATTGTTTTGCCCATATCAGTAGGTGCAAGTGTACATAATTGCATTTGGCCCTTGAGTTCAATATGCAAGCGTTTGTGATTGCATCAGAGAGGTACCCTCGCTTTGAATCTGCCAAAAACTGCTCAAGTTGGGCAAATCCCATAGTCAGTGCATTCCAAGAGACAGCATCCTCCACAAGAAGCTCCTCGAGCACTTTTATGTGCTTTATGAAGTGCACCACATTTGGCATACATGTCAACCAAGGCAATGCCAAGCAAACCGTTTTCTTTCAACAACCCTTGACTAACAATATCATTGTAAATACTTTTTCCTATATCAACAAGTGTAAAAGTACACGATTGCATTCGGCCCTTGCCTTCAAGATGCAAGTGTATGTGATTGCATCGAAGAGACACTCTCGCTTTGCATCTGCCAAAAATAGCCTAGAGGCTCTTGGGAATATCTCACAATCAGTGCATTCCAAGAGACGACATCCCGCACAAGAGACACCCTCGCTTTGCATCCGTCGAAAACTGCCCATGTTGGGCATATCCCGCAATCAGTGCATTCCAACAGACGACATCCCACGCACGAAGCTCCTTGAGCAGTTTTATGTTCAATAAAGTGCATGTACCACATTTAGCATACATGTCGACCAAGGCATCACCAAGCACAAAATTTCTTTCAACAACCCCTGACTAAGAATAATATTTGTGAATTCTTTTGCCCATATTAGCAGGTGCAAGTGTACATGATTGCATTTTCCCCTTGCCTTCACGATGCAAGCGTATGTGATTGCATTGAAGAGACACCCTTGCTTCACATCCGTCGAAAACAACCCAAATCTTCTTGGCCCTGCCTAAGTTAGGCATATCCCACAATCACTGCATTCCAAGAGATGACATCCCACACAAGAGACACCCTCACTTTGCATTCGTCAAAAAGTGCCCATGTTGGGCATATCCTGCAATCAGTCAATTCCAAGAGACGGCATACGACACACGAATCTCCTCAAGAACTTTTTGTGCTTTATGAAGTGCACCACATTTGGAATACATGTCAACCAAGCCTCACTGCCAAGCACGAGGTTTTCTTTCAAAACCCGTGACTGACAATATCATCATCAATTCTTTTTGCCCATATCAGTAGGTGCAAGTGTACATGATTGCATTTGGCCCTGCCTTTCAGATGCAAACGTATGTGACTGCATCGGAGAGACAACCTCGCTTCATATCCACCGAAAAATAGCCCAGAGCTTCTTGGCATTGCCCAAGTTGGGCATAGCCTACCATCAGTGCATTCCAAGAGACAACATTCGGCACAAGAAGCTCCTCAAGCACTTTATGTGCTTTATGACGTGCACCACATTTGGCATACATGTCGACAAATGCAGTGCCATGCATGATGTTTTCTTTCAATAACCCTTGACTAACAATATCCTTGTGAATTCTATTGCCCATATCAGCAAGTGCAAGTGTACATGATTGCATTTGGCCCTTGCCTTCAAGATGCAAGCATATGTGATTGCATCGGAGAGACATGCTTGCTTCACATCCTTCGAAAATAGCCCACAGCTTCTTGGCCCTGCCCAAGTTGGACATATCCCACAAGTAGTGTATCCCGTCCCGTACAAGAATCTCCTCAAGCACTTTTTGTGTTTTATAAAGTGTACCACATTTGGCATACATGTGGACCAAGGCATGGCCAAATACGACATTTTCTTTCAACAACCCCTGACTAACAATATCATTGTGAATTCTTTTGCCCATATTAGCAGGTGCAAGTGTACATCATTGCATTTGGCACTTTCCTTCAAGATGCAAGCGTATGTGATTGCAGAGACACTCTTGCTTGCTTTTGCCGAAAATAGCCCAGAGCTTCTTGGCCTTGCCCAAGTTGTGCATATCCAACAATCAGTGCATTGCAAGAGATGACATTCCGCACAAAAATACATTTGGCATACATGTCGACCAAGTCAATGCCAGGGTTGAAGGTTTTTACACTAAATTTCTCTACATGTTGTAGGTTTTCTCAGCTTGAAATTTGAAATTTAGAGGTAAATTCCAAAATTTGTAGGTGGATTACATCAAACCTAGTTTTTCTTTTACCTCTGCTCCCACTACATGTTGTAGGTTTTCTCAGCTTGAAATTTAAAATTTAGAGGTAAATTCCAAAATTGTAGGTGGATTACATCAAACCTAGTTTTTCTTTTACCTCTGCTCCCACCATCAGAAGCTGAGCTCCATATCGACGCAAAATAGTGCATCTAAGCTTCCCCCGCCCGCCCGCCCCCCCTTCCCCCTTTTTGCCTACTGCCCCGTTGATAATGAAGCTATAGAGCGATGCCTTGCTTCCTCCTGTTCTTCCTAGTTTTTGAATCCGAGCTTGCTGTATGTTTTCCCGGCTCCAAGCCTAAGGGGGAGTGGAAAATGATTTTAAAAAAAAGCTTAACAAGAAATGGAAAGTTTTCTAGAGTTCCAAACCACATGTTTTAAATATTTATGGGCCTACCCAATTGTCGACAAGCACATCACTCTTTTGTAGTTAGTCATGCATCATCAAGGTGTCTAGAGTGGAGATAAAGCTCTCAGAGCTGGAGTAAGCAATGGAAAATGCACCAATGTAATAAGTTTATTGACGATTGTGCTCATATATGGTTCAATTTCAAGGATAACAAAGCAGTTATTCATTTCTTATAGTATGTTCATTACCAAGTTAACTTCAAGACTTTGGAAGTCCAAGTCGTCCTGTTGGGAAACTGCAAAGGGCTTGATATTAGAAGGGAGGAATATATGGAGGGGGATTTTCATTCCTTTGGCACCGGAGAAATGCCTGTGTTTTCAAGCATGATTCTTACTACATGACTTACTACGGTCAGCTCAAAAACTTTGTAACAAGATATTATAACTTTCTTTTGATGGTGTAAGGAATGGTCATCCATTTACAATTCCCTGAAAGAAAGGGCGATCACATGGCGACCGACAGAGCACTTTCTTTCAGAGAATGGTCAGCGGATGACCATTCTCGACCGTCACAATCGGGGGTAGGGGGGCCATATAATTAGGGGCAATGAGCTCGTGGCCTACTGAGGTGTGGGATCGAGCGATTCCTTGTGTTGACTTGGCCGCATCATATTCGCATGCAGACTGTATTGTGAACATTGCAATTCCTTGTACTGAGTTGTCAACAAATCCAATGATTGCATGGCCAGATTCTGCACAAGAATGGATAGTAAATGGACGGCATCGAATCTGCAGCCTCGACTATCATCCCCTGTGCTGAGTTGTCGCCAATCCAATGATTGCAATGCTAGATTCCTCACAACAATGTACACTGAATGGACGGCTCTTATCTGCAGCCCCCTACCCCCAACTGTGACAATAGAGTTGCTACTAGGTGGCACTGCGCAGTAAGGGAAAATTATTGTGCCTAGGTATTACCAAGCCTCTAGATTTAGGATGAGGAACGTGCTTTCCTGATGCTCTTTGTTAAGGGGACTAGTACGGCCGGCCGCCTTCGACAACCTCTCTCTCTCTCTCTCTCTCTCTCTCTCTCTCTCTCTCTCTTTATCGCATGCAAAGGGGCTTGTTTTTGTTTTGGACTTAGCCTTCAGATCGCAAATTGCGACACGTGGAAAAGGCTCCCCCTTCCGCCATATTATGTTAGTAGATATCCCACCCCTGCGTGAGATCCATGTAACTTTTCTTAATGCATGGAAATCGTGTGTGAGTCGATTATAACAATCAATCGACAAGGGCAACCAAAATCCAATAGATCAAACAAAGTCAAAAAGGCCACTTGGCACTGGACACTGCCGGTGCCAGGTGGCCACTCTGAAAAAGGGGAGAATATTTCCTGCTGCTGGACTGGCCATTGGCTTGCTCAATGCTCATAACAAAGTCGAGGGGAGCGTCAGAGCTGCACTGCAGTCTTTTCGTTTGAATTTGGATTCAAAAATGCAGTAGCCTAGGCTTTTATTTGAATAGATTTTATTGTACAGAAAACTGGAGGAGGAAGGGCAGTACGAGCTGAAATCCCGATTGTATGTGACGTGGAGTAGCCTGCTGCCTAGGTATTGCAGATGTAAATCTAATCCATCAACCATAGAATCCACAATTAAATTAACTTTTTCAAGGCCGAGGTGCATTTTCCGTTGGTTAAAGACTCCGTAACCTAACACGGGCGGCTCTGACGCCCTAAAACAATTTCTTGAGGACATCATTTCTATTTTAATTCTCTCTCTTTTTGGAAATCAGCATTCCAATATCAAAATAAAAATAAAAGTGAAACACGTCCCACTCGCATCCTTGATGGTATGGTTACTGGTATCCTCACAGATGAAACTTGAGAGTTGTGCCTCGCCTCGTTTTGCATTCAGAATTTAGAAAGCTGCTCATGATGATTCGTGAAGGTTGAAATCTCAGCTTTCTATCCAGTTGTTGGGCTAGCCTATAGATTTTATCCATGTTGCTGGGCAGTTGTCATACGAGGGATAATTATCGGTTATTTTAACAGATAACTATGCCTCTCCCATGGTCATGCGAGGCGAGCAACAAGGCATAGAAAAACTATGCAGGCAAGTATGTACCTGCGTGCAAATTCGCGCGGGCTGGGATAGAACCCCTATCCTATCTTGTTAACTACAACAGCAGGTCTAAAAAGCATGTTATCTAGAAAGGCGGGGATAGACCACTTTGTACGCTAACTCTGTCGAAATTTCTAATGTGGAGGGTAGAGGGAAGCGTTATCTTACGCAAGCGGGTGAGGGGTTAAAACCTACTTGTGTGAATGTGCCAGCTCTATGCCGATTTCAACATAAATGGTCTTAGTAACATGTTGAAGCTTTTAATGAAGGGAGAGGTACGGAAGCAGCAACTTTTTGATGACTTCACTCGCGACGTGGCTCGTCCAGAGTGGTTCTAGAAGCACGTAGTGTTGAAAGTGGGCCACACAGCCAAGCGTCACTTCTAGAAGCACGTAGTGTTGAAAGTGGGCCACACAGCCAAGCGTCTCTTTGTCTCTATCCGCCTGACCTGGTCATCGAAACACTCTCCTTTGCATGATTAATTTGTGACCAAGAACTATTCCCCGTGTCCAGGCTCTTAGAGGGTTTCAAACCTTGGTCCTACAAACTCGTGCTGAAGGGTATGCCAAAATTTGCACCTGCTAGAGTAACGCGCTATCTCAATCTATACTATTTATAATCGGGGGAGGGATTTGCATCTCCCCCCCCCCCCCCCCCCCCCAACCTTGGTCCTACAAACTCGTGTTGAAGGGTACGTCAAAATTTGCACTTGCTAGAGTGACGCGCTATCTCAATCTATACTATTTATAATGGGGGGAGGGATTTGCGCACCACCCCCCCCCCCCCCCAACCTTGGTCCTACAAACTCGTGTTGAAGGGTGCGTCAAAATTTGCACCTGCTAGAGTGACACGCTATCTCAATCTATACTATTTATAATGGGGGGAGGGATTTGCGCACCATCCCCCCCCCCCCCCCCCTTCTCTTCCTCGAACACGTAGTAGAAGCTCCTTCCTCCGGTCAGTGCACCTTGTAGCCCCAATGACACAATCAACTACACGAGATAGAGAGTTTGATTTTGACAAATCTTGGAAAATGCCAATAAGTATGAAGTTGAGTGTTGGAGAACAAAGGAAGCGTGGATATATTTTTGCCTCCCTCTCAGAGTTTTGATGTGTGCAAATATTGTGTCTTCCGTAGAGCATGGCGAGGGATCCCTGAGGGACTTCAAATCAATCGAAAGGCCCATTCTCTGAGGGTGTGTATGTGTCTGTTGTGCTTAAAGGAGAGGGTGGTGGGCAACGAGTCAAACAATGGGAGCCAACAGTGAGGTGCCGAGTTGCAAGGGATCAGGTATGCACCTCTACTGCAGTTCAAGGTGGAGGGTGCAACACGGAACGAGCAGCTCACAGCAATGTGGACAGGTTGTGGACAAGGCAACGGGTGAGGTAATGTAGGTAGGGCATCATATGTGTGTTTGTGTGTGTGTGTGTGTATGTGTGTGCGCGCGCGCGTGGAAGGGGCAAGGGCATGTAGGAAGGCTACTCCGAGCGATACTCGTGCCTCAACTGTAGGCAAAGCGATTGTTGTGCAGGGAAAGGAACATACACTTCAAGGGGGTTGCGCTTCTGCTATGGAAGAAGGGTCTCCATGACGATGACATGGAGCTCACGATGGGGTGAGGGAATCTGAAGAGAGAGAGAGAGAGAGAGAGAGAGAGAGAGAGAGAGAGAGAGAGAGAGAGAGAGAGAGAGAGAGAGAGAGAGAGAGATACTTTTGTGAGGGCCACCACTGGAACAATGAGAAGCTCTTCTTTCCTAGCACAAAGAGTGTCAATATTCAGTACGTCCACTTATTATGATCCGCAAGATGTAGAGGATGGAGAGACAGAGAGAGAGAGAGAGAGAGAGAGAGAGAGAGAGAGAGAGAGAGAGGAAACACGGTCGTTCAACAACCAAGGTGAGCCGAGTTCTAAGCTTGGTAGAGGGAGAGACAGGTAGTGCGAGCATCCTCCAGGGACATGGAAGGACTGGGGTTGCAGGTGAAGCTCCAATGGAGGAGGGTGCCGAGTCCTTGATTATTGCCAAGTTAGGGATGGAGGAGAGCTTGAAGGTGTTGACACAATTGTCCATAGGAGAGAAGCTTTAGAGGTTGGTATCAAGGATGGTGTAGGAGTGCAATGGTGGAGCTGGTCCATTTATAGAAGAAAGGGGGCAGGTGTGGCTGTGAAGGTCATGATGGCCATTTGAATGCAGCTCAATTTCTAGGGCTGGCCATCCACCAGCTTGCATCTTTGAACCGTTGATTGTAGCCAATATTTGCAGACGCCCACGAAGTCGCCCGTCTCACAGCCCATACCTGCTCCACATCGACGTCCTTGATCTTCCACTTGAATGCCTTGCCCCATTTATTAGCACTGCCATTGCCCTCCTATATCACCTCGTAGGCATACAAACATTCTCTGTTGTGATTGCCACCGATTGAACGCCCACCAAAGGACCCCAATAAGATTTTCCTCTTCCCCCTCTTCAATGAGTCTTCAACACATTGTACGAAGGCGACATTGAATGCCATTCAATAGAAAGCACTTCATCTCGATGTTGGGTGTTACTCTCACGCAGGCGACCATGGGTACATGTACATGAGGGGCTTCATAGATGCTATAGAACTAGAGAGAGAGAGAGAGAGAGAGAGAGAGAGAGAGAGAGAGAGAGAGTTTGTTTATGAAAACCAGCTCCTTTAACAATTGGTCAAAGAATGAACGTGGGTGTATGAAATCCATAAACTTATTGCAAAAAGTTAAGTGAATGAACTGGTTATTTGCCTTGCTAGCTTTTTAAACCAGTGTAAACCATTGATTCGAGGGGATAGTTGTGTTACCCTGTCCTCTCTGTTGTATTCTAGCATCCTTGGAGTATCCCTTGAATCCTTCGATCCTCGAAACTGCCTTGGTTGTTTTGAAGATAAGGCTATATATCCTGGTGTGTTAGCGATTCTTTTCAATTGCTCTTTACTCTTAGAAGGCTTGAAAATTGTAATGGAAATGGCCTATGAACTTTGAGAATAGCGGAATTAAGAAATTAGGTGAAGCACTTTTGAGAGATTACTTTGTGAGCATAGCGGGTGAACTTAATTGATGGTAGCAACATAAACATGGTACCTAGTTAACTTGGCATGAACATTCCTTTTGCAAGAGAGAGAGTTTAGAGAACATGACAATAGCTGAGGACCGGATTCATATGGAGCCGGTCCCCCCTCCAATAGGCATTTGTATTATAGTTTCTCCCATCAAGAGAGACTTGGTACAATACAATCTTTGTGTTCCTTGTAACCTAGGTGATGCAACGAAGATGGAAAACTTCATGCATCACAAGCATAACATAAACTTGAAGAAAGCATTAACTATCCCAAGCCTCAGTCCAAGGCCTCAAACACCTTCGAAGGTGGAGAGAGCTAGCGGGGAATGAGGATAGGGAAGAGGAAGAAGAAACAGTCCATAGGAGAAAGAAATAGTTCCTCACTTATCATTACTCTTCTTGCTAGCATATGTAATAGCATAGTAATGAAGATGGAGGAGATGGTAAGCTTAAGCATTGAAGCATAGCTCTTGGTTGGATTTGCATTCCATAGCCAAGAGTGTTGGTGTAGGCTTTCACTATCACAAGCTTGGAGAAGGAGGTGGTGTTCCTCAACTTTCACCAAGTGAGAATAGCCTTGCAAATGAGTGTGTGTGTGTGGAGTATATCCCCCTAGCACCCCCCTTTCTTTCTTTGGGCGAAAATTCTACTTGCTACAAGCTCATTGGACCCCTCTCCCCTTAGCCAATCACATCTAGCATGCAGTCAAGCATATGGGTAGTCTTTTGATAGGTGTCCTCCTTACCCCTTAGAGAGAGAGATCTTGAAAATATCTAGATATTTGTTAGATGGAAGTAGAATCTCATTGGACCCCTCTTTAGCCCAACCAATAGCATTCAAGCACACCATGTGGTTAAGCTTAGTGAGAGTCTGACATGTGTCCCATGTGCTCTTTAAGAATTCCCCTAACTTTGAGATTTTTATGCATAGGAAGTTTCTCAAGCAATTTCCTCATTAAGTGAGTAGGTTCTCTTTTTGAATCAAGCATCTTACCCCCCATGCATAGGAAGCTTCGCAAGCAACTTCCTCATTAAATGTGACAAGTACCTCAAGTACCTTCGTCATCAAGCATGACAAGCACCTTAGGTGGGGTTCCCACCTCAAGCACAACCTTAGCTTGCTTAAGTTTAGGTCGGGTTCCCACATCAAGCACAACCCTAGCTTGCTTAAGTTTAGGTCGAGTTCCCACCTCAAGCACAACCCTAGCTTTCTTAAGGTTCCCACCTCAAGCACAACCCTAGCTTGCTTAAGGTTCCTACCTCAAGCACATCCCTAGTTTGCTTAAGTTTAGGTTGGGTTCCCATCTCAAGCTCATCCTTAGCTTGCTTAAGGTCAAAGGACTTTTAACACTAACCATTGGAGGTATTTAATGAAGCTAACCCTAAGGTCTTGTAAGCTTCATTATTTGCACATTGCTCTTTGATAGACTACATCCTTTTGGACCCCTATTGAGATCTAACCATCTCTTGGTCCCCTGCTGAGGTAATTCTAGAAGCACTTATTGTACATTGCTCTTTGATAGATCGTCTCCTTTTGGACCCCTATTGAGATGCAACCATCTCTCCTTTTGGTCTCGTGTTGAGACTGGTCTAGAAGCACATGTCTCTATTCTAACTCTTGTTCCCGTTTATTCTCCCATATTAAATAATCAATTTAATATGAAAAACTCATTTGGTAAAGTTAGATATTATATTTTATGACATTATCTCTCTCTTGAAATCATAGTCGTATTCGACTATGAGGTAGAGAAGATAAAGCCTAGTCATTATTCCATGTTTCTTAGCGGGTAGAGGATCCCTTTTTACTCTACGACATCATTCCAAGATGGATGACTAGTCCATTTGGTGCTTGGGAGACGTAGCTGTCGTAGGCATGTCTGCTCTTAGTCCATATCATACTTCCAAAGTAGAGTGACAAGTTCTACTTGGTGTTTGGGAGACGTCGTCACCACAAACATGATTCTAAGCATGCATACTTTAAATTTGTGCACGATAAAAAGAGAAGTAGTCTTATAAGACAAAAACATTTTCGATTTAAAATGCATTTTCATATGCTTACTCTAGTGCAACATTGTAAGCATTGACAAGGTTCATATTATCCTTAAGCTAGGTTCTTTGCATTCATCTAGCATCTTTAAAAGAATAATTCTTAAACTTAATTAGATATCGTTAGATAATCTTACCGTTTCTTAATACCTTGTCTTCATGTCATAGGATGGACTGAGGTTGAAGTACTTCTTCTTGATCTTTGACTTTTGGAGGGTCTGCAACAACTATTGCTTCTTTTGATGGCGCTCCTTTGTAAGGCTTATGTAGGTTCTCATGGAAAACATGGTGCATGAGCTAATGGTTGGGCAACTTCAATTGATAAGCCATATCATTGAATGGCTTAAGAATTTTAAGGACCATAGTATCTTTTTGCTAGTTTAGCATCATACTCTTGGTGGTCTGTAGGACTCTTGCCCGTAGTATGCCTCAGATGAGCCTTGAGAAACTTTAGCAAGACCCAGTCATTTTCCTTAAAAGCTAAGGCTCTTTTGTGCTTATTAGCAGCAACCCTTTTTGCCTTTCCTGTGAGATGGATATAACCCCTTTAATCTTTGGAAAAGATTCTTGTAGGTCTCAGCTATATTCATCAGCAACGAAGATCTTCCCCTGTAATTGAAGTAGTAAGGGACTTTTGGATCTTCCCTCTTTAACCTCGAAAGGTGCTTTTCCCATAGAAGTGTGTAAAATGTCATTGTACGCATACTCTATAAGAGGTAGGCACTTCTATCATTGAGAACATTGATTTACTTTCATGACATAGGCTTTTAGTAGATTCAAGGATCATTAGATTAGTTATTTCACTTTGGTCATCCGTTTGTGGATGATAGGCCGAAAGAGAAATTTAATCTACTTCTTAGATTCCAAAAGAGACCCTTCTAGAAATTATTGGTCATTCTAAGATCTTTGTCTGACACTATAGATGTTGGAAATCCATGATTCTTGAAAATTTGAGATCTGAAGAGGGTTGCCATTTGATGTGTCTTAATAGTCTTTTTGACAAGCATAGAGTGTGTTTTCTTGTTAAGCCTCTCAACTTAAACAATTGAAGTTGCTTCCCTCGATCAATTTTCAACTTTTGGTATACCACGCATTTTGAAACATACTCTTGTATGTTTACTTTTCATGGTAGACCAACAAAAATTCATTTCTACTCCTCGAAGAGTAGACTATGGAATCCCTCTTTGCCCCGCATAAGGAGAAGTATGGGATTACATGACTTTCGTATTATACGGGTGATTAACACATAGCCTATTTCCATTTGGAAGATAACCATCCTTCAAGGTGAATGATTCTTGTTTCTTTCCTATTGCAAGGGCTATAATTACATACTTAAAGTCTTGGTCAGTAGCATGCTCATCTATCATAAAAGATAGATCATTGTGAGTTGTTATAGACACCACATTTACCCTTAGTCGTTGTGAAAGTGCATTGACCACTTGATTGTGCTTGCCAACAATGTGAGAAATATGAAATTTAAATTACAAAAGAAAATTTTCCCACCTCATTTGTTTGTCGGAGAGCTTGGTTTGCGTCATGAAGTTCTTGAGGTTTTGTGATCCATTCGTAGGATGAATGGAGTCCCCAAGAGATAGTGTTTCCTCGTGTTTTAGGCATATAGAATAGCTAATAACTTTTTTTTTAATTTGCCCAATACTCACTTATTGAAGTCGAGTCTTTGACTCTCATATGCTATGGCATGCCCTTCTTGAAGCAAAATAGCTCCAAGGCAATCACTACGAGCATCAGATTGGACCTCAAATGGCTTTGAGAGATCTAGTAGTGTGAACACACGTTGAGAGATAAACTTCTCAAAAGCTTCTTGCACTTTTGCAGTCCATGAATACTTAACGTTATTTTTTTGTTAAGTCATGTAATGGGCACACATACCTACAAATCTTCGTACCTCTTGTAGATTCCTTGGATTATGTCATCTTTTTATTACCTCTAACTTTGTTGCATCCATACGGGTGCCATCTTTAGAGATAATGTGACTTAAGTATTGAATCTCTTGTAGAAAAAAATCACTTTTCTTTTGATTAATGAAAAGCTTATTCTCTCTCACAACTTGAAAGATTACCTGTAGGTGTTGCTTATACTCTTCAAGAGAATTTGGATGGCCTGAAGATTTTTGTCCATCATGAGTTTGAATGCGTCTGGAGCATTTGTCAGGCCAAAACTTGTAAATTATGAAATAGATTTTCTACCTATGGCACAGGAAATCTATTTTTGATAGTGATCTTATTTAGTGCTCTATAGTCGACACACATGTGATATGTGTTGTCTTTCTTTTGCACTAAAAGAAATGGTGAACGAAATGGAGAGGAGCTAGACCTCACCATTCCCCCTTTTTTTTTATATTACAAATTCATGCACTTGCCTCATGATCTCCTCTTGTTGAGCTTGTGAAACTCGATAAGGAGGCTTGTTAGGCGTTGAGCTTCTTGATAGGAGCTCAATTGCATGGTCATCATCTCTCATTTTAGAGATAGCTCACTAGGGATGCCATCAATGAAAACATCTTGGAATCCTTTTAGAAAATTAGACAACTCTAATTCCTCTTGATTCCCTTTATTGCAGGGATATGGTGTTCCCCAATTCATTAGCATATATGTACATGCTCTTTCCCCTGTAGTGAAGTAGATTCTCCTTTCAAGGAACTTTATGTTGGAAGCCATGTGCTTAAACCATGGTGCCCCAATGATAGCATTCTCATGTTTGAGAGAGTAGATGAAGAGATCCTCTTTGTCCAAATAGCTTTGGACATGAAGCCTTAATTTTCCAATGAAAGAAGTAACTGAGACGTCTTGCCCCTTGATAGCTCCATTGGCTTTCAATGGATCTCCCATCTTGTGGGCTTGTATGCCTAGCTTAGCGGTGAACTTCGTGGATATGAAGTTGTGAGTTGAACTAGGGTCAAACAAAATAAAGGCACCATGCTCTTGCATCTTTACCCAAGCATAGGAAAGGAGAAATCCTTGGCAATGAGCATCCTCTTTTGGAGCTTCAAACAAAGAGACTCTAGGAGTCTCATTGCGGGCAATTCTCTTGGGGCAAGGATGATAACCATGGCCTTGCTCCCCACACTTAAAACATTTGTGGTCCTTACTAAAAGATTCTAGCTCTTTAGGAGAGAGTTTATATTTACCTTTGTAAATTCCCTTCTCATTGGACCAATTGTTGTTGTTATTGGAATTAAACTTCACCATTTGGTAAGCACTTTGTCCTTTGCATCACTTGCAAGGAATTGCTTCATGATGGAAACTCGTAGAGTTTTCCATGTCTTTGGGGCTTTGCCGTTGCCACAAAGGCTAGCCTACCATTGATGAGCCAATTTTTGGAAGTGCATAGCTACATGGTGTAGCTTGGAGGACACCGTGAAGCCCTCATCTCCAAAGGCCACATCAAATTGTTGGATGAAGGCCAATACTTTGTCGGTAGCACCGAAGGTTCCATCATAGGTGAGAAAAGAGATACTCTTTCCTCCCTTTTGAACTTCTTTAACTTTTGTGACCTTCGCCATGCAAGGTAAGATTTGCGATGTCCTCCCCTCTTGTATTCTCTAGGAGAATAGCCATACATTTCATCGGTAGAGGAGGAAGGTGAAGAAGAAGGAGAAGAGGGTGACCTCTTTCTTGCCCTTTTCTTCCTTTGTTTCCTCTCTTCCCTTTTAGAGTGACGAGGAGAAGGACTATGGGTTAACCATTTCCTCTTGAGAGGAGTTGGCGATTGTCTAGACCGCCATCTTCATGGAGCCACATCTTTTGAGGAACCTAGGGAGTCATTACTTTCTCGTTCTTTGGATTCCTCCTCTCGTATGGGAGAGAGTCTTCTTTTGGGGGTCTCACCAAGAGGCCCCCTAAGCTCTCTCTCCTCTTTGAGAGGAAAGAAAATCCCATAAGCATGAAGTTTTTGAGTAACTTCGGCTTGCAAAAAGGGGTTGCCCATAGCTTGTTGCAACCTAGTAACAAGATAATTAACAAACATGGGGGCATCATCATTAGCACCTTCATGTGCAAAATCAAAGTTATCAATGTTCATTCTACTCTCTTGGTTATCGTCAACCATGTTAATTGATCTTATGTGTTTAATTAGTGTATGCTTTGGCAATTCAAAACCTTAGTTGCTACTCCTCTTAGCCTTTGAAAATAGGCACTTAAGTATCTACACCCACGGCTCAAATTGATTAATTATAGAGAGTAGTGGAGTGAGTCTAGCATAGCGAAGTTGCCGAGGGATAGCTCCTTTCGGACTTCTTATGGCTCAATAATGGTAAAGCCGTAGGCAAGTCTAAAAAGACTCCATTATTAAGACCAAAGCTCCCGAGGTGTGCACCATATCCCACATAGTGGGCTCAACAAAACCGATAATAGATCCCAGTCCCACTTACCCTAATATAATTAACAAAATCAACCATTAATAGGCTACTTAAGGACCTCTCTTCTTAAGCAAGAAAAGAGAAACCTAATGCTCTGATACCAATGTAATGGAAATGGCCTATGAACTTTGAGAATAACGGAATTAGGAAATTAGGTGAAGCACTTTTGAGAGATTACTTTGTGAGCATAGCGGGTGAACTTAATTGATGGTAGCAACATAAACATGGTACCTAGTTAACTTGGCATGAACATTCCTTTTGCAAGAGAGAGAGTTTAGAGAACATGACAATAGTTGAGGACCGGATTCATATGGAGCTGGTCCCCCCTCCAATAGGCATTTGTATTATAGTTTCTCCCATCAAGAGAGACTTGGTACAATACAATCTTTGTGTTCTTTGTAACCTAGGTGATGCAACGAAGATGGAAAACTTCATGCATCACAAGCATAACATAAACTTGAAGAAAGCATTAACTATCCCAAGCCTCAGTCCAAGGCCTCAAACACCTTCGAAGGTGGAGAGAGCTAGCGGGGAATGAGGATAGGGAAGAGGAAGAAGAAACATTCCATAGGAGAAAGAAATAGTTCCTCACTTATCATTACTCTTCTTGCTAGCATATGTAATAGCATAGTAATGAAGATGGAGGAGATGGTAAGATTAAGCATTGAAGCATAGCTCTTGGTTGGATTTGCATTCCATAGCCAAGAGTGTTGGTGTAAGCTTTCACTCTCACAAGCTTGGAGAAGGAGGTGGTGTTCCTCAACTTTCACCAAGTGAGAATAGCCTTGCAAATGAGTGTGTGTGTGTGTGGACTATATCCCCCTAGCACCCCCCTTTCTTGCTTTGGGTGAAAATTCTACTTGCTACAAGCTCATTGGACCCTCTCCCCTTAGCCAATCACATCTAGCATGCATTCAAGCATATGGATGGGTAGTCTTTTGACAAGTGTCCTCTTTACCCCTTAGAGAGAGAGAGCTTGAAAATATCTAGATATTTGTTAGATGGAAGTAGAATCTCATTGGAACCCTCTTTAGCCCAACCAATAGCATTCAAGCACACCATGTGGTTAAGATTAGTGAGAGTCTGACATGTGTCCCATGTGCTCTTTTCGAATTCCCCTAACTTTGAGATTTTTATACATAGGAAGTTTCTCAAGCAACTTCCTCATTAAGTGAGTAGGTTCTCTTTTTGAATCAAGCATCTTACCCCCCATGCATAGGAAGCTTCTCAAGCAACTTCCTCATTAAATGTGACAAGTACCTCAAGTACCTTAGTCACTCATCAAGCATGACAAGTACCTTAGGTGGGGTTCCCACCTCAAGCACATGTGCATGTCCAGAAGAGTAAGAAAAAAACCTTGGAAGATTCTAAAAGGCAAACCATAGAAGATGGTCAAACCATATGATCATTGAGGGACAACTAGAGCCTAGCTAGATTTTGTTTGCAGGTACACTTTATAAAGGGCATGTAATTTTTCGAGTAGTTTTTAGGAAATTTTGGATGTTTTCTTTATCGTTTAGTTATAGTTCTTGTAATGGAAATGGCCTATGAACTTTGAGGATAGAGGTCTTAAGAGAATTAGAGTGAGCATTTTTGTGAGACAGCTTTGAGAACATAGAGGGTGAGCTTAATTAGTGGTAGCAACATAATCATAATACTTAATTAACTTGGCATGAACAATACTTTTGCAAAAGAGAAAGTTTAGTGAACTTGAAAAGAGTTGAGGACCGGATTTATGTGGAGCCGGTCCCCCCTCCAATAAGCTTTTGTATTATAGATTCTCCCATCAAGAGAGACTTGGTACAATATAATATTTGGATTCCTTGTGACCTAGGTGATGCAATTAAGATGGAAAGCTTAACATAAACTTTGTAAAATCATTAACCATCCCTGGCCTCAGTCCCAAGGCC
This sequence comes from Adiantum capillus-veneris, assembly GCF_014529385.1. Classification (NCBI taxonomy): domain Eukaryota; kingdom Viridiplantae; phylum Streptophyta; class Polypodiopsida; order Polypodiales; family Pteridaceae; genus Adiantum; species Adiantum capillus-veneris. Next base: position 137,835,739 of record NC_140932.1, read on the forward strand.
TCAAACACCTTCAAAGGTGGACATAGCTAACGGGGAATGAGGATAGGGAAGAGGAAGAAGAAGTAACATACGAGAAAGAGATATTTCCTCACTTATCATCACTCTTCTTTCTTAGCATAGCATAATAACATAGTAATGAAGATGAAGAAGATGGTAAGCTTAAACATTGAAGCATAGCTCTTGGTTGGATTTGCATTCCATATCCAAGAGTGTTGGTGTAGTCTCTCAACTTCTCAACAAGCTTGGAGAAGGAGCTGGAGTTCTTTACTTTGCCCAAGCAAGATGAGCCTGTGTGTGTGTGTAAGAGAGAGTATACCCCCCAAGCACACCCCTAGCTTCTCTTGGTCGACCCCTCCTTGTAGCTCAAGCTGAAATTTGATTGGACCCCAACAATCCTAGCCAATCACATGAATAGTGCATAACAAGCAACCATGGTAGCATTTGGACAATTTTCCTCCTTTCCCCTTTGAGAGAGGGCTTGAAAAATGCTTTAGACAATTACTTAAATAACTAAACGCTCATTGGACCCCTCTTTAGCCTAGCCAATAGGATTCAAGCACCCCATGTGGCTAAGCATAGGGGGAACTTGACACGTGTCCTTGTGCCCCTTGAGGAAAGGGTGCCCTTTGGGTGAGTGAGGGGTTGGTCAAACTTTCCCCTAGATTTGGGCTCTCCTCCTCCTTTGTAGGGCATCTCTTTGACTCAAGCTCCTCAAGCCCTTACCTTCCAAGCATGGGGAAGCTTCTCAAGCACCTTAGAGAGCAACTGTAGGCTTAGCATGAGCATGGATTCACACTCTCTCATGCCCCTAGCTTGTAGGCTCGCCTCCCTATTTGTAGGGCTCTTCTTTGACTTGGACTTGGACACCTCAAGCACAGGGCCAGCTTGGCCAAGGACCTTAGCTATCAAGCATGTTAAACACCATAATACTTAAAACATGAACCTCACTTAACACAAGGTCTGAGGACTTTTACACTAACCATTGGAGGTCTTTGATGAAGCTAACCCTAAGGTCTTTCAAGCTCCATTAGCTAGCACTGCTCTTTGACATACCATCTCTCATTTGGGCCCATTAACTTTGGCCCCTTTTTGAGGTAGTTCCATAAGGACATGTCTATGTTCCAACCCTTGTTCCCATTTATTCTCCCACATTAAATGATCAGTTTAACATGAGAAAATCATTTGGGTTGGTTAGATATTAGATTTTATGACATTACCTCTCTCTTGAAGTCATAGTCGTCCTCAACTATGAGGTAGAAGAGATAAAGTCTTAGTCATTAGTCTATGTTTCTTAGTGGGTACCCTACAACATCATTCCAAGATGGATGAATAATCCATTTGGTGCTTGGGAGACGTAGTTGCCGCAAGCATGTCTGCTCTTTAGTCCATTTCATTCTCCCAAAGTAGAGTGACAAATTCTACTTGTTGTTTGAGAGACGTTGTCATCACAAACATATTTCTAAGCATGCATACTATTTAAATTTGTGCACAATAAAAAGAGAATTAGTCTTAGAAGAAAAAAACATTGGTCATTTAAAAGAAACATGGACATTTGCTTACTCTAATGTAGCATTGTAAGCATTGGCAAGGTTTATACTATCCTTAAGATGTATTCCTTGCATCCATCTAGCATCTTCAAAAGGATAATTTTTGAACTTAATAAGATACCATCTAACAATCTTACCATGTCGTAGTACCTTGTCTTCATGCGAAAGGATAGCTTTGGGTTGTAGCACCTCTTCTGGGGGGTCTTCATAAAATGGTTCTTTTGAGGCTCTTCTTTGTAGGGTTTAAGTAGGCTCACATGAAAAGCATTGTGTATGAGCCAATGGTTGGGAAACTTGAGTCGATAAGCCATCTCATTGATTGGTTTCAAGATTTGAAAAGGACCATAGTATCTTTTTGCTAGTTTAGCATAATAATTTTGATGGCCCGTAGGATTTTTGCCCGTCGTTCGTCAATCGAGCCTTGGGAAACTTAAGTAAGATCCAATCATTTTCCTTGAATGTTAAGGCCCTTCTGTGCTTATCAACAACAGATTTTTGCCTTTCTTGAGAGATGGATATAGCCTCCTTTATCTTTTGGAAAGATTCTTGCAGGTCACGACTATACTCATCGCAACGAAGATCTTTCCATGTACTTTAAGTAGCAAGGGACTTTTAGGTCTTCCCTCTATGATCTCAAAAGGTGCCTTTCTCGTAGTAGTATGGACAATATTATTGTACACTTACTCTACAAGGATTACGTGCTTTTCCCATTGTGAGCGTTGATCTACTTTTGTAACATAAGTCTTAAGTAGATCAAGTATTGAAAGATTGGCTATCTCACTTTGACCATCCATATGTGGGTGATAGGCCGAAGAGAAATTCAATCTTGTACCTAGATTTTCAAAGAGACATTTCCAAAAATTACTAGTCATTCTAGGATCAGTATTTGACATGATGATTTTGGCAATCCATGGTGTTTGAAAATCTGAGATATGAAGAGGGTTGCCATTTGGTGTGCCTTAACAGTATTTTTGACAGGAATAAAGTGTGCTTGCTTGCTAAACCTATCGACTATTGTCCATATTCCCGTATTCCCATGGATAGACTTGGATAATCCAAAGAGAAAATCCATGGATATACTCTCCCATGGTGAATTAGGGATTGGCAATGGCTGGAGTAATCCATTCGCTTCCCTCTATCATACTTGGTCTTTTGGCACACTACACATTTTGAAACATACTCTTGTATGTCTACTTTCATGGTAGGCCAATAGAAGTACGTCTCTACTCCTTGAAGAGTAGGTTGAATGCCCCTATTCCCCGCATAGGGAGGAGCATGAGATTCATACATGACTTTCTCACAGAGGGAGTGGGTAACACATAGCCTATTGCCATGGAGAAGATAACCATCCTGCAAGGTGAATGGTTCTTCTTTCTTCCCCAATGCAAGGGTTGACATTACGTCTCTAAAGTCAGGGTCAAAAGCATACTCATTATCATAGATGATAGATCATTGTGAGTTGCTATAGACACCACAATAACTCTTGGTCGTCGTGAAAGTGCATCGGCAACTTGATTATGCTTACCAACAATGTGATTATGCTTACCAGCAATGTGAGCAATATGAAAATAAAATTGCAAAAGAAAAATTTCCCACCTCATTTGTTTGTCAGAATGCTTGGTTTGCATCATTAGGTACTTGAGACTTTGGTGGTCTGTTCGGAAAATAAATGGAGTCCCCAGTAGATAGTGCTTCCATGTGTCTAGGGCATGTAGAACAACTAAAAGCTCTTTTTTGTATATGCCCAAGATTCGTTCATCAGCATTGAGCCTTCGGCTCTCGTATGCTATGACATGTCCTTCCTGAAGCAAAACTGCTCCACGGAAATCGACACGAGCATCACATTGGACCTCAAATGGCTTTGAGAGATTCGGAAGCATAAGCACTGGTTGGGAGGTAAGCTTCTCTTTGAGCTTGTCAAAAGCATTTTTCTCTTTAGCAGTCCATAAGTACTTAACGTTATTCTTTGTTAAGTCATGTAATGGTCTTGGTATTTGAGATAATTTTGCTATGAAGCGCTATAGTATGCACACATACTAATAAATATTCTTAGCTCATGTAAATTCCTTGGATTAGGCCATGCTAATATTACCTCCAACTTTGATGGATCCATATGGATACCATCTTGAGAGATAATGTGACCTAAGTATTGAATCTCTTGAAGGAAAATTTTTGTCTTCCTTTGATTGATAAAAATCTTGTTCTCCCTCAAAGATTGAAAAATCACCTGGAGATGTTGCTTGTGCTCCTCCAAGGACTTGGAGTAGATGATGATATCATCAAAGAACACTCCAGTGAATTTGCGGTAGGGTCTAAATATTTTCTCCATTAGATGATTGAATGTGGCCGGTGCATTAGTCAAGCCAAAAGACATGACTAGATATTCATAAAGACCAAAAGTTGTACGAAACGCGGTCATTACGATATCTTCATTCACTATCCTTATTTGATGATAGCCACTTGTAAGGTCAATCCTATTGAAGTAGGTCAAACCTTGTAGCTTATCAAACAGATCTTCTACCCGCGGTATGGGAAATTTGTTTTTGATAGTGATATGGTTTAGTGCTCGATAGTCCACACACATGTGATATGTACCATCTTTCTTTTGCACTAAAAGGACCGGAGAACAAAAGGGAGAGGAGCTAGGCCTCACCATCCCATTGTCTACCAATTCTTGTACTTGCCTCATGATCTCCTCTTGTTGAGCTTGGGAAACTCGATAAGGAGGCTTGTTAAGCGGTGAGCTTCCTGGTAGAAGCTCAATTTGATGGTCATCATCCCCTCGTTTTGGAGGTATGTCCATAGGGATATCATCGATGAACACAGCTTGGAATCCATTTAGAAAATTAGACAAGTCTAATTCTTCTTGATTCCTAACATTTTTCTTTGATAAACATTGACAAAAAATAATCTACGCAGAAACTGAGCTTTTCATTGACCTATCAAAAGTAGGTGAATTTACAAGTGGTATAGTACAACCGGACTCACTAGCATCTATATCATGCTCTTTTACCTGTAGGTGAAGTAGATTCTCCTTTCATTGAACTTCATGTTGGCAGCCGTGCGGTTGAACCATGGTGCCCCTAGGATAAAATCGTCATGTTGGAGAGGAGAGATAAAAAAGTCTTCTTTGTCGATGTAGCTTTGGACATGAAGCATCAACTTCCCAATCAAGGGAGTTACGGGGGCTTGTTGTCCCTTGAAAGCTCCATCGGCACTTACAATATCTCCCATCTCAAAAGCTTGAATGCCCAACTTAGTGGACAACTCCGTTGATATGAAGTTGTGAGTAGAGCCAGGTTCAAACATGATGAAGGCATCATGCTCCCTTACCTTTCTCCAAGCATAGGAAAGAGGTGATCCTTTGCAATGAGCATCCTCTTTTGGAGCTTTGATCATGGAAGCTGTAGGAGTCTCATTGTAGGCATTTTTCCTGGGGCAAGAATGTTAGCCATGTCCTTGCTCCCCACACTTGAAGCATTTGTGGTCCTTACAAAAAGCTTCTAGCCCTTCAAGAGAGAGTTTTCTTTTACCTTTGTAAACTCCCTTCTCCTTGGACCAATTGTTGTGTTATTGTTGAAGTTGCCTTCGAAAGAAAATTGGGCATTGTTTTTTCCCTTTGCATCACTTTTGTCTTTGCTTTCCATGGGCTTGGCATTCCTTCTAGCCCCTTGTTGGAAATTGATCGCGAAGCAACCATAGTGTGGTGGATTACTTCAATGATAGAACTAGGTTGTTGAGAGTTGACATACTCGACCATTTCTTCCGGTAATCTGAAAAAAAATTGTTGCTTTTTCTTGGCGAAGCCTATCTTTTGAAAAACAGTAGCCTTGATATGTAAATCCCAAAACTTGTCACATATTTATGGATAGACTCGTTGAAGAGTAGATTCAAACTCCATCATTTGGTAAGCACTTTATCCTTTGCATCGCTTGCAAGGAATTGCTTCATGATGAAAACTCGTAAATTATTCTGTGTCTTTGGGCTTCACCGTTGCCATGAAGGCTATAGCGCCCATGATTGATGAGCAGATTTTTGAAAGTGCATAGCTACATGGTGTAGCTTGGAGAACTCCATGAAGCCCTCGTCTCCAAAGGCCGCATCAAATTGTTGGATGAAGGTCAATACTTTGTTGGTAGCACCAAAGGTGCCATTATAGGTAAGAAAAGAGATAATCTTTCTTCCCTCTTTGAATTTCTTGAGCTTTTGGGACCTTCGCATGCAGGGTAAGATTTGAGATCTCCTCTCCTCTTGTATTCTCTAGGAGAATAGTTGTTGCTTTCATCGGAAGAGGAGGAAGGTGAAGAAGAAGGAGATGAGGGTGACCTCTTTCTTGCATTTTTATTTTATTTACTCTCTTCCCTTTTGGAGAGATGAGGAGAAGGAATATGGTTAACCGCTTCTTGTTGGGAGGAGTTGGCAATCCTCTAGACCGCCATCTTTGTGGAGCCACATCTTCAGAGGAACTTAGGGATTCGCTTCTTTCTCGTTCTTTGGATTCCTCCTCTCTTATGGGAGAGAGTCTTCTCTTGGGAGTCTCATCAAGAGGCCTCATAAGCTCTCTCTTCTCTTGGAGAGGAAGGGAAATCCCATAAGCACGAAGTTGTTGAGTAACTTTGGCTTGCAAAGCAGGGTTGCCCATAGCTTGCTGCAACCTAGAATTAAAAAACATGGGTGCATCATCTTTAGCACCTTCATGTGCAATATCAAAGTTATCAATGTTCATTCTACTCTCTTGGTTATTGTTAGCCATGATAATTAAACTTATGCATATAATTACTTTGTGCTTTGTTACCCTCAAAAACCTAAGTTACTACTCTTCTTTACCTTTGAAACTTAGTTCTCAAGCAGTCACAAATGTGGTTTGGACGCTATTGATTGAAAAGACTAGTGGAGAGGGTCTAACATTGCTCAATTGATTATGGTTCCTGTTGAGCTTGCTCGTAGCTCACTAATGAACAAGCCAAAGGCAGCCTTGAGAGACTCCATTATTATGACTATAGTTCCCTACAGTGTACCTCAAACTAAGTCCTTCTCAACCAAGATAATAGATCCTTGTCCCACTTACCCTATTGCAATGAACATGTCCAACCTTTCATGGACAACTTAAAGACCTCTCTTCTTAAGCAAGAAAAGAGAAACCAATAGCCCTGATATCAATGTAATGGAAAAGGGCTATGAACTTTGAGATTATCGAAATTAAGAAAATTAGAGAGAGAATTTTTGTGAGACTTCTTTGAGAACATAGAGGGTGAACTTAATTAGTGGTAGAAACATAATCATAATACTTAATTAGCTTGGCATGAACAATACTTTTGCAAGAGAGAGAGAGAGTTTAGAGAACTTGACAATAGTTGAGGACCAGATTTATGTGGAGCCGGTCTCCCCTCCAATAGGATTTTGAATTATAGATTCTCCCATCAAGAGAGACTTGGTACAATATAATATTTGGGTTCCTTGTGACCTAGGTGATGCAATGAAAATGGAAAGCTTCATGCATCACAAGCATAACATAAAATTTGTAAAAGCATCCCCGACCTCAGTCCCAAGGCCTCAAACACCTTCGAAGGTGGAGAGAGCTAGCGGGGAATGATGGTAGGGAAGAGGAAGAAGAAGTAACATACAAGAAAGAGATAGTTCCTCACTTATCATCACTCTTCTTGCTTAGCATATCATAATAGCATAGTAATGAAGATGAAGAAGATGGAAAGCTTAAGCATTGAAGTATAGCTCTTGGTTAGATTTGCATTGCATAGCCAAGAGTGTTGGTGTAGGCTCTCAACTTCTCAACAAGCTTGGAGAAGGAGATGGAGTTCTTGCACTTTGCCCAAGTGAGAATGAGCTTGTGAGTGTGTGTGAGACAGAGTATACCCCCCAAGCACACCCGTAGCTTCTCTTGGTCGACCCTTCCTTGTATCTCAAGCTGAAATTTGATTGGACCCCAACAATCCTAGCCAATCACATGCATAGTGCATAACAAGCAACCATGGTAGCATTTGGACAAGTGTACTCCTTTCCCCTTTGAGAGAGAGGGCTTGGAAAATGATTTATACAATTAATTAAATAACCAAATGCTCATTGGACCCCTCTTATGCCTAGCCAATAGGATTCAAGCACCCCATGTGGCTATGCATATGGAGAACTTGACATGTGTCCTTGTGCCCCTTGAGGAAAGGGTGCCCTTTGGGTGAGTTAGAGGTTGATCAGACTTTCCCCTAGCTTTGGGGCTCTCCCCCTCCTTTGTAGGGCATCTCTTTGACTCAAGCTCCTCAAGCCCTTACCTTCCAAGCATGGGGAAGCTTTTCAAGCACCTTAGACAACAAGTATAGGCTTAGCATGAGCATGGGTTCACTCTCTCTCATGCCCCTAGCTTGTAGGCTCGCCCCCTCTTTGTAGGGCTCAAATTTGACTTGGACTTGGACACCTCAAGCACATGGCCATCTTGGCCAAGGACCTTAGATATCAAGCATGTCAAACATCTTAATACTTAAAACATGAACCTAGCTTAACCTAAGGTCGAAGGACTTTTACACTAACAATTGGAGGCCTTTAATGAAGCTAGCCCTAAGGTCTTTCAAGCTCCATTTGGTAGAATTTCTCTTTGACATACCATACATGTCTATATTCTAACACATTAAATGATTAGTTTAATATGAGAAAATCAGCTGGGTTGGTTAGATATTAGATTTTATGATAGTCCTTTTGTACTAGATACCACTAATACATTGGAGCAGTTCTTGCTATCAATGTCTGATAGCTTGATCTGCTTCAATGTAAAAGCTTTATCCTGTGATAGCAAATGCTTAGATTGCAGGGTTGACGTTTTTCATTGTTCTACGACATCTGGGGAAGACTGCAAAGTAGAGCTAAGGATTCACAATGGTGCGGGGGGTACAATGATTCATCTTTCTGTTTTTCGTTTAGTGAGGTCATCTATGAAACCTAGGGCATCCTTATCATCTTGATCTAACAGATCTAGATCTAAGAGAAGATTAACCACCTCTTGAGACTGTCTAATTTCAATTGGAAGAATAGGGAGGTTGTTAATGAAACATAGATTGTTAATAATAGTAGGTAAAGAAGAGAAATAAAAATTCAAATCAGTAGAGTCTTGAGCATCAATAAAACATAAGGATGCCAAAAGAGAGCTTAAAGTATTACTTGATTGGCCTGTATCTTTCCTTGTTGGGGCTAGAAGCTTCAACCAATCATTTACAAAAGCATTTCTCAACGCCGAGAGATGCTGATCCTATATCACCTTTTTCTCGTAATTTAGAAGACGTTTGTGAAATTCAGTTCCTTTGAAACAAGAAAGTAAGCATTGGGTGTTGATAAGGGGGACAGGGATGTCTCTTCCTCTAAATACCCGAAACGTGTTAAGGACACTATCCAACCAACCTGAAAGAGACTATAAACACCTAGATAGAAAAATGAAGTCACGTTCAGTATATGGTGGTTGTCCGAATCCAGGAAACAAGGAGAGAGAGTTTATATTTTACATCCCTTTATGAAAGAACCATATATTGACACTTGACATAAAACAATTTACAGAAAACAATTGACACAAGACAATGGATAAAGACAGGTTTTTCCATTATTGAACTTATTCTTGGTATATCCGATTCTGGTAGGAGATTGAATGAACCCCAAAAACCATGAAACAATAGGCCTATACTGCCACCATCCAACAAAAAATAGAAAGTTAGACATTGGGCTACCTTGATGGGAAGTGTCATAATAATCAATATCTAATTCGGGCCTAAATGATTTTCTCATGTTAAACTGATCATTTAATATGGGGAAGTGCCAGGGGAGAAAAAGCTAGAATATTGGTTAAGCTAGCAGACCGGCCACAGTAGGGATCCAAAGGAGGGAAAATAGGGATCCAAAGGGGGGGCCATCTGAAAAGATCCATGTGCAACAATGGGCTAAAAAAACCCTAAGGTTCAGCCCATTAAGACTTCCAAAATGCTAAGGTTCCAAAATTCAAAGGTTGTGTCCAAAGGTCAACCATAGGGGAATTGGATGCTTTGTGTGTGTCCAAAAAAGTCTTTACCAATCCCTACTTAGGAGGGGGCGAGCCTTGCTTGTAGGGGATGAGAGAGAAAGACACACATACACACACACACACACACACACACACACACACACACACACACAAGCTCCCTTTACACAAAGGGAATGAGGGACACATGTCAGCTCCCTAGCCTAGATGCCCACAAGGTGTACCCAATTCCTATTGGATGGCCTTGGAGGTGGACCAATGAGAATTAAGCTAGAGTAAATCTAGTTTAATTAATTTAAAAACACTTAATAAAAGAACCAATGAGAATTAAGTCCTCTAGAAGACTATTGGACAGTCTCCCAAGGGGTCCAATGAGCATTCAACAGCCCAATGGCTTGCCTGATTCCTATTGGCCAGGAGGCAAAGGGGTCCAATGAGAGTTTAGTTGAATTATTAAATTACCTAAAGCTCTCACAAAAGGGGAAAGGGGGACACATGTCAGAAGGCTATCACTTATACTGCTTAATTACCATCGGCTAGGCCTGGGGAGGTCCAATGAGAGTAGAGCATGAGCAAATAGCAAGAAAGGTTGACCAAGAGAGAGAGGGGGCTGATTTTTGCAAGGCATTATCACACACACACTCACACAATCTCATGTGTGAAGCAAAGAAGACTCTCTCTCCTTCTCAAGCTTTAATGGAAAGCTTACCACCTACTCCAAGCTTGTGAGAAGGGAGGCCTACACCAACAACTCTTGGCTTTGTGATGCAAATCCAACCAAGAGCCAAGCTTCAATGCATGCTCATCTCCTCTACCATGCTAATTACTAAGCTAAGCTATGCTAATATGAGTGATTATGTGAGGAGATGTACATCTTTCTCGTAAGAATACTCCTTTTTCCTCTCAATATACTCTCATACCCTGCTAGCTCTCACCATCTTCGAAGGTGTGTGAGGTCTTGGGTCTGAGACCGGGGATAATTGATGTTGTGTTTGCTAAGTGTTTTGCTTAGTGCATGAAGCTTTCATCTTCATTGCACTAGCTAGTCTTGAAGTAACACAAAGAATTGTATTGTACAATGTCTCTCTTGATGGGAGAAACCATAATACAAAGCCTTTTGGAGGGGGGACCGGCTCCATGCAAATCCGGTCCTCAACTGTTGTCAATAGCTTAATTTCTCTCTCGTTTGAAAGTATTGTTCATGCTATCTAACTAGGTGTTATGATTTTTGTTGCTCTCTCCACCCAAGCACTCTTGTAATTCTCATTAGGAATCTATTCTAATGAAATGCCCACTATGTTAATGCTAATTTCCGCTACACACAAGTTTTGAGGCCATTAAATGTTACATTGGTATCAGAGCACAAGGTTTCTTTTTTCTTGCTCAAGAAAGGTCCTCAAGCTAGCTATAAATGGTCGGTATCATTAATTGCCTGTGAGTAAGTAGAATAGGGATTTTTCAGCCTTGCAGTGTGCCTGCCTTCGTGAAGCTAACGGGGCATCACCGTCGAGAGCTATGGTCTTAATAGTGGAGTCCTACGGGGCTTGCCTATGGATTTACTATTGAGCTATTAGAAGCTTGACAAGAGCCGATGTTGTTTTGGTGTTGAACGACCCTCTCTTCTATTCCTTGCAATTAATGGTATTCGAGCCACGGGTACAGTAGCTTGAGTGCTTTTTCTAAAGGGGTAAAGACGAGTAGCAACTAAGGCTTGAAGTGCCAAAGTACACCTAAAAAGTTTACACCTAAAAGTTGTTAGAATGGGTTGACAATAGTAAAGAGAGTGAAATTAATGTTGATAACTTTGATTTTGCTAATGAGCAAGCTACTAATGATGCTCCGATGCTTGTTAACTATCTTGTTTCTAGGCTTCAACAAGCCATGGGCAATCCATCTCTCCAAAGTGAAGTGCAACGGCAGCTCCGTGCTCACGGGATTATCCAAGCTCACCACCATGACGAGAGAACACCTAGGAAGCCTCCTTGTGAGACTTCCAAAAGAGGTCTCTCTCCGATTCGGGAAGAAGAAGAGAATCCATACGAAGGGCTCAAGAATTTACTTCTTGATGATGCATCTCCTTCCCAAAGGAGAACTCAAGAGCCTCCACCAAAGGAACGAGAAAGAGGTGAGTCTCCCGCCACCTCGGCGGAGATGGCTCCACGAAGACGGCAGGCTAAACTCTCTCCATCACCGCCAAAGCAGAGAAGACCATCGCACCCTTCTCCACACCATAATTCAAAGAGGGATGATAAAAAGCAAGAGAAGAAAAAGGCGAGAAAGAGGGCACCCTCTTCTCCATCTTCTTCATCCTCTTCCTCTTATGAAAGTGATGGTGAAGACGACGAAGATCAAGACAAGAAAAGGGCGAGAAAGATGTCAACCCTCTTCTCCACCTTCCTCAAATTCTTCACCTTCTGAAGAAAGTGATGGTGCGTGGAAGAGGTCGTCCAAGCTCAAGAAGTTCAAAGAGGGAGGGAAGAGCATCTCTTTCCTTACCTATGAACCATGAAAAAGAAGAGGCCATAGGAAATCCTATGCCGCGTGGAAGAGGTCATCCAAGCTCAAGAAGTTCAAAGAGGGAGGGAAGAGCATCTCTTTCCTTACCTATGATGGCACCTTTGGTGCTACAGACAAAGTCTTGGCCTTTATCACAATTTGATGCGGCGTTTGGAGATGAGGTCTTCACAGAGTCCTCTAAGCTACGCCATGTAGCTATGCACTTTCAAAAGTCCGCCAGGCAATGGTGGTCTAGCCTACGAGCCAATGGTGAAGCTCCGTGAACATGGAAAGCTTTAAGAGCTTCCATTATGAAGCAGTTTGTGGCCACCGATGCCAAAGACAAAGTACTCACCGAATGGCGAAGCTTAAAGCTCTCTCCCTATGAATCCATCCACAAATATGTAGACAAGTTTTGGGACCTACAACTCAAAGCCACTGTCTTCAAAAAGTTGGATTTTGGAGAGAAAAAGCAACAATTTTGTGCGGGCTTAACCATTAGGAAAAATATGAACCCTCTAGGGGCCCTTTGGGATTAAGGTTAATTAGAGGCCAGCCAATGAGAAGAGGGTGGTGGACACACTCTATGCCCTCAAAAATGTAAGGGGACAAAGTAGTCTTACACTTCTTAAATGGGCTCTTACCTAGTGAGAAGGTGGGGTGGGTGGGGGGGCCATATGGAACCTCCAACTTCCCTCCTTTTTGATCCGGTTATGAAAAAATCCCAAAAATTTGAAATTTTTCAAAAATTTCAAAACTCAAATTTCATCTTCTGAAAACCCCCTTAAAACTATTTTATGGTCAAAAAAGCATTTTTTTATCTCAAAAAGTCAAAACGTGCATCCAAAAACCCTAAAATTCAAAAAAAAATTAAAACTTTTAAAAAATCTTTTTTTGCTATCCAGAGCTCCCCCAAAAGTAGTTATTAGGCAAAAAGTGATTTTCTCTCTCTAGAACCCCTTTTCCAACCCCTCCTTGGTTGCAACCATCACACTTATCCTCTACTCCAACACTCTCTCTCTCTCTACACCATCTCCATTGCTGCAGCAAGGAAGCTCCTCTCTCCTCCCCTACCACCTTCCATTGCCACACCAAGCAAGGGTTATCCACCTTCTCCTCCCAGTGCCACACCAAGCAAGGGTTGTCCACCTTCTCCTCCCATTGCCACAAGGGTTAACCACTTTCTCATATCACTTTATCCCACCTACATTGTAGCAACAAGCAAGGTTCTCCTCCTCCTCCTAGTTTGCTTTGCTCAACCATGGCCAACTCTACTTCGCAAAGGTGGCCAAAGGATGAGGTCACAACACTTGCATGCCACAACACTAGAGGTGTAGATGATGAGTGGGTGCCACAAGAGTTCACCAAAGGTGCTTGGGTATACATGCAACCATCTACTGTTGGCCCTCATGGTGTGCGGAATCGTGCAAACTTGGATCTTCATTGGAAAGGAAAGCTCCTTGGCTTCAAGAACCGCAAAGACAAGGGGACCGTAGCCATTGTGCAACATGTTTTCTCAATGTCAACCATGCACTTGCAACAACCACCTCGATTTCCAACACATTGTAAGTACATGTTTTGAGAATACAAAGCTAGGTGTGAAATCACAGTGTAATGTTATTATGGATTCATACTTAACATTTGTCATGCATTTATAGTCATATTTCCATCCACGTTGGTGGAGGAGCAGCCACTACATAGTCTCTTCGGCACATTCAATGCTATATATGCGGATATTGGAGCAATAATGTTCCCACATCTTTGCCCAACCAAACTAGTTCAAAGAAGGATTTTCTTCTATTCTCACTCCTATATTGTCCCTACTTCTACACAAGCATTTGGAAGCTTGAACCCATCAAAGTAACTTCCTTATTAAGTATGGAGTGGCCGGTCCCAAATTTGTGGTCGATAGCATCTTTCAAGCAAAAGATGATAATGGATGTCCAAAACTCTTTGAAATACTCTAAAGCTTCTAGGTATGTGGGCTTGAGTTGGTGTTTGCCTATTCATTGTTTTGTGCACATTTTTAAAGAGTTTGGATTTGTGGAGACTACCACAATGCTTGTATGTAAAGATGCGCATTACGAGGAATTAGGAAGGCTTTTAGAAGAGGACTGAGGTTTTGTGGAGGGCATGCACAACGGGGACCGGTACCGTTGTAAGGTTGGAGCTTCAGGTATTGGAATGCGCTATTTGAAATCCCGCACCTCCTTGTACATACGATTTCACTATGATCGTTGGATGTGCAAGCTTGGAGTGTGGACTCCCTTACAAAGTGTAGACGACGCTATTGCAAGCTTTGACATTGCAGTGAAGATGCCCAACGATGCTTTGGAGGTAGTCCAAGTGAAAAAGCATTGGACTCTCAGTAATGTTCGAGAACATTTGGTTATTATGGGTTTTGAAGCCCTTCAACAAGCACAATTTCGTTTACAAGGTCACAAGGTGAGAATCCTTCCACCACATTTTCAATACATCATGGTTTGTCGATCATTAGATGCTTATTGTAATGAATGTCCGCAGATTGGGAAGAGAATGGAAGACAAATTGAAGGTCGAGGAGGATTGGGGGATAGATGGAACTATGCTATCGATCTTATAACTTTGTAACTCTTGCAATTTTCATATTTATACCCACTGTAATCAACATGATTTGCTTCGGCAAATCATGCCTTTGAATATAATTTTTTGCATTGGGATGAGAAATCATTTTTTGGTGAAAGTGCCTTTTTTTTATGTCTTTAAAAAAGGGTCCATTATAAAAGGGGGGGCACCTAACTCATTCACTATTTTCACTTTTGCAACTCTTGAGCTCCTCCACTCTCTATCCACACCCCAGGCTAGACATGGATGCTGCCACAGCCTCTGCATCTGCACCCACATCCACCCATTTGTCACGCTTCATCCTCTTCCTTGAGGACACCAAATACAAAGGGAAGTTGGACCTCCACACCTTTTTTACTCGTCTCCCTGACCTTGACGCCACAGTTGCCCTTCACATGGATGCATTTGAGGAGATTTTTGCGTTCATGGAGGAGCACATCATAAAATATTCTGTATCTATCCCCCCACATGCAGGGATCTAGGTGCCTTGAGATCTTTTGCACTATATACATAAAGGTGATCGCCCATTCTCCAAGCGGTTGCAACGATTCCGAGAAATTGCAACCGATGCAGGCCATTACTTGGACGAGCAAGCCCCTGGGGTGTCAGCGCTCAAGAAGCGCAAGTTGGGGGTGGAGTACCTTTCTTGGCTCGCAACATTTATCTTCTTGGTGAGCGAGGAACCTGATTTGGAGGAGCTCCCCTTACCACACCTTCAAGTTGGGTCCTTTATCAAGGACACCAAGGAGCAGCAGGTTATCCCCATGAACCCTGCAGCGGAAGGAAAAGCACACCGGCTCAAGTACCCTAGGGGTCTTGAGGAAGTGGTTGAGAAATCCATAGTTGCGGCTGGCCCTAGTGACACTCCAGTGCCACTACCACTGGCGGATGTGGCAATCCCAGAGGTAGAAATCAGTCGCTTCTCCTAAGTGTTAGTGGATGGGGAGGAGTATGTGTTCCTGCATGATTTGGAAAAAGCATTTGGCTACATGGACGAATGCTTGAGCGTGCTATGCAACAGCAGCAAATGTCCCTTAGAAAATACGCCAGATGCCCTAGAAAGCAAGCTCTTGCCAAATGGGGACTCTGTTGCTGACACTATTGCAGTTGTATGTGCAGAGGTCCTGGCAGCAGAGCAGTTTCACGTGGCTAATGAAGATTTCCAAGCCACGCAAGCCAAGGTTGAGGCTGCTAGGATGCCTATGCCATTATACGACCTCCCATCTGATGATACAAAGATTGTATCTGTGGTTCATGGGAGCATTGACTTGGATGCAAAGGGGAACAGGGAGGAGGACGACAAGGAGCAGGAGGTAAACTGTATCCTAATTTTCATGTTACTATTTTATCCTTCATTGTCTTTTTTCTCAACCTTCATTGGTTTATGACAGGATGTTGTGGAGGTTGATGATTTTGCTGCAAGGACGGGTGGCAAGCGGACGAGCTTTGGACCTCAAGCTTCCCTTGCGCATTACCTAGGACAACTCCCCCCTGGCGATGTGGCCATTATCCATAATGAATTTACTCCCCAAGCCCATTTTATGACTTGGTCGTTAAAAGCTTTGAGCAAGTTTTTGTGTTTGAGCACCATTGCTCAAACTGCGCATCAAGTGTTCCTAGTGCGTAGATGCCTTGTATGCACAGCATTTGGCACTGTCTTTCGTGGTAAAGTGCTTGCCCAGATAGGGATACATGCTTCCATTGGCTCAACTGACCCAAATGCCATAGCGCAGTCCCTCTTGACTGGGGAGTTGCCTTACGCGCAAAATAGGCGCCATGAAATGGTCAAAAAAATTATGAACTCCTCAGATACATGATGTAAAATCACCGTGCTGGAAGGAATAAAAAATATTTGAAATTGTCTCTCTATATTGCAAATTCTTTTGAATCTGATTTGTCAATCTTGAAAATTGTTTCAATTGGTGATATGAATTGGTTTTTGATTGGTGACTTTGTTATTTCAAGTTCTGTATATAATTGCAGTCAATTTCAGAATTTTTGTGCTTTTTAAGTACCCTAGGGGGTAGATTAGCCTATAAGGGGCAAAAAAATGCCTGGCCACAAGGGCGCGCAAATGGCCCATCCATCAGTTTTGGATGGGCCATTTGCACGCCCTTGTGGCCAGGCATTTTTTTGCCCCTTATAAGCCAATCTACCCCCTAGGGTACTTAAAAAGCACAAATATACTGCAATGGATTGGTTCTGCATCATTCATTTAAATGCACCCTTTTTATGGCAATTCCAGCATATGTTCAGACTCAAGGACACTAGAAAAGCTGAAATGAATTTTCCAGCACACTATCACCTGCTTTAGCTCTACCTAGTACACCCCTCCACCAAAAAGTCCAATTACATTGGACATTTGAAAAATCCAAATTACTGTTGCATAGACACTTGGTTTCACAATATGTTATTTGTTTTGATATCCTATAAGGAATTCAAAGCTTGAAATGACCAATAAAGGTGTCCACAAGGATCCATGTAAAATATTGATGCAAAACCAATAGGTTTTAGTAAATTTGTGCATTTTAAGTACCCTTGGGGGTAGATAAGCTTAAAAGGGGCAGAAAAAGGCATGGCCACAAGGACGCGCAAATGGCCCATCCATCAGTTTTGGATGGGCCATTTGCGCGCTCTTGTGGCCAGGCATTTTTTTGCCCCTTATAAGCCAATCTACCCCCTAGGGTACTTAAAAAGCACAAATATACTGCAATGGATTGGTTTTGCATCATTCATTTAAATGCACCCTTTTTATGGCAATTCCAACATATGTTTAGACTCAAGGACACTAGAAAAGCTAAAATCAATTATGAAATGAATTTTCCAACACACTATCACCTGCTTTAGCTCTACCTAGTACACCCCTCCACCAAAAAGTCCAATTACATTGGACATTTGAAAAATCCAAATTAATGTTGCATAGACACTTGGTTTCACAATATGTTATTTGTTTTGATATCCTATAAGGAATTCAAAGCTTGAAATGACCAAAAAAAGGTGTCCACAAGGATCCATATAAAATATTGATGCAAAACCAATAGGTGTTAGTAAGTTTGTGCATTTTAAGTACCCTTGGGGGTAGATAAGCCTAAAAGGGGCAAAAAAAGGCCTGGCCACAAGGGCGCGCAAATGGCCCATCCATCAGTTTTGGATGGGCCATTTGCGCGCCCTTGTGGCCATGCTTTTTTTGGCCCCTTATAGGCTTATCTATCCCCAAGGGTACTTAAAATGCACAAATTTAGAACTTGAAATTACAAAGATAATAGACAGAGTAGACACAACTGTTGATCATATTGTCATTGGAAAGCCAAATCATTACAAAGATAAGGGTGTGCAATACAAAAAGAAGGGTAACTTCGGCTAATGCTCGAAGTCTCGTCGCAATCGACGTGCAAGCTGCATATCTTTTGGCTGTATTGTCACTCGCTTTGCATGAATGGCGCATAGGTTGGTATCTTCCAACACTGAAATGATATGGGCCTCTGCAGCTTCTTGAATAGCCTCTAGCGCTATTGCTTGCATTCTATACTGATTTCCATAGCTTTGAAGCACCTCCTTCACAGTGGGAGCAAAGGGGGCGCGTCGAATCAAGAGCTCCGTCGTCTTCTGGTAGTGGCGGATTTCTGCAAATACCCTTGCTATTTTTCGGCGCCGCTGCGGTTGTCTTGGGGGCACTTGCACATTTGCTGGCAGGCGGCGTTTAGGCTTCTTGAAAAACTTAGACTTGCGCCTATTTACATGCTTAGGGGCTGGTTCTGCAGCCTCTTCTGATTCTTCTTCTTCCCTTGGTTGCTGATCTTGTCGTGTGGGGAGAGCTCCCTGGCCTTGAGGCAATGTTTTCCCCCCAACGGCCACCTGGTGTGTGCGCGGTATTTTTTCTCGCAGCCATGGTGGCTCACTCTCTGATTCGGTGTCTGTATGGACCACCCGAGTCCTGGATGGTCCTGCTTGTGATTGGGGGCGCGACGGCTGCTCCCTATCGGACTCTGATGTTTGCTGGCCCTCTGCTTCTCTCCAGCGCTGGGCACGTTGCTTCATTCTCTTTCTAGGTGTTATATCTTGAGGAGGTGGAGATTCAACAATCCTTGATGACTCTCATGCCCTACCACCATGCCCACTACCAGAAGATTTCCTGGAACGGCCAGGTGTTCGTGGCCGTTTTCTTGTGCCTTTAAGCCATGACGGCTTCTCACATCCTTGGAGGGTGTTTTTGTTGGCAGGCAGATGCTCTTTCGCAGTTTGTTTGGTGCGCGCCATTTTGTTGGTAAGAGCTCACCTGTTCTTAAGAAATGAGTGATTTATGAGAGCATGCAATATTTAAAAGGGCTCATTTAAAAAGGGCCCTGTTCACACTAATTTTTTAAAAAGAAGTATTATTTTTTAAATAAAAATGTCGCTAAGAGTTGGACCCTGCGTTCACGTTTAGTGATTCGCACAGTATCCACTTTGATCCTTGTCACACTCTGCATCGCCACCATGCAGCATGCTTGGTGGGACCTTGCGACATTTGCCACTTGTTGCTATGCTCTTGACGACTCCATTTGCGCACTTCAATAGCAATCTTGGATTGTCGTGCACGCTCCATTGTGAGCTTACGAGCAAATGTTGTGCGAAAAAACCAGTTGAACATCTCCTCCAAATAATTGGATTGCACCATTCCACCACCATGTCAAGTATTTTTGAAGTACACTCCCCTTGTTCGATAATGGGACTTCTCCATGCCTTCAGTGCTAAAAATTTCAAGCGATCCATA
Source organism: Adiantum capillus-veneris (assembly GCF_014529385.1). NCBI lineage: Eukaryota > Viridiplantae > Streptophyta > Polypodiopsida > Polypodiales > Pteridaceae > Adiantum > Adiantum capillus-veneris. The sequence continues at coordinate 137,855,143 of NC_140932.1, forward strand.
CTTGTGCATAAAAAATGCACCATGCGCAAACAAGATATGGTGTTCACATGAGTAAATGATCCACATTATTAAATAAAAACAATCCCTTGTGATGAATACACCATGAATGACTTACCATGTAATGTGTGATGTTATTTTCACCCCAAGAAAGGGTGAAGACCTTGGTAAAATCCGCCAAAGCTTCTTGAAATGATTGACATTGTTCTTCTGTTGTGCTGTTAAGGCCCATAAGCTTGACCATTTTATCAAAATGGGCCCAAACTTGCTTGCGCTTGTTTGCAAGCTCGCCATTTGAATCATTGTCAGTAGTAGCTTTGCATAACTCCTTCCAAACCTCCCAAAGGTTACCTGCCTGCTGGTTGGAGCTGTTTTGAGCATCATATTGACTTGGCTTTCCTTGGGAAACTCTCTTCAAAAAGTGTCTAGCTTTTTGTCCACTCATTGACACTTGTTGAGCAATTTCATGGGCCTCCCCTGTGTTCTTTGCAGCAACTATAGACACATTTCCACCGTGACAGCCAATGGAATTCAAGAGTACCTCCACTCTTTTGATCGCTTCCCGGGACTTTTTCAACGGTTTCATTGTGAAAGCATAGTCAATGTGGAGCTTCAATAGCCTATCAAAAATGCGCATGAATGCGTGTAATGTACAAAAATGTACATTCGATAGAGGAAATCAAAAGATTGGATTCCAAGCGTGGTCCTTTTGATCACGGCCTGGGGCATTGAGCATGGGACATCTCAGGATAGACGCTTCCCATTCTCTACCTTCATCTCCGACATCACGACAATCTAACCCTTGTTCTCCATGCCCTTGCCATGGAAGCATGTAACCGGCCTTTGCAATGCTCTTATGTGATTTTTGTCCATTAGGTTTGTATCCTCGAGTGCAAAATGGACAAGGCATGAGAGAAGAAGCCCCTTGTTTGCAACCAAGCAAACACTTTATGGTCTTCAAATCCCCACCTAAGTGCCACTCCACATCATAACTACCAAAGCCCTCAATCTCCAACTTTTGACCTGCAATTTGGGAGTGTATTACTTCTGTGATCCATGGAGTTCTCTCAAAAGTCCATGAAAGTGCTCCATTGGTCTCTTTGGGCACCTCAATAGCACCCAACCACCAAATGTCTTTCTCTGATTGCACGCTAAAAGATAGGGTGGGATATGGCTCGACTGAATCCCTTCGCTTGGTTTGCAGAAGGGCCTCATTCATTAGAGTGACACTTAGCTTCTCTAACCTTCGGCCTTTCACTATTTGACACTCATCGAGTTTCAGCACAAAAGCGACTTTTGTGTCAAGCACTACAAAATAAATAGTGCTAAGACCTTAAACTTCAGCGTCTATGATAAGAATAATACCAAAGAAAAAAGTAAAGTGTGTCACCTTCTTCAGGTAACTCGTAAAATCTAAGCATGGCTTCTTGAAGCCTTCTAAGATCCATGAAAATACTGTTCCACATTGTGTAAGGAAAGCCCTTCTCCGAAGGTCTTATGGATTGTTTCTTACCTTTTCCCCTTGTCTTTGTTGCGCACGAAGCATAAAGGGAAGTTGGCATTGTGTCCTCAATGTGTAGGTATGTCCCAATGCGGGAGAACACATCTTCGTTTGCGGCCTTCTTTGCGAGCTTAACCTTGTGAGGAACGGGAAATAGGTTTTCCACAATGCCATGTTCTTTGAGGGCATCCTTTAGGAGTTGAAAAATAGCATGATAGGCTTTGGTGTTGATTCCAGCTTCATCACAAGCTTGTTGAACATCATCATCACTAACCACATTTCTTAATTTACGCATAAGGTCCTTGGTGACTGCATCCTTAATGTGCTTACCTCCAGGTGATTGTAAGATAGAAATCACGTCCTCGGTATTGAGACAACTAGTGAGAAGGTTGACTCGATTATCTTATCTTGTTCCATCGCATGCCTCCTGGATGAAGTTTCTGGCAACAAATAAACATAAATGTTAGAAAATAGTGTGAAGTAAGAATGCATCATGCAAGTAAAGACCAAATCACCTTGTGGCTGTAACTCGTCGTTTGCGTGCTCCTCCGGAATGTGCAAGAGTTTTAATGGATGAATACGGGCGTTTGCGTTCCCTTGCACCAAGGGGTGTTTCTTTCAAGTATGTGATGGTGTTGGTAAGCTTCTGGATGTGGGACTCCTTTTCTTGCATTTGTTGTTCAAGACTTTTAACTACCCTCTCCAAAGAGGCAACACTCTCTTCTAATGCCGTCGTCTTGAGGTGAAGAGCTTGACATTCGTGCATCCACATATGCAAAGAAGCACGTGCACCCATACACAGCCGCTTGCAATAGCCTAACAAGCCTGCTTCTCCCCTCCCAAGAAATTAAAGAAATGTGGAAAGGCTATTAAACGGTGGATGGAAGCGGCTTATAGGATCGTAAGGGTACAAATGGACATCCACCCAAATGTCAACATTGGTTTCACAAGCGGTGCGACGTTCCTGTGATGATCTTTGATCACCCTCACAAGTGGTCTTCAGTGCAAATGCCGTGGGTAAGCGAATATGTATGCTTTTGGTGTGTGGAGTACGTGGTGGTGGAAGCAAACCATTTGTGATGTCCGTGAGCACCATGGAAGCTGTTGTGTGAGGAAGCAAATGATGAAAAGATAGAGGGGGAAGGGTAGAGAGGCCGAGCAGGATGGGAGGAGAGAAGGAGGGAGGGGGTGGAGGGAGAGATTGGGGAGGAGGAGGAAGGTAGGGGCAGAGAGGGAGAGGAGAGGGAGAGGGAGAGAGGAGGGAGGAGGGAGGAGGGAGGAGAGAACAAAATGTTTATTACTTTTTGGGGGAAAAGATTTTTGAAAAAATGGACTTTCTAAGCTTCAGGGTTAAAAAATGGGTCAAAAAATGATTTTTGGATATGTATATATGTTGGGAGGGAGTTTTAAGTAAAAAATAAATAAATATGATTTTTTTTTTAAAAGTCAAATTTTGACTCTTTTTGACCCACGGAATTGCTGATGTGGACACACCCCTATGCTTCCTTCACTTTAAAAAAAGCTAGAGAGAGAAAGCAACCCTTTAGGTCCACATCCTACATTTGTCTAAAAAAAGGGCTAGAAAAGCCTACTCAAAACTACCTTCTTCAATGCCCTTGCCCCCTAAACCCCACACAACATTAGCCTTAATCCCTAAAAATTAGGATTCCTTACAAGGCCCATGCAAGGTTCATATTTTTCCTAATGCCGAAGAAATGGCGGAGTATGTCAACTCCCAAAGGCCACGTACCATATCACGGTAATACACCATACTATGGTGGCCTCTCGAATCAATTTCCAAACGAGGGCTAAAAGAAATAATAAGCCCACGGAAAACAAGGGTTCCAACGAGCCTAAGGGGAAGGAAAATGTCCAAAAGTCTCCTAAGGGCAACTCCAACAAAGCTAAAGAGAAGGGAGTTTACAAAGGTAAAAACAAACTCTCTCCTGAGGAGCTTGAGCGTTATCGCAAGGATAACCGGTGCTTCAAGTGCGACGAACAAGGGCATGCGTACCGTGCTTGTCCCCAAAAGAACAACCGCCAAGATACTCCTAGAGCTACCTTGGTTGAAATCCAAGAGGAGGAGACTCACCAAATTCACCACAAAGGATCCCCTCTATGCCATGCTTGGGGAAAGGTAAGAGAACATGATGCTTTTATTCTCTTTGACCCTAGTTCTACTCACAATTTTATATCTATAGAGTTGGCCACCAAGCTAGGCATACAAGCCTATGAGATGGGAGATGTTCTACCCGCAGACAGTGCTTTCAAGGGGCAAGAAGCTTCAGCCACTCCCTTAATCGGGAAATTGAGGCTTCATGTCCCAAGCTATGTGGACAAAGAGGACTTCTTTATCTCTCCTCTCAAGCATGAGGATGTAATCCTAGGGGCACCATGGTTTGATCGCCTAGCTACCAATGTTAAATTTCTGAAAGGAGTATCTCCTTTAAGTTCAGGGAAAAAGACATGTATATAGATGCTCAGGAAATGGGTAACACTATCCCCATTGTACATACACGAGCTTTCAACAAGTCAATAAAGACCTCTATTTCCGTGTACATGATTTTTGTTAAAGATTCTCAAAATGAACCTAATGCTTTAGCAAAAGAAATAAAAGCAACCAAAAGGAATTAGAGTTATCCAATTTTCTCAAGGGGTTTCAATATGTTTTTATTGACGGCATCCCTTGTGAGCTACCTCCTAAACGAGGTAATGATGACCATGCAATTGAACTTCTTCAAGGAAGTTCACCGCCTAACAAACCTCCTTATAGAGTTTCTCAAGCTCAACAAGAGGAGATTATGCGGCAAGTGCATGCGTTAGTTGAGAAGGGCATGGTTAGGCCTAGCTCATCTCCATTTTGCTCACCTGTGCTATTAGTGCAAAAGAAAGACGACACATATGGTATGTGTGTCGACTATAGAGCACTAAATAGGATCACTATCAAGAATAGGTTTCCCGTTCCACGGGTAGAAGACCTATTTGATAAGCTAGAAGGATTGACCTACTTCAGTAGGATTGACCTAAAAAGTGGCTATCATCAAATAAGGATAGTTGATCAAGACATTGTAAAGACCGCATTTTGCACCACATTTGGTCTTTACGAATACATTGTCATGCCTTTTGGCTTGACCAATGCACCAGCCACATTCAACCGCTTGATAGAGAAACTGTTCAGGCCTCATCGAACCTTCACTGGAGTGTTCTTTGATGATATTATCATCTACTCTAATTCATTAGACGAACACAAGCAACACCATGAAGCATTTTGCACTGTAAGTGCAATATCTCTCAGAGATTATTTTTGGGTCTACTGATCACCAATAGAGGTCACGGCTCGGTTTGGGCGTTTGTGGATTTTTTCAAGTTAACCACGATGGTTATTTCGGACATTGTTGACTCGTCACCAATGTTATACACTACTATGATTCCCCGTTTACCAGTCATCTGGGACGACTGTATGTAAAACGTGAGGAAACACACCTCAGTACTGTCAGTTATCCAAGGGGATAGGCAGATTACAAAGAGTGATTTTGTGCTGAAGGATAAGCAAAGTGAGTACGTTAGCACCAAGCGATCCAATTAGTAAGCATTTACTTACTATCAGTTAATGCATGTTGCGACTCGGTAGTCTCTTCATGTATAAGTCAGGTTCTCAACCTTGACACTCATTAGGGTGGGGTTGTTTACTGATCAAATTTGAGAACAAGTCAAGGACTTACACTTGGCTGACGAGTTAGGTCAGCAAGTTACTTTCACAGAAAGTGAAAAGCGGTACTCTTCAGGTACATCTTTGTCGCCATAACTCGTTTAGCATGCTCATGTGAGTTCCAAATGGAGTCTATACACTAGATGGTTGCAAATGGACAACAATGTGGAAAATCAAGATGTTACTTTTGGTTTCATTGAACCTCTTGCGGAACCGTGTTCCAGGCAACCAAACAGCTAGATCCAAGAGGGATGCCGTTTAGGAAAACATTAGTGTTCTTCAGAAGAAGTTATCTGCTTTTGTTCTTGAGGACAAAAACTCTTCTTAAGGGGGGAGTAATGTCAGGAGAAGGGTCCTACGGGGCAAGGCCCAACCTAGGGGGTCAGGGACCTAGGCCAAGGGCCTGGACTGGACCAGTGTGGACTGGGGATCCGCTTAGGGCAAGAGCTACGAGCTAGGCCTATATATACGGTGGTAGGGAGGAGGATTCGACGTCTCAGTTCCCTAGGTCTTACAGGGGGGCTAGCTACTCCATGAACCAACCAAAGGAAGAAGACGGGGGCTACTCTCCAGCAGGTAGTCTCTTGGCCGATATGTACAAGATACTAGTTTAAGTATTGACCTAATCCCTCTCTAATATCCCTATACGTAATCTCTCTCTCTCTCTCTCTCTCTCTCTCTCTCTCTCTCTCTCTCTCTCTCTCTCTCTCTCTCTCTCTCTATCTAGACCTAATCTACACCCCTTCTCTATCCTCTAAACCTAATCTCTAGTACCTAATCTACATAGCTCTATCTATCTACAACGCTTCTCTATCCTCTACAACTAACCTCTACTTAATCTACACACCTCTATTTATCTACCTAAGGTAGATAGAGAGGTAGATCTCTATCCTCTACACCTAATCCAAGGCTAGAGAGGACATAGAGAAAGATAAAGAGCTAGATAGAGAGTGCATAGAGAGAGAGAGAGGGTAAAAAGAGGTAGATAGAGAGGGCGTAGAGAGAGAGAGAGGATAAATAGAGGTAGATAGAGAGGGCGTAGATATATTTTTATTCATCTATCTACCTTTCTCTCTACACCTAATCTCTACTTAATCTACACACCTCTATCTCTTTAATTCTCTCTCTCTCTCTCTCTCTAGCCAGACATCTCTCTACAACCTCCATCTTTACACTTCTCTCTTACCTCTTTGCTTCCTGTTGGTTGAGCCTTCTTGTGGTAAAGCTTCCTTCTTGCGATCGAGCTTCCTTGCAATAGAGCCTCCTTGCGGTCGAGCTCCAAAGACCGATGGATTATGGTTCTCCTCCAAAGAGGGCTTGTGTGTGTGTGTGTGTGTGTGTGTGTGTGTGTGTGTGTGTGTGTGTGTGTGAGAGAGAGAGAGAGAGAGAGAGAGAGAGAGAGAGAGAGAGGGGGGTGAGCTTTGAGAGAGCGGAGAATCTTGTTGTTGCAAGTGTGATGGAGGAATGAAGGAGAGAGCGGGGGGGGGGGAGAGCTTAGCTCTTTGCTTCCTTTCGGTTGATCCTCCTTGTGGTACAACTTATGTAATGGGAATGGCCTATGAACTTTGAGATAGCGGAATTAAGAGAATTAGAGTGAGCATTTTTGTGAGTTTACTTTGAGAACATAGAGGGTGAGTTTATGATGATTTGTTGTGAGCATTATCTCTCTTGTGTACCTACACCCTTTGTGTTTAGGGGAGGCAACTTTGTGTTCAAGGGGAGGCTTGTGAATTGTGTGTCTCACCCTAGTGTGTTTTGAGGGGAGGATTGTGTGGTGATATGCAACCAAAACCCACATAGGGGAGGATTGTTGGGATGAGAGGTTTTGTTGCATCCCTTGTGTGAACAGTCTCTTCCACCTAGAAAAGCCTCATGTGTCAAGCCATGTGAAGAACCTCTTACAACCTTGTGTAAAGCACCACCACTTGTATTTGTGCATAGGCATCCACCTCTTATGCTCATGTGTCAAAAGGATGTCTATTTGTATAAGCCGTGTATAGAGACACATTCTACTCTATACACATTCTACTGAATAATTGTAACCTTTTATCATTTGCAATATACCCTATTGTATTGTGCAACATTCTCTCTCTAGCAAGCTCTACACTAATCTTTCCAAAGCATGCCATTAGCATGAATGGCACACTAACCTATCCACCTTAACCCTACGAGTGAACCGAATTTACCTTTATTTGTTTATAACATAATACCAATGTGACTCACTTTGAACTTCTTTTCTACAAGTCATTTATATCCCATCAATCCACCAACCAAAATTTTGGTTCATAATTCCAGTAACACCTGAAGGAAGAACCATTTTTGTCTCTAATGAAGTGGAGACCATCTTTGACCCTCTCCCACCTACTACTTTGGATGAGGAGGAGACCGAGGAGGGAGAGGTCGATGAATCAAGTCCCACCATCAATCTTAGCGAGGAGGATGATTGTCATGATGCTGAGATGGAAGGTGACAAAGTCAAAGATGATGAAGCCAACACATCTACAAATGACGATTCAATTTATTTCTTTGTTGATTTAAGAGCCATGGGTTTAGATCTATTTGATGCCAATTGTAGAGATCTTTTTAAAGATGATTCATAAACATTTTGTAAATTTTATTCTATGATATTTTCTCTCTCTTTCTCTCTCTCTCTCTAATTTTATCAAGCATGCTAATTTATGTTAATCAAATGTGTATGATTAATTTAATGATCAAATATCTACCATTTTTTGTCCATTTTTTTGAAAAAATATCATGAAAAAGATCAAATGCTCTATTTTTTCTTGTAATATAGAAAGAAGTACTCAAATTTGAATATTTTTTCTCCGAAGCATTAAGCATGTGATGATCAAATGTTTGCCATTTTCTTTGTTCAATTTTTATGAAAAATATAATCATTCTATTTTATTTTTTTTGGTAAAATAGAAAGAAGTACTCATATTTGAAGTTTTATGTAAAATAGAAAGAAGTACCCAAATTTGAATTCTTTTGCTCCAAAGCGTTGCGCTGAAATAGTAGAGATAATAATAGATGTGCAGTAAAAATAGCTGTAACACAAAAAGCCTCCTTCCTACCCTCCTCTCTCCTCTTTGGCCACTCCATTTTCCACGCTCTCAATACAAAACGCAGTAAAGGACCACGGTAAACTTTGATAAAGTTTTATAGTGTCGTTGGGGTTGATGACGTTTTCAAACTGGGACCGATCGTTATCATGGTTTTCTTCTTCTATTCAAATAGGGGTCCTCTAAGTTTGAAAAATGGGGACCATCTCATGAGCATTCGTCCTCCTAGGGGATTTGAACATAGCCTATCAATTTGTTTAGCCCGCCATTGCTTGAAGAAAAGGGTGGAGTGTTTGAGGGCTAGCTCCTCCTCTTGCCTAATTCAAGCTCAAAGTATAGAGGTATGGTATTGATCTTCTTTATGAGGGCAATTAGCCTCCAAGCCAATTAGCTCCTCTCATAAATAACATCCAGTGCCTTTTGATTGCAATAACTTGCATTCATGTTGGATTGGAACATTTTTGGGTGTTCTTGACAACGACTTTTTAGGCCTTGGTAGTAGGGGTGTGTAGTGAGAATGCCTCTAACCACATTTTTCCTACATTTCTCTAGACCTCGAGGAGTTTGAACAAGTCTGGGTCATTTATTGATTTTCTTGACCTTGCATTGATTGTGACCACCACAAATAATGGCCCGCCAAATAGTGTGCGAACTGAGACTTGGATTTGAAGAGGTTGGCAGTGTTAATGTCTATGTAACATCCATCTCATCTGGTCTTCCTTGCAAGGGCACCATGTTTGTAGTTCTGCCATGTGTATTCCTCTTTTGTGCCTAGATCCTAGAGTTGGAGGTTGGCCTTGAGGAAATCCCAAGCGACTTTCTCAACCCCAAAAATGACTTGTCCCTTAGCAAGAAAACAGTCATCCTTGGATGCCACCATGTTGAAGTCACCCACCAAAATGCAAAGGATCAGTAAAAACATGTGCACTTGAACTGGAGAAGCTTGTCATTGATTTGGTTTTGAAAGCTCATCGGTCTGACCCTTGAGACATCATTGAAAAAGTCAGATTGGGCTCATGATTCTTGCTTATCTTTCTTTCTAGCATCCTCCTTGGCCTTGCCTCGTGCCCTTTCTTTTCAAGTATTTTCCTCACATACTTAATCAACTAGATTTTTCTTTCACTTTTCTATAACAACCTTCAAATATAGTTAATTCACCTCGACAAACTAATATTTAAAGTTTTCCAAAGTTTTTAGAAAAAAAGTTAAAATTTAAGCAACAATCGTGGGTAGTCAAATGGTAGGTTAGAAGCACCTATTTAATTGGCGTGGATCGAATATGCTTAAGGTATGTGTTCCTTTGGGCTGATCATGGACCTTTTCTTCAAAGAAAGTTCATAAAATTTGTTATAATATATCCAACCATTGCTTTGAGTTGATCATGAAGCTTTTCTTCATGCGATATGTAGATGTTGAAGAATAGATTTAAAGTTGTCATTGAGCAGGTCTTTGGAGACCATATTGATTATTGACGAGTCCTCGTCTTCAACATAAGGATGCTTTGTTAAGAGAGACACCAAGTGATCAGTCCATCCACTTGGATGTGTGTGGGGGGGGGGGGAGAGAGAGAGAGAGAGAGATGCTTTGTTTAGATACTCGACGACATTACTACGCTCTTAACAATGATAAAATGAGAGAAAAGTGGAAAAATATGTGATGAACTTTGGGCAAAAAGCACCTTATGCATCTCCACCCATGAAGTAGCTAGCACATGGAGAAGACTTATTGTGGGCAAAGGGAGATAAAATTCTCCATTGCTTTCAAAAGAACTTACATTATTGTAAATCATGGGTCCTTTTGGTTTGCTATCTTCTTGTACTTGCATTTCCTACTTTTGGTGTGCTATCTTTTACAGAACTATCAAAAGTTGATGCGTCGATTTGTCTCATTTCAAAGTTCACCTACAACCACCTTCCTTTGATGTGTCCTTTGGCATATTACACACCAAACCAATTGTGCCCCATTGAGCTTTGTGATGCGAGAGTGTGGTTTAGGTAGGCTTCGCACGCAAGTGAAGGTAACGTTTTGCCTACGTCAAGCTCTCATGTCAGCATGTAAAAACTAAGCTTTCTTAGAGCTAACTTTGCCAAAAACGACAGAGTTGGCTCTCATGGGTAGCATTTGGAAGGAAGAAACAAGCCACTGAATTCCTCATAGCTGTTGCAATCAAGCAAAAGACGAAACTATTAAGCGCATGAAAACTCTGCCCTTGCCTGCATGCGAATGCACTTTTGCGATGCGAAAGTGTGAACAACAACCATGTCCTTAGTGAAATTTTTACATAACAACGCATCTTTCACTAAAGTTGCATAGCCTATTGGCTGTATCCTTGTGAGAGGGTGGGGTCTCTTGTTTAATGGGCGTCGATGCTAGACCGGGAGTCTTGGTTGTCCCTCCTTATAAGGGAAGTATGTGCCACTTCCCCCAACTTGCCAGCCTCGTTTTCAAGTGATTACTTGCGTCCCTTGTATTCGGCACTTTCTTATGATATTGATCATTCGTTCGCGTCCCTCATTCTCGTGTCCCTCTTGCGTTCAGTTTTCAAGTTGCGTTCTTGTATGTGCGTTTGCTTGCCTGTAGGTCCCGTTTGCATCGCAGGTGAGCCGGCGCGGCCCCGTTTCCGCGATGCCCCGAACGAGGGCGTCACACTTGGTATCAGAGCTTCGGCTCGAGTCCCCGCCGACCCGACGTCGGCCCGCGGCCCGTGGTTGTCACCACATTTTCGGCCCGTCTGCCTCGTTTTTGCCTCGTTTGACCTGCGTTTCGCCCCGTTTTCACCGCATTCTTCGCATTCGTGGCCCGTTTTGCCCCGTTTTTCAGCGTTTTACCTCGTTTTGCCCCTTCTTACACCGTTTGGGACCGGTTTTCACCGTTTTTGAGCCGTTTTTCGCGGTTTTCACCGTTTTGGACCCAGTTTCGCACTGTTTCATAGTTTTTCAACGTTTTCAAGCCGTTTTCGCACAGTTTGTCAATTTCGACATTTTTGAGTTTTTCTTTTCGGTTTCGGCCACAAAAGTACAGGAATGGCTGGAGATCAAGAATATGATGACGGATACAGAACCGAGCCTGATCTAAATAAGAAGAAGAAGAGAGAAACGAAGACACGACAAGATACACAAGACACAATAGAAAGAAGACTGGAGGCCCGCATCATGGCCTCCGTGGAACAACAAATCAACCTGATGTCGGCTAACCTGGGTGAATTGATTCAAACACAGCTAGGCCAACGATACGAAGACCAACCAGGTCCCAGCAATGTCAACACGCGGCGTAACACACAAAGACGACCACGACCCGAAGACGAAGATGATCAGGATGATCGAAGTGAAAGACGCTACTACAGCCCGGACAGACATCTAGAAGACGAAAACAGACTGGGAAAATTCAAACCCAGTCCCCCAGAGAAATACAAAGGCAACCGCTCCTCACTGGAACTCAACAAGTGGTTCAGCGAGGTAGAAGACTACATGCAGTGGAACAGCATAGGCAGACGCAGATATGTGCAAGTGGCCAAAACCTTTCTGGCCGACGATGCCTATGTCTGGTTCCTCACTGAACAGCAATCAAAGCACTGGGCGGACTGGGAGGATCTACAAAAAGACATGCTCAACTACTTTGTCCCAGAAAATGAGGGCAACAAAGTCAGGGATTCGTGGCGCGATCTACACCAAGACGGCCACATATCAGACTACATTGTCAAGTACCGGCGACTCATGCTCCAACTCCCATTGATGCACATAGCAGACAGGCTGCATGGTTTCCTGTACGGCCTTAAGCACTGGGCACGCCGAGAGGTAGAGAAACAGAGTCCCAACACCTGGGAAGTGGCCGCCAACATGGCAGAAAAGCTCCGTGACACAAACACCACACCAGGTCTGCCTCCAAACAACCCTCGCCCCAACAATTTTGCACCCAACCACTGGCCTAACCCACCCGTCGGACAAGGTCGCGGATTTGTACAGAATAACAGAAGCAATGTTACCCGCCCCCCACCGCCCAATCCCAACCCGGGACTAGGCCGCGGAAATGGCGCCTTAGTCCCACGCAGCGTTTTTGCAAGCAACTCCTACAACCCCACACCCAACAGTTTTGCCTCCCAGCACTACAACGGCAATAATAACAACCTGTTCCCTGACCGCGTTTGGTGCAACGACTACAGGAAGGATCATGGTCCCTACTACGCTTGTGTACGCAAGCGCAATTACGCCTCAACATCATATGGCAGAGCCAACACCATACAAATCGAAGAACCACCCTCCCCCCCCCCAACGAAGAATCGAAGAAACGGCTGACACTAGTGCTGACCAACAACTTCGGATTGGAGCCGTATCCCTCCACCCTCAATGCATGGCAGCCGCGATCACGGACATTCAGAACTTGTATGTCCAGACAACGATTGGGACCCAGCGACAATGGATCATGGTAAACTCAGGCGCTACACACAATTTTCTATCCCCGCAGTGCGCCACTCGCCTGGGCCTACGCCTCACCACCGTCAATGAAACTACAGTCAAGTTTGCCCAAGGAAAGGATAGCAACGTAAAGGCAGCACGTCAAGTCAGGGTCGAGATGGGTGAATTCACATGTCGCCTTGACTTCATAGTGGTCCCAATGGACGACTTTGAGGCCATTATTGGTCTTTCCTTCAACAACAAGTATCTAATTGCACTCCTCGGCATGAAGGTGGATCAATTACTGCTGAATAATCAAGGCAAAGCAGTGACAGTACAAGGCGCCAGACTCACAACGTAGCAAGCATTCACCCGTCAGGCGCATACGCAAACCAAAGCCCCCCCCATCAACCGCCAAGACCCTGCACAGTTAGCAGCGATGAAAGGAAAACAGAAACTCCCAGAATACTCGTCCCCCAAACTCAACCTCATGAGTGCAAAGCAAGCAGAGAGAGCTCTCAAGAAAGGAGCTCAGGTTCATCTCTGCATCATGCAAGCAAAGGAGCAACCCACAGCAAGGCTCAACTCCATCACCATCGAGCAAGCCAAAGTGGGCGACCCCTCCCTTACCCCCATCCTCCAGAAGTACAAGGATGTCATGCCCCCGGAACTCCCCCCCGGTCTACCCCCCCCTCGGAAAATTCAACATGAAATTGACCTCATCCCAGGAAGCACACCCCCGGCAAAGGCCCCCTACCGCATGAACGACACCGAGCTCAAAGAGCTCAAGAAGCAACTCCAAGAGTTAGAAGACCAAGGGTTCATCCGACCAAGCAGCTCCCCTTTTGGCGCCCCTGTCCTGTTCGTCAAGAAGAAAGACGGTTCGATGCGACTCTGCGTGGATTATCGGGCCCTGAACAAGATCACTATCAAGAACAGGTACCCAGTCCCCCTCATGGAAGATCTGCTGGACAGACTACAGGGTGCCCAATACTTCACTCGCATCGACCTCCGCTCAGGCTACCACCAAGTCCGCATTGCCTCTAAAGACATCCCGAAGACTGCCTTCCGCACCCGCTACGGCTCCTGGGAATGGATGGTCCTGGGGTTTGGTCTCACCGGCGGTCTGGGAACTTTTTGCAGAATCATCCATGATAGTTTCCGCGACATGATTGACGACTACCTCATCACTTACATCGATGATCTGCTCATTTACAGCAAAACCTTAGAAGAGCACCAGAAGCATGTCGCCGCAGTACTCCAACGCCTCCGGGAACAACAACTTTATGCCAAGCTGGAGAAGTGTGAGTTCGCTGTCTAGAAGATCGAGTTCCTTGGCTTCATTGTCACGTCCAAAGGGATTATGGTGGACCCCAAGAAAGTCGACACTGTCATCAAGTGGGCCCCACCGACATCCATCAAAGAAGTCCGAGAGTTCGTGGGTTTCTGTCAGTACACCCGCCGCTTCATCCGCGACTTCAGCAAGATTGCGGCGCCACTGACAGAGATAACCAAAGGCCACAAACCCTTTCAATGGACCTCTAAAGAAGAAGAAGCCTTTGAGAACCTGAAGATAGCCATGTGCAGTACCCCCGTCGTTCGACTACCCGACTTCACCAAACCCTTTGAAGTCCACACCGATGCCTCCGATGGTGCCATTGGCGGTGTCCTCATGCAAGAACATCAACCCATCGCCTACGAGTCCCACAAGTTCACAGATGTGGAGACCAGATGGACCACCCATGAGAAGGAAATGCTCACTGTCGTCCACTGCCTCCGAAAGTGGCGACACTATGTCCAAGACAAACACACCAAGGTATACACTGACAACATCTCCCTCAAGTACTTCCAAACACAACCCAAACTCACCCCCAAGCAAGCTAGATGGCAAGATACTCTCGCAGAATACGACATCGACATCATACACAAACCAGGTACTACAAATGTCATGCCAGATGCTCTCAGCAGAATGCCCACCCTCACGGCTATCTCCACAGCAACCAGCACTTTACGCCAACGGATCCTCGACGCCCAAAAAGCTGATCCTGCTGTCCTCCGCATACTCAACGACCACATCTCTGGGAGAGCGGTAGTGGGTCTTTTTGAAGTCAAAGATAGCCTCTTCTACGCACATGGAAAAATCTACATCCCCAATGATCCAGAGTTAAAGAAAGACCTCATGTGGGAGGCTCATGACTGCAAGCTAGCTGGACATGGGGGCCAGAAGAGGTCTTATGACAAACTCCATCAACACTACATGTGGCAAAAAATGAAGGACGACGTAATCGACTACGTGCGTACCTGCCCAACCTACCAACTGGTCAAAGCTCAAAGAGTCAAGCCTGCTGGCCTCCTCCACCCAATGCCAACACCCTCCCGGCCTTGGGACATGGTAAGTATGGACTTCATCGTCGACCTCCCCCCCTCCCACGGCCACACTACCATCATCGTGGTCGTCGACTACTTCACCAAGCAAGCTCACTTCATACTTGCAAAGCCTCCCGTCACAGCCTACCAAGTAGCCAAACACTTCTTCGCCAAAGTCTTCAAATACCACGCCCTCCCCTTAGCCATAGTTTCTGATCGCGACACCCGCTTCCTCAGCGACCTCTGGCGCGAGCTCTTCAAGCTGCTAGGAACCCAGCTACGCTTCTCCTCCGCCTACCACCCAGAAACCGATGGCCAAACAAAAAGAGTCAACCAAGGCATTGAAGACTACCTCCGCAGCTACGTCAAAGCAGATCAAAAGGACTGGTCCGAATACATGGACATCCTGGAATTCCACTACAACAACTCCATCCATAGCAGCACTGGCTACACACCCTTTGAGCTCTCCACAGGTAAAGAAGTCATCACCCCTCTTGCACTAGCAACCGGCGACGTGCATGCCCAGGATCTGGAATGTGAAGAGTTTTTGCAGCAATGGCAAACACGCATGCAACGCGCAAAGAAGAGTCTTGAGCAAAGCAAGGTACGCATAGCCAAATACGCCAACCAAAAGAGAAGACCGGCCGAGCTGTTCCAAGAAGGTGACTTGGTACTGGTAAGCTCCTAAAATATCAACCTCCCTCAAGGCCTCTCCCCGAAGTTCAACCATCGATTCTACGGGCCATACAAGGTGCTCAAGAGCTACAACGACATCACCTACAAGCTGGAACTACCCTCACAAATCAACATCCACAACGCTTTCCATGTAAGTCTCCTCAAGAGGTTTGCACCGGATAGCACCTATGGTCGGAATGTCCCCGAATATGTAAAGGATGGCCCGCCAAATGAGCCGGAGGCCATCCTAAAGTCGCGCTTTGGGCGCCGGGGACAACTATTCTATGTCAAGTGGCGCAACCGACCCATGACGGAATGCACTTGGGTACCTGAAGAAATCATGCTCCGTCTCGGATGACCCCTTGTGCTCCGATTCTACAACATGCCCACTGAAGAGGAGGACATCGATCAACATGACACCACATAGAATAGTCCTCACCCCCCTTGTAAATAGCACCACCCTAGGTAGCTAGACATTTTTGAGCAACACCAAACTCTCATCTTTGTAAATATCCACCCCTCAACCTCGGCAACAAATTTTGTATCGGCACGCCTCAAACCCCGGCTTGACGTGGGCGTCAAGTTCTCTCAACCCGGGGGAGTATATAAGGGAAGTATGTGCCACTTCCCCCAACTTGCCAGCCCCGTTTTCAAGTGATTACTTGCGTCCCTTGTATTCGGCACTTTCTTATGATATTGATCATTCGTTCGCGTCCCTCATTCTCGTGTCCCTCTTGCGTTCAGTTTTCAAGTTGCGTTCTTGTATGTGCGTTTGCTTGCCTGCAGGTCCCGTTTGCATCGCAAGTGAGCCGGCGCGGCTCCGTTTCCGCGACGCCCCGAACGAGGGCGTCACACTCCTTGTTGATCGACCCATTCTCTGCACGCCTCATCCTATTGTAACCATGGAGGAAGAGGCATGTGACTCCCAACATGGGCAGCTAATTGCGTGACTCCCTTTTCCATCCCCATGTTTTGAAAGCCGTAGGCTAGGCTAAGTTTTTTTGTAAAGCCATTGGCCAATTCATGGGGAACTGAAAAGTAAAGGAAAGCCGTGTTTTTGCACACAAATTTTGTACCACACACGTTTGAAATCTATTGCGCTTTCATGGAAAAGCAGGGACTCTCAAATGCAAAAGTGAGGCAAGCCTTGTCCAAGCCAATGAAGCCATGTTTACACACAGTCTCACTCACTCACTCACTCTCTCTCTCTCGCACGCACACCAAGTTCGTTAAAGGGGGAGTCCCCATTCCTCCCTCTTCTCTCACTCTCTCTCACTCTAATTAGTATCTTGCGCGCACATAAAATGCAAGCTTTGTGAACGCAATCTCTCACACACTTGCAAGATAAATATTCTTAATTAGTTTGCTTCTTTCTATGCACATTGAGAGGATTGACTCCGAAGTCCTCTCTTCTCGCAACCCCCACACAGCCCACATTTTATTCCTCTCCTACTCTCCTCTCCCCCCCTTGGGTTCTTTCAACGCACATTGAGCTGCCGTCCTGTCTTCTCATTCACACGCAGATTCACTCTCCTCTCTCTCTCTCTCTCTCTCTCTCACAGTAAACTCCACACACGAAAGGCTCGTTGATGGTGGGTTCATTTTCAATTCATAGCTTTCCCTCCATCATCATCGTTTGCAATGTGCATGCAATATTGTGAAGCAACAAAGCAGGAACAGGACTCACATCTTCTAGCCAATCAAGGCACAAACTTTGCACACACACTGATATGCAACAACAGGAGTCTTAGCCTAAGACTAGAGAATGTCCCTTGGTCATCATCATCCTCTCCTCATTCTCTCTAACTTTCAAAAATTTTGCTCTCACCTTCTGTGATCTCGCTTGCGCACGCGTTGCTCTCTTCCTTGACACACTCAATAGCCCGTATGAGTGAGATCATCGCACAGCGCTCTCTCGTGGACTTGTTTCCTCACAACACCACACCTTTCTGCATCTAGTTGAGCTTATAAGACCCACATCACCATTAATCATGCCTCCGTCTGCATGGGTTGCTTGGAGACGTATACTCTCTTGCAAGCAAGACTCCCATGTATCAGTTTATGATCCTAAAGGTACCGCCAGCACCACAAACGTCAATGGCCGACAGGTGCCGACTAACAAAGGCGGAGTTGCCCGCCCCAACGTCCAATCGTCTCACAACCACATCAAAGGCCATGGAAATACTAATCAGGCAAAGAAGAGGAGGAGCACAAGCTCTTCTGTGTGTTGCAATGATCTCAAGAATGTCGTGCACGGGAACACGCGTGTTATGCATCGTGGGGACCAGGATAGCCCGCTTTCGCACCATCATAGCAGCCCACATCAGCTGAAGGTGCTTCTTCAGGAGCCTTCTCTTCTCTATAGCCCCCGTATTGATTTGCATGTAAGCTCTGTTCAGAGATCATCAGCTCACCATGGGAAGAAGAGTTCAACTAGTTGCTATGATTGCTCAATTGCATCGTGTGAGCCTTCTGAATCTTTCTCCCCTAAAAGTTCAAATGGTTTTCAAGCTAGAGAGAATGGGAATTGGTACCCTGCTTCAACCTGCCATAAGTGTGGTGATAGCATCTCCGACACACCGGATGCTCTTGAAGAGCACTACACTACCCACCATGCAGGTTAGTCCCTTTTCAATTTTCTGTTGATGTTCGTGATCAATCATGATATGCACACTAGAGTCCGTCTAAAAGTTTGCTAGAAATCTGAAGTGTGGGACTATTTGACTGTAGCAAGTTATTCATGAGTTCATATAATGGCACACAGCTTTGCAAACTTGCAAATTGGCGCTGGGTTATGTCTTGTCGCTTCAGGCTGAACTGAGGAAAGATAAATTCTCTGCTATTAGGGCCATGGCTCCTTTTATTGCTGTTAGAGTATGTTGAAATGGACACTGAAGGGTAGAGTGCATGGATTCAGTGTGCTTTTGTGTATGTGCAAATTGCCCCCGTGTCCGCAAAAAAAACCATAGTTTATTGTATTTTTAATCAGCTAAAATTGCAAAACCTCTGCTAGATTCCGAGCTTGCCTTGAAGAAAGCTTGTACAAATTTACAAGTTTTAGCGTAAATTCTGATATATGATTCAAATTCAATCTAGAGTTTAAGTTTGCTTATTTTCCTCCGTTGAGAAAAATATTTTGTCAAGCCTTGATTTGCCCATCTCTCATTCCAAATGATTGTATTTGACCCATATGTGCCATTGTGTACATAACATCTAAATAGTGATTAGGGGGTAAATGAAGGAAAAGTACGCAATTTCATTAAGACTTCTGAGAATTTGAGTGTGATGATTCATGTTACCTTGCAGTTACCGAACTCAAAGAAGGGGACTCAGCCCGGAGCATTGTGGAGATCATCTTCCAGACTAGCTGGCTACGACAAGACATTGTGTGTGCAAGACCCGAGAGAATCTTCAAGGTTCACAATTCTCCCAGGACCATTGCTAAGTTTGAGGACTACAGGGAAATGGTAAAACTTAAGGCCAGCAAGATTTCCAAGAGGCAGTCGAGATGTTTAGTGGATGGCAACGAGCTTCTCCGCTTCTATAGCACTACGGTCACCTGCCGCATGGGCAAGACATGCTTGTCCACATCGTCAAGCTCTCCATGGACAACTTCTTTATGTGCTTCAGCAACATGTGGAGTATGCCAAATATTGAAGCATGGATTTCCTACACAGGGACAGCCAGGCATATACACCAATGCAAGTAGCAGCCAAGCTCATGACACCTCCATGTGTTGTCAAGAGTATGACACTACGGCAAATGCCAAGCGTGCAATGCTGGTATGTCGGGTTATTGCTGGAAGAGTGAAAAAGTCAGGTTATGAAAGCTCTCAAGATGGGCCCATTAGTGGATATGACTCTGTAGCAGGAGAGGCTGGCGTGTATACAGATTTGGATGAGTTGCTTGTTTTCAACAACAAAGCGGTGCTGCCGTGCTTTGTCGCCGTATACAGCTGCTAATTAACTAAGACATATACTGCTGAAGCAAAGAAGGTTTATGTTATGGGTTTGATATAAAGCACGAGGAGGAATCCATAACATCTCACCTTCTTCTACACTTCTTGCTTTTCTGTTTTGATTGATGCCAACCACTTGCAAACAACATCCTTTGTACAAAAGCCTGCCAATGTCATTCACTTGTTAGCATTTAGGTAGGAGAATCAGCATAGCCACTCTAGCATTGGATTGTGGGTGCCTCTTATGGTGATTCAGGATCTTTGGGTTTAGTTCTTGTTTTCTGCTGAATTTGAGTGACCAGGGTTTTAGTGAGATGTACAATGCACTGCAAGAGATGTGGTGGCTACTATCTCTAAATTTCTATCTTTAAAGGCTTTTTTCAATTTACTGAGTTTTGACCAGTATGCATTATTGTTATTTGTAGTGGCAATGTAAAGTGAAGTACTTTTTAACATAATGATGGCTAAATGAAGAGCAAGGCACAATAAGCTCTACACATTCTCATTATTGTTCCCATGTTGTCTACTATGACAACATCATGAGCTGTTGTGACGAGGACAAGAAGCCCTAGACAAATTCTCGTTGACGTCCCCATATTGTCGACTATGACGACTCCATGAGTTGAGGAAGGGTGTGCATGTGTATTTAGGTGTGGTTCGGATCAGTGAAGTGCTGGTCTCACCTGCAGTTAGGCATGCTGCCTCTCAAGCTACCTTAAAATGGCACTCCGTTGCCTCTAATTGCACCTAGCTACACATGCGCTCCCTCGTGTAGGAGCTCAAAATGTCGAACCCTATGGTCAAAGCTCATAACAAAAGAGCTCCTCCATCACAAATGAGCTTCTTTTATCATGTTTGAAAATCTCAAATTTGAGAGATAGGAGGGTTAAGGGGTCTAGACAGGGCTAGACAATTTATAGGTTTAATTTGTATGGCTTTACATAATCATGTATAGAAATGATAATTGGGAGAACATTCGTTGAGTACTACCAACTACTACTGTTTATAATATGGAAATGAATATAGACTCTAATTGGTATGGTTTGCAAGGATCTTCCTCCAATGGAACTCCCCAGTTTATTGCTGATGAATGGAACTCCCCAGTTTATTGCTGATGCAAGGCATGAGTTTATTGAAGTTGATCTGCTCTCCATATAGGTTAGTAACCTTGCTGAAATGTAATTGATTCATGGTGAATTATTGTGTTAATAATGTAGAGAAAAGGTTGATCTATACACCTTGATTGGTGTCCACCTAAAAGTACTTCAATTATGTCTATCTGGATACCTACATGAGTCATTTGGCAAATTTTGGAGCAAAGTTATGAGCATATTGATCTCATCTATAGCAAAAGAGACTAATTAATACCAACTTGGAACAAAATCAGACCATTGCCAAGATTCTTGACAATTGCCAATGCTCTTCTAGATGAGGTTTTAATCAATTACTACACTAGACATTCCACATCATTTACAATCTATCTCCTTGTACTTGTTGCTCTTCTAGCTTGGTTGAGAGAATTTATTACCTTTCAAGCTACTATGGAGAACTTGCACTATGAAAATTTTCAAGTGTTTATCGCGTTTTGTAAAGAGAATGTGCAAATTTAAGTAGAGAAACAAGAGAAAGGAGAGCGATTCTTTTTTGTGTTTAAAATATAACTGTGATTGTTTTCGTTGTTATTATCGTGTTTATTATCGTTATTAGCGCGTATTATCGTTATCCGACGATCAAATTTAGCGCTTAAATTTTTAAATTTTGGTTTAACTCCTCTCTTTTCCCTCTCTTTAAATTTTGGTGTTTCTTTCCTCTCAATAAAAATTAAAGAATATTGTATATAATCTTCAAATTTAAAGAGAGAGAGAGAGAGAGAGAGAGAGAGGAGGGGAGAGGAGGAGGCGGGAGATATAAAATTACACTTGGTTACAATTAATATAATTATTATCAATTGATTAAACATAATTGAGCATATTTTCAAATCTAAAGAGAGGAAGAGGGAGGAGAGAGATGAATGTATTATACGACCAAAAAACTTCATAACTACAAAATATTTATGAATCATCTTTCAAAAGATCTCTACATAAAGCATCATTTAATTTTAAGCCCATGGTTCTTAAATCAATAAAGAGAAACGGAATTGTCATTTGTGGATGCATTGTCTTTATCATCTTCGAGTTCGTCATCTTTCATCTCATCATCTTCATCTTCATTATCATGACAATCATCCTCGTTAAGACTTGTTGTCGTCGGACTTATTCATCGACTTCCTCCTTCTCTGTTTCTACCTCATCCAAAGTCGGAGGTGGAAGAGGGTCGAAGATAGTTTCCACTTCATTAGTGGAAAAAATGGTTCTCTCTCGAAGTGTTACGGGAATTACGAACCAAAGTTTTGGTTGGTGGATTGCTAGGATATAGATGACCTATAAAATAGAATAGAAGCTCAAAGTGAGTAACATTGGTATAACTAACGTTACAAGCAAATAAGAATAAAAAAGGTACATGTCACTTACCTGCTCACAATTGCGTGGTAAAACTAAATTGTCATACCTCCTTGTGTGATGCACACTAGAGTCCACTATGTAGAGACCATTCTCATGTCGTTTAGACACATTTGCAAACCACTTGCATTCAAAGATGAAGTATGAAAGGTTCTAAAATTAACTTTTAGTATCCTTTCAATAGTTCCGCAGTACTTGGCTTCATCACTGTTTGTGTCAAAGTTATCCATGGTGGTTCTACGCTCGTCAATGTGGCGTGAACGAAAGTGACGACCCTTTGACCACATAGAGTCAAAGGAAAGGCACTACAAAATAGAAAAATATATTAATTTATCAAAGATAATTTCAAGAAATAGCGTTACAATATGGTTTAGGTATATGATTACTTACCTTTGGTACACAGCATCGTTCATACTCTCATTCTTTGCTGGTGATGTCTTTTTCGCACGCTTTTGTCTCGGTCATTCTCTCATGAATCCACTTTACACTAATGAGATCTGGGAAACATGCAAGGTGTCTAAGCACTGGGGGTGCCCTCCTTCTTCCATGTGCTTGTTTCCATGCTTTCCTCTCTTGCAAACGCCTTGCCTTTCCCATTGTCTACAAGTCCACCCACTTGGTCATAATCTTTGCATTGAGAATGCAAAAGTTATCGACCACTCATGATAGATTCATATCCATGTTAGGTAGTTTCCCCTTTCCACTTGGCAAGTGTGAAGTCATCTTTGCATCTTTCTCGTCTGACCACATGTGTGGCATTGAAGGATCAACTTGTGCCAAATACTCTGATATGTAAACAAATGCCTCTTGAACAATCTACCCTTCGGTCATACATGCCTCTAGTTGAGACCGTAGCCGCACAAAATCTTTGAGAGTCTTTAAAAACTTCTCTAAGAAGAACATCCATCGTGCGTGCACTACTTCAGATATAGCGATCTCCTTCACCACCTGAACCAAGAGGTGAATTTGACTAAGAACGACCGATCGAAGAAATGCATCTTCAATGGCATACACAATTTCTGTTGCAAGTATTTGAGCAGCAGGGATAACATCTATTTCGATTTTCTTGGAGCTCACAAATCTGCAAGGAAACGCACAAGGATACACTAAGTGCTAGTTGAAATTATTGTGTACATAAAAAAGTTGTAGTTGAGTGGAGTCTTGTAGTGTACCTTACTACCTCTTCTAGTTTGAAAATTGTGTCCCTTACTTTCTTGTCACGACATATACACATACTCACCAACAGAATGAACTACAATGTAAATTAGGGAAAGGGAAAGTGAGTGATAGTCATACACACAAACTATAGATAGAATAGGGAGTATGAAGATTACCTGAAGCATATTATGTCAATCATGGGACTTTAACCCATACAATTGAACGCTTCCACCCTTCTTTGCTTTTGTGAAAGCTCCCTTTGGCGACCTCATGTATCCTGTTGGTGTGCGCGAATAGAGGCAATGGTACTCTTCACCTTGTCTAATTCTTCTTTGGCTAGCATCCATGGTGCTTTAGGAAGCACAATCTTTTCATTTGGGGCACGCCGTGGAGTAGCAGAGGCGGGGAGACGTTTTAAAAGCCTCAAATCCTCCCTCGCACCCAAAGAGTCCTTGCCAATAATGTGGTCCCATAGTGCTTGGGCTACATTCTTGAATATGTGTAAGGGATCCAAAAGTTGATGTATTTTTAAGTCTTTCCAATATGGAAGCCTTAAAAATATGGAATACCTCGACATACCTTTTGGTGGAGGACACGGAGTCGGATTGTTGTTGTAGTGTTCTTCCCAAATGGTTGCGCAATTTACCATCGTGAGCTTTAGAGGAGTCTTCCCATTTGTTGGAGCCTTGTACTTGTTATGCCCTTGAGGTAAGAAACGATGGTTGTTTGGATAGATTACCTTGCGCAAGAAATCGGGCCTCTCCATCACCGACGATGGCCCGCAAGTAGGACATGCATTGTGCCCCGATGTGGACAACCCTGCATGCATATTATATGGTTAGAGAGATGAGTGGACTAAAGGAAGAGAGGGAAAGAGGGAAAGAGAAATAGAGGAAAGGGGGTTACAAGAAATCTCTCAAAGCTTAGGATAGTCGTGCATAATCCACATAAGGATTCCCCTCACAATGGCCTCTCTCCCCCCTTTGCAAGTGAGACATCTACAACAAGAATGTCTCTCCATAACTCCTCCAAATCCTCGATGAGAGGCTCGAGGTAAATGTCAATTCCTAAAAGACGACACCATAAAGAGAGAGGGAGAGAGTATATAAAAGCCACATTCTATACTTACAAAAGTAGTGCATCGATATTTACATTACTCCAATTGAATTTTGATTGCAACTTGAGGACTTCCAATGATGCTCGGAGCACCGAGTATCGTGCACCTTCGTAAAGAGGTGTTCGGACATTCGTCATCAATCTATCCTCCGTTTCGACAGCCCGTTTTGTGCAAGGCTGACAATCCTCTTCGCACACGCCGCGCTCATGAGCTAGTAACTCATCACACATGTCAAACATGTGCTCATCCTCTGCCTCAAAGTGCGACGAAGACGCCATAGGAGCTGTCGATGTAGAGCCAACGGGAGGATCACCATGCGGTGCACCCAAATTGCCAGTCGCTCTTGCCTCTGTCGTTCGGCCTTGCATGCCGGTGTACCACCATCGAACACAAACAATTGGGGTACCTCCTCGAGCGATGGGTGAGTTACGCTATCATCTCTTCGAGCGCTTTTTCGAGGATGCCAAAGCCCTTCGTTCTCCATGTGCTCCAAAGCAATGCGCCTCAAGCGAAGGATTGCCTTTTGCACTTTGCGCAAGGACAACGTAGTTTTTCCTTGAGTCAACGATCTCGCTCTAGGCCTCCAAGAGGACCACGATCATCCCAATCGATGTCCTGCACACACGAAATATTGTTTATTTAGTCACGTGTCCTAAAAAATAAATTAATTAGAAAAACACTTAATTTTATTAAAAAAATTACATATAGTTAAATTCAAAGGGAATAAATGACAATGAGTGTTAAATTTATTTTTTAACTAAAAGAGAATTTAAAAAATGCAATTAATAAACATTTAAAAGTACTACAAAATAAAGTATCCATAAAAATTTAAAAATCTTCATTAAAAAACTCAAATGGCTACAAAATGAAATAATGTGTAGCTAAGGGTAGAGGGGGTGGTTTGTACCCCCCCCCCCGACAACCTCGGATTCACATGTATCTGTTTGAAATGACTGGCCGTAGTAATATAGGCGATACTAGTCGCGGTAATGGACGCGGTAATAATTGATGCCTAAAATAGGCAAGAAGACAGAGTATGTCGCGTTTTTGCTCCATACTCTGCGTTCTTGCTTTCCGCCATCTCTCCCAAGCTTCCTCTCCCTCCCCTCCTCCACCCCCCCTCTCCCTTCCCTCTCTCTCCTTCTCCAAGCCTCTCCCCCCACCTCTCCCTTCCCCCTTTCTCCTTCTCCAAGCTTCCCAAGTTTCGTCGAAGAGGGTTTCGTCCCTAGGACTTCCTGACTCCACATCTTTCTTAAGCTTACCTAGAGCTTTGTGAGTAAGGCTTTTGAAGAGCGGATCCTTGAAGAGGTGAGCCCCATATGAGAGTAATCTCTTTGCCCCTTGGGGGCAATGATCTTCCCGTTTAGTTTTTTTAATTCTAATACTTAATGGAAAGTGGTCTAAAAGACACTGTGAAGTAACTACCTTCAGTCCAAACCATGGGGGTAGCTAGTCGGCTTGATGAGAGCAATAGCATCAATCTAGCCGAGAAGCCGTACAAGCATATTGTAGGCTAGTGTATATGACCCCACTGGGGATGTTGCCGCATAACCCTACCTCTCACAAGTCAATTAAGGCCCATTTCTCACATCAACTTCTCCATTTGGATCTCTTATATCCAACTAGCACGTTTGATGCTCCAATTTTGTCTTTTCTCTTCTCCACCATATTAAAATCTCCGACCAAAAACCACTCCCCTTCAATATGAATGCCCTTAAGCTATTCCCATAGCCTTGCTCTTTCCTTTTTTGAGCAAGGACCGTATGTGTTGATGATGGTAATATGTTGATCTACCCACAATCTTAATTCCTAGAGCTCTCCCAGAGGGATGGTTGAACACCACTTCTGGTTCATGATCTCTGTCCACAATCAAAAGCACTCCACTAAATCCATCCACTCCTCCTCCGTAGAAGACCAACTTGGTCCCCACTGCTTGACGTCTCTTGCTAGACACATCCAAGTGATGTTCTTGGATAGCCCAATAATTGACAGCTTTGTCTTTTATGACATCCTCCCAAAAAAGGGAGCGTTTTTTTCAGGTTTTAATTCTCTTCACATTCCAAGACTGGAATACTAGCTCTTCCATTACTCTGAGAGGGATATGAACTCCTCAACCTCTGGAGATTCTTCTTATGTGCCCTATTTCTTGCCACTCTCCTCCATTGGATCAATCCCATTCCCTTTGGTAACCTTGACGTTTTTTGGCTTAACATCCTAGAAAGCCTCAAAGATATTATCATAAAGAATGGGGGAAATGGGAGAATCTGGCGAGGATTCTTTCATCTGTCATGTTGTTCGTGCGTGGAATTTAAAATTCTTGCATGAAATGTTGGAGACTTGGTGCCACCCTTCCTCCTTCATGTTGTCCGTGCGTGGAATTTAAAATGCTTGCATGAAATGTTGGAGACTTGGTGCCACCCTTCCTCCTTATTTCCAAACATTGGAGACAGAACAATCTTCTGAACCAGAGGGGCTGTCGGTTCTTTTTGGGTAGTGGAAATGAAGCGATAAGCAAGGGTGTCCTTGTTGTTGCTAGGATGGGCTTTGATGGGTTTCTCCAATTTTCCAATTGATTCCTTGCAGTGGTTAGGCCGTTTGTCTCCTTGTGCCTTCTCAATGCCCTTGTGTGCAGTCTCCTCTTCCGTATCCATGCACCCCATTGCTGATACAAATTTTCACTAGTATTTAGGGTTGGGGTTGATACAATAGCAGCTAGACATGATCTAGCAAAATGCCCAAATTTTTTATATTTGAAACAGGGACTTAGGAGCCACCCTGGGTACCCCTCATTTTATTCCAGCTATTAAAGCAATGGGCACTGTGGCCAATAAGGTGTGTATTTTGTGGGATATCATGAAACCTCAACCTAAGAATTTGGTAATAAAAGTGGGGGTTGGCCTCAAGGTTATTCCTCTTAATCTTGGCACCCTTAAATTGCTTCTTAGCCATACCGGAAGGTTGAAAAATTATACCCATATTGGAGATAAATCTTGAAATACATCTGAGGATTCCAAGGAAGGGTCCCAAGGAATAACGCAAACCGATGATCGATTAAAAAATAATGGGATTTTGGATAGGAATTTGGCCACGGCCGCTTCGTCACTAAACTGCACACAAAAGAATCCTTTTGGTAGATACTGGACATTAACAACACCTCCTCCTTGATTAAGGACATTGGGCCTGTGAAGCTAGTTGATAAGCTCAATGCTAGCAAGTGCCCTAGGCATGAATCCGAAGATCACTGTGGATCTGGTAACCTTGACAACCTGCTTTTTAATCAGAGCAGGAGGGACGACCACGGTGAGCGCGTCCTGAACTTCCACACTTTGCGGGAGCGTTATTTTTAAATCTTGATAGGCTTTGTCGCCCTTGGCAGTATCGTGAGACTCTGAAAGCATCTCACCTTCTTCTAGCGACCTTTTGTTTAGTTATAGGGTGTTTATAATCTTATCCATTTCCTTCTGAATATGAGCCTTATGCCCTCTTTGCTTAGTCTCGAGATACCACCCCCTGTTGCTTCCGGTTTTCCACCTCCTCCATCGTGGCCGCCTTCGGCTATATTCGAGCCTTTCTCATTTTTTTCGAGTGAGGGGATCTTCGTCTCATCACTGCCCCCCTTCTCTGCATCGGCATAAGAAGGCCGCTTGTGTATAGTATCCATGGGCTTTGGCGTTACGGCCGGTGTGACCCGGTCACTAACTGTTTTCACTTCTTTTCTTGTGAGTGATCCTCTTTTTTTTTGTGCAAAACTCACAATTGTGAGTGATCGTATTAGAATGTCATAGAGAAAATTACAGATCAACCTCAAGCTCATGCCAAGCTTTGAGGTACTGAAATTACATCAGATTCAAGCTAACATACTATTATCAAGAGCAATGTTAAAATGGCAAGAGTCACCCTGAGCCAATCATTTGAGTTGTAATTTTTACCTATCACATATATAAGCTCCTCACTTTCTTGTACAATCACTGAGAATCTACCCACAGAAAGGTCGTTATCAAAGACGCTGCAGTTCCTGACCTTCTAGATATTATAAAAGAAGCAAAATCTAACAATTTGGGTATAAACAAGAAGGGCAAGACTTTGAAATAGTTTCCCCCCTAGACACAGATCATTCTTGAAGAAACCTATCTTCCACGTTCTTTCTATCCACTTGCACACCTTCCCCGCCATTCCTCTAATAGTCAAAAAATCCATGAAAAGGTGTGCGAGGTCTTTCCTAGCCCCTCGGCACCCTGAGCACCTATCGGATCCTATGCCCCATGCTTGAATCTTGATGCCCATCGGCAAGGCCCCCCATAGCACCTTTCACAGAAACGAATTCATATATTGGGGCCACTGGGGTCCCCCAAATGTTCATTGTGACCATAGCCCAACGAGCTTCCGACCATTGTTTTTTCCACTGTTTGTTCAAGGAACGGTTGTTTAGTTACAATGCCGTTTTGGTGTCTTCTCCGCGATGCCACATTGCCATTTTTGTAGGTTTTTCCCGTAGAAGTTAGCATTGAACAAGAAGAGTACATGGTAATGAGCCTATCTCTCATGTCTGGCGCCAGTCTGTGTCCTATGTGCATCGCACAAAGCCGTAGAAGGTCCACGCACTCTATGCCTCTCAAGCTCTCTCTAACTGTGAATAGTGAAAATGAGGTAGTAAGTGGGGTCCAAAATATCTTATATTAGGGGTTCCCGGGCCACTTGCCACAAAATTTGACATGTGCTCTTATCTCGTTGTGAAATGCACTTTAGGCTCAAAAATTTCTCCATTTAAACACCGTTTGCCCCATTTTCAAAAAAATTGACATTTCGTCCAAAAACTGGTCGGATCGGGCTTTCGACAACTTTTTCCATAATTTCACACAAACTTCACCATATTTTGCTCTTGACTTATTGATCACTGTTGTATTTTTCTTTTGTCATTTCGTCTCCATCTCACTTGATTTTTTTATTTTTCTTTGTTTTTCTCCTTATAATTTTAAAATTAAAAGGAAAATAACTAAATTAACCCAAAAAAAACAATAAATCAAAGTAAACAAAAAAACACAATAAACCACCATGTACAACCATTCGTAATATTTTGAGCTGAATTGCTCTGTTTTTCTTATTTTTTTCATAAAAATCGCTATTTTTACACACACACACACACACACACTTAGAGGCTCATTGCGGGCATTTGTCCTCATATCTCTATATAATCACATTAGATAAGGGCATATATACTTGGGTTCACCAAAAAATCATTGCAATCAAATGCAACAAAATCCAAAAACATAGAAATAGTGTCCTTTTAGTACTTTCTTAGTCTGTCGGGTTCGCATGGAGAATGCATCCCCCCCTCCTAGTCGGAATCCTCCCGGACGACGGTGTATTGTCCTAGGGTACGCGTTGTGCATGAGTATCAATCTATGCTAATGCAAGCCATGTAATGCCGCCCTATATGCACACTCGGTCAATGCATGGAAAAAATTAATGTTATGCGAGAGGAGGATATAGGCAGTGTGCTTATTGGCATTCGATGTTGAGGTTTTCTGTTATGTCAGTACCAATAGGAGAGCAGTGAAATAATAATCGTTCTAATTGTGCCACTCGTTGTTTGATTGACAATGGGTGCCCATGTACTTTTGGTTCGTGTTGTTGCTTTTGTTGACAGTCTTGTTTGAATCCAAGATTCACATATGTCATTTTTGTTGGCCTTTCTTTAAGTATCCAAAACTGAGTTAGTCTTTTTGAAGTTGGCTCTGTCTGCTTCACATTTTGTCTTTGGGAAGATGGCTTTGGTGCTGGTGGGACGTCAGGGGTTTGTATTGAAGGGAGTTCCTTGTTGTGTCACGTTGGAATCTAGATTTGCGCTTGATTACCTAGTGCATCAATCAACTTCTTCTGTACCCATTCCTGATTGTACCATTGAGCGTGTTTTCGGGGTTACCACTTTTTGTTATTGAGGTAGTTGTAAGCTTGGTTTGCTTAAATTGTGCAACCTCTGCCTTCTTAACCTAGACTTGCTTAGGTGTTGTTTGTGGTCGCAGTGGTGGCTGTTTCTTGGTGGGTTTTACAAATAGATCCCTTGTACTATTCTCGGTGCTTGGCTTTGTAGTAGTAGTCTCTTTGTTTTGCACTTTGGAATCCATTACTCATCTATTGTAAGGAAGGGTTGTTTGCTCTTAGCTTTGAAATCCGTTACCAATGGTTTGTCGTTTTAATTAGCTGCAAATGGAACCACTTCATTTTCTTGTGCATGTTGAATGTTGATTGTATCAAAGCTCCAATCAATCTATACATTGTACTCTCTTTGCCATGGCTGATCGAGCAATAATGGATGTTGTGTTGGCTTATCTTCTACCAAGAAAAACTTATGAGGATAGAGATATTGATTAATCTGCACATGTATCACCGTCCATCCCATTGCCTTGATTGAATGCTCCGAATAACTTTGAATGTCCTGTTGTGTTGGTTGAAGCTCTTCCTCAAGTGTTAGCTGCTTGTATAGGCTGTAGAAAATACAATTTCCTTGAGCCCCAGAATGTAGGATTTCACTGGTCTTCACTTGATTATCTCCAAGCTTGACTTTTATTGTCGGATCTATCGTATGCTCTTCCTCAAAATCTGTCAATTTGATTACATTGATTCGTAGTGGTCGTCCTTGTTGCTGCTCTTGTTGTAGAAGATTCCATTTTCCTATACGCTCCTTTGCTTTGTCTTGAGCTTCTTTGATGATGCGCTGCTTTTCTTGCGATCTTTTCTTTTCCGTATGTATTTGTTGAAGCATGTTCTCGGTTATTGGTAAATGATATTTTTTAAGGCGAGAACCACTAATCCAGTTAGGAATTTCTTCACCATCCAATGTAGCAAGCTTCACAGCCCCACTTGGTGATATCTCGTTGATCACAAAGGGCCTCTTTTTTAGTTTCTTAGCATGTTGTTTCAATGTATAAACGAGGACAGTGTATCCTGTTTTAAACTCTTTCGCGCGTACATGCTTATCAAAAAATTCATTTTGCCTTCTCTTCTGAGCATAGATAGAGGCTACCACCTTTAATCGAAGCTCATCCAGTTTTTCAAGGTCATCTAGCCCTGAAGATATTTCATGGCCTGTCCATTCTTAATGTTAGGATCATGCATTCCATAGGCAAAATAGCGTTAAGACCCGAACACCATGGTCTACGGTGTTGTTCCAATAGAGGTCTTGTAGGCTACCCTATAAACCCATAGTGTAGAGTGTAGTGGTTGGTCCTAATCTGCTCGTGAATCTGAAACTATTTTTGTCAAGACAATGCATAGAATCTTATTGGTAGCTTCAGCCTGCCCATTAGCTTGTGGGTGGTATGGAGAAAACTTCCTGTGAATTACGATGAATCCATCTAAAAGATTTTCAATAACTTCGTTAATGAAATATGTGCCATGATCACAGACAATTTCTATGGATAGGCCATATCTAACAAAGATATTTTCATTGAGAAACTGTGCAGTGGTCCTTGTATCTGCTTTCTGGGTGGCCTTAGCTTCGATCCATTTTGTGAGAAAGTCTGCAGCCACA
This sequence comes from Adiantum capillus-veneris, assembly GCF_014529385.1. NCBI lineage: Eukaryota > Viridiplantae > Streptophyta > Polypodiopsida > Polypodiales > Pteridaceae > Adiantum > Adiantum capillus-veneris. The sequence continues at coordinate 137,887,107 of NC_140932.1, forward strand.
ATGATATATTGGGTATGAGATCTGTAAGCGGGAGGTGAAATCGATCCGACAAATTCTATGCCCCACTTAACAAATTCTCTGGCTCCCATCATTGGTCTTAAGGGCATCTCATCTTTCCATATTGATAATTTGGTACACCGACAAGAATCACATCGCTTAACATATTCGTCAGAGTCCATGTGTAATATAGGCCACCATATTCCAGCGATTAGGACAATTTTTGTTGTCTTATCCCTTGAAAAATGGCCTTAGCTTCAACCCATTTTGTGAGAAAGTCTGTAGCCACAATGATATATTGGGCATGAGATCTGTAAGTGAGAGGTGAAATCGGTCCAACAAAATCTATAACATATTCATCGCATTCACGTGTAATGTAGGCCACCATATTCCAGCGGTTAAGACAATTTTTGTTGTCTTACCCCCTGAAAATTTGCTTCCACTGAGTCCGTCATGTGCCTGCTCTAGGATTAGCAAATACATGCCTTCGGTTGCACATATCTTGAGCTTATTGTCCTTTCCTCTCTTATATAGTTAATTTTAAATTAGTGCAAAATCTCAAACCTCTAGTTCTATGGCCCTTTGTCGTGCTCTAGAGGTGTATTCAAGAAAGTTCCTAGTTGTTAGGTAGTCAATTATATATTGGCTCCATTTTGGTGCAATTGTTACCTAAAACACTATTGCATGTTCTATAGATGGTTTAGACCTACACGTTGCATAGTTAGTAATGTAGTCTTGAACATCAATGCGCATATTGGGCCAATAAACTCCTAACAGTTGCAAGCACTGGTATGTTTTCTTTTGCGAGCAATGAAATGCTAAATCACACGTGCTTCCAAAATATAACAGTCGTACTCTTCTTGACTTATGCGTAATTGTAAAATTTTATCTAAGTCTAAATGATACAAATGTCCGCCAAGTAATTGAAATACCCTTACTGTCGAACCGTTCGTCTTTTAATTTCCTGCCCTACTCTATCAAACTCACCCCCATACGATAGTAAATTGACTATCTCTTGAGACCATTTGGTATCATTTTAACGCTAAAAAATATGCGTCAAGGATGTCATCGTCTACCCCTTCTGGAGCTTCTTCGTTTGGCAATCTGGAAAGGTGATCTACTCGTAGATGCCTCTTTCCATTTTTAATCACAACAGTAAAATCAAACTCTAGCAATATGATAAGCCATCGTACAATTCTTTTGGTATTGCAGGGTTTGTTTATAAGGTATAAAAGGGCTTGATGATCGGTGAAAAACACAAACTTGTTTGCAAGGAGATAATGCCATAATTTCTTAACAACATATATCATCCCCAGTCCCTCTCTCTCCATGGTTGTGTAATTCTTCTTCTCACCACTATTAAGCTACATGCTTGCATAGCAAACTGGAAAATCCATATTTCCTTCTCTCGGCTAGGCCAAGACGCATCCAATAACAAATGTTCAAGCATCGATATGCACATGAAAGGTCTTCTCCCAATCTGGTGTATTCATTACTGGAGCGGACATGAGTGCTTTCTTCAATTTGTAAATGATTCCTCACACTCATTCGTCCACACAAAGGCTATTATATGTATGTACAGGGGTTGGGAACTGACTGCATACATATGTATAAACCTCCTGTAGTAACCACAATGTCTCATAAAACATTGTACCTCCTTTGTGTTGTTTGGTCTAGGTATCTCTACAATTACTTTTATCTTGTCTAAATTGATAGATATGCCGTTCTTCAAGACAATATGTCCTAGGATTCTCCCTTGTCTAACCATAGATACGTACTTTTTTGGGTTAAGACAGATCCTATAAGTCTTGTACTTCTCGAATACTTTCTTGAGGTGCTTTATATGTTATTCTCTCAAGAGAGAGTAAGGAATAATTATCCCTTATCGTGGCGGCATTAATCTTATTTAGATTCAGACGCACTTGTAGTTTACCATTCTTCCTAGGCACTAGCACAATGGGAAATACCCAATCGGTGTGTTCTATCTCGTAGATAAACTCAGTCTCCTTTAATTTATTAATGTTCTCTTTGATGCGCTTAGCAAACGTATCATTGTATGTGTAAGATCTATGTCGGCTAGGCTTTGCATCGGGTTGGTTTTAAAGGGATTGTGTGTTGGCATATCGTAGGATCTACTCCTTTTAGGTCTTTCTATGACCAAGCGAACATGTCCTTGTACTCCTTGAGAAGACTTATGAGCTTCTCCTCCACTTTTGAATTTAGATATGTTGCTATGTAGGTTGGTTGTGGCTCTTCTCCCGGTCCTGCCAAGCCTATCTTCTTTGCACCCTCATGCCCATCATAAAACTCCTTGTCTTTCCCTCTCGTAGAGGTTGCATCATCACTACCTTCCGATCTTGGATAGTGAACTTTCTGTAGTGGGATGGCACACTCATTTTGTCTCATTTTTCTCGCCTTCTCCTTCCCCACTTTCTACTTTCTTTGTTCATACTTCCTTGAGAGATTTCTTAAGCTCTTGGTACTTCTTATTTCTGTCCACCTTGGTCCATTTAGTTTCTCCAAACTTGGTTCTTTTGTTTGTTGGGTTTTTTTTTAGATGTTAACTTTTTGGTTTGTTTTTGCAGGTCTCTTGTTAGAAAATAAGACGTAGCTAAATAGATAATTGAGTAGATTACTTAATGGAGAGAGACAGATTTATATACACGAGATTATAGAGTAGAGAGAGAGAGTACACACGATATACGTGGTTCACCCAATGTGGGCTACGTCCACGGAAAAACAGCCACTCAATGGATTTAGTACTTCAAAACAAGAAGTAGTTTACAAAGGGATTATACCCTTAATGGAGCTCCCGCCTTGCTTCACTCTCACCACCTCACACTCACCTTGTTGCATCAACTTCACACTATGAAATGTGTGTAGAAATGGCCTCCTTTTATAGGCCAAAAGGGTTGCCCTCTCTTATGAGAGACAGCCATGTGTAGCCGCCCTTGTGCGAACAAGTCCAAATCGGACCCTCCAATCCACCCATGTGTGGCCGCCCTTGAGAGGACAAGTCCGCTTTTGAATTCGGCCACCAGCCATTGAATTCGGCCACCGGCCACCGACCATTGACTTCCGACCACCAGCCACCGGCCATTGACTTCCGACCACCGGCCATCGACCATTGACTACCGGCCACCGGCCAACCGACCGGTTGTTTTCCGACCACTTTCCGGCCGCCGTCCGGCCATAATATTTCGACGAAAAAAAATTCTCAGGGGCCTCCGTCCCCGAGGCCTTTAAAGTTGCCCCTCATTCTTGTCCGTGAAAATTTTGGTTTCCGGTGAGTGATTTTCCTTCGTGCACGATGGCTTCTCCTCATAATGGGGGCCTTACAAATGTGCGCTTTTACCACAGAAAATTACAAGGGTAAATCAGGCTCCATACTTAACAATCTCCCACTTGGAGACTGATCTCCAAACCAAACCTGTGACTGCTTTCCATTCTGGCTTCTTATCCTTGAATGCCGATTGAAGATGAGCAAAAGCTCAACTTCTCCTTGTTGACCACCTTTGTAAACATGTCTGCAGGATTTTCACTTGTATGCACCTTTCCTAGCTTTAGTTGTCCCTCTTCCAAAAGAGTGCATATGAAGTGATATCTCACCTCAATGTGCTTTGTCCTTGAATGAAAGGCTGAGTTCTTCGCAAGATGGATAGTGCTTTGGCTATCACTGTACAAGAAACAATTGTCTTGTTTGAATCCAAGCTCTTCTAAGAATCTGTGAAGCCACAGAATTTCTTTGCTTGCCTCCGTCATTGCTACATACTCTGCTTCCGTGGTAGAAAGTGAAACCACTTTCTGCAGCTTTGAAGCCCAGCTTACTGGTGTGCCTCCAACCGTGAACACATAGCCAGTAGTGCTCCTTCGAATATCTTTGTCACCTGCCATATCTGCATCAGCATACCCTTCTAGAAAAATATCAGTTCCTCCAAAATACAAAGCATTTGTTGTTGTCCCTTTTAGATACCTAAGTATCCAACACCATTTTAGATGAAATGGGAAAATCCCACAACTTTGGGACTAATTTCAACGCCTATGGATTCCTATTTCCCATTAAATTTGGAAAAATTTCATTTAATTTGGGAATGTGACAAAGAGATAGATTCTCAAGAAAATGATGGTGTTGAGAAACACCTTTTAAAAATTTTATTTTTATGTGGGTGTTTCAAAACACTTCATAAAAGAGATAGATTCTCAAGAAAATGGTGGTGTTGAGAAACACCTTTTAAAATTTTTATTTTTATGTGGGTGTTTCAAAACACTTCATAAAAGAGATAGATTCCCAAGAAAATGGTGGTGTTGAGAAACACCTTTTAGAATTTTTATTTTTATGTGGGTGTTTAAAAAGACTTCATAAAATCATACATAAGCTGGGGAAATAAAACAATGAGCAAGATATTGAAATGCTATTCAATTTTTCCTATTAAGCTAGCCTGTGCCTTCTCCATGACATTTGATGGGATCTTGATTGTTTCCGCAATTCTTCCACCCCTTGGAGTCCATGACCATACAATTGTATCAACACACTCCCAGCGCTTTGGGTCAGCAAGATTGCAGCACCAACTCTTTTTCCAACAATCCTCATACTGTTCTTGGATTGTGGGATTTCGTTTTCGATGTTTTGGTGCCCAATACTGAATCAGAACTTTCTTGTAGTTAGGAGATGATTTGTCTACATCAACGTTTGACTCTGCCACTCCTAGCCATATCGGATATTCAGGATCTGCGGGTCTCACAAGAACAAGATCCTCTTTTCTTACATCAATTTGAGGCCTAAAGGCCTCTTGTGGCCTTGCACTTTGAGGACCAACATAGTGATCATTCAATTCTTCATATCCTTGAAACTCATCTTTGTCTTCCTCTATCTCTTGCATTCGATGACTCCCTATAGTCTTTGGCCAAAATGTTGTATATTCACCAATGTGTTTATTGGTTGGTTGTTCAAGCTCATTGATTATGTTTTGCCAATAAGTGATAACAGGCTCCATATATTTTGTGGAGTCATGGTCCTTTCCCTTTAATAGAGAACATCTTTTCCAAAAGTCAAGATATGATTTAATCCCTTGAATAACAAGCGGACTATCTCTCACATAGTTTGCTATAGGCACCACATCTGGACAGCCTGCTGGTAATTTTGGTTTTCCCTGGTCATATTTTTTCCACAACTCAATTCCTGACTCCTTTGGCATCCAATCGGGTGATTTGGGATGAATTTTGTAATGCATTACTGGGACTTCACCTTGCATATAGAAACGAAATTGAAGTGGCTTAGAGTGTCCGACTAGAGCATCTTGTCCGTCACACATGTACCCTTGCACAAAGGATTTAGAGTCGGGAACTTGTGTCATCAAAAATGGTGCTGGAGCTGAGCTTTCACATTTTTGAAAATGTTCCATCAGATGTGGAAAAGTGAATGTCATTCCTGTTCGCAATCTTTCTGAGAACCTACTAAACATTGCATCTATGTCCTCATGTGTATGACCCACCATTAAGAATCCCAAATGCACGGTTTTGAAAACTCCTTTTGCTACTAACAAGGATAAGTATGCAAACAAATATCGATTTTTATTCTCTCCTGCACAATTATCTAGCTGTAGCAAAAGATTCTCAGGCAATTTTTGAAATACAGGAGTGGATATGGTATCCACAACACATTGAGAGGAAGTTGATTGTATGTGTACAATCTCTTCATTACTTCCTTGGATGGACAACGGTGGTGTCATTGTTGATGCATTCCTATCACGCTCTTGCTTCATTTTGTTTTGGAGGTCTAAAGCTCTCCTTGAGTTCAATGCATTGAATAACGTTACATTGCTGCGTGGCATACCGTCATGGCATAAATCTCCTAGTCCATGGTTTTCTGTTCTTTCCAGATTCTGTAAGCATAATGCAAGGGAACCAATTGTAGCATTGGGATCTGAAGGCCATAGACCATTAAGTGAGAAGTGACCATAGATTCCATGACCATGTCCATGTGTTATCATACCGGTTAATGATACTTGCAATTGATATGCATTTGCATAATCTTTTGAGTTCACACGCAACCTAGGTATTGTTGTCTTTTTTTGATCCATTTTATCATGTATAATGCATAAATACTTATCCTTTTGCAATTGGGAGAACTTACGCCAGGTGTAGTACACATTCCTACAACTTTGTTGTTGCAACATGTGAATTCGACGTTCATCCTTCAAACGTGCAATCATCTCGTCATCCTTTGTTGACTCTAGTTGAGACTTTATCCGACTACACACAACACATTTGGAGAACTCACTTGTTTTTGACAATGTCACATTAGCAAACTCTGTATTCCAAATCCTATTGAATGTCGTGCTAGACATTGGCTTGAGACTCATACTGTCAAGTGTTTTATTGACATCATGCAAAATGTCTACTTGCTTGTACGTGTTTGGTATTGCAAGCAAAGTCTCCCTAGTACCATCTTCCATGGTTCTACTCTTATGTGGCATTCTCTCCGAGTTTTCATCAACAAAAGAGCGCATCAATGCCCTTCCCATTTCTGTATGGTCTCTTCCTTTTCTCATGACACCATCATTACCATGCACTGAGCGTCTAACCCCATTCTCAAAATGTTCGCGGTAACGATAAAATGAAGTTTTTGGAATGCCATGAATTTCGTACCAAGCTCTACTGCAAACCTCAGTGCCATTAAAAGAAAACACATAGCATGTCTTTGTAGTTGTTTTGTTCTCACGCCATGCAGTCAACATTGTATCATACACATAGTTTGTTCTATTTTGCAAACTCTGTCCCCAAAATTCATTGCGCATAGCCATGACCTTATCTCGATTGGCATATTGACAACACCTTTTGGAACAACAATCTATGGTTGAAACAAGCTGGACAGATGCTAGAGATGCTTGATTGGATCTCTTAGAAGCTTTCACTGACATTTTTGGCTTCCTATTTACAAAGCAATATTTCCGCTTTTTTGAAATAGGCTCTACCAAATAAGCTGATTCAATGCATGTGTCTTGTAACGCATGCATAGCATGTAGATCCTCGTAGCATAACAATTCTTTTCCATCCATAGTTTTCACTCTCTTGATAGGCCAACAAACTAGATTAATGCTGCATACACTAGCTTCTGCAGAAATAATAGCCTCATCTGCATAGGATGTTTCGATACCAAGACCAATGTTATCTTCACCTAGCTCACCAAAGTTTACAGAGTCAAACGGACACACATACATGACAACCCCTTCGGCTACTACATGTGTTTTGCTTTCATCCCAAAGTTGAACCCTCTTATCCTTCCAAACCTCTCTGTAGCTCATTCCTTTACATTGTGCATCCAATGCTCCTTCTCTTTTGTTAGCCTCATGCATAGAAGCCCCTTTGTACTGCATCTCATTTATATGTTGCAACAACCCACTACTCCATTTCACAATACTATGAAAAGCATCTCCCACTGTCAATGCATCCATTGTTGGAAAAGGGATGAGTGCTTTCTTTTCAAAACACAAATCAACTGACACCGATACATTGCCTTCCCCAATAAGCATGCCAGAACAATATGCACTTGGATTTATTTCAAATACAGTCCCAATGGCAACCTTTTGTGTCGCTACAAACATGCACACTCTATCACCATGATTGAAATTAGCCATACCTGCAAGAAGATTTTCAAGAATAATTGTTAAACAAACCGCTTGTAGAGTATATTGATTTACGTAGCATAAAGCATAACAAGTATGTATGTGGGTGTTTCATGACAAGCACCCTGTGGCCTTAAGGTCATAGGGTTCCCTCTATGCTACTAAGAATCTCTTTGTGCTCTATGCTCTATGCTCTATCGTCTATGCTCTATCGTCTATGCTCTATGATCTATATTGACTTCCTATGGCCCCTAGACCACAAGGCGCCCTCATTGTTTCCAAAAAACCCTCATTGTTTTGCTATGGCCCCAGGGCCATAGCTCTCTATGCCGGTATAAAGCATATTTGCTCTATATTAGCTCCCTAAGGCCTGAAGGCCATAGGGTTGTCCTCAAGATCACCTCACGGAGTTTCATGTCAAGTATATATACATCCTATGGCACCCCATGACCCTAGGGCCATAAGATCTCCAAACGGAACATACGGCAATCTATGGCCCTTGAGCTTATACATTGCAACCCCATGACCCTAGGGCCATAGGATTGGCATATGAAACATACGGCAATGTATGGCCCTTGAGCTTATACATTGCAACCCCATGACCCTAGGGCTATGGCCCTAGGGCCACAAGACTTCAAAACATACAAGAAGACAACCTATGGCCCTAAGGCCAAGGGTGTGAGCATTGACACCCTATGGCCCTAGGGCCACAAGACTTCAAAACATACAAAAAGACAACCTATGGCCAAGATGTCAAAGGTGGCCAAGATATCAATGCAGCCACATGGCCCTAGGGCCATAGGATCTCTATATGGAACATGCGGCCTTGAGCTTATACATTGCCACCCTATGGCCCTAGGGCCACAAGATCTCACAACATACAATAAGAGAACCTAAGGTCCCCAAGCTCAAGGGTGCGGGTGTAAGGGTGGCCAAGATATCAATGCAGCCCCATGGCCCTAGGGCCATAGGATCTCTATATGGGACATGTGGCACCCTATGGACCTTGAGCTTATACATTGCCACCCCATTACCCTAGGGCCATAGGATTTCCAAATGGAACATGGGTAATGTATGGCCCTTGAGCTTATACATTGCCACCCCATTACCCAAGGGCCATAGGATTTCCGAATGGAACATAGGCAATGTATGGCCATTGAGCTTATACATTGCCACCCCATGGCCCTAGGGCCGTAGGATCTCCATATGGGACATGTGGCACGCTATGGCCCTTGAGCTTACATATTGCCACCCCATGACCCTAGGGCCATAGGATCTCCAGCTAGAAAGTAGGGCAACGTATGGCTCTTGAGCTTATACATTGTCGTGGACCTAGGGCCATAGGATCTCCAACTGGAACATAAGGCCATGTATTGGAGCTTATCCATTGTTGCCCCTAAACCCTAGGGCTATAGGATTTCCAAATGGAATATAGGGCAACTTATGGCTCTTGAGCTTATACATTGCCACCCTATGGCCCTAGGTCCACAAGCTTTCACATTGCCACCGTAGGGCCACAAGGATCTCACAAGATAGAAGAAGAAAACCCTAGGACATAGAATTTTCACGCTTTGATCCTTGACCTCTAACATTGTCGTCCTATGGTGTGAGCCTAGGGGTGGCTGAGGTGTCTTCATAATAATTTCGGCCATTCAAGGGATATCCGCAAGTGGCATAAATTTTAAAAAAAATTTAAAATTTTTTTTTAAAAAAATTACGCTACAACAAACTTTGTCATAATGGTTTTTCAAATACACTTATTGATATCGGACAAAAAAATAGCGCACAATTTTCGGGATAATTTTTTTAAAATTTAGCTATTTTTAGTGTATTTTTTACTATGCAGATTTTGATTCCGGAGTCAAATTTTGCGTCATGGGTGTCGTTCCACTCGTACTACAAAGATATGGACATTGACAAAGCCTAGCACCAACTTTTTTTTTTCCATACTCTTTTTTTTTTTATAAGCTCTTTCAATTTCGGAGCCGACGAGCTATGTCTCATTTTTGAACAAAGCCTAGAACTCTAGTAATCTCGACTGCAAACCCGTGAGAACAGCCCCTACATTCAAAATTTGAATTTTGAATTTCTAACCTAACCTAACTAACCTTATCTCTCTCTTTCTCTCTCTAGCACAAATTTTTTCGCACTGTCGCTCTCTTTCTCTCTCTCATTTCTTGCTCGAAACCTACACAGAAACCTGCACAGAGCTTGTCTTTCTCTGTCTCTCTCTCCCTCTCTCCCTACGCATACAGTTTTACGCCATCGTTGCGACGCGCACACAGATCTACGCGAAGCCATTGCCACAACCTTCAACAGAAGGACTGTTGTCGCGACCTCCCAAACACACATTTGTTACCATCATCGTCGCGGCCTCAACACACCTAAGTGACTGCTTGCTACTGCTGCAGCCGGTTTTCATCAAACACAGATTTACTCAGAGGTAACATGTAGAAACCCTAATCTTTTTGCTTAATTCGGTTTTAATTGTTCTTAATCTAATTACGTTTTAGCTAAGTTGTGAATCACCTCTCTCTAAAACAATAAACAAAAATCATTAATTATCTCTCTCTAAAACTGTAAAACTGTAGACTGTAGAACTATAAAACAGAAAAATCTCTAATTAGAGATCTAAAACTGTAATACAGAATACTCTAATTAGAGACCTAAAAATATAAAACAGAAGACACTAATTAGGCACCTAAATTTGTAAAACGAAAAACTCTTATTAGGGACTTAAATCTGTAAAACAGAAAACTCCTCATAAGTGACCTAATACTGTAAAATTGTAAAACTCTAACTGCAAAAATCTCTAATTACAAAAACAATTATAAACCTGCAAATACAAAAGACAATAACTACACAAAATGCTGAAACTATGGATACCTGTAATTGGGTTGTGGGGAGTTGGGCACACGTTGTAAGAGGACGAGTAGAGCGCGCTGTTGTATGAGGATGGATAAGGGTTCAGTTGCAAGAGGATGGGAAAAAAAAAGAGGCAAAAAGGTGGGAAAGAAAGTGTACACTATATGTGTTTGTAAGATGTGGTGTAATATAGTTTCTTTAAATTCATTTGTAGTCACTAAAATAAAACTAGACATCAAATCTTTAGAAGGGTAGACAGGGTGTGCCTACATAGGGTTTCACCTCATACTAAAGAGTAACATATGGCCCTAAGGCACCCAATGACCATAAGGCCATAGGGTGGTCTCACATCGTACTGCAGGGTGACCAATGTCCCATCTGGCTATAGGGTGCCAATGTACAATCTCAAGGGTCATAGGGTTCCCTATGTTCCTATATGAAGATCCTATGGCCATAGGGCCATAGGATCTCCAAAACGTATATATGGCACTATGGCCATAGGATCACATGGTTCTCTATGTCCAATCTAGAGACCTTGTGGCCCAAGGGCCTTAGGGTGGCAATGTACAATCTCAAGGGCCATAGGGTTCCCTATGTTCCTTTTGGACATAGGGTGGCACTAGGGCCATAGAATCTCCAAAAGCAACATAAAGAACCTAGGGCCATAGGATCAAAGGGTGACCTATTGGAGACCTTGTGGCCCAAGGGCTATAGTGTGGGAATGTACAATCTCAAGGGCCATAGGCTTCCCTATGTTCCTTTTGGAGATCCTATGGTCCTCGGGCCATAGGATCTCCAAAATGAACATATGGCCCTACGGACATAGGATCACAGGGTTCCCTATGTTCCTTTTGGAGATCCTATGGTCCTCGGGCCATAGGATCTCCAAAATGAACACATGGCCCTATGGACGTAGGATCACAGGCTTCCCTATGTTCCTTTTGGAGATCCTATGGTCCTCGGGCCATAGGATCTCCAAAAAGAACATATGGCCCTACGGACATAGGATCACAGGGTTCCCTATGTTCCTTTTGGAGATCCTATGGTCCTCGGGTCATAGGATCTCCAAAATGAACATATGGCCCTACGGACATAGGATCACAGGGTGCCCTATGTTCCTTTTGGAGATCCTATGGTCCTCGGGCCATAGGATCTCCAAAATGAACATATGGCCCTACCGACATAGGATCCCATCAAGAGACACAGTGGCCCAAGGGCCATAGGATGGCAATGTATAATCTCAAGGGCCATATGGTTCCATATGTTCCTTTTGAAGATCCTATGGCCCTAGCGCCATAGAATCTCCAAAAGGAACATAAGGAACCTATAGCCATAGGATTAAAAGGTGCCCTATGTTCCATATTGAGACCTTGCGGCCCAAGGGGCATAGGGTGTATTTGTACAATCTCAAGGGCCATAGGGTTCCATATGTTTTTTTTGGAGATCCTATGGCCCTATATCAATAGGATCACAGGGTGCCCTATGTCCCATCTAGAGACCTTGTGGCCCAAGGGCCATAGGGTGACAATCTACAATCTGAAGGGCCATAGGATTCCCTATGTTCCCTAGGGTCACAAGGTGCCCTACGTTCCATCCGAAGACCCTATGGCCCAAGTGCCATAGGGTGGCAATGTACAATCGAAAGGGCCATATGATTCCCTATGTTCCTTTTGGAGATCCTATGGCCCTAGAGCCCTAGGTGCATGGGGCTGCCATGGTGCCCGTTAATATGCACCATGGTGTACCCTATGTACGTAGGCCACCCTTGGGCCCTTGGATGCCCTCTGTCTCATCTAAAGACCTTGTGGTCCAAGGGCCATAGGGTGACAATCTACAATCTCAAGGTCCATAGGATTCCCTATGTTCCCTAGGGTCACAAGGTGCCTTACTTTCCATTTGAAACAATGAGAGCACCTTGTGGCCTTCGGGCCATAGGATCTCTATGTAGAGCATAGAGCAAAGAGCGTAGAGAGCTTCTTACTACCATAGAGGGAACCCTATGGCCTTCAGGCCACAGGGTGTCAATATAGAGATAACAGAGGTACTTACTTGCACAAAGGGGACCCTATGGCCTTCAGCCGACAAGGTCTCCTCAATATAAAGAAAATAGTATTTTTTACTGGCATAGAGAGCACCCTATGGACTTGGGTCCATAGGTTTCTTTAAAACATACAGGGCACCTTGTGTCCTTAGGGTCATAAGATGTGTAGAGCATAGAGAGGTTCTTACTAGAATACAGGGGACTCTATGGCCTGAAGGCCACAGGCTCCCAATATGGAGCATAGATCGGTTCTTACTAGCATAGAGAGACCAAATAGTGCTTTATACATGGGGCCATAAGGTGTCAAAACAATGAGGGTTTTTTCAAAACAATGAGGGCACCTTGTGGCCTTGGGGCCATAGGATGTCAATATAGAGCATAGAGCATAGAGCATAGAGCATAGAGCATAGTGCATAGAGAGCTTCTTACTACCATAGAGGGAACCCTATGGCTTTCAGGCCACAGGGTGTCAATATAGAGATAACAGAGGTTCTTACTAGCATAGAGGGGACCCTATGGCCTTCAGCCCACAAGGTCTCCTCAATATAGAGAAAATAGTGTTTTGTACTAGCATAGAGAGCACCCTATGGACCTGGGTCCATAGGTTGCCAAAAAACTATCATGAATGGTTTCTTTAAAACATACAGGGCACCTTGTGCCCTTAGGGTCATAAGATGTGTAGAGCATAGAGAGGTTCTTACTAGAATACAGGGAACTCTATGGCCTGAAGGCCATAGGATCCCAATATGGAGCATAGATCAGTTCTTGCTAGCATAGAGAGACCAAATAGTGTTTTATACCTGGGAGCATAATGTGCCAAAACAATGAGGGTTTTTACAAAACTATGAGGGCACCTTGTGGCCTTGGGGCCATAGGATGTCAATATAGAGCATAGAGCATAGAGCATAGAGCATAGAGAGCTTCTTATTGTCATAGAGGGAACCCTATGGCCTTCACGCCACAGGGTGTCAACGTAGAGAAAACAGAGGTTCTTACTAGCATAGAGGGGACCCTATGGCCTTCAGCCCACAAGGTCTTCTCAATGGCATAGAGAGAATCCTATGGCCCTGGGTCCATAGGTTGCCAAAAAACCCTCATGAAGGGTTTCTTCAAAACATATAGGATGTGTAGAACATAGAGAGTTACTTACTAGCATAGGGGGGACCCTATGGCCTTCAGTCCATAGGGTGCCAATATAGAGCATAGATTGGTTCTTACTAACATAGAGAGACCAAATAGTGTTTTATACATGTGGCCATAGGGTTCCAAAACAACAATGAGGGTTTTTTCAAAACAATGAGGGCACCTTGTGGCCTTGGGGCCATAGGATGTCAATATAGAGCATAGAGCATAGAGAGCTTCTTACTAGCATACAAGGAACCCTATGGCCTTCAGGCCACAGGGTGTCAACGTAGAGAAAATAGAGGTTCTCACTAGCATAGAGGGGAACCTATGGCCTTCAGCCCACAAAGTCTCCTCAATATAGAGCAAATAGTGTTTTTACTAGCATAGAGAGCACCCTATTGCCGTGGGTCCATAGGTTGCCAAAAAACCATCATGAAGGGTTTCTTAAAAACATAGAGGGCACCTTGTGCCCTTGGGGTCATAGTATGTGTATATCATAGAGAGGTTCTTACTAACATACAGGGGACCCTATGGCCTTCAGGCCAAAGGGTGCCAATATAGAGAATAGATCGGTTCTTACTAGCACAGAGCGGACCCTATGGCCTTCAGGCCAAAGGGTGCCAATATAGAACAAAGATCAGTTCTTACTAGCATAGAGAGACCAAATAGTGCTTTATACCTGGGGCCATAGGGTACCAAAACAATGAGGGTTGTTCAATGGCATAGATAAACACCCTATGGCCCTGGGTCCATAGGTTGCCAAAAAACCCTCCTGAAGGGTTTCTTCAAAACATAGAGGGAAACTTGTGTCCTTGGGATCATCGGATGTGTAGAGCATAGAGAGGTTCTTACTAGCATATAGGGGACCCTATGGCCTTCAGGCCATAGGATGCCAATATAGAGCATAGATGGTTCTTACTAGCAAAGATCGGACCCTATGGCCTTCAGGCCAAAGGGTGCCAATTTAGAGCATGGAGTGGCTCTTACTAGAATATAGGGGACCATATGGCTTTCAAGTCACATACTACCAATATAGAGAAAATAGTGTTTTTACTAGCATATAGAACATCCTGACCTAGGGGGATTGGTTGTCAAAAATCCATCATAGAAGGGTTCCTATGGCCTTCAGCCCACAAGGTCTTCTCAATATAGAGCGAATAGTATTTTTCATTGGCATACAGAGCAACCTTGGGGCCCTTGAGGCCAACCCTATGGCCTTCAGGCCTTAGGGAGCTAATATAGAGCATGGTGCTTTCTATCGGCATAGAGAGCTATGGCCCTAGGGCCATAGCAAAACAATGAGGTGTTTTTGGAAATGATGAGGGAACCTTGTGGTCTTGGGGCCATAGGAATTCAATATAGATCATAGAGCATAGACGATAGAGCATAGAGCACAAAGAGATTCTTAGTAGCATAGAGGGAACCCTATGACCTTCAGGCCACAGGGTGCCATTATAGAGTAAACAGAGGTTCTTACTAGCATAGAGGGGACCCTATGGACTTCATCCCACAAGGTCTCCTCAATATAGAGCAAATAGTGGTTTTTACTTGCATGGAGAGCACCATATGGCCCTGGGGTCATAGGTTACCCGAAAACCCTCATGAAGCGTTTCTTTAAAACATTGTGGCCACCTTGTGGCCTTGGGGCCATAGGATGCCAATGTAGAGCATAGAGAGGTTCTTACTAGCATGCAGGGGACCCTATGGCCTTCAGGCCACATGATGCCATATGGTGTTGGTGTAGAGGCTCTAAAGGGGTATTTAGGCCATTCAAGGAATACTTCTTTGAGGGTCCTCTAATGTCATAAGGGAACATGTGATCACACTACCATAGAGTGGCCTAGGTACACTTGTAGAACCATTTTGTTGGCACCCTTTGGACCTAGGACCACATGGTTTAACATAGAGGTGACTCTATGGCCCTAGGTCCATATGGATGTAATAATATCCATCTTGTCTAAATATATGTCATTCTTTTTATATAAAATGTCTCAGAAGAGAAAGTCAAAGTCAGTTGATGCAACAGGCTCAACACCAAGTTCTTGGTATCTATATTTTCACTTACCAAATGGTGGAAGTGATGAGAAAGTCCACTTGTTCTTTCAAGATAAAGAGCAATTGCCCTTCAAGGACTGTGGTATCGTCAAGGACATAAAGAAAGATTGTTCAGATCTTGAAACGTCTCCATGCCTTGGAGTAAAACTACTCAATGGTGACTCCTACTTGTTGGAGCCTGTGGCATTTGCTCAAAAATTGATGAAGGTTGATTATGAAGGAGTGACAATGACAAAAGCAGGGTGGGTGGAGCTTCAAGTCGACACTCCAAGTGAGAACTTTATAGACTTATATATTGAGGGCTTTAAGAAAGTCAATCAATATTTAGGTAAATTGAGCAGCACAAAGAAGAATAAGAAGCGAAAGAATGAAGACACAGGTACAGTAAATCAATCTAAGACGCTCAAGGAGAGTCAGATTCCCTCACTTGGAGAAAATAGTGGAAATGTGGCGAAAGAAAATCTTTCAGTTATACCCTTACAGACTCAAGAAGCAGGAGATTCTAGTGGACTTGCAACCCTAACAGTTGGAACCCCCTCAGTGGCAGTGGTTGTGGACTCGGCATCCTTAGCTATGTTGGACTCTATTATACAGCCCAAAGAAAAAGATCTTGATAAAGAAGTTGCCAAAACTTCTAAGAGTGGGCTAGATGGATACGTTGGAATTGACCACTATTTTAAATTTGGTGTACAATTTACCCAATTGATCCCAGTTGAGCAATGCAACCTTGCACCAGATGGCTATAGATGCAGACCATTGTCAGATGTATATGTGAAATATCTCTTGAAGCAATTTGCAGGGCACTCTAGGCCAGTCTCCAGTGCAGCAGACTTGATGCCGTATAACCCAATTACAAAAATGCCTTTACAAACAGCTGAAGTGCATGGAGACAAGCTATCAACATACCACTGCTGGATTCTAGCTGGTCAGCATTCCATCATAGCGGCTAGAGCTTTTTTGCGTAACAACAGCACTAAGTATGCTTTGAGAAAAGAGTTCTACAAGTTTAGAACTGCAAGGATAGTGGTAGACGCTCCGAAAGAGGTTTCTGTTTGAATTTCCAGAATGGAGAACATGGAGAGAATAACAGCAATGAAACACCAGCCTTATGTGGAGGTCTTGAAGCATGGCCGTAGTCAATGGCTTGCATATTCTAAACCAACAAAACCCAAGGCAGGTGTTCCTGTCGGTCATCCGAGTCGAGCAGGTTGGGATGTAAGTTCCACTGCCCTATGCTTGTTTTTGTTACAAATATGTCTTGAAATAAAGTTAATTTTCTTTTCTTTATTTTTAAGACCTTTGTAAATGTGGCGAACATCGTGTTCAACCATAAATCATTTGCCAACAAAGAAGCACACATGGTCATGTACGATGATGAAATCTATGATCAGTGGATACACATCTTGGAGAAGCATCAGACATCAACTGCTCGTGGGCGACAACCAAGCATAACAACCTTTAGATGCCTAAATGGTTTAGAAGATAATGATGTCAAGCTACTACAACAAGAGCTGGCAGATGAGAAGATCTGCTTAGTGAAGCAACCAGGTCAAGCGGGCATGCTCGACCTCACTGCACGTGCAACGGTCTTAAAGAAGACCAGGGTTTTTGAGCATCAAATGTTGATGGCATTTAAAGAGATAGATCCATCAGCAATAGCAGTTACTTCATGGGATCAATGTAAGTCTCATTATAACATTACAGATGAGATTTACAAATCTCTCTTCACGAGTTGTACGCAATGGCTAAATCTCCTACTACAAAAAGGAAAGGAGAAAGAGCCAATTCCTGAGATCACTAGGGGATATGTGCAGTGGATCATTGCACAAAAGAATGGGACTTCTAGTTTGGAATTCATTTTACCATGGACAATCAAGTGTGTTGGAAAGAATCTCGAAGGCATTGAGTTTCTCTGCAGTGAGAATAGCTCTAAAATTCGTGTTGGTGTTTGCATCATAGACACAACACACAAAAGTCTTACATCTAGTGGTTGGAGTGCTGCCCAATTTGGTAAAGTAATTGATGGAGTATGTGGGGTAGCACATCAACCATTAGAGTTTTTAATTGCCGGCTTAGTCAAGTATCAGCATGCTGCGTCCCTAAAGAAGGCAATTTCTGAAAAAGCTAAATGGTATGAAATGCACGTTCTACCTTTGAGCTCCTTAATGGGATCAAAGACCATCCAAACATGTGCTCTTCGCGAAGTAATTTTCGGGGTTTGGGGGATTTTCAGTCAAGGAGAGCAGTACACCAACTACTCTAGTGTTAAAGAGTCATTGTTGGAGCCAATGCATGCTCTCTGCATCAATGACGACGAGTATGATGCTGTGACCACGGCCAAATCCTTTTTTGTACGTCGTGCAATCAAATGCATATGTCTCAAAGAAGATGATCAAGTGATAGAAATCTTCTCATTAGGCTATGGGACTAAAGAGGCACTACAACAACAGAGAAAGGTGATATCAGTTGCATGTAGTAGTGATCAAATGACGCAATTGGAATCTCTTTGCCATTCCATAGTGGAAGAAGACCTTGATCTTAGAAGGTGGGCAGGTGTGGATAACACAGAGAAAGTCAATGCCAAGGATTCAGAGGAAGAAGAAATTGAAGAACCATTGGATGCAAGTGCTGAGGCCATTCTAGAAATTCTACAGGAAACAGGTTAAGCTAGCTACCCATGATATTAGATTACTGATATTTAGATTATTATTGTTGTCATTTTATTTTATTTGTACCATCTCAAATCTACCCATGATGTTAAAAACATTGATGTTTGGCTCGTTATTTTTCTCAATTTATTTTCTTTGAAAAAATGTGAACTTGTGAGTTTGAGTTTTTTCACAATAAATGAATTAGACTTAAGTGTATGATATTATATGGACATGTTTTGGTAAATAGAATTCTACATTTATATATGGTCATAAGATATATATTATGTAATACTTTAAAGTTAATTGATCATATGAGGTTTGGGAGGAATACACTATGACTTGAGGATCATAGAGTTCTTTGTAGACAAGACACCCTATGGCCCTAGGGCCATAGAATCCCCCAAAAGAAAATGGGATACCCTAAAACCTTACAGATGTAGGGTGATTACACTGAGTCTCTAAAAGGGCACATAAGCATCTGGGTTACTCTATAGCCTTAGGCCCATAGGGTGTCAACATAGAATCCCCCAAAAGAATTTGGCTACCCTACAATCTTACGGATATAGGGTGATTATATAGAGTCTTTAAAAGGGTACATAAGCATTTGGGCTAGTCTATAGCCTTAAGGCCATAGGGTGTCAACACAGCTATCCTACAATCTTATGTATATAGAGAGATTACATAAAGTCTCCAAACGGGCACATGAGTATTTGGGATATTCTAGAAGGAAACATAAGTTATCCAAGAGAATTTGGGATACCCTAAGGCCTTAGGGCCATAGGGTGGTGACATAGAATCTCCACAGGGGCACTTAAATCACCCCATGGATACAAATCACCTAGCTCTTATGGACACATCTTATAAAACATCACATGACACCCTATAACCTTTAGACCATAGGTTGGTTATTCTAGGTCACCTAAAGACTCTTTAAGTGTTTCAAGAACATTTTTTGTTGGCCTTATATCTTGTGTCCATATCTAGGTGTCTATTGAGAATGAAATAAGCTAGAAAAAACTAAAAAGTATTTAGTCCTCAAAATTCCAAAATGAGAGTTTGAACAATTGATGTATGATCATTTTTTGTTGGGTGTAAGTCCTTCTATTGTGAATTGATGGTGTAAGCATTTGAAATAATCATCTTTGTATTGCAACTAACTAGATTAAACATATTCGCTTTGAAATAATTATCTTTGTATTGAAACTAACTAGATTAAACATATATTCAATATTTTTTGTAAATGCCAATTGATTGCTTAGATACTAAACATCGAGTATAAATGGTTATTGAAGAATTTGTCCTTTGGATAATGTGAAGATTTATTTCTTTGATTGTAACAAGATTTTATTCAAAGATATAAAGTGCGAGTATTTTGTTCCAAACTATGATTCTGTTTCTCTTCTAGATGATGCAGAGAATTGGAATTTATATCTTGAATTTTTTTCAATAGAGGGAAGCTAGGACTAGTAGAATTTTTTAGCTTGTCATGTAGCAATCGGAACATTGTATCAAGGTTTATTGCAAAGAAATGATTGTATAATGTATAACCATTGTTTAAGTTTGTGAATTAGAGGTAGAAGGCAATGCAAGTTCCAAAACATGTGCAATGCCATAAGGAGAATCCAACACAAATACTTTTGCCCCTCAGGATTTGTAAATCAAAGTGCATGGTGAGCCGGACCTTCCATCCACCAACAGATCAATGCATTTGTGAATTACAGTACTTGCAAATTTGATTTAAATGTTTGAATGTTATGATGATATTTGAAGGCAAAGACCCCTTCAACTGTGTGGCAAAGCAACAAATGTATGATGTATGATAATGATTCAATTTTGTATATCGTGTTGCATATTTATCGCAGTATTAACTTACACATTTTGCTAGCATAGAGGACACCCTATGGCCCTAGGACCATAGAATGCCATCATATCCCATGTACAATTTCTCTTTTACCATAGAGGACATCTTATGGATTTAGGGTCATAAGACGCCAACATAGTGCATAAATGGCTTCTTATAAGTATACACGTAAACATAGTGCATAGAGGGAATTTTACTAGCATAAAGACCGCCCTATGGCCTTGGGACCATAGGGTGCCAACATAGAGCATAGAGGGCTTTTTATTAGAACCTTGTTGCCCTTGGGACACCATAGTGCCATAAAGTGGTTTTTGTATATATAGTACAGAATTCTCACACACATGATACCTTGGTCACTATCTAGCCCTTGGACCATATGATAGTAGCATAGAGAACACCCTATAGCCCTAGAATTTCCTTCTATCCCTAGCGCCATACACTGCCAACATATAGTATACATGGTTTCTTCATAGAGCAAACCTTTTAGCCCTACACTATAGAGTGTAAACCTAGACCTATAATGTATCATACTAGCATAGAAGGCACCCTATGACCCTGAGGCCAAAGAGTACCAATTTAGGGCATAAAGGGTCTTTTCCTAAGTTAAAGGGCACCTTGTGGGCCTAGGCAGCACCCTATGGCACCAGGGCCATAGGGTGTCAACATAGTCAAATGGGGTGTAAACTTAGAGCATAGAGGGTTTCTTACTATCATGGAGGACACCCTATGTCCTTGGTGCCATAGGGTGCAAACATATAGCATGAAGGGTTTCTTGCTAGCATAGAGAGCACCCTATGGCCTTGGGGCCATATGATTCCAACAAAGAGCATAAACGGTTTTTTGATAGCATAGAGGATAGCTTATTTCCCTGGGGCCATATGATACAAAAATAAAAGAGTCTTAAGAAGGGCACCTAGGCCACTAAATCACCATGGGGCCATAAGGTGGTCTTTATGGGGAATTCTCCTAAAGGATCCTTGGCTATCCTATGGCCTTTGGCTACCAACATAGAGTTTAGATGGTTTCTTACTAACATAGAGCTCACCTTGTGGCCTACGGTCTTTAGATTCTAATATAGAGTTCCAATGGTTTCATACTAGGCGTAAGGGGCACCCTATGGCCTTGGGGCCATAGAGTGTCAATGTAGAGCGTAGAGGTTTCCTTTCTAACATAGAGGGCACCATGTGGCCTAGGAGCCATTTGATACACCCTATGGCCCGAGGGTTGTAGGTTGCCAATGTAGACAAGGTTTCTTAGTAGCATTATAAAGGGTACCTTGTGGCCCTCAAGTCTCCATAGGGTGCCAACATAGAGCGTAGAAGGTTTTTCTTACTAGCATAGAGGACATCCTATGGCCTTGGGGCCATTGGGTTTCAATATTGAGCATAGAGGATTTCATACTAGCATAGAGGCTACCTTGTGGCCCTAGGTCCATAGGGTGCACACATAGAGAATACAGGATTTCTTACTATCATACAGGGTACCTTGTGCCCCTAGGTCCATAGGGTGCAAACATAGAGCATAGAGGATTTGTTACTAGCACAGAGGGCACCCTATGGCCCAAAGGCCATAGAGTGACAACATGTAGCATAAAGGGTTTCTTACTAGCATAAGAGGCAGACCTTGTGGCCCTCGGGTCATAGGGTGCCAACATAAAGCATATATGGTTTCTTACTAGTGCTCATAGAGGGCATCTTGTGGCCCTATGACAACCCATGGCCTTAGAGCCGTAGGGTGACACATAAATAAAGTACCATATGGCTTTGAATCCATATATCTATTTATATGTTGAGACCTCCCAACAATCCTAACCCTATGGCCTTGAGGCCATAACGAGACATATTTTGGATTATCTTAAAGTCATAGAGATATCTACAAAGAGAACAGTATGGCCTGAAGGCCATAAGAAACTTAGTCAAGGAAATCATCCAATGCAAGAAGATCATGGAAATAGAAAATGAGACTTCTGCTCTAGAGCTTAAAGGCATAAATGTTTCTCCAAGTATACTTCTAGGGCCACCATCATGGACAAAGAACTAATGTAGCTAGATAAAGCTTAGGAATCTCTAGACAATAAGGAGCATAAAAATAAATTCATTGTAGATGTGTTGTTAGTTAGTAAACTTGCTATTTGCGATTAGTTTTTCTAAGCGTGTGACAAAAAAGAGTTATCAAAATGTAGATACTTTGGAATCTAAAATTAGGTGTTCTTTAAACTTGCAGTCCTTCAACAAGATATTGCGGCTGACAAAGTTTTACTCAAGATTGTTGGTATAGAGGATGCTAATGCCATTGACCCTACTGAGAAAGATTCTATCAATCTCCATGTCAACGAAAGAGTTTCTGACGAAGATGACAAGAATCTACAAGTCCTTGAAGGTCAACTGCTACAACGACTGGAGATAAATTTAAAGAGTAATCCAATGGAAGAAGACAGTGAAAGTTCCAGAACATGTGCAAGGGAAGAAGAAGAATCTAATGAAAATATTCTAGTAGCCCAAGAGTTGGGAATTGGATTGCATGACACCACAATGGAAGTAGAAGGTTTGTTTTTTTCTTTTTTTTTCTGAAAAGCTCTTTCAATTTCAGAGTATTAACTTACACATTTTGCTAGCATAGAGGACACCCTATGGCCCTAGGACCATAGTATGCCATCATATCCCATGTACAATTTTGCTTTTACCATAGAGGACATCTTATGGATCTAAGGTCATAAGACGCCAACATAGTGCATAAATGGCTTCTTATAAGTATACACGTAAACATAGTGAATAGAGGGAATTTTACTAGCATAAAGATCGCCCTATGGCCTTGGGGCCATAGGGTGCCAACATAGAGCATAGAGAGCTTTTTATTAGCACCTTGTTACCCTTAGGACACACATGATACCTTGGTCACTATCTGGCCCTTGGACCATATGATAGTAGCATAGAGGACACCCTATAGCCCTAGGGTTTCCTTCTATCCCTAGGGCCATACACTGCCAACATATAGTATACATGGTTTCTTCATAGAGAAAACCTTTTAGCCCTACGCAATAGAGTGGAAACCTGGACCATATAATGTATCCTACTAGCATAGAGGGCACCCTATGACCCTGAGGCCAAAGAGTACCAATTTAGGGCATAAAGGGTCTCTTCCTAGGTTGAAGGGCACCTTTTGGTGCTAGGGAGAACCCTATAGCCCCAGGGCCATAGGGTGTCAACATAGTCAAATGGGGTGTAAACTTATAGCATAGAGGGTTTCTTACTATCATGGAGGACACCCTGTGTCCTTGGTGCCATAGGGTGCAAGCATATAGCATGGAGGGTTTCTTGATAGCATAGAGAGCACCCTATGGACTTGGGGCCATATGATTCCAACAAAGAGCATAAACGGTTTTTTGATAGCATAGAGGATAGCTTATTTCCCTGGGGCCATATGATACAAAAATAAAAGAGTCTTAAGAAGGGCACCTAGGCCACTAAATCACCATGGGGCCATAAGGTGGTCTTTGTGGGGAATGCTCCTAAAGGGTTCCTTGGCTATCCTATGGCCTTTGGCTACCAACATAGAGTTTAGATGGTTTCTTACTAACATAGAGCTCACCTTGTGGCCTACGGTCTTTAGATGCTAATATAGAGTTTCAATGGTTTCATACTAGGCGTAAAGGGCACCCTATGGCCTTGGGGCCATAGATTGACAATGTAGAGCGCAGAGGTTTCCTTTCTAGCATAGAGGGCACCATGTGGCCTAGGAGCCATTTGATGCACCCTATGGCCCGAGGGCCGTAGGTTGCCAATGTAGACTGTAGAGGTTTTCTTTCTAGCATAGAGGGAACCTTGTGGCCTAGGGGCTATTTGGTGCTCCCCTAGAGCATACAAGGTTTCTTAGTAGCATTATAAAGGGTGCCTTGTGGCCCTCAAGTCTCCATAGGGTGCCAACATAGAGAGTAGAGGGTTTTTCTTACTAGCATAGAGGACATCCTATGGCCTTGGGGCCATAGGGTTTCAATATTGAGCATAGAGGATTTCTTACTAGCATAGAGGCTACCTTGTGGCCCTAGGTCCATAGGGTGCAAACATAGATAATAGAGGATTTCTTACTATCATAGAGGGTACCTTTTGGCCCTAGGTCCATAGGGTGAAAACATAGAGCATAGAGGATCATTTGTTACTAGCACATAGGGCACCCTATGGCCCAAACGCCATAGAGTGACAACATGTAGCATAAAGGGTTTCTTACTAGCATACGAGGTAGACCTTGTGGCCCTCAGGTCATAGGGTGCCAACATAAAGCATTTATGGTTTCTTACTAGTGCTCATAGAGGGCATCTTGTGGCCCTATGACAACCCATGGCCTTAGGGCCATAGGGTGACACATAAATAAAGTACCATATGGCTTTGAATCCATATATCTATTTATATGTTGAGACCTCCCAACAATCCTAACCCTATGGCCTTGAGGCCATAAAGAGACATATTTTGGATTATCTTAAAGTCATAGAGATATCTACAAAGAGAACAGTATGGCCTGAAGGCCATAAGAAACTTAGTCAAGTAAATCATCCAATGCAAGAAGATCATGGCAATAGAAAATGAGACTTCTGCTCTAGAACTTAAAGGCATAAATGTTTCTCCAAGTATACTTTTAGGCGCCACCATCATGGACAAAGAACTAATGTAGCTAGATAAAGATTAGAAATCTCTAGACAATAAGGAACATAAAAATAAATTCATTGTAGATGTGTTGTCAGTTAGTAAATTTTCTATTTGCGATTAGTTTTTCCTAAGAGTGTGACAAAAAAGAGTTATCAAAATGTAGATACTTTGGTATCAAAATGTAGATACTTTGGAATCTAAAATTAGGTGTTCTTTAAACTTGCAATCCTTCAACAAGATATTGCGGCTGACAAAGTTTTACTCAAGGTTGTTGGTATAGATGATGCTAATGCCATTGACCCTACTGAGAAAGATTCTATCAATCTCCATGTCAACCAAATAGTTTCTGACGAAGATGACAAGAATCTACAAGTCTTTGAAGGTCGACTGCTACAACGACTGGAGATAAATTTAAAGAGTAATCCAATGGAAGAAGACAGTGAAAGTTCCAGAACATGTGCAAGGGAAGAAGAAGAATCCAATGAAAATATTCTAGTAGCCCAAGAGTTGGGAATTGGATTGGATGACATCACAATGGAAGTAGAAGGAAATGGAAGTTCTAGAACATGTGCAACGCCAGAAGGAGAATCCAACACAAATATTTTAGCACCCCAGGATTTGGAAATCGAAGTGCATGGTGAGTCAGACCTTTCATCCACCAACAAACCAATGCTGACTATAATAGTGAGCTTGTGTGGATTGTTCCTGAGGAGATGCTAGCAAAAGTCCAAGAAAATGAAGAGCTTAAAGTTTGGACATGAGCATATTGTTCTTCGTCCAGGATGCATTGAGTTTTTAAAGGCTCTATTTAGCAATTTCAATGTAGGGATATGGTCAGCTGCTAATGACATGCATGTTATGGACATCATCAAGATTTTAGAAAAAGAAGCGAAAGAAAAATTTCCATTCTTTATGATCTGGGGGCAAAGCCAATGTCAACCATGCGTAGAATCAAGGATCACTCGCTTAGATAATCTAGGAGTAGAAGCACTTTTCAAACCGTTGGCTATTGCATCATCAAAATTTGGGCTTGATACAAGAAGATTGCTTCTTGTAGATGATGAACCATTAAAGGGATGTGTGAATCCTGCAATGAATTGTATTTTTTCACCATCATTTAATGTTGATGATGAGGAGGATAATATCCTCCTTGGGGAGCTGCTACCATATATCAAAGCTCTCAATCATGTTAATGACATTCGCACAGTTACAGGGTCTCATTTATATGGACAAGCACCCATTGCTCAAGGTCATGAGCTTTATAACCGTATACACAAGGTTGTTGCAGAGTGGGAGGAGAGAAATCTAATTTTTCTAGGAAAAACCTACTCCACGGGAAGGCTACCAGAAGTTTCTCGTCCTCTTCACGATGAGAAAGTTACAACATCTAGCACTAGTGGAATGTCCACTTGAAGTCAAGACAAGAAACTTTCAGCACGTGATCGAAAAAAAGTAAGGGTCTTAAAGAATATCAAATCATTATCAGCCTTGAAAGGTACAGAAGCAATCATGCTTGCCCAAAAATTGGGATACAAGGAGCCTGTGATCAAAGTACATGAAGCCAGGAATTATATAAAGCATCTAAAAATTCAGTATGATCTCAAATAGCCCTATATCAAGAAATGATGGAGCAATGTTTTGTAACATTTTGTCATTTACAAAGATCTTTATGTACTCAGAGACTTTGTTAGAGTGCTTAGGGTTTCAAGATATATGAAGATGTAAATGATGAATAGTTTTTTAAATTGTCTTTCAATACTATAAGTAACTTCTGAGTTTCATGTGCCAAATGCTCATTTTTTAAAAAGCTTTTATGTTGTTTGCTTTGAAATTTGAGTTCATTGTGCCATCAAGGACAATATACATGCTCATAAGGTCAAATCTTGCTCTATAACCTTGGGGGAATTTCACTTTATGGTCTTAACACCCTATGAATCTAAGGCCATAGGGTCATAGTTTGGCATGTGTTCTTGCATAGGACTTACTAAGTGTAACCACAAATTAGCACCCTATGTCCCTAAGGTCTTCAACACACTTAAGATCTCTATATTAACTTTTCTTTTTTAATCATTTCAGAGCTTCTAAGAAAAAATGTTTTGCTATTAGATTATCACAAAATAGAGGAGCTCCCTTTCATATTACATCAAATATCACATTCAAACCAAGAGCAATGGTTTCATTATCTACCAACATCTTTCAAACAGGACAAAAGAACGCTTATCTTGGATTTAGAGGGTGTGCTTCTTGCAACATTTGAACTTCAATCAAGGCCAACTTGGACCAAGTACATGTGCATTGTAGAAGATAACAATGAGGTGTATGCGGTGCGTCCAGATGCATAGTATTTCTTAAGATTTTGCTTTGAGTTCTTTGAGGTTTGGATTTGGAGCTGTCATCGTTTACAAAAAGCTCAACACATAATCAAGACCTGTTTTCCTACACAAAGTCACAAATTCAAGATGATTATGGATAACCGGTGCTGCCAAAATTCAACTTTCATGATCGGTTACAAAAGAGCCTATCACAAAAATCTTTCGACCATATGGAAGCTATTTGATTATTTAGATGGGGGCAACACTATAATATTTGATGATAGTCCATATCGAGTGATGTGGAATATGCAAGGAACTTATATGATTTTTCCAAAGTTTTGGAACCAACCTACTCAATTGCTTCAAAGTTTTTGAAAAGATGAAATTGTTCCATGGTTATGTGGATGGTTGTATGCTAAAGACAAGAGAGTATATACCATAAGAAATTTTGTAATGTTCCATCCTGATCCTGAGACTCACTATGTAATGCAATGTTATATGTCTCAAAGGACTCAAAATCTCAAGAGAAGGAGGCCATTTTAAGTGTACTAGTTAAGTATTCTAAATACCATCTACCAAGTATTTGGCAATGTGTACTTTTCAAAATTTAAACTTGATGGAATGTTGTGGGATATCTTGAAACATCTTTAAACTGTTTTTTTAATGAAGTGCATCCTATTGTCAGGAGACTTCTCTCATTCAAGTTCTTTGGTTTCATTGTTTGATGCTTCTATGGTATTGTTAACTTTTTCTTCTTATTAATTGTCTTTATTAAGTGATCCAAACAATCAGAATGTTCTTGACATTTGGTAGTGTTACAAAACGGTGTTTTTTGAACACCCTCAATCTTGGAGATATCATACTCTTTCTAGTTAGTACTTTATTGTACATGCGATAAAGACCATCATTTTTATGAAACTGTCAAGTTGGTGGTAATCTTTATGTTTATACTTTATACTATTTTAACATAATCAATGTATACAATTCGTATTATTCACATCAAATGGTGTTTTTAAACACCTCCTTTTTCTGAGACACCATCTCTAAAACCTTTGAGTGAAGTTTTAAAGCATGTACTTGATGTACAAAATCTTCGTCTTAACATTGATTCTTTGGCACAAACTTATATTAGGAGTTTTTATATTGTAGTTTTATGTTAAGAAATAATTTGAAAGTTAGAATTATGATAGTTTATCTAAGTAAGAGCCTCATCTAACTTTGTATAGTTAAATAAAATACCAAATGGAATTATAGGTGCAATAGATGACATCTTATGGTCTTAGGGCCATAGGATACTCTATAGTATTGTTTAGATTTTTTAATTGTTTGTGAACATAGATCATAGAGGGTTTTTCTCACTACCATAGAGGATATCCTATGGCTTTGGGGCCACATGGTCTCAATATTGAGCGTAGAGGATTTCTTACTAGCATAGAGGGTACCTTGTGGCCCTAGGTCCATAGGGTGCAAACACAGAGTATAGAGGAGTTCTTACTAGCACAGAGGGCACCCTATGGTCTAAGACCATATGGTGACAACATATAGAATAAAGGGTTTCTAACTAGCATACGAGGCACACCTTGTGCGCCTTGGGACATAGAGTGCCAACATAGAGCATAGAAGGGTTTCTTATTGGCATAAACAACATCTTGTGGCCCTAAGACAACCTACAGCCTTAGGGACATAGGGTGGCACATAAATAAAGTCCCATATGGCTTTGAAGGACTAGATCTCTTTATACGTTGGGACCAGCTAACAATCCTAACCCTATGGCCTTGAGGTCATAAAGAGACATATTAAAGTCATAGACATGTCTACAAACAGCACCATATGGCCTTAAGGCCATAGGTGCAATAGATGGCATCTCATGGTCTTATAGCCATAGGATACTATATAGTATTGTTTTGACTTTTTAAGTGTGAAATATTAGTTGAATGTTGTTTAAAGTATCGTGTATTTAAAACTTGATAGCATGCTACAAAACCATGACCAAGTATTTTGTTATACATGGATTAAGGTCACCAAATTATGACAAGAGTGTTTAATAGTATTTGCCTTTACATATTATCTTTTTTAATTGCTGTAATCAATCTATATGCTGCTTTAAAATCATATCAATATATTGGTTTTTTTGACACCTCATTTTTTGAGAAGCTACTTCTAGAAGCATTTGTTGAATTTTGAAAAGCACTGATGTCATACAAATCCTCTTTCCAAAAACTATATTGGAGGTTTATTCTTAAATTTTATAGTAGAGAAATTAAAATAGACTCATACAATCATGATAATTTATCTAAATTAAAGGCAAATAGAGCTTAAAAATCATTAAATAACACAATCCTAGCATACACATTTAGAATTTGGGAAACGGGATTTTCCCAAATTATCTAAAATGGTGTTATCCACTTCACAGCTTGCCAATGCTCTTTACCTGGGTTGTCCATGAACCTACTCACAACTCCCACTGCATGTGCAATGTCTGGCCTTGTCCAGACCATAGCATACATTAGAGAACCTACCGCTGCAGCATATGGAACTTTAGACATATAGGCTATCTCCTCTTGTGTCTTTGGACACATATCCTTCGTTAGTTTAAAATGACCAGCCAAAGGTGTAGAAACTGGTTTTGCATTTTGCATTGCAAACCTTTCTAGTACCTTCTTGATGTAATCTTCTTGAGATAGCTTTATTGTCTTCTTCGTCCTGTCCCTTGATATTTTCATACCAAGTATCCTCTTTGCAGCACCTAAATCTTTCATTGAAAAAGATTTGGACAGCTCCTCTTTTAGGTCTTTGATGTCCTGCATGTTAGCACTTACAATCAACATGTCATCAACATACAACATTAGGATGATGAATTTCCCATCTCCCAAATTCTCCGTGTAGACGCAGTGATCCGAGTTGCATCTTGTGAATCCATGATCCAACATCCATCGATCAAACTTCAAGTACCATTGTCTTGATGCTTGCTTTAAACCATACAAGCTCTTCTTTAATCTGCAAACCATTTTCTCCTTACCTTTTACTTCATACCCCTTTGGTTGAAGCATGTAGATTTCTTCCTCTAAGTCACCGTGAGGGAATGCCGTATTTATATCCATTTGCTCGAGATTTAGATCATGAGCAGCCACAAGGCTTAAGACAAGCCTAATTGAGTTCATTTTTACAATAGGAGAAAATATTTCATTGAAGTCAATACCTTTCTTTTGAGAAAAACCTTTTACCACAAGCCTAGACTTGTACCTTTTCTTCCCACCTTCTTCTTCCTTTAGCTTGTACACCCATTTGTTTTGAAGTGCCCGCTTACCTTTAGGTAACTCAACCAACTCCCATGTTTGGTTGTGATGTAGTGAGTCCATCTCCACTTGCATGCTCTTCGTCCATTCTTCTTTGGATTCATGTTGCATAGCTTCTTCATATGATTCCGGCTCTCCAGAATCTGAGATCAAGAGATGGTTGAAGGAAGGAACAAACCTTTCTGGAGGTCTACTTGCTTTTGTAGATCTTTGGGGAATAGGTTGAGGCTCCTCATTTGGTTGACGTTGTTGCACATTGTCACCGTTTGCAATCCTTGAGTCTTCACCGTCCTCAAGCTCCATGTACTCATCACCTGTTTCTTTTGTTTGTTTTCTTTCCAAGTAATCTTTGTACATATTTTGTTCGTTAAAAATTACATCCCTACTCCTTAAGATTTTACCATCTTCAGGATTCCATAGGCGATACCCAAAGTCTCCTTCTCCATAGCCAATGAAGAAACACTTTTTGGACTTTGCATCTAACTTTGATCTTAGGCTTCTATCTATGTGCATGAAAGCCTCACACCCAAACACTTTGAGAAATGCATAATTCACTGGTTTACCTGTCCATGCCTCTTCTGGAACTCCCCCATCCAATGCCGTTGAGGTTGACCGATTGATTAAGTACACAGACGTACTCACAGCTTCCGCCCAAATCTCAAGCGGTAGGCTTGCATGTAGCCGCATGCTTCGTGCTCGTTCCATGATTGTCCTGTTCATCCTTTCCGAAATCCCATTTTGTTGAGGTGTCCTTGGGGTTGTTCTTTGCCTCCGAATGCCATTGTTAGCACAAAATCTTGCAAAAGCTTGGCTGCAATATTCGCCTCCATTGTCGGATCTGAGGCATTTAACCTTGGTACCTGTTTCATTCTCCACAAAGGCTTTCCACCTTTGAAATATGGAAAATACATCGGATTTATTCTTCATGACATAAACCCATGTTTTTCTAGTCGCATCGTCTATGAATGTTACATAGTACAATGAGCCACCAAGTGATGGTGTACTTGCAGGACCCCAAACATCAGAATGAACCAACTCAAGTTTTTTATTTTTTCTTTCATTTCCTGATTTTTGAAATTTTACCCTCTTTTGTTTACCATAAACACAATCTTCACGGAACTCTAAGTCCACTTCTTTCAAACCTGGTAGAAGCTTCTTTGTTTGAAGGATTTGCATTCCTTTGGCACTCATATGCCCAAGTCGGTAGTGCCACACCGCACTGTCAACTTCTGTAGTTGCTGCACAAGCTGAAGGTTGCGTGCTAACAGTATACAAGTAAAGTGTACCGACTTTTTCACCCTTGGCAACCACCAAAGATCCCTTTGAGATCTTCCACCGTTTGTTTCCGAATGCAATGTTGTGACCTTTATCGTCCAATTGTCCTGTAGAGATCAAATTTTTGCGAAGAGAAGGAACATGCCTAACATCTTTAAGCTTCCATTCATTTCCTTTAGCAGTTTTGACAGAAATTGTACCTTTGCCGACAATCTCACAAGCTTCATCATCTCCCAAGTATACATACCCAAAATTACCTTTGGTGTAGTCTTGGAAATGTTGCTTGTGTGGTGTCGCATGGAATGAAGCCCCGGAATCTACTATCCAGGAATTAGACACATTGTCTAATGAGAGAATTAGAGCATCTTGCTCTACTTTACCTGCCACATTGGCCTCTGATGTTGGCTTGTTGTCTTGAGACTCTGTCTCCTTCTTCTTCTTGGACCAGCAATCCTTCTTGACGTGGCCCTTCTTGCCGCAGTTCCAACATTCAAGAACTGACTTTGTGCGTGACTTGCTCCGCCTTGAGCGATCATGACCCTTTTGGTTTTTGAACCTCTCCTTAAGCCTTCCTCTTGTTTCCACTGATAGTGCAGCACTTGATGTTTCTCCTGTTCTTCTCCTTCGCATTTCCTCGCTTAGGAGAACACCCACAACATCATCAAACTTAAGAGTATTTGTGCCAGAGATAGAATTACTTACAGCCATCACAAGGCTGTCCCAACTATCCGGTAGAGATGATAGTATAAGGAGAGCTCGCACTTCGTCATCGAAATTGATTTTCACTGATCGAAGTTGACTTATGTTTGTGTTAAAGTCATTTACGTGTTCTGCAACTGAACCATTCTCTGCCATCTTTAGATTGAACAAGCGCTTCATAAGAAATACCTTATTGGATGCCGATGGTTTCTCATAGAAGTCGTCAAGTGACTTCATCAAGTCCTCCGTGGTCTTCATCTCCGAAACATTGAAGGCCACCGTTGATGCCAAGCTTAACCGGATTGTTCCCACTACCTTTCGATCAAGGACAATCCATGCTTCATCTGCCATTGTTGCGGGCTTCTTCGCAAGACCGCCTAGTGGCAAATAGAGGTCCTTCTGGTAGAGATAGTCTTCAATCTGCATCTTCCAATGTTGGTAGTTTTTGCCGTTGAACTTCTCAATCTTGAGCTTCCCTTCCTCCGCCATAACTCCCACTCAATTCAAGGAATCCTTTCCTTGAGATAATTTAGCAACGAGCAAACCTTGCTCTGATACGAGTTGTTAGGAAATAAGACGTAGCTAAATAGATAATTGAGTAGATTACTTAATGGAGAGAGACAGATTTATATACACGAGATTATAGCGTAGAGAGAGAGAGAGAGAGAGAGTACACACGATATACGTGGTTCACCCAATGTGGACTACGTCCACGGGAAAGCAGCCACTCAATGGCTTTAGTACTTCAAAACAAGAAGTAGTTTACAAAGGGATTATACCCTTAATGGAGCTCCCGCCTTGCTTCACTCTCACCACCTCACACTCACCTTGTTGCATCAACTTCACACTATGAAATGTGTGTAGAAATGGCCTCCTTTTATAGGCCAAAAGGGTTGCCCTCTCTTATGAGAGACAGCCATGTGTAGCTGCCCTTGTGCGAATAAATCCAAATCAGACCCTCCAATCCGCCCATGTGTGGCCGCCCTTGAGAAGACAAGTCCGCTTTTGAATTCGGCCACCAGCCATTGAATTCGGCCACCGGCCACCAGCCATTGACTTCCGACCACCGGCCACCGGCCATTGACTTCCGACCACCGGCCATCGGCCATTGACTACCGGCCACCGGCCAACCGACCGGTTGTTTTCCGACCACTTTCCGGCCGCCGTCGGGCCATAACATTCCGGCGAAAAAGAATATTCCGACCAAAAAAAAGTCTCGGGGGCCTCCGCCCCCGAGGCCTTTAAAGTTGCCCCTAATTCTTGTCCGTGAAAATTTTGGTTTCCGGTGAGTGATTTTCCTTCATGCACGATGGCTTCTCCTCATAATGGGGGCCTTACAAATGTGTGCTTTTACCACAGAAAATTACAAGGGTAAATGAGGCTCCATACTTAACATCTCTAATGCTCTCTTTTGTTGTCAGATCTTGAGCTTTAAAGACCTTTCAGATATCTTATCCTTGACACAATCTTCAGCCTTTACAAGCATCAAAGATTGTGTTTTATCCCTTATCCTAGGCATAGGGTTCTCTCTTGGTTTGTTTTCAGCTCTCTTTTTCTTGTAGCGCTCTTGACGTCTAGGTTTTTTATTTGGAAAATCATAAAACCGGACATCTGCTATCGTTTCTTCCTGTTCACTCAGGTTATCATAGCATTCATCATTTGCATCATCCTCTCGTTCAAAATGC
Source organism: Adiantum capillus-veneris (assembly GCF_014529385.1). Classification (NCBI taxonomy): domain Eukaryota; kingdom Viridiplantae; phylum Streptophyta; class Polypodiopsida; order Polypodiales; family Pteridaceae; genus Adiantum; species Adiantum capillus-veneris. The sequence continues at coordinate 137,921,234 of NC_140932.1, forward strand.
TCTGGAGAGTCATAAAACTCTTCTTCCTCTCCTTTTACCATTCTATCACCCTTGGTTTGTTCCGAGGATACCTCTCCTTCTTCCCCTTGTACCACATTGACCATAAAATACAGAACCACATCATATCTGTCCTTGTCGTAGAATTTTGTTGTGGGCCCATCTAAAATAGCACACACATCTAGGGTTGCTAGAATATGAGTCCATTCCAATGGCTCTAGTGCTTTTTCAGGAAAGGGTTCAAAAATGTATTCTTTATCTTCAATAGCTCTTTCAAGAATACACTCTTCTCGCTTCAAGCTCCCACAATGTGATGCACCGCACATCCATAACTCTTTGGGCTTACCTAACCACGCTGGAATCTCCAATCCTGCTAATGTAGCTGAATCAAACTCCTCAACTAGGGTCTGGTTCACGTCTCTGTAACCACGGTCTTTAAGATTTATGCGCGTTGTGGTTTCCATGTGTCTAAAGTATATGTGATCATATCCCTAGTCTTGAACCATATTCAATTGTCACATGAATGGTCGTTCAAGTATGATGTCGTAGTTGTTTCTCTTGCCAAAATCCACTATAGAAAAGGTATGCTCATACTCAATGCCGCAGGAAGTAACAATCACTTTCTCTAGAAGTCCAAGGGGTTTCTCCATGCATCTTCCACCGTCGGCTAGTTTCAATTTCATCCCGGTAGCCCTCAAGGCTGGTTTTCCCCTTTTTTCCAAATTTCCTTGGTGGAAATAGCAACATCAACTCCACTATCGAGAATTTCCATGGTTGTTACACTTTAATATTCTACTAGAAGTGTAGTATTTCCATCTTCACCCTCGCAATACTCTCCAACCTTGTTTAATGGTACAGGTCTTGTGTTCAATTGAGGTTTTTTCCACTTCTCAGATCCCTTCTTGAATCTGTAATGTTGGATTTTTTACCCCAAACTTCTCCAAGAATTTTCCAACAGTCGCCCCACATGTTTGGTCTTATTCGGAGAAGCTCTGCTAGTGTAATAGTATAAATCACAGGCGTAGACAATATGTCTATCAATCCTTTAGAGTCCATAGCCTTTTTTTACGAGAGTCTTTGAGATGGCACCGCCTTCACATTAGACTTTGCTTCATACTTTCCCATGTATGAGAGTAAGTTTTCAAAGATTGAGGCTGACTTTCTAAAGATCGTATAGATCCTCTATCTCTCCAATATGAGCAAAGATCCAGATCTTCTTGAGATCCTGCCTCAAATTCCTCTATAGGTGGACGAAAGACATCCCCCCCTCACTGGTTTGGTTGACTCTCTAACTCAACTTGTTCACCTCATTTGCTTCTCGCCTCTATCTCCATAAGCTTGTCTAAGCCGTCATCCTCTCTATAGGCTTTGTAGGATGGAAGATCGCAGATGCCTGATCTATGGTATTCATCACTATTCGTGGATTTTCGAATTCGATTGTGGGATTCTTGAGTGTTCCTTCAGTTTTGTGTCTTGGTGGGGTTATTGATATTGGAACTAGAACTTCTATACCACTCTGTGGTTTGCTTGTCAGTGGCTCTAGCAAAGCTCGGGTAGTTTGGATCATTTTCTGACACATCTCCAACCTTTGCTTTTCCAACTCAATGTAAGGATATGTCATCCATTTTTTTTCTTGGTTTTGGTTAGTTTGAACTCGCGCTTCCCAGGCTTTCATAAGTGCGTCTAGAGGTTCGTTCACCTTTTTAACTAGCATCGATCGTCTCGAACTTGCACTTTTTGGTCTCTTTTTTCTCATCAGGTTCTTTTATCTCTAGGATTTCCAATTCAAGATTAGTTTGATTCTCTAATCTCTCTAACATGTCCATGGTTTGTTTTAACTCCTACGCTAGGCTGTCTGTTCACATTCCTTCCTAGCTTTCATGCAAGCCTTCCTAGCCTTCTAGGTGTTTTGTTGACTTTTTTGTTCATAACTAGGTGCATCTGTTTTGGGTTCCTCAATTATCGGTTCTTCCCTTGCTTTTTGAGCTTGCACCCTTGTGACAACCTGTATAGGTATCATCATTTTATTTTTAGAACCACCAGTTGACGGCAGTGCCCTCAATATATTTAACATTGTTTTCATCGTTTTATTTGGGTTTTTAGGACAGTCATTGATCAAATGAGTAATATTGCAATCTGGATAGTATACATTCACTCTAATGATCTTTGTATGAGGACAGTCTTTCATAAGGTGGTCTCCACCACACTTGTAGCATGACCTTAAAGGTTGTCGTGGCGCTCTTGGAGATGCTCTCTGTTGATAGATAGGTCTTTGTCCTACTAGCCCACCGTTGGCTATGAGCAACAATATGCGTTCATCCAAGTTGTATCTTCCTTCTCCTCCAGTTTGAGATGTTGTTGGTGGTCCAACATTCCCAATCATGCTCCAAGGTTTCATTGCTTTGGCTCTTCAGGTGGATAATATGCTGAACTAGCCTCATATTCACCTGGCTCTTGGTAATACACAGGCACAAGCACTAATGCTTGTTCCTCCAATTCCTCTATAGTGGGTGCATACCTAATGCCCACCGATCTGGTTCCTGGCAGAGGTGGCTGTTGCCCCAAAACTGACTGTGGCCGTTCAACTCCTCCTGGTCCTAGAAAATTTCCTATTGTATACCTAGGCATTGGTGGTACTTGAGGAAGTGCTACTTGGGATGGTGGGACATATTGTCTGTCTCTCTCACACACACAACTCCCTTGTTATAGTAACACACATTCGTAGCATGATTCGCCCATTTTTTCTCAATGGCACACACTTAGGTTGCTTAGCAAACGGGCTTATCTTTTTGAGCACTTCCTCAATAAGTCTCTCTTGATTTACTGTTACCTTGCTCTTTTGTGTTGATTTTGTAGACTTAGCTCCACTATATTGTGATGACAAATCATCATCTAAGTCTTTGTAGTTGCCTTCCTTGTAGACATCACAATTGTCTACTAGGTATAGAGCCTCCTTGGTCAACACGTTTAGAGTTGATCTCTTCTTCATATACAAATCCTTTTGAAGATCCGTATTTCTCAGTCCTTGGATAAATATCAAAATGAGTCTGGACTGAGTTGGTAACTCTTCCACAAGGCAAAATTTTATGTAGCATTTCAACCTTAAGGCTCCTTTTCTAACAGATTCTCCCTCTTTCTACTTGAACTTATGGATTTGCGAGACCGTATTATGAGATATCCCTCTTTGAGAGAATTCCTCGATAAACTCGTTGAATACCTCCTCCATTGACTCAAAATCTCTACATTCAACAAAGTCGAACTAGGTGGTAGAATCCTCCTCTAGAGTTAACCCAAATCCTACAAACTATATGGGAAATTCTAGTACTTCCTCAGCCTTAATGACACGGACAAAGGCTGCCACGTAATCCCTTGGATCCCTATTTCTTGAATATTTCTTATTAACCCATTTTTGGACTTGAGAAGGTCTAATCCTTCAGTGATCTACCATTCTAAACTCTATTCCTCCTCTATTAGCCCTTTTTGGCCTAGGATATGGTACGTGTTCCTCCTTTAGGAGTCCTAATCCATAATTCTTGATTGGTCTAGCATGTGATCGTTCCTCTGCTCAACTTCTTCCTTCTCGTTCTCATCTTGGATGTGGTGCTTCAGTCCTGGTTGGATTTAGCATTCTCGTTCTACTCTCATCCTAGTATTGTTGATGGAGTAGTGGTTTTGGTGGTGCTTCCAGCCTTGACATGGCCTGATATCCATACCCTTTTGTGTTCACATCTGGTGTTGCAAACTGTTTGAGCCACACTTGAAATGATAGTGACGATGTTTGTGAGTTCTGAGGGTTAGGCAATGGTTGTTTATTAATTTTGCAGTGGTGTCGTAATCATGTAAGAAGGAATTTTTAGGCTTGCTTGGGGTTTCTATGGGCTTTTGCTTCCCTACTGAAGCATGTGCCATCAATTGTGGTGCTATGACTTTCCCTACATCGTTTGGGTGAATTGGATCGTATTCTCATCCGAACTTATTGACAAAAATAATATGATTTCCCGTTAACAAATCATACAAAAACAAGTACAGAACTTTGTCCATAATTAACTTGTTCACATGGGGCTCTATGTACCAATAGTAAGAGGTGACTCTTCCCTCGTCGTGCTTGTAAATCCCAAAATTTTCCTGAATCGTCGCCATTGTCTCCGCTCTCTTGTCATGAATGTAGCAGGCTCCGAAAAGAGTGAGTTTAGGAGGTATTTCCCGGGTCTCCATAACCATCTTCCCTTTTGCTATGTTGTCTCCATATCGATTGCAATTTTCTTGGTCTTTGACAATGAGATAGTGATTTCCCTCCTCATCGCAAAGCCTATCACCATCGTTGCTTACCATGCTTAATACAAATGCATTGAGGTCCTTGAACATCAACATACATCAGGGGCCCATGAGCATTGGTTCCCTTAAGAAAAATTGCCATGTAGTTTGGCATGTTTAAGGGTTCTTGAGAGGTGCTACCCCCCATGGTCCCTTGCTGTAGGAAACCTCAAAGTTGTCGGTTAGCCATCCACCACTGATATGATCCTTTGGACGAGGTGTTAGTATCACTATCCTCTTCTATGGTTCTAAAGGGTCAATCCTTGCTTGGTTTACACTCTCTTTCGTTGACACTAAGATAACTTGATCTTCGGGCACTCTCCGTTCTCTTTAAATACATCTTCCGGATCTCAAATTCATCAAATTCTTCTCACAAAAAACTATCAACCCAAACCTCTTACCTTAGAAGTCTACTTGTAGTTGCTCGTTTGTCCCGAGTTTCTTCCAAGCTGCTTTTCAAACTGGTAGAGTACTTTGCAATTCCAATTGATCACCAACTTTACGGATTCTTGGTTATGGCTATCTCTACAAAACTCTAATTGTGCAAGTCTTTGTCAAATCAGTAATTCTCACTTACTATTGTATATAAAGACATGAACCTTATATGAGCTCCAATCTAATCTGATAAGACAGATGGAGTGCATGGATCACATGGAAGACTTCTGAACCAGAAATTTCTCAATCTGAGCACTAAACTGACATCATACGCATATAATGTCTAAATTCTCAGAATTGACTCAAACTTGAATCATGCACTCTCCTTGATATGCTTTGTTTAAACCTAGGCTTATTTTGAAGTTCTAACCCCTGTAGGTAGGTCAATTTCCCATATGTACACCTTGGTCACTACCAGCTCTTTTGGGAGGTTAACTAAGCCATAAATGATCCAAATTGGGTGAAATTTGTTCCTTAGGCTTGCTTTGGGGTGTTAAGCACCATGGTAAGTTCTGTTGTCAGTTATGGTCTCTAAAAGTGCCCTTGAGACATCATACACATATGATGTCTATCTTGTCAAAATGAAGTGGAATTCACTCCAGAGGTCCTCCATCACATAAGCAACTCAATGCAACTTTAAAAATGCAATTTGCACACCTTTTGTACTAGATATGGTCAAATCAAGCACTCATTTTGCCTAGAATCCTCAAATTGCTTCAATTGCAATAGAATTTGGCCTTACTTATTATATGCTCTTAATCACAATGACTCACAAAATGTGTCTTTTAATCCAAAATCAAGCCTCTCAGACATCATACGTGTATGATGTCTAGTGGTCATATTGAAGTTTAGTTTATACCCGAGGTGCCTCTTGATGTGTACAAGATGACAATGTAATCACAACAAAATTTTCATATCAAAATTTGCACAATATCACCACATTTTACCAAGGAATTTTCTGAAAAGAGTAAAACTCTCTCAATACTCAATCTATTTGCCCAAGTGAGATGAAACTTGGTGTATGTGCTCTACACAATATGCTTGTCAAAGGTTTGAATTGGCTACCAGATTTACCCTTGAGACATCATACGCGTATAATATCTCATGATGGATTTTATTCCAAATTTCATCCATAAGTCTTCAACACTGCTTCCCAAGAACTCTTACCAATTTCCCATGCAAAAATATGCACAGACTGAGAACTTTCCTACTTTGTCTGTTTTCAACACACGACTTTTGTCTTTGGGGGCCAAAGGTTGGTCAAAAATTTAGTCTCAATGTGTACTTACGGTAAAACACCCTTTACAACACTCCGGTGCAGTCTGTAAAATTTGGTCTTATGGTAGGCCCTAAGGCATCATACGCGTATAATGTGTGTGATGATGCAAAATTGCAATTTTCTCATCTAGATCTCTTGCATATGTGGTCTTTTATGCCCAGTATCACTCATTTATGCACAATCGTCTATTGACACTTGTTTATTGCATGTTATCCCTAAAAATCAACTTTTCAAATATCACAAATGCAAACAAGCATACAAGCAAATAACTCGATGATGAATAGCTCTAGATCACAATCACATGTCCTATCTACAACTACTCCTACTCATCATGTGGGGTTTTGCATTTGTGGATAGAAAAATACTTTACTGTCACACATGGACTAGTAAACACTTTGCATCACCACAACCACTCAAACACCAGCAACTATACTAAACTAACTAAAATTGTCTATTGTGAAAGACCCAAGCGAGACACACGCTCCCTAGAACCTCTCCAAGATCTCAAGAGTCCTACTCCCGGATCCTACCTATAACAAGACTCTGACAAACCAGAGGAAATTTCATGTTGTAGGACTAGTCTAAGGTCACCTACCTAGGACTCTTGTTCCCGAAAGTGGTGTCAATGTTGTCGGGAAAATACATTGCTTGCAGTTGTTAGCAAAGTGAGAACTAGGCCAACAAACAAGATGTCAACCAAGGACGAAGCTTGACCCGTAGGCACATGGAAACAAATAGGTGGGTGTCAATCACCTACTTGACCTTCTAGAAACAATCACTACCAAGGGAAATCATCTCAAACCACACTATTTATGCACAATTGCTACCTTACCTATGATGGCTACGCTCTCTGAAACATGACCTAACGTTGTCAAATGGTCATGAAACTCAAGGAGTAACCTATACACACCTAGAGGACACTACCCTACAATCTCTAACCCAATTTACTACCTGCAAACACTTGGTGCGGAAAACGTGTATGAAGACAGACCAAAAATTATACGTCACTAATTGTTTAGGTGTTAAGTCTAGTTCGACTTGCCGTGAACGCAATGACATATAGCAATCGCAAAACAAATACACGATTAGAGAGAAAACTCACTTCAAAGGTCATGGGAGAGCTCTTCGCGACATACCAAAATTGTGCAAGCTTGTCGTTGAAGCGTAGCTCTCACCGTTGCTAACGGGATGGTGTAGTCGCCTTCACAATGTAGCTTCCATAGTGCGCGAGAGGAGAAGAAGAAGACCTCACTTACTCTGTCACACAAAATACACCGTCATGCCACGCTTAGTTGATAGAGTCTCCTTTGCACAAAGATCAAATCTCAACTAGAAACTCAATAAAATCACTACAATGTGAATGCAAAGGGTGTGATAAGTAAACTAGAGGACTCGCGGGGAAAATTTTGATAAGTCTCCTCTGTACAGAGATCAAAATCTCATCAAAATTGAGCCAAAAAGAGTGCATAAACTAACAAAGAGTAATGATTGGGCATAAACTGGTATATACTGCTCAAAAGAAACTATCGAGTGTTTTCCAACTTGTCGATGCACCTATACTCCTCAATATATATCCTATGGTGAGGCCATGAATGCGGGAAGTAAAATGCTGTCAACTAAGCACAAGCACTTTCAAGTGCTAGTCACTCATATATCATATGCATCCAAAACACCCACTAGAACTGTAATGGTCATCACTGCCAAAGATGCTCACAGGTCTACTATGTCTAGAGAGAGAACTATAAATGCACAAAACATGAGAACAAGCAAGCTCAATCCAAGCTCTTTGGGTGTAGAAAATTAGCTCTAAACGCACTCCAAATCACCACAATATGCATACATGGTCGGCATGTCTATCTGCAACTTCTAAAATACCCTACAGCCAGTCAGCTAATATTTCTCAAACCGTTCAAAATTTGCCAAAACTTCCTTATCAAAAGTTGTAGATTTTGAATAAACAATAAGGAATTGTGGGAATGGACATGAGACGAACGGTTTTTACAGAACAAAACAACCCTAAAAACATTTGCAGTTGTCTACCCTCGACTTGTAAGGAGTACAACAAAATTGGTGGAGAATTTGCAAAACCTTTCAAGTGGAAAGTTGTAGACTATGACTTTTTCTGAAAGAATTGCAAGAACTGAGCTGAAAATCGATCTCACTCAAACAAACTTCTATTGTAAATAGTGCTGAAAATTTTGCAGCTTCAGCACCATTGTAATGATGCAAGGCTTTCACTCCAGCTTTTGTACCACTTGAAGAGTACGCGGTGCTTGCAGAGTGAGAGGGAGAAGTAGAATAGACACAGACACAGAGTGTTGGTGGAGAGCTCTTCGTGAGGATTTGGAATTATCACACTACTCCTTATTGTTCTATATGATCAAAAAAATAGGTAAGGTTAGTACGATCAGTGTGATGGGTGTGTGGAGCCTTGGTCATGTGCATCTCGCTACAGATCAACATACGATATAGAGGGTACAAGAGATGTATGCTTGTCATCACCTAGTGGTGCACCTTATATGCTACAACATATGCGTTATATTCCTGAGATTATGCAAAGCTTTATCTCAGTGACATAATTGAGAGAGAGCAGTTGTCAGTTACTACTTTGAGAGTAGTCTCTCTAGATACAAGACACAACAGTCTCAGTGACGACGCTGATGTCTGAGGAGTGAGAGACGAGACGTGTCTCATTCTCCGGTGAGCTCCAGTATGCCTAGGAGATGTAGTTGTGCAAGATAGTCCAGTGGACTTTGCAAAGGCAGAGGTGGAGCAAGATTGCTCTAGTGAGACACAGGAGATATCAGAGTCCGTGCAAACAAAGGTAGAGCAAGTCTACTCCCTAGAGACATAGGCATGGAGTTCTTTGATATGTTCATGCTAAGGACACAAGCATTGAGTACCTATGGATGAGAGGGAGATGGTCCTCCAGGAGTCAACACATCCATATGTAATTAATAGTCTTGATGGTGCAGAGTATGCATATAACGCTGAGAAAGCTAGCACACCTAGGTTTATGCAGATTTTGTCAGCGTTCAAACGTCTCAGTAAGAGTATTTGTAGCAAGAATTGTCAATTCTACGATTACTGACGATAGAATGACACTTCCTAGAGACATTCGGACCATACAAAGATATCTGCGAGGTTTGCATGCAAGCTCTAGCATAGATTCGTACACTTGCCTATCATTAGTGCTGATACAACTACATGTAGATTGAGTGAACGAGCTAGTGGACGTAGGCTGAGAGAGTCTCTCACCTATTTTCTTCTACATAGTAATAGTTTGGCTAGTAGGACCCACTTATCCAAACATTCACCTTTAAGTGGGAGTTTGTTGGGGTTCAAGGCGGATGTGCCTTTGCCCCATATCGAATGTCCGGTGTCTGACCATCCACTGTCTGCACTAACCTATCATATTCTTTTGTATACAAAGAATAAAGAGATAGAGCTTGCTGCTCTATTCTCCACTTATAGAGAGTGTATCTCCACTTCCCCTTCCTGCACCGAGCACGCACACATCGCACACTCAAAAATTTAAAGTTTACATGTATCATCATACTTCGAAGTGTTTTTCTGCTCACTAAGATTTCAGAGGTCCTCAAGCTAGATAGACCGACTTGATGGTAGAATTTCACATGAATATTTTGCACAAGAGAAAGGATAATGTTGTAACCAATGATTATCATGCAGTATGCATAATATGAGTTTTACTATACTAGAGAGTACTCTGCTTCAAGAAATAACGGAAGTAAAGCAAGAAGAAGCGACTCCATCTACTTCATCAAGTAGCTCTCAACCAAGCCCATTTTTTAATTTATTAGTGGAAAATGAAATTTTTAAATGAAAAGGGAAGATTTATGTTCCTTGTGCATGGATACTAAGAGAAAAAGTTTTGCATGATGTCCACGATAGTCCTTGTGCGAATCATCTTGGCAAAGATAAGACTTTACAGTTAGTAGAGCCAACATTTTCGTGGCCTAATATCGAGTGAGAAATCCACAAATGTCATAGAATGATTTCAATATCAAGTTAATAAAGCAACAAGAGTTTAAGTGCTTGGGTTGTACAACCTTTACAAATTTCAAAATATAATAGACAATATTTTTATGGATCTCATATGGCACTACCAAGAAATCAAAGTGCCAAAAACTCTACTTTGGTTGTGGGCGATCTTTGAGCAAGATATCTCACCATAGAAACTGTTGTAGCTCCACAAGTCCCATATTTATTATTCATAGTATTTTTAGACCTCATGAACTGCCTCAATCCATAATTTGTGATAAAGATCGACAATTCAAATGACATTTTTTGACGCCAAGTGTTCACTATGTTGAATGCCAATTTAAATATGAGTGACGAACACTCAGACGACAAAAACCAAATTTCAAAAGATATGTTAAGAGCCTATGTGTCTAATAGACAATTAGATTGGAATACGATGACATTTGCTTATAATAGTCCTCCACATCGAGCTACAACATTTACACCATTTGAAATAACTTAGGGTATGGCCCTTCTAGCTCCAAAAATGTGAATTTCTCAAACTAATTGCCCTATTGCAATAAGCTTTTTTTACCAAGATGCAAGACATGCTAACTTAAGCCAAGAAAAGGATTCAACAAGTAGCAGATAGCACTAAAAGTTATGCTGATTAGAAGAGAACTTTTAGGACCTTTGGAAAAGGAGAAAGGCCGTTTCTCCAAGCACCTTCAAAGTCCACATCAAGGTATTGTGTTCCTTGGAATATTATTCCAAAGCTTAGTGGTGTGGCCTATCCAGTGGAGATACTTCCATAGTGTTGAGTTCATCCATTGTTTCATGTTAGTAAATTAAAACGATTTTGTAGAAATAAGTAGAGTATGACCATACCCTATACAAAATACTAAATAGGAGAGAAAAACGGTTAAGAAACCGTACCTTACAAGAATTTCTAGTTTCTTAGAAAGGTCTTCCACTTACTGATGTTACTTGAGAGTGAGAGGACTTCATTCGTCAACGCTTCCTTACAATGGTCATTGAGGATAAGGATCTTGTTGAACGCAAGGGGGGCCTCTTACACAAGGGGATCTCAATAAGTGCTTGATAAAGGAGATCATTAATAAATGAAAAAAAAAGTGTGTATGTGTGTGTGTGTGTGTGTGTGTGTGTGTGTGTGTGTGTGTGTGTGTGTGTGCGTGCGTGCGTGCGTTAAAAGAGTTAAGGATAATGCTAGACAATGGACTATTAATAAAATACAATTAGCACATTCCATGGTCAATCATTTTCAACAAGTGTTTGCAACTCCTAAAGCTCCTTTTCAAGAGGTCTTGCAAGCTAGACAATTGTTGTTATCATATGTACATATTATATTGATTGTGGATGATGCAGACACACCTGAGGCTGCCTTTACTGAAGCAGAACTCCATCGTAGGTTGTTGCATCTTGGTCGTTGGAAATCTCCTGGGTGCGATAATTTGATGATTGAGTATTTCCTTCGATTTTGGAAATCCTTGAAACAACCTCTACTATTCATGATGAATCATGCATGGACTACACAATCTTTGCCAAAATCGTGAAAAAAAGGCTTGGTGAAACTGCTACCTAAGCAAGCACTCTATGAATCCTTTTCTAATAGGCGGCCTATTATGCTTATGCCAATCATTTATAAATTTGATGTCGAAAATGATTGCCACACGGATTAAATCACTTGTTTTCTGGCATACTGCTACTCAATATGGATTCACTTCTCACAAGCAAATTATGGATAATCTTGCGAATGCTTTCACCTCCATTGAGTATGCAAACTAGACTAGCCAAGATGTGCTCATCATGCAAGTTGACCTAGAGAAAGCATTTGATACTATTCAATGCAACATTATTCCACAAATCATGGCAAGCTTAAGTTTTGGATAAAAAACACGTCGTGTGGCCTACTTTCTTTACAAACATAGTCGAATCTTTTGGAATAATTTATGACGAGCGTACAGTCATGAAATCTTGGTTGTTCAGTGAGGCATCTGGTAAATTGCCACTCATCGTCTATTGCTTTCTTTTGACAGCATCTGGTCGATTGCGGGGATTGGAATTACCATCCTGTAATCATTTTGTTGTGCAAGCGTAAGCTGATGATTCCATGTTTTAGCCCAAAAATCGTCCAGAGGTTGTTCATTGTATCATGGATGCCTTTCATATTTATGGGTTGACTGTTGGTCTTCGTGTGAACTTACAAAAATCTAAGCTTTTTCCATTACATCAAATGGAATGGCATTCTATATTATGGCCACACCAAATAGTAAAGCTTGATCAGATAATGAGGCATCTTGGATACCCGTTGGCTTGGTCGGTGAACAATACCAAAATGTTTGGATTGGGTTGAGTATAAGATTAGACCCAAATTACAATGTTGATAATTGTCTACATGGCCAGTACATGTACGACTCAAAATAGTGCAATCCAACTTATGACATATATGCATTTTTTCTTATCATTGTTGTATTGGCCAACTCGACAACTTCGTGCTTTTATGTCTCGGATTTTGGATCACCTTTTGTCTACTTCCTCTCGTAAGCAAGGGTCGTGACTGCTTGCTATGGATAAACTATGTAGTCCTAAGAAGTGTGGTCATCTAAACATCTTATATTTGTGTTCTCATGTTACTGCAAGGAAGGCCACATTGTTATTCGTAGTGGTAGAACAAAAACAACGTTGGGGATGTTGATGTTTATCTTTTTGTGCTCTCATGCGGTTTTTACACCCGCCTTTGGTCATTGGCACCCTTCCTACTGGGATGTTCTTTCTGAGAAATTTGAAGCTACAATTACAAACTATCCCCTTGCTTTCAGTCTAAAAGCAAATTGGAAACAACTCACAAAGCAATTGTCATGACATGGTAGGGATGTTACAAGCGGCAATTCACTCAAACTTGAGAGTTTGAATTGAAGTTTGGATTTCGATCAAAACCTCGTTTAGTGGACTCCAAGATAGGTACACTTTCTCTTCCAAAAAAACATTGATGCAATATCAAATGTTTTTGATGTTGATGGGCATGTACTCTCATTTCCACAAGTTGCTCACTTTTGGTCTTGGAATGCATTACAAAAACACATAGCAGATTATCGAGGAGATTGTTGATTCTATCTCTCATTCTGTCGCTTGTTGTGGAGGATGGACTTTGTGACTTGCATTACGCAAGATCCTTGATCCTCTCAAGTGCTAAAAAGGTATATTGTCATTTGCACTCATCTCTCTGGTTATAGGAACATTGTAATAAGGTATGGCATATGGATAAAGGTACTACATGGTGGCGCAACAAATTTATGACAATGTGGCATGCTAAACTTCCATTGAAAGAGCAATTGTTCCTATGGAGATGTATTATTGGGGTTCTCTCAATTGGTAAATTTTATTGATTGAAACAAATGGCCTCCTTGAGATGCATTCGTTGTGGTGTTGACAATGAGAAAATTCCATATTAATTGTGCTTTTTTGTTCACATTTAACGATTTTTGGAACGCATCTCTATATGTCTTTGCACTCCTTTCCTTGGTATACAGTTTGGCCAAAAAAAATTGAATTTTTGGAGTGCTACCATTGCTTCAATCGTAAGCATACTTTTTTTATTGGGTTGGATTCTTGGTGCTTTGAACAATTTGAAAAGTACGTAATATCTCATGTTCCAACAGGCTCAGATGCTTGTTTTCTATGGATTTTCCTCATTTTTAGGTTTCCATTAATGATTTTACCATTAAAAGAAATGTGTGCGAGAGAGAGAGAGAGAGAGATGCAACGGAAGAAGTTATGTATCCCCAATTTCCAAGCAGTTATGTAAGAGAATTGTAAGAGATAGAGATTTGATTAGAGAGTACACATCAAATTAAGCATAGCATAAAAGTGTAGAGAAGAGAATCTACAAGAGAAAAGTCTAAATCTACCCCCAAACTCCACGACACCTATTCTTGTGGAGTTAGTATTGAATATATTATTTGTAAGTTTAAGGTGACAAAATTTGAGGCTCCTCTTTTACAACCACTTCACTTTTGTAAATGAGTGAAACTCATTAGTTCTTGCATGACCAATAACAAGAAGTTCCCATGCGTCTCTGACGAATTGCGTGTAAAAACTAGGGTTCCACTTGAAAGGCAATTGAAAACTAATTTACGAAGTGCGACGCCACATGGGCTTGAACGCACACAGTGCCCACTAAAATCTCAACACACAATTGGTAACCATCCCACCACACGACCTCATGTTCCCAAAATTGGTGTATAAATAACTTTAACTTTACCGGATGGTCATTCTCTCTACTCGGGGCCATCCTATTATTGCCCCCCTTACCCTATATCTATCCCTTGCGTTTGCATTTTTATTTTGTGTTTTTTAATGCAAAAATTGGCATATAAATAACTTCAACTTTACGGGGTCATCCTTCTCTCTCCCCATACCCTATATCCTTACCTTACTTTGCGTTTTTGTTTGGTTTGTTTTAATGCCTGCTTGCTTAGATCCCTTTTCTTTGTTCCGTATTTCACTTGGGCAATCCTTGTATTTTGCCCTTGATATTTTGAGGAACAGCTCTACTATGAGTGCTTTTAATGCCTTCCCCTTTCAGAACACCTGTGTATTCTTTGTATCTAATCTTTCTGATCGGTTTCCCATCTCTTCCTTTTGGCTTGGCCTTATCCTCCACAGCTGATGATGCTGAAGCAAGGTTACTCTCCAAGATTTCTCAAGGCCTCTAGTACAAGCTCCTCATGGTGCAAATGGAGGATCTTTACCTTCCGATGGTTTAGTCAAGAAGCCTTCCAAGTTTTCTGTGGATGTCAATTTTCTTTTGTTTATGCCCTGTCAGTCTTTGGCAACGACATTTCCTTTCCTGATTTGGGTGTTGAGCGATAGCCACTGCCTCTGACAATAGCATCTTCAGTAAGGATTTTCATGAAAAAATGCAGGTATTGCATCGCTTGGAAGAGATTTCCAAGCAAATGAAGTGTTCCTCGATGGATCTTCGATTCCCTTAGATCCGATCTCATCCCGATATACATTGTAATTTTTCCACTTAATGGTTGTATCTTGTAATCTAGCTTCAGCCGTATTTTGTAGATTGACAACAGCATGGGAAACAGTACACTCGTGAGCGTTCCCTTCATGAAGACAAAGGCACATACAGAATGTTCCACATAGAAAACACCAGACATGAAGTTAATAAGGTGCTTACTCCAATGCAGATTATGAGAATAGGAACAAAGAGACCTTTATACCGTGGCCTCATGGGTCCATCGAAACAACAGCAATTTCAGACCACCTATAGACCCAACACAACCAATGTATGACGGATTGCACAAAAAGCATATTGAACATGCAATGCAATCCGAACACACAAGTAGATTTTGTCATGCTGCCATATTGAATCCTCCACCCAAAATCTTTGGGTGTGTTAGACTATCCGTGCTGGAGTTAGGTGATTGGCTCAATTCTCTCAACTTTTGCTTCTCCTTTTGTTCTTTCAGTTTCTTCTCGTAGAACTTTTGTTTCACCAAGTCAAGCTCAGCATTTAATCTCTTTATTTCACCTTTGAGTTCTTTAACTTGACCCTGCATTCACAGATAATCCTTTTTACTTGCAAGCAACCTACTTTTCAAACGTTAAAAAAGCAGATTCAGCTACAAAACGAGTCACTGAATCCACTATTTTTGAACAGCTGTTACACAGAAAGTACACAAAATCTCACTAAAGAAATTTTTTTTAGGAAAGTTAGTATCCCATAGCTGCAGTCAAGAAAATGACTATTGTTAAGTGGCACATTTAAGGGAAACTTTGACACAATTTTAGGCTCTACTTCAACACTTCAAAGACTCTTCTCTTTGGTTACACTAATCCATGATTCCAGTTTCCATTGATCAGGGGGGAGAGAGAAATGAAATGAAATGAAATGTTATATTAACGTCTTCAAAAGGCCAGAATGACCAAACTGATACAAAAGTGGTGAATCTGTTACAATGTCTGGGTACCTTAGTACTAAAGTACTAAGTGTGAAAAGTGTGAAAGTGTGAAAATAAATGTGAAAAACTAAATACAAAGTATTAAATAAACTTCTTAGGAGCATTCTAGGTGTCTGGCTAGAATGCTTCTAATCCTTTGTTGTAGTCTCCTCCGGTGAAGTGTGCCTCTGCATCTTGGTCGTGGTCGTCTCGATTTCCTAAGCTCAGTCGCTCTGTCAATTAGCGTGCCTTTGGTATGACTGTGGGTACTCCTTTGTGCTGGCTGTTGGCCTCTTGCTTCTCCTTCCACTCCTGCTTCTCTCGATCCGAAGAAATCTGTGATCGGCCTCTGAGGCTGTAGTGCTCTTTGTCTTCTCATTAGATTATCCCTGTGCCGATGTAGTTCCAGTAGGTACAAGCCTAAGCATCTTTGATCTTGGTATTGCATGATTCTATCTAGAGGTCCAAAGCCTTCTTTAAAGAGGCAATGAAAACGTCCCCGTATCTCATAGTATACTGTGCAGTGGCATATATAGTGTAATTCTGTCTCCGGCTCCATTCCGCATAACTTGCAAATTCTGCTCTCAGGTGGGATTCCCCAAAATCTGCCAAATTCAATTTCCAACTGGTGTGAGGATTTACGAATCTGACCAATAGCACATCTCAAACCATGAGACAGGTGGGTATCCATGTAACTCGGGCGAATCACAAATCCATCTTCGGATAGTTGTAGGAAGTTTTCTTTGTAGTCGGCCATCTTCGTGCCCAATTCTTGTGTAGGGTCTACCCATGTCCTCTTAGTATCCAACTGTATAAGATCCTGTCAGATGATTTTATTAATCTCCGTTCGTGTAATTGCCAGTGATGGGGCCTCAAGAGAGTATTGGAAGGGGGGTAATCTTTCCATACTGAACCCGTGTCTCCGAAACCACGAGGACAGTTGCGCATACCAGCATGATGTATCCCCTTTCATTGCTAATTGTTGAGAGGATTCGAGGGCCAGTCTAGTATATCGGCAATTATTTGTATCCCACAAACCATGTATAAAGGACACTGATCGGGTAAGAGATTCAATTTCTATCGGAGGGGCCGCTAGTTCCGCTCAGGTAATCGCGTGTGGTACGGAGGCCTTGGCTCTAATCATTCGGGAAATCATAGATACCAAAGGTCTCTCCATTGACTTCCAATTATCCTGATCCACAGATGGTCCCCAAATTTGGACCCCATAAAGCATAGCCGAAGCCACCACAGTATCAAAGAGCCAAAGTTTTGTTCGTGGTTCCTGAAACTGCACTTGTGAACACATCCTCTCCAACCCTCCCAAGGCCGCAGAGGCTCTGGATAATCTAGCATCCGCTGCTTTCTTAAGAGTAAACTTCGGTCCTGCAAATACCACCCCAAGGTATGTGTATGCATCTGTGTACTCTACTGTATCCTGGCCATATGCAAATATAGGTGCCGATCTCCTGACCCACTGTGGTGTGGTGTTAAACACCATAACTTTGGTTTTACCCAAGTTTACCGACATGCCACTATCCTCTGCGAATTTATGTAATGCATCTAGCTGCCTCTGCATTCCATCTGGTGATTCTGCTATCAATACAATATCATCTGCATACAACAACAAAGGGATCCATGACCCTGCAAGTTGAGCCCCTCTGTCACCCTCTCTATCAATGTAATCTGATACCTCATCTATGTACATACCAAATAAGGTAGGGGACAGTGGGCATCCCTGCTTTACTCCAACAGTGGAATGAACAATGTCGGAATCCCCTTCTGGAGTACGTACATAACCAGTTACTGACCCGTATAAAGCCATGATCCCCCAAATAATCTCTTTGGGGACCCCTAACTCTTGCATCGTGCGCATCAATCTGGCCCTTGGTACTGTATCAAAAGCTTTCTGAAAATCCACAAAGCAACAATACATCCTTCTCCCGTTTGCTCTTCCTTCCTCAATAATGGCTCTGAGCGTAAGAATATGATCTAAAGTGGAATAACCCCTTCTGAATCCAGCTTGTCCTGTTGCTCTTATGCCCTCATTCTCTGCCCATCTACTCAATTTTTGTTCAAGAATGGATGCGTACAGTCGGGTCAAAGTGTGACCTACCATAATGGTGCGGTAGTTCCCGGGTATCATAGGATCCCCTGACTTGAAAATAGGTACGATAGTAGATAATTTCCAAGATTCAGGTAATCCTTCACACATGACCCGATTAAACAGCCGAGCAAGGACTTCTGAAAGTAGATCCCTGGCATGGATCAGATGTTCTGCTACTAAACCTTCATGATCATATGCTCTTCTTGTCTTCATCTTATCAATGGCTTTTTCCACCATTTCCGTAGTAAAGAAAGTACTAGCAGCAAGGCAGGGCTCTAGCGGATCTGGTAATGGAGGCTGTCCATATACCATATATAATGATGTTACATATTGACCCCAGATCTCAGGAGAAGTAATCATCAGAGGCGACGAGTGCTCTTGAAATAAGCGCCATGACTCATGTGAGTCCTCACTCAAGAAGAGCTGATATAAATCCTTCTCTAGTTTGGCTAAAAATGTCCTTTTCTTGCGACGTACTATACGCCGAAGAGCAATCCGAGACTGCTTATATGTGATGATCCCAAGTGTAAGCTCTTTCAGGACCTGGATTCTCGTCTCTCTGCATTCCTCGTCATACCAACTGTTTTGAGGCATGTTCCCAGCTCCTCTCTTCTGATCAGGTTGAGTATGTGGGTATGCCTCTTGTGCTGCTCCATGTAGTATCTCTGTTAACTGAGATGTAATCTCCTCTACAGTATATACTGGCTCGGTTGCCCGCATCCTATTATAGATCTTTTCCACATAGACTGAATCAGTTTCTGGCGTGAAAGTATATCTTGTGTGTGTCTTCTTCCTTTGTACTTGAGAGGCATTGTATTGGAAGGAGATTGATAAGGAGAGCATGATCCACTGCAATCCCAACCGGTCTGGGTCCCACCTTAAAGTCCTTGATACTAGAAATAAAGCTTGGTGAAGTCATGACATAATCCACTGTACTGGCCCCATGCTTGTGTGGGAAGCATGTGAATCCCCCATATAACGGGAAATTCTCTAGACCATTAAGTATGGCCAAACCATGTATGGTTGCCATCTCCATGAGATGTCTCCCATATTCAGTGTGTTCTTTATCCTTTGAGTTTCTAGTAAGCCCCCTTTGTGATAAATCCACTTCTCTGAGCATTTCCTCAGAAGTATCATAGAATACTGCTTGAGAGTTGGCCGTTCTGGCATTAAAGTCTCCTAAGAGAACTATGTCTCCATCACTAGAGAACTCCCATATGTCATTATTCAATATGGAGAAAGGGGACTGTCCTTTAGGTGAGGAGTAGACTGAGGTACTTGGAGGGAAGTAGCATATAGCGATATATAGAAATCTACCTGTCTCGGCTCTCATTCTCACCCACATCTACCTTTCTTGCTCATCTTTCCTGATAATCTGTAGGAGTGGTTTCAGCTCCTCTTTAAATAAGACTGCTACTCCTCCGGACCCCCGGCTACCCTGTAGAGATCTCTTGTCTGGTCGACCAGCTGTTTCCCATAAATAACCCTTCACATGTGGCATACGATGTCCCGGTATCTGGTGTGTCTCTGAGTAGAAAACTATGTCTCTGTCCCTAAAGCTATCTTCAAAGGCACCTACATCTAGCCTATATGACCCGTTACAATTCCACGCCGCTATCTGGAGCGTCGCCCCACAGGTCTCGCACCGTCATGCTGAGCGCTTTTCCAGAACCACTACTTTCCCTCCTCTATAAAAGGCGATTTTCCCCTTTTCTCTTGTTGCCCTGATCTCTGGCATCAACTCTTGCATGTGTGCCACTTGTGCCAATGTAAGGTCATCTCCCAGAAAAATACCGGTTTTCTTAAGAGTTGGCCTCTTCTTTAGAAATTCTTTCCTTATTTCTATATTCGGGAAGCGGAGAATAAGTGCCCGGTCCTTTACGTTTCCCTTCTCATCGATTCCTTTCTTGCCCACTCTCCATGCACTCGTGTGAGTAGGCTCTGTGATGCCCATGCGTTGTAGCAGTTCCTTCACTTCTTCATCTACATTCTCTCTGTCTTTGACTCATGTGACCCGCACATGCAGAGCCCGATTCTTCCTTTTCTGCTCTTCCTCAATGGTCATATTAATAATGGTAGAAGTAGGTGTGGTCTCGAGCATCTGGGCCTTCCCTTTCTTCGCATTCTCAATCCATTTCTGTGCTTCATCAACCTTTTCTTGTGTCTTAAAAAGACGTTCCACCCATGAAGATGCCGTTTTCGATTTCTGTTCATCTCCTTCCCGTAGAGAGAGAGAGAGAGAGAGAGAGAGAGAGAGAGAGAGAAGAGAAGAAGAGTATTTTAACGTCATAGGAAACTATCCCAAAAGACCTTAAAGATCTATCCGACGAGGAGAGTTGAACTCATGGCATGTTACTCAAGAGCGAAATGGCATAACCAAGAGAGACACGTTTACAGCTGCTCACTCTTTTGTTTCCAAAGAGTATGTAACAGCTTAATCCATATGGCTCTCAAGTTGGTGGATGTGAGAGCCCAGAATGTGAGCATAACGAGCCTCCCACATGGTCCAAAGAGTGACGCTGCAGATCATAGTAAAAACTGTATCGCGTAGGTAAAATTGCTGACCTGCTTTTGGAATCAGCTGTATAGTGCCCGGTCTAAAACCCAATGAAGCATTAAGATGGGATCTGTTGGTGAGCCCTGGAAAAATGTGTGTGACCCTGGAAATTGCAAAAGCCAGGCAATTACACCCCACGTCACGAACCCATCAGGGATGCCCACTCTAATCAACAGACAACAAACTGCCCTCCACACCTGGCTGAGCATATGGACAAACCCAGAAACAGTGCCTCAAAGACTCAGGCTATAAAGTACATCTCTGGTAGGTCGGATTATGGCCAATGACCGCAGCACAAACTGGCATTGAAAAAGAGAGTATATGTGGTGATCCTACGGCCTGCATACCTCTGATCGACGTGGACGATGAGGTGGGTGTCATGTCCGTAGGATATGCCTCCTCCCAAGAGAGACATTGTACTCGAAAAATGAAAGGAGGACCTCATGAGCCTTTAAAGAAGGCCACTGCCACTCACCAAGATCCTGTCCAAATTAACTATGGGCCTTCCCTACCATACCCGCAATCTCTAAAGTTGTGCCTCCCCTATGGTGAAATTAGGGTCAACACAAGAGCGCCTCTCTAAAGACTCTAATAGGTTGCCAATGAGCATCTAGCAGCTGATCAAGATATTCCCAACCTGAAACTCCAATCTGACGCGATTGCCATGATGGCCAGTCTGTGCAATGCCAAAAACTAATTGTCACAAGACGGGCACCACGTGCCAATAGAAAAGAACAGACTGAACGAACTTTTAGCACTTCAATAACAACTGAAGTGAAAGAGAGAGACGACACGCAATACGAAGCGGCGGAATTCCGCCCCAGAGAGTATTGGCCCCAAACCTTGGCGCCCCGTTCGGTATTTCTTTAATATTGCATCAACACAGTACAAGCCGGTACTCCAGACTCTGCACCTTCTCCAAGAAGCATGCCAGAGAATGAGCCCTAACCTCATATTTAAAGGCCCTTGGCTTGAAAAGCAGTTTTTCATGAAAAGCCTTTTAACTCAAAAGCATCTGGTGCAAAAGCAAGGCCAAAAAGCTGCCAGCGTAAATCACGAAAACCCGTACAGCTGCCACGTCATCAGCCATCGCAAAACGCGAAAATCCGTACAGCCTGCCACGTCATCATGTCAGCGCAATTTTCAAAAAATCTGCCGCGTCATCAGTTTTTGCATGTGTGTGTACAAGTCCTAATTTATTTTAATCTTTGTCACTTGGGGCCCCATCGGACGAGGTCCCCATACGTTGGTAGGACTTCTTCAGCTACTTGTTCTTCTTAGGGTTTAGGCCCCTCGACCACATCTGTAAGTTGGCTCCATTCTTTAGGCTTTGACACGTCAACAGTTTGTGACATCTCCCCTTCTTGAAAGAGAGTGATTGTCCTCGATTATAGCATATCTGCAAAACAACTCAAGTTAGCTCAAAAATTTCCGAGGAACATTCCGAGGGACAATCAGTTTGCTCTTTTTATTAAGGAGTTAGCTTCTCCTTTTTGCTCTTTTGATCAAGGAGTTAGCTTCTCCTTTCGTCCAGATCGGAACTCTTGATTTTCCGGCTTAGTAAAATTAGCCATCACACCCAGACCACATTGATCTTTCACGAGTGTCTTGATGCACTAAAATTACATACCCAGGCAATCTCATCCAATTAGAAATATTCAGTGGTTGGCACATCACAATGCAACACAAATGCTTACATATACATGTTACAAGACATAGAAACATAAAGCCGTCGATGAACACTCCCCCCGCAAATAACCATCCAAGCCCGGGCCATGAGCTGTTCAACGACTCCCTCATCACTCCTCTCGCAAATAACCTAAAAAGGTCCGGGCCATGAGATATAGAGGCCTTTTACAACCAAACGCCCCCCAGACCGCAGCCTGCGTCGTTTGAAGGTACTGAGAGTAACCACTACTCAGACTTCTTAATACTCCCCCCGTAAATAACCACACAAGTCCGGGCCATGAGTAACAATAACAATACTCCCCTCGTATATAACCACAAGGGTCCGGGCCATGAGTATAAACAAGCATTCTCAAACATAATTTCTCACTACTCCACCCGGGAGTGAAATCACCAATCATTGAAACCAGTATTAAAACCAAAGTCAAACAATTCAAATCGACAGGTTCAAAACAAATACCATCCATTTCAAACAAATTCCAAACAGGATCACCAAACAAGTTCTCAAACCGATTTCAAACTTAAAAAAGCAATCTCTACATCAGTCGAGCTCGAAACGTCGATCGACTTTCCATCCTGGAACTTGCACCAAAAATTAGGGTTATGTTCATTCCGTAAGGTCGTAGCCAGCACAACATGGTCCATCAACTCTGTGAGGATTCTAGGTGCTAATCCTTAAGTAAGTACTTAAACTCATGATTAAGACTTAAGAAACTTGAACTGTACTCGAGACAAGACTTAGAAGACTCTGTGTTTGATTGATTGAATGTGTGATACAAGGGCTCCTTATATAGGAGACGAAGAGACATAAATGAAAAGATACGTCTCTTGGTGAAGAGACATGACTTTAGACGTAAAGACACGTCTTTTCGACGAAGAGCTGCAACCATTGGGCAAAGAGTCGCACCCGTAGAGCGAAGGGGTGTGACCAGTCGTCGAAGGAGTGTGGCTTTTGACGAAGAGATACGTCCTTTGGGCAAAGGGGTGAGACCATCCAAGCGCAAGGGTCCTCCTTGGCATGGCACTTCGCGTATCTGCAACTAGGAGTAGATGTATTGCTGTTAACATAGTCACAATCGTGACATTCCCTCCCATTTAAAATGAGAGCCCGTGTCAAAGAAATGACTTCTGATGTTGATAGAACTCTGGAAAAGCATTGGATCTTCGAAAATCTTCAATCTTTGAGTTATCTGAAGTCTTTGTCTTGAACCTTTGCTTCTTGCGAAACCTTTTTGCTTTGACTACTAAATCCCATGTCATTGCATTATTCAAAGACTTTTGAGAGGAATCTGGCTTAATCAAGTTGACTGCAACAAGAGATTGATCTTCAAAATTCTTCATGCGATGTAAGATTTTTGGTTCAAAATCTTCCAATAACTGTAAAATATTTGGCAAAGAGGAAATCTTCTCCAGACATTCTTTAGATGGGATAACTTCAACTTTAGTAATCTCTGGAGAGGATTTTGGCTTGAGACTGTAATCATCTTCCAATAATGAATCCCAAAATTTTTCAGAATCATCTTCTAGAACTGTAACGTCATGACTTGTAATTGACATATCATCATCCAATAAAGAATCAAAGAAAGCATAGTCGTCTTCAGACTCAGAATCTGCAACTATATCTTTATCTTTGTCTTCATCAATTGATTCAACAGAAGTTAATGATTCAAAAATTCATCAATAATAATATATGCATCTGCATCGGGGATCATATTCGTTTCATAATCCACTGTATCATGCTGTTTGACTTGTACATGTGAGGCTTGAATCACTCTTTCCGCATGAGAAAGCCCGTGTAAAGTCAATTCACGTCCATCTTTGAACAAATTGATAGTATGTTCTCGAAAGCTAATTGTTGGATCATATTGGAATAACCAATGCTGACCAAGAATCGTGTCATAATAAGATAAAGGCATGACTTCAAAATCTAGTTGATCTGCATCAGTTTGAATCTCGAACTGCAACTGTCGAACTGTCTAATCACAAGTCAAAATTGATCCATCTGCTAATTCCACATCATATAAGTGAGATGTCTTCTGAGTTGGTAAGCCAAGCTGTCGAACTATCTGAGTGCTGATGAAATTATTCGAGCGGATTGCAACTGTCGAACTGTCTGATCACAAGTCAAAATTGATCCATCTGCTAATTCCACATCATATAAGTGAGATGTCTTCTGAGTTGGTAAGCCAACCTATCGAACTATCTGAGTGCTGTTGAAATTATTCGAGCATCCGTTGTCCACCAAAATATTGATGGAGCGACCATTGAGGGTTCCAAGAAGGCTCAAAACTTGCTTTGAGAGAGGCTCCAAAACTGAAGAATTGCACTGAGCATGCTTCATAAGAATACTCGTATCCTTTGAGACATGAATCGTATTGACCACAGATTTTCCTTTATCCTTAGCAGAATCTGGTTGTTCAAAATTCGATGATGTTTCCGCGTTGGAATTTCTTTTCGAATTAGATGGATTCGGTGTCTTTGGACATTGATACCATCTATGGTCACCCTGCAAATTGTACATAATCCTTCCTTCTTTGAAGTCAAAGATCCATTTGACGAAGAGCCTTGCTTAGTATTGGAATGCCGATCTTGAGAAAAATCACGTTCTTTACCACGATCAAGTGGAGGAACATGTATAGAAGATCTGCTTTCAGATTGTCGATCTTGAGAATAGAACCTTGAAGTTGAATAGGGTTGCGTTGCTTGCTGTCTGAACTCAGACTGATGTTGCTGACTTTGGCTATAGTTGTTTCTACGATCGCGTAGTGAAAAGCAAGCGCTATTTGAAGATCTGTTACCAGGGAGAAAATTCCGTGTAGGGCGTCGATTATCCCCAAGACGCTCCACATAGGCAATTGCAACATCCAAAGTGGTAGGGTTGTATTTGTGCACATCGTCCTTCAGGTTGGGTTCGAGTCCGTCAATAAAACTGTGAAGTTTATCAGAGGGACTAAGAGTCTCTATCTCCAGCGTTAGCCTTTGGAACTCTGTGATGTACGCGGCCATCCAAGCGCAGGGGTCCTCCTTGGCATGGCACTTCGCGTATCTACAACTAGGAGTAGATGTATTCCTGTTAACATAGTCACAATCATGACAAGCTGTTGGACAGACAGTGTTTCTTTGGCGGCGATGGTAGTCCCAAGATAGCAATTGCACCGAATCTCCAAGGTCATCTGCTCATGAAGAGACATCTACTGAGAGATGTCGAGAAATTTCAAGTTATGATCTGCTAGGGTTTCCATGGCAAACATTTGAGGATACCCC
The DNA here is from genome assembly GCF_014529385.1 of Adiantum capillus-veneris. Taxonomy (NCBI): domain Eukaryota; kingdom Viridiplantae; phylum Streptophyta; class Polypodiopsida; order Polypodiales; family Pteridaceae; genus Adiantum; species Adiantum capillus-veneris. Next base: position 137,946,826 of record NC_140932.1, read on the forward strand.
ACTCTGCCAGAAGTTGCACTCCGAAGGAAGATGTCAAAAACCATATAACTTCGAGCAAAAAAAAAATCTTGAAAGCTTGCCAAGTACTTGGAGTATGCTGTTTGGTAGCTGTAGACATTAACATTGACACTGCTTTTGAGAAAAACAGTGACTTGAAACAAATTTGGATCCTTCTCTTGCAAGTGATCTTAATTGGCTCATGTCCTGTAAGACATGCGCGATGAAGACGAGAGCGCGCCCGATGCGCGATGAAGGGTGGGAGTGGCTAATAAGTCCGGGTTGGAGGGCGAAGATACCTCAAATAAAAATTCCAATAGCTATGTCTGGTCTTTTGTAGGACCGGTATGCTTTCAGAAAAGCACACGCCTGATGCTCTGATACCACTGTCACAAGACGGGCACCATGTGCCAATAGAAAAGAACAGAGTGAACAAACTTTTAGCACTTCAATAACAACTAAATTGAAAGAGAGAGACGACACGCGACACGGAGCGGCGGAATTCCACCCCAGAGAGTATTGGCCCCAAACCTTGACGCCCCTTTCGGTATTTCTTTAATATTGCATCAACCCAGTACAAGCCGGTACTCCAAACTCTGCACCTTCTCCAGGAAGCATGCCAGAGAATGAGCCCTAACCTCATATTTAAAGGCCCTTGGCCTAAAAAGCACTTTTTCATGAAAAGCCTTTTAACTCAAAAGCATCTGGTGCAAAAGCAAGGCCAAAAAGCTGCCAACGTAAATCACAGAAATCCGTACAGCTGCCATGTCATCAACCAACGCAAAACGTGGAAATCCGTACAACCTGCCACGTCATCATGTCAGCGCAATTTTCGAAAATCTGCCACGTCATCAAATTTTGCGTGTGTGTGTACAAGTCTCCTGCTTTATTTTAATCTTTGTCACTTGGGGCCCCATCGGATGGGGTCCCCATAAGTTGGTAGGACTTCTTCTGTTACTTGTTCTTCTTAGGGTTTAGGCCCCTCGACCACATCTGTAAGTTGGTTCCATTCTTTAGGCTTTGACACGTCAGCAGTTTGTGACACTAATCCCCTGCCACACAATCAGGTTTCCAGAGTTAAGATCAAAATACATCCTCTAACCTAGATGAGAAGTAAAATAGTCCGTCTCCCAATGTACCGATGCCGGTCAGCAAGAATAGCCTCATCAATCTCTCACACACAGGCAGCAACCCCTCGATGGATCGCGTATCCTCAATGGATCCCGTAGGTCGCACCAATGACCCGTGGAACAAGAGCTAAAGGAAGAGTCATCATGTGGTAGAGGTCAGAGTTATCAAGGAGGGGGGGGGGGGGGGGGGAGAGAGAGAGAGAGAGATGCAATGAAATGAAATGTTCAATTAAACGTCTTCAAAAGGCAAAAATGACCCATGAGACCAAACTGATATATTCCTTGTGGATCTAATCCAATGACTCAATACAAAAATAAAATGAAGTAGACACCTCACAACATACTAAGCGCATCACAAATAACATTATCTAGGAAGTGCAAAGATTGAAGAGCTCGATAGACAGAAAGACGGAGTAAAAAGACCATGACTATAAATTCAAGTGTGGCTTATAAGGCCAGCCAAGGCGCTACAAAAAGGTAAGCATTGAGAACTCAAAGAAAAGATAAGAGTCGAGGCTCAAGAGTCAAGACTAGCCACTAGGGACTCGAGAGCTCAATACATAGATGCCAAAATGCCATAATGGAAACATGTCAAGGGCCAAGGCTCAAGGACCAGTGGCAAAAGAGCCAGCCTGCCAATCTGTAGTGGTGTCGTGGAGATCATGGGTGTCATCCCAATCCTCATCCTCAACAGGCTCGTCCGCATCATCCACTTCATGTAAAACTTCTGTAGATCCACCCTCCTTAAGTATCTCCGCCTCTGCCTCTATCTCCCATTGTAGAAAGGGATTTGATATTTTGGATGCCGACTTGCAAAGCGTACACAAGTTTGCACTCACAAATACAAGATCATTTGCTTTCTCTTCCTAGATGCAACGTGGCTGTAAACGCTCCACAATTGCTCCAAGCAAGAGGAGCTAACCGCTTGGCTGAGGATGAGGATAGCTAGTCACTGAAGCTCTGGGCCATAGTCCTGCCACCACAAAACTGAGGAGATCTTGGTGCGATCAACTTGGGCATTTGCAAGCCCAAATGATCCTCGCATATCCCTATACATAGCAAGCTGGTCCTTGATTTTGCGGCGCTCTTCTCGATCAGGGTAAAACATGGTCAAGATCTCGTTCCATTGCTTGGTCACCTCCCCATCATGCTTCTGGCTTGCACCTTGAAACTCTGGATCCAGCACAAAAGCCGCACCATGGAAAAGGGAAGCATAGGAGTCCCATCTGCTCCGACAAAGCAGGCTAATCTCCTCAAACCTGTCTACATTTGGCTCAAGTGTTTTGAGGGCCTCCACCATGCGATCCATGGCCTGATAAACCTTGCCAATGCAAGGTTGCATGCCATCAACTACTTGAAGCAAGTGGAGTACCGGCTGTACCATTTGGTCTATAGTCTTCAGTGACTCCCAACACTAGGGATCCTCTGACTTGCTTGCACATAAGATCCCTACGACTGAACCTGCGTAGGATGAGGAAGTGTACTCCGTACTGATGAGGGTCTGCCGCACTGCACTCTGACATTCGCATAAGCGATGAACCATTAGGTAGTTGTAGGCAAAGCGGGTCCCACAATACTTCAAGAGAACCTTGCCCCTTGACCGCTTCAAGAATGCAATACGAAGGAGATTGTGATTGTTGATGAAGGACGCTAGCTTGGACACACTTGTAATGAGAGGCTCAATCCAAGGTAGGCGCCCTATATCCTTTAAAAGGTTGTTGAGACAATGTGCCATACAAAATGACACTTTGATGCAGGGATACATGCCCTCCAAAATGGCGCCGGCTGCCCTGTTTGATGCCTCCCCATCCGTGACAAGCTGCAACACCACCTCTGGGCCAATGATCTCTATGGCAGACGCCCACTCTCTTGCAAGCACACCCCAAAGCCCAAATGAAATGGGCGCTACTACCAAAATTGCCACCTAAATTTGAAATTCAAAATATACCGTTGGATTTCAAAATTCAAAAACTGCCGGCCGTTCCGGCCTGTTCCACCTGGCTGGAACGCCGTTCCGGTGTTACGTTTCGGAACCGGAAGGCAGTTCCGTTCCAGTTGCCGTTTCCCCGGTTGGAGGTGCTCGGAACGCCGTTATGGCACGTTTTTTTCTCTCCGTTCTGCCCGTTCCCTGTTACTGTGGGGAGAACGCCTACCCTCGACTTCTTCGCAGTAGCAGACACAGCTGGAGGCTTGTGCTCCACCCTAGAGGACTCTTAAGAAGCCCCCTCGCCCGACCCTACAGAGCCCACCATCCGAATCGTCCTCTCGCCGACAGAGCAAGTGAGCCTCGCAACAGAGGTGGAGTGCCTCCAAGCTACCTCCGTCATCTGCAAGATCATCGGCACCCGACCTAGTAGAAGTGAGATCCATGATCTCCTCCAAGCCCGCCTTTTCGCAGAGGTGGACACGATCCTCGACGTTCGGCTTCTCGGACGTGGCTACTACCAGATAGAGTTTGAGACCCCCGAGATGGCTACCAAGGTCATTGCGATAAGCCTCCTCGCCATCCGAGTAGTTAGAGCTCATTTTCGACGGTGGCACCATGGTTTAGACCAAGCTACAGATGTTCTTGTCGAGGAGGCAGACCTTCCAATCTCATTCTGCTTCCCCAGCCTGAGGAGGGAGTACCTTCCGCTCCTATCCAAGATTGGCCAAAGATTGGGAGTGTCCTGGAGAAACCTCGCACAACAGCCTTTGTAGCTACCAAGGCAACTGGCATACCCACAATACGTGTTTTGGTTCGAAACATCCACCCTCTCCCGAAGTCATTCTACTACCTCGAGTGAGTGGTGGTTGGCTCCGCCAGAGCCTGGAGTATTCGGGCCTCTCGAATCAATGCTTCATTTGTCGACAGACAGGCCATCTTGTTAAGGCCTGTCCACGAAGGAGGCCCCGACCTTCATCTCAAACTGAGCCCCAACCTCCTAAGCCTGGCCATCATCAGCAGACAGAGTCACAGGGTACTCAGGCAGACTCACCCTCCAAGCTTGGGGCCCAGGCAGAGCAGGGCTGGCAACAAGTCCATGGTCGGCGTCGACAGGGGCCACCACGTTAGCCTAGCCCTCCAGGTGGTCGCCAGGCTCCAAGCCAGCAGCAGTGGGTTCCCACAGGGAACCGTTTCGACCCTCTTCAGCAGGACGAGGCCCTAACTCCACCCTCCTCCTCAGCCTCACCTTTGACAATCCCTCCTCCCCCACGAGTCCTCCTCCACCCCACCCCACCCTCGCCTCCATCTTTTCCCCACCATCCCCTTTCCTCTCCGCCCCTCCTCCATCCACTCTCACTAGCCCCCCCGCTTCCACATCGCCTCCCGCTCCTACCCCACAGCCGGCCCATGGGGCACGCCCTTCCTCGACTGCTAGGAGATCTCTTGGCAGTGCTTTTGCCACAAGTCGCTTAGCGAGAGAGAGACGGCCTTTCTTGCGAGCCCCCCTTCTGGAGCAAATGTCTCCCTTTGCAGTAGTTCCTCGTGGACTGACGATCCTCGACATTTGTCGTAGGTCGGACTTCTTTGCCTACGACTTTACACAGTTTCTCGACGACTCTTCACCAAATTTTGAGGCAGCTTGTTTCAAAGTTTATGTATTGTTCCTTGCAGCTAGAGGATAGAGGCCCTGGACACAACGGTTGGCTTCTCTTTTCCCTTATGTGGTAGAGACCAGTGTGAGTGGACTCTGGACTCACTGATGGATTGGCTGCAAGCAAAGGCTCTCGAGTTCATTCACCGCACAGGAGACCTGGGGGTTACAGATCTCGTACAGACTTTGTGGCCGTTGGCCAACTTCTCAAGAACACCTCCAGACTCGACAGGATGTAGATACATTGTGGTACACTTCTTTGTTGATATGCAGAGCCTACCATGCTATGTATACATACATAAGGACTCCTCGACAAAAGGAGGTTGTTCTGCATACGGCACGCTCTTCTTGGGCCTGGGCTAGATATCTCAAGGACGCTTGGAAACGGATTATTCCCCATCCGACCCAGCCTCCAAGATAGCGCGGTTAGCTACTATTGCAGCATCGGTTCTTTCTCGTTCTCCATGAGCATTGTCTCACAGAACGTGCAATGATTAGGTGGGCCCCAATTTCAACGCTAGCGAGGTCGATTGCGTCAGGAGCTTCAACGATGCCTTGTGGGTGAAGAGATTGATCTTCTTAGAACGCAGGAGCATCATCTTTGTGAGAGCCGCATTAGACGATGTGGTCAGCTTTTGGGTGGTCGATATGGGACATTTTGGTCAGCTACATTTGCACCTAGTGGTAGCCAAGGAGGGGTATGTATGACTATTGCGGACTCCTAGAAGCAAGCCATTGTGGGTAGAGTTATTATTGTGCCTGGCAGGGCTCAGTGGATTACTATGCAGGTTCAGGGTTGCCTATTGGGCTCCCTGAACATCTATGCACCCAATGTGGCAAGTGCAGGTGCAGAGTTTTGGTCTCACATTGTAGAGTTCTGCCGCATGCAGAGCAATAGTTCATTGGGGGTGACTTCAACATGCTGGAGGACCCCTCTACTGTGCACGGGGCTAAGTTAGCAACTTGGGAGAGGCTTTGTATGACATTGAGGGTTTCAGATGTTTGGCAGTAATAGTTCATTGGGGGTGACTTCAACATGCTGGAGGACCCCTCTACTGTGCACGGGGCTAAGTTAGCAACTTGGGAGAGGCTTTGTATGACATTGAGGGTTTCAGATGTTTGGCAGCACTCTGGCTTTGTGAGGCCCCCAGATAGCTTGACCTTCTCTCACTCGGACCGCAAAGTGGGTGTCACAAATTGGTGACGTGGCAATGCCCCCGGATACACACACAGCCCCTGCTGACGTAGAAGCAACCTGTAAAATGCGTTGGGTTGATGACATGGCAGATCTCCCAAAATCACGCCGATAGGCTGACGTGGCAGGCCAAGCCGTACGAATCTCTGTCTTTTCCGCTGACATGCTGACGTGGCACTGTATGGGCGTCTATAAATTACACTTTGGCTTTCACCTGAAATTCTTTACTTTAGCCACACACAGAGAGCACTTTAAAGAGGTAACTTGCGACGCACACACACGGCTGAGAAGCTACAATGCTCTGAGCAGACGCCGACAACCTGTAGGCCCCAAAATTGACGCCCCTTTCGGTATTTCTTTATTCTTTAAGAGGGTAGATTACCAAGAAGAGTCCCCGGAATCCTTTACCTGTATCCAGCTAGATACCACCTGTTTTGGCAAAATTTCGACAGCATAACAACCCCAAAACTTGCCCGAAACCAATTCCCCTCATAGTTACCCGGAACAGGAACAGGAACGGGAAAGGGAGGGTCCTGAACGGGATGGGAACGGGGAGGAGGAGGGGGGACCGGAACGGGAACGGGGCTGGAATGGTCCACCTAAGGTAAGGATTGAATTACCTCCATTCAGCTTAGTCTCAAATAAACTCCTAAAAAACCCCAAAATCTACCCCCTAACCTGCCCTCAAACTACACCAAATATGTTCCCCGAACAGCCCGAAATTTGCCCCCAAAGGCCCAATTTTTTTCCCCCAAATGCCTACTTTTGCTCGTTCCGCCCCGCGTTTCACCGTTCCGTCTCATGTTCCGCCCATTCCGGTTACACCCTGTTCCGAAACGGTGTTCCGTTCCCATCTCTATTTCGGGAACGGGACTCGTCCGGAACGCCGTTTCGGACCATTTGGGCTGTGTTCCCCCCCGTTCCTTGTTACAGTGATTCCCCTGCTAGAACTCATTTCCACTAGCATAAACCCTCTGATTTTTGCCCAAAAACAATAAATTCAGCTCGTTGTATTTACTGGTTTTTGCCCTGTTTTCTACCCTAAACAGTCCCTGAACTGCCCTCTAGCAATGGGACACTTGTAACAAACTTGGACACTCCAAGTCGAGAATCTACCGCGACAGCACAAATAAACACTTCAAAACAGTCCCTGAACTGCCCTCTAGCAATGGGACACTTGTAACAAACTTGGACACTCCAAGTCGAGAATCTACCGCGACAGCACAAATAAACAGTTCACGGTTTACGATTGATTCGACACTGGCCCGACGGAGTTTCGTGCCTAGAGATATTGGCCCCAAAGACTGACGCCCCTTTCAGTATTTCTTTGTGTATTAATCTGTGTTCAAAGTACAAGAGTGCGGGCAGGCGCTGACAATCAAACTTTGCGTCCAAATGCTCTGAGTTATGAGGCCCTACCCACGAATTTAAAGAGTACAAGGGATGCCAAAAGCAGAGCCCCAAAAGCTGAAAATCAAAAGCTTAAAAATAAAGCAAAGGCTCTTTCTCTCTCTTGGTTGTAAAGTAAAGCAAGCTCCAAAAGCTGAAAATCAGTAGCTTTTAACAATAAAGCAGAAGCGCTCTCTCTCTCTCTCTCTCTCTCTCTCTCTCTCTCTCTCTCTCTCTCTCTCTCTCTCTCTCTCTCCCCCCAATATGCGTAGCCAAAAAGCAAAATTGCCGCAGCTTTTAGCTGCCGCAAAACGCGGGCTGCCACATCAACACTGTACGGAATTCCTATCACGTCAGCATGTCACGTAATTTTCGGAAATTCCAGCCACGTCAGCATTTAGCCTCATTTCCGGTGGCTGAGAACAAATAAACTAAATGCGAGCAGCCTGGTCACTTTGCTACCAATTGTCCACAAAGGAAAAGACCAGCTAACTCAAAGGATAAAGAAGACTAGAAAGGCAAGAAGCCTAAACCCACGGCAAGTTTAGTGCCAGACATGGTGGGTGACAGGCTCAATACAGATGCCAGTGAGTTATGCAGGACATGGGGTAAAGTTAGGGATTAGACGACACTCTTTTTTTTTTAATCCAGGTGCCAAAGCCAACTTTATCTCACCAAAGTTAGCTATGAAGTTGGGCATCAGAGCTGAAGAGATGGGGTACACAACACAGGCAGGGTTGGCATGTCCTGGCTACTCAGAGTGTGTTACTCCGATCATTGGAAAGCTGCGTTTGCATATTCATTCGTATGTGGACACAGAAGAGTTTTACATCATGCCGCCGGAAGGAAGTGACGCCTTGTTGGGGATCCCGTGGATGTTTCGAGTGCATGGAGTCTTGGATGCCTACAACAAATAGAACACTGTACAGCATAGGGGCAAAACTCACATCTTGGATGTAAAGCTTAAAGGAGAGTCAGTCCCTATTGTATCTGCTTCTGCTATCACTTCTGTAATAAAGAATCATCTTTCTGTGTACTTGATTTTTGCACGTGATGCCTTAGATAGTGATCAATCAAATTTATCTGTGTTAGATAAAGAAAGGTCAGCATTTTTGCAAAAGTTTCGTGACTGTTATTCTGATTCATTACCGTCGCAATTGCCGCCAGAGAGATTTGAGGACCATCGGATAGATTTGGTGCCATGGTGCAACCCACCTAGACCTCCCTACAGGGTTAGTGCAGCGCAACAGAAAGAGATTATGGGCCAGGTTGAGGAGTTATTAGAGAAGGGGATGATTCAGCCTAGTTCTTCACCCTTTTGCTCCCCATTGCTCCTAGTGCAGAAAAAGGATGGCTCATGGCACATGTGTATTGATTACCATGCATTGAATAAGAATACCATCAAGAATAGATTTCCTATTCCTAGAATTCATGATATTCTCGATCGTTTAGAGGGAGCTGCATTTTTCAGCAGGATAGACCTTAAGAGTGGGTACCATCAGATTCGTATAAGGCCAGAGGATGTGCACAAGACTGCGTTTAGTACGACATTTGGTCTTTATGAGTTTCTAGTGATGCCGTTTGGGCTAACAAATGCTCTTGCCACGTTCAACAGAATGATGGACCGGATTTTCCGCTCGCATCAACAGTTTGTTGGGACGTTCTTCAATGACATGATAGTGTATTTGAAGAATGAAGAGGAGCATATGCGTCACTTGACCATTGTGTTTTGAAGAGCTGCGCAATCACATCTTACTTGTCAATCCTAAGAAAAGTGAATTCTTCCTCGAAGAGATCCACTTTCTTGGCCACATAGTCTCAAAGGATGGTGTCAGAATGGATCCCGCAAAGGTCGAAGCTATTAAGACATGGCCAGACTTGAAGACTATGCACGATGTCAGAACCTTCTTGGGATTATCTTCCTACTATAGAAGGTTTATCAAGAATTTTGTAGAGATAGCATTGCCTCTTCACGCTTTGCAAAAGGAGGAGGTCACTTTCAAATGGACCCAAAAAAAGATTTCAGCTTTTAGTCTCTTAAAGGAAAAGTTGACTTCACATCCAGTAATTGTTTTACCAGATCTCAAAAAGTCATTTGTGGTCCAATGTGACGCGTGTGGCAGTAGCATCAGAGCAGTGCTAATGGAAGATGGACGGGTAGTAGCTTATGAAAGCCGAATTTTGCAAGGGCCAGAGAGGACTATGCAAGTCTATGAGAAAGAGCTCTTGGCCGTGATTCATGCGCTTTCTAGCTGGAAGCACTACCTCTTAGGTGCTGACTTTGTTGTCCAAACAGATCATCAGACCTTGCGATACTTCTTGACACAGTCAAAGTTATCCGAAAAGCATATGCGATGGGCAAACATTCTTTCCATGTTCCACTTCCAGATTATGCATGTGGAAGCCAAGAAGAATGTTGTGGCTGATGCATTATCAAGAAAGCCACAAATTTCAGCTGTGTCAATTCCTTATCATCATGAGTTGGATGACATGAAGGAACAGTATACTGCTGATGAAAATTTTGCAAGGATCTTTGAGCAGTTACAAGAGGGGCAACATCATGAGCACTACCTCCTCAGAGATGGTTTTATGATGATACATGGCAGACTTTGTATCACTAGGCCATTGCGACATAAGGTCATGGAAGAGAGTCATGTCCCACCGTATGCACGGCATCGTGGTATTGATGCGACAGTTAAAGCAGTAAAGACATTCTTCTATTGGCCTACCTTGAGGAGAGATGTGGATGCCTTTGTGCGAGCATGCATAGTTTGCCAAAAGGTCAAGTTTCACAAGCAAAAGGCACCAGGGTTGTTACAACCACTGCCGATTTCGGATAAGCCATGGGAAAGCATCGCTATGGACTTTATCTTTGATCTTCCAAGAACGCCAACAAGGAATAATGGTATATGGACCATTATCTGCAGGTTCAGCAAGCAGGCCCATTTTATCCCTGTCAGGAAGAAGATAAAATCTGATCAGATGGCACGCTTGTTCATGTACAATGTGTTTAAGTACCATGGTATGCCACAATCAATTATCAATGATTGTGATCCTCGCATGACCAGTTTGTTCTGGAGAGTATTGTTCGAGAACATGGGCACTACGCTCAAGTTCTCGTCTTCGTTCCATCCACAAACTGATGGGCAGTCAGAAGAGGCTAATTCTATTGTCTTAGATCTGCTGAAATGCTATGTGTCAGATAATCAGGGCAAATAAGAATAGTATTTGCCTATGCTTGAATATGCGTACAATAATACGATGCATTCGTCTACTGGCAAAGCACCTTTTCAGATTGTTCAAGGCGGCAAACAGGTTCCTCCCATTTTGCATACAAAGGACAAAATCTTTGAGGCAGATCGATATGTTGAGAACATGGATAAAATGTACAAGAAAATTAAAGTTGCCTTGGAGAAGACTCGGGCAAAACAGAAAAAGGCTGCTACTCGTCACCGTCGTGAATTGCTGTTATCACCTGGTGATTGGGTTCTGTTAAGGTTTGAAAAGGCAAGGTTAAAGAAGATGAAGGGCAAGGACGGCTGTTTCCTAAGATCAGTATGCGTTACTATGGGCCTTTTCAAGTGCTTGACAAGATCAGCGATGTGGCTTACAGGCTGAAATTGCCTAATGCGTGGAAGATTCATAATGCGTTTCACGTGAGTCTTCTAAGACCCTTCGTGGGTGATGTGCCAGAAGATATGCCAGATGAGGATCAACCAGAACTTGAGGAACTTGATGAGATCCTGCTACCTGAGCAAGTTTTGGCACATAAGGATAGAAAAGTTGAAGGGCAGGTTGCAAGACGCTATTTGGTGAAGTTCAAGAACTATCCGCCTATGGATGCCAAGTGGATGGAAGAGCATGAACTGTTAGAGTCACCAAATGTATTGCAGCTTTACCTTGAAGCCTTTGGGTTACAACCTACGTATGCCCCAACCCAACGTGTGCAAAGGAGGGGTAATGATAGAGCTAGTACATCAAATGTACATATGAATTCAGTGTAATAGATGGAAATGACAAAAGTATGAGGTCTCATTAAGTCATTTGTATCTATGTGTTACGACCTTTCTTGCGGATACATGCGATGATAAAAGAGTGTTAATAGCACAAGAACAGGGGTAGATAGCTGCTACTCCAAAGCAAGCACCGGTGAGGGTCATAACCTCACTGTACAGGTGCAAATTCAGCGCTGTGTATGTGCAGAAAATTGACTGTTTTTCAGCCATACGACGCTAGAACCATTGGGAATCGTACCCAACTGGCAGAGAACAGTTAGGGGATTGTTTAGGGCTGGAAACAGGGCAAAAACCAGTAAATACAGCGACCTGAATTTACTCTTTTTGGGCAGGAATCAAAGGGTTTACGCCAGTGCAAGTGAGATCCAGCAGGGGAATTGATTTCGCGCAAGTCTTGGGGCTGTTATACTGCCGAAATTTGCCCAAATCAGGTAGTATCTAGTGTGATACAGGTAAAGGATTCCCAAGACTCTCCTTTGTAATTTACACTCTTAAAGAATAAAGAAATACCGAAAGGGGCCCCAATTTTGGGACCTACAGGTTGTCGGTGTCTGCTCGGGGCATTCTAGCTTCCGAGCCGTGGGTGTATTCAAGTGTTAATTCCCGTCGTAGGTTCTCTTTGCAAAGTGCTCTTTGTGTGTCTCTAAAGTAAAGAATTTCGGGTGAGAGCCAACTCCTACCGCCCCACGGGCCGGTTTCAGACTATGCTAAACCAAAAGCTTCAGGTAAAGGTTCACAATTTGAGGAGTATCTGCTAGGTCCTCTTCCTCCAGCCACTTCGCATCCAATGCAGGGTAGTTCTTGAATTTAACCAAGAACCGCCTTCTTACTTTACCCTTATTCTTTGTGTCCTTACGTGCCAAAATTTGTTCAGGAACAAGGATCTCCTCGTTTTCCTCCACTTCGGGTTGCTCATTGGACTCTCCATCATCAGGCACATCACCTTTGAAAGGTTTTAAGAGACTCACATGAAATGCATTGTGAATCCTCTAAGTGTCAGGCAGTTTCAATCGGAAGGAGACATCATTGATCTTTTCGGAGATCTGGAAAGGTCCGTAGTAATTTATACTAAGCTTTGGAAAAAGCCTCTCCTTTCCCTTCTTCTCAAGTGTGTCTTCTCAAAACATAAGAGCACCCAATCATCCTCCTTCAATTTCAAATCGCGACGATGGCGATCCGCTGCCTTTTTCTGTCTTTCTTGAATTTCTGCAAAGCCTCGCGGACCTTGGCAAAAGTCGTGTCTAAGTCGCGCGTACACTCATCAGCTTCAAATCTTTTGTGCTTAGGAAGGGTGGAACCTTCGCAGCACCTTCAACAATCTCAAACGGCGCCTTCCCCGTCAAAGAGTGTATCGTGGTGTTGTAGGCAAATTCCACCAAAGATAGATACTTTTCCCATTGAGTCTTTTGATCCGAGATATAAGACTTCAATAAATCTAAAACCACTGAATTAGCAATCTCAGATTGCCCGTCAGTCTGCTAGTGGAAAGATGACGAGAACTGCAACCGCGTGCCAATGTTCTCCCAAATTGCCTTCCAAAACAAACTCATAAATCTGGGGTCCCTGTCGGAGAGAATCGTCTCAGGCATGCCATGTAATCTGAAAATCTGGGCCCCAAACAGTGTCGCTAAGTGATCCGGCTTGATTGTTTTCTTTACTGGAATGAAATGAGTCTGCTTGCTAAATATGTCAATAACAGTCCAGATACCATCGTGACCACTCTGCGTTCTCGGGAGATCAAAAATGAAATCCATTGCAATACTTTCCCACGGGCGGGTGGGTATGGGCAAAGGCTGTAACAATCCCCGTGCTTTATGCCTGTCAAACTTGACCTTCTGGCATACCAAGCACGTGCGCACAAACTCGTCCACATCCTTCTTGAGTCTCGGCCAAAAGAAGTATCTCTCTACTCCTTTCATGGTGGTAGCAATGCCGCGGTGACCCGTAAAAGGCAGACACTGGCATTCGGTCATAACCTTTTCCCTCAACGGCTGTGTAATGCAGAACATGGTTTTCCTCATCAAGTAGCCATCCCGAATGGAATATCCCGTTATTATATCTCCATCCCGTATCCATGTGAAAAAGTCTGCAAAATCCGGATGTGGCATATTGGTCGACCATATCCTTGAAGCTTCTATGATGTATCGCGGAAATAGCCAAAAGCAACGGCTTCCGAGACAAAGCATCTGCCACCAAATTCTTCTATCCCTGAACATGGACAATCTCGAAGTGAAACTGTGACAAGATATTCGCCCACCGCATCTGCTTTTCCGATAGCTGCTTCTGTGAGAAGAAGTAGCGTAAACTCTGATGGTCAGTAAAGACAGTAAAATCCGCTCCTAAGTAGGTAGTGCCGCCACTGAGTAAGAGCATGGATAACCGCCAAAAGCTCTTCCTCATAAATTTGTGCTGTCAATTCCGGCTTTGAGAACAATCGGCTCTCGTAAGCAATGACATGGCCTTCTTGCATTAAGACTGCACCCAGACTACGACCACAAGCGTCACAATATACTTCAAATGACTTCTGCAAGTCCGGCAAAGTCAAAACTAGTCCCGTAGTCAGTTTCTCTTTCAAAGTCTGAAAGGCAATCACCTCTGTGAGTCCCCACAAGAAAGGGACTCCTTTCTGTGTCAAGATATGCAAAGGGGAAGCAACCTCTGCAAACTTTCGAATGGGCCGCCTGTAGTATGAACACAATCCCAAGAAGCGTCTAACTTCATGGACATTCTTCAAATCGGGCCAATCACGGATAGTCTCTATCTTGGCCAGATCCATCTGCACTCCTGCTGCTGACACAATGTGTCCCAAAAAAGTGTATCTCTGGTAGGAAAAATTCACTTTTCTTCGCATTAATCACTAACTTGTGATCTCGTAATCCCTGAAAGACCTGAAGCAGATGATCTCTATATTCTGCCTCATTCTTGGAGAAAACAATGATATCGTGAAAGAAAGTGCCAACAAATAGCATGTACTCTCAAAAAATCATGTCCATCATCCGGTTAAATATCGCAAGAGCATTGGTTAGGCCAAAAGGCATCACCAAAAACTCAAATAACCCAAAAGTCGTCCGAAAGGCCGTCTTGTAGACGTCTCCTGACACGATTCGGATCTGAGATATCCACTCTTTAAATCAATCCTGCTAAAACACGAGGATCCCTGTAATTTGTCGAGTATATCATCGATCCTAGGAATCGGAAATTTGTTCTTGATGGTGATTTTGTTGAGAGCTCTATAATCGATGCACATTCTCCAAGATCCATCTTTCTTCAAAACCAACAACACTGGAGAGCAATACGGTGAAATACTAGGTTGGACAAGACCCTTTTCCAAGAAGTCTTTCACTTGGTTCATAAGCTCTTCGTTTTGGGCTCGCCTCACACAGTAAGGTGGCCGGTTCGGTGGCGTGCTTTAAGGTATCAGATCAATGGTATGATCTTCAGGACGAGCAGGTGGTAACTCACCTGGCAGGCCCACTGAGAAGCAATCGGCATGAGAGTGGAGAAAATCTTGGCGTTCTTTATCAAGTTCAAACATATTTGTCCTATCCTCATCACTCAACTCTTTCATAAAGATCTAGTAAACAAACAGACTGGATTTCATTAATTTGAAAATGGTCGAAGCCGATACAATAGAGACAGACTCGCCCTTAAGTTTTACATCGAGTACAATGGTTTTGCCCTTCTCTGTGGTCAATGTCGCTTTCCTCGCCCGATAGTCGACCACGTCCTTGTTCTTGTGGTACCTGGGAATTCCCAAGAGGACATCACAACCTTCCAAAGGCATTATGTAAAAGTTCTCATGTCCCAAATACCCTGACAATGCAACCGAAGTTTGCCAATGACAAGTGTAATGGCTACGTCCCTGCCGAGTGCCGCTAGAATTGCCTCCGCAAGTGGTCCCATCCGATCGGGAGTGATCTCGAGCCGCGCCGCCAATTCTGGTGAAATGAAGTCGGCCTTGGCTCCTCCATCAAAGAAGATCAGGGCTCCTTGGTCTTTCACTTTGCCCCAAGCTCGACAAAGTTCTGTACTCTCGTCTATCGTGTTGGGATCGATACGCCCGCAATCTGGAACCAGTCCTATTTTCATCTTGCCTTTTCTTCCACGTTCCTCGACTGCTCTCGAACTCTCAGGCCTTTCGTCGTCCTTGTCATTCTGTTCTTTCTGTGCCTTTTTAGGGCACTTCGCAGAGATATGTCCAGTTTCCCCGCATCCAAAGCACTTCCCTTCCCTGATGTAGCGAGCTCTCTCCTGAGGTGTAAGATTGGGCCATGCATCTTTCTTTTGTGGGTTGCTCTTCCTCTTTCTACTTTCATTTGTTGAAGTCTGTTCGGCTCTTGTGTCATGATCTCATCGGTGGGGTAGTTCAAACTGCCAGAGTGAATGGCAAAACCCCGTTTCGCATGACTCATGAACTCTCCAATGGAAGCTTACTTTTGTTCCAAGCATATCTCGGATCTCTGTAGGTAGACCAAAGGTAAACCGCTCAATCTATTCCTTGAACCAGATCTTCTTAAATGAATAGGATGGTAGAAACGAGCTCCAGAATCTCTCGCAATAAGCGTCCACTGTATCCTTCTTGGTCATCCGAAGATGGTTCCAAGCAGTTCGTATATCACGTTCATACTCTCGAGTCAGCCAAGAAGAAATAAAAAGCCTCTTGAATTTCAGCCATTTAATTAGCGCAGTCTTGTTTAATAGAAGCGTGAACCACCAAGTTCGAGCATTCCCCTTAAAGTAAGAGGCAGCTTTCCGAATCTGAGAGTGCTCTAAGTAACGCCCTCCCGCTAAAGCGATGTCAAACTGTTGTACAAAAGACAAAGCCTTCGAAGCATCTCTATATCCAGTCAAATTTAATCGATTGTCCACCTTCTTTAAACTCTCGGACTTTCTTGCTTTTGTCTTCCACAAAGTCATATTGGTTGGCTTTGTAAAAATTCTTCTTCTTTGCATAAAAGTTGTTGTCATCAGAGTCCATACTATCTGTAGACGAGTCCTCTGTAGAATTGTCAATCACGGGGCGAGATTTAGGCTTCTTTGCCTTTTTCTTGCCCTTTCCAAAGCGTTGCTTTTTGCTTCGCTTTCTGCCTTTTCTATCTTCTTTACTCGAGTCAGATGAGCTAGAAGAACCGTCAAAAGAAGAAGAAGAAGAAGAAGAACTGGGTACTCCTTCAAATTGAACACGCTTCTTCTGCTTCTGGCCTTTTCAAATGTAGATTGACGACCCAAATATCCCGGGAAGTCAATGCCTTTCTTTTGCGCGTCAAAAAGCTGAGCAATTCGTGCATCAACCACCTCTTATAATTCTTTCTCTGTATACTTCTTAGGAGTGGGAGGTTTCTTGCGAGTGGGTTTTGGGGGTGGTTTGGTGATCTTCTGCCACTGCGTGTGCACCCCCTCGAAAGAAGTCTTGGTCATATATTTTGCCAATTTCGGGTCCTTGCCAAATTAAGCATCATCTTTGTTGCATCGTCGATCAATTGTCGACGCTCCATCTCTTGACGCTCCGCCTGAATAGGCAGAGGTGGGCCATACTCCTCGCGTGAATCTTCGTTGTGATCTTCCCGCATCTCCGGATGCAAAGGGAGTCGATTGATCTTTGCCTGAAGCCATAAGTGCCGCGAAAAAAAAATAGGGTTCGATGCTCTGGTACCAGACTTGGACACTCCAAGTTGAGAATCTACCGCGACAGCACAAATAAACACTTCAAAACAGTTTACAGCTCACAATTGATTCGACACTGGCCCGGCGGAGTTCCGTGCCTAGAGAAATTGGCCCCAAAGACTGGCGCCCCTTTCGGTATTTCTTTTTGTATTAATCTGTGTTCAAATTACAAGAGTGCAGGCATGCGCTCACACTCAGACTCTGCGTCCAGATGCTCTGAGTTATGAGGCCCTGCCCACGAATTTAAAGAGTACAAGGGATGCCAAAAGCAGAGCCCCAAAAGCCTAAAAATAAAGCAAAGGCTCTTTCTCTCTCTTGCTTGTAAAGTAAAGCAAGCTCCAAAAGCTGAAAATAAATAGCTTTTAACAATAGAGCAGTAGAGCTCTCTCTATCTCTCTCCCAATATGCGTAGCCAAAAAGCAAAAATGCCGCAGCTTTTAGCTTCCGCAAATTCCGCCGCAAAACGCAAGCTGCCACGTCAACACTATACTGAGTTCCTGCCACGTTAGCATGTCGCGTAATTTTCGGGAATTCCAGCCACGTCAACATTTAGCCTCGTTTCCGGTGCTGGCCACCTTGCAATCCATGCTAGGAGAGGATGTGTGTGTGTACTGGGCAGCCACGTCACCAGTTTGTGACAGCAGTATTCCCAAGGGTTCTGGCGTCCGTATGGCTGAAAAACGGTCAAAATACAACGCATAACCAGCACTGAATTCGCACCCATACGGTGAGGTTATCACTCTCACCGATGCCTGCTTTTGGAGCAGCAGTCAACTACTCCTGTTCCTGCTCAGGGAGGCTCTTGCCTCGCCACAAAAGCATGAAACCACACATCTGTACATCAATCAAATGAAGAGCCCTCTTGTGGGGCATCACATAACTGCACATAGGGGGGAGAGAGAGAGAGAGAGAGAGCAATGTGTAGTGTGCAGGTCATCACTCCTAGCACCACACTGTACATAGAGTGGAAAGCATGCACTCCATAGCTCTTAACCTGTGACAAAAGCTGAAAACGGTGCCCCCTCTTGCTGAAAACAGCTCGCCCTAGCCTCTAGAGGTGGCAGATTCGCTCACAGAGTGACACCTCGCCCACTTTGCGAGTTTGGGCTTCCCCGCTAAAAATATCTCAATCAGCATCAGTTGACTTTGCGAGAGTTCTAAAATGTTCCCCTTGTCATTCCAGAGGTAATGACGCGAACAAATTTCATGGCCCAAAATAGCAGTTCCCTAATTTTTAGGAGATGCTTCCGTTGGGCTCCCACTGGTCTTCTGACCATCTATCCCCATTGGGACCGCATCCAAAAATGCAATGTGGCCCAATTGTTGGGTACTTTCCTTTGGTGACCCCACCTTGGCTTTATGCCTTTATTGAGTTCACTTCCTAGTATCCACCAACTAGCTAAGTGCAACGGGAGGACCTACATGATCTTGAACTGAGCCTAGACATCCTCTTACTTTACGAATACCAGTGCCGATCCAATTCCCGTCTGCGAGTGAAATACCGTCACATTGGCCATACAATGTCCGACCATTTGCAACTTCAAAAAGAGGGTCTCAAAAATAAAACAAAAATGTCTTGTCCTCGTGACATAGTTAGCAGTTGCCACGTCCTCGTGACATAAACTTTTGGGGCTTTGCTTTCGGGGCAACCCTTGTAACAATAAATAGGTCTTTTGGGCCTCATTACTCAGAACATCCAGACGCAGAGTCTTAAAGTGTGAGTTCCCACAGACTCCCTTGTACTTTGCACATAGATTAATATAAAAAGAAATACCGAAAGGGGCGCCAGTCATTGGGGCCAATACCTCTGGGCATGGAACTACATCGGGCCGTGTCGTCTTTTGTGAATTGTTTTAGAGTGAATCTCTGTTGTGTCGCGGTAGAATCTAGACTTGGGGTGTCCAAGTTTGTTACAGTGGGAGGAGTGAATCTATCTCCGATAGATCGCTTCCACGCCAACGATCACATTTGTGACTTGGGTGGGTCAGTTTGCATTTTGGTTGGGACATCTTTTTCAAAACATGTACCAGTGATCCTCACTCTGACAGATAGACAAAGGAGAGGGAGCACGATGCTACGATCACACAGCTGAGAGAGCGATGTAGTGGCTCTCTGGACAGAGGGCCTAGACACACAGGACTCCCCTGTTGACAGAGTGCCCTCTGGACTTGCTCAACTTAGTTGCTTCTTTCTCTAGGAGCCTACGGCTCGCCTGGCTGCAACGAGGGAGGAGAAGCGACTCCGAAGGGGCCTTGCTTCCTTGCAGAGGATGTAGGAGCAGCACCCAGACACTCCTCGGTTGGAGGAGCAGTTGCAGTAGGCTCGTCAGGAGTAGTCAGCATAGAGGAGAGGCACCATGAGTTTGCTTTCCATCCAAAGTGACTAGGGCATTCTTTGAGACAGTGGGACCCCGTCATGCACACACCAGTGTCAGCCAGTTGAGGAGACCCGGCGGGTCAATTGCTTCAACGCCAGAGGATATGCGTGCAGTTGCTACTAACTTTTACCATGACCTGCTGTCAGCAAAGCCTCAGTCAGAGCGTCAGGATGCATGCAGAGAGTAGGTATGGGCACACATGCCTTGTCTTGTGACTGAGGAGATGCGCCAGAGGCTTGAGCTATCTCTTTAGCTAGAGGAGCTCCATGAGGCCTTCAAAGCACTTCTCGAAGGTAGTTGTCCCGGTAACGATGGTTTGATTCCCAATTTCTTCTTGGAACACTCGGACTTGCTTGGCTCAGACCTATGTAGCGCTTTTCGGTACATCTTGCACACAAGAGAGATGCCTGACAACATGTGTGAGGCTTTTATCTACCTCATTCCCAAGGAGGGTGGCTCATTGGATGAGATTCGACAGTGGCCACCCATCACTATCCTTAACTCAACCTACAAAATTATAGCCAAGGCTCTGAGTTTGAGGATTCAACCACCTCTAGAGAGAATTATACATTGGACTAGACAGATTTTGTCAAGGAGTGCAATATCCTTGACAACATCTTGACTTTTTAAGAGGCATATGTCCTCGTGCGCCTTAGAGGTGAGAATTTGGTGATACTTCTTCTCGATTTTGAGAAGGCTTACGACAAAGTTGACTGGGACTTCTTGGGGGGTACTTTACACAGGATGGGTTTCTCAGATACTTTGATTAGAGGTGTGTCAGCTCTCCATAGACGTGCACACAGTCAAGTGCTTTTGACAGGAGGTAGAGGAGACTGGTTCATGCTCACACGCTCGGTCAGGCAAGGCTGCCCTCTAGTCCCCCTTCCTCTTTCTTTTCTATGTTGAGGCGATGAGCAGATTCTTGGTTTCGCAACACGTTGGTATGCGCGGCTTAGCGCTCTCTATTCGGGGCAATGAGCTACTGGATGTTGAATTTGCCAACGACTCAGCTTTTTATTTGAAGGGCTAAAAGGCCAACCTCTGGAGACGTTTTGTTGTGCATCAGGTGCATTGATCAACTGGAGGAAGATAGTGGCTTTCTGGGTTGGCAGTGCTCCTACACCTGATCGGTTGCCAGGTGAGGGCTTTAGATGGATTCCCCCAGGGACTGCAGTTCGCTACTTGGGCTGTCCGGTTGGCTTGGACTTGTCTCCTGAGCAGCAGATTGCTCCCCTCCTCCTGTCCATCAGGAGGAAGTTGCTACAATTGGAATTCGGCACGACTCTCTTTAGCAAGCAGAGTTGTAGATACTTCTTGTCCCAAAAGGAGGTTTCGGATAAGCAAATGAGATGGGTAAAACATTTTGTTGCAGTTTCATTTTCAAATCGTTCATGTTAAGGAAAAGAAGAACTTGATGGCAGATGCGTTGTCTCAAAAACCACAAATATTGGCTATTTCGATGATCTGTCATCAGAACTTTGAGGATATGGTTGATGAGTACACCACAGATCCAAATTTTGCAAACATCTTTGACCAACGGTGGGGAGACAGTTGCAAGCTATGCTCTAAGGGACGGTTACTTAATGCGAAGAACAATGTTCTGTGTTACTCAGGGGTTGAGGAACAAGGTTTTGATAGAGTGCCATAGTCCACCTCTTGGTGGGCATCAAGGCATTCACACCACCTTCAAAGGTGTAAAGAAATATTTATATTGGCCAACGCTCAAAAAGGATAAGGACGAGTTTGTTCGTAGTCGTCTATTGTGTCAAAAGGTCAAGTTTGATCAGCACAAGGCACGTGGTCTACTACACCCTTTACCCATTCCCAACCGACCTTGGGAGAATATAGCAATGGACTTCATTTTCTATCTCCCCAAGACTCGAAGTGGGCATGATGGTATTTGAATAGTCATCAAGACCAATTCACCAAAAAGGCCCACTTTATTCCGGTAAAGAAGACACTTAAAAGTGGACCATTTGGGTAAGTTGTTTGTCTTACAGATTTTTAGATTACATGGTATGCTTGCATCTATAGTTTTAGATAGAGATCCCAGTTTCACAAAAAAAAATTGGAGGGCAATCTAGGAGAATAGACACAAGGCTTAATTTCTCGTCCTCATTTCACCGATAAACAGATAGCCAATTTAGTGGTCTTGGACTTGTTAAAGTCGTACATCTCTGATTAGAAGACTCAATGGGAGTTTGCCAACAACAACACGGTTCATACATCAACAGGAAGGGCACCATTTGCGATTATCAAGGGTGTCAAGAAGGTTCCACCCATTCTAAGCACCAAAGATAAGATTTTTGAGGCAGATCAATATACGCACGATCTGGACACTGCTTTTGTCAAGGTATAGCAGGCTATGGAGAAGTCTCAACCACAGCATAAGAATAAGCATCAACATGACTTGCAATTGAAGGAAGATGACTAGGTGCTATTCTGGTTTGAGAAGGCACGTTTACGAAAACAGAAGAGTAAGGAGAGGCATTTTCCAAAGCTAGGTATGCAATACTATGCACCTTTCCAGATACTAGAAAAATCAGCCATGTCTCCTTCAGACGGAAGTTCCCAGATACTTGAAAGATTTACAACGCATTTCATGTGAGTCTATTGAGACCTTTCAAAGGTGAAGTGTCAGTAGACAAGGAGCCACATGAGAAGTCCGAACTAGAAGAGACAAAGGAGATCCTCATTCTCGAACACGTCCTAGCTCACAAGGAAAGGAAAGTGAAAGGTAAGATGACACGATGGTATTTGGTCAAGTTCAGCTCTCGATGCCAAGTGGATGGAGGAGGACAACTTAGCAAATACTCCTCAGATACTAGAGCTTTACCTTGAAGCTTTTAGTTTAGGATCGACTGTTCCAAGAGTTACCGATGAATCAACAAGTTGAATCTCTTGCGGTTCGAGTTGCACAAGAGGAGAGTTACTCCGCTCCTTTGTCACAAGTTACCAATGAATCAAGGAGTTGAATCTCGGGCGGTTCGGGCTGCACATGAGAACAATTACGCCGCTCCTTTGTCACAAGTTACCTTGATAGAATAAAGCCACTCATTTCCTTTCAGAATTCAAGGATACTGACAGGCTGACAATAATCTATTGAATACAATGCTTAAAACTTAAACCGAAAACTCGAGCAACAAGCTAGACACATAAACGAGTTACAACATAACACGAAAAGACAGACAAAATAAAACAAACTACAAAGTTCAAACCACGTCCATGGCATATGCCATAAGTACATACAAACAAAACAAGAAACACTACATCCAAAATAAATGTCCATGGCATATGGCATAAGCACATACAAACAAAACAAGAAACACTACATCCAATGTCAATCATGGCCAAAAGAATAATAATAATAATGATCACGTATGGCTTTGTACGATACATATGGAACCGTACCGTACGGATATGCCGTACTGTACAGATCAATATGTATGTATGGATGCAACCTTGGTGGGTACTTAGAGTCAGCGTCTACTACATTAGTTTTTGTCCTGTGTCTGTTTTGCAAGCGTAATCGAGGGCGATTACAATTCTTTCAAGAGGGGGGTATGTCACAAAGTGATCTGAGCGAGTATCTGTTCGGGAACGAGTATCTCCTCGCTCTCTTCTACTTCAGGTTGCTCCTCAGGCTCCCTATCGACTGGCACCTCACCCTTGAAAGGTTTCAAGAGACTCACATGAAAAGTATTGTAAATCTTCCACGTATCTCGCAAGTTCACTCTAAAGGATACATCATTTATCTTCTCTTGAATCTGGAAAGGGCCATAGTATCGCATACTTAGCTTTGGAAAAAGCCGCTCCTTTCTCTTTCTTTTCCTCAAGCGTGCCTTCTCAAAGCATAAGAACACCCAATCATCTTCCTTTAACTGCAAGTCGTGTCGATGTTTATCAGCTGCCTTCAGACTTCTTATGCCGTGCTTGAGACTTCTCAAGAACCTCGCGAACCTTGGCAAAAGCAGTATCCAAATCTCTCATATATTGATCTGCTTCAAAAATCTCATCTTTGGTGCTTAGAAATGAAGGAACCTTCTTAGCACCCTGGATTACTTCAAATGGCGCCTTCCCTGTCGAAGAATAAACCGTGTTGTCATCAGCAAATTCCATCAAGGACAAGTACTTTTCCCATTGAGTCTTCTGATCTAAAATGTAAGACTTCAATAAATCCAAAACCACTAAATTGGCTATCTCAGATAGCCCATCTGTCTGTGGGTGCAACGAAGATGAGAACTGCAACCCCGTGCCAATGTTCTCCCAAATTGCCCTCCAAAATAAACTAGTAAATCAGGGGTCTCTGCCCAAGACTATGGACTCAGGCATGCCATGTAACCGAAAAATCTGCAAAACTAACAGTCTCGCCAAATGGTCCGGCGTAACTGTCTTCTTTACTGGGATGAAGTGGGTCTGCTTGCTAAATCTGTCAATGATTGTCCAAATGTCATCATGCCCACTTTTGAGTCTTTGGAAGATTTAAAATAAAAACCATGGCAATGCTTTCCAAGGGACGGGAGGGAGTGGGTAAAGGCTGTAGAAGTCTTGGTGCCTTATGCCTGTCAAACTTGACGTTTTGGCATACCAAACAACTTCGAACAAACTCGTCCACATTTGAGCCTCGGCCAGTAAAAGTAATGCTCAACACCTTCAAGGTGGTATCCATGCTACGGTGGGCTGAAAAAGGTGAACAATGGCACTCAATCAAAACCTTTTCTCTCAAAGGCTGTGCAGCACGCAACATGGTTTTCCACATCAAGTAGTCGTCCCATATGGAATAGCCTCCAACTGTCTCTCCAATCTATATCCGGTGAAAAATATCTACAAAAGCATGATCTATGGCGTACTGATCTACCATATCCTCGAAGCTTCGATGATGTATCGCGAAAATAGCCAGCACTAGGGGCTTTCTAGACAACGCATCTGCCACTAAATTCTTTTGACCGTGAACATGGACTATCTGGGAATGGAAATGTGACTAATGTTAGCCCATCTCATCTGCTTTTTCGAAAGCTGCTTCTCTCACAAGTAGCATAAACTCTAATGGTCTGTCAAGACAGTAAAATCAGCTCTGAGTAGAAAGTGTCGCCACTGTGTAAGAGCATGGGTGATTGCCGAGAGCTCTTTCTCGTAAATCTGTGCAACCATTCCAGGACGTGAAAACATCCTACTCTCATAAGCAATCACATGGCCTTCTTGCATCAAGACTGCTCCAAGACTACGACTACAAGCATCACAGTAAGTCTGGCAACCAAAACTGATCCAGTAGTCAACTTTTCTTTGAGAGTCTGAAAGGCGGTAATCTCTGTTGGTCCTCAAGTGAAAGGAACCCCTTTCTAACTGAGTATATGCAAAGGAGAAGGCATCTCTGTAAATTTTTGAATTAACCGGCCATAATATGAACACAAGCCTAGAATGCTTCGAACATCACGAACATTCTTTAAATCAAGCCAATCACGAATAGTCTCAATTTTGGACGGGTCCATCTTTACCCCTTTTGTTGAGACGATGTGTCCCAAGAAGTGTATCTCAGGCAAGAAAAATTCGCTCATTT
Source organism: Adiantum capillus-veneris (assembly GCF_014529385.1). NCBI lineage: Eukaryota > Viridiplantae > Streptophyta > Polypodiopsida > Polypodiales > Pteridaceae > Adiantum > Adiantum capillus-veneris. The sequence continues at coordinate 137,971,729 of NC_140932.1, forward strand.
CGCATTTATAACCAATTTATGCTTCCGTAGTGCCTGGAAGGCTTGCAACAAGTGGTGTCTGTATTTTGCTTCATTCTTGGAGAAGACGATATGCAGTAATCTCGTATCTCTTTGGGTAGACCGTTGTCACGAGGACGTGGCAAATGCTAACCTTAGTTGTTGGTTTCTTTCCAATGATTTCTGTTTAATTTTTGAGACTCTCTTTTTGAAGTTGCAAATGGTCGGACATTGTATGGCCAATGTGAACGGTAGTTTCACCCACAGACGGAAAGTTGGTCGGTGCTAAGTGTGGATACTAGGAAGTGAACTCAATAAAGGCATAAAGTCAAGGTAGGATCACCAACAGAAAGTATCCGACAGTTGGGCCACATTGCACTTCTGGATGCGGTCCCAATGAGGACAGATGGTCAGATGACCAGTGAGAGCCCAACGGAAGCATCTCCTAAAATTTAGGGAACTGCTATTTTGGGTCGTGAAAATGTGTTCACGTCATTACCTTCGGTATGACCAGGGGAACATTTTATTACTCTGCTACAAAGTCAACTGATGCAACAGTTGAGAGATTTTTAAGCAGGAAGCCCAAAGCGGGAAAATTGCATGTGTCAGTACCAAGTGGCACTTTTTGGTCAACTTACCAAGTTTGGAAGAACAGAACTCGTAACTGACTTTTCGGAGCAGTTTTGGAGGCTGTTAACACTGATTTTCAGCCATTTCTCTCCATTTTTGAGCTTCCCATGACGTTGCCTAGGTCTAAGGAGCTCATTTTCAGCATTGGAAGGCATCAGATGCGTGTTTACCGGGTTGTTTTGCTGCGTTTTCAGCGATACGCAGGTTTTGACGCCATGGAAATCTTCCCCTTTTGCATCTATTTGTTCACAGATGCATTACAAGTCAAGGGCAACAGAGGGGGCGCTCGATTTATGCTGGGGGGATGCTTCATTGAGAACCTGTCACAGGTTAGGAGCTATGTAGTGCTTTCTTTCCCTCTTATGTCAATGTGGTGCCAGGAGTGATGCCCTGCACGCTACACACTGCTCTCTCTCTCCCCTACGTGCAGTTATGTGATGCCCCATAAGAGGGCTCTTCATTTGACTGATGTACAACTATGTGGTTTCATGCTTTTGTGCTGAGGCAAGAGCCTCCTTGAGCAGGAACAAGGGTAGCTAACTGCTACTCCAAAGCAGGCACCGGTGACTCGTGAGGGTCATAACCTCACCGTACAAGTGTGTTTTCAGCGCTGTGTATGCGCTGTAAATTGACTGTTTTTCAGCCATACGGACGCCAGAACCATTGGGAATAGTGCCCCACTGACAGAGGACAGTTAGGGAACTGTTTGGGGCTGAAAACAGGGCAAAAACCAGTAAATACAGTGTCCTGAATTTACTGTTTTTGGGCAGGAATCAGAGGTTTTATGCTAGTGGAAGTGAGTTCCAACAAGGGAATTGGTTTCGCGCAAGTTTTGGGACTGTTATGCTGTCGAAATTTGGCCAAATCAAGTGGTATCTAATTGGATATAGACAAAGGATCCCTAGGACTCTACTTTGTAAATTTACCCTCTCAAAGTATAAAGAAATACCGAAAGGGGCGCCGATTTTGGGGCTTGCAGGTTGTCGGCGTCTGCTCGTGGCATTCTAGCTTCCGAGCCGTGTGTGTGTTCAAGTGTTAATTCCCGTCGCAGGTTCTCTTAGCAAAGTGCTCTGTGTGTGTCTAAAGTAAAGAATTTCGGGTGAAAGCCAACACCTACCGCCCCACCACGGGCCGGTTTCAACCGTAGCAAAATCGTTCAACATGTTTCTTAAAAGTGATCTTTTTAAAAGAAGAGGCCGGTAAGAAAGTATCTCAAAATCTCTCGCAATAAGTATCCAATATATCTTCCTTGATCATCCGAAGGTGGTTCCAAGCGGTAATCACATCACGTTTGTACTCCTGAGTGAGCCAAGAGAAAGTAAAAAGTCACTTAAACTTCGGCCACTTTGTCGGTGCTTCCTTGTGTAGTAAGAGAGTGGACCACCATGTCTGTGCATTTCCTTTCACATAGGATGTGGCCCTCCGAACCTTGGAGTGCTCTGAATAACGCCCTCCAAAATAAGCTATGTCAAACTGTTGAACAAAAGCGAGGGCCTTGTCGAAAGTCTGAAAAAGTATCAAATTTAAGCGCTTGTCCACCCTCCTCGAAATCTTTAATTTTCTTGCTCTTATGCTCGAGAAAATCATATTGGTTGGCTCTGTACAAATGCTTCCTCTTAGAATAAAACATCGGTTCATTGGAGTCCAAACTCTCAGAAGAGGATGAACTCTCCTCCGAGCTATCCAAATATTTATGGGATCTTTGGAGGGATCTGCTTTTATTGGCCTTCTTCTTGTTATTTCTGTGTCTTTGGTTCTTTTGTCGTTTCTTGCCCTTTTCTATCCTCATCACTGGAATCAGAAGAGGAAGAGTTGTCGAAGCTATCAGAAGAGGATGAGGACGAACTAGACACACCCTCGAAGCATACACTTTTTGTGCCTGTGCAAAAGTAGACTTGTGACCCAAATAGCCACGGTAGTCTACTAATCGAATGTGTTCCTTGGACCACTTCTTGGTCTTCAAAAGTTGGTTGACTCGTCTTTTGACAACGTCGTCGAGTTCATCTTCGGTGAACCGTGGAACAAGAGCTTTCTTCAAAGCTGACCTTAAGGGTGAATCAATGGTCATACGCCATTGGGAATGCATCTCATCAATCGGGTGTCGGGTCAAAATTTGCGTATTGGGGATCTTTAGAATATTGGAGCATCTGCCCACGTCAACAGTTGGCGTAAAATGCGGGCCAAACGTACAACTCTGCCACGTCAACATTTTACGCAAATTTTTATCCTTTATATCCCCTTGACACCGTTCGGAGAAGTACCATAAGTTGGTACAACTTTTAGGCTTAAGAGTTTTTAAAATAGACCTCCCCGAAAGTTGTACAAGTTGGTAAACTTCATCTGCTTCTTTCTCTAGGGGTAGGACCTCCTACTCTTCGAAGTCCGTCCAGGTGGTCATGCCACATCATCACTTTGTGACATTCCTATCCCAAGAATTGATGATATTCGTGATCGACTAGAGGGTGCTACAATTTTCAGCAAGATAGACCTTTACCATCAGATTCGTATCAGGCCAGACGATGTGCACAAAATTGCGTTTAGGACAACATTTGGTCTGTATGAGTTCTTGGTGATGCCGTTTTGTCTTACAAATGCTCCTACTACATTCAATAGGATGATAAATCAGATTTTCCGCCCACATCAAAAGTTTGTCGGCACATTCTTTGATGACACGATAGTCCATTCAAAGGATGAAGAGGAGCATAGGCATCACTTTACCATTGTGTTTAAAGAGCTACGCAGTCACATGTTGCTTGTCAATCCTAAGAAAGTGAATTCTTCTTGGAGAAGATCCACTTTCTTGGCCACATAGTGTCAAAGGATGGTGTCCGAATGGATCCTGCCAAGGTTGAAGCAATCAGAAAATGGCCAAATTTCAAGACTCGGCATGATGTTCGTAGCTTCTTGGGCTTATGCTCTTACTACAGAAGGTTTATAAGGAACTTTGCTGAGATTGCTTCACCCCTTCATGCGCTACAAAAGAAAGAGGTCACGTTCAAGTGGACACAAAAAGAGATTTCAGCTTTTAATCTCTTAAAGGAAAAGATGACTTCGGATCCAATAATTGTCTTACCAGATCTCAGGATGAAACCGGCCTGTTCAATCCAAAAAGGGCGGTAGACTTTACTTTAAACCTTGATTTATCTTTCACCCATTATTAGTCGTCTATTATACTTGCGCTATAGTGACACAAGAGAGGGGAATGGGATACAGATACTCGAATGCACCTGTATGAGAAGACCGACACCAGATTGGCCCCTAACTTAGGCGCCCCTTTCGATATTTCTTTATTGTTCAAAAGAGGGAATAAACGCTGTGGTTCTTTCCAAGCTGCCCCGCACAACCTTGGCTGAATTTTGACTGTTCTGGCCTGATTTCGGCAACATAACTGTACTAGAACCCTTCACGGTCAGTATTCCCACGCATTAAATGACTTTCCCGACGCATACGGGCACTTTGCAAAACCTGGCGAGAATCTGCAGCACGCTGAATTCTCTGTTTTCAGCCTTGAAAATGCGCCACATCGCCTGTACAACGGTCCCCTTACGTCCCCGAACCTCCTGGGGGTATTAGGGTCCGTTTAGGGCCAAAACCCTAAACCTACAAAAATACACAGCAGGCTGTAATTTACTGTTTTGGGGCTCCGTTTCGCGTGCCGGTCGCATCCTTAGCAAGTCCTCAAGCTCCCGCACCTGTAGGGCTACTTGCCCTTTGAATCGGACGAGATTTCTGGCGTGAAACCTCTCCGAATTCACCTGTACCTACGGGGGGATTAGCCGCTAGCTAATCCAGTACCTGTGCAAGAGGCTCTTGCCTCGGCAATCGCGCATGAACCCACACAACTGTACATTGGTCAAATGAAGAGCCCACTAGAGGGGCATAACATACTGCCAAAGGGGAGAGAGAGGGCACTGCGTAGCGTGCAGGGCATCACTCCTGGCACCGCACTGTACATAGGAGGGAAAGCAAGCACTCCATAGCTCTAGACCTGTGACAAAATCTGAAAATGAGCCTCTCCCAGCTTAAAATTCAGCGCCACTTCTTGTTGCATGAAGAAAGTGCACCAGAAGGTGCCACTTGGCACATTTACAAGCATTTTCCCGTTTCGGGGTTGCCGCCTAAAAATCTCTCAACCGGTTGCCCAGTTGACTTCACGACAGAGTAAGAAAATGTTCCCCTTGTCATTCCGGAGGTAATGACGCAAACACATTTTCAGGTCCCAAAATAGCAGTTCCCTAAATTTTAGGAGATGCTGCCATTGTATCTTTCTAGGTCATCCGACCCTCTTTGTACACTGCGGCCACATCCAGAACTGAAATGTAGCCTCTATAGCAAAGGATTCCACTTTGGCTAGTCAATGACCCCACTTTGGCTAACCATAGTCCTTGTCCAACCTTAGTGCTCTCTTGCCCTCAGGCCTGGACTCCCTCTAGACAGTTCCACACTAGCTATGCAATGCAGGGCAGTTAGATTTCCCGAGGGGTGTTTCCAAAAAGTGAAAGTATATAGATAATAAGAAAGAAATCAACAAAAAGGATAGATAGTAGTCACACGCTGGTGACATACCCCCCTCTTGAAATCTCAAACGTCCTCGTTTGCATCTATGTCGTACATGCTCATAGTCAACACTTATGTATTCAACACCTGTCGACACATACATGCTCATTGTCAACCCTGGTGTATTCAACACCTCGTTGACTCATGTATTGCCTGCGTGTGAACCCTGTCCCAATGACATAGTGGTAGGTGCGCACTCTGCCATTGCTTTGAGTCACTAACTTTCCAATGACAAAATGGTAGCTGCACATTTTGCCACTGTCTTACAGTACACGTTGGATCCCGTAACACTTTCGAGCATACCCAAACTGATAGTTTAAGAATGCAGTTACACATGTACTCTTTAATAAAAACAATTACTGTATTCTTGACAAACTGACAAGAAATACTCACTTCTATAGCACTAACCAAACGTTTGGACATTCCATAAGAGCAATTGCCAAACTGACAATCTGTACAGCTCTAACATTCATGTAACAGGTATTTCATTTGAGCTCACTTTAAATACCATGTATATCATTTGTTTCAAAAGCCATGGTCACACTGACAATCCATGTAGCTTTGAAACTCAAGGGGTCAAGGTAGGTTGCAAATCGAAGGCTTCAAGGTAAAGTGATAACACAGTTGGTGACTCTGCAAGTTCACCTTCTTCCATCCACTTAGCATCCATTGGTGGATAGTTTCTGAACTTTACCAAGTAACGCCTAGCAACCTTGCCTTTCACTTTTCTTTCCTTGTGTGCCAAAATCTGTTCCGGGACCAAGATCTCGTCAAGTTCCTCGACTTCCGGCTGATCTTCAGCTGGCATATCTTCTGGCACATCACCCACATAGGGTCTGAGAAGATTCACATGAAACGCATTGTGAATCTTCCAACTGTCAGGCAATTTCAGCCTATATGCAACATCACTGATTATGTCGCACACTTGAAAAGGCCCATAGTAACGCATGCTGAGCTTTGGAAACAGTCTTTCCTTGCCCTTCATCTTCTTTAACCTTGCCTTTTCAAAGAGTAAAAGCACCCAATCACCAAGTGAATATACCACTTCACGACGGTGACGATCAGCTGCTTTCTTTTGCTTTGCCTAAGTCTTTTCTAAGGCCACTTTGACCTTCTGGTACATTTCATCCATGTCCTGAACATACTTATCTGCTTCAAATATCTTATCCTTTGTATGCAGTATGGGAGGAACTTTCTTGCCACCTTCAACTATCTCAAAAGGTGCCTTGCCAGTTGATGAATGCACTGTATTATTGTATGCATACTCCACCAATGGCAAATACTGCTCCCACTTTCCTTTATGGTCTGACACATAACACTTCAGCAGATCTAGGACAGTAGAATTTGCCTCTTCTGACTGCCCATCTGTTTGAGGATGAAATGACGAAGAGAATTTGAGCGTGGTGCCCATATTCTCAAACAAGCCTCTCCATAACAAACTTGTCATGCGTGGATCACAGTCGCTAACAATCGACTGTGGCATGCCATGATACTTGAAAATATTGCTCATAAACAAGCGTGCCATCTGATCTGGTTTTATCTTCTTCCTGACAGGAATAAAATGAGCATGTTTGCTAAATCTGCAAATAATGGTCCAAATACCATCGTTTCCTGTGCGTTCTCAGAAGATCAAAGATAAAATCCATAGCAATACTTTCCCATGGTTTATTTGGAATGGGTAGTGGTTGCAATAACCCTGGTGCCTTTTGCCTGTCAAACTTGACCTTTTGGCATATTAGGCATTCTCACACAAAGACATCCACATCCCTTCTCAATGTAGGCCAGTAGAAGAATGTCTCAACCGCTTTAATTGTAGTATCAATACCACGATGCCCTGCATACAGTGGGACATGACTCTCTTCCATAACTTTGCGTCGCAATGGCTTTGTGACACACAATCTGCCATGCATCATCATGAACCCATCTTTGAGAAGATAGTGTTCATGGCGTTGTCCATCCATTAGCTGCTCGAAGACCCTTGCAAAATCTTCATCATTTACATACTGTTCTCTCATATCATCAAGTTCATGATGATAAGGAATTGACACAGCTAAAATTTGTGGCTTTCTTGACAAGGCATCAGCCACAACGTTCTTCTTGCCTTCCACATGTACAATCTGAAAATGGAACATGGACAAGATATTTGCCCATCGCATATGCTTCTCAGATAACTTTGTCTGTGTCAAGAAGTATCGCAAGGTCTGATGGTCCATTTGGACAACGAAATCTGCACCTAGCAGGTAGCGTTTCCAACTTAAGAGCGCATGAATCACAGCCGGTAACTCTTTCTCATAGACCTGCATGGTCATCTCTGGCCCTTGCAAAATTCTGCTCTCATAGGCTACTACCCTGTCATCTTGCATTAGCACTGCACCAATGCTACTACCGCAGGCATCACACTGGACCACAAATGACTTCCTAAGATCTGGCAACACAATGACTGGATCTGAAGTCATCTTTTCCTTTAAGAGATTAAAAGTTGAAATCTCTTTCTGTGTCCATCTAAAGGTGACTGCCTTCTTTTGAAGAGCATGTAAAGGTGAAGCAATCTCAACGAAATTTCGGATAAACCTTCTGTAATAGGAGCATAGTCCCAAGAAACTTCGAACATCATGCACCATCTTCAAATCTGGCCATGACTAAATCGCTTCAACTTTTGCAGGATCCATTCTGACACCATCCTTGGAGACAATGTGTCCCAGAAAGTGAATCTCTTCCAGAAAAAACTCACTTTTCTTTGCATTGATGAGCAACCTATGACTGCGTAGCTCTTTGAACACAATGGCCAAGTGATGCCTATGCTCCTCTTCATTCTTTGAGTAGACTATCATGTCATCAAAGAATGTACCAACAAACTGCTGGTGTGGACGGAAAATTCTGTCCATCATCCTATTAAACGTAGCAAGAGCATTTGTGAGACCAAAGGGCATCACTAAAAATTCGTAAAGACCATACGTTGTTCTAAAAGCAGTCTTGTGCACATCCTCTGATCTAATGCGGATCTGATGGTACCCACTCTTTAGATCTATCCTGCTAAACATAGCTGCTCCTTCTAATTTGTCCATAATATCATCAATTCGAGGTATAGGGAACCTATTCTTGATGGTATTCTTGTTCAGTGCACGGTAGTCGATGCACATACGCCATGAGCCATCCTTTTTCTGCACCAACAACACTGGAGAACAGAATGGAGATGAACTGGGCTGAATCAGCCCCTTTTCTAACAACTCCTGTACTTGGCCCATTATCTCTTTCTGCTGAGCCGCACTAACCCTGTACGGAGGCTTATTTGGTGGGCTACTACCTGGCACCAAATCTATCGCATGGTCCTCGAGTCTCTCTGGCGGTAATTGAGATGGTAATGAATCGGAAAAACAGTCACTGTACTGTTGTAAAAACATTGACCTTTCTTTATCTAGCACAGATAAATTTGATTCATCACAATCTGACACATCACGTGCAAAAACCAAGTACGCAGAAAGATGCTTTTTCATTACAGAAGTAATAGCAGAAGCTGATACAGTAGGAATAGACTCCCCTTTAAGCTTTACATCCAGAATGTGAGTCTTTCCCCTGCTCTGTACAGTGATCTTTGTTGTAGGCATCCATGATTCCCTGTACACGAAACAACCAAGGAATACGTAACAACACATCACATCCGTCCAGTGGCATGATGTAACATTCTTCAACATCTACATAGGACTGGATATGTAGGCGCAACTTTCCAATGATGGGTGTCACAGCCTCTGTATGGCCAGGACATGCCAAACCTGCCTCTGTTGTATACCCCATCTCTTCAGGTCTGATTCCCAACTTTGAAGCCAATTCTGGGGAAATGAAGTTGGCTTTGGCACCTGGATCAAAGAAGATAAGCACTGTTTGATCCCTGACCTTTCCCCATGCTCTGCAAAGCTCACTTGCATCTGAATTTGGCTTGTCGCCCACCATATCTGGCACTAGACCAGCCATGGGCTTCTTTCCTTTCCTGTCCTCCTTGTCTTCAGAATCAGCTGGCCTTTTCTTTGTAGGACAGTTGTAAGCAATGTGGCCAGGCTGCTCACAGATAAAGCATTTGTTCTCTGACCTCAGGACCTTCTTTTGCTCTTCCGACTTGCGAGGAAAACGTCTTTTCCATTTCTTCGCTGGTCCCTTTTCTGATTCAGCCGAAGCTTTGCCTTTCCCTACGTTGGCTGGCTCTTGAGTCACTTTCGGAGCCTCTTTGGGAACATACTTCTTCGCTGAATTTTTCTTGGCTGATCCTTCCTTGACGCCAGTATTGAATTCACAGTCTTCTCCCTTGAGCAAACCATTGCCAGTGTTTGCTACCTCGATGAGCTGCGTCAAGTAGTGACTTTGGTCTTCGTGCAATATTTTCTCAATCCTTTGGGTAGGCCACAACAGTATTTTTCAATCTGTTCTGTCAATGGCACAAACCTATAGGAAGTAATTGGAAGTAGAGCTTTCCAAAACTTCTGATTGTAATCATCCAGATTCCTGCAGGTGGCAGCATTAAGCTGGTGCCATTCTGTCATGACATCTGCTGCAAAGTCATCAGATAACCATGCTGCTGCAAAAATCTGCTTGAAGTAAATCCATGTGGACGGAGCTTGCCCATGAAGCAATAAAGTTGTCCACCATTGTCCCGCATTCCCTGTCAAGAAAGTGGCTGCCTTGCGGACCTTTGAAGCCTCTGTAAAGTTTCCCCCTGCATAGGCCTTGTCAAACTGCTGGAGGAATGAGAGAGCCTTCTTCCTGTCATCAAACCCTGTAAAGGTCGTGAATGACACACCTTTGCCACCTTCTTTGTACGGAGTTGGCGTCTCCAGCGGCGTTAAATTGTCATATGGAAGTGACTGAAACATAAGAACACTATTAGGGTTCATTTGTGTTCCCTGACCGCAATTAGGTTGACCTGGAAATGCCATATTTGGCTGCTGATTTGTAATTCCAGCCATACCAAAATTTGCCTGTGGCATCCCAAATTGGCCATGAGTGCTCTGAAACCCTGGTAGCATGCCTGTGACACCATACATGGGGTTAGGCATCATCGTTTGAGCACTCCCAAACACAGTTCCTGGCGTGTAAAACTGATTTCCAGGTGCATGACCAGCCATGCTCTGGAATACCGATCCACCTCCAAAATAGCCAGGGCGTACTGAAGGTGGTGGGAAGACTTGTTGCATAGCCTGTAGGTTGCTTCCCTACCCATTAGAACCAGCTATAGACTGCTGATAGGTGGCGGGCTAAACTGGTATAGCTTGAAAGACTGGCATTTCAGCCACCTGTTCTTGCACCTTAGGCACAGGTTGTGGAGACTGCATGTTCTACGTCAAGTGTACAGGTGTTTCCATTGACTGTGCAATATGAATTACCTGTGCTTGAGCCTTAACAGGCTTTTGAATACGATCCAGTGATCCAACTTGCTGAGACGAAACAGGAGGTTGCAGAAAGGCTAAAAACCTCGGGTTCTGCATTACTTGTGTAAACATAGCCACAGCAGTAGCCAACTGGGTCCTGAATATATCATCATCTGTCTGTGGTGGTCTTGAGGACTCACCCACTTCATGTGTCTGTTGACCCTGTGAAGAGGAAACCTCTTCAGTCACATCATCTGGTCTGTCAGCCATAATTACAATTCCCTGTGTCTGGTGTATGATCCCCTGTGTCTTCAAGCCCAACCTGACCAAGGCTCACTTCTATGGGAAAAAGTGATTTAATCCCATCGATGGAACCATGAAACCGGCCTGTTCAATCCAAAAAGGGCGGTAGACTTTACTTTAAACCTTGATTTATCTTTCACCCATTATTAGTCGTCTATTATACTTGCGCTATAGTGACACAAGAGAGGGGAATGAGATACAGATGCTAGAATGCACCTGTATGAGAAGACCGACACCAGATTGGCCCCTAACTTAGGCGCCCCTTTCGATATTTCTTTATTGTTCAAAAGAGGGAATAAACGCTGTGGTTCTTTCCAAGCTGCCCCACACAACCTTGGCTGAATTTTGACTGTTCTGGCCTGATTTCGGCAACATAACTCTACTAGAACCCTTCACGGTCAATATTCCCACGCATTAAATGACTTTCCCGACGCATACGGGCACTTTGCAAACCTGGCGAGAATCTGCAGCACGCTGAATTCTCTGTTTTCAGCCTTGAAAATGCGCCACATCGCCTGTACAACGGTCCCCTTACGTCCCCGAACCTCCTGGGGGTATTAGGGTCCGTTTAGGGCCAAAACCCTAAACCTACAAAAATACACAGCAGGCTGTAATTTACTGTTTTGGGGCTCCGTTTCGCGTGCCGGTCGCATCCTTAGCAAGTCCTCAAGCTCCCGCACCTGTAGGGCTACTTGCCCTTTGAATCGGACGAGATTTCTGGCGTGAAACCTCTCCGAATTCACCTGTACCTACGGGGGGATTAGCCGCTAGCTAATCCAGTACCTGTGCAAGAGGCTCTTGCCTCGGCAATCGCGCATGAACCCACACAACTGTACATTGGTCAAATGAAGAGCCCACTAGAGGGGCATAACATACTGCCAAAGGGGAGAGAGAGGGCACTGCGTAGCGTGCAGGGCATCACTCCTGGCACCGCACTGTACATAGGAGGGAAAGCAAGCACTCCATAGCTCTAGACCTGTGACAAAATCTGAAAATGAGCCTCTCCCAGCTTAAAATTCAGCGCCACTTCTTGTTGCATGAAGAAAGTGCACCAGAAGGTGCCACTTGGCACATTTACAAGCATTTTCCCGTTTCGGGGTTGCCGCCTAAAAATCTCTCAACCGGTTGCCCAGTTGACTTCATGACAGAGTAAGAAAATGTTCCCCTTGTCATTCCAGAGGTAATGACGCAAACACATTTTCAGGTCCCAAAATAGCAGTTCCCTAAATTTTAGGAGATGCTGCCATTGTATCTTTCTAGGTCATCCGACCCTCTTTGTACACTGCGGCCACATCCAGAACTGAAATGTAGCCTCTATAGCAAAGGATTCCACTTTGGCTAGTCAATGACCCCACTTTGGCTAACCATAGTCCTTGTCCAACCTTAGTGCTCTCTTGCCCTCAGGCCTGGACTCCCTCTGGACAGTTCCACACTAGCTATGCAATGCAGGGTAGTTAGATTTCCCGAGGGGTGTTTCCAAAAAGTGAAAGTAAATAGATAATAAGAAAGAAATCAACAAAAAGGATAGATAGTAGTCACACGCTAGTGACACAGGAAGTCATTTGTGGTCCAGTATGATCCGTGTGGCAATAGTATTGGGACAATGTTAATGCAAGATGGTCGGGTAGTAGCTTACGAGAGCACAATCTTGCAAGGGCCAAAAAAGACTATGCAAATCTATGAGAAAGAGCTATTGGCCATGATTCATGCACTTTCTAGTTGGAAGCACTACCTGCTAGATGTTGATTTTGTTTCCAAACAAACCATCAGACCTTGCCATACTTTGTGACACAGTCAAAGTTATCCAAAAAGCACATGCGATGGGCAAACATTCTCTCTATATTCCACTTTCAGATTCTGCATGTGGAAAGCAACAAGAATGTTGTGGCTGATGCGTTATCCAGAGAGCCACAAATTTCAGCGGTGTCAAATCCTTAACATCATGAGCTTGATGACATGAAGGAACAGTATGCTATTGATGAAGATTTTGCAAGGATCTTTGAACAGTTGCAAGATGGGCAATGCCATGAGCACTACCTCCTCAAGGACGGTTTTATGATGATGCATGGAAGATTATGTGTCGCTACGCCATTGCGACATAAATTTATGGTAGAAAGCCATGTCCTACCATATGCAGGGCATCATGGCATAGTTACCAAGAAACGGCAACAGAAACTGAAACGGTTAACAACTAAGGAACAAAAACGCGCGGTATTGGGAAACAAAAAAGAGAGTTGAAAGTTGATTGTGTGTGCGTGTGTAAGAGCCACAAATCTACAGTGTTCATGTGTGTAAGAGAGGAGAGAGAATGCGTATGTTTAGTGTATAATTTTTTAAAGTGAATCCAAACTCTAGAACTTTTGTATGCTAGGCAATTTGACACGTGTACACATTTTTAATCGTTACCCATTTGAGACCCCAAATTAGCTTACAGCGTATCAGGGAATCGAACGCGCTGTCTACAACAGGAGGACAAAAAAGGCGCTCTCTCTCTGGAATCGAACGCACACTGTCTCATGGCGTTCTAACGTTTCAGTTGGACTCCCATACCCGTTTCAACGTTTCAACACATTGGAAACACCGTTTCCTGTTTCTATGCATCGTGGTATTGGCCTACTTTGAGGAGAGATATGGATGCCTTTGTACGAGCATGCGCGATTTGCCAAAAGGTCAAATTTGACAGGCAAAAGACACCAAAAGGTCAAATTTGACAGGCAAAAGACACCAAAGTTGTTACAACCATTGCCTATTCCAGATAAGGCATGGAAAAGCATTGCTATGGATTTTATCTTTGACCTTCCAAGAACACCAAAAGGGAATGATGTTGTATGGACCATTATTTGCAAGTTCAGAAAGCACGCCTATTTTATCCCTGTTAGGAAGGAGATAAAATCTGATTAGATGGCACGGTTGTTTGTGTACAATGTGTTTAAGTAACATGGTATGCCACAATCTATTGTCAGTGATCATGATCCTCGTATGACCAGCCTATTTTGGAGAGGCTTGTTTGAAAACATGGACACTACGCTCAAGTTTTCCTCCTCATTTCATCCACAAACTGATGGACAATCTGAAGAAGCTAATTCTATCGTCTTAGATCTGTTGAAATGTTTTGTTTGAAAACATGGACACTACACCATCCACAAACTGATGGACAATCTGAAGAAGCTAATTCTATTGTCTTAGATCTGTTGAAATGTTATGTGTCAGATAATAAGGGCAAGTAGGAACAGTATCTACCTATGCTTGAGTATGCATACAACAATACGGTGCATTTGTCAACAGGCAAGGAACCTGTTGAGGGTGGCAAAAAGGTTCAAAGAACATGGATGAAATGTTCTCTACATGGATGACATGTATAAGAAAATCAAGCTTGTCTTGGAGAAGACTCAAGCAAAGCACAAAAGGGTTGTTAATCGTCACCGACTTAAATTGTTGTTTTCACCTGGTGATTGGGTATTCTTACGGTTTGAAAAGGCAAGGTTAAAGAAGATGAAGGGCAAGGAAAGGTTGTTTCCGAAGCTCAGTATTACTATGGACCTTTTCAAGTACTTGAGAAGATGAGCGATGTTGCTTATAGGCTAAAATTGCCTCATAATTGGAAGATTCATAATGAGAAGTTGACGAACTTGATGAGATCTTGGTACCTGAGCAGATTTTGGCACATAAGGAAAGAAAAGTTAAGGCAAAAGTTGCACGACGGTATTTGGTGAAGTTCAAAATTATCCACCTATGGATGCAAAATGGATGAAAGAGTGTGAACTGCCAGAGTCACCGAATGTATTGCAGCTTTACCTTGCGGCCTTTGGGTTACAACCTATGTATGCCCCAACTCAACGTGTTCGAAAGGGGTAATAATGGAGCTAGGACATCAAATGTACAGCGGATTCAATGCAGTAAAATTGGACATTGCTCTGCAGATGCTAAAGGCATAATGATCACTTTTATCGTAGATAGAAATGGCAAAAGTTTGAAGGTTTCATTAAGTCACTTGTATTTATGTTACGTGACCTTTTTTGCGGATACACGTGATGATAAAAGGGTGCTAATCACAGTAAATCATCGATGGCATGTATATCGGGCATTCAATCGAGGACACTGGCAATTTCAAGAGGGGGGTAGGGGTATGTCAAGAGCCTGTGGCAACCACTAACCTTAGTTGTTGGTTTCTTTCCCTTCCCTTGTCTTATGTAGTGTGATGATTCCGCTCTCGCGCACCTCTCTCCCCGTTTGAATACAAAATCATAATGCGCAACTCAAGGGCTTTCCATCTGTATGTAGAGTTGTGTGGGTTCATGCACGTATGCCGAGGCAAGAGCCTCTTGTACAGGTACTAGATTAGCTAATTGTTAATCCCCCGCAGGTACAAGTGAACTCGGAAAGATTTCACGCGAGAAATCTTGTCCGCTTCAAAGGGCAAGTAGCCCTACAAGTGCGGGAGTACGAGGGCTTGCTACGGATGCGACGGGCACGCGAAACAAAGCCCGAAACAGTAAATTACAGCCTGCTGCGTATTTTTGCAGGGTTAGGGTTTTGACCCTTATCGATCCCTAATACCCCCAGGAGCTTTGAGGAAGCGAGGGGATCACTAAACATGTGATCTGGTGCATTTTCGGGGCAGAAAACAGAGAATTCAGCGTGCTGCAGATTCTCGCCAGGTTTGGAAAATTGCTCATATGCGCCGGGAAAGTCACCTATTACATGGGGATTTTGTCTGTGAAGCCTCCTACTGCGGTTATGCTGTCGAAATAGGGCTAGAGTATCCTTTTCAGCCCGGTAAAAGCGGGACAGCTCGTAAAAACTTACAGGTTTTCTCCCAAGTATTATAAGAATAAAGAAATACCGGAAGGGGCGCCAGTCTTTGGGGCCTACAAGGTGTTGCTATCTGCTTGGAAGCACTCTAGCTCCCAGGCCATGCTTTGTTTGAAGTGTTAATTCAAGTCACCGCTTTATTCGTGAAGTTTCTCTGTGTCGTAAAGTCAAGTAAAGAATCGGGTGAAAGCTAAAGTCTACCACCCTACGGGCCGGTTTCAGCTGTCCTGTGAAAAGTGCCTCACATGCGTCTCTAATTCTCTCATATGCTCTACATCTGCAGACAAAGTGCTCCTCGTCCTCAATCACCTTCTGTGCAAAGCTTGTAGAACCTCTCAGCTTGGGAAGTATGGGCAGCTCTTCTTGTCTCTTATCTCTAGCCGGTGTGATGATACTCTAAGCTGACCAATCACCACTCTTGAGCTATGTGGCATGTATGTGTCGACTCTGGATGAACCCCTCCTCTAGCATGGACAAGAAGTTCTCACTGTAATACAGCATCTTCAGGGAGGAGGTTGTCTACGTGCAACCATGTCTCTCTACGTAGAGCTCCAATAGATCATGCATGTGTATTGTGTTCCTCTCATTGTGAGAGAGTTGGATGAAGGGCGAGTCCAAGCCATACTAGAAGGGTGGTAATCTATGAATCCCTCTCACCTGCAGATACCAAGAATTATGCTTGCCTGACTCTGAAATCTGTCTGGAAGCCTCCAAGGCTCTTGCATGTGAGTCTATCTAATGGCATCTGGTCTAAATTGGGCGAACTGGAAATTAGCCTCGACTAGCATGGGTGGAGTAGCTAATTATGCTCTAATGATGGCGTGTGGTACTGAGGGCTTGCTACAACACAAGCAAGATATCACACATACATGTGGTCTCTCAATCTGTGTCCAGGAGGAGGTTGATAGTCTAGGAGCCCATATTGCTGCAGCATACATCAAAGCTAGGGTGACCACCCCTTGGTGGAGGGCTCTTGAAAGTCTGTCTAATCACATCTCCTCTCTAGCATGGCCAAAGCCGCAAATCCTCTAGTGAGTTTTTGTAGCCACTTTTGCCATGGTGAAGCGCCCGGGTGGACTAGCAAAGGTCACTCCCAAGTATACATAAGCCTCCACCACCTCTAGCCTATCCCCTGCAGCCATAAAGACTGCCACACTCCTAATTTCCCTAGAAGTACGAAAGATGATGACTTTGTTTTCCCAAGGTTCACTGTCAACCCTCTTTGTGTACAAAAGTGGTCAAGAGCCTCGAGGTGTCACTGTAAGTCCTCCTATGATTCAAAGATCAAAACAACGTCGTTAGCATAAAGCATGATATGTGTTGGGGTACCTCCAAGGTTTGCACCTTCGCCACCAACTTGCGCTACGTAATCTGAGATCTCCTCAATGTAGATCCCAAAGAGGGTCAAGAAGAGTGGGCAGGGCATCCTTGGTTCACACCAATGGTGCTAGTAATAGGGTTTGATAAGCCTCCCAGGCATTGTATTCTCCCCATCACCTGCTCGTATAAAGCATATATAGCCAAGGTCATCTGTGCATTGAAAGAGCCTCTCACATGGAATTATATCAAATGCTTTGCAAAAGTGCACAAAGCAGCAGTGTAGTCTCTTCTTCTGCACTTCTGCCCCATCAATGAGGCAACGCAAAACGAAGATGTGATCTATAGTAGAAAAGGCTCGCCTGAAACCTACCTAGCTAGGGGCTCTGAGTCCCTCTCTCTATGCATATGAGGCTTGAGCTCAGCTCTCCCTCAAGTACTGCTCCGTAGAGTTTGGCCATGGTGTGGCCAATCATGAAGTCCTGTCCACTCCTCTGTGAAGCCCTCCATCATAGCCCTGTTGAAGATGTGTGCAATCAACGGGGCTATGGTGTCAATTGTGTAAATGAGGTGCTCGCTTTGTAATCCTGTGTGGTCAGCAGATCTATAGTGCAATGAAGTGTGAGCCATGATGCTACTGCAGAGTGTACGTGGGTAGCTCTCTATGTGTATGTATGAGGCAATGTAAGTATGTGTTTAACGACTTGAGGAGGCTCATGGAGTACTGGGATCACAACTTGATGAGGATTCACAAACAAATGGAGAGCATTGCATATACACAGAATCAGAGGAGAAATTCTCAGCCCTATACTGCCAGTTTTTCATCCAGATTGTATGTATGTATGTATGCTACATGCGCACATGTATGTATCCATATAAATACTTAGATGCACTCATAAAATTGCTAATTTATGCAAGAGGTACACTCAACCTGATACATGTGGAGCTCAGCTGTCATTGCTTGCATTTGATGTGTCTTTTCTCTTAGAGTTTTTGCATACATCCCAAGCTGTTCAGAGACTTCCGGGCCAGGTTGCCTGGCGAGAATCTTTCTCAGCTCAGCATAAAGTTTCTCCTTTTCTTGAATTAAGAGGTCCTTTTCTACAACCTGGAAGTAAATCCACGTATTTAGCAGCCAGAATTAAGAGGTCCTTTTCTACAACCTGGAAATAAATCCACATATTTAGCAGCAAGAATACTTCTCCGACTAGCAATATTGTGCAGACCTTAAAATCCGTACAGCTTCTCACCAATAGAAGACACACAATTCAGATACGATCAAACATTTCAAGGTAGCAAGAAGGAAAAAGTTATAATTTTCATGTCAGTACTCATCAAAAATACACCATTCTTAAAAAGTAATCATATCAAATGCTGGTCTGCAGACAGTACTGAAATAATTAGAGCTCTTCCACAATCTATCGAACAAAAGCTACTCCTTGGCTTATAACACTTAATTGTATGCTATGCTCTATTACTGTGGCACTTTTTACTGACAGCAACGAGTACATTTTTTAGAGGTTGGTCAAAAATCCAGAAGCTTTGCGGCTTGTAGCTATTCTTGAACGTTGGCATACTTTCAATTATTGAGTCACTAGAATGGCAAAAGTACGAGTAGAGCGGCCAAGAGCTAAACACATACCTGCTCAGTCTTCAATATCAACCGTTTCTGCAAAGTTTGGATCTTCAAAATCATCTCATACGCGGTTGGGTCCGTACCTTCAAGTTGACGCCAACGATGAACATTCAGAGGATTCTCTAACTCTTCTGACAAGGCTTTAACCTGCAAAAGACCTTTTACTTCAGCAGACAATTACTTGTCAATCACTATTAGCTTATGGCCAATTACCTGTCGCTCACATGATATTCTCTTATCCAAAAAGTTTTTGTAGACAAAACCCTCCCTCCTAAACAACAGAATAAAACGAAGTTCATACCTTTGTGCGCTCCTGTAAGAGTTCGCGACCCAGATTATGCACCTCTCTTTTGAGCACCTGAATGTTTTGAACTGATCCTTGTAGGACGCAGTGCTCTCTCTTTAACTCGGTTAACTTAATCTTCAGGAGGCGTAATTCATTTAGCCGACACCTATATTGAACTTGACCTTTGCTAAGTGTTGATTGTTGGATCTTTATTTTCTCATATAATAGAGAGAGCTCCTCATTTCTTCGAATAAGCTGTCGGTGCACATGAATATCAGACAAGAATCGCAAGACAAAGTCATGACGAACTTTTTCTTATTACCTGTGTCCCTAAAATGTCTCTCTCATTTTTGACAATATCAAGCTCTTTCTTCTGTCTGAACTTCTCGTCATCGGCCTCACTAATGATGTGATTCAAGTTCTCAATATTGGCATTGTGTGATGCAATCAAGAGTTCTCCTTCTTTGATTTGCTGGTGGGCTTTGCCCAATTCTTGCTTCAAGTTCTCTCTTTCCTTCTCAACCTGCAAAAGTTAATTGAAAACTTAAGGGACCAAGATAGTCTTGCACACGATGGTTATATGCAATGTAGTAATTCCTAAAGAAATCTGATTTTTTGAGATGGACTTTTTTCCTTTGTTGTTATTTTTTGTGTGTGTGTGGTGGTACTGGTGCTATGCCCCAAATATTCCATAAAGATTATCATCTCGCCCTCTCAAACATGCTTATTAAACAATTGATCCTTTTGTAATGTATGACAACAGCCCAACATTTTTCCTTTGAAGAGCTCTATGCAGTCTGCCCTGATATTTAGAAGTACACATAAGGAAGCTCAGAAACCTGTTATGAAAAATATGGACTACCTTCGTAAAGTCAAAGTGCTCTTTGATAAGAGCAACCTCCTTCGCATTTATCTCTTCCTTCATTTGTTCAATCTGGTGATTCATAACTTTAATTCTTCGTCTCAGTTCATTTATTTCATCTTGGGCATCAATAAGGTTCTTGCTGAGAAGATTTCTTTCACTGCGGACAGACTCGTAAAGGTTTTGCTGCTGCTTTAACCTATTTTCTCCCTCTACAATCTTCTTCTGCAAATCCATTATTGTAGTCTCTCTTGCATGTACCTCGTCTAGTGCCTGTATAAAAAGGGCTTCTCTATGATACAAATTCATGATCCAGCTGTATGTGCTGATAAGTACTCATAGTGAGAAAATAAATGCATGATCCAGGCATATGTCCTTATAAGTAGTGAGAGTGTTAAAAGTGTATGGAAATGTGGAGTACAGTTCAGTGAATATAAGAGAAGATAATTTTCTCACAGAAACGCAGAAGTTGAGAACCTGCCTGCATGTATTTCACCCCAGCTTGGGATGCCTCCACGTTGTACTTCTGCCGCTCCTTCTCCAGCTGACTTATCACTCTTTCTTGTTTTACTGCTGCATCTCGATAATTCTGAATCTCTGCTTCCAGATTGTGGATTGCCACCTCATTAATTTTTGCCAAATCACTTTGCTTTTCAATTGAATTTTCTGCCTGATCCAATTTTCATATGCATAAAACCCAACTTCAATTTACCTTTATCAAACGGTAAACACTTTCACCAAGTTTGCCAATTAGAGTGAATGTTAAGATGTCTACAGGAAACTGAAAGCTAAGCTGGCACTCTCCCCTTACAACTTATGAAGTCTATAAACTTTAAAACGTCTTCAAAAAGCAGAAAAATCGGTCTCTTTGCCTTGAAAGAACACTATCAGACCATGAAGACAGGTGAAGCTTTTTGATAAAATGGTAAAGTAGCTAATACGAACAAATTTTGCAGGAAAATCACGACCCAACCATCTTTACTTAATAAGAGCCAAATTCCAATGTTTAAGTATTTACAGTAAGAATTACTAACAGACCAATATATCCATAGATGAGGTAAGAGATGCTAAGCACCACCCAAGCCACCCTCTATAAAAGATGGAGATGACTTCAAATGCATCTAACTAAAGGAAATACATCCACGAGCACCTGAAAATACTTATATCCATAGAAACACAAGGGGATTTAAGACATGACACGATAACTGGGAGGATTGCTGTGTCACTTTTACTGATCAAAACAACGAAAGAAACTTACCTGAGTTTTCAACTTGTTCAGCACATCACGTTCACGAAGGAGCTCTTCCTGCCGCTTTCGTTCTTGATCAGCCAACCTTTTCTGCAACTCTACTTCTTTTCCCATATTTTGGATTTCACCTCTTAATTCTTCTCTCTGGCATTCTGCTTCCTCCTTTTGTTTCTCCACTGCTTTCAGTTTCATTACTGTTGCTTCTCGTAGCTAGCACAAAGAAAACTCCTTATCAAGGTCCCTAAAGCCAGAATCGAAACACAATGTTTGTTGCTGGATGTAAAGAAAATAAACCCCTACACAATCCTTTAATACCTTATTTATACGGACAATCTCAGCTTTAACTGCCTGTATCTCGTCATCTTTAATTTTCAGCTCCACTTGTTTCTGACTGTTCTCTGCTAGCAATTGTGTATTGGCATGGATCTGTTCTTCAAGATCGCTGTGAAGTTTCGTGACCTGCCCTAAACTAAAACAAAAAAGTGGTTACTCGCCCTAAATTCCTTCTCCAAACATTACAAATATTTGTGAAATAACCTTGACAAATCATGAAACATTGTGGTGACTAAACATCAAAAAGCCTCAGCATTCGCAAATCAGAAATATATTAAATTATGTGACAGAAGAAAGCTACCTTTTGATTAACTGCATCAAACTCTTTTTGAACTTTGTCTGTAAGTTGCTTTTGCTCTCGAAGTTGGTGTTCCATCTTTTCTACCTGTTCCTGGTTCTCCACCACTTCCTGCTCTTTTCCCTTTACCTCAGCCTGCTTACCTTCTAGTGAAACTTTCAGCTCTCTAATTTCTTTCTCCAACCTTTCCTTCTTCTTCATTTCACTGCATGGATGAAGAAACACTATTTTCAACAAACATTCCTTTGCAGCGCTTAAGCTTATAAGGAAATTATAAGCCACATGTTATCCATTTTTCAACATAAGTAGAAAAATAAATACTATGAAATTTTAAAAAGGTTCTTGCAAAATTGTTGAAATATAAAAACTTCAGAAAACAAGCTAACAGGCTGTGTGTGTGGGAAACTGCTTCTTAAAGTACTGAAGCCTCCTGACTAGCGTAGAAAATGATCACTTTTTCCAAAGAAAGAACAACCTAAGACAAGAATGCCATGCCTCACACATGACCAGTTAGTAGCATAAACCAGATCGTACTACAAAGCATGGCTGATGAGCTTACCGTTCACATTCTGCTTTCTTGGAGGCTATTTGATCTTTCTGTGTGTTCAATTCGTGCTCAAGGTTTACCTTCTGCTCCTCAGTGATCCTTACTCTCTCATTAAGCTCTGTTATATCTTTCCTGAGCTGCACAATGTGGGTAAGCTGCTGATCCCTCTCCCGACAAGCATCTTCTTTTTGCTTGACCAAATCATTGAGCTGTGAGAGTGCCAAGCAAGAGACATAATTGAAACATCACTAAAGAGATGATCGATACCACATAAGCTGGATCTGAGAATTATAAACAGCAGGCATGAATATAAAGAAGCACCTCTTGTTCTTGGCCAACACTTAATCCAGTTCCTTGGTCAATGATCTGACTCAAATTTGATATCTCAATCTTCAATTGCCTAAAAGTATAGCAAGAAAATGAAATAAATTATAACACAGAACAGCCAGCGATATTCCAAATGCCTAATACTTCAAGACAATATCACTAGTTGCTCCCAGGTGTTCCCTCCAAATGCATTATGCAACTACAAACCGTTGAATATCATCAGATCATAAGTTCTAACCACACATTTCACCCCTGAAAACTTTTGGTGTAAGGATCGTACTACCTACAGGGCATGGTGAAATCTCAAAGACTAGCTGCACAGGCAAAATGCTCCACATATTCTGAAGGTGGCTGCTGAATCGCCAGAGGAGAGACTCCACAAGGTGACAAAAGGGAACCAGGGAATCATGCAGATGGGGAAGCTGCAACAAGGTATCCTGTATAGAGGCCTGTGTATTTCCATTTTATCTTGATTTTGGCCATTTCATATCATTCTTGCAACTTTAAGGTCGTTATGCATTCTTACAAGTGTGGTTCAATGATCCTTCACTCAAAGGGACAAAGGTGAGAATAGTTGATGAGCTGCCACCACTGCAGCTAAAGAATAGGAAAACAGAATCTGCTTAATTCCCATCTTACATATTCAAAAAACCCATTGTAGCTACACAGCTTAGGAGTATTGTAATTTCATTTTTGATATTATGCCTTTGCCACATGGAATGCCATGGATGCCCCGAAGATGTAACCAAGATGAATGTGATCTGTCCTATAGGTCCAGTTGGCCTATAAAGGACTAGCTTCAAACGAAACAAGGAGCAGAGTGGGATAATGAGGGGTTCCTAATAAGCTTAAGCAAGGAGAACTGCATGCTTTTTGAGGTATAAAAATGTATTCCGGACGCATAAGAAATGTTGTACGTGCACTTGAGGATTTTACAAGTTTTAAGTAAAGATGCACGCAATTATGGATGAGAAATTTGAAGGTTGGAAGAAAGAGGTGCAGAACACATGGGAAATGATGCTTCACAAGAAGGATGATGAGATTAAGCTTTTGAAAAAAACATGTCATTTTGGAATACAATTCCGCAGTCGTGGGCGTCTGGATCTCCCCAGCTCAATCGCTTGGTCGATCAGTGTGCCTCTCGTGTGAGACGAATGTGAGCTCTGCTGTGGGAGTAGCCCCTCCAGCTGTCCAGTGTCTGCTCTAAAGAAATCTGTGATCCGTCTCTGAGACTAGCTAGCCTCTCCGCTCATCACGCTATCCTGCGTCTGCGCAAATCGAGCAGGAACAAACCCAGGCATCTCTGATCCTCGTACCCCATGACTCTGGAGAGTGGTCCAAAACCCTCTCTAAACAAGCAATGGAAGCGGCCTCGTATCTTGTAGACGGGGCACCAGCATGTGTAGTGCAACTCTTGTCTCAGGCTCCATGTCACACAAGGGCATGTCCTAGCCTCTGCTAATACTCCGTTGTATCTCCCAGTCTCAATCCGCAACTGGTGTGAAGATGTGCGTATCTGGCCAATAGCACATCGTATCCCATGAGACAGGTGGGTGTCCATGTATCTGGGCCTCGCCACAAAACCGTCCTCCGTAAGCTGGAGAAGATGCTCTCTGTAGAAATCCATCTTTGTGCCCAGCTCCTGTGCTAGCTGTATCCATGTCCTCCTGGTGTCTAGCTGAGTCAAGTACTGGAGGATGAGCCTGGTGATCTCAAACTGTGTAAAGAGTGAGAGATGGTGCATCCAGTGAGTATTGGAAGGGTGGCAACCTGTCTATGCTGAACCCATGCGCCTGAAACCATGATGTCATCTCCCCATAACAACATGTTGTATCTCCATGCATGGCTAACCGTCGAGAGAACTCAAGTGCAAGGCGGGCATATCTGTCTATGGGAAGTTCCCACATGCGGTGTATGAAGGAGATTGATCTGGTGAGCGCCTCAACCACTAGTGGCAGGGCCGCTAGCTCTGCTCGGATAATGGCACGTGGTATTGAAGCCTTGGCTCTAATGAGCCGCAAGATCATAGAGACTAGAGGTTTCTCCATGTCCCCCCATCCATCCGTGCGACGCGACCTCCCGTGATGATCCAATGAAGGTCCCCATACCTCAGCTCCATAGAGCAATGCAGAGGCCACCATCTGTCTCTGGGAAGTTCCCACATGCGGTGTATGAAGGAGATTGATCTGGTGAGCACCTCAACCACTAGTGGGAGGGCCGCTAGCTCTGCTCGGATAATGGCACGTGGTATTGAAGCCTTGGCTCTAATGAGCCGCGAGATCATAGAGACCAAAGGTTTCTCCATGTCCCCCCATCCATCCGTGCGACCCGACCTCCCGTGATGATCCAATGAAGGTCCCCATATCTCAGCTCCGTAGAGCAATGCAGAGGCCACCAAAGTGTCAAAGAGCCACAACTTCGTCCGGGGCTCTTAAAACTGAACCTGCGCACACATCCTCTCCAATCTACCCAATGCTGCATGGGCTCTAGTCAGTCTGGTCTCTGTTGCTCTCCTCAATGAAAATGTTGGTCCACTAAAAACCACTCCAAGGTAAGTGTAAGCATCCGTATACTCCACGGTCTCTTGGGCCCTGGCCGTATGTGAATGTAGGTGCTGACCTCCTGATCCACTGTGGGGTGGTATTAAACACCATAGCCTTGGTTTTACCAAGGTTGACAGACAAACCACTTTCGTGGGCAAACCTATGCAAAGCATCCAAGTGACGTTGCATCCCTTCCGAAAGTCGGAGATCAACACAGTATCATCAGCATATAACAATAGTGGAATCCATGTCCCTACAAGCTGTGCACCTCTATCACACCATCGCTTTCAATGTAGTCAGAAACCTCATCCACATACATACTGAATAGAGTAGGAGAGAGCAGGCAGCCCTGCTTCACCCCAATGGTGGAGTGAACAAGTGTAGATGGACCCTCTGAGGTGCGTACATGCCCCACTACTGACCTGTATAATGCCATGATCCCCCAAATGAGCTATGTAGGTACTTCCATCTCCTGTAGTCTGCGCATCAATCTAGCTCTGGGTACTGTGTCAAATGCTTTGCAGAAGTCCACAAAGCTACAATAGATCCGTCTCCCATGTGATATGCCCTCCTCAATGATGGCTCTGAGCATCAAGATATGGTCAAGAGTAGAAAAGCCTCTCTTGAACCCTGCCTGCCCGCACGTATCCTCTCCCTCTCTACCCATCTACTGAGTTGCTGCTCAAGAATGGATGTGTACAACCGTGCCAATGTGTGTCCAATCATGATAGTGCGATAAATCCCAGGCTCCATAGGGTCTCCTGACTTGAAGATAGGTACAATAGTAGATAGGCTCCAAGTATCAAGCAAGCCTTCACACACGGCACGGTTAAACATAACTTCTAGAAGCTCTGCTAGTAGATCTCTGGCATGCATGAAATGCTCAGCCACTAAGCCATCATGATCATATGCTCTCCCAGTCCTCATCCTGTCAATGGCCTTCTTCACCATCTCAATGGTGAAAATAGCACATGCATGTGGGCATGGATCGGGAGAGTCAAGAAAGGGCGTTTCTCCAGGAACCAAAAATGAAGCGTACTGGCCCCAGGCCTCTGTAGAAGTAATGGCAGGGGTGGGAGAGTGCTCATGAAAGAGTCGCCATGCCTCACATGAGTCCTGACTCAAGACTAGCTGGTATAGATCCTGCTCTAGTCGAGCCAAAAATGCCCTCTTCTTCCGCCGCACTAGGCGTCGGAAGTCAATATGTGCCTGTTTGTGAGTGATGTCCCCCAAAAGCACCTCTTACTGAAGATTGGCTCTAGTCTCGCAGCATTCCACATCATACCAATTGTTCTTCAACATGCTCCTAGAACGGCGTCTCTGTTCAGGCTGAGTGTGTGGGTATGCTTCTGCTGCTGCATCATGTAATGTCTGTGTCAGTATAGTAGTAAGCTCCTCTAGAGGTCGCCTTGGCTCCTCAGTGCACAGCCGTCTGTAGATCCCATCTATATATATACAGAGTTAATCTCCCATGTGACGTTGTAGCGAGTAGGTGCTGCTACGCATGGATTGTGTGCTACATTAAACTGAAAAGAGATGGTCATCGACAGAAGGGCACGATCCACTGCCACCCCAACAGGTCGACCACGTTGGTCTTGTCAATAGGTATCTTGATGCACTAAGATCATGTACCCAAGCAATTTCATTCAATTTGGAACTATTGATGCACCTAATTCTTATACTTCACAAAATTCTTTACAAATGACGCAAAGTTCACATGTGCAAACATAAAACACAAAGAGATCCATATTCAACCAAACGTTCTCCAAACCGAAGTTTGCATCGTTCAGAGGGTTCCAAGTACAACAAAACGCTCCCTAGATCGTAGCCTGCATCCTTGAAGGTTTCGAGTTACAACTAGGCGCTCCCCAAACCACATCCTACGTTGTTTAGAGGTCTCAAATACAACTAGATGCTCCCCAGACCGCAGCTTGCGTTGTCCAAAGGTTCTCAAACAGCATTGAAACCAACAATAAAACCAGACTCAAATAAACTCAAATAGCACCAAGACAAGTTTAAAACAGATAAATCGTATTTCAAACAATATTCGCAAACAGTGTTCCAAAAATATCTAGATATAAAGCAAACCTAAAATCATTTGGAGTTTATTTCCGTCGGTCGAACTCAAAGGACGATTGGCATCCCATCCTAGATCAAAGTGATGGTTTTGTTTTGGATCTTAATGGTAGCATTGTTCTTGTCGTGCCAAGGCATGTCCTACACAACGTCACAAATGCCCTAACTTCATGATGTGGAAATCTTGCCGTGGTACCCTTGAATGGTGACATGAGGGCACCAATAAGTGGTACAACTTTATTGGTATCTCCTGTAGCTAGCTCGGCCTCAATGCCTCCAAAAAACTGATTATAATCACAATCAATCTACTTGAAAAATTCTGGATGGATGAAGTTCTCAGTGGCTCCTGGATCAAAGAAGATAAGTGCCTTATGGCGACTAATCTTTCCATAGGCTCTACATAATGGCAGGAGGTTGCCCTAGAGGTTTTATTACCTTTGTGGGGGTAGACATAGGAAGTGTGCACCATCTGGACTATGGCATCTACCTTCTTGTTGCAAAGTTTCTTGTTGGCGAGGTGGTCAAACGAGGTCGTGCAGGTTGAGTCGAGGTGTCGTGAGAATCTCGAAAATTGTCGAGGATTCTATGGATTTGATGGTTGGTTGTCGGTTGTAAATTCCAATCTTCCGTTCATAAGCTTGTAGCCAACCGCAACGTGGTCCATAAGCTGTTGGATTGTCGAGACTTGCTTTGACAAACATTATTCTTGTGGTGGCGATCGTAGTCCTATGGTGTAACGCTCTCATTGTCCTCCAAGGTTATCAGCTTGAAGAAAGACACTAGGAGATAGATATCTAAGAACTTTTGTTAATTGTCTTCCATAGTTTCCGTGGCCACCATTTTCAAGTTGCCCCATCCCACCAAAAGTTGCACTTCAAACAAGGATGTCATGTAGCTTCTAGCAAAAATATTCTTGAAAGCTTGCCAAGTCCTTGGAGCCATAGTAATAGGGGGCGCCCATTTTTGGGCTTCCCATTCCCACTTGTCGTCCCGCCCTGTTTTATACACTAAAAATCCATTTGAGCCCCGTTCCCCGTCCCCTGACGCGTCCCTTGTGACTATGCTTGGAGCGTGAGGCTTGGTAGCTATAGAACTCCACTACTGCATAGCATTGTCTTTGAGAAAAGCAGTAGCTCGAGAAAAAAAAATTCTTCTGTGTAGTTCTCCAATGCATAAATATTGTTAAGCTGTTGTAGGAATTGTGAAGTTTTCTTTCGATCTTTCACTCCCGAAGAAGTGAAAATATTTACCGTAGACCCACCATCTTTGAAGTCCTTGGGCTGATTTGGTGCCACTCCTAAATGTCGATAATAGAGGTAGGGAGACGCCGGTTCCAACTGTCATACCTAGGTGGCGATGGGGGAGGTGGTGGCAACGATGGTGGCAATAGATAATAGTTGGATGGTTGGACCATGTTTCTAAGAACTCTCCTGATTAGAATTGAAGACTGCACTTTCTCATGCCAAAGGAGGAAAAGCTTGAGGCAACAGAGGTGGCAACATGTAGTTCAGAAACAACTAGAAGTTCTGCAGAATCAGGGTTTTGTTGGAAATGCTTTGAGAGTATGTCGCGGAGTTCCTCGAGAAGTAATTGCAGATACTCTCTAGAATCACGAAGCACAATCTTTTTTGTATGTTCCAGAAGGATCAATGTGCTCGTCTGAAGATCAAAAGGCTGCAACATGGATACCATTGTAACGAGAGGGCACCAGGTGCCAACTGAAGAGAATAGACTAGAACATACTTTTAGCACTTCAAAACGACTGAAGCGAGAGAGAGAGAGAGAGAGAGAGAGAGAGAGAGAGAGAGAGAGAGAGAGAGAGATCCACACAATAGACACAAAGTGGCAGAGTTCCACTCCGAGAGCACTGGCCCCAAAACCTCGGCACCCCTTTGGGTATTTCTTTTGTATTGCTTCACAAAGGTACAACTGCTGAGGCTCGAGCTCTGCTTCCACAAGTCCTGGAATGTCAAAGTTAGTCCCCCAAAGTATAAAATTAAAGGCCCCTGGCCTCGAAAAGCATCATACAAGAAATGCTTCACATCCCAAAAGCTTTCAAGCCAAAGCTGGCGCCCAAAAAGCAATTACGCAATTTGCACAAATCCATACAATGCCACATTAGCATGTTCCACGTTTTTCATTGGCTGCACGTGTACAAATGTACACGTCAACAGTCCACGTTTTAGGAACTCCCATCTTTAACCCAATATTCAAGGCAAGATTATGTGTCTCAGTTCATAAAATGATCTCTCTCTTTCTCTTTCTCTCTCTGAAAGCATCTTCAAAGATACCTACATCTAGTCCAAGTGCTTCGTTACACAGTTGACACAAGTTTGGTGAATGACGTGGCGATCCCTAGGTGGTAAGGGTTATTGCAAGGAGGAGGTACATTCAGCCTTGGGAGATAGGGACTCTAGAGTAGTGGTTTTATACAAGCAGTAATAGTCACAAGAAACGATGTTTCTGCCTGGAAGAAACCAACCGGCTCGTTCCTAGCGTCTTGGACTTGTAAAAACTACGTTTTTTACTTGCAGTTTTTTAAAAAACTAAATAACGTGCCCAACCTGTTTTGACAAGAGCACTTGCAGCCGAAACCTCAAAATGAGTAGTGCAGCAATGAGCAAGTTTGGAGGGCTTATGTGCAACCTGCAGGGCATTACAAAGTGAGGCTCACAGCTCACGAGCCACATCATATCCTACAAGTACTGACAACTGTGAAGCAGCAAGCTACTCTAGTCTTTGCGGCCGACCCTCTTTCTTCTTGAATCCTCATCGCTACAATCTTGAATCTACAAGTCTGCAATTGTGTGCACAGTGCATCTGCCATCATGGAGGAATAACTACCGGCAAAACATCACCAAATTGGCCGGATACAAAGGAGGAGGTGGTTCCAAGACGTGGAAATGTAATTTTTGTGGCCAGGTGAAATCTGGGCAGTCAGACTCGTGTGACATCTTGGGCATGTGCCTAGCAAAGATATGTCACTTTGTGCTAGTATTCCAGCGGATATTGAAGGGGGCCTTGCAGCATTCATGGAGAGCTGCATGCATGGCTTTGGACGACCCGGAAGTTGACAAGCTGAGACAAGTTACAACTCAAAGTCAAGGAGAGGCAAGCTTCAAAAGGAGTACAGTAGAGTCGGCCACAGCGAGTGCACAATGCACATGTCACTGTGTCATCTACTTGTTGCAGTGGTATTGGTGCAAAGAGGACTCCTTTACCATGTGTGGATGTGCCACAAAAGGGGTCACTACAAGCTACCCACATGAAAGTTGGAATTCAAAAGCAGGCCATGTTAGTAGCCACTAGAGAGGTTACACTTTAGTTCATAAGATGTGCTCGCATAGGATGCGAATGGGAAGGTCGGTTTACGTATTCGGGAGCTTAGAAAGGAGAAGGCATGCATAGAGGTGCAGCTTGAGTTCCTAGAGGACACATGGAAGAAGTATTCTTTGGGATGGGTGGTCAGTCGTGCAAAAGAGAATCGTCTACAATGTGTTGATTTCTTCATGCAAGGGAACTATGTTTTGGAAGGCCATAGATGCTTTCGGTGCCGGGGTCATTGTCACAAGTGCTTACATCTATAGACACATTAAATAGGTGATCATGGAGATTGGGGTTGACCATGTTGTGCAAGTTGTGACGGATAGTGGCAACAATTGTGTGTCTATGGGAAACATGTTGGAAGATGAGTTCTCTTCCATCTTCGGACGTGCTCATGGAGGACATTGGCAAAATATTTTGAGTAGGTGAGATCTTTGCCACAGCTAGGAGCATGGTGAAGTTTCTTACTAAGAGGCGGAAGGCATTGAGCATGTTTCGGGCCAGCAGCACTCTGCAGCTCTTGAAGCCCTCCAACACTTGATTTGCTTACATGCTTATTGTTCTTGAGCGTCTTATTAGAGTGCGGCCAAATCTTATATGCAACATTTCTAGTGATGAACGGCTTGCTTGGAATGAAATTAGTACTCCAAAATTCCAAGCTTTCCGACATAATGTGTTCAATGAGTCTTGGTGGATTGAGGTAGAGGCATTGGTGAAATCATTGACCCCTATCCACAAAGTTTTGTGCATCACCTACATGGAGGGAAGCACACTGGGCCTTCTCTACAAGTACAAGGACAAGTTTCGGGAGGCTCTCAAGAACAATGTCTACCTGACACAGGAAAGGTAAGTGTATTGTATCTGCCATGTCCTCTACTCTTAAGAAGGTTAATGAGTTGCCAGAGGTGTAGGAATGGCAATGCAATTGGTTTCAAGACCAATCCATGTAGTGGCACATGTATTGCATCCTCTTTGGCGTAGTGAAGACCAATATGCAAAAGAGGAGCTTGAGCAAGGGTTTCAAGACTATGTGGAGAAGTATACACAGGGTGATGTGGAGATGGCGAGGAGGATAGAGGATGATTTGCTTGCCTTTCAAAGTGCAAACAACCACTTCGGTCAAGCCACTATGAAGCTTAGAGAGACTTGTGGTGGGAAACGTAAGGAAACTCTGCTCCTACTTTAGTAATGTTTATGGGCTACTTAAGTAGAAGTAGTGAGTGTAGTATAATGTAGTAGTATCAATGAATCTTGGCTCTAGAAGGCACTAATATTCACCCCAAATCAGCCCTAAAAATGTAGCTTCGAGTTATGAAGCTAGGGAGGTGGTTTGGACTCATGTAAAACTCATTTGAATGCCCCTTTTTGTGGACTCTAGGGCACACTTGGATGCCCTTTCTTTAAAAATAATGTGAAAAAAGGCTCCCTTTGATGGTGGTAAAGGAGGAATTGGAGTACTAGAGCTCTCTTCCATACAAAGAAGAGAAATAAGCTCACAACCTTGCAACTAGGACATTTCGTGTTATGTGATTGCAACTCGAAGCTTCTTGACAAGCTTTTGGATTCTCCCAAGCCTACATAGGTTAATGTCAATAAAATCGACATTGACAAGGTGCGTGATATTCCAGATATCCACATGAGGAGCGTGATTTGTATGAGGAGGCGATTGCTCCAATTCATGATACAAGGGGACAGTAGCGAAGGGCAAGGCAACCTCAAGATGTTCGGACTAGTGCTTCAATGGCTTCCAAATCCTCTTCCTTTGCATCTAGTGAAAACAGTCAAGAGGAGGTGGAGGATGAGGAAGGCGATGATTCTCACGACTCTGATGCTTGAGCCTTGATCATGTTGGTGTTGCAGCTTGCTCCTAGTAGATTATAATCATGGACCACTTTCTTTGTATTTGCGGTGATTTATGTATTTGGGACATGATATATCATGACTGCAAGTCGCCAAATATGACTCAATCACTTTTTGCTCAGTAGTTGGTTCATGACATTGGATTATGGATAGTATAACTCCTTGCAGCTTATGCACATTGGTAGACTTATATGTTTTTTTGCAGTTATGAATGATGTGTCTTGGAAATTGGAAGTTGGTTTGGACTTTGGAGTCCATCTTTAAAGTTGTAACTTGCCACCTGTAGTGTCTTGATTGTAGTCTTTCAATTTAATGCCATCAGTATTGATCTATGCTTCTAGTACTACCTAGGCTTCTTGTTGTATTGGTTATGTTTAAGTCCTATAATAATTTGTATATTTAGTTAATTTCTAGTACTACCTAGGCTTCTTGTTGTATTGGTTATGTTTAAGTCCTATAATAATTTGTATATTTAGTTAATTTTTTATCAAAAGAAACTTGGTTTCTTAACCGGTTCAACCTCGGCTAAAACTCCGAAACTCCAGCTTTTCCATTATCATTTCCGTTTCTTGTTGTTACTATGCAAGGAGTAGGTAGTGCGCAAAGATGAGCAAGCATGATATATGTGGGTCCAGGTATGGCTTGAGAGTGGTAGACCATTGTCCTTTCCACCCATCACATCTTATTATGCTCCGCCAAAGATAGTCACCATATACAGCTATGGATGAGAATATCTAGGAGTTCTCGAGAGATGGAGATGTGATACTCCTAGGTGATTTCAATGCAAGGATTGGCAATCATCAAGTGCCCTTTTATGATACTTTGGAGCTATTGAAGGAGATTGATCCACATCATTCGGACATAATGAGAGCTTCACAGGATGCAAGAGAGGGGACAGACTATGGTAGATATCTAACGGAAATGGGAGCAGCACATGGATTGTGCCATTTTCAATGGCCTACACAGATGCCCAAGGTCTATGGGGACCTGTTATCCTTTGCGATACGAGGATGAGAGGAGCACAATGGATTGTATTCTAGCCCCTCTTGAGCTAATTACACAAGTTGGTGACTTTGAGATATGACCTACACCAATAGGAGAAGTTGTTGATCACTCATATATCCCCCACAATTGACTGTTCATGCACTCTCGAGGTCACATGTAGTACAAATATTTATCATTCACACTTGACTATCCATGCACTCTAGAGGTCAAGTCCAATACACACATGTTTCCCCGCTATTCTAGAGAGACAACAGATGGGTGTACATGGGAGAGATCTTTCGAACTTCTTTGGATTGGATAAAATGCTCCTCTACTAAACCATCACGATCATGAGCCTTACCTATACCAAGCTTGTCTATAGCATCTCGTACCTTTCTCTGTGA
This sequence comes from Adiantum capillus-veneris, assembly GCF_014529385.1. Taxonomy (NCBI): domain Eukaryota; kingdom Viridiplantae; phylum Streptophyta; class Polypodiopsida; order Polypodiales; family Pteridaceae; genus Adiantum; species Adiantum capillus-veneris. The sequence continues at coordinate 138,005,431 of NC_140932.1, forward strand.
AAATGGTACAAGTAAGAGGACAAGGCTCTGGCAAGGTTGGAAGGAAAGACTGCCCTCAAATTGTGTAAAGATCAGTTATATGTTGACTCCATGTGTCAAGAGAGGTAATCAAGGATGGGGTAATGTGCTCGCGGAGTAGTCTACAAACCTCTCTAGAATCCTGGCTCATAAATGATTGACAGAGGTCTCTCACGAGCAGAACTAAGAAAGCTCATTTCTTCCGCTTCATAAGGCATCGAAAACAAATCCGTGACTGGCTATGAGCCCCAACACTATGTTTCTCTATAGACTAGCTCTCATCTATTTGCACTCATCATCACACCAATGTTTTGAGCCACAGGAGTGTGGGAAAGCCATTGTCATCCTTCAAAGGAGCGCAAGTGCTAAGTTTGTATACTAGCACCAGAGGACGAGGAGCATTTGAATTTTGATCTACCATTGGTCTACCTACTTTGAGGTGAATGGACGTTTCCATTGTTTATTCGAGCAGGGATTTGGACCACCTTCTAGAGTCACGGACTACCCAATTCATAGATGCATTGGTTTATACTTGATTTGCAGACTCGGGGATACACTTCTAAGAGAGAGCCTACCTATGCATCGGAGGATAGATTTTTTCACCTCCTAGGTTAACACGTAGGATATAGTTAGGGCTTCCACACAGGGCATCTCAATGGATAGAGCCATTCAGACAATGCTTGAAGCGGCCTAGAGTTTGAGGGAGATCACTATATCGACGGAAGAAGAGGCCTACTCGCTTCTTCACTAGAGAGGAGATAGATACCATATTGTAGAGACACATGCGACACTTCATGGGATGATTCCTCCCCTTCCCCTCCTTGTATTGTAGCCTCTCCCTCCTTTATAGCTTGATCCCTTGTATTGTCACTTTTTATGCCTCTAGTCACACTCGTTGTGTATACTTCATTTTCCTAGTTTTTAGGGCGTCTTTTATTCAACTTGGTTCCAAACAATGGTTTCATACATATGATAATTGTAACTTTTGGTGCCATAGGTCATTTTGGCCTTTTGCAAACGTATAAAGCACATTTCATCTCATTTGGAATGGCCTCCAAAGATTTCCAACGTCGAGTGGGTTCACTTGTTTTCCTCATAAACATGGGGCTAGCATAGTGAATTATGTTTCGGGTCAGCCCAGTTTCATACCCTCTATTCAGGACTTTACAGTCGGACCCAAGCCTATTGGGGTAGCAGTAGATCATGCCCTCCTCACATTTACCGTCTCATTCCAGTTCAGCACAGCTCGATTGGCACAGATATCTATGCATACTCGATACGCTTTTACTTCGGAGACTGATTTTGTCTACATAGATGGTATCTACGGATGCTTATGTACAGAGGATCCAAGGAGACCTCTAGGGGAGCTCACATGTATATTGACAGACACTACAAGATGCAGCAAAAGAGGCAACGACAACGTTCTGGGAGCATGCCCCAGAATAGCTGGTATGACAAGGAGTGCAGAGAGACTAGAGCCCACCGACTTCAGAGGGAGGTACTTCTAGGAGTCATTACTCACAGGAAGTCATGGATTGCTTCTCAACGTTTGGTACGACGGAAGAAGAGGGTGTTTCTAGTTTGACTAGAGCAAGATTTATATCAATTGTTTTTGAGCCAAGATTCAAGCGAGGCATGGCAACTCTTCCATGAGCATTCTCCCCCACCAGTCATCACTTCTACAAAGGTATGGGGTCAATATGCATCATCTCTCTACACAGTCTCGATGCAACCACCTCTACCAGATTTGCCAAAGCCATGCCCACACACGTGCTTTCTTTATCGCCGAGATGGTACAGAAAGCCATTGACAAGATGAAGACTAGAAGAGCATATAATCAAGATGGCGTGCTAGCAAAGGATTTTATACATGCCAGAGATCTCCTTACACAACTTCTAGGAGTGATGTTCAACCGTGCCATGTGCGAGGGCCTACCTGATACTTGGAGTTTGTCCACTATCGTACCTATCTTCAAGTCAGGGGACCCTATGGAGCCTTGGAATTACCGCAGTGTCATGATTGGACACACATTGGCACGCATCCATCCTTGAGCAATAGTTGAGTAGATGGGTAGAGAGAGGGTGTACGGACAGCAACACAGGCAAGTTTCAAGACAGGTTTCTCTACTCTTGATCATATTCTGATACTCAAAGCCGTTATTGAGGAGGGGAGATCACGTGGGAGATGGCTCTATTGTTGCTTTGTGGATTTCTACAAAGCCTTCGATACAATGCCCAGAGCTAGATTGATGCGCAGACTGCAAGAGATGTGGGTACCAAAGAGTTGATTTGGGGGATCATGGCTCTATACAAGTTAGTAGTGGGGCATGTACGCACTCCAGAGAAGATTTCTAATTTGGTTCACTCCACTATTGGGGTGAAACCGGGTTGCCCGCTATCTCCTACACTATTTGGCATGTATGTGGATGAGGTTGCTGACTACATTGAGAGGGATAGTGATAGAGGAGCACAGTTGGCAGGGACATGGATCCTACTATTGTTATATGCTGATGATATTGTGTTGACTAGCCCTTGAGTCATCCCGATAGCTAGAGCTACACGGGTCACAGCATGCTGGTATGGATAGATAACATCATGGTTTCAATCACATGGCTTCAGCATGGATAGACTACCCCCACTTCAGTACTCCTTGGATGCACCCTCCCTTTCTAGTGATCTCCCTCTGTGAATGTTCCCACTGCCTAGTCTCCTCAAGAGATTCTCCTCGTGTCTGCGCAGCTCTAGCGAAAACAACCCAAGGCATCTCTGATCCTAATATCTCATCACTCTAGCCAACGGTCCAAAGCCCTCTCAGAATAGACAGTAAAAGCGACCTCGTATCTCATAGTACACCGGACAATGACAAATGTGACATAACTCAATCTCTGGCTCTATATGACACAATTGGCATATCTTGGCTCCTGTTGGTACTCTCCTAAATCTGCCATCTCAATCTCTAGCTGATGCGATGATGTGCGCATCTGACAAATAGCAAATCGTATCCATAGAATAAATGAGTGTCCATACAGGCCAGTCTGGTCACATATCCATCCTCTATTAGTTGCAAAAGATGCTCTCTATAGAAAGCCATCTTTGTGCCGAACTCTTGTATCAATTGTATCCATGTCCTTTTGGTATCTAGTTGAATCAAATCCTGACGTATAAGTCTAGTGATCTCTGTCCGTGTAAGGACTTCTTTAGTGCAGGGACTCAGTAGCCAGATGAGCATGCTTCACAGTAGACTTCAGAGCCCACTTATACCAAAGGTATATTAGCGGACAGAGCCATTGAGCTCGGGAGAGCTAGACGCCCACATCTACGAGGGCAACCACGACATCTATGCAAGCTCCATTGGAGGACCAAGACTATTCTAGAACGATATGGGAGACACCCAATACGGCTATTTACAGAGGCGGAAATTGACAAAGCTCTTCAGCGACCGATGTAATACTTTCTCGGACAACGCTCGATGCCAGGTATCCTCGGGCATTGATGATGATGATGATTTCAGTCTGACGATTTTCGTCTTTTAGTTTAGTCTCCCTTTACTTTATTTTATTTTTGTACTCAAACATTGAATTAGATCCACAAGGATTGTATTTTGGTCTCATAGGTCATTTTGGCCTTTTGAAGACCTTTCAAATAACATTAAACATTAAACATTTCATTCTCTCTCTCTCTCTCTCTCTCTCTCTCTCTCTCTCTCTCTCTCTCTCTCTCTCTCTCTCTCTCTCGTCATTGCCATACCCCCCCCCCAGCCATGCTACCGCCCACCCCTCCCAACCATGATGTCGCCGTCTCAGCCAGCCAATGAGGCCGCCTCCTACTACTGTCACCCTTTTTTCAAGTGCCTCCCACCCACTATTGAACCACTTGCGGAACTCTATCAGCACAGAACCACACATACACAGCTGCAGCTCACACATATACACACATGGACACTAATGCTCGGGAAAGGTTTTCCTCGGCTTACAATCAACAATGTAGATTCACCGGTTGTAGACCATGGTAAAGGGAAGAAAAACCAGCAAAATATACAAGGAAATAATTCAAAACCCCTACAAATTTGAAAAATTGTACCAATAGTCATGTTTGCATCTTTACAAGGGAGGAACCCTGGACGTTCAGGCTCCCGAATCCCAAACACTAACATGCATGCATACACACATCGAACACACCCCCATATATACACATACACATGCACACCTTACATATACACACACCCATGCACACACTCTCTCACGCCTTACACACATACACCCATACCAATCCATCATGTAATCGACAACACCCGTTCAAGATCCACCCCCCTCCCACCGACTTTGCCCATCTTGACAAACTCAAAGCCAAGTTCAAGGAGCATGGACACCACCAAGGATGACCTTATGCTTTAAGCCATCATGATGAACCATATATTATTTGCCCTTGCTTTGCATCTAATTCTGACAATGTTATCCCACCTTATGCGAAACGAGCTATAAAGATTTGGGAAATGTGTGTTTTGGCTTGAGAGCAGTGTATCAACACGAAAAAATTAACCCTTCTTAGTCACATTGAAAATCCAAAACTGATTTGTTGGATTTAAGATGGCAAAGAAAAGTGGTTGCACCAGGTGAGAACACGACACTTGGGATCAGAGTTATCCGGAATGCGGAACGGGAACGGCAACGGGGACCCCCGCGGAACGGGGGAACGGCTAGGGATCCGGAACGGGAGGCATAAAAAACCCCAAATAATGCTTGAGAAGGGAATGGGTGTGAGGGGGTGCATTTTAACTTTTGAGTCCTTGCACACTTTAAAAAACACCTAATGTTCACTACAAATTTGCAAAAAACTGCCTATTTCTCCCCATTTGAGAGTTGGCCGTTTCGATATCAGGTGGTCACCCGGAACGGTAAAATGTTCCAGGACGTTTCGGCTTGGCAGAGGGGGAGGGAACGGTGTTCCAGCGTTCCAAAGCCTATGGAACGCATTCCCCGGTAACTATGCTTGGGATACCCCGTGGGTGTGCAACTTTCATCTCACAACTTTCGGATAAACTCACAATATGGGCAGATTTGTGTACTAACAATCACACACTCGGTCATTTCATCTCAACGCTACTCAATCCATCATTTTGCCTATGATCTCTCTCTCTCTCTCTCTCTCTCTCTCTCTCTCTCTCTCTCTCTCTCTCTCTCTCTCTCTCTCTCTCTCTCTCTCTCTCTCTCTCTCTCTCTCTCTCTCTCTACGCAGATTGCGACAGAGGATCCATACCATACTGGCGCGACATGGGAGCCATCCCAACAGAGTGCCTACCTTGGAGGACATTAAATCTCTATAGCCTTTTGGATACTGATGTATATGTATATGATGCCTCGACTGTTAGAGAGCTCCATTGTATCAGCTCACCCTTTGTATTCCCTTTGTATCAGCTTTCACCCCACCCCTACCCCTACCCACTATTTTCTTTTCACTTCTTTGTACTTTTTTGAACCCAGACCTGGTATAAGATTCACCACATGTAACCTTTTGGTCACATAGGTCATTTTGGCCTTTTGAAGACGTTAATATTACATTTCATCTCTCTCTCTCTCTCTCTCTCTCTCTCTCTCTCTCTCTCTCTCTCTCTCTCTCTCTCTCTCTCTACCACAGCAAAGCCCGTCGCCTCACACCAAAGGCACACTGATCGACCGGGCGACCGAGCTGGGGAGATCCAGATGCCCACGACTGCGGAGGACTACACAGTATCGACGAAGGCTGCATCAGAGGCTTCGGATCACTTTGGCTCGACATGCACGACGCCTGGTCAGACTACTGACCATGGAGGAGATTGATGAGATCCGCCAGCGACCGATGCTGGATCTCTTGTGATTTACCTACCCCAGCTAGCTGCTCTCCCCCGTTCACACCTAGCAGTCCAGGATTCCATAGTATATTTGTTTTGTCATTTTGTTACTCTCGCTTTGTATCAAATCCACCACATTGTAACTTTTTGGTCTCATAGGTCACTTTGGCCTTTTGAAGACATTAATATAACATTTCATTCTCTCTCTCTCTCTCTCTCTCTCTCTCTCTCTCTCTCTCTCTCTCTCTCTCTCTCTCTCTCTCTCTCTCTCTCTCTCTCTCTCTCTCTCTGCCTTGCCCTGCCCCTCGCGCTCCCCCTCTGCCGCGCTGGTCCTCTGCTGCGTCCTGCTCCCCCCCTCCTCTGCCGCGCCTCCCCTCGCGCTACATTCGCAACCCCGCCCCTCTCCCCCTCGCTCCGCCTGCACAGCCCCGCCATTAGCTGCTCCCCCGCTGCCCGTGTAAAGTACCCCCCTCTCTCTATACCCTCTACGCGTAGGATGTCCCCCCTTCCTCTACGCGCCCCCCCCCCCCCCCCCCCCCTCTTTTTTTAAGCGTAGCATGTCCGCCCCCTTCTCCTACGCGTAGGAAGTCGTTTTTTTTTTTTTTTTTTTTTTCTTGCACCCCACCCTCACCACTTTTTAACTTTCGGGCCCCATAGGTCATTATGGCCTTTTGAGGACTTTAGTATAACATTTCATTTCATTTCTACCCCCCTCCCCCTCCCCCCCCCCCCCCCCCCCTCTCCTTCACTTTTGTTTTCGAGGCGCGCGCGCGCACACACACACACACAGCTGAACATATTGAGGGCACCGGGCCACACCGCCTCCCGCTCGTCGCGATCGCCGCCAGTCTGGGTGCACACGTACATCCAGTGCCGCGCCCGCTGCTAGAGTGGGTGCACACGCGCATCTAACCCCCTTGCGGACGGCGATCAAACATGAGGAAGACAAACGAAAAAGCCGACCCCCTAGAGGATGCCATTCGAAAATGCAAAGAGGAAATGACGAAGACCATCACCAAGATGAACCGCAATCTCTGGGGCATAATAAACATTCTCGAAGGACGTGTGCTTATCCAAGAGAGCAAGATAAGCACGCTGGAAGACCGAGTGACGACCCAAGAGGAAGAGATCACGTCACTCAAGAAAAAACTTGCCGAAGCCCGATCAAGAAACGCACTGGAAGAGGGCGAACTGCAACCCTCAGTAATTGAAGAAATCAACACGATCAAGGAACAAGTACGGGCCATCAAAGAGGGAGAAGAACAGCACAAAGAAATGACGACTTCTTGGGTGGATGTTCTTACCAAAACCCAACAGAAGGCAGACGAAGCCGAGAAATGGATCAAGGTGGCCTAGAAAGGAAAAGACAAGGAGATAACGCCCACGTCCACACCCAACAACATCATTAACCAGACACTAGAGGAGGAGCAAAGGAGAAGGGTGCGTGCTTTACATGTGAGAATTTGCGGTCTTAAAGACGAAGGCAATGTGGACGAAGAAGTAAAAGAACTCACAACCTTGATGGGGATTCATGAGCCGACACGCACAAGGGCATGGAGAGTGGGCAACATAAAGAAAAATGGAGGCAGTGGAGAAACCTCAAAAGAAAGAGCACTCATCCTCCGTTTTCCCTCCATGGAAGCAAAGAAGTCATTCTAGAAGAAAAGACCAACTCTTAAAGAGACTGGCATCTTTCTTGGGGACGATCTCACCCTCTCGCAAATCGCTCATATGCAAGAAGTAATGCCGGAGATTAGAGCGGCAAGGGGAAAAGGCAAGATCGCTTTTTACCGAGACGGAAAAGTGGTAATACTTGAGCGACGCTCCACATGACGGTGCGAGACTTATGGGACCACACTCAAAGTAGTTGCCTGGAACTGCAATGGATCTATGCGTCTTGATGTGGGTGCTTTTGAGGATAGCTTTACTGGAAGAGACATCATCTTCTACTCTGAGACACACCACGCCCCTGGGCAATCCATGCCTCACATCAGTGGATATAGGTGGGAGACAGCCTACAAACAGGAGACACGCTCAAAGCAGAGAGGGCGGGGCTCGGAAGGAGTGGCAGTGTTATTTAGAGAGGATCTGCAGCCACTGATACATATAGCCCGCAGGGACGAGCAGGCTAGGTACATGTGGGTGAGACTGAAAGCAGAGATAGGCCGATACCTCTATCTAGCTATTTGTTACTTTCCCCCGAGTACATCAGTGTATGCACCACCCAAAGGACAGTCCCCTTTCTCTATTTTGGATGATGACATATGGGAGTTCTCTAGGGACGGTGACATTATCATCCTCGGGGACTTCAATGCTAGGACTGCCCATCACTAGGCAGTGTTTTATGATACTTCAGAGGAGATGCTAAGAGAGATAGATGTGGCAGAGACGGGCCTTTCCAGACTATCACACGATATGGAATATACTGAGTATGGGCGACACCTGATAGACATGGGCACTGCACATGGGTTGGCCATCTTGAACGGCCTACAGGATTTCCTGCTGCGAGAGGCTTTCCGTGCTTCCCACACAAACATGGAGCCAGCACGGTAGACTATGTCATGGCACAACCGAATCTCATCTCTAGTATCGAGGATCTCACATTGGGCCCAGACTGGTCGGGGTGGCAATGGATCATGCTTTGGTGTCAATGACCATCTCCTTCCATTTCAGTGCAGCACACAGGCCACGAGTAGCAGTCCCTACTCCCTACACATTCACAAGGGAGACGGACTCTGTATACATGGACGGAATCTACAGACGCCTATGCACTGAGGACCCGGGGCGACCTCTGGAGGAGCTAACTACTATACTGACACAGACATTACATGAGGCAGCAGCTGAAGCATACCCACACACCCAGCCTGAGCAGAGCCGCCGATTTGGGAGCATGCCTCAGAACAGCTGGTACGATAAGGAGTGCCGCCAGACTAGAGCCAGACTTCAGAGGGAGGTGCCGTTGGGGGACGTCACTCACAGACAGTCACAGATGGACTTCCGACGCCTGGTGCGGCGAAAGAAGAGGGCTTTTTTGGCTAGACTCGAGCAGGATCTATATCAACTATTCTTGAGTCAAGACTCGCGTGAAGCGTGGCGGCTCTTTCATGAGCAGTCCCCCCCCCCCCTGCTATTTCCTCCACAGAGACCTGGGGTCAGTACGCATCATCTTTGTACACAGTACCTGGACAGCCGCCCCTCCCCAACCCCCCCGACCCATGCCCACATACATGTGTCTTTTTCACTGCTGAGATGGTGAAGAAAGCCATTGACAAGATGAAGACTGGGAGAGCATATGATCATGAGGGTCTAGTAGCTGAGCATTTCATGCATGCCAAAGACCTACTAGCAAAGCTTCTAGCAGTTATGTTTAACCGTGCCATGTGTGAGGGCCTACCTGACACTTGGAGCCTATCTACAATCGTACCTATCTTCAAATCAGGAGACCCCATGGAGCCTGGGAATTATCGCACTATTATGATTGGGCACACACTGGCACGGTTGTATGCATCCATTCTTGAGCAACAGCTGAGTAGATGGGCAGAGAGGGAAGGAATACATGCAACTGGGCAGGCAGGATTCAGGAGAGGCTTCTCTACTCTTGACCATATCCTAACACTCAGGGCCATCATCGAGGAAGGCAGATCTCATGGGAGAGGGATCTATTGTAGCTTTGTGGACTTCCGCAAAGCTTTCGACACGGTACCCAGAGCTAGACTGATGCGTAGATTACAGGAAATGGGAGTACCCACAGAACTCATTTGGGGGATCATGGCATTGTACAGATCAGTAGTAGGGCATGTACGCACCCCAAAGGGACTTTCTACACCGGTTCACTCCACTATTGGGGTGAAGCAGGGCTGCCCGCTCTCTCCCACTCTTTTCGGTATGTATGTGGATGAGATTTCTGACTACATTGACAACGATGGGGATAAAAGTGCTCAGTTGGCAGGGACATGGATTCCACTTTTGTTATATGCTGATGACATAGTGTTGATCTCCGAATCCCCAAAGGCAATGCAACGTCAATTGGATGCTCTGCATACGTTTGCCCACGAAAGTGGTTTGTCTGTCAACCTGGGTAAAACCAAGGTTATTGTGTTTAATACCACCCCACAATGGATCAGGAGGTCAGCACCTACACTCACATACGGCCAGGAGACTGTGGAGTACACGGACGCTTACACTTACCTTGGAGTGGTTTTTAGTGGACCTACATTCTCACTCAGAAGAGCAGCAGAAACCAGACTTACTAGAGCCCACGCAGCATTGGGTAGATTGGAGAGGATGTGTTCGCAGGTTCAGTTTCAGGAGCCCTGGACGAAGCTCTGGCTCTTTGATACCTTGGTGGCTTCAGCATTGCTCTATGGAACCGAGATATGGGGACCTTCACTAGATCACCACGGGAGGACGGGTCGCTCAGATGGATGGGGGAACATGGAGAAACCTCTCGTCTCTATGATCTCGCGGCTCATTAGAGCCAAGGCATCAGTACCACGGGCCATTATCCGAGCAGAGCTAGCGGCCCCCCCACTTGTGGTGGAGGCGCTCACCAGATCAGTCTCCTTCATAAACCGCACATGGGCACTTCCTAGAGACAAATATGCTCGCATAGCACTTGAAGCCTCTCGACAGTTAGCCATACAAGGAGATACAACATGCTGGTATGGGGAGATGACATCATGGTTTCAGGCACATGGGTTCAGCATAGACCGGCTGCCACCATTCCATTACTCATTGGATGCACCATCTCTCACCCTTACACAGTCAGAGATCACCAAGCTCATACGCCAAGACCTGACCCAGCTAGACACCAGAAGGACATGGATACAACCAGCACAGGAATTGGGCACGAAGATGGCTTTTTACAAAGACCACCTTCTCCAACTTACGGAAGATGGTTTTGTGGCGAGACCCAAATACATGGATACCCACTTGTCTCATGGGATACGATGTGAAATTGGCCAGTTACGCACATCTTCTCACCAGTTGCGGATTGAGACGGGGAGATACAGCGGAGTACCAACAGAGGACAGGACATGCCCCTTGTGTAACATGGAACCTGAGACAGAGCTACACTATACATGTCGCTGCCCCGTCTACTACGAGATACAAGGCCGCTTCCATTGCTTGTTCAGAGAAGGTTTTGAAACACTCTCAAGAGTCATGGGATACAAAGATCAGAGATGTCTGTGTCTGTTCTTGCTCGAGCTGCGCACACAGAGATAGCCTGATGAATGGCGAGGCTAGCCAGTCTCAAAGACGGATCACAGACTTCTTCAAAGCAGACACGGGACAGCCGCAAGAGCCACTCCCACAGTAGAGCTCCCCCTCGTCTCATACCAGAGGCACACTAATTGACCGAGCGATTGAACTGGGGAAATCTAGGCGCCCGCGACTGCGAAGAACTACACAGCATCGACAAGGCTACGACAGAAAATTCGGAGCACGATGGCCAAGCATGCACGACGCCCGGTCAGACTACTAACCATGGAGGAAATTGATGAGATTCGCCAACGACAGATGCTAGATCTCTTGTGATTCAGCTATCCCAACAAGCCGCCCATTTTTTGCTTGGTCTTTTGCTTGGTTCACATTGATCAACTTAGGACCCCATAGTATATATCTTTGTTTTGTATTGTTGTTAGGTTATTTTGTTACTCTGACTTTGTATCAGATCCACCACTTTGTAACTATCGGGTCTCATAGGTCATTATGGCCTTTTGAAGACGTTAATATAACATTTCATTTCATTTCTCTCATGGGAGCTACCACGCAACAGATATGCACGACTAGCATTTGATTCATCGCAACAACTGGCTAGTGAGGGTGGTACATAATGTTGGTTTGCACAGATACCATCTTGGTTTGAGCTACATGGATTTAGTATGGACAAGATGCCCCCTTTTGAGTATTCCCTACATGCACCATCCCTCACCCTCACACATTCAAACATTAGCAAGATTATCACACATGATCTCATTCAACTGGATACTAGGAGGACTTGGTGTCTTCGTCACACGAGTTGGGGTTGAAGATGGCTTTTTATCGAGACCGTCTTCTTTGGACGACAGATGATGGGTTTATCTCACACCCCAAGTATATGGACACCCACCTATCTAATGGCATTAGATGTGTTATTGGTGAGCTACGCACCTCATCTCACCAATTGGAGATAGAGACTAGCCAATACAAAGGTATAACCCCCCAAGGAGATTATGCCAAGTTTGCTAGAGAGAGCCACAGACAGAGGAGCACTAGATCCGCCAGTGCACAGCATATTATAAGATCCGCGGGCGTTTTCATTGTTTATTCAAAGAGGGCTTTGGCCCTTATCCTACATCACGGATTACTATGAGCAGAAGTGCCTAGGTCTCTTCTTGCTGGAGATCTGTAGCCTAGGAGAGACTACCCTTAGGAGCAAAGGACCTACACATAAAGGATCCATACACAACTAGATAACTACTTTTTACATAGGGACTACTCGGGATGGCCCACCACAAGTTACCCAATCACACCCTCATTGACGTTAAAATTCTCTTCTTCTCCTCCTCCTCCTCCTCCTCCTCCTCCTCCTCTCTCTCTCTCTCTCTCTCTCTCTCTCTCTCTCTCTCTCTCTCTCTCTCTCTCTCTCTCTCTCTCTCTCTCTCTCTCTCTCTCTCTCTCTCTCTCTCTCTCTCTCTCTCTCTCTCTCTCTCTCTCTCTCTCTCTCTCGTGTGTGCGCGCACCCGTGTGTGCGCTAATAAGGAGAGGAAAATGGTATAACCTTTCTATCACCCAAGTGTGGTAGATTGGTTATGCCATTTCCCTCTTGAATAACAGGTCTTGAGTTCAACTCTCCTCGTCGGATAGATCTTTAAGGTCTCTTGGGATAGTGTGAGTGTGTATGTGAGTGTGAGTGTGTGTGTGTGTGTGTGTGTGTGTGTGTGTGTGTGTGAGTACACGAGAACCAAGTCCAGCACAAATATTCACGGGAACAAAGTTAAAAAAGATGCAGTTGGTTTTACACGTTTTTCTTATTTTAGTAAAAATATGTGTTATCTAATGATGAGACCCTACTGTATATTATCTTTGGCCTTCTCTTCCCTCTCTTGAGAAGCATCTACCATCTTCCATGCTTTGTCGATTTCTTTCTTTAAAGCAAGAATGATCATTTGATCTTCTTCATTTAACTTCAATGCGTTTTGCACTTTTGCCGCATTTGCAAGGATTTCATTGTTAAGCTCTCTACACTTCTTAATGAGTCTTTTCTCGCTTTCTACAACAGCAAAACACTTCAAAAATCACACCATGCATAAAGCTAATACTGTAAACTTGTACAATCGTATAAATTTAACGATTAAGTAAATTTACAATGCTCGCTATCACAAATAAACAGTATAATGCAAAATTCTAAAGTACATGAACAGTTGAAACTTAAAACAACCCCAGAAACAATGTGCACTTCACATGCTCTTTGGTTCATAATAATTCACCTTCCCATCCTTTGGTTTGCACCATAAAAGCATGCAAACAAAAGAAAACAATACAAGGCAAACCAAAAGAGAGAGAGATGGACTAGCTTGTGCTCCACTTCAAAATGTAGACTCGAAGGAGACATTAATCTGCATCACGCAGAACATAGGCCAGGGACAGATCATGAAGCATACATGTAATAAAGGGCAACCGAGATCGAGTGGTCTGTGTACCACTCTAGAATACAGACTTGCAATGCACGTTAGAGTGCACCGATGCAGGCACAACACGAGCACTTGACAAGCAACACAGTAGACTCCAATAGCCTTGTTGAGGTCTCTGAGATGACAAATGCGATTTTACAATTGGTAAACACACAATGATAGCTGTTTCCGAAGCAACTACAAGTGATGAATAGGGCTGAGCATTGACGTTTGGAATTGATATCAAGGTGCCCAAGGCACTGTTGAAGAGGAAATCCAAAATGTAGATGCAACTGGCTATCTTGGGGGCAGCCCCCTTGGCTGGGGGGGGGAATAGGTACCATTCTTCACCACAAACTTGTCAAGCCCCTCTTTTGTACTTCATAACGGGCTTGGAACCGGGTATCTCCAAGTAGCCATTCAAATGAAGTTACTCATTTGAAACTACCTGCATATGCAAAATTCTAAGCTGCACGTTAGCTCACATCATGCCCCACTTACCCAATCAGCACAAGAAGGCATGGGTTCTTTGATTCTAAGCTGCATGTTGATGCCAAAGATGTCCATCAAAGGGTCATGATACCCACATAAAGGATGATACCCTCGGCTTTTTTAGGTTCACATGGCTCTAGAATAGTCATAGGCTATAGCATGTCCACATGGAGCACAAAACCAAATCTGAGTGCACATATGACATCCTGTTCTGCTTAAGGTGAATCTACGCCAAAGTGCTGGCCCCTTGACCAGTGGGTAGCAAATCTCCTCACTCTTTGACCTTGGTGTCAAACCACCTTTGGCTCAAGTGTTGGGACTTGATGGTTAAGACCCATCTTTTGGACACACTTAGGGCTTGAAATATATTTTTTTGGCAAATATGAGCATGGAGGAGGCATGGGATTGTACTTTACAGGCTCACTACACAGGACTTTCAAGCAATGTGAACATATTGCACAATTGTACTTCTTTCTGCCCATGGGTGGCAATGATTTGAAAATGGTCAACTCTAGGCCCAAAGAATGACTATCAAGATTTGTTGGCAAATAAGTATAAGAAGGACCTCAGAAGCACGACTCGTGCAAGGAAGAACCCTTGATCTCATTCAAAATTTTCTCTTGCATGAACCTCCGATGCAAGATGAGCATGGAGCATTTCATCCACTATAGTTGCGGGCCGTTTCTGAATGGGCTAAACATTTTGGGCTGTTTCGGAGCCTTCAAATTTTATTGAACCCTATATCGGCCAAATTCTACCATCAATTATTTTCTGCACACTGTGCCTTTCATTTAGACTGCGAGTCTGTGCAAAGAACAACCTACACACAACATACCCCTCTCCCCCCCAAAACACAAACGCACAAAAACAAAAAGAAACATGGATTCACGGATCCGAATCCTTCGGCATCTGTGGCAGCTTGCTATCACGCCAAAGGACGATGCATGGGGTCTTGTGACCGTGCTTCATGGATATGGAGGTAGTGCTCACTACAAGCAACTGAAATGGAAGTCTGAGTAGTATGCTGTAGTCTTGAAGTCTTGGTGTGGATCATGATACACTGATAATGGATAATTGATTGCTGTGAAACAAACTTTGAAGTACAAATGATCAAAGCAGTGGTCACAAGTGTTTATATGGTTAATCATAGAAACATTGACTGATGTAAGTTTCGATACAGACCAGAGCTAACATCTCTTTATAATATACTACTTAGTCTATTTATATAATTATTTATATTCCCATTTCCCGTTTCCGCATTTCCTTCTGAGCCCAAAACTCCGTTTCTCACGTTTCCCCGCTTCTGAAACTCCTGGCAACTATGCATCAGCATGAAATCCGATGTTCCAAGACAAAAAGTTTGAGGACTAGGAAAAGAGAAGTACAATGATCTGAATGCCTACTTAATCATGATGAGTTTAACCACATACTTTGACACAAGTTTCCTACGTTTTCTGATTGGCCATTTCATACTAGCATTTCAAGCAAGGGTGAACCTTTGACCATTCCACCTACTTCACATTTCAAGAGCAATGACGTGTGTTGCCTAGTCATGGAGCCACGCTCTATCTGAAGTCGCCCATAATTTAGCCTATCTATTTACAATCGTAAGTAAGCTCTTTCTGTTGAGTTGTTTGTGAGAACAGCAGCTAGACATGTCTTCTCTAGAGCATCAGAAGTAATGATGGCCAATTAAAGTTGCAAGGACATCGATATGCATCTTCTACAAGTATAGAGTTTCCCTCATGGCTCAAGATAGATGGTAAAGTTAGATTACAGATGTGAACAACGCATGTAACAAGGCACTTTTCTAATCAGGAAACTTGACCCTCTGTAGTACAAATATACTCAAATAACTTCCTCTTTGAATCAGATTGTTGCACATAGCACATTAGTTTGAGTGGCAACAGACCCATTCAAATTGGATGAGTTCTTATCTTTTGAGCCCGAATCTAGAGAGGTAACCCCTTCTTAATTCAGAAGTTAGTTTTTCTCCGGTTCAATACCTAGAGAAGAGAATTTGCCAAACTTTAAAGAACAGTATTACTACTACATTAAGTTCCCTTAATCCACTTGGACGGTGCCTTCACGTCCAAAACCTTGTGCACCAAGGACTCCGTCGCACATATGTGCAGGTGCAAGAGGACGCAAACCATTTCTAAACATGAATGTTTAAAAGAACTCTCTAGGTTGCATAATTTCTGTCTTGCTTGTTTGAGTCGCACAAAGCAGCCATGAGTTGCATTTAGTGCATATGTCTTCATACTGAATATCAAAATTTGCCAAACATTTTCTGCAGAAGAGCCCCATGGGGTTCAACTTGTGCATGTGACTTCACTCCAAATACCAACAATGTATCATTGTGTTGGGCAAAAAGCTCATTCACGAGAATGACCTGAAAGAAAAAAAACCTTTGCCACTAACCATGAGACTTTTTCAAAGCCCTGTGCAACTTCTCATACTCGCCCCTGAAGCGATCCAAGCTCCTATCTTGTTGTAGCTCTTGCAAAACCTGCAAAAGAAGGAGGTCTCATCCAGCATTAAGTCTGACCAGTAAGAGAAATTCTGCTTGGGCATTGAATCTGCAGGAATGGATAAAAGATACAGAACCTCCTGAAATTCTCTTTCCAGAGCCTCGAAGGCTTTGAGCTCAAACCCGCCAAGAGAAGCTTCATAAGCTCTAAGTTTTTCTTTCTTGAGAGCATCCATGTCTGTGTCATCTGGGTCGGCCATCTTGGCGAAACCTTCTTCTACAAAGTACTTTTCAAGCTTCGATCAGCAGGGCTTCGATGTTCTCTCGCTCTTCCTCTCCAAGTCTCCAACTCTGCCGAAAGAGTTCAGCAAGCTGGGGAGCGTTGATGACGCACAGGCGGGGGTAGCACCCCCGCGTGCGGAACCGCTCTTTGTTTTCGCGCTCTTTGAGGTCTCTAGCAATTGTCCCTACAGCGTTAAAATTTCTTCTTCTAGTATTTTGAATTTTGAACCCGCATCAATATATCCGAAATTGTGCTGTGTGCACAGCTCTGGAAAATTATTTTATGGAGCCAGTTTTAAATCCCTTCCACCTCTTTGAGGAGGAAAATTCTGTGTAAAATTGAACTTTTCAACTAAAAATGTTAAAATTTGAGCTGTTCTCAAATCCTCCTTGCAAAAATTTGAGGTGGCCATATTTTGATTTGAAGAGGTTTTGGCTAAAGCGAACCTACCTTTCTTCGAGCCTTGAGAGAGAGAGAGAGAGAGAGTAGAGCAATGTTATTACGCTATTCAAGACCTTAATGTGTGTATCTATGTGCAAGAAGAAGAAGAAGAAGAAGATAATTTTAACGTCATATGAAACTATCCGAAGAGACCTTAAAGATCTATCCGACGAGGAGAGTTGAACTCAAGACCTGTTATTCAAGAAAGGGTATTTGCAACTCAGATCTAGAACAAAGGAGGTTAGAGAGACCAAAGTGCTCAGAAGCTCAGAGAGTGGAAATCCCAGCTTCTGGATATGGTAAGGAGAATGCTGAGAATGTAGTAAGAGTGTATGATGAGAACCCCTAAGAAGGAGGTAGGGCAAGTCAAGGCTCACTTGACCGAGGTTGATAAAAATAATCACGGGATAGAAAATGTTTGGAAGGAATAATTTGAATCTCCACTCAAGGATCTAATAGCCTTAGACAATATCTCAAGTAGAGCAGGCTTCGAGCAATTCAAATACACATGGCAATGAGGTATTTGAATAAAAAAAAGAAGTTGAATCCTTGGCCAAAAGAAAAGGGGGTGGGACACTTAACTAGTTATTACCAAATGATTGGGAAGTAGAGGAATGGAACCTAGGCTTAAATTCAGATCCAAAAATGATAAAAATCAACAAACACTTGAGGCTAGAGATTAAAGAAAAGGCAAGGCAAATTTTTCACAAGTATTGAGATATCTTTGCTTCAAAGCATATGTATCTGAAGGGAGTTGATCTAGAAGTTTGCCAGCATCGAATACCACTAAAGCCAGATGCTTGACACAGATCATAGAGGTATAGGATGAACCCAAACTATGCAAGGAAGGTGAAGGAAGAGATTGACAACCTTCTAAAGGTGAGATGCATCACTGAAGTAGTAAGTAGTGACTAGTTGTTCCCAATCATGGTAATCCCAAAGAAGTCGAAGTCAAAGTGTGTGTGGATTATGGAAATCTAAACACTCATAACATCAAAGACGTGTTTCCACTACCATGCACATATGTGATGCTCGATGAATCACTTAGACACGAGATGTATATCTTTGTGGATGGATATAGTGGATATAGTTTCCACTACCATGCATAGACGCGATGCTTGATGAGTTACTTGGACACAAGATGTATAGCTTTCTAAATGGATATAGTGGATATAACCAACTGAAGATTGCACAAAGATAGGGGGAAAATGACTTTTATCACTGAATGGGGAGCATTCATGTATATGGCCATGTCATTTGGGCTATGTAATGCTCTCATAATGCTCTAGCTACATTTCAAAGATGCACGATGGAAATATTCAATGAGTTCTTGCATAAGTTTCTAGCCATCCTCATAAATGATTTCACCATCTATTCATCTGAGAAGATGCATCTACTATTCTGATATAAGGAAAAAAGGATATGTCTGAATCGCTTCAAATTGACATTCATGTTCTAGAAGGGACAACTACTTGGTCATGTGGTGTCTAGAAATGGAGTTGAGATGATCGATAACAAGGTCCGAAGTATCCAGTCGGCAAGAGCACCCACAAATGTATTTGAACTTAGCTCATTTTTTGTTTATATCAATTTTTATCAGAGGTTCATTCATATGTTTGCAACTAAGGCTCTTCCATTCTATGCACCAACCTAGAAAGGAGTCAAGTTCAACTAGTCCCTTGAATGTAAAATGGACTTTTAGAATCTAAAAACAGCTATGAGCACCAAGCCAGTGCTTTGCCATCCGAACTTGAATGTTATTTTCCATGTGGATGCCTCTGGCATGGCGATCAGTGCTATTATGGCTCAACCAGACGGGCATACTGATTTTCTAGTATTTTTGCCATTAGAAGATTCAATAAGACTAAGCAAGGCGACTTAACTACTAAAAAGGAGGCATTGGGCATGGTGTTCAGTGCCACAAAGTGCAGACACTATTTATTGGGAAAGTTATTTCCCTTCTATATAGATCATCAAGCTCTACTATAAACAAGGTCATCATCCAGGGAAGTTTAATTAGGTGGATGATGTTTCTCCTGGAGTTTTACCATAAGATTTTTCATAAACCTGGCAAGACACATTGTGGTATAGACTTCTTGTCTAGAAGCAATGAGGGTGTCTCATCAAATTAATTTAGAGATGAGCCAATATATTCTTAATTGTTTCAGAGTCCTATGACCATTGAAGATCGAAATCTAGAGTGATAGGAAGTCTATGATTTCTTGCAGTATGGCAGACTAATGGCGGATTACCAAGAGACTGGTCACAGTCCAGTAAGAAGGCTCTTATTCTCTCAAAAGTCTAAATTTTACTATCATAGTGCGATCTTTGTATCGACTAGGTATTGAGAGTCTTGAGAAGGTGTGCACCAATGCAAGGAAGGATGCAAATAAATACTTAATCACACATTGAAAGTTCAAGAGAACATTACTCCATAAACATCACTCATGAAAAAAAATTACAAGCTGGTTTAGGGTGACAGAGTATGGTATCATATGTCTAAGCCTTTGCAAGACATGTGACATTTGCCAAAGAATGGGCAGGCCGACTGCAACAAACATAACACCTCTGACCACTATTCAGCCCATGGATATATTCATAAAATGGGTTCTTGATTTTATGGGACCTTTTAAAAATGTCACAAACGAGAAGGAATAAGTACATAATCATGGCAACATGCTATGTCAGCCATCGGGTGGAAGCCAAGGCATTTCCAAATAATATAGCCAAGTTCTCATCCCAATTCAACTACGAGTATATGATATGCCAGTATGGCTATCCTCTAGAGAGTTTTACTTCAAGGAACTCACTTCATAAATGATACTATTCAGATACTAACAGGAATTTTCTCTATCGAGCATTAGAGATCAACACTGTATCATCCAATATGCAATGGACAAGTTGAAAATAGTGAAGGAGTACGAGTGGAAGTGCGACGCGAGAGAGAGTGCGAGAAGAAGAGCACAACTATATGGTGAACTCGCTCTACTATAATGTGTAGAGCATAGTGAGTTCTTATTAGGGTTCTACAAAAGAATATGTGTACATACCTGGCGGCCCGCCCACTTACCTGGGCGACCACATTGGGCTTTATACCCCAACAACCTCCCACTTAAAGTCCAATGTGGTACTTTAAGTGTGAGAGAAGCTACTATACAAGCTAATCTACAAGAGATGTAGAGAAGTGATGTACTACCCTACACCTAACTGCTTGCAAAAATGCGCAAAGCTCTCTGAGGGAAGTCCTTTTGTAAGTAGATCAGCAGGATTTTCTGTGGTGTGAACTTTGACAAGCTGAAGTTGCTTATCCTCGAGCATTTCCCTGATGAAATGATACTTCACATCCACATGCTTTGTCTTTGAGTGATAAACTGGATTGCGAGCCAATTGTATAGCACTTTGACTATCACAATATAACATAGGCATCTCTTCTTTGATTCCCAAATCTGTTACTAGTCGATTAAGCCAAATTGATTCTTTGCATGCCTCTGATGCTGCAACATATTCAGCCTCTGTAGTAGACTGAGTAACACAATCTTGTAATCTAGAATGCCATGATACTGCTCCACCAGCCAATGTAAAGACATACCCTGACGTAGACCTTCGGTTGTCTAAGTCACCTGCATAATCCGAGTCTGTAAAACCCTTTACACTTAGCTCCTGACTCCCATAGCATATGCGCATACTCTTTGTAGCTTTCAGGTATCTCAATATTCCTTTCACTGCCTCCCAATGTTTCTTGCCTAGGTTTGACATGTATCGACTTACTACTCCCACTGCAAATGCAATGTCTGGGTGAGTAGCAATCATTGCATACATCAAACTACCCACTGCAGACGCATATGGAATCTTATCCATTTCAGCCTGTTCTTCCTCAGACACGGGACAATCTTGTTTGCTAAGTTTCACATATGGTGGCAATGGAACACTCAATGCCTTTCCCTTCTCCATATTGAAACGTTGCAAAACCTTGTCAATATACTCTGTTTGAGATAACCAAATCAACTTCTTTGATCTGTCTCTCTCAATGCGCATATCAAGTATATGACTTGCCTCACCTATGTCTTTCATGTCAAACGATTTTTCCATCTTTGACTTCAAAGCTGAAATTTCTTCCAAGTGCTTGCCAGCAATCAACATGTCATCCACATACAAAATAAGGATCAGCCAACTGCCATCCTTAGCCTTCTTTGTATATAGACAGTGATTGAACTCACTACGTTTGTAGCCTTGAGAAAGCATAAACTTGTGGAACTTATGGTACCATGCCCTCGGTGATTGTTTTAAGCCATAAAGACTCTTTAACAACTGGCACACCAAATCTTCCTTGCCTTTCTCAACAAACCCTTCTAGCTGCTGCATGTAAATTTCCACATCTAAATCACCATGCAAGAACGTTGTCTTGACATCCCTTTGGTGCAACACCAAATCTAATATGGCAACCAATGCAAGAAATCATCTCAATGTAGTCATCTTGACCACTGGAGAGAAGACTTCCTCAAAGTCAATGCCTTGTTCTTGCTTAAAGCCCTTGGCAACAAGCCTTGCTTTGTACTTTGGCTGACTATCATGAGCGGTGATCTTATACCTGTAAACCCATTTACAAGGTAGAGTCTTTTTGCCATGTGGTAATTTAACTAGCTTCCATGTCTGGTTTTTATGCAGAGCTGTCATCTCTGACTGCATGGCCAATTGCCAATTCCCGGAGTCCTTCATTTGAATTGCTTCCTTGTAACATGAAGGCTCATTGCAATCAGTCAACATGACATAGTTCATAGATGGAACAAACCTATCAGGAGGTCGCATGATACGTCCAGATCTACGCAAAATAGGTGGCTCAGGCTCAGCCACAACCTGTGGTTCCACTCTATCCTGTCCTTGCTCCTCTTGAGCCTTGACATTTTGTCTTGCACGTGCAGGTCCATCTTCTTGGAAGACAACTCTTCTAATCTCCTCAACCCTCTCTGGTTTAGAATGATATTTGGCTTCATTAAAGTGAACATCATTGTTGCGGATAACCTTTCTGGATTCGGGATCCCAAAGTCTGTACCCCATCTCACCAGAATTACCATAGCCTAGAAAGATGCACTTTCTACTCTTTGGCTCAAGTTTGTTCCTAAATTCCTTTGGAACATGAGTATATGCCTCACAACCAAAGACTCTGAGATGCTTGTATGAGGGCATTTTGCCTGACCATATCATCTCTGCCACTGAATCCTTCTGCAAAACCTTGCTAGGAGATCTATTTATAAGATGAACAGCTGCCTCACAACCAAAGACTCTGAGATGCTTGTATGAGGGCATTTTGCCTGACCATATCATCTCTGCCACTGAATCCTTCTGCAAAACCTTGCTAGGAGATCTATTTATAAGATGAACAGCTGTTGATACAGCTTCAGCCCAAAACCCATTTGGCAGTTGTGCATTAGACAACATACTTCTGACCTTCTCTTGTATGGTCCTATTCATCCTCTCAGCAACACCATTTTGAGGAGGATTGTAAGGAGCAGTAAGTTCACGTTTTATACCTTTTGACTCACAAAAGTCCTGAAAGGCCTTTGAAACATACTCTCCACCATTGTCAGTGCGTAAGCATTTAAGCTTCTTGCCACTATGATTCTCCACAAGTGTCACAAACGTTTTGAAAACACTAAATGCTTCATCCTTGTGCTTGAGAAAGTAAACCCATACTTTCCTCGAGTAATCATCTATAAATGTCATAAAGTAAGAAGCTCCCCCTAGAGATAGGTTAGGCATAGGTCCACACAAATCACTATGAACAAGTGCCAACTGTGTATCTCTTCTACTGCTTCTATGCTTATGTGGCTGTTGTGTTTGCTTACCATACAAACAATGTTCACAGAATTCAAAATCATTAATTGACAAGCCAGGCAAATAACCAGAACGAGACAAGATTTCCATTCCCTTCTTGGACATATCTCCTAACCGGCTATGCCACAAAGAAACGTTCGGCTGCTCGGTTACATTGATTACATTTTTAGAGACATTTGATACATAAATCATGTAAAGTCCTCCAGACTTTACTCCATGTGCTACTGTCATAGAACCCTTGGATATCTTCCACATATTCTGTCCAAAAATGGTGACGTAGCCAACATCATTAAGTAAACCTGTGCTGATCAAACTCTTTGTAATTGCGGGAACATGTCTCACCTTCTTCAACATGAAAGAAGAGCCATTTTGAAACTTCAATTGAACATCTCCAACACCTAAGATCTCACATGTCTGCCCATTGCCTAGCAGAACATGATCTTTAGTGGTCACATAAGAGGTAAACCACTCCTTGTTTGGAGACACATGAAGTGATGCCCTTGAGTCTATAATCCAGTCACTCAGTGCATTTCCATCAGATGCTGTAAGAAGAGCTGAGTCCATTGTATTTTTCAAGAAGTAGATATCTCCTGACACTAGACTGTCATCCTCTGCAACAGTGTTTGTCACATTTATTTCTTGAATCTTCACTGAGGACTTTTTCTTCTCACCATGGTCTTTTGCTTTCTCTTTGCCTTTTTCTGCTTTCCATTCTCTGTAGTCTCTTTTCATGTGACCCTTCTTGCCACAATGGTAGCATTCTATGTCACTCTTGCCTTTAGCACTGCGGGACTTGCTACAAGACTAATCCCTCTTTCCACCTTTGTACTTTTCTTTGGTCCTTCCCCTGACAACTAAGGCTGTTCCTTTGCCTTTTTCCATTGTGTTTCTGTTGGTTTCTTCAGTAAGCAGACTGCATTCTACACCTGCTATGGTCAAACCATCTGGAGGTGCAGAATTACTCAAAGCTGTGCGAAAAGTGTCCCAACTTTCTGGCTATGTGATCAACAGGAACATAGCTCTAACAGGTTCATCAAACTTGACACCTTGAGCTGACAACTGACTGTAGATGGTGTTGAATTCATTCAGATGATTGGACATAGGTGTCCCTTCTTTCATCTTCAAGTCAACAAGCTTCTTAAGCCAGTATACCTGTGAAGCTGCACTCTGCTTCTCATAAAGATCACTCAGCTTTGTCCATGCTTGATAAGCCGACATCTTGTCTGCTACATTGAAGTAAACGCTTTCTGCCAAAGTCAGCATAATGGTAGAAAGTGCCAATTCATCCATTTCGCTCCATTCATCTTCGTCCATATCTTGTGGTTTTATCCCCTTGAGCTTTATAGGTTTTATCTGCTTCTTTTGTACTAACACATGCCAAATCTGCTTCTTCCACAATGGGAAATTGGTTCCATCCAGCTTCTTGATATTGTAAAGAGCAGTGTTCTGTGATCCAGCCATAGCTACGCTTCACAATAGTTTACTTTCCTGGGAAAAATTCGGCAGAGTTTCTCCTGTAAACTGACCTTTGAACCAATATCAACCTGTCAAATGAACCAATAAAGCTTCAGATTCTGCAGAAATTTCGGCAGAGTCTCCTTTGTAAAATGGCTACGGTGTACTCAAAAATATACCAAAAACAGCTCAAAAAACCACTGTCTCTCTAACACTGTAAGCTGTGGGTAAACCTGTCCTGCACCTGTACTGTCTCTCACTGTCATGTCACTGTCCTGTAAGCATAGACTGCGACAATGCCTCAACGGCAGTAAAGCAAAGATGCAATCCCAACTGTCTAACTCACAGTCAATACATCCTAGCTGCCTATCTAAGGGTGCTTGAGGGATCTCTCCAAGACCTGTATCACCGAAAGGATCTCAACATTCGAGAATCCCCCAGCTCAATAAAACCTCACTCGACCCTCAACAAAGGCTGCAGTAAATCTGACAGTACATAGACTTCCCACAAAGTCATACATCCACAAATTTCCCACTGTATGCTGTAACCGCTGCGGCGGTTGTTTGCTGTGTGACTCACAGCCAACAAACCCTCAACAGACATACATCATCTCTGACAATACATCCCATGTGGAAGTACCTGCAATGTCAGGATGAAATCTGGAATATCAAGCAGCAAACACAAGCTACCTGATGAACGGGTGGATGTTGCCTACAGTCTGTGTGTAGGTGCGCCCGTGTCGTATGTGACACGCCTCCAAGAACTGTAAGCCGTTCTTCGTTGTGTAGATAGCCACAAATCAGCACTTTGGAAGTGCAGATATCCTCAGCACTTGCAGTCGTAGGCCGAAACCCCAAAATTGCACAGTCGGATCTGCACCCGCCGAGACCACGTAGTCGAAAATGGCCTGCGCAGATCTTTGTCGAAGCCGAACGGTGGCCAAGATGACCTCATAATGAAATTCTGAGAACACCAGGCCCTTCGCGTTCTCCCACAGGAATTGGGGCCGTGTCTTCGCCTGTCGAATCTTACTCCAATCTGAGAAGGTGACTCTAGCTACCTGCAAATGATGCCCCGAGCCTCGATCTGACCTATGATACCAGTTGAAGGAGTACGAGCGGAAGTGCGACGCGAGAGAGAGTGCGAGAAGAAGAGCACGATGATATGGTGAACTCTCTCTACTGTAATGTGTAGAGCATAGTGAGTTCTTATTAGGTTTTTACAAAAGAATATGTGTACATACCTGGCGGCCCGCCCACTTACCTGGGCGACCACATTGGGCTTTATACCCCAACAAATAGTAACAAGACCATTATAACAAATATTGTTCAAAAGAACTCCACAACTAGGATGAGAAGCTTGAGACAACTTTATGGTGTGCATATCGGAGAACATATAAGATTACCACTGGTATGACTCCTTTCAGAATGGTTTATGGAACATAAGTTGTTGTACCACTAGAGTTTGGTGTTCCCAGTTTTAGACTAGCTAGTGAGCATGGCATGGACTACAATTTGAATCTGAAAAAGAAATTGGATGACCTAATGAAGATGATAGATGAGATGAGACAGAGAACAATACTGGAACACGAAGTAGTGCAACAATAAAGGAAACTTTGGCATGACAGTAGGTTGAAAGTGCACAAATTCCAAAGAGGAGGTTTAGTTCTATTACGAGTCTAAGTTAGAGCCAAAGAAACCCCAACCTAAAAAATAGCATGGCCAAGGCCCTATGAATTTGATTGGGCCCCAACAGAATGATTTAATTGAAGGATTTATTTGGATTTCTGTTACCTAGTGTGTACAGTGGGTTTAAGATAAAGTTATACTATTTAACAACATCAGAACCTCCAACACAACCTACTATATCATCAGGCACATTTGATTATAAAGATACCACACTGGACCTATTTCTAATTAGATATGATCTACATCAAGGCATTGATGGTTTTCAAACTCTATATAATGTGGCATCAACCAGACACACCCTTTAGAGGACACATGATCTAAACTAAATTAGACATATGAGTAAGACATCAGTTAATCTGAAGTACCAATCAGATATCCAATTAGCATTGATGTGGCCAATGGCTATTGGCGGTGCATTAATGATAGAATCCTTTTAGACAATCATATCATAATCATTGTAAATATTGACCAATGCATGCACACCAAGCATAGGCAAATACACCTTCAAGGATGATGTGAAGGAGTTGTTCTATAATTGGGGTACGACATTCCTACTAGAGGCAACAAAGATCCCCATAGACATGGTAGTCATCATGAAGGTGGTGGATACATTCGACACCCTAAAATGACTACAATCACCATCAACAAAAGGTAGATTTAGATAACTGCTACAACCATTGCACACGTCTTACACCTACCATATGATCCTAAGGCATGCACGTTTCATTTTTGATTGAAATTCCCGAGATGAAGACAAAAGAAAGGCCTAAAGGGAAAGGCATTCTGCTATTTTCTCTTGAACACAAAGCCACTTACAAGTTTTTCGTGGAATCCCTCACTCTGAAATATAATCCAACATACATCTCTAAAAAAGTCTTTAGTCTACTCCTTGCTAGAGCTTTGGACAAGAAGTGTGCATGCAATTTGAGTTTTATGTTGTATAACAATGTGGTCTCCTAGACAGCTAAGGTTAAAGCCCAACACTTTCTCAAAGCCTAGTATATTTAGCAATTCATCTACTAGATGATTTTCAACCAAGACCATCCTAGAATTTTGGCACTGAAGCCAAAGAAACCAAAAGACCAAACACTGACATTAACAAGACCAAAAAGGAAATCAAAACAGTCAACACAGAAACACACTTTAGGAATTGACACAACAGAGGCATTTGAAAAGCCTACCAAGAAATAGAAATGATTCAAAGAGTAATGGGACCCATTGAGTACCCATGCCAAGAAACAAGTGGGGCACATCTATGGAGAAGAAAGTTGAAGAGACTACTTAACTGACAAGTGGCACATTAGAGGGCAAAGCTACTCCAAAAATTGCAATTGAGTTGACCAAAGACCTAGCAAAGATAACAAGGATAAAAATCACGCCGACACATGAGAAAGGAGCAATCAGCACTGGTCACACCCAAGCCACAACTACCAAATTGCTCGATGGGCTGTAGGTATTGTAGAAACAAACACTACATGGCCAATTACGTATAGATACCTCATAAACAAGAGCAAAAGACTTTTTATACTACAATTAGGAATATGGGATATACAATTGTACATTTGCATGATTGATATAGGCAATTGCCAAGTAGGTTTGACAGGACTGAAATAGTATGGCACTTGGTGATTGGCTCCTATCAATATTGGGTTTACCCATTAGCACTTGACACACCCAGTGGATTCAAAAGAAATTTTGAAGAATCCAACACACCCATTCTATTGAGCACAAAGGATAAACATATGTACGATTGTACCATTCCATTGAGCACAAAAGATAACCATATGTACGATTGTATATTCATCAGGAAGTGAATGAGGTATAGGAGGGTCTCTTTATTTTGCAGTTCAAGGAAATACTTAAGGCTTAAGCCAAGTTTGACATGTTGGGATTAAAGCCCAAGTGGCCTCTTATACAGATATGGTCGCCCTTCCGCCCGCCTAACTCACTTGTCTCTAACTCTTTGTATATACTCACATATACTTTTGTGGATAATAAGGTTTTGGGAGATAACCCTTCAAACGATTCTCCGCATACTGTGTAAGCTCTGTGTGTGTGTGTGTGTGTGTGTGTGTGTGTGTGTGTGTGTGTGTGTGTGTGTGAGTCGATCCACGCGCCGCTACGCGACTTCAATTGGTATCAAAGCCGAGGTTCAATGCGTATTTGCGTAATCGCGCACGAGCGCACACTTTTCGGGCAGATTCTGGATCCGGAGCTTGGAAATTCACACTCGGCGTCCCGGGAATATTTCTAGCAGGTGACCCGACCTGGAGTTTTACCCCCCTTTCGAAGCCGTTTATGTCCTCAGAATTTCATTCTGAGCACTACATCAGAAGATAGGTTTCAGCCGCAAAGAAACCCGTCTTGTGTAAATTGGCAAGTAGGAGGTGGTCGGCATTTATATCGGCATCGACATACATCACTCATTCGTCTTCAAAGCATCATCTATAGACCAGGTACACATATATATCATCAGATATATATATTGTAGTCTGCATTGCTACTTCTTGTGCTTGCCAGGTTCCAGGGGAGGTGTGGCCATACGACGGCTTGACACCACTAGCATGTATTGCAGATTGATGTATTGTGATTGTGGGTCTGCTAGTTGTGAGTCACGCTAGTAGATAGACCGCCGCAGCAGTCATAGGACAGTGATTGGTCTATTGTAGGATGTATGCTAGTTCTGGGCAGTTTGCTTAGCCATCTGTGAGGGTCGTGTGTGAGGTTTTTTGAAGCCAAGCACTGGGGGCTGGGTTACCCAGTGTGAGGTGGATTAGGTTGCTAGAGTTCCCTTCTACACGCATTCTCTTCGGCGACTTTTATCCCATAGGATGTATGACTTTGTGTAGAAACTGGATTGCATCTTATGCGTCAGGCCGTTGAGGCATTGTTCAGGGTTCAGTCTTGAGACAAATACAGGTTCTATCATCGCCCAGACAGGAGACAATGCATGCTTACATGATAGCATATTACAAAGATTTTCAGATTTGTCACTGGTCAGCTATTTATGATTGTTTTTGAGCTATCTTTTGGTTCCCAGAGTTTAGTTTACAAGGGAGACTCTGTCAAAATTTTTCAAAATACTGACAGTTCTTGAGGAGAGGTGTTCAGCTTGTTGTTTACAGCTCGTTTATTGTGTACAGAGGCCAGTTTACAGGGGAAACTCTGTCGGATTTTTCCCAGGAGTAAACAGTTTGGCAGATATGGCATCTTCTCAAAGTGAGACTCTTTACAACATAAAGAAGCTGGATGGCACAAACTTTCCATTCTGGAAGAAGCAGATTTGACAGGTTTTGGTGCAGAAAAAACAAGTGAAGCCACTGGAGCTCAAAGGGGAGAGACCAGAAGGTATGGCTGAAGATGAGTGGGAAGAGCTTGACGAGTTAGCTTGTTCCACAATCATGCTGACACTGGCAGAAAATGTTTACTTCAACGTAGCAGAAGAGACTACAGTGTATGGCGTATGGCAAAAGCTATGTGGTATGTACGAGAAACAAAGTGCTGCTTCTCAGATTTATTGGCTCAAGAAATTGGTGAATTTGAAGATAAAGGAAGGGACAACCATGTCAAATCATCTCAATGAATTTCACACAATTTTCAGCCAGTTAACAACACATCAGATAGTCTTTCCAGATTTAGTGAAGGCTATGTTTCTCTTAATCACTTTGCTAGACAGTTGGGATACTTTTTGTACAACGTTAAGTAATTCTGTCGCGCCAAAAGGTCTTACAAGTGCCAATGTAGAAGGCAGCTTGCTCACAGAGGAAGTGAACAGGAAGAACATTGACAAAGGCAAAGGCAATAGTGCTTTGGTCGTTCGAGGGAGACAACAGTCTAAAGAGAAGAAGGGTAAGAAGGCACAAAACCGAAGTAAGTCTCGTGACTTGAAGTCAAAGGATGACATAGAATGCTACCATTGTGGCAAGAAGGGTCACATGAAGAGAGACTGTACGAAGTGGAAACAAGAAAAAGGCAAAACAAAGAGTTCTGAGCAAGATGAAAAGAAGAGTTCAGTGAAGATTGAAGAGGTGAATGTCACAGGATCTGGTTCAGACAGTGATTTTGGTATAGCAGCTGGTGACATCTTCCTCACAAGCAATCTTGATTCTGTTTTCTTGACTGCAGAGGATGGACATGCTATGAGTGATTGGATTATCGACTCAGGGGCATCTTTACATGTTTCTCCGCACAAGAGTGGTTTACATCATATGTGGCTACTAAATATTATGTCAGACTTGGAAATGAGAAGGTTTGTGACATACTTGGAGTGGGAGATGTGCAATTGAAGTTTCAGAATGGCTCTTCTTTATGGCTCAAGAATGTCAGACATGTTCCAGCAATCCGAAAGAGCTTGATCAGTACAGGGAAGTTGGATGATGCGGGTTATGTGACAGTTTTTGGGAACAACGCTTGGAAGATCTCCAAAGGTTCGATGACTGTAGTACATGGCAGCAAGTCAGGAACTCTGTACACTTTACATGTTTCAGAGGTTAAAAACCATGTAATTAATGTGATTGAGCAGCCAAGTGTGTCACTGTGGCATCGTAGGCTGGGACATATGTCAAAAAGAGGAATGGAAATACTTTCTCATTATGGTTATTTGCCTGGCTTTCATTTCAAGATTTCGAGTTTTGTGAGCATTGTGTTTATGGTAAGCAAACACAGGAACCGTATAGATCAAAGAGGAATCGTAGGGACGAACGGTTAGCTCTTGTGCACAGTGATCTATGTGGACCAATGCCTAGTTTGTCACTAGGGGGAGCATCGTACTTTTGTACCTTTATAGATGACTATTCTCGCAAAGTACGGGTTTACTTCTTGAAGCACAAGGATGAGGTGCTCAAGGTCTTTAAGACATTCTTGCAGCTTGTGGAGAATCAGAGTGGTCAGAAGCTGAAGTGCTTGAGAACTGACAATGGTGGAGAGTACGTTTCCAAAGCTTTTCAAGACTTTTGTGAAGCAAAAGGGATAAAGCGGGAACTTACTGCACCATACAGTCCTTCACAAAATGGAGTTGCAGAACGTATGAATAGGACCATACAAGAGAAGGTCAGAAGCATGTTGTCAAATGCTGAGTTGCCTGATGGATTTTGGGCGGAAGCAGTAGCTACAGCAATCCATTTGATCAACAGGTCTCCTAGTAGGGTTCTGGATAAGAGTGAATTGGCCGAGATGCTATGGACAGGCAAGGCACCTTTGTATAAGCATCTCAGAGTCTTTGGTTGTGAAGCTTATAGCCATATTCCTAAGGAGTTCAGGAATAAGTTAGAACCAAAGAGCAAGAAGTGTATATTTCTTGGCTACGGAGAATCGGGTGAGATGGGTTACCGGCTTTGGGATCCTGAGTCCAGAAAAGTTATTCGTAGCAATTATGTGCATTTCAATGAAGCCAAGTTTCACGCTAAGCCAGAGAAGAGAGAGGAGATCAGAAGAGTTGTCTTCAGGGAAGATGGACCTAGTGCTAGCACATCAAGACAGCATGGTCAGGCTCAGGAACAACCTATAGTGGCTAGAGAGGCAGAATCAGTTGTGATGAGACGTTCTGAGCGTGTCTCCAAACCACCTGATCGTTATGTGCCATCTCTAAATTATGTCATGCTCACAGATTGCGGAGAACCATCTTGTTACAAGGAAGCATTACAAGTGGTTGACTTGAAAAAATGGCAGTTGGCCATGCAGTTAGAGATGACAGCTCTGCATAAAAACCAGACATGGAAGCTAATTAAATTACCACAAGGCAAAAAGACTCTACCTTGTAAATGGGTTTACAGGTATAAGATCACCGCTCATGATAGTCAGCCAAAGTACAAAGCAAGGCTTGTTGCCAAGGGCTTTAAGCAAGAACAAGGCATTGACTTTGATGAAGTCTTCTCTCCAGTGGTTAAGATGACTACATTGAGATGCTTTCTTGCATTGGTTGCTATATTGGATTTGGTGTTGCACCAAATGGATGTCAAGACAGCGTTCTTGCATGGTGATTTAGATGTGGAAATTTACATGCAGCAGCTAGAAGGGTTTGTTGAGAAAGGCAAGGAAGATTTGGTATGCCAGTTGCTAAAGAGTTTTTATGGCTTAAAACAATCACCGAGGGCATGGTACCATAAGTTCCACCAGTTTATGCTTTCTCAAGGCTACAAATGTAGTGAGTTCGATCATTGTCTATATACAAAGAAGGCTAAGGATGGCAGTTGGCTGATCCTTATTTTGTATGTGGATGACATGTTGATTGCTGGCAAACACTTGGAAGAAATTTCAGCTTTGAAGTCAAAGATGGCAAAATCGTTTGACATGAAAGACATGGGTGAGGCAAGTCATATACTTGATATGCGCATTGAGAGAGACAGATCAAAGAAGTTGGTTTGGTTATCTCAAACATAGTATATTGACAAGGTTTTGCAACATTTCAATATGGAGAAGGGAAAGGCATTGAGTGTTCCATTGCCACCATATGTGAAACTTAGCAAACAAGATTGTCATGTGTCTGAGAAAGAAAAGGCTGAAATGGATAAGATTCCATATGCGTCTGCAGTGGGTAGTTTGATGTATGCAATGATTGCTACACGTCCGGATATTGCATTTGCAGTGGGAGTGGTTAGCAGATATATGTCAAATGTCGGCAAGAAACATTGGGAGGCAGTGAAAGGTATCATGAGATACTTAAAACATACAAAGAGTATGCGCATATGCTATGGTAGTCAGGATTTGAGTGTTAGAGGATACACTGACTCAGATTATGCAGGAGAGTTGGATAAGAGGAGATCTACATCAGGCTATGTCTTTACATTGGCTGGAGGTGCCACATCATAGTGATCTCGATTACAAGATTGTGTTACGCAGTCTACTACAGAAGCTGAGTATGTTGCAGCAAATGAGGCATGCAAAGAAGCTATTTGGCTTGGTAGATTGGTAGCAGACTTGGGAATCAAAGTAGATATGCCAGAGTTATATTGTGATAGTCAAAGTGCTATACAATTGGCAAAGAATCCAGTGTTCCATTCGAAGACTAAGCATATTGATGTGAAATATCACTTCATTAGGGAAGTACTTAAAGACAAGCAGATACAACTGCTGAAGATCCACACCAAGGACAATCCTGCTGATCTACTCACAAAGGGACTTCCAAGAGAGGGCTTTGTGCATTGTCGTGAGTTATTGGGCATTGGATAGATGGCAGCCATGTAAATCTTTGTACATTTATGTTCATAGATTTACAGTTACTTAAAGTGCCACATTGGACTTTAAGTGGGAGGTTGTTGGGATTAAAGCCCAAGTGGCCTCTTATACGGATATGGCCGCCCGCCTGCCTAACTCACTTATCTCTAACTCTTTGTATATACTCACATATACTTTTGTGGATAATAAGGTTTTGGGAGATAACCCTTCAAACGATTGTCTGCGTATTGTGTAAGCTCTCTGTGTATTTGTGTCTGTGTGTGAGTGTGTAAGCTCTCTGTGTATTTGTGTGTGTGTGTGTGTGTGAGTCGATCCACGCTCCGCTACGCGACTTCATGACCAAGCCTAGAAGAGTGGGCAAAAAGGCCGAAGTTGGGCTTTCTAAAAATGCTATTTCTATATTTAGTCTTTTACAAATGTAACCTTTATAAAAAAGAGAGGTGGATAACTTAATTTTATAATGTATATTTCTCAAGTTTAAATTATCTATTTTCCACCCTCTCTCTCTCTCTCTCTCTCTCTCACACACACACACACACACACACATTGAAACCACTCTCTCTCTCTCTCTCTCTCTCTCTCTCTCTCTCTTTCACTCTCACTCACTTTGAGGTCATTAAAGGAAGCACTTTTCAGCCCTCCACTGCCAAAAAACCAATTTTTTGACATTCTCTCACTACATTCTCTCTAAAAAATGTGAGATAATTCTCTCTCTCTCTCTCTCTCTCTCTCTCTCTCTCTCTCTCTCTCTCTCCCCCCCCCCCCCCCCCGTCTCTCGCTCGTATATCAAAGTCATTTCCCTCTCTCAATCATTTAAGAAACACTCTTTGTTGATGCCTAGTTCTGACAAAAAGTAGAGATCTTTTGAGGTTACATATCTACTCACTCTTTTCCTCTCTCTCTCTCTCTCTCATGCTTCTCCATCCCCAACTCCACCTTAGAGCAATGGGATACTCCATTCTCCCTGTGTGCAACAACATTTCTCTCTCTAGCACACCCATGAGAAACCATTTGAATTCAAAGGAGACTAACCAGCATTCCCTCCCTTTCTTCCCTCCACACATCATCCGAATCTCACACCTCTGAGTTCTCTCTATTTCTTCCCTCCATAGCCAACATCCTCTCCTTATAGTCGTCACCATTACACATTCTCTCTTTAAGTTGCTTGACCAAGTGATTTCCAAATGTCATTCAATCCCCATTTGTTTCAAGCCATTACTAATAGGCCAAAACAGTATCGTCTAAATGTTGACTTAGAGCAAGAATATGCTACCGTGCAACTTGGCACATCTAATCCTAATGCTGTAGATTAGCTACGGATTATTGGTGGTGCAAAGTAATCAATTTATGGGTTGATGGTCATATTTACCTGAGCGATTCTCTAACCAATGTATCACCACCATTTCAAAATGTCATTGAGCTATTGCATTTTGTAGGTGATGCAAGAGACGGCCTACCTGGCTATTGTAGGAGATTGTATTTTGCTTCCTTTGATGAAATGGAAGCAAGAAAGCAACTATTTGTTGCATATTATTCATTGCAAGAGAAGTATGTGAAGGAGATATGCAAGTCCAATAGGAAGACAATGAGAAGATTAAATAGCTCAACAACAAAATGGTGAAGCTCAAACAAAAATCAGACCAGCAAAAAAAGGAGCAAGAGCGATGGTTGGACAACTATGTTTAACTACAACACACTGCACGTAATATGCACCATTGAATCGATCATCTCATGCACGTTCCCTTTGGCTTCCACATTTGCAAATGCAAGAGACAAGCAATGTCCCTGCTATCTTCATATTTTGGATCTCAAAAGAAATGTATCCATCAAATTAGGTAAGGACAAGAATGCACGCGTTTGGTATGTATTCTATAATTTTTGCAGGCTACTGTAACTTTATTTCAACCTGCAAGAATTTGGCTGAATGATGATGGGAATCAATTTTGATAAGCAACAGGACGTACTCTATTGCAACACATTGCCAAGTGAAAGGAGTTAGTGGAGCTATTGGATGACCCATCCAATGCTAGCATTGCCAAAGTTTTGCACCACAAGTATTGCAGTGAATTTGAAAAAAATCATGTTGCTTCAGAAGATGATGGATGTATGTGACAATGCAGGAATAAGTTTCATGGATTACAAAGCTTTATAGAGAACTGTCATGTTAGAACATAGGGCAAAGGGACTATTTAGATTGTTGTAACATCTCACAGTGTGAGAGTTGCAAAGAAATGCACCAATAATGATGTTGCAAGCTTATTAGGTGGATTTCAATATGTGGATGATGTCATGCCCTTGGAAGATAGCAAATCCTTCCGCTACAATGAGTTCAACAATGTGTATGTTGAGTTGTTGAAGCTCCAAGAATCAATGATCAGATTCTATGGGTGGCATAGGAAGAGTGTGATAGTAAAATTATCTTCATCAACGTCTCAAAAGGGTAAGCAAATCCTCGATGAATAGGGCCTTGGTGGGCATCGATGTTGAGATAAATGCCAATAATAAGTGAAACAGTGTTTTGGGGTTCATCCATAGAAGAATATTTGGTGGCTTGCAGCATTTTTTCTCTTGTATGAGACACATGAGTCACTCAAATGGTATTTCAATCACACGCCAATTGTTGACATCATTCGACAACAACAAGAAGGACAAAGATTGTAGGTTTCAAGATTGAGTACGTTCCAAGTTGAATGGCATTTCGTAGGAGACTTGAAAACTCTCAAGTGTATGCTAAGGTGCAAGCAATGTACCATGGCCCTCTTTCCATGCATTTATTAGGGTGCAAAGGCTAGTAAGTTAAAGGGTGAGAAGGGAAAGGGTGGCAAAGTTGTAGCCAAATTGGAATCCTATTCTACAAACTCCTCTAATAAATGAACACGTGTGCACCCTTCATGCTTGTTTACAAATTCTTGACAAGTTGCTAATGCTCCATATTAATTATGCTTGGAATATGAAGCCTGCCAAAACAAGGGAAGAGTGTATAAGATAACTTGAGGCAATTCTATCAAGTGATGGTGTCCATGGTGGTGCAATTGACCTAACAAAGGACAAGAAGGCATCTCGAACTACACAGGATTGCCCTAATAAAATATGTATGGGTGGTAGTAAAGCGAGGCATCTGCTTTCAAACTATTCTATCTCCCAAAGTCCCACTGAGTTTGAGTTATGTAAAAAGGTGTGTGACATAACCACCCTTGGCAATCTCTTGATGACATTTTTCATATGCTTGAAAAGGCAAAGCTAACCTTTGATGAGATCTCCACCTTGAATTTTGCAATCAATAGTTTCACAACCCAAATGGTTGATACTCGGGGAGGGGGGGGGGGGGGGGGGGGGGGGGGGGGGGGGACACATAACATTTTACATGGTGGACTCAACACTTAGTCTCTAGATTCCAATTGCTCATGTGTTTAAACTAAAGTCATTTATTTTTTTGCAGCACATACTTTTTTCCACATGGTGCATTTTTTCTCGACACATGTAGTTCATTGTGCATTTGAAGTAGCCAAGGAATGGAGCACTCACATTATCAAGCAAAAGCAGTCTACTTCAAAATATACGTCATGGAGGTGGAAGGAAAAGGAACAATGCCCTACATGAGAATATGTTCAATTGGTTTTACAAAGTTTTAGCAGAAAGAGAGAGGAAGAAGACTAGAGTGAAAAGTAGTTTGAAATGCAAGATAACTGAAGTGGTTGACATGAGGCGATCACAATCGTATCATGTCTCGAGTGCAAAAGATTGTTTCCAATGGTGGTTGGAGACAAAGTGACGAAATGGCACGCGTTGGGTAGAAAAAAGATAAATTTTTGACACTACAATCATTTTTCTTTTAAATCTTTTGAAATTTTATCAAAAGATTTAAAGTTTTTTTAGATTTATTTTTACTAAAAGTAGTATATAAGTCAAAACTCATAACTTGAAGATCATCTTTTATTCGCACGTTCTAGGAGATCCTCTTGAGCACACACGATCACACACTCATATCTTGCACCACATGGACAACACACAAAACCAAACCACTACGCAGACCAATGGCACCATCACCGCTCATACCACAATAAATTTGCAACCATCAGTTCATGTTGAATCCATTGCTTCAAATCCGCAACCTCGACACCTTAATGTCAAGCAACTATGATAACTACACCGTGACGATCTCGCTCTCTCCTTAAAGAAAGGGTTCAAAAGGTAATATGAGGAAATCCAAAATTTGAAGCATGAGAAGTAAAGAGAATCAAAAGAGATGAGGAGAAACAAAAGAAAGAGGAGGCTACGAGAGAAGCACAGAAGAAGCAATAGGGGGAGAGAAGGCAAAAGTAGTAGGAGGAGTGGAAAAGAAAGAGGCCAAGAGAGCCCACCATAAAAACTTACAAGCAAGGGCAGAGGAAGAGAAGAAGGTGATAGAGGACAGGGTTTGATCCACCCAACAAGCTGCCACTGGGAGCTCTAAGCCCTTCCAAGATTTTGCAAAGAGCAAAAAAATGTACCAAGAAGAAGAAAGACAAGCTAAAGCCCAAAGAACAACATGCCCAAGAGGAGCAAAGGACACAATACAAAAATGACCCTCCTCAATGGGCCCGACAACCAACTCCTCCACCACTGCCAACACTAAGGAAGAAACGGATTTGGAATCTGGGAATGGTGGCCCTATAGGGGAGATCAAAAAGTATCAGAAGAGCATTAAGCTGATCATTTTAAAAGTGGCCTTCTCTCAAGTGGTGAGAGAGATTGTCAACAAATATTGTGATTCTGTAGCCAGTATACAACATGTTGTCTTATTAGCCCCCTACATGATGCCTCCAAGGATAATTTGGTGCAACTGTTCCAGGATGGTGTTTCCTATATGGTGCATGCAAAGTGAGTAACTTTAAAATACACAAATTTAGTCCATGTAATTAACTTGTGAAACAAAACTTGCCTCCATAAGCAACAAAGTATTCCCATGTAACCTCTCTTTAAGCCACGACAACTATCACGTAGTTCGAGTGGCCGAGGGACACCATCGGTCAACTTTTGTCAAAACAGGGCAAAGGGGGACCCTATGGATGTGGTGGGAGGCTCACAATGCACCGCAATGCTTCATAGGGCTAGTGGGGGCAACAAACTCCCTTGTCCATCATGGCATGGAGGAGCCATTTTGACCAGGCAGGGGGGCAAAAAAGAAAGCTACTACCATGTCGAAATGGCCCCTTGCGCGTCATGGTGCACATGGATTTTTTTGCCCATATTGAGTGTCAGGGTGCATCAGGGGCCTCTTGCCACATCCATACGGTCCCCCATTCCCCGTTTTGATAAAGTTGACCCGACAGTGTCCCCCGGCCAATTGGACTGTGTGATAACGATTGAGGGTTTTTGTGGAAGCCATTAGGTGCGCACATGTTGCGTTAATCAAACTTGTTTGGACAATATGAGACATCAAAAATTGTACAATACAAAGTGATTCAAAAGGATAGTAAAAAGACCAAATTATTCTCTATTATTTTTGAATCACATCATGGATGGTTTGTCTTTTTGCGAATTACATCTGTGGGTATGGAACAAATGGTTGGTCGTATGCGAAGGGTTTTTACAATTTCCTTTGGGTTTTTCTCCCCTAGACCTAGGCTTAAGGCACAATGGGAGAGGACTGACCCAAGGTGCTTTCCTGTAAAAGCATACAAGGCTACCTTGAAATCCACTAATATACATTTATTAGCATTAAGGGTGAGGGAATCTTTGATGAGGATGGCAATCAATGCTTTGTACTTAAGTAGCTCCAAAGTACCATGCTTTGAGAACTTTATGTGAGCAACTCAAAGAATGGATGGTCCCAGGTGGCTCAGGTTGTGCCACAAGGAGCTATCCCTACCACTGGTGACGTTGCGAGAACCTCCATTTTTCATTGCAAACTTACCAACATGATATGGGGCTTGCAAAACATTTTGAAGGACATTACTACTTGTTGTAAGAAAAACATAGACAATTGTTTGGGTTTAAAAATGTTCACCTCGGTATCCTAGTCTATTTCTTCAAGAGAATTCCTTGTAAGGTCAATGTTGGAGCGATCATCTCCACCCATTGGAATTAATGGTTTATGTGGGTGGAAAGAACTTTCAAAAATGCTTTCATAAAAGGAGGCACGTGATTTAATCTCCACTAGGTGCTTGCCACCATTTGCACCAAATTTTGTTCATTTTCATTGGGAAGGTAGGAGAGGCTTGTCGGGAGACTATGGTGTTCAAAGTTACTTTCAAATTTGGCCGTCTTTGTCTTTCCACTTGGATCCTTCATGCCCACATAGATAGTGTGCATTGAGACCAACTCATCTTCTTTGAGACCAAGTGTTTTAACAATGTTGTCAAGGAACAAAAATTGACGACCCTCCACAACCACTGCATGCAATGTGAGTATTTGGAGGTCAGGTCCTTTCTCCAACACCTCATCTCTCTTTATCATCTGATCCTCCTCCTTGGTGGAGCTGGGATTTTGTAAGAGGACGAGTGCCATGGATTCTTCCATCTACTCATTAACCTCTTTGACAATCTCATTTGACTCTTCCACAATGATTACAAGGGGTTTCTCATTGGCCTTTTCCTTTGATTTTTCTTTCTACAAGCCCTCAAGCACAAGTAAAACCAAAACCATGTTCCAAGGTATGAATATTGGGTGCCTGTACACCCAATTCCCAAGTCTACAAGGTCATCTTCATCCTCTATACTCAGTCTCATTTGGTGAGCCCTCAAACAAACCTCAATAAGCAAAAGGAAAAGTTTATGTCACCCATGTAGAGGTGTTTGAGGAAATCAACCGACAACTATGTCATGTCAGATCTCTCAAACACAATGGCATATTTTTCTATGTGCTACCCCATGTAATCAAGAAAGCTTTGGAGCATCTCTGCATGCAAGTTGTTGCATGTTGATTGTGCCCTCAAACACACCCATAAGTTCATGCGCAAGGCCAACCTTTTCCAGTTATGCGAGGAGTGCATCACAATGTTGGGGTAAAGGCGGTGTATTTATTAATCCGATTAAGTGTGCTAGAGACGTTCGATTGCCCATCTCTTGTACACACCTTATTATTGACTAGATAGAAGAATAAAGAGCTCTCTCTCACACATTGTGGTGAGTTTGTCCACCCACATATTGTGTTCTCTCTCTCTCTCTCTTTCCCTTTTTGCACACACATTGCATTCGTGCACTCACAATTGGTAATCGTGGGAGCACGGTGGCATCAAGAGCTTTGAGGTTATAGCTTGTTCGCTTCTGGTGGTGGAGAGATCAAGATTCTTGGAAGCTTTGTGAGAACGCAATGGGAGCTTGTGAGCTTAGCTAAGAGTGATGTATGCTCTTGTGGAATCTCTGAAAACAATGTGGAAGATAGTGTGTAGGTGAAGGTGCTGCCCAAGAAAATGTGTGTGTGCCACAACACTATTTTGCAGATCATTTTTCTCCTTGTAGAATTCCGATCTATAATTTCTACCCACTATTCTCGTCCATTTTGACGTGGTCTACAACTTTGCAAAAGAAGCTTTTTGCAAATTCCCGTTTTGTTGATATTCAGCTCAAACTGACTATATACAAGAAAATTTAGGTTTTTTGTTTCGTGCAATGTGCAAGTATATGCACTTTTGAAAGCACGACATGTGCTTGAAGTTGAGTGAATTTTTTTCTAGTTGAAGATGAAATTTTAGCTTGTGCAGAGCTTGAGGTTTTAGTTTTTTTTTTTAAAGATTTGGGTAAAGAAGAACCGAGTAGATTTGGCTGATTGATATCCATTTCCAGTCAAGGCAAAGTTTTTGGCATTAGCATTACATGTAGAGCTTCTTTCATAGGTTTTCAAAGGACATTTTGGTAGTGATTTCGTGATTCGGTTCATGGTCTTTGTGGATGGATTTGCATATGGTTATGGTGCATGGTTGATGCCCATTGTACATGCATTTTGGCGAGCACTTTTGAGTGTTGGTGAGCTCACTTGAGAGCATTGATTCTACATTGATTAGCTTTCTAGATTGTATCTTTTTTTGCACTTTTTTATGAGCGAACACTCTGTCCATATATGTTTAATGTAGATTTCCATTTTATGTGACATTGTGGAGCCTTTTTGGCATTTCTACTCATTGGCATTGAATAGTGTTATGGTTTATGGTTTTGAGTCCTCTTTCGAAGACTATAGTGGTCAAGGTTTACTCCCACTTTGCCATATCTTTTGTTGATAGATTTTGGGCACTTTATAATGGTAAAGAGCTTCTCCCACTTTAGTATCTTTATTGCAGTTTATGGTTGAGATTTTCCTTGAGTTTTTTCTCAATTTACAGCGAAGTCTCTGTCCAATTTTTCCTAATTTCTCACCATAGTTTTGGTTTGATTGCCATACACTTTTTGATGCATTTGCAGTCATTGGATTGAGACGATGATTTCCTCTTGTTGTGGTTGACTTTGCTGCCACATTAATGAGCATATAATTTTTTGGACAAAAGTGTTCACATATCTACATGTCAGAGTGTGTATGCGATGTATGCTCGTGTGGCTACGAGTTATAGTAAGCTAGATTTGAGCTTTGGTAGTGGTTGAGTTGTTCTCCCAACTCACTCTAAAGGTTCTAGGTATATTTGGCAGTTGAGACTTGCATCAATGTGACGATTGCAGAGCATAGTGTGGTTATGCT
Source organism: Adiantum capillus-veneris (assembly GCF_014529385.1). NCBI lineage: Eukaryota > Viridiplantae > Streptophyta > Polypodiopsida > Polypodiales > Pteridaceae > Adiantum > Adiantum capillus-veneris. The sequence continues at coordinate 138,047,416 of NC_140932.1, forward strand.
AACGGGGGAGATTTTATGCATTGATGCACTTGGGCACTAGGAGTGCTAGTGAGATCTATTGAGAATTTCTCCCCCGCACAAACCTCCTTTTGGTCCAATTTTGATGCACTTCTCTTTGACATTGGTTTATGCACATTGCCCTTGCAGATGATGTGGAGCCATATCTTTTGTTTATTCCACTTTGATGGCCATTGTTTTGGTGATAGTGGTCAAGTTATAGAGTATGCTCATTGTGACATGTTACACTTTATGCATTATCTTTTATTGATGTATATTTTGATTGTGATTCTATAGATTATAGTTTACAAGTAGTCACAGGTTACATGTTCTATATGTTTTCTTTTGATAGAGTTATGTTAAGCTACGAGTTGCATATGCATTGATCATAGTTATGACTATGTAGTGTTTGAGTTGACATCCACTTTGGCATTCACTTATGGAAATTGATGTGTGTGAGAATTTTGAGTCTACGACAATGACTCATATGCATGGATCATAGTTATGATTGTGTAGTGGTCAAGTTGATATCCCACTTTGGCATTCACTTATGGTAGTTGATATATGTGAATATTTTGAGTCTATGACAATGACTCATATGAGACAGTGGTCTCATTCATGTTGACACTAAAGATGTTGGCATTGTAGTCACACAAGGCACATTACATGACAGTGCTTTAAACACATGAGGCAGTGACACAAATGTATGCATGATGTAGAGATAATTTTGACACAAACTAGAGAAGTGGCTTTGTATGCTAGTGATGGTGATGTCACATTTATCTCTAGTGTTTCTCTTGCTTTTATGTGTGATAGAGATGCCACTTGCTCTTTATGGCTGCTAGATGAATACGCAGTGTTCCACATCATATCATGTCATGAGTGGTTTAACACTTTTGCTAGTGGGAGCGTTGGTTGTGTGCATCTAGATGATGGATCAACATATGACACAGAGAGTGCAGGAGATGTATACTTTTCATTACCCAACGATACATCTAATATGCTACGACGTGTGTGCTATGTTCTTGATATTGTGCAGTTTGATCTCGATGAGATAGTTGAGCGACAGTGGATGTCATGTCCTACTAAGAGAGCACTCTTTGGAGATGCATTGCAGTCTACTAGTCATTGCGCAGGGACCCCAGAGTGGCTTGGTCTACCCTATGCATGTATCCAAGTTACAAGATGGCATAGTCTTGATTATGTTGCAGACATGTCAATGAGAGATGAGATGAATATCTTTCGTGGATATCCAGATTATTGTGCACGACGTGTCCATTGCTATAGAGTTAGAGTAGCCATGCTCTAGCAAGATACAATAGATTGATCCTCTTAGGATATAGATGCCTCCTACTATGGAGATGAGCGATGTGTATAATGTGCATTCAAATGGAAAGACATTTTAAGTCATAAATTTTTATGTACTTTAAGTTAATATACTTACAAAAGGGGTTCTCTAACTAAAAATTAGAAAAGACCTATAGTTAAAAAAGAGAAAGGAATCATTTTATTGCCTCTCAACATGTAAGTAGAGGGTTTTTTTAACTACCATTTGAAAGCACTTGATATAGACGGTTTCTTATAAGTGCATCCGGTCTTGAGATACCAACAAACTAATTTTGATGTAGAGGGGCAATTTTTTATTAAATTTCTCCCTGCTGAGGTATCCTTTTTTCACAACCACCTTCTCCTTACCTAATAACATCTTAAAGAGAGAAAATTACACCTTCACCATATGCGGCAATAAACTTAGTGTAGAAAGAAAACGCGAGGGAAGCAGAGAGGGGCATGGGATTGTCCAAAACCATGTAGAGGTTCAATAACTGCTACTGTCCATATCTTGTTGTAATACATGTCTCTCTCTTCATAGCATAAGGCTTATTACTACACAGGGAAAGAAGGTTCCTTCCCTAGAGGGGAAACATGAAAAGCTTCATGTGATGCTTCTCCTAATCCAACGGTTGACTAAACCAATACCTTGTAGCATAAACCATCAGTGAAACTAGCATGTATTGTTGGACGCTTGTCAGAGGGTTTGAGTAGCAATTAATACCACTCTTACTTTATATCTTGCACCCTTTTAGAATAGATGATATCACTAAATTTCACAATTAGTACATAGCACATATTGATGTATTGAACACCAATGCATGCCCCCTATTATCATTTTTTCGACACACCACCTCATACATCATTGCCTCACCTAAGTATCGCTTTTAATAGATATCGGCCTTAACAAGCTTGTGATTTGCACCATAATTTTTGTGTGAAATGACCCCAATAGATGATTGATTAATTGTCATCAGACACTTGGTAATAGTTATCGTGTGTGTGTGTGTGTGCGTGAGAGAGAGAGAGAGAGAGAGAGAGAGAGAGAGAGAGAGAGAGAGAGAGAGAGAGAGAGAGAGAGAGAGAGAGAGAGAGAGAGAGAGAGAGATCAGTCACAATACAAGAAGAAGAAGAAGAGGTCTCAATGCTATAGGAACAAGCCAAAGAGACCTTAAAGATTTATTCGACAAGTCTTAAACTCAAGAATTGTTATTCAAGAGGAAATAGGGATAACCAATCTACCATACTTGGGTGATCAAATTGAAGGGTCGGAGTCCAATTTTTTTTTCTTATATACTCTCTCTCTCTCTCACGCATGCACACTCACACACACACACACACACACACACACACACACACACACAAAACTACTTGTGTCTTTTCTCTTACTTTGCCACTTTATTTAAGATGGAAAAGCTTGATTTCTAGAAAGAAAAACCCCTTTTTTTTTGTTCTCCCCTACATATCAAGTAAACCTTCCATTACATGATCGCACAAACAACTATCACAGTAATAGCAGGTGTTTGGACGCTCAGCCAGAGGTAGGATACGGGTTGCCAAGACCACACCATACTCCTTAGTGTGGGGAGTGCAATTAAAATACCCTCGTAGTGGCTGCCCATATCCACGATACCAAAAAATCTTTTGTGGAGGAAGAAACTGTGCTAGCAGATATAACCGTTCAAAAAAACCTTGCTTCATCGAATGTTCTACATAATAGTATTGTGTCCCTAGGCCCATTGCTTCTACCACCATTGCCAGATGGATATTATTCTTAAAATGCTCTCGACCCCAAAGAGTCACCCACGTCACTCTATCCCTATATGTCCACCACCTAGTCTGAGTGACTGATGTTCCTAACTATGGAAATAAATGACGTTCATAACAGAGTAGTGTGGATCTCTTAGTAGACTCATTCGACTGCTGGAGATGTGCAATGGATATTGCTAAAACGTGATCATCACTAGAAGTCATAGCATATGGTGGATGAAAAAACTCTCAGAAAGCTACTCAAGGCAGATTTTGTGCACTCACCCTTTCAAAAAGATTGCCCGTCTTTTATAGACCTACACTAATACCTATACTCAATGTATATTGCTTCCAAATTCCCAAAATTATTTACTCCCTCACTTTATCTCACTTGGTGGTGACTGGCAAAATGTCTACTCTCTTAATGTGTCTAATTTATACGGCTTTCTAATTATAGTTGCATTAGAAATATCGGTGTGTACAGATGGTCCTTTCACCCATTGATGTGAACAGTTGTGTGTTTAGTAAATTTGTCTACCGGGCTTTTCGACCACTCGACAGCAGGTAAGAATACTTGGCTATCTACCAACTTGGTTAAAAAAGCAAATTTGGCTCATTTTTTTGGTGGGTATGCCTTTTAACTTTTTGATTGTTTTATCCTCAGTTACCTTAGGGTAATTTGTCCCTTGATGCTCAAATCGGTGTGACGTATGTAAATATCTGCAGAAATGTTCTCTGTAGGTTACTGTCGCACGCCTTTGTCTGCATAATAAGAGAGGCTGGGTGTGCGTATATTGTGTGGAAGGATCCTGCGCTGGCCGCTTGCATCCGGATCCTGTGCTGTATATGATCCCTATATAGGGGGTCTTCAATGCCGACCTCGTTGGGTTGCAGTACCTGCTTGATTCTGGCCCCTTCTGCTATGGAGTAGCTTCATCTCCTATAAATACCCTGGAAGGTGAGTCTTTATGCTCACTTAGCATTGGGTTCTGTAACCGATGTTGTGCATTCATTTCTGGTTTGTTGTGGTGTCCTCATCATGCCGAAAAAAAGTGATAAAGTGGTGATGGATTCGCCGTCTTCAAATCTACAGGTTAATTGATATTTTCTAATTTAATAGCCTCAAGCATTGTCCTAAGCTGGACTGCTTTTTGCTAATATTAGGATGGAGAATCTAATGGTTGATATGCATTTAGTATAATGCCGCTCAATATGACTGTTTTTTTTTGTTAAAGTTATGGGAATAAGGCTTAAACTGATTTTCTTGATAAAATTTGGGAACCGCATCTTGACGTTTTGCTGCCAGACCTCGAGTTGATAAATACTTGACCATGATTGGGAAAATTTTGCAGATTGTTTCCGTTCATAATATGATGTCTATTAAAAGACTTGAAACTTATAAGCATAGATTTTTTAGGCGTAGTACGTACAATGGACTTATTGCCTAATTTTGGTTTTGTTTCTTTAGTCTCGACTTTCTAAACTTAGCTATGTTGATTGGACCTTTTACCTACTATCTTTGGACAAAATCATTGGAATATTACATGCATATTGTTTTGAATTTTTTTTTCCCCACGCTTACTATGAAGACTATCAATGAGAATCATATTATGTGTGACTTTGTCACTGAACCGTTGGAAATCTCGATGTTTTTGGGTTATTTATCTTTGGCTGGGTAACTTGTCCTGGATAATAGACATTCCATTTAGATCTTACGGAATTTGACTTAAGACTTACTCATTAAAAGGATGTGGCAAAAATTTGGTCTTTTCTGTCCTATACGAGTATGGCTTCTATTAAACCATGCTCTTTTTGACCTGGCTTACCGTACTGATGGCTTCATAAACTAATCGACTGGCTAACATGGTTTTCGACTTTCTTGAAATCCTAAAAACAATATATGCTGGTATGGTTGACCTAAATCTATGGAATGAGTAGTAGATCGATTGGTATACTAAATGAAATCGGTGCTACCTATGCTCGAGACTTAAAAATGATGTTTCTACTATAATTATACCAAGGAGTATAAAAAATTGCTATGAATGTTGATACTGTTCTTATCCATATAATATAGTGATTTCCGTTTAGATGCTTGAATCTTGAAAATAAATTTTGCAGACTTAGTTTTGCCCGGTTACTTTCTTACAGGAGATAACTTTAAGGGATATTTCCCTAAATATGATGATCACTTACTGAAGGAAGTCCTAAAGCATGACTTGTTTTGAACTTGACCTTTGTTCTATACATGGTAATATGGTTTCAATATGCATAAATGGAAGGTGATTGAATGACTTTTTCCAGCATTTTCTGTAGTCTTTGATTAAAATATTGAATGTAAATTTCCTTCTCTTGCTTTAAAACCGAGAAAGGTCTCGTTGTGTCATTGGCCTGGTTACTGTTTCTGTGTATTAGACCTCCCTTACAGGTCTTAATGAGATTGACTTTGATCAAACTCGAAGGGGTTACTCATAAAAAAGAGTCAGCATAGTCCAAGCTCTTTATAGTGCGTACGAACTTTGTTATTATGCTGCCTATGACTTGACCTACTACTGGTTTGCTTCAGCTCCTAGTCTACTAGGTAATAAGGGTTTCGGATACCTGTAGGCTTTAAAATCATTACAAATAGAATGATTTGGCTAATTAAAAAAAGCTTTAAATTGTTAATTAGATTGATATTCTATAAAAAATAACTCCTTTGTTCTGAGGTTATGATTCCAGCTGGTTGTTTTGGGACTATTTTCTGATGCTATGAGATGCCAAATCTAGAAACTAATTCACTTGTTGGTTTATGTGGGACAACCAAATTTGGGAAACTTGGTTGGAAGGTTATGAGCATTTGATTAGTAGGAGTCGATTTAAAACAAAAATAAGAAAGTTGTCTTGCCTGCTGATGTTTGTTACACCCCTCAAAGGGTATAACTTATTAAATAACCGATGCATCTTGTTTTTTTTTATAAAGATGGGTCTCCAGCTTTAAAAATCCTTAACATGAAAGTTTCTTAAAATCAACATCATTTACGGTATCAGTAGATGATGGAATGGCCCCACAATGATATACGGAAGAATGTCTCCAACATAAATATGTAAACTATAAAGGAAGATCGATGAAAAATTACTTATTCAAGAGTAAGTGCTGGTCTGGTTTTTAGCTTGTACTGGTCTATGTCACCTGCTTTTAGCTGATTGCCTATGCCAGGTTTGTAGACCTTCCCAAATGGTCTGACTGTAACTGGACTATCATTTAGTGAGCAAAACTTTGATCATATGGCACTTCAGATAAGAGTTGTTGCTGGGCCCGTTTCTTTAGCTGGTACTGACTGTGCAAGCTGGTTTTCCCTTAGACATAACTTTGAAAAATGGAAAGGCTAGTTTACTATAGATTAAAGCAATTAATTTTTTTTCATTTTCTTGCTCTTTCTTAAAAAATGTGTAAACCTGCCTTGGTTGGTTATATATAGATGGAAATCATTGGTTATAAGTATATTTTGCGACTTTATGGGATACTAGTTTTTTGAAGAATATGTCGATTATGGCATAATATGTGACTCAGATGATGATAGGGCTTATGGTTTGGTTTTTATATAAATTTTTTTAAAAAGCCTTGAGAGGAGGCTCACTCCTTAAAAAAAGGGGGAATTCTTAGTATAACTCTAATTTTTTTTACATATGGAAGAATGGTTTGTTTTTTCATTGTGACATGGATAACAATTGGGATGCCCAACATCACTTGTGTACAACCACGTGCTAACGATCTGTTTTCTTGTGGCTATGGATGCAGGTGAGGGCTACCTTCTTTGATAAAAACATTCTGTTCTTTGTGGTAGACGATTGGGGGTTGTTCGCTTACCTTGAAGCAACTTCACGCCAGAGTCTGGGATGACTATTTCCCAAGCTTTACTTGCTATCTTTACTACCTTGTACAAAATTTATTTTCAACTGCAAATAAATTATTGTACTAAACCATTGTATTTGCCCAGAATTATTGGTCTGTGAACTGTATAGTTCATTTGCGTATGTATTCGTATATATTTAGAACTGCTACACACACAATAAACGCATAAGAGAGATTGACTTGTATGTCTTTCTCTCTCAGACCTTAGTTCTAGATTTAAGCACCTATTATTATATAATTTATTATATGATAATAGGTAGGGGTGCTATCACACAGTCTCAATGGTCCCCCTTGACCTGACTGGTTAAAGGTTGCTAGCACGACCATTCCAAACTATACTCTCACTTTCTAGATTTTCCCTTTTTGTTCATGTCATTTCACTAGTTTATTACTTCTGTCTACTAGGTTACTGGAAAGAGCACTGCAAGAATTAAAGTCTCTTCTGACCGTGTCAAAAGAGCTCTGATTTTGAAGAAATTACGACTTGCTAAAGAAATAGAAAGCACGTTTCCTTATATCTCTCTTAGGATTCGGCCTTATCTGCATAGGGCTGTAAAATTCAAAAAACAATTACACTCTGTATAAGATTTTCAGGTCTACTCAGCCCTATCAAAAAGATGTAATATCAATCCTCTTCTTGAAAGCTATACAGATTGTATCCCTTTCCCAAGGGCTCAAGCTTCTGATGGAACCCCTTTCCATTGCTTCGTTACTTGTGTTAAAGTGTATTCAGGATAGCAAGGCTTCAATCTTAATTTTTGATGCCTCGAAGGATTCTAGTGTGTCTCTTGTCCAACTTATCTCCATTGACCAATGGATGAAGGTTCTGGCTCTCCTTGTTAAGAATAAATCTGATGGTATCAACCTACTTCGAGAATCTACCTCTAATTTGGCGGTTTTTCCCAAAGCCCATTTACAGGACTTAGCTTCCTTCTCGTCTAAAGGTTCTGAACTTTCCAATATCCTCAGAAAATTTTGCGGGCTTAGTCCCATCTTTATTACTTCTCCCTCTACATCTATAGTTCCTCCGCCAAACAACCTCTTTTGTAGGGATGCCGTTGCTTTGGAAGCCGTAAAAGAATTTCAGAAGGACCTATGTTCACTTAGTGAAGCTTCCCTATTAGATATGGTGTAGAAGGTATCTAGGGCCTTTCCTCTTCTACCATCACGATAGTTTGAAGTAGAATCCCTGGGTGTAGAGCACAAACTTTGGCTGTTCCCAAATAAAGGATTTCTTGCACCCATTTCTATGGAAACTTGGGTCTTCGTGGGCAACCTGGCACCTGCCACTATTGAAGAATGCAAACTTAAAGTTCTTAAAGGACTTCAGCTCTTGGATAAAGGTGATCTGATTAAAGCTCCTTTCAATATGAACTTCCTTGATGACAAAAAATTTAGTTCGAATACAGGTCTACATGCAAGAACCAAAGGTGTGATGACCATCAGTAAAAATAATGCTGACTATTACACTGAAACAGTGTGGAATGTGTTCAGACCTTACCTTAAGTGTGCTTGCAGATTTTTAGATCCTAAAGCTGCTTGCAAGTCGAGCATCATTTGGTTTGACCATGCCATTTGGTATGCCCTCAACAATCTGCCTAGTATCTTTCCTGAAAAAGCAAAAGAATTTCATCGCTCCCTCTTTTGCTCATGGCTTGGTGGACAAGCTAAAGAGATGGTCTTGGCTCAAATTGCCTTTATTCAGTACATATCAATTATGTGTGACACTCTCCAGGAACTTGGTTCTGATGAGTGCAACACACTACTAACCACCTATGGAGGATACAAAGGAATCAAAAGCATGGTTGGGAAAATCAAGCTTAATTTTGATGATGAAGAATCTCAAGTCTCAAAACACCCCAACACTCTTGTCTCTCCGTCTACGTCTTACACCTCTTTCTTGACTCCCTGCTCGAGTGATTCTGTTTTTGGGAGAGGAAAAGGTAGAAGTTGTGTTAGAGGCCGTGGTAGAAACCTACCAATCAGAAATCTTTTGGATATGTAATGTGCTGGTACTGAGGAACGCCTATGGTGGCAGACTTTACCTACCTCTGAAGGATGAAGCGTGTAATAGAATTTTTGTACATTGCTTGTTTACCAGCAAGATTTTGGATTTCTTTACTCCCCAAGCTACCTTTACAAAATGCTTTAGACATGTTTTTGCATCTAATATATTACTAAAGGATGTGATGTTTAGTTGGAAATACTTGCCACCTATCAAGAATCTATTTTATTCAAATAAGTTCCTCCATATAGATGAGGTTCCTATTTGTTCTTGTCACCTATTTCCGAAGTTTTGTAAGACTTTCACTGATTTTGGCTCACATGTATGTATGTCTAACATTGAAATTATACCGGATACTTCGGTTAGGAACCTCTTGAGTAAAGGCTTGAGTCATATTCCTCCTTTTCCACTTAATCCTCAGCTTGCCTTAGTGGCTCTACTTGAATGCCTGGCTGACTTGGCCCTAAAACTCCAACTAGAGTTGGATACTTACACTCTACTGATCTCAACTCTCAAAGAACTTTTTTGGAAAAGGATCAGTCTTATGCCGCAAGTATGGCTAAGTACTGATACTACCTGGCTTACGCCTAATATGAAGAAGTCCATTTCTGATGTTAAAGAGAAATGGTTTATTATAGGCCTTGGTAAAGCATCAAATACTGTTTCCTTTATATGTAAAAGGTTAGCATTTGAGTCTGCATTTGCCAGACTCAATGGCTTGGATTTTTAAAAAATTGATACCTCTCCGATTTGTACTGCTACACTTTTAAATAATGAGCTATCAGAATTAGGATACTGTCCTAACACTCTGAAAGTTCCTGTACTCTTCCTAACGTATAAAAATCATAAACATAAATCTAGATGGATTTCTGACGCATCCAATAGCCTTTTTTCCTTGATTACGAATGGCATCACCGGCTGCTTAAATTATATTCTGCTTGAATTAGAAGCAATTTGCGCCATCAAACATAATGATCTTAAACTATTCAGAAATATAGATTGTTGTCCGTTTTGGATCATAAAAAATGTGGCGGAGTTTACTGTTAACCTCCCAGAAAACATTTTTTCTATTTTTACCGCATACATAACACAATGTTATGAGAATTTCTCTAAAAAGACCTGATGGTCTGCTTAATACACTTTCTACTCTTATTAAGTTGGCCTTTGCTCACAAAGCGAGATTAGGATAGACATGTATCTCAACAAAAAAGGCATATAGGTTGGTTAAAAAAGTCTAATAAATCCTCACCTTTCATCTTCAAAGAAGAAGATTTATATAAATATGTCTCTTGGCTCTTTAACAACAATTGTATCCAAGTGGGTGCTACCTGCTACAAGCAGATCTTACGGATCCCAATGGGTTTTTTCGTGCTCTCCAATTATGTGTTATCTCTATCCATGTCACTTCGAATACCAATGGCTCTTAAAAATGTTAGTAACCGAGCCAATACTTCGTCACTCTCACACTTTCGTCATTCATTTAGGTTTATGGATGACTTGTATAGCCTTAACAATCCATTGTTCTTGGAAACACTTAAAGATATTTATCCACCGTGTCTTAACATTGAACCGACGTTCTTAGATAGAGTAATATGGCTTGACAAATGGGTCATTTCCAAGACGCACTTCCTGAATATTGAGATTAACCCCCCCATTCATGGGTAATTTTTATACTCGTTTCTTTTGGAAAAGAGAAAATCTCAATCTCGTATCTTCTGACTTCACAAAAAGGAAAAGCAATAGACCCTTCAAAAACTCATTACACACTTGTCTAGGTATGCTTTTTCTTATTATGTATGCCTCATCAGACAACTTTATTGTTTTTGAAGAAATCATGACTCTTGTCACCAAATTCATTAATTATGGGTTTTCTAAAAGAGACCTTATTGCTGGTATCTGTAATTCCCTAAAAAAACACAACTGATCCGGACTTAAGTTTGACTTGCAGAATTTGAGTAGCCTTCTTGAACCACAATAAGAGGATTAAAAGACTCTAAACTATACTTAAGGTAGTAGGCCCATATTCTATGGGTCCACTACCTATTAGAATATGGTGCCTGGGAAAGGGTCAGCGCACACACACACACACACACACACACACACACACAAAAAAAACTACTTGTGTCTTTTCTCTTACTTCGCCACTTTATTTAAGATGGAAAAGCCTGATTTCTAGAAAGAAAAAACCATTTTTTTCTTTTTTTCTCCCCTACATATCAAGTAAACCTTCCATTACATGATCGCACAAACAACTATCACAGTAATAGCAGGTGTTTGGACGCTCAGCCAGAGGTAAGATACGGGTTGCCAAGACCACACCATACTCCTTAGTGCGGGGAGTGCAATTAAAATACCCTCGTAGTGGCTGCCCATATCCACGATACAAAAAAATCTTTTGTGGAGGAAGAAACTGTGCTAGCAGATATAACCGTTCAGACAAACTTTGCTTCATTGAATGTTCTATATAATAGTATTGTGCCCCTAGGCCCATTGCTTCTGCCACCATTGCCAGACGGATATTATTCTTAAAATGCTCTTGACCCCAAAGAGTCACCCGCGTCACTCTATCCCTATATGTCCACCACTTAGTATGAGTAACTGATGTTCCTAACTGCGGAAATAAATGACGTTCACAACAAAGTAGTGTGGCTCTCTTAGTAGACTCATTCGACTGTTGGAGATGTGCAATGGATATTGCTAAAACCTGATCATCACTAGAAGTCATAGCATATGGTGGATGAAAAAACTCTCAGAAAGCTACTTAAGGCAGATTTTGTGCACTCACCCTTTCAAAATATTGCCCGTCTTTTATAGACCTACACTAATACCTATACTCAATGTATATTGCTTCCAAATTCCCAAAATTATTTACTCCCTCACTTTATCTCACTTGGTGGTGACTGGCAAAATGTCTACTCTCTTAATGTGTCTAATTTATATGGCTTTCTAATTAATATAGTTGCATTAGAAATATCGGTGTGTACAGATGGTCCTTTCACCCATTGATGTGAACAATTGTGTGTTTAGTAAATTTGTCTACCGGGCTTTTCGACCACTCGACAGCCGGTAAGAATACTTGGCTATCTACCAACTTGGTTAAAAAAGCAAATTTGGCTCATTTTTTTGGTGGGTATGCCTTTTAACTTATTGATTGTTTTATCCTTAGTTAGCTTAGGGTAATTTGTCCCTTGATGCTCAAATCGGTGTGACGTATGTAAATATCTCTACAGAAATGTTCTCTGTAGGTTACTACCGCACGGCTTTGTCTGCATAATAAGAGAGGCTGGGTGTGCGTATATTGTGTGGAAGGATCCTGCGCTGGCCGCTTGCATCCGGATCCTGTGCTGTATATGATCCCTATAAAGGGGGTCTTCAATCTCGACCTCATTGGGCCGCAGTACTTGCTTGATTCTGGCGCCTTCTGCTATGGAGTAGCTTCATCTCCTATAAATACCCTGGAAGGTGAGTCTTTATGCTCACTTAGCATTGGGTTCTGTAACAGCTGTTGTGCGTTCATTTTTGGTTTGCTGTGGTGTCCTCATCATGAAAAAAAAAACTGATAAAGTGGTGATGGATTCGTCATCTTCAAATCTACACGTTAATTGATATTTTCTTAAATGCCTCTAGCATTGTCGTAAGCTGGACTGCTTTTTGCTAATATTAGGATGGAGAATCTAATGGTTGATATGCATTTAGTATAATGCCGCTCAATATGACTATTTTTTTGGTTAAAGTTATGGGAAGAAGGCTTAAACTGATTTTCTTGATAAAATTTGGGAACCGCATCTTGACGTTTTGCTGCCAGACCTCGAGTTGATAAATACTTGACCATGATTGGGAAAATTTTGCGTTTAGATGCTTGAATCTTGAAATAAATTTTGCAGACTTAGTTTTGCCTGGTTACTTTCTTACAGGAGATAACTTTAAAGGATATTTCCCTAAATATGATGATCACTTACTGAAGGCAGTCCTAAAGCATGACTTGTTTTGAACTTGACGTTTGTTCTATACATGGTAATATGATTGCATACATGCATAAATGGAAGGTGATTGAATGACTTTTTCCAGCATTTTCTGTAGTCTTTGATTAAAATATTGAATGTAAATTTCCTTCTCTTGCTTTAAAACCGAGGAAGGTCTCGTTGTGTCGTTGGCCTGGTTACTGTTTTCGTGTATTAGACCTCCCTTACAGGTCTTAATGAGATTGACTCTGATCAAACTCGAAGGGGTTACTCATAAAAAAGAGTCAGCATAGTCCAAGCTCTTTATAGTGCGTACGGACTTTGTTATTATGCTGCCTATGACGTGACCTACTGGTTTGCTTTAGCTCCTGGTCTACTGGGTAATTAGGGTTTTGGATACCTGTAGGCTTTAAAATCATTACAAATAGAATGATTTGGCTAATTAAAAAAAATATTTAAATTGTTAATTAGATTGATATTCTATAAAAAATAACTCCTTTGTTCTGAGGTTATGATTCCAGCTGGTTGTTTTGGGACTATTTTTTGATGCTATGAGATGCCAAATCTCGAAACTAATTCACTTGTTGGTTGATGTGGGACAACCAGATTTGGGAAACTTGGTTGGAAGGTTATGAGCATTTGATTAGTAGGAGTCGATTTAAAACAAAAATAAGAAAGTTGTCTTGCCTGCTGATGTTTGTTACACCCCTCAAAGTGTATAACTTGTTAAATAACCGATGCATCTTGTTTTTTCTTTGAAAAGATGGGTCTCCAGCTTTAAAAATCCCTAACATGAAAGTTTCTTAAAATTAACATCACTTACGGTATCAGTACATGATGGAATGACCCCACACTTGCATTATGATATACGGAAGAATGTCTCCAACATAAATATGTAAACTATAAAGGAAGACCGATGAAAAATTACTTGTTCAAGAGTAAGTGCTGGTCTTATTTTTAGCTTGTACTGGTCTATGTCACCTGCTTTTAGCTGATTGCCTATGCCGGATTTGTAGACCTTCCCAACTAGTCAGCAAAACTTTGATTATATGACACTTCAGATAAGAGTTGTTGGGGCCTGTTTCTTTAGCTGGTATTGGCTGTGAAAGCTGGTTTTCCCTTAGCGTACATAAGTTCGAAAAATGGAAAGGCTAGTTTACTATGGATTAAAGCAATTAAATTTTTTCATTTTCTTGCTCTTTCTTAAAAAAATGTGTAAACCTGCCTTGGTTGGTTATATATAGATGGAAATCATTGGTTATAAGTATATTTTGCGACTTTATGGGATACCAGTTTTTTGAAGAATATGTCGATTATGGCATAATATGTGACTCAGATGATGATCAGGCTTATGGTTTAGTTTTTATATAATTTTTTTTTTAGCCTTGAGAGGAGGCTCACTTCTAAAAAAAAGGGGGAATTCTTAGTATAACTCTAATTTTTTTTTACATATTGCAGAACGTTTTGTTTTTTCATTGTGACATGGATAACAACTGGGATGCTCAGCATCACCTGTGTACAGCCACGTGCTAACAATCTGTTTTCTTGTGGCTATGGATGCAAGTGAGGGCTACATTCTTTGATAAAAACATTCTGTTGTTTGTGGTAGACGACTGGGGGCTATTCGCTTACCTTGAAGCAACTTCACGCTAGAATCTGGGATGACTATTTCCCAAGCTTTACTTGTTATCTTTACTACCTTGTACAAAATTTATTTTCAACTGCAAATAAATTATTGTACTAAACCATCGTATTTGCCTGAAATTATTGGTCTGTGAATTGTATAGTTCGTTTGTGTATGTATTTGTATATATTTAGAACTGCTACACACACACACACACTTAAACACACACACACACACACACACACACACACACACACACACACACACACACAATATGTTGACAGTCAAATCTACCCATATTACCACACACACACACACACACACGCACGCGCGCACACATGCAAACACAAAATATAGTAGTTTTTTAACACAGATATTGGTCACGTAGAAGTAGAAATGTACTAATCTTGTGAATATGATGCAGACAACTACGTCATTAGCATGGGATTGATGGACCACAACAAAGACAGAATATGGGGCCAAGCAATTAGCAATTGTTGTTTGTAAACATGCCGGTTTTTTTTAGCACTGAACCATTTTTAAAATATTTTATAAGCTTCAATAGAAGGCAACAGATGATGTACCTATTTTTTGAGTAAATAAAATATCTCCATTTGCAGTGACAATTGAAATTTTAAAGTAACATGTTACTCT
The DNA here is from genome assembly GCF_014529385.1 of Adiantum capillus-veneris. Lineage (NCBI taxonomy): Eukaryota > Viridiplantae > Streptophyta > Polypodiopsida > Polypodiales > Pteridaceae > Adiantum > Adiantum capillus-veneris. The sequence continues at coordinate 138,062,628 of NC_140932.1, forward strand.
TTTAATAAAAAATTAGAAATTCCAAGTTAAGGTACAAGGCCGATTTTTTTGGAAGCGAAAACCTGCTGTAAAAATCCAAAAAAGGACAGCTTGCCTTAGGTAAGAAGTGGAATTAAAACCAATCCCCCCTTTTTTATATCAATAGAGGCTTTTTTAATGATCTGGTAATGGTTATGACATATGTTTAAAGTTTACCAAGTAAAACGCTACAACTTGCCAAGCCAGCACATAGCAGTTAAAGCATTGAATTTGTAAAGGTTATAAAGAGGCGGATGTATCTGTGGACATACTAGCCCATGCAAAAAAAAATGGACATTTTAAACTATTGCACAATGTATTTTTTTAGAAACAATAAACAACATTCGGTATTTATTAAATGGTATGGTAATAAAAATCCAAGTAAAACAAATTACCATGTGTTATGGTTACTCATAAGATCTAGTATCTAATTCTTCCCAATTTTTTTTTTCAAAAATATTGTAGCCTTTTTAAGGATGAGTATCTGGCAAGGTCAAGCACCCACTTAAAGCAAATCCGGTGCAACTTGCCCATACAAATACAAAAGCGACAATGCGTAACAGTAATGGCACCGTTCGGTGCACCATAGCTATAAAAAAAGCATGCGCAAGGTGTAAAAAAACGCAAAGTTGAGAAAATTCTCTGTAGTGCACACAGTCCATACACCAAGAGGCACAACTCCCATCATGACACACACACACACACACACACAATAGCACAAGAACACAAGAGAAGAGCACAATTACTACACAGTAGCGCAAGAGCACTCCACCACCAAGACTCATGCATTAGCCAAAAGCTTTTGGTATGCCGCAAGCTCCAGAGAACACATAATCAGGAAGCATTCTCAATACTCAACCAACGGCACAAATCCCATGCTGACAAAGCAAAAAACGGACTGCAGGTCTTCGCTTAACAGAAGGTAAAAGAGTTTTCTTTGGTTCTTTTTTGCAAGGAGTATACAATCAATTATGAGCATAAGTGCTTTTTATGGTTAGGCACACACAACGAGTTCTCATAGAATATAGATAAAACCTTGTCTCGAAACACCACACACAGGTAGAAGCACACGAAAGAGTGTCTTCAAGTATATATACACACACAAAGGAGGAAAAATTGGGACACTAGCTATCATCTCACATATAGCACGGGTATGGTGCTATCACAATCCGGAAAAAAAAGTTTCTTTTCTTCCGCTTTCAAAAAAGAAAAGCGTTTTCCTTTCGCTTCGTTCAGAGTCATATAAATGCATGATATATTGGCATGGCTATATATAAAAAGCTTTTTTCCATAAGCAAGTATAAATACATATATACAGAAAATACACTAAGTACACATGGAATGTCTCGAGTATGCACAAAATCATGCGAGTGATGAAGCATTAAACTAAATGCATAAAGCTAACACAAAGCATGAAAATATCAATTGAAGGGTGTAGCAGTTGCAGAAACTTGGACAATACACGAGTACAAGGGAGACTACATATATGATGACGGAAAATAACAACCAGGTATTGCGATACAAGAGCTTTATTTAAAGTAAATGTACCTTGCCTTGTGATCATAAGTTTAAACAAAGAAGTAAGTCAAAGTATGTACTTTCATTTGGAGCATATTGTAAGTAGGTGGAATAATTATAGATATGGTTCTAGTCATGAAGCATTAAAGTTCTGACAACCTCCTGTGACAGCCAAAGTCAAGGTTTACTATTTTGTTTGAAAAAAGTATTACAAAAAAATGCTGTCGAGATTTTCACAAATTAAGAAACTAATAGAGATAATAGTCAACTTTGATAGCAAAAAGTAAGTGTGTATATTATAGAAGGTAACAAATGAAGGATTCATACAGATATAGTGAAATAAGCATACAATTAAGACTAGTACATAAAGATATTTTAACACCATATATCAAATTATTGTTGATCAACAGGATTACAAGCAGACAGCTAGGATGAGCATCACTCGAGACGTAATTAAGCTACAGCAGATTCAGGACAAGCTTATGGCAGCACATATTAGAAAAATAAAAACCAAGCCAATAGCAATTAGGGACCATATTTCCAAACTATGTAAACCCATAAAAATGTTCAAAGACCGTAATAGACCCTACTTACATAGACAAGCTAAAGAAAACATAATCTATGTATAGGAGTATGGTTGGGGTCTGGGATGTGACAACAATAATAAGCAGTGGGGATTGATTGGAAAGCTGTCACCCATTTTAGTACAAATTAGTTCTAATTAATTGTACTTATATATGGTTGGTTGGCAGGTAAAGATCCCTGCTCTCATCTGATAGGAGTTCCGGCTTAAGCTCTTACTTTGTCATGTATCAGAGTAATTTGTAATGAAGTTTATATCAAGAAATTCTTCTTTGTTTCGCTCTCTACACAAAATGGATTTTGCAAACAAGTATTTAAGTCTCTCAATATATGATTCTAAGTGATGGGATTTTGTATTCAACACACACACACACACACACACACACACACACACACACACACACACACACACACACACACACACACACACACACACACACACACGATGATCTATCCCAAGAGAACTCCACTATAAGAGGAAAAGACATGAACATCTGCTATGACCGCGGATAACAAATAGAAAATGAGAGAAAAAAAAATGCGTATGCAGTAATGTCCGCGGGAATAGTTTATCAGCAATATGTGTGGTAATAGACGTCAAAATATATCCGCAATTATTACCATGTACATTACCGCGTCTATTGTCACATCTATTATCGCTAAACGGCTATTCAAAAATAAAGGTGCTCATTTGGATCATCCAATTTTGGGTGGCCCAAATGAGCACCTTTATTTTTGACCTGCGTAAAACATATGAAACATCAATTGTTTTTTGGAAAAGTGTAAATGGAAAAAATAAACAATAGAATTTGAAAATAACTTACCTTGAAAATTTATAGTTCAAAAGACCAACTCTTTAAAAAAGTTACAAATAAGATGGTATTTTAGTTTAGTTGTGTGTATACATATGCTCATAAAGTTTTCCTTGTGCCACATTGGCACTTTAAGAGAGGACTACAAATAGGTTTCCATCTATCTAAGTCCTCCTCCTCCTCCTCGTCCATATGCACGTATGTTTGATTGCCTTGACTCTACATGAACAAAAACTAAATCAAACAAATTAACAAACTGAAAACAATTAAACTAGTAAGATTTTCTAAGACTTACCGTCTGTAGCGATCCAACCGCTGAGTCAAATGGCTCCCGAGAGATGTGATGATTCTTTAACAACCATCGCCAAGATTTGAATTTTATGTGTCTCTCCCGAAACTTGACCATCTCTCTGCTTGGTCGACTTAGAGTGATATTTTCATAAGTTAGCAATAACAAAAGAAATTCATTAACCAAAGCCTTTTTTTGCATCGATTTACATAATTTGATGAAACTTATATATTTATCCTTCCACGTTGCTTTGCCTCCCGAATCATAGTGTGTGACAGTTTTTGAGGGCCGAGCTTCGTATTGTTATCTATAGGATGAGCCCATTGCAGCTTGTTCGCCCTTTTCTAGCAAGGTCCACTCCCACTCCGCATCTGCCATGTTGCCTCCACGATACCTCCTGTTTGGATCTCTAACCTGGTTGTCTGCTACGCACCATACACTAGACTGCTTGTTTTTAAAAAACGTTTTAATATAGCTCTCCAACCAATGTGACAAAAATTGCTCATTGGCAACATTTGAGAATTGAGCATGCAATGCGTTATTGATGTAGCATGCATGATGGGGCTGCTTATCTCTGAAATTTATAAAACAACTCTTATGCTTCAAGTGTATAAGAATCTGAAGATGGCGTCAAAACGCCTTGCCCTAACTGTCCCAAAGTCAACTTCCTTGCCATATTTTACTCTATAGTAACGCCCATGCGTGTTTGGCATGGGTGCATCAGTATCCTCATCCTCTGCATATGGGGTGGCACGCTTTGAAATAGGGAACCCCCCCCCCCCCCCCCCCCAACCCTCCACCTCTGTCAACGCTCACTCCCCTACGACGAACGTCAAGGCGTGCTACCAGAAGAAGTGCGTTGCCGATGTTCGGGTGAAGCACGAGCGGAATGGAGTGGCGTGGGCCCTGCAATGGAAGGGGAGTGGGACCCTACGATGGAAGAGGAGTAGGTCAGTAAGACAAGATCATAGAAGGAGGTGCCGTCGGTGTGGGCTCTGGATGTAGGGAGTCCCTCCTTGGCTCCCCCATGTCGTGGACTGCTGAGAAAGGCCATAGGCTGCAAACTGCTGCGGAGTGTAACGACCAAACAATCCCTCCGTTCGAACGGAGGTACTCATCTGGTAACGAGAGTGCCTGTTGGAGGTCTAGGTCTACCAACGGTGGAGAAACCTGGGTAGATGGACCCCGACACCTTCAAAGGTGTAGGAGGGCCATACCTACGAATATGAAAGAGAAACCTACACTCATGCTCACAAAAAACTAGCTACATATGAGTTTAATGTCTTTGTTTGGACTTATCGCTTGAAGTTTGAGGTCCACTAGAGGTGGTGTCCACCCTGGATGGGAGCCCATCTGGGATGTGAACTAGCCAAAAGAAGAATGTGATGGCTGCTCCCCACCAGGTGGTCTCTTACTTGACATCTACATTACAGGTTGATAATTATCGGAACTTAACACTATATCTAATCTGCGTACTACATGCGTACATCCAATCCTCTCTTTGCACCTAAACATATGCATAAAGAGGGAAGAGATAGACAAAGACTAAAGTTTCGATTACTACTTCTCTCAACCTTAAAAAAAATGCACTCAAGTAACTACACCCGTGGTTTAGAATATTGTTTATTGCAAAGAGTAGTGGAGTGGGTTTAACAGTGCTAAGTTGGCACCGCTTCCTATCGAGCTTGCTAATAACTTATAATGGCTAAGCCATAGGTAAGCCTAAAAAGAATCCATTATTAAGACTGGAGTTCTTGATGGTGTCCTCCAAACCTTGTAAATATGTATGCAAATCGAGAAAATAAATCCCAGTCCCACTTACTCTATTGCAATGAACAACTCCAATCTTTCATAGATTAAAGGAGTGCATCTCTTCTTAGGTAGAGAAGAATGAAACCTAAGCTCTAATCACTAACTGCCTATCGCTATACTCTCTTTCTCTACCTCTACATCTCTCCCTCTTTCCTTCTCTTTCTCTACCTCTTCCCTCTCTTTCTCTACCCGTTTCCCTCTCTCTCTCTCTCTCTCTCTCTCTCTCTCTCTCTCTCTCTCTTTCTTTTCTCCCTCCCTCTCTCTTCCTCTCTCCCTCTTTTTCTCCTATAGCTACACTCTATCTCTCTCCCCCTCTTTCCTTCTCTCTCTCTCTCTCTCTCTCTCTCTCTCTCTCTCTCTCTCTCCCATTTTCCTCTTTCTCTCTATCCTTACCTCCCTCTCTATATTTCTCCCTCTTTCCCTCTATCTTGCTACCTAAACCCTACCCTAAACCTTCTCCCTCTCCTTCTCTCCCTATTTCCATCTCTTTCTCTCTATCTCTCCCTCTCTACCTAAACCCTACCTTAAACCCTCTACCTCTCCCTCTCTACCTAAACCCTACCCTAAACCCTCTACCTCTCCCTCTCTCCCTATTTCCCTCTCTATATCTCTCTCCCTGTTTCCCTCTCTTTCTCTCCCTCTTTACCGCTATCTGTCTTTCTCTCCCTCTCCACCTAAGCCCTAATGTAAAGCTAAACCCTCTACTCAAAGCCTAGCCTAGACCTAACCCTAGCCATGAACCTAAATCTAATCCTAACCCTAACCCTAACCCTAAACCCTTTCCCCCTCTTTCCCTCTATCTCTCCCTCTCTACCTAAACCCTAAAGTAAAGCTTACCCTAAACCCTCTACCTAAAGCCTAGACTATTTACCTAACCCTAGCCCTAAACCTAGATCCTAACCCTAACCCTAAACCATCTCCCTATTTCCCTCTCTTTCTCTCCCTCTTTCCCTCTATCTCTCTTTCTCTCCCTCTCTACCTAAACCCTAGCCTAAAGCCTACCCTAAACCCTCTCCCTCTCCCTCTCTCCCTCTTTCCTCTTTCTCTCTACCTCTATCTCCCTCTCTGTATCTCTCCCTATTTCCCTTTCTTTCTCTCCCTCTTTCCCTCTATCTCTCCCTCTCTACCTAAAGCCTATCCTAAACCTAACCCTAAACCCTAAACCCTAAACTTTCTACCCTTCTTGAACCTAACCCTAACACTAAAGCTCTTTTTTCCAACCTCCAATCCCTTCAACGTCCCTGTTGTACACGATTAATTTTATTTTAAAATGATTTTTTGTTTTATTTTTATCATTGCTTTTTTAATAATCACAGTCATTTCACTATTGAAAATTTAGGGGTTAGGGTCTCTACAAACTATTTATTTGTAGGTCGTATCATTTTTTATGAAGATTTTACAAATCTAACACCATTTCACGCATGAGCAAGATGATTGGGATGATCGTGGCCCTCCGCACGGTTTGGACCGCGATGGTTGGCTCAAGGATAAACTCCCTTGCCCTTGCAGTAAGTGAGACATTTTCCACTTATCCATCGGATTCAACATATGTTCAAAAGCAGGTCTACGGTGGACCTTCTCACATGGCACACCAACCATCGCTCAAATGATGGAACCATGTATATCCCAACGGATTCACCTGCATGGAGGCACATCAAAACTCATTGGCTAGAGTTTGGGCTGGAGCCTCAACATTCGAGGCTTGGGTTAGCAAGTGATGGTGTCAACCCATTTGGCCCTAAGTCTACATCATGGAGTACTTGACCTGTGGTGATTGTCAACTAGAATATTTCACCATGGGAGACAACGAAGCAGGGCAATATACTTCTATCTTTGCTTGTGCCAAGGAAGTATAAAGTTTCAAATATTGATGTCTATCTAAGCCCCTCATCAAGGAGTTGTGGAAGGGTGTCGTTGTCGTCAATGTTTCATTGAGAGGAGAGAGGCTATTGTGAAAGGTATCCTTATGTGGACTATGCATGACTACCTTGGCATTGGAGAGATTTCCAGTATGTTGTGCTCATTCTCTCTCTCTCTCTCTCTCTCTCTCTCTCTCTCTCTCTCTCTCTCTCTCTCCTTACCATTAGAAGTTTGTACCCTCCCTCTTAACAATTTTATATGAGTGCAAGGTTGTCCACATCAGGGCATTTTTCATGTCCCACTTGTGGCCATCATTGGTGGTGGAGCAACCAGATGCCTTACGTAAGGTAACCAGATGCCTTACGTAAGGTAATCATTGGTGGCGGAGCAACTAGATGCCTTACGTAAGGTAACCTATCCAAACAACCATCGTTTCCTGCCCCAAAGTCATAGCAAATACAAGGCTCCAACCAATGGAAAAATGCCTCTAAAGCTTACAATAGTAGATTGGGCAACCATTTTTGGGAAGAGCTTTACAACACAGATCCACCCCTGTTTACTCTGCCCAAGAGGTATGTCAAAGTACTTCATATTTTTTAGGCTTCTGTATTGGAAGGAATTAAAGATACAACACCTCTTGGATTCCATGCACATATTCAAAAATGTTGCTCACACACTATGGGACCACATTATGGGTAAACGAGACTCTTTGGGGGCTAGGGAGGATTTGAGGGCCTTGAGGCATCTCCCCTCCTCCGCCACTCCACGTACAACTTCCAATGGGAAGAGTGTTCTCCCTAAAGCACCGTGGATTCTAGCCAAAGGTGAGATAGATCGAGTGAAGAGCTCCATTGCATCTATTTGCAGAACAACGAGATACATGAGGACACTAACAAAGGGAGCTTTCATGAACGCAAAGAAAGGTGGAAGTGTTCAATTGTATGACTTGAAGTTCCATGACTAGCACAGGATGCTAAAGGTAATTCTTTTGTTCAATTTTAGTCATCTCCCTCATTTTTTAGATATTGAATTTTGTGCATGCCTACTATCATGTGGTATTCCCAATCTTTTGACATTGTAGTTTATTTTTCCAATGAGTATATGCATATGCCCTAACAAGAAAGTGAGGGGAGCTATCTTCAAAATCGGGGAGTTAGCAAGGTATCTCATATTTCTATTCAACTAAACTTCTCTATACTATATCTTCTTGTGTGTTCTCTTACTATATTATTGTGTGTTATCTTGTAGACTTGATAGCTCCAAAGAAATTAAAATAGATACCATCCTTGCTACTCAAACACTTGCCGTGGAAACATTGTGTGCCACTGAGGATGTATCTCCTCGATCCGTTCTTCTTAGTCAAGGCCACCTCTTGGTTCTTGTGGTTGAGGAGATCGCTATATGTGGAGTAGTGCATGCACAATGGATGCTCTTTCTCAAGAGGTTTTTAAAGACTCTCAAAGATTTTGTGTGACTACGGGCCCAACCAAAGGCATGCATGACCGAAGGATGGATTGTGCAAGAGGCATTTGTTTACATTTCAGTGTATTTGGCACAAGTTGATCCTCCAATGCCTCGCATGTGGTCAAATGAGGAGGATGCAAGGATGACTTCACACTTACCAAGTGGGAGGAAAAAGTTAATAAACATGGATGTGGATCTACGCCGAGTCGTTGTTAACTTTTGCAAAGGTTATGACCAAGTGGGTGGACTTGTGGGCAATGTCAAAGGCATTGCATATGAAGGAGAGGGAAGCATGGAAGCAAGCCCATGGAGGTAGGAGGGCACCCTCAATGCCTCAACACCTTGCATTCTCAAATCTTATTAGTGAAGAGTGTATCCATGAAAGAATGATCAAAGCTTCGGCACCTGGAGAGGACATTACCGACAAAGAATGTTACTATGCACGAGGTTGCATGCCAAAGGTATATTACTCATACACTTAAACCATATTGCATTTAGTTCTTTCTTTATTATAGATCTTGCATTGATTGTATAATATTTTTCATTTTGTAGTGTCTTTCCTTTAACTCTATGTGGTCAAAGGGTCGACACTACTGTACACGCCACATTGACGAGCGTCAAACCACCATGGATTGTGGCATCGTGGGCAACTTTGACACAAATGGTGATGAGGCTAGGTACTGTGGACTATTGAAAGGATACTAAAGCTCAATTTTAGAACCTTTCATACCTTCATCTTCGAGTGCAAGTGGTTTGCAAATGTGTCAACATGCCATGAGAATGGGCTCTACATGGTGGACTCTAGTGTGTATCACACGGGGTGGTATGATAACTTAGTTTTACCATGCAATTGTGAGTGGGTGAGTGTAAACCTTCTTCATTCTTATTTGCTTGTAACATAATACCAATGTCACTCACTTTGAACTTCTCTTCCGCAAGTTATTTATATCTCATCACTGCATCAACTAAAGCTTTGGATCGTAGTTACCGTTACACCTTGGGGAAGGACCATTTTTGTCACTAATGAAGTGGAGACCATCTTTGACCCTCTACCACCTACTGCTTTGGGTGGAGGGGGACAAGGGACAGAGAGATCAATGATTCAATTCCCAACACCACCAATCTCAACAAGGATAATTGCCATGATGACGATGATGAGATGGAAGATATAGATGACGAGTTCAAAGATGATGAAGCCATGGCCATTGCATCCACAAACAACAATTCAATTTTTTTCTTTATTGATTTAGGAGCCATGGGTTTAGATTTAGATCAAGCTACTGTAGAGATATTTTGGAGGATGATTTATGAACATTGTCTATTTTATTTTATGAAAGGGTTTTTCATGTCGTCCATTCATTTTGTCTCTCCCCCTCTATCTCTCATTTTAACACTATGAAAATCTCCAAGTGTTTACCGTGCTGTTTTACCGCGTTTTGTAGAGAGAAGGTGCAAACTCAGGTAGAGAAAGAAGAGAGAGGAGGGTGGGTTTTTTTTTGTGTTTCAAATATTGCCGTGATAGTTTCCGCGTTTATTACCGCTGTTATTACCGTGTATATTACCGCGTTTATTTTTGACTATAAAATTTAGAGCCTAAACTTTCAAATTCTGGCTTAAACATCCCCCTCCCCCCCTTTAAATTTTGGTGTTTCCCTCTTCTCAATAAAAATGATAGAATATTGTATAAATTTTTCAAATTTAAAAAAGAAGTGAAAGAAAGAGAGAGAGAGAGAGAGAGAGAGAGAGAGAGAGAGAGAGAGAGAGAGAGAGAGAGAGAGAGAGAGAGGGGGGGGGGGGAGGAGGGGGGGATAATAAGATTACACTTGGTTACAACTAAAATAATCACTGTCAATTGATTAACATAATCGAGAATGTTCCCAAATCTAGAGAGAGGAAGAGGGGGGAGAGAGATTTGAATAGATTACACGACCAAAAAACTTCATAACTGCAAAATGTTTATGAATCATCTTCCAAACGATCTCTACATGAGGCATCATCCAATTCTAAGCCCATGGATCCTAAATTAAAAAAGAGAGAAATACAATTGTTGTTTGTGGATGCATTGGCTTCATCATCTTCGAGTTCGTCATCCTCCATCTCAATCATCATGAAAATCATCCTCGCTAAGACTTGCTACAGCCGAACTTTATTGATCGACCTCTCTCCCCTCTATTTCCACCTCATCCAAAGTCGGAGGTGGAAGAGGGTCGAAGATGGTCTCCACTTCATTACTGGAAAAAATGGTTCTCCCCCGAGGTGTTACGGTAATTACAAACCAAAGTTTTGGTTGGTGGATTGCTGGGATATAGATGACCTATAAAAGAGAATCTCAAAGTGAGTAGCATTGGTATAATTAATGCTACAAGAAAATAAGAATAAAAGAAGGTACATGTCACTCACCTGCTCACAATTGCACGGTAAAACTAAATTGCCATACCTCCCTATGTGATGCACGCTAGAGTCCACCATGCGTGTACAAAAGTGACGACCCTTTGACCACATAGAGTTAAAGGAAAGGCACTACAAACTAGAAAAATATATTTTATCAAATACATATTGAAGATAATTTCAAGAAAAAAATTTACAATATGGTTTAGGTATATGAGTACTCTACCTTTGGTAGGCAGCCTTGTGCATACTCCCATTCTTTGCTAGTGATGTATTCTCCACGCGCTTTTGCCTCAGTCATTCTCTCATGAATCCACTCTGCACTAATGAGATCTAGGAAAGTGTCTAGGCATTGGGGGTGCCCTCCTTCCTCCATGTGCTTGTTTCCATGCTTCTCTCTCTTGCAAACACCTTGCCTTTGCCACTGTCCACGTCCACCCACTTGGTCATAATCTTTGCATTGAAAATACAAAAATTATCGAACACTCGGGATAGATTCATATCCATGTTAAGTAGTTTTCCCTTTCCACTTGGCAAGTGTGAAGTCATCCTTGCATCTTCCTCATCTGACCACATGCGAGGCATTGAAGGATCAACTTGTGCCAAATACTCTGATATGTAAACAAATGCCTCTTGAACGATCCACCCTTCGGCCATACATGCCTCTGGTTGAGACCTTCGCCGCACAAAATCTTTGAGAGTCTTAAAAAACCTCTCTAAGAAGAACATCCATCATGCGTGCACTACTCCACATATAGCGATCTCCTCCACCACGTGAACCAAAAGGTGAATTTGACTAAGAAGGACCAATCGAGGAAATGCATCTTCAATGGCACACACAATTTCTGTTGCAAGTGTTTGAGAAGCACGGATAACATCTATTTTGATTTCCTTGGAGCTCACAAATCCACAAGAAAACACACAAGGATACATTAAGTGCTACTTGAAATTATTGTGTACATAAAAAAGGTGTAGTTGAGTGGAGTCTTGTGGTGTACCTTACTAGCTCTCCTAGTTTCAAAATAGCGTCCCTGACTTTCTTGTCCCTACATATACACATACTCATCGGCAGAATGAACTACAATGTAAATTAGGGAAAGGGAAAGTGAGTGAAAGTCATACACACAAACTATATATAGAATATGGAGTATGAAGATTACCTGAAGCATCTTGTGCCAATCATGGGACTTCAACCCATACAATTGAATGCTTCCACTCTTCTTCGATTTTGTGAAAGCTCCCTTTAGCGACCTCATGTATCCTATTGGTGTGCGAATAGAGGCAATGGTACCCTTCACCTTGTCTAATTTTTCTTTGGCTAGCATCCATGGTGCTTTAGGAAGCACAATCTTTCCATTTGGGGCACGACGTGGAGTAGCAGAGGTGGGGAGATGTTTTAAAAGCCTCAAATCCTCCCTTGCACCGAAAGTGTCTTTCTTGCCAATAATGTGATCCCATAGTGTTTGGGCTACATTCTTGATATGTGCATGGGATCCAAGAGGTGTTGTATTTTTAAGTCCTTCCAATATGGAAGGCTTAAAAATATGGAATACCTTGACATACCTTTTGGTGGAGGACACGGAGCCGGATTGTTGTTGTGGTGTTCTTCCCAAATGGTTGCCTAATCTGCCATCGTGAGCTTTAGAGGGGTCTTCCCATTTTTTGGAGCCTTGTGCTTGTTATGCCCTTGGGGTAAGAAACAATGGTTGTTTATATAGATTACCTTGCGTAAGGAATCGGGCCTCTCCGTCACCAACGATGGCCCGCAAGTAGGACATGGATTGTACCCTGATGTGGAAAACCCTGCATACATATCATATCGTTAGGGAGAGAGGGAAAGATAGAGAGAGAGATAGAGGAAAGGGGTTACCAAAAATCTCTCCAAGGCCAGGATAGTCGTGCATAGTCCACATAAGGATTCCCCTCACAATGGCCTCTCTCCCCCCCTTTGCAAGTGAGGCATCGACAACAGGAATGCCTCTCCATAACTCCTCCAACTCCTCGATGAGGGGCTCAAGAGAGACGTCAACATTTGACACTTTTTACTTGGGCCTGGCACAAGCAAGGAAAGAAGTATATTCCCCTTCTTGGTTGTCTTCCATGGTGGAATATTGTAGTTGACGATCACCACACGCCAAGTGCTCCATGAAGTAGACTTAATGCCAAAGGGGTTGACACCATCACTTGCTAACCCAAGCCTCAAGTGTCGAGGCTCCAACCCAAACTCTGGCCATTGAGTTTTGATGTGCCTCCATGTAGGTGAATCGGCAGGGACACACATCATTCCATCATTTGAGTGGTGGTTGGCATGCCACGCTAGAAGCTCCATCATAGACTTGCTTTTAAACATGTGTTGGATGCGAGGAATTAGTGAAAAATGTCTCAATACTTACGGGGTAGGTGCGCCCCGCTCACTCCGGTCTTGTATCGTGCCTCCTCGCACACTGGACATGAGGTAGCATGTGCGTGCTCATTGCGGTATAGCATGGAATCATTGATGCACGCATGGATGCGCTCATACTCCATTCCAAATGCAGTGACATACGATCTAGCTCGTCAACGATCTGGAGGCATGTGGTGATCTTCTGGCAATATTTTTCCCTCAAACTACAACAAACAAGCTTATTTGTATAATTGCTAGAAGATGCCACCATAAAGCGAGTGGAGAGTATATAAAAGCCACATTCCATACTTACAAAAGTAGTGCATAGACGCTTGCATTACTCCAACCAAACTTTGCTTGCAAGTTGAGGTCTTCCAACGATGCTTAGAGCTCCGAGTACCGTTGTGCACCATCGTAAAGAAGTGGTCGAGCACATGCCATCAATCTATCCTCCGTTTTGGCAGCCCATTTAGTGCAGGTCTGACAATCCTCCTCGCACACAATACGCTCATGAGCTAGTAACTCATCACATATGTCGAACATGTGCTCATCCTCTGCCTCAAAGTGCGACGAAGATGCCATAGGAGCTGCCGAAGTAGAGCCAATGGGAGTATCACCATGAGGTGTACCCAAATCGCCTAGTCGCTCTTGCCTCTGCCATTCGGCCTTGCGCGCCGGTACACCACCACCGAACACAGACCAGTGGGGCTCCTCCTCAAGCGACGGGTGAGTCGTGTTCTCATCTCTCATATGCACGCGTCAAGCGAGGGATTGCCCTTTTGCACTTGGCGCAAGGACAATGAAGTTTTTCCTTGAGCTAGCGATCGCGCTCCGGGCCTCCTGGGGGACCACGATCATCCTAGTCGATGTCCTGCACACACAAAATGTTGTCATTTATTCTCTTTGAACTTATAAAAAAATAAAAATCTTCATAAAAAAAACTCAAAAGACTAAAAAATGGAATAATGGATAGCCAAGGGTAGAGGGGGTGGTTTGTACCCCCCTCCCCCCTGCAACCTCGGATTTGCATGTATCCGTTTGAAATGACCAGTTGTGGTAATAGGCACGGTAATATCCGCGGTAATGCCTAGCACATAAAATAGGCAAGGGGGTAGAGTATGCCATGTTTTTGCTGCATACTCTGCTCTCCTTCCTCTCCGCCATCTCTCCCTCTCCAAGCCCCCCCCCCCCCCCCCCCCCCCCCCCCCCCCCCCCCCCCCCCCCCCCCTCTCCCTACACCTTCGCTCCCTACTCCATCTCAAGCACAACATCAACACACACACACACACACACACACACACACACACACACACACACGCATGTTCGGGGCAAGGAGGAGATCATCGAAGGGGGTTTTCTGCGTTCATCATTGGAAGCTCAACCTAGCTGGCAACCGTGCTACAACAAAAGGTAAACACAAAACAACGCTCCTCCCCCCTCTTTCCCTATTGTTTTCTACTACACACACACACACACACACACACACACACACACACACACACACACACACACACACACACACACACACACACACACACACACATGCATAAACCCTAAAAAAATTTAGAAATATCATGACATACCTCGTTCATTTCCCCATTGGTTGCGTTGTTGAAATGTCTCTTCGTGCGTGGTAGAGAAGAGACGCTTGTTTGGAAATGGTTGTGTTGCTCGGCTTGTTAGATTTGCAAATGTTAAAAATGTTAGGTTTGTTAGAGATAGTGAATGTTAGATAGAAATGTTAAGTTTGTTAGATAAAAATTTACATAGAAATAGAGAGAGAGAGAGAGAGAAGGAGAAATAGAGAGAGAGAGAGAGAGGGAGAGAGGGAAAGAGAGGAATAGAGAGAGATAAATAGATAGAGATAGAGAGGAAGAGAGAGAGAGAGAGAGAGATAAATAGAAAGATAGATAAATAGAGAGAGAGAGAGAGAGAGAGAGAGAGAGAGAGAGAGAGGAAAGAGGGAGAGATAGAGATAGAGAAATACAGACAGAGAGGGAGAGAGAGAAATAGAGAGAGATATAGAGGAAAAGAGAGAGAAACATAGAGATAGAGATAGAGAAAGAGGGATATATATATATGTATATATAAAGATATATATATATATAAAGATATATATATATATATATATATATATATATATATAGAGAGAGAGAGAGAGAGAGAGAGAGAGAGAGAGAGAGAGAGAGAGAGAGAGAGAGAGAGAGAGAGAATTAGAGATATCCATCGATAGAAAGAGATAGGTAGAGAGAGAAAGTTAAAGAAATAGGGAGATAAAGAGCAATGATTGTAGGCGGAGCAACCATTTTATGGTGTGTGTACTGTGGGTATGCTCCAACTTTTGTAGAGTGCTATGAAAAAGACCTTTTTAACGTGACGTCGACATAGCTTCGGAAATTACTTTCTACTCTCTTCTCCTTAACTTCTCTATATTTCTCTCTATCTCTCTTTCTATCTCTTTCTCCCCACCGAATAGGCATTAGGTTGGAGGCAGACATGCGTGCAGAATGGAGGCAAAGTAATCCCTCGAACAAGGAGCTGCTGTGAAGAGATGCTACACAAGAAGCACGATATTAAAGAAGCTCTTCTTCATAGCACTCTACAAAAGCAGCGAGCACTCTCGCACTACGTACAACACAAAACAATGGCTACATTTACAACCATAACTCTTTATCTCTACTCAAAATGATGGTTACATTATGTATATATATATATATATATATATATATATATATATATATATATATATATATTTGTGTGTGCATATATATTTGTTTATGCATGTATGTAGGCACTATGTATGGGAGCATAGCACCCGAAGGTAAGACGCTTCCTCTTGGGATAGTCCCTTTTTAATCATGGCATTGTGGTCATTGGTCCACTCTTGCATGGATTACCGCAACGTACCTTTGGTTTTACCACGATTGAGACTTTGATGATATCTAAAGAGGTGTCACTTGACCTTTAATGACACTACTAGCCTTTACTTAGGTCTACTAGTATGTATATGTATCTACGTATTTGTGTGCTAATATACTTGTGTATATATTTATAGATGAGTGAGTAAGGGGGAAAGCTAAATCTTATATTGCTCTTTGTAATGTAGATGTCAGACGAGAGACCACCTGGTGGGGAGCAGACAGCTGGCTCTTCTTTTGGTTGGTTCACATCCCAGGTGGGTAGCTCCCACCCGAGTGGACATCGCCTCTAGTGGACCCAAGTCTTGAGACGATGAGAACAAGCAAAGAAATAAAGAATGTTTCTGGCTAGTTAATCCTAAACCATGAGTGTCATAGGTTTATTTTTTTAATTTACAGGCATGGCCATCCTACAACTACCCTTCTCAGGTTCCTCCACCGGTCGTAGATCTAGACCTGCAATGGGCTCTCTCTTTACAAGACCAGTACCTTCATTCAACAGAGGAATTGTTTGGTCGCTACACTCCGCAGCAGCTTGCGACCTACAGTCTTTCTCCGCAGACTACACCATGGGGGAGTCAGGGAGAGACTCTTTACCTACAGAGCCTCGCACCGATGGCACCTCAGTCTACGGCCCCTTCTTATTGTCCTACTTCCCTTCCATCACATGGTCCCACTCCCATCGCATCACAGGGTCCTACGCCACTTCATTCCACTCCTGCTTTGTTAGAATACCGTCGATGAACTTTCTCTAGCAGCGTGCGTCGACGCTCGTCTCAAGGCAGCGAGTGCCGTGAGAGACGAAGTGGCGGCGGATCTTATGGTTTTGCCTGTTTTGGTAGTGGTGTGGGAACAAAGTCCCCACTTTTAGAGCGTGCCGTCCCTGACGCAGAGGACGAGGATACTGACGCACCCGTGCCAGACATGCATGGATGCTACTACAAGGTTAAATATGGTGAGGAGGTGGACTTCGGCACATCACAGGGCAGGGCATTTCGACGCCATCTACAAATTCTTATACATTCAACATATAAGAACTATTTTATAAAGTTTAGAGACCAATTGCCCGATCATGCACGGTACATTGAGGACGTGCTGTTAGCTAGATTTCCAAATACCCCCGATCAATGTTTTTCACAACAGTGGTTGGAGGGCTACATAAAGACATTTTTGAAAAACAAGTAGTCCAGTGTGCTACGCGCAGCAGTTAACCAGGTAAGAGATCCAGACAGGAGCTACCGTAGTGGCAACATAGCAGACACGGAGTGGGAGTGGACAATTCAAGAAAAGAGCGATTAAGCTGCATCATACAAACAAGAATGCGAGGCTCGCACAATACAAACTCCCACGCGCTATGCCTCAGGAGCCAAGGGAGCTTGGAACGACAAATATGTAAAACTAATTAAATTATAACGTCGATCGGTGATTATTAAGATTGTAGTTGATGATTTGTTATTGTTATTGCCGACTTAGGAAGATATCACTCTTTCTCGACCAACCAGAGAGATGGTCAAGTATCGGGAGTGACATACATAATTTGATACTTGGTGATGGTTGTTCGAAAACAAACACACCTCTCACGAGCAGTTCGACGCAGCGGTTGGATCACTACAAGCGGTAAGTTTAAACAAGTAATTTTGTATCAATTGTTTTGAAATGTTGAAATTTTTTAAATTTGGTTTGGGTTTATGTAGAGTCAAGGTGATCAAATGTACGTGCCTTTGGACGATGATGAAATAGAGGAGGATTAGATCATAGAATAATATTTTGTCCAAACTTTCGTAAAGTCCCAAGTGAACTCCTCTTATAGTGTAATTTTGACAAGCACACTAATTTTTATGTTAATCAAGTGGATGTATTAATTTAATAATGTAATATCTATCATTTTTTGTACAATTATTTAGGAAAAAGACAAATGCTTTGTGATTTTTTAAGAGAATACATGGAAGTACTAAAAACTGCTTTGAAGAGGAGCTTTTTTATTGTGCTCCTTGCTCAACACCTCTTCATAGCAGGTCTTGAGAGTGTGCAAAGGCAAAGTCAAAGAGCTTGCCAAGATATAAATCTTTTGTAAGGCAGTCAATGTTGAGCCCAACTGGTAGAGGCTTATTAGTCCATTGACATAAATGCAGAGCTCCTGCTTGAAGGGCAAGATAGATCAGCTTGAAGAAACTAACATAGGTACTAGCATCTGATCAAATGTGGGCACACTGGATATTTTACTCTCAAGGCGAGGATGCTTCGTTGAATGGAGGGCTTTCTGGTCCATCACAAAAGAACGCCATCACCAAGCTTGGAGGGTCTACATAGAAGACGAGGGGTTCTATTAGTAAAACATGCTTGTCTGTGTTTTTACTAGAACGATGTGAACCGATTGCCTCAGTTTGTGAGGGTCATTATAAAACACGATGGATGCTTGGTGGGTTGCACTTGTGGGGTATGTGCAAGCTTTGGCAAAGGATGTTGTCCATGTTTGGCTTCTCATATCTGGCGGTGCTTCTGGCATGGAGCTTTTTCTTCGTAGCTTCATATTTATTCACATAGCTGTCATTTCAAGCTTTGATATTGTTTTTTTTCATTTTTAAAGAGAGGTAAATCATGTTTTTAAAAATTAGATCATTAACAAAACTGTTTAGATAGAGGGAAACCTAAATTTGAATGCCATAGCGCCAAAGCTCCACCTGCAGTAATACTATCGATAATATCTGCGATAAAGTCCCTCGTAATATCTACGATAATAACCCAGGTAATATTAGTAGTAATATTATAATTAGCTCAAAAAATTCTCCCTCCGCCCGCCTCTCTCTTCTTTAGCGAGCCATTTTGGACTCTCTCTACAAATCGCAGAAAGATCCGCGATAAACGTTTGCAAATTTTCATATTGCTCAAAGATCTATCTGGTGAGTCTTATAGAATCGCGACAACCAATATACCACCATTGGGAGCAAGAGAGTATATGTGAGTCAAATCGAAAGAAGATATTAGTAAACAATGAGAACAACATGGCATCTATTTATGAGAGGGTGGAGGAGATGATGAGATAGGGCCTCAAATCGTGGAGGGTGATAAGTTGATGGGTAGGTAGAGACTAGTTGATCCTTGCCTAGGAGGCCACTTTTGGCCTTGATGGTGATTGTAACCAGGGGCATGCTTGGTATGGCACTTGTATCTCTTTCCTGCTTCTTGCTCGCACCTCGCCTCTCATTGCCCATGATGGTTTCCATACTTGGTACATGGCAGTGCATTAACTTTTGTAAAGGAAAGTGAATATGGCCATGGGTTACCTAGTCACCAAGAATCTCTTGCCAAAAGTGTGTATAGGCTACACTTGGGCAATTGGGGGGAGAGAGAGAGAGAGAGAGAGAGAGCAAATTCCGACAAAATCGGTGTCAAAATGGAAAAAGAAGGCCAATTTTGAGGAGGAGTGGAAAAAAATCTAAAAATTAGTGTTAAAAGAAGGCCAATTTGAGGAAACAGAGGAAAATGAAGTTTCCCCAAGCTGCTAGTGAAGATGGAAGGCGTCGCGCAATGACATGGACAAGGCGAGAGCCAAGTCAGCAGTGTGTTCGATTTGGGATCGGAGGTCGATGAGGGAGGTGGCAAGGAGGGCGTAGAGGATGTTAGGGGCCAAGGAAGGGTCGAAAGGGGAGAAGGCGGGTTGGTCGACGCAGGCGAGGAGAAAGTTGCAGTTACGGCGGGAGAAGAAGCAGGCGAAGTCGAGGTCGGTGATGAGCTGAGGGACCTTGCGAATCAGAAAATGTAGCGTATGATAGCCAGGCAATACCAAAAAGAGCGAGAGGTTGTCGAGGCAGCGGTGCAGAGCTACCACGGCGCCCAAGATGGTGTGCAGCTGCGTGGGCTCCATAGACTTGCTCAGGTTGTAACAAAGCGTCTGGCCGTAAAGAAAGCAGCAGCGGTTCCACGCCGCCTCCATGCAGTCCAGCCTTCCCATCAAATCTGGCACTGCCATCATCATCCTGCTCGTCAACGCTTCCCACCTTATCTCGTCATCATCATCGTCCGCCCTCGCCCTGCATGCATGCGTTACGTACATCTCATCATCAGTTGTTCACCTGCAGCAGCCCACAAAACCCTGAAGAAGAACTCACATCCTTTCTTGTTCGTGTTTAACGCAACGTCTGTGTCTCTCTGCCTTCTGCTTCTTGCTGGGAATGGTATCTCTCTTGCTGATGCAGCCGCCTTTTTTTTGCTCCTCTTTTATAGAAGTCAGCCCGCGTGCCTCGCTGCCTTCTATGTTCTCTTTCTCTTTTTCTTTTGGGAAAATCACCAAAAAATACTCTTGTGCGTCGTTTTTTGCATATTATTCTTTTCTGCAATAGAGATCTATTCATAGTTGTCTTTTTTTTTTTCCATACTCACAACAATGAGGTATTCCTAATTATAAAAAACAGGATTCAAAAGGTCTTCCTAATGGTTTTAATGGGGTGTTCCTAATTTAAACAAAAAGGATTTAAAAAGGTATTTCTAATTTTTTTAAAAAAATGATTTAAAAGGTCTTCCTAATGGTTTTAATGAGATATTCCTAATTTAAAAAACGATAGATCTTCCTGTGTATCTCATTGGGGATTGTTGTAACAACAATTTTATCATGATAATGCCTAAAGATAATAAATAGATCAAATATCAGGGCTATTCGATTAGGGATGTGATCATGGAAATGGACTTGAACCATAGCGAAAGGTTGAGGCCACAAAAAGATCATTCAATAGTATAGCCAATCAATGGGGTAGTACAACCCATGGAACCAACCTCACAGATGAAAACTATGTGAGAGGAATAGAAACCACCATAAGAGGAGGAAAATTGGGTGACACTAGAGCCAATAGAGTGCTACACAATTCATTCATTGGCTCAAAGGCTTCAATGGGGGACTGACGACGACCAAGTAGATGAAAAACTTAATCAAATAGTCAAACCAACAAACTTCCAAAATTGGGTCAAAAAGTAAAATGGATTTGGGGATCCATATGACCACTCTGGAAGCTTCAAGCAAGTGCTAAGAGTGGAGAGGATTTTTGACTTCCATTCTCAATTTGAGGGATTTGGAAGAATCACCCTAGAGGGATAGGTTTTGACTTGGTTTCATACCATATCCCTTAGATCGATTACAGATGTAACAACATTGGCCAAGATATTTGTGCTTCTTATTCAAAAGTGGAAATTAAACATAGGACCATAGCACAATTCTATAGCTTTAAACAAAAGTATAGAGAATCTGTGAGAGATTGTGTGAGTAGAATAAGACAAAACATTGGAAGATGAACAGATTTGGAAATTCCAATTGAGGAGAGACTTGTCTCAGTTCTTCTTGAATGTCTACTCAATAAAGAACTAAATGCCATACTTCATAGCAAGAAACATACCGCCTTCAAGCATTCATTCTTGACGTGATAGACTTGGGGGATAATTGTAAGATCTTCAACAAAGAGAGCACTATGAGAGATGCTTTGAACAAGAGGACCACACTTACTTATATGGCCGCACAAGTAGGACCAACTATAGGAGCTCCTCTAAATTCCATAGAGAATATGCTCAAGCGGGTGAACAAAATGATGAGTAACATGAAAAAATTTCCTGTGACAAGTCCAAGAAAGGGATCACCACAGTGACAACCACTTGGAGGGGTCACTATATAGAAATTGTCTATATCACATGCGCTCAAGGACTATTCTTTTAGCTCCTTATCTATAAAATTTTGACAAATCAATACAAGAGGTCCTTCAATGTAGCGACGCTCATAGTGCGACGCTCAAATGGGAAAAAGCCCGGCGTCGCTATATAACAAAGACTATAGAGACGCTTATAGCGACGCTCATAGAGACGCTTATAGTGACGCGCATAGAGACGCTTATAGCGACGTTCATAGAGACGCTTATAGCGATGCTCATAGAGACGCCGACCCTGTAAAAATAATTTGAGGGCACCCGAAACTCAGATCTGTAGATCTGAGTTTCGGCGCTCTCTGCACAATAGGTATACCTGTCCCCCCCCCCCTCTCTCTCTCTCTCACACACACACACACACACACACACACACACACACACACACACACACACACACACACACACACACACACACACACACACATAAGGAGAGGAGGGAGAGCCAGGTATGCTCCCTCCCTCTCCTCTCTCTTATGTTCCCTTCCCCTCTTTCATTCTCTCTCTCTCTCTACACTGTGTGTGTGTGTGTGTGTGTGTGTGTGTGTGTGAGAGAGAGAGAGAGAGAGAGAGAGAGAGAGAGAGAGAGAGAGAGAGAGAGAGAGAGAAAATGTACACACACATGTGTAAACAAAGAACACACACATACACATTGAGAGAGAGAGAGAGAGAGAGAGAGAGAGAGAGATAAAGAAATGAAATGAAATGATATATTTAACGTCTTCAAAATGCCAAAATGACTTATGAGACCAATCCGATAAACTCCTTGTGGATCTAGTCTAATGTCTAGGTACAAACATAAAAGTGAAGTGGAAGACTAAAATCATCATCATCTTCATCAATTTCCAACATTGGGCATTGTCTGAGAAAGTAGTGCATCGTCGGTAAAGAGCTTCGTCAATGTCCGCCTTTGTAAATAGATGTAATGGGTATCTCCCATATCGCGCTAGAGTAGACTTGATTCTCTGATGGAGCCTCGATTGATATCGTGGACGTCTAGCTCTCCCGAGCTCAATGGCTCTTTCAACTAATATTTTAGTATGAGAGAGAGAGAGAGAGAGAGAGAGAGAGAGAGAGAGAGAGAGAGAGAGAGAGAGAGAGAGAGAGAGAGAGAGAGAGAGATTGAATTATCGTCCACGGAGGTCATATATGACCCATGAGAATAAAAACACAACATTACAACAATTGCTTCTCAGTGCGGGCTGATACATATCAGTTAAGGACTGAGGGTCCATCAAGAGGGTAGAGTAGGGAAAAAGAGAGAACAAAAACCTAAGGGTCAGCTGAGAGGAGAGGTTTGGGTTTTTGAAATTCTTGGATGATCGCTTTGCCACCTTGGTAGACTGCCCATTTGCCTTGCTTGCATGCTTTTTGCATTTTCTTGAGCTTGCTTGCTTTACTCTTGAGTTGATTCATGGTCCATTCTTCTGCATTCCAAAGTTTTTTTCCCTTGAGAAGACGAGATTCACGTAGCAACTTCATACGCTCATCTTTGTCCTTGAAAGTAAGTATGCAATGCTTGGGTGGCACATGTCTATGTGTATCATTGATCCAAGCAACAGTACTAGTTTCGGGCTTGATGTAGATAGGTTGAAGAATGTCATTGAGCTTGGTGATTTCTTCCTGAAGGGTGTCCTCCGCGGTACACCACGATAAGTGTAGCCCCCCAATGCTGACCTTGAGGCCAAGAGATTCTTGTAGCCGACATTCTTGTAGGGCCGCCTATATCTTGGTGTCAATCTTTTTATGTGTTGTTTCATGTGATTCTTTCTCCACTGCCACTTCGACTGCGTGTTCTTTTTCAAGCAGAGCTTGGCTCTCTTCTTCCTTCGCATCTTCAAGCTTTCGTAAACATTCTTTAAGACTCTCCTTTATGTCTCCAAACTTTTGACTTTACAACGCTATATACAAAGCTAAATTTTGGAGGACCTTAAATTTAGAGTCTCTCTTATTTCAAAAGTTTTTGCGTACAAGCTCGAGAAGGATAGGTACAAGGCATTGCTAGTAAAAAAGTCAGCCTTGAAC
The DNA here is from genome assembly GCF_014529385.1 of Adiantum capillus-veneris. Taxonomy (NCBI): domain Eukaryota; kingdom Viridiplantae; phylum Streptophyta; class Polypodiopsida; order Polypodiales; family Pteridaceae; genus Adiantum; species Adiantum capillus-veneris. The sequence continues at coordinate 138,086,378 of NC_140932.1, forward strand.
TTATGACTTCTTATGACTTCTTCTTGTCCTTGCTAACACTTGCCCAATATTTTTGCACAAGTTATGCAATGTAAGACGCTTTGTAGATTATCTTTTTGTCCCTGACGTTCCTTCTTTTCAAGATTTTATGTACTTGAATTCGAGTTCTATAGGTGGAGGAATTTATCCCAAGGAGTTTTGTGAACTTAACTGTACCACAAAGAGTGATTGTTGTGCCTTTTTAGACCTTACTATTTTTCAGACTCCCTTGGGATTAGAAGTAGATATCTATGATAAGCGCCTTGAACCGGAATATGCCAATCTAAAAATCATCCGTATGGGCAAGCGCACGAGCTGTTTCTAAAATCCATTTGCGTTTTTCCATAGACAAACTTCAGAAACGGCTTGTATATCTGGCGTTTCTTCTTGCGGTTTTTTCTACGGCTTGCCATGCGCGCTCTTGACTTTGCCTAAAGCTTACCTAATCAACTATAAATGGTTTGGGCAAGCACACAAACCATTTCTGAAGTCCATTAGCGTTTCCGAAGTCCGTTTGTAATTTTTCGTAGAAAAACGAGAACGGACTTTAGAAACGGCTGGTATACTTGGCGTTTCTTCTTGTGGTTTTGTCTACCGCTTACCATACGCGCTCTTGACTTAGCTTAAAACTTACCTAATCAACTATGGATGATTTGGACAAGCCGTAGACAAAATTGCAAGAAGAAACGCCAAATATACAAGCTGTTTTTGAATTCCGTTTGCCCAAACCATTTATAGTTGATTAAGTAAGCTTTAGGCAAAGTCAAGAGCGCATATGGCAAGCCATAGATAAAACTGCAAGAAGAAACACCAAATATACAAGTAGTTTCTGAAGTCCGTTTGCGTTATTTTGCAAAAAAACGCGGACTTAAGAAATAACTTTTGTGTTTGGCGTTTCTTCTTGAAAATTTGCCTATGGCTTGCTATATGCGATATTGACTTTTCCTAAAGCTTACCTAATCAACTATGGATGGTTTGGGCAAGCGCACAAGCCGTTTCTGAAGTCTGTTTGCGTTTTTCCATAGAAAAATGCAAACGGACTTCAGAAACGGCTTGTGTATTTAGCGCTTCATCTTATATTAACTTTGTCTAAAGCTTACTTAATAACCTATGGATAGTTTGGGCAAGTGTTGAAGCCTTTTCGGAAGTCCGTTTGTGTTTTTTCGTGGAAAAATACGAAGGACTTCAGAAACGGTTTGTACATTTAGCGTTTCATCTTGCGGTTTTGCCTACAGCTTGCCATACATGCTATTGACTTTGCCTAAAGCTTACCTAATCAACTATGGATTGTTTGGGCAAGTGTTGAAGCCGTTTCCGAAGTTCGTTTGCGTTTTTTTGTAGAAAAACGAGAACGGACTTCAGAAACGGCTTGTATATTTGGCATTTCTTTTTGCTGTTTTATCTACGACTTGCCATACACGCTCTTGAATTTGCCTAAACTTTACCTAATCACCTATGAATAGTTTGGACAAGCACACAAGCCGTTTTTGAAGTCCGTTTGTATTTTTTTGTAAAAAAACACGAACGGACTTAAGAAACGGCTTGTATGTTTGGCGTTTCTTCTTGCGGTTTTGCCTACGGCTTGCCATACAAGCTCTTGACATTATCTAAAGCTTACCTAATCAACTATGGATGGTTTGTGTTTTTCGTAGAAAAACGTGAACGGACTTCTGAAACAGGTTGTATATTTTTGTCGTTTCTTCTCACGGTTTTTTTCTATCGCTTGCCAAACGCGCTATCGACTTTGCCAAAAGCTTACCTAATCAACTATGGATGGTTTGGGCAAGTGTTGAAGCCGTTTTCTAAGTCTGTTTACGTTTTTCCATAGAAAAACGCAAACGAACTTCAGAAACGGCTTGTGTGTTTGGCGTTTCTTCTTGCGGTTTTGCCTACTGCTTGACATACGCGCTCTTGACATTGTACAAAGCTTACCTAATCAACTATGGATGGTTTGGACAAGCGCACAGGCCGTTTCTAAAGTTCGTTTGTGTTTTTCCGTAGAAAAATAAAAACGAACTTCAGAAACGGCTTGTGTATTTAGCGTTTCATCTTGCCGTTTTGCCTATGGCTTGCCATACACACTATTAGCTTTGTTTAAAGCTTACCTAATCAACTATGGATGGTTTGGGCAAGTGTTGAAGCCTTTTCGGAAGTCCGTTTGCATTTTTTCATGGAAAAACACGAAGGACTTCAGAAACGGTTTGTAGATTTAGCGTTTCATCTTGCGGTTTTGCCTACAGCTTACCATACACGCTATTGACTTTGCCTAAAGCTTACGTAATCAACTATGGATGGTTTGGGCAAGTGTTGAAGCCATTTCCGAAGTTCGTTTGTGTTTTTTTGTAGAAAAACGAGAACAGACTTCAGAAACGGCTTGTATATTTGGCATTTCTTCTTGCGGTTTTATCTATGGCTTGCCATACATGCTCTTGACTTTGCCTAAACTTTACCTAATCACCTATGAATGGTTTGGACAAGCACACAAGCCTTTTTTTAAATCCGTTTGTATTTTTTCATAACAAAACACGAACGGACTTAAGAAACGGCTTGTATGTTTAGCGTTTCTTCTTGCGGTTTTGCCTACGGCTTGCCATACAGGCTCTTGACATTACTAAAGCTTACCTAATCAACTATGGATGGTTTGTGTTTTTCGTAGAAAAACGTGAACGGACTTCTGAAACGGGTTGTATATTGTTGTCGTTTCTTCTCACGGTTTTTCCTATCGCTTGCCAAACGCGCTACTGACTTTGCCAAAAGCTTACCTAATCAACTATGGATGGTTTGGACAAGTGTTGAAGCCATTTTCTAAGTCTGTTTACGTTTTTCCGTAGAAAAACACAAACGAACTTCAGAAACGGATTGTGTGTTTGGCGTTTCTTCTTGCGGTTTTACATACGGCTTGACATACACGCTCTTGACATTGCATAAAGCTTACCTAATCAACTATGGATGGTTTGGACAAGCGCACAGGCCGTTTCTAAAGTTCGTTTGCGTTTTTCCGTAGAAAAATATAAACGGACTTCAGAAAAGGCTTGTGTATTTAGCGTTTCATCTTGCCGTTTTGGCTACGGCTTGCCATATGCACTATTAACTTTGTCTAAAGCTTACCTAATCAACTATGGATGGTTTGGGCAAGCGTTGAAGCTGTTTCGAAAGTCCGTTTGCGTTTTTTTGTAGAAAAACGCGAAGGACTTCAAAAACGGCTTGTATATTTGGCGTTTCTTCTTACGGTTTTATCTACGGCTTGCCATACGCGCTCTTGACAGTGGTCGATGATTGGACATGAACCCACACCATACAAGCGCGAGTATGCGGACAAAAAGGGTTTAAATGTTCTTATGGACATTCAGAGTTATTGCTCTGACTTGGGCAATATTTAACCTTACACTCTTACATTTGTTATATTTTAATAATAAGCTAAACATTAGATTGTTTTGTAATTATTTATTTATACTTATATAAAGTCTTATGGTGTTTTTTTTTTTGCAGTATCCGACAGATGTGCCGCTCGGATGCGATGAGACGTCAGATTAGTTGGCATCAAAGTAGCCGTAGCTAGATAGCACTAGTTTTATTTTTTTCACAACGTATATTAGGAGATGATGTGTGTACGTCAATTTTGTAACTATTTGCCAACAATGTATTTTTTCAATAATTAATGACAACTGCGTTGTAGCTAGTACATTTTAATCAAAGCTTAATAATCAAGTTATTTTGCCTATGATGTGTATAATTTTGTCAATTTATTACTTTGTCAATTCACTTTTATCGATATACTTTTGTCAGTTTTGCATCTTAGTTTTGGAAACTTTATGTAATGGAATTTGCCTATTCAATTTGAGAATAGCGGAATTTAATGAGAGTACTTTCAAGAAATGATTTTGTGAGCATAGCGGGTAGACATAATTGAAGATAGCAACATAATCATAGCAATTAGTTAACTTGGCATAGACAATACTTTTGCAAGAGAGAGAGTTTAGAGAACATGACAACAATTGAGGACCGGATTTATGTGGAGCCGGTCCCCCCTCCAATAGGCATTTGTATTATGATTTCTCCCATAAAGAGAGACTTGTTACAATACAGTCTTTGTGTTCCTTGTGACCTAGGTGATGCCATGAAGATGGAAGGCTTCATGCACCACAAACATAACGTAAACTTGGAGAAAGATTTAACTATCCCAAGCCTCAGTCCCAAGACCTCAAACACCTTCGAAGGTGGAGAGAGCTAGCAGGGAATGAGGGTAGGGAAGAGGAAGAAGAAACATTTCGTAGGAGAAAGAATTAGTTCCTCACTTATCATACTCTTGTTGCTAGCATACATAATAGCATAGTAATGAAGAAGAAGGATATGGCAAGCTTAAGCATTGAAGCATGGCTCTTGGTTGGATTTGCACTCCATAGCCAAGAGTGTTGGTGTAGGCTCTCAACCTCTACTTGCTTGGAGAGGGAGCTCTTGCACTTTGCATATCACACAATGAGAGTGCTTGTGAGTGTGTATGGGTGAGTATACCCCCTAGGCACCCCCCTAGCTTGCTTGGGTCGACCCCCCCTTGTAGCTCATGCCTGAAGCTCATTGGACCCCTCCAGGCCTAGCCAATCACAAGCAAGAGCCACTACAAGCAACATGGGTAGCCTTGGGACAAGTGTCCCCCTTTCCCCTTTGAGAGAGAGGACTTGATAAATGCTAAAACAATTAGATAATTCATGTAATTTATCATTGGACCCCTTTGAAGCCTAGCCAATAGGCTTCAAGCAACACATGAAGGTAACATGGGTAGGGGCCTGACATGTGTCCTTGCTGCCTCTTCAAGTTGGGCTTCCCTTGTGTGTGTGAGTGGGTGTTCTCTCTCTAGCCCCTAGGAAAAGGGCTCGCCCCCCCTCTTGTAGGAATGCTTTTGAATTTTAGGTGATCAAGCACCTTACTCACCAAGCATGACAAAGCACTTGAACTAGGGGGTGTTCCCACAAGCATCTCAGGCAAGCTTCTCAAGGCACCTCAAGTACTTTAATCATGCAGCAAGTCAAGCACCTCAAGCATGGAGCCAGTCAAGCACCTCAAGCATCTTAATCAAGCACCTCAAGCATGAAAAACACCTCAAGCATGACAAGCACCTCGAGCTTGGGCCGGGTTCCCACCTCAAGCTCAGCCCTAGCTTACTTAAGGTCAAAGGACTTTTACACACATTTATTGGAGGTCTTCAATGAAGCTAACCCTAAGGTCTTATGCTCCATTGGTTAGCCTTGCTCTTTGATAGACCATCTCCCTTTTGGGCCCCTTTACCATTGGCCCCGTGTTGAGATAGATCTATAAGCACATACCTATATCTTAACACTTGTTCCCGTTTATTCTCCCACATTAAGTGATCAATTTAATATGAGAAAATCATTTGGGTTAGTTAGATATTAGATTTTATGACACTTTATGTTAAAAATGGTTGATGGGGTGGCAGGGTAATGTATGCCCTGCCACCAAAAAAAATTATTCTCGGGCGTCGCTATATACGTCGCTATTTTTGGACTTGCAGTGTCGCTATTTGCGTCTCTATGTGCGTCGCTATTAGCGTCTCTATTTGTGTCGCTATTAGCGTCTCTATTTGTGTCGCTATTAGCGTCTCTATATGCGTCTCTATTTGCGTTTTTATTTACGTCGCTATATGCGTCTCTATATAGAGACGCAAATAGCGACGCTCTCTTTTCGACGCCCATAGCGACGCTTATAGTGACGCCGGGGGTAAAAAAATCCCCGTGTATTTCCGTCGCTAAGGCTGTCACAACTGTGAAGAACCTCTTGTAGTGAATAGAACACACTTTTTTTCTATACAATGTGTAAATTTTTTCTCCAATTCCTTTTTATGTTATCCTTTGTATGTGAAAATGTGAGAAAATAGAAATTTAATTACCCCTTTTGTTGCACTCATGTGATAGTCATAGAATTATTAAGTGACCCCCCCCGCCCTGTGAGGACAACCAATGGGACCAAGGAGGACACCTAAATGGTGTACAAGCAAGGTCAAGTGGACCAACCATGAGACAAACATGTAATATTACCAACCATGATATGACAAGAACGTTTAGTATGTGCCAATGAAGCCACAAGGATAGCCCATGCATATGTATTCACATAACATGGCCCAACCGCAAAAGCTACCCATGTCAACAACCACCACTACTAGGAAAAAATGTAATGCTAGTCAAGTATATGCATGTTGAAGGACAAGTGGACGACTAGCCTTAGTGTCAGCTACACTATATAGTGAAGCTAGTTCATATACCATGCTAGTTGAGAAAGATTGGTATAATTAATCACAACCTCCCATGGTTGATCCAGTTTTTTAGGAACCTCTAGAAGTAGCACCTATATACTTCATTACCAATCAAGGGGATAGGCCCACGATGAAAATTATGCCTAAACCAAGAATGGGAATTTTTCATAATTATGGATCAGATGACCAATGAAAAAATGATGATCCAAAACTTGATAAAAATGCCAAGCCACTTGAGGCTTACTTCATGGGATTATTATTGCAAGGATTGTCCTTGGAAACCAACAAACAAAGAAAAATGACAAGAAACATAATCAACATCTTGCATGTTAGCTCCTTTGATAGCAAACCAATAGTTTTGATAAAGGTACTTACAAGAGTACAAGCCAAAAAGGACAAACCAAATAATGTGGATGACTCAAAAAGTAGTAAAATATTCTCTCAAGATTCCAATAGAAGAAGACTTCAACACTACAATCTTAGAAAACAAAAACAAAGAATTTGAGAAGAAAGTCAAAAAAGTGATCTAGGAATGAACTAAGTCGACTTTAATAGAGTTCTAGGAACCAAGACCAAACTCAAGTAGGTAAGTACTTATGGATAAAATCTATGAACCCATCAATGCATCCTTGGAAGCATTATAAGTAGGATTGAAAGTGGTTCAAACCATGAAAACAAAACAAAAGAATTACCCAATCCTTGATATGGAAGCAACTAAAGTGAAAGCTTATCAAAATCTAGTGAGAATCACACAAGAATGCTTGAAGCAAAGAAACCAATAATTGAAATAATTGGAAAACCCCCAAGAGAACTCAAAAAAGAATTGGGACCAAATGAAACGAGAGAAACTAAAGAACCAAGGAAATAATTAGTTAAAAAAGAGAAACCTAAAATTATAGTGCCTAATAGTGAAGCATGGCTAGATGGGATTCCCTAAATGGAGGAAGATTGGCCTAAACACCCATGGGATAAAGTAAGAGAGGTTAACAATGGAAAATTGACCTTGAAATCAACTCCGATTGAAGAAGTATGGCTAGTTCATCCACCTATGGAATTGGAAAATTAATATTCGTATAGAGATTGGGGATCAAAACGGTCAAGCCTCTCCATAGCTCAAACTTTAAAAACTATACCCTTGTGTTTATGTGAAAACAAAGAAAAATATTATGTATGTAGGACCACCAAGTTAAGTCAAGTGAAGTAACTCTAGAAGTGGAAAACCTTCAAAGTCTGAACAACGTCAACACCCATCCAATGCACCATCACTTTGGGAGCATTGATGAAAATTAGACCACGGTTTTGGGGAGATTTGCAAAAACCATTGGAAAAAGTGGGGATTCTGGGACTAACAATGGAAAAAAACAAGTTGCAATGAGAGAAATCTTGGGCTAAACTTGTCAAATCTTTTTTGATGAACAAGGTACGAGATGATTGCAAAGGAAATGAAAGGAAGACAACACTTCTTGTTGAGTATAATGAGTTCAAAACCATGGCAGTATGTACAATGGGGCTAGCCTTGCCATAGCCACCAAGGTTGTATAAGAAGCTTGGGGTAGACACGTGATAAGACAATCAAGAATGAAACTAAAACTGGTAGAGATAATCACATTGAACGAGTGATGGGATTATTGGAAAATATCATTGTTAGCTCTTGCAAGATCAACCACCGATATACCTTTGCCATTGTAGATTTTGGAAATAAATTGAACTATGAAATCATTTTAGGATGATCCTTTATGAGGCAAGTTGAGTTGTGTAGAAATTTAGTTCAAATCTAGTTCAATACTTGTTCAATATGTAAAGCTTGTTCGATATGTATAAAGGGAGTGGGTGTGCCAAATTTTGAAAACTGGTTTTAATAGATGTGACCTCTTGAGATCCTTTTGGTTGATTGGAAGTAAAAAGCTTCGAGGGGAATAAGAGAAGGATAGAGGTGGTGGCACATGGTGGGGGGGGGGGGGAGAGAGAGAGAGAGAGAGAGAGAGAGAGAGAGAGAGAGAGAGAGAGAGAGAGAGAGAGAGAGAGAGAGATGCCATGTGCGAGCACAACGAGGATGGGGGGGAGGAGAGATTTTTTCTCTATATTGCCGTGCTACGGGGAAGAGATCACTGATGAATGCGTAGACAAAGAGACATGGTGTGTCTAAGCCTGAACATCGAGAGAGAGGGAGGGCTCCCATCTTTGATGGCCAAGAAGATCATTGTTTTGCAAGTGTTTGAAGGAGAGCAATGCCAAATTTTAAAGGAAAAACACAATTTTTGATGATGGTAAATGCCAATGATTGGCAAGATGACGATTAGATACTCCCGGGGAGTTCACCTAATAAAAATGTAACCTATCACGTGAGTTCAATAGAAGGGTATTTAAAGTTCTTGAAACTTGCAGAAATATATATATAGAAGGGCATTATTTTTTCAAATTTTAAAAAAACTTACAGAATTTTAAAAGAAAAGGGTACATTATATTCTTAACAAAATTCACAGATAAGGGGTTTTACAAACATGTCTTGAACGCACGTGATATGGTAGTTTTACACATAGTGAACCCCCTGAGTAGATACTATGCCTTGAGCAAGACAAAAGTGTGAACCAATGGCCTAAACCAAAATAAGAAGCACAAAAGATAACCAAAATAGGGAATAGAGAACCCTCTATGACACGGATAGAGAGGAGAGCAAAATACATAGAATTGAAACGAACCTTGAAAAAGTTACGATTCAACAAAATAGAGTCAAAAAATAGCAAGGGCAGTAAGGCTATAATTGTTCCATCTCATTATAGTACACCCTTTAAAATAGAAGGATAATAGTGGAGTGACCCACTAAACAACCTAAGAAACTAGAAAAATCATATGAGGGATTGGAGAAAGCTAAAAAGATTGACCTAGAAAAATTGGAGAAAGTGATGGTCAATGTGTTGAAATGCTTAGTCTTATTACGAGTATCAAGGAAGTTCATGCTGGAGTTAGAGTTGCAAGGAAACACACACAGCTTGGAGAAGACGAAGGAAGCTCAAGGCACACAACAGAGAGTATATTACTTAGTGTGCAATGGAAAGATAGATAGCCCTAGAGTGATGGTCGTATATACAATGCACGGGGGAAAAAAAAAGCCCAAAGCTTTGCGGAAAGCTTTGAACTTCTCAGGAGACAATGCCTTTGTGAAAAGATTTGCAAGGTTGTCTGCTGTTGGCACATAAGCCAAGCTGATCCCTCCAGTTGAGAGCCTCTCCCTCACATAGTGGTAATGCACCTCAATGTGCTTTGTGTGAGCATGAAAAACAGGGTTCCTCGCAACTACCAATGTTCTTTGACTGTCAGTGTAGATAGTGTTGGTAGTGTCTTGTCCAACACCCAAATGATCCATAAGGCGTCTGAGCCATACACACTCAACGGTAGCTGTGAAGACAGCCCTATACTCAACCTCACAACTCGAAGTGGCCACAATAGGTTGCTTCTTGCTCAACCATGATATACATGAACTGCCAAGCATGAAACAAAAACCACTTGTGGACACTCGCGTGTCAAAACAACCAGCCCAATTTGAGTCCCAAAAACCTTGTAAGTCTGGTAGCAATGATCCCCCCTTGGGATAAAACAAGCCAAGATGTAAAGGGCCACTCAAGTAGTGGAAAATCCTCTTGACAGCCTGCCAATGCTTAGACCTTGGGCTATGCATAATATGCTGACATGTGAGACTGCAAATTGAATATTTGGCCTCATGTTGCATACATAAAGGAGGCAGCCAACAACAGCTTGGGTGACATTCAAACCTGTTTCCCCATGGGAGTGGCAATAGGTTTGCAATCCTCAAGTCCAAACTTACATAGAAATGTCTCTATGTAACTTTTCTGACACAAGGCAATAGCACCATCACACTACTTAAACTCTATGCCCAAGTAATGATGCAACAGACCCAAATCTTTCATCTTGAAAGTAGCATTCAAATCAACCTTAAATTTAGAAATATGTGCCTCGTTGGGACCAGTGATCAACAAATCATCCACATAAAGAACAATAATAAGAAATATCTCGCCCTCACGCTTGACATACAATGTGCTTTCTGTTGGACTGTTACGAAAGCCTCGTTTGACCAAATGAGTGTAAACTTTCTCATACCAAGCACGAGGAGATTTCTTCAACCCATACAAAGCCTTCTTACATGTGCACACTTTGTCCTCTTTTCCTTTCTTGACAAAATCGCGAGGCTGTGTTACATAGACTTCCTAAAAAATGTCACCATTAAAGAAAGCAGTAACAATGTCTGATTGATGTACATCCCAACCAAATGGAGCTACCAATTCACATAGAAAATGAACACTAGTCATGCGAGAAGTGGGAGCAAAAGTTTCTTCATAATCTATGCCTTTTTTCTGCGCATAGCCTTTTGCAACAAGTTGAGCCTTATGTCGATCAACCTCACCATCCGGCTTGCGTTTTAACTTGTAAACCCACTTTGTACCAATGGCATTTTTGCCAGGAGGCAAATCAAATAAAGTCCATGTGTCATTTTATATAAGTGCATCATATTTTGATTGCATGGCAGCCATCCAATTTTTTGAATTCTGTGCTTCATCAAAAGACAGAGGTTCCTCAATATCATGTAAGCTAGATATAGCCAAAGCATAACAATCTGATGCATAAGAGGCATAGTGAGAACTTGAATGAGTACGACTAGACAAAGGTGCATCCAATTTACTATCACAAAATGTATGCACCAGCCATTTTGGCATACCACTAGCTTGCTCATTTTCAACCCTTTCCTCATCAAGTACATCATGTACATCTACATCAATAATAGGCTGATATGTAACATTTTTTGAAACCCCCATAGGCTATACATTTGCCTCATTGGAATTCACATTCATATTTTCACCACTGAAAAGAGGCAACAAAGTGTGATAAATGTTCTGTGAGCTTACATTACTGTCTCTAGTACATGACAACAAGGGATGAACAGAATCTTCCACAAACACAACATCCCATGAAACCAGAATACGCTTTGTTTGTGGATGATATAACCTATAACCTTTGATTTCAGCACTATAACCAACAAAAATACATTTGACAGCCTTATCATTCAATTTTTTGCATTGTGTTTGTGGCACCAAAGCATATGGCAAACATCCAAAAACACGCATGTGCTCAATAGAATTATTTCTATCATACCATGCTTCATATGGAGTAATAGACTACAAAGCTTTTGTAGGAAACCTATTTAGTACATAAGTGGCCCACATGATGGCCTCAAGCCAAAAAGAATGCGGCAAAGCTTGACTTTTGACCAGATATCGTGCCATTTTTGTAAGTGAACTGTTTTCCTCTCAGCAACACCATTTTTCTGAGGCGTATAAGGCACTGTACATTGGTGTTTTATCCCACGGTTAGCCAAAAATGCATTAAATTCATGAGACATATACTCCCCCCCTCGATAAGAACGGAGGGTGCCCATAGTACGTTTCGAGACATTTTCAACCATAGCCAGAAATTGTTTGAAGCACATTAAAACTTCGAGCTTTGCTTTAAGCAAAAATACCCATGCATGCTTGGAGTAATCATCAATGAAAGTCATGAAGTAAATGTAATTTCCCAAGGACAGAGTTTGCATGGCCCCACAAACATCACTATGCACAAGCTGCAAACTACATGTGGCCCTAACTGAACCATCCTTTGGAAACTTAGAACGTTGCATTTTATCCAAAATACAGCCTTCACAAACATGTTTGACATGTGCTTCAAGAGGTGGCAAAGAAGCAACCATATCAAATTTTTGCAAACGCAGCAAACTGGCAAAATGCAGATGCCCAAAACGTGCATGCCAAAGTTTTGCATCTGAAATAGCCTTAGAATCCACAACTGCATTTGAAAAATTCTTCCCACACTTGTCATACAAAGTGAGCTTACACAACCCAAGATATAATATGCTAGATGCAACAATTTCATCACCAAAACTGAGATCATGGACTGTATCTGTCATGCGTAAACTTGACTACAAGTTCAAGTCTAGCAAGTTCAGATACTGACAAAAGATTCTTTTTGACCCCAGGTACATAAAGTGCATTAACAAGTGAAAGAACTACCATTTGTAGCAGTAAGCACAATCTTTCCAACTCCCTAAACCGGCGAGAGGCATTGTTGGCACAAATGGCTAAATTCCCATGAGGGATAGACTCAAGAGAGGTGAAGAATTCACGATGTGAGGTAATGTTCTTTGTAGCACCACTATCAAAACACCACACATATGAATCTGCAGCAACATGCATGCATCATGGACAATAGGATTGTAAGTGAATTCTGCACTAAAAGCCCATTCTACATCAACATCAGCATCATAGTCTCCTTTCACAAAAGACTCAACAATGGCTGCATTTGTAGTGGAACCACCCTTTTTCTCTCTTTGGCCTTCAACTTAGGACACTGCTTGATCAAGTGATCATTAGCTTTACAATAATGGCAATGCATCTTCTTTTTTCCTTATCACCAGAATTTCCATACGAATTCTTGCCAGCAAAAGCATTAGGAACAGGTGATTGTCCACTTGCAGAAGAACCATAAGAACTGGCTGCATTGCTGTTACCACCCTTTCTTTGAGTTGTAATAAAAGCCTGTTCAATTGCACGCTGTCTAGTCTTGTTTTTTTTGGAAAGTGACTCTTGCAACAACAATGTGCATAATGCATCAAACTTGACAACTTCAAGATTTCCTTGGGTCATAAGTCTCCAAGTACTAGCAAAAGTCTGGTAAGAGTTTGGCAAGGCATCAAGAACGGGCTTGCATAAAGACTACTAGCCAGAATATCCCAAGCCTGTTTTGCAGATTTTGCTGAACAAATTGTTAGGAGTAATGGCGCACTTCACAGACAACGCAATCAATGCATGAGCCTATGCATCCTTTACATCCCAACGAGCTTGTTCTGCCATAGGCAAAACAACTCTAACAGCAGCAATCCTTGCAGCAAGACCTACCACATCCTCAACATCACCTACATCCTCACAACCAAGATGTACATCAATGCCCAACACAATATTCTAGATGCCCTTTAACACAAGAACATGTTGCATCATGTAAGCCCACATAGGGTAATTGTCCCCATCCAATCTTTCCTCAACAACAAACACCTTGAACACATCTGTGTTGTTGTCGGCCATTGCAAATGCCTACACATGATGTGAAAATTGCCCAAAAAGAGGAGAAATGAAGCAAGAACAACACGTGATATATAGCACAAACCATAGAAAATTGTAAGGAACATGTTATTTTAAAAATGGCACTGACAAAAATTCTGCACAAAATGACAAAATAGCATGTGCAACACTGCTTGTAGTGGAAACAGAGGTCGAAATGAGCCGGACTAAGAAATATGAGCGGATTGAGCTCTACGAGCATGCCCAAAATTTTTGTCGACATGCGAACGCTCGCCAAAGCTCACTGAAATTGGAGAAAGTGAGTAGGCGTGCGCTGGAGCTACTAGCAACTAAGCTTGGGAGGATGCAACCTGTTATGATACCAATTGTTGGAATTAGGGTTGCAAGGAGACGCACACATCTTGGAGAAGAGGAAGCTCAAGGCACACAACAGAGAGTATGTTACTTAGTATGCAATGGAAAGATAGATAGCCCTAAGTGATGGGCGTATATACAATGCACGAGGGAAAAAACCTCCTAAAGAGGGAAAAAAATGCCCCGGTGGTCCTACATGTATATGATAACAGTTCAAGCTTTCATGGGACATTGTGGATTTATCGGAGGTTTATTTACATGTATGATGTAATTGACAAACCCATGAATGGCTTGATCATTCAACTTATTTGGATTGAAAAATACAAAGAGTTTTTTCAAAAGCTTAAACAAGTTTTGTCTTTGACTGTGATCATGAAGGCTCTATATTGGAATATAATCTTATATGTGCATGTTGATGCTTCTAATTTTTCTATTGACTAAATACTAGCATGACCAAAAGATGGAACCATGTATTTTTCACTCTCTTATGCTAGAAAGCGATTGAATACAATTGAAAATAAGAATACTATAATAGAACGAGTGGGTCTCGGAATGATTTATTCTATCAAAAAGTTTAGGCACTACTTATTGCAGATAAGGTTGTGTTCTTTGTGGATCATGGGGACTACTCTACCAGGTTAACAAGCCATGCAATACATGTAGACTAGTAAGATGGTCCATCATTTGAATTTTACTTTACAATGATTATTGAAAAGGGTGCTACACATCAAAGGGCTGATCACTTGTTTAGGATCACCTTAGGGGAACATCCCAAGGGAGAAACTGTTCCAAATATCCATTGCACCAAAATGGAGCAAATATTTGGTCAAGTACTTTACATATAGGATTTTCCCCAAAGGTACGAGTAAAAGCTGCCAAAGGGCTATTGACATAGAAGTGATAAATTATATCATGATTGGGAACCATTTGTACAAATGAGGGAAAGATCATCCGGTGAGACTGTTCTAACAAGAGTGAATACCGATCTTAGAGCAATCACATGCAGGTTTATGGGGGTTATTTTTCTCATGAAACCACGGCTAGAGCAATATTAATGGTTGCAATTTGGTAGCCAACATTGTTTTGTGATGCCAAAGAATTTGTGAGATGATACAATGCATATCAAAGGGCTAAGATGCCAACTTGAATGGAGAACATGTTGTTACGACCAATGTTGGAAACTAGAGCATTTGCAAAGTGGGGGATAGACTTTGCCGGTCTTATGCAACCACCGGCCTACAAAACACAACACAATATATTATGGTGGCCACATATTATTTGATCAAGTGGGCTGAAGCAAGGGCTACATAGAAGAATGATGCAAGAGCCATAGTTTCATTCCTATATGAATGTGTTTTCACAAGGTATGCACTTCCAATCAACATAGTGAGTGACCAAAGTACTCATTTTTATAATGAGGATAGAGAGCTTGCTAATGAGTTTATGGTCATCCATAATAAATTTGCACCATGTCATCCTCTGGATAATGACCAAGAAGAGTTTAAGAACAAAAATATCAACTTTGTACTTACAAAGATTATAAGTTTGAGACACATAAATGTTGGAATTAGGGTTG
The DNA here is from genome assembly GCF_014529385.1 of Adiantum capillus-veneris. Lineage (NCBI taxonomy): Eukaryota > Viridiplantae > Streptophyta > Polypodiopsida > Polypodiales > Pteridaceae > Adiantum > Adiantum capillus-veneris. The sequence goes on from NC_140932.1 coordinate 138,101,733, forward strand.
TAAGAAAACACACAAAGCTTGGAGAAGACAAAGGAAGCTCAAGGCAATCGAGATAGAGTGTATTACTTAGTGTGCAATGGAAAGATAAGATTGCCTAGAGTGATGGGCGTATATACAATGCACGGGGGAAAAAACCTCCTAGTGAGGGAAAAAATTCCACGGCTATCCTAAGTGTGTTTACACACCTCACTTCCACATGTATATGATAACAAATCCCCTCTGGAAGTGATGCGGTGAATGAGAGATGACACATAGAGTATAGGGAAGTGCCATGCCGTGTGAGGACATGATCAATCCACAAAGGGAGTAAGCCCAAAGCTTTGCAGAAAGCTTCAAACTTCTTACGAGACAATGCCTTTGTAAAAAGATTTGCAAGGTTGTCCTGTGTTGGCACGTAAGACAAGTTGATCTCTCCTATTGAGAGCCTCTCCTTGACATAGTGCTAATGAACCTCAATGTGCTTTTTGCGAGCACAAAAAGCTGGGTTCCTCACAACTACGAATGCACTTTGCCTGTGAGTGTAGATAGTGCTGACATTGTCCTTTCCAACACCCAAATCAATCATAAGGTGTATGAGCCATACACACTCAATTGTAGCTATGAAGACTACCTTGTACTTTGTCTCACAACTGGAAATGGCCATAGTAGGTTGCTTCTTGCTCAACCATGATATGCATGAACTGTCAAGCATGAAATAAATATCACCCATGCACATTTGTGTGTCAAAACAACCACTTTAATTTGAGTCCAAAAACACATGTAAATATGGTGGCAATGATCCCCCCTTGGGATAAAACAACCCAAGATGTAAAACAACCAACTTTACATCTTGGGTTAAAACAACCCAAGATGTAAAGTGCCACTCAAGTAGCAAAAAATCATTTTGACAGCCTGTCAATGCTTAACCTCAGGCTACGCATGAATCTGCTGATCTATGAGACTACAAATTGAATATCCAGCCTCGTGTTGCATACATAAATAAGGCAAGCAACAACAATTTAGTGAAGAGTGACATTGGTAGGATCAATGCCATAATGAAGACTCAATTTCAAACCTATTTCCATGGGAGTGGTAATAGGTTTTCAATCCTCAAGTTCAAACTTACATAGCAATGTCTCTATGTAACTTGTCTGACACAAGGCAATACACAAGTAATGATGCAACAACCCCAAATCTTTCATCTTGAAAGTAGCATTCAAATCAGTCTTAACTTTGACAATATGTCTCTCATTTGGTCCAGTGATTAAAAAATCATCCACATAGAGAACGACAATTAGAAGTACATCGCCGTGATGCTTTACATATAATGTGCTTTTTGTTGGACTGTTACAAAAGCCTCGTTTGACCAAATGAGTGTCAGCCTTTTCATACCAAAAGCACAAGGAGATTTCTTCAACCCATACAAACCTTTCTTAAATCTGCTCACTCTATCTTCCTTCGCTTTAATGCCAAAACCACGAGGCTATGTTACATAAACTTCCTCAAATATGTCACCATTCAAGAAAGTAATAACAATGTCTAACTATGTACATACCAACCAAAATGAGTTGCCAATGCACATAGAAAAATACACAATATCCATATGGCAAGTGGGAGTAAAACTCTCTTCATAATCTATGCCTTTTTGCTGTGCATAACCCTTTGCAACAAGTCGAGCCTTATAGCGATCAATCTCACCATTCGGCTTGCGTTTCAATTTGTAAACCCACTTTGTAGCAATGGACTTTTTACCAGGAGGCAAACCACATAAAGTCCATGTGTCATTTTCTACAAGTGCATCATATTTTGATTGCATGACAGCCATACAATTTTTGAATTTTGTGCTTCATCAAAAGACAGAGGCTCCTCAACATCACATAAGCTAGACACAACCAAAGCATAACAATATGATGCATAAGATGCATGGTGAGAACCTAAATGAATACAACTAGACAAAGGTGCATCCAATTTACTGTCACGGAAAGAATGCATTTTTTAATGAGCTTCTATTTTTGTGCTTTTTAAACGTTGCACATTTTTTTGAGCTTTTTAGAGTCGTTTTTTAGAGTAACTATACATATTCTTAACAATGTCCAAAACCACCCGACAAATTTATACACAAATGAACAAACGGGTTATTAGCACAATAAGTGTCACAAACCAAAAGCATTACCATGCTAGCATTGTGCGATCAAAAACTTGAGAGCATACTAGTTTACTAAATAGAGGGAGGGGCAAAATGGGGTTGCTTATTTTTGATGTAGAAACTTAAGGGTTCATAGGCTAGGATTCCAAATGGGGTTGACTAAGTATGAAGGCAACATCCATCCCGGTTAGTGTAGGTTGATGTATTACTATGTGCTCCTTAGGTTGCAAGCCCAATACATGCACATACACATAATACATGTGCTTACAAGCAATGAATGACTTTTGAGGGATCACCCTTTTTTGGAAATTTGGACATGTACAACTTGGCTCGCCTTTGATATGAACATCATAACAGCTTTCAGGGAGTATACAAAACACAACATGTTCCTTTTTAATCAAAGAGACTTCCTCTAAGAAGGTTGCAGCCATCACTGCAGCTACCTCAATCCTTTTCTGTGCTTCTTTTGAAATACCATGCCTCCACTTTCTTTGTCTACTACTTGAACCTCCTTCTCCGCATAGCAAGGAAACCTTGTTTCCCTTGCAGTTTGGTGTGCTAATACGAGCCTCTTGTACCTCCTTCACCTGATTTTTAACTGCCTTTGTGTGCTCCACATCATGATTGCAAAACCATAGCCATTGCTCCATGGTTTTGTCTTTGTAGCATTTTTTTGACCAAACCTGTACCATGACTATTAAGAGTGTTAGCACAAATTTTTCTACCCACAACACCAAAACACTTCCTATTATAATGAATGGGCATTCTGTGCAAGGCCCATTGTTCATGTGGAACATCAGCTTCCTCTACATAGATTGACTGCTCTGTGTTGCATGTTAAATCACGCATGTAGTTCTTTTCAATCTCGTCTTCTTCACTATTGCTTGACTCCATTGTTTCAAATCTGATATGCCATGGACGACCACAAACTTTACAATGTTTTGACTCCATTACATATTTTGGATGATGAGAACTAATAGCATTTCTTGTTTCTCTCTTCTTTCATTGCATGGTTTCCTTGTCACCATGCAGTGTGGGCTCTTCATACATTGGGGTGCCTGCAAAACAGCCTTGCACCACCCTTGCAATGACAACTGGACTTGGAGTTTGGTGTCTCTCAACTCTTGAGAGCATAGATCCAAGTGTGGGACCCGTGCCTATATAACAACCTGTCAAGAATCCCAAAAGTTTTGCACATTGTATATATGAGTTTAAAACATTGCTAACACATGCATCATATAACAAAATCTTTCTTCTTCCCACTTCACCAGCCAACCAGCTAGCATGTATGCTCTCAAATAAGTTTATACTTGGAATTTGTGCCTGCTCCCATGGACTTTTATTAGCCTATCCACAAAACTGTAAATGAGTATTTGGACATGGTTTCTCTTGGATCACAAAGAAATAAAATATAAACTCACATTCTTGTTGATGTTTCCCCAACGCTCAATTCATTGTTTCCACCTTTTAAACCATCATTGAAGGGACGCTAAGTTCTCTTTTGGCACATGAATCAACCACCAATCTTTGGTACACCTCGCTTGCATTGCAGCCTCCTCTATAGTTGTTGATAGTCTCCACGCTTCACACATTCCAATGTGCTCATTTTGCTTCGGGGTAGGCACAAACTTTTTGGTGTACTTTTGCAAGCTTTTCTCCGAATGAAAAAGGAAAGAGCGCTCTATACCTTCCATAATATTATGTGGGCCTCCATTGTACTTTGTCCTTATTGCCAACCAATTTGCCCCAGCCTCATCTGACATGAACCCTGCAAAATCAGGTGGTTCTTGCCCACATTGAGTCACGGTAGCATTCAAACTTTCCCAAAACAATACTTGAGACTCCTCATCCTCCTCTTTTGTTTCACAAATTGCAATAACCTGTAACGCTTGCATGCTAGTTAAATACGATGCAAATGTTAAGAAAAACATTTTGGAGGAAAAATATTGTTGCGAGAGCGAATCACACCACCTATAAAGGTATGCAACACAACCTAGATCAACAATGTCAATCAAGGATGTAGATGACACGATAGGCACACGGAGGAAATTTCTTTAGCTGAGACCATCCTACACATACAACACTCTGGAAGGCCAACTAAACCACAATCTAGAATCTCAACACTCCCAACTACACCACCTACCCACATACACACAATGGAAGGAAACCCATCAAATCATGCCAGAATCATATGAAATTTATGGAACACCATCCCCTCACTAGGATACACCTGTCCCTAAGCCTCTACACTCAAAACCCTTGCTTTAAACCCATCTGCAAAAATTACATATAAAGACAAAGCAAAATTTTGAAATTCCTAAAATTGAAGTCTATGAGTACCTACGTGTAGCTTATGTTTCTATGATTCTAACGACTACTTGAAGGCATAAAACAGACAATGTTTGATATACTTACAACCGCAAAGAGCTCGTAGATGTGCGAGCGCAATTGCTCTGTCTCACGTGGAATGCTTGGCGTTGTCACGTAGCTCTTGCCGAGGCTAGTGCAATGGTGCACTCGGATCTACAATGTGATGAACGAGCGGGGAGTAGCACCAAGATGAATCTCATGCTCTCTCTTTCCCACACAATAGACGACAACGCTAAACTTCAATCATGATTAAGTGTTTTTACAAAAGTGACCTACGTACCTTATATACTAAGGTTACCTTACGTTAGCCAAAAATATAGTTTAGGGGTCAAATGGCTTGGTATTTACAGTTTGGAGTGCCATTGCACCCCAGTTTCTGCAACTACAGCTACACAATTGGATTGGTGAGTTAGTTTATGGAACCCCCTAGGAAACCATACTTGGATGCGGTGAGGTGCACTTTGCAATATGTGAGTGCTGCTTTGGATTATGCACTCCTTTATAGAGATGATGTGGAGTTGCAACTCTATGGCTACACAGATGCTCATTGAGCTGGTAGTACATACAATCGCAGGTCTACTAGTGGATTCATGTTCTCTCTTGGGAGTGCTGCTATCATATGGAGCAGTAAGAATTGACCTATGGTTGCTCTTTTGAGTATAGAGGTAGAGTACATGGGTGCTGCAATGGCAGCATGTGAGGTAGCATGTCTGGGATTGCTACTTCATGACTTTGGAGTACAAGTATAGAGGCCGGTTGTCATGTACTATGACAACCTCAGCAGCATATAGTTGGCACAAAACCCAGTGTTTCATGCTAGGACAAAGCACATCGAGGTGCACTACCACTTCATTAGAGAGAGGGTCTTAGCAGGCGACAGTGAACTTGAGTACGTGGTGACGGATGAGCAGGTTGCCCATATCTTCACAAAGGCCCTTGGAGCGGAAAATCTTTAGAGATTTCAAACGATGCTTGGCATACGAGAGATGGCATGGAGCTTGAGGGGGAGTATTGAGATGTCAAGCTCAACATATACAACTCTAGGATGACTACCATCGATAGTCAATTGTACTACACCGAGTTGGTCTACCTAATGGAGTGATTACACACTTATCAACCCACTACACACTTATCGAACCACCTCACTCACTACTGGTTTACACTAGACCATTGTACTAGTTTCCTTTTTATGTTGTTATTTTTCCTTATGTTTTGTAGACCTTTTATCTTGAGTTAGTGAAGAAGAAGAAGTCCAGTCTTTTGCCTCCATCTTTGTGTGTATGTGCTTACAAGAGCTCAAGCTCTCTCCTTTTCTATCTCTTAACAAAACCCTTCTTGATTATAGTTATCTTCTAGTTCCCCACCACGTGATATGACCCGTAAATAAAATTCTTACCTCCACTTATCACTTCATTCAATCACCTATCCTCACCCCATTGTATATTTTCTTGATCCCTTTTCGCACAATGGTGGTAGAGTCCTATGGTATATTTTCTTTCTTCCTCCCATCGCATTGTTTATGTCAATATCTCCACCTCTTCACGTGTTGTTTAGGTCACCTATCTTTGTGTCCCCTACCTCCCCACAACATCCCCCACCTCCCCATCTCCTTCTTCCCCAATCCCCACCTCCCTATCCCCTACCTCCCTATAGTAAAAGAATGAGTGAGATTCCCCAAGGTCGAGATTCAAAATTGCCATAGTGAGCTACCTCACCCTATCAAATCACTCAAACATTATGGTTATCCTCACCCTTTCACTACACATAGGCATGTGTGAGTTAGGAGCGTTTTTCAATATCTCCTTAAAAACCCTCAATTAGCTAGTCGCTAGGCTAGTTGAACAAAAAAATACAAAAATAATATAAAATATTAAAAAAGTAAAAAATTAAAATATATTATGATCCATTTGTGTGTAAATATTTCATTGTATATAAGGCCTAAATATAAAAATTTTAATAATTATTTAGGTATTTATTTAAAATTTCTACTTAGGTGTGCGTTATTTGCCTATGTATGCTATGTACATGGACTCACCATTACCATAATTTTTCTTACCATCTTGCATACTCTTTATTCTATATAAAAGTATTTTTATTCAAGCTTCTCTTATTTTTCATGTAACTCCACCCCAATACAAATTCCAAAAAACTTTTTATATTTGTGTGTATATTCTTCCCTTCCTAAATCTATTCTCTTTTACTCTCATAAATTAGAACACAAAAAATATTCATCTGTTTATGGTAGCCTCATAATGAGAGAGGTTTACTTTTAAAGTTGACCCCTTTATATTTTTTCACCTATATTATTTATATTTTGACATGTATATATTTTTTTGGACCCCTCAGTATTTGATTTTCTTAGTTGTATTATTCACTTATATCATGAGCTCAACAATGTCTTCAATTATAGACCCACAAAATAAGGTCAAGGATATGTGGCGTGCATGCATGCATTATGGAGGGCTCACTCTTGGAGGCATTTAAAAGAATCATCCAAAGAGAGAGCCCACAAGGACTTTGTGCAGTGGAAAAAGACAGTCGATTTTGTAGAACTTTTAAAGACCACTTGCTCTCTGAATTTGAAAATTTGATAAAAACAAAACTTGTAGCTTATGAGATGAACTTTTGCCTCAAATTTTTTCATATTGTTTTGAGCTACGAGCTGTGAGCTATAGTTTTATTGGTGGACCCCATTTTGCCCATGCCATGCAGCCACACTCCCTCTTCCATTTTATCATTTTCCTCTTTCACACACACTTCTCCACTCATCATCCCCATCTCTCTCACCTCTCCTCTTTGCACCCTACTCACCTTCTCCTCAACCTTGAAGAATAAGAGAAACCATGGTAAACTCATGCCTCCTACACACCCTTCCATTCCAAAATTGACCACCTAGTCTCATTTTTCCTACTCTAAATTACCCATATCTATAAAAAAAACCACAAAATTCAGCCTCTTCTTTTGAAAGGCAGCATCATGGTGATTGATTACTCATCTTCAATTACCTTGGCTTCCAAGGAAGGTCAAGAGTGGAGAAAAAACATACCGTCAAAGCTAGTGGACCGTCAACAAGCATCAAAATTGGCCCTACTTAAGACACTTGCAGCATCAACATTGTAAGAAATCCATCTTTTCTTACCTCTTAAGAAATTTTCTTCCTTATTTGTATGCTACATGGATACTCCCATTGTAAATATCCAAATCCATTTGTAAATTAATAAAAATACTAACTCTACTAATCTACTAACACTAACTCACTATGAAAAGTCCTATCACCTCCATTTTCCTCCTCTCTCTTTTATTCGTCTATCCTCACCAACTTCTTGATAATTCCAAGAAAAAAGAAAGAAAGATAAAGTGCTGAAAATCTAACCCAACCATGGTTAGAGGAGTAACCTAGCCCTCAAAAATGCTATAAAAGGAGGGTGTGGCTAGCACAAAAGGAGGTAAGCCGTAAGCAGAAGCACTATGCTATAGCTTAGAAGCCAAGCTCAATCTCTTGAGAAGGAGCTCTTGAGTGGAATCTCATTGGCTTATGCACATGCATGTGTTGTATTAGGGGTGATTAGCAAGGGAGCTCTATCCCATTGTAAGGGAGAGTGATCATTTTAATTGAGAGTAGGAAGCCTATATTTCTCCTACAAGTGTAGGCCCAACATTTGCTGAATCAAGGAGGGTGGACTTGGACTAAGCATGGCTTCTTTGTCTCTCTTCCAACGTGAAGTCATGGACAACAATGATGTGTAAGTGTCTTGATGTTTACTTAAGTTCTTGATAGCTTGTCTCTAGGTGTTGTTAACAATTTAGCCATAAATCCCACATGCTATAAGAGGGCGACAGGATGGACTCAAGCTATGTTGAACAAATGCTAATCTCACTTTGATTGGTCATGATAGATGTGTAAGAAGGTATTAGTGTAACACACCCCCTCCCCCCTTCTCTCTCTTTCTTACATATATATTCGTGTTTGCTTGATCACTGTCGATACGTCTCAAAGCAGTCCAAGAATTCTCTCTCTCTCTCTCTCTCTACGCGTTCTAATTCACATCCAAAACTAGGTGGTGCCCCAAATTTGTGTAGGGCTACGTTGTGGCTTTGTGTGTGTGTTTGTTGTTTTTTTCCAACCCCAACCCAATTGAGCAACACTGGAGCCTACAAGGGTACTTATAGGCCACTCTTCTTATTGCCTACCCTGGACCGCCTCAAATTGGTGCCCCCATTGACGAACAACTTGTGTATTTTTTTTTGTGTAGGATCATCTTTTAGCACAGTCAAGTAGTTTGCATGAATCACGAGAATTTGTATGATCCTTTCATTCCCATTACAAGGCAAAAGATACACATAATTGTTAGTACTAAGTTGCAATTTCAATGGGTAATTTGTAGTATTTGAGGTTTTCTTAGGTTAGCCGAGATAAACGCTTCGGTAAATTCTTTTATTTTGCCTCTCATTAGGTACAATATTAACTTGGACGTCTATATTTTTGTGTTATTTTAAGCATTAGGACATGCATAGGCCATGGATAATGGCCCAAGAATAGAGATTTTTCCCTTTTATTTCACTCCACACATTAGATTAAAGGTTGCAATTAGTAGAAAGATCCATTTTTCAGTAGCGTATGGTGTTCATGTTTGGTGCTCAAAGAGTAGGAGAAATTCTAGCGTCACCAAACCCTGTCATCTTGCTACTTGTCGAATATCATAGATCATTCGATGTACATATGTTTATTTTGTTGTAGAATAGATTGCAATTTAGGAAGCATTATTTGTAAATTTTTTAAGAAAGAAAAAAATGCATTGTCACTTTGAAATCAATGCAATGGAGGCCCAACGCCAAATGTCAGGATATCCTCTCTTTTTTCGAGAGCCTGGTGAGGATGCAAAATTATTTTTAGAAAATTTCAAGATGTCTTGTTGTATCAAGAGGATAGTAACTGTTCAAGAACGTGTAGAAATGTTTGAGGTGGTCTTGGTTTGACTCTTTGCATGAGAAAGTTAAGTAGAGTTACATGGAAGTTGTGAATCATTTCAAGAAATACTTCTTTGATCCCCAAACACTCAAAAACTATGGCAAGACATTGTTTCTCATAAGCAAAAAGACTTAGATGACTACTACTCGTACAAGCAAGAGTTTCTACGTTATTGGGCTCTAAGGATACAAAATGTTGCCAACCCTGGTGATGGTGCAAAATTTCTAAAGAAGGAGAGGTTCATAGATGGACTCTTTCTTGATCTTAAGGTAAAGGTGGAGGCGGATGCACCAGCCACCTATGATGCAGTTGAGATTAGAGATTCCAAGAAGTATAGGAAACTCAAGTGGCTAAGGGGAGAGGTTCGAATAGAAGGTCTTAAACCCAAAAGTAAGTCACAAGCATCGACATCTAGGGAGCTTCCTGAGGTAACGGCATAAGTGATTGAGAAGTTAAACGAATCTTTAAGCAGCCTATCCATTCACCTTCTTGCACAAGCTGTAGGTCCAAAGGGACAAGCAAAGAAGTCAGAAGAGGGAGATCCACGACTTAGGAGAGTCTTGCAATGTTGGAATTGCGGAGAGTTAGGACATGGGATGTATAATTGTCCTTGGCCCCGTGGGGAGCCAGGGAGACCTAACTTGAATTACCCAATGATGAATGCAGGTGAAGGAACTGGTCAACAACCAGGACTTCTAAAAAGGCCAAATGGAGCAAGACCACCTCCACAAGGAGTGAAAGGAGTTCCACCTTTGCCAGATCCAAATGTGCATGTGGTAGAGGTGACAAATTCAAAAGAGATTGACATGGAAGCAAATGGCATCAAGCGTGGCCATGGGAAAGGTAAGCAGAAAGAAGGAGTCACATCACAAAGTGACCATGGATGAGAAAAGAAGGCAAAGGATACCAATGAAGCCAAGAGGACTTGACATCGTATCAACCTCCAAGACTTCCCTCTTGGACATGGTATGGCTCCATACAACTTGTTGGAAGACATGAGAGGTAAGGGTCCTGATATCTCATGGCCTTAGTTTTTTGCATTTTGTCCACAAGTTAGGAGGGATTTAATGAAGGCAGTTAGCACTACGACAAAGGTAAAAGAGAGTGTGCCTATTGTAAAAATTGCACAAGCTGAAATGAATGACGATGGGACTCATGCAAAGACTAGGCATGCACATCCATGAGACACCTAAAATCAAAGTGAAGATGGCAAACAATAGCAAGGTTTGGTGTGTAGGCATTTGTAAAAATGTTTTTGTAGAGATCTTTGGCATTAAGAAGGCAGTGGATTTCTATGTCATGTCTACCAAAGGAAATGGTTACCCATTTATCTTGGGAAGACCATGGCTAATGAAAATGTGAGCTTTGCAAGATTGGGAGAGTGGAAAGCTAATTTGCAGGAATGAAAATCATAAGAAGGTTGTCTTTGACATAAAAGAGCACCACCAAGAGGAGCTCCATGAAGAATCATCACAAAGTGAGACAGAGGAAGGTTGGACCGATAGCACTTTAGAAGAAGAAAGTAGCAACAACATTACTGAAGAGGAGTCTTCCATCGAAGTCATGGGGGTAAGGTTTAAACCAAGTAACCAAGAGATCTCTTGTCCAGGCTTGGAGGAGTAGCTCCTCAAGAGAACGAAGGTGTGCAACACGAAGGGATGCTAGAAGGTATGCTATCAACAACACTTACAAAGGATGAAAGAGAGGAGTTCAAAGGTGTGTTAAGGAAATTTCCTAGGCTTTTTGCTAAAGACTACACCGACGTGCATGGAGTAGATGATGTTCAACACAAGATCAAGCTAAAGCTAGAGGCCACACCCAAGGCTCAAAATCTACAAAGGCTAGGAGTCATCAAGGAGCACGCTTTACTCAAGGAGGTAAGAGAGCTTCTATCAGTAGGTTTCATTTATCAAATGGAGAATTCAGAGTGGGTCTCTCCCGTTGTTGTCATTCCCAAGAAGAACGGCAAGTGGAGGGTGTGTGTGGATTACCGTCCACTAAATGAGGCAACAAAAAGAGATCACTTTCCCCTCCCATTTCAAGATGAGATACGAAATGAGGTAGCTAGTCACAAGAAGTACACTGTGTGCAATGGCTACTTAGGTTACTTTCAAATAGGTATCACATTGGAGGATCAATTGAAAACAACCTTCATCACTCCTTGGGGTTGTTATGCTTTTAGAGTCATGCCGTTTGACCTGACAAATGCTCCTGCAACTTTCCAATGCTTCATGAACATGGTGTTTTAAGCATTCTTTGGAAAGTCTATTAGGGTTTTTGTTGATGATTTTTGCATTTATAGTTCAAAATCATTGCATCTACAAAAGGTAGAAGAGGGTTTGAAAAAACTCTACGACATGGGAAGTCAGCTCAATCTCGACAAATGTCACATAGGTGAGGATGAAGTGATCTTGCTCGGTCACAAGGTTTCTTATAAAGACATTGAGGTGGATCCCCCAAAGTCAAAGACTCTTATTGAGTTACCATCACCCAAGAGTCTTAAGGAGGTCATATCATTCATTCAAAAGGTGAAGTATATGTCACGCTTCATTCACTTAGCCTCAGAGTTACTTCACCCTTTGCAAAAGTTGACACAACAAGTTGAGTTTGTCTGGTCTGATCAGTTTGAAGACTACTTTATAACATTAAATTCATTCTATCAGAACTACCAACACTCATGTATCCTTGTTGGGAGTACATTCTTTGTTAGCTCTAGTGTTGGGAAGGAAACAATCGGTGTAGTTTTATTACAACAAGATCCTCACAGTACCAGGATGCGACCTATCTATTTTGCTAGTAGGGTCATGAATGCCTTGGAGAGAGGCTACACAGAGGTAGAACTCATGATGCTTTCTCTCATGTTTGTGGTGAGAAAGTTTAGATCCTACTTGCTACCAAAACCTTTTGTAATTCTAACTGCAAAAAAATTGTTCCCTTGGGTGTCATCTCAAATGAATCTTAGTACTCGATTATGGAGTTGCAAGAGTTCCAATACTCTTTCAAAGTAGAAGATAGTGTGTGTGTGTACATTTGACAGAAATTCTCACTTATAGGGTACATGAGAAGGAGACTAAGGTGCCTGAAGTAAAGACCCTACCATTGCCACCACCTAAAATTATTCTTAATGCTTTTACCTTGTTCTTCGATAGAGCTTTTCGTCGAGCCACAGGGAAAGGAGGGGGAGGGCTAGTGTTGCTCAACCCAAGTGGAGAGGTGGTCATGAAAGAAAAGGTCAATCTACCAAGTTCAGCTAGCAACAATGAAGCAAAATACGACACACTACTTCATGGTTTGAATATGTACATTGGCCAAGGTATACAACGTCTCATGGTAAAAGGGGACGTACTTCTCATTGTGAAGAAAATTTTAGGCATTTGGGCATGCAAAAAATGAAAGACTAAGAGCCAAAGTTCATGCCACCCCATAGGCTATTCAATCAATTTGAGGAGGTGCAACTATATCATATTCCTAGGAAACTAAATGAAGATGCAGACTTGCTTGCACAATAAGCAGCAGGTGTTGAGAAAGAAGTGCAGGTCATCCTGATGGCAGCAGCGGTCAAGCAATCGAGGTACCAGGGATTGGAATCATTGTCTCCCATTATTGGCTACATTTTGGAGGGAGAGTTTCCACAAGACTTCACAAAAGCTCAAAAGAGGAGATTCATGAAGAAGGCAAGCGTGTATCTCTTCTTAGAAGGCTCCCTCTATCAAAGAGGGAAGGATCAAGTGTGCAAAAGAGTACAAACTATAGAGGAAATTCCAACCATTTTAAAAGGTTTGCATGAAGAGGCATGTGGTGGAAATTTTGCCCAAGAGTTAACTGTGAAGAAGATTTTACTTGCGGGGTATGTTTGGCCAAGTCTGCATGTGGATGTCCAACATTGGTGTAAAAGTTGTCACAATTGTCAGGTAAATGGGAATAGAAGATTGGTATATGGTCCAAGGCAAATTGTGCTTGCAAATGGACCCTTTGAAAAGTGGGGCATTGATTCTATGGGTCCTCTGTCTAGGACAAAAAATGGTAAACTCTACATTCTAGTGGCTGTAGACTATATGATTAGGTGGGTGGAAGCACAAAGTGCGGCAAAGGTAAACGAGAGGATAGTGAGCAAATTCGTCTACACTCACATTTGTTGTAGATTTGGCACACCTTTGGAGATTGTTTCTAATAATGGTCCAGGGTTTAGAAAGGGCTTGCTCATAGAAGTCTGTGAATAACTTCACGTTCTACATCATCAAAGTACACCCTACTACCCATAGTCAAATGGTTTGGTCGAGAAGGCTAATGGTGTCATTGCACGCATCATTAGAAAGATGGTGAAAAACAAGACAAAGTTGTGGGATGACTTCTTGGATGATGCCTTGTGGGCATATCGAACCACATATAGGGAAGCCACAGAGTTCACACCATTTCACTTGGTCTATGGTTAAGAGGCTTTGCAGTCTATCAAGCTCAACATTCCAACAATGCGGCTTTCTAGGTAGAGGTGCACAAGATGATCAAGAGGTATGGATGGATTGACTTCTTACATTAGTGGAGCTTGAGTGGAAAAGAGAAGCAGCCTAAGCTACAAGAGGAAAGCTACACAAGCGAAGGAGAAGCTGGACAAGAAACTGAAGGACAAAGGCATCAATGAAGGAGATCTTGTGCTAAGGTATGACAATCGACTCGATAATTGTTTTGATGCCAAGTTTGAAACTAGATGGCAGGGGCCATACATAGTCAAGAAATCTTTCAATTCAAGTCTCTATCAACTTATGGACTTGAATGGTAAAGAGCACTCCAAAAAGGTTAACGGGTATTGCTTGAAACCTTGTTTGAGTCGCCTTCTACCAAAATATCACCAAAATAAAAAAGTTTAAAAATTAAAAAATATTATGACCCATTTGTGTGTAAATATTTCATTGTATATAGGGCTTAAATATAATCTTTTTTCATAATTATTTTGATATTTATTTAAATATTTCTACCTAGGTGTGCCTTATTTGCCTATGTATGCTATGTACATGGACTTACCATTACCATAATTTTTCTTATCATCTTGCATACTCTTTATTCTATATAAAAATATTTTCATGCAAGCTTCTCTTATTTTTGGTGTAACTCCACCCCAACACAAATCCAAAAAAACTAGTGTTATTTGTGTGTATATTTTTTCCTTCCTACATCTATTCTCTTTACTCTCATAAATTAGAACACCAAAAATATTAATCTTTTTATGGTAGCTTCATAATGAGAGAGATTTACTTTTAAAGCTGACCCCTTTATATTTTTTCACCTTTATTATTTCTATTTTGACATGAACATATTTTTTGGACCCCTCAATATTTGATTTTATTAGTTGTATTATTCACTTATATCATGAGCTCAACAATATCTTCAATTATAGACCCACAAAATAAGGTCAAGGATATGTGACATGCATGCATGCATTATGGAGGGCTCACTCTTGGAGGCATTTAAAAGAATCATCCAAAGAGAGAGCCCACAAGGACTTTGTGCAGTGGAAAAAGACAGTCGGTTTTGCAGAACTTTTAAAGACCACTTTCTCTCTGAATTTGAAAAGGTGATAAAAACAAAAATTGTAGATTGTGAGATGAACTTTTGCCTCAAATTTTTTCATATTTTTTAAAGCTACGAGATATGAGCTATGATTTTATTGGTGGACCCCAGTGTGCCCATGCCATGCAGCCACACTCCCTCTTCCATTTTATCATTTTCCTCTTTCACACACACTTCTCCACTCATCATCCCCATCTCTCTCACCTCTCCTCTCTGCACCCTACTCACCTTCTCCTCAACCTTGAAGAATAAGAGAAACCATGGTGAACTCATGCCTCCTACACACCCTTCCATTCCAAAATTGACCACCTAGTCTCATTTTTTCTCCTCCAAATTACCCTTATCTATAAAAAAAACCACAAAATGCAGCCTCTTCTTTTGAAAGGTAGCATCATGGTGATTGATTAATCATCTTCAATTACCTTGGCTTCCAAGAAAGGTCAAGCATGGAGAAAAAACATACCGTCAAAGCTAGTGGACTGTCAACAAGCGTCAAAATTGGCCCTACTCAAGACACTTGGAGCATCAACATTGTAAGAAATCCATCTTTTCTTACCTCTTAAGAAATTTTCTTCCTTATTTGTATGCTACATGGATACTCCCATTGTAAATATCCAAATCCATTTGTAAATTAATAAAAATACTAACTCTACTAATCTACTATGGAAAGTCCTATCACCTCTATTTTTCTCCTCTCTCTTTTATTGATTTATCCCCACCAACTTCTTGATAATTCCAAGAAAAAAAAAAGATAAAGTGCTAAAAATCTAACCCAACCATGGTTGGAGGAGTAACCCTAGCCCTAAAAAATGCTATAAAAGAAGGGTGTAGCTAGCACAAAAGGGGGGAAGCTACTCGTGAGTACTCCCACACCTCCTCTGTCACCTGTTTGCCGCATTTATATGTGCTTTTTAATTGGTTGTGCAACCATCTTAAGTTTATGAATGTTAGTAGGCCCTCAAGACCCACTGGATAATGCATCGATGTTTGTCTTCTCTGTCTCCACTCAATTCGTGTCCTTTGTTGCTGTTGCTTTGCATCCTCATACTGTGAAATCCACTTTTGCATCACTGAATTGTGAAGCATGCAATATTGATTGATCTTAGCCTCTAGATCTTTTTTCATTTTCTTTTCAACATCAAGATTTCACATCACAATCCCAGATATGCGCTCATCATCTATGGTGCACCAAAGCATGTCTCGGCACTATCAACTCCATCTACTCCAATGTAAACTAGGGACTTTGAAACCAGCCAACCCTCTACCATGCTACCCTCTAGATGTGAGTGCGCAGATGCGGTGCGCGTGCACAAATAGTGCAAAGGGGAGAGAGGGAGAGAGAGAGAGAGCACGACACAGGATGTGGATGAAACTCCTAAATCTTACTGTGTGAGAATCATGTGAGAATGTGAGTGAGAGCTCCTTATTCTTTGTATGTATAAAGAATAAGGAGATTAATGTGGACAACCCGACAATGGCTGGCGGACACGAGCAAAGCACGGTGAGGCACACCGCCTTTACCTAATATTATCACACTAAAGGCCGTGTACCGATAAGTGGCAAGAAGACTAGTCTACAACTAGTATATACAAGAGGTGAGAGAAGATGGCTCTCAACCTATGCTCATTGGCTCACTCCAAACCTGCTCTAGTGTAGATGCAACATGCATACCACTAGGACTAGAGCCATGATGACACTCCACATGCAGGTATTGAATGATGACCTACATGGCTCCACAATGCACAATGCCAGTGTCAGTCATCGCACGGCTAACAACTCCCACTGCAAATGCACCAACCGCATAAGCAAGATTAGCTCTTGAGACCAAAAGGTCATACATGAGAGACTCAAAAGCCGACAAAACATGCACTATGTGTGCCAACCTATCCCTGTCAACAACCTCAGTGCTATATGCATCCTCATCAGGAACCACCTGACTATGCATCACCATGTCAGCATCATCTGGCAAAGGCATATCTGCTGAGAATGACTGCAAAACCAAAAAATTAGCACCATTGCAATCACACACAACTGTTTGAAGGACACTATCATCCTCAAACATATCAAATGTATCATAGAACAATGCATCGATCTCTAGCTCAATTGATGTCATCTCAAATGATGACTGACGAAGATGTGCATCCCTAGAGATTCCACTGTCTGCATGAACGTCACCACAAGAAAAATGCACAAACTGGTCTCCATGCAGCAAATCCGCAAAAGAGACACGCCTCATCTCTTGCTCCAAACATGGTTTCAACAAAACCGAAACTATGCCGTCTCGAACCTCAAACACATGTATAGGATATACCAGGCCGCTGCGGGCTCCTCTGGCAATCACTAGTGAACCGCAATGCATTTGGAAAGACTGCTCTCTAAGCAGTACATGAAACCCAAAAGCTACCAACTGTCTCATTGAGATCAAGCTCTGTCTCAGCTGAGGAACATAACGCACATGACGTAGCGTGTATGATGCACCACTGGGCAAAGACAAACAAACATCTCCTGCACCCTCTATGTCACACGGCTGAACCATCGGCCAAGTGCACACAACCAAGTCTCCCACTAGAAAATGTGCTAAACCACTCACGACATGGTGTGACATGGAAAACAGCATTGCTATCTAGTAACCATTGTGGAGAAAGTAACCATAGACAAATCTGCAAGAGGTACACTGGAGGCAAGCGTGACATCACCGCCGTCATTGGCATAGACTACCACTGGGACTGCCTCTCTAACCTGTGTTAAAGCCGAATCTGCATCACGCATACATCTTTGCTGTTGTCTCATACGTCTGAAACAATGGTGCCTAATGTGCCTTGTGTGACCACAATGCCAAGAACGCAATTATCGGCAAGAACGAGACCGTCGTCTCTCATTGTCACACATATCTGCAACCATAAGTGAATGGCTACGAACCAAAGTATGGTAAGAAATTTGGGAAAAATATGACAGAATCTCCCCTGTAAATTGAGCAAAACCTCAAGTATAATCTCAACAATAAACTATGCCAAAAAGCTGACAACAAAGTGGGAGATAACTTGACCACTGCAAAATGCTTAAAATCATGATCAATCACATAAAAAATGACGTTCGCATATGCCTAAAAGCAACTCCACAATCTACAAACTCTACAAGCATAAACTGGAACAAACTGCTCAACCGTGCATAAAGCGCATAACCATATACGCAAGTAGAGAGAAAACTAGCTCAAAACGCATCCCACAAGAGAAACTGCCTACAAAAATCCGCGAAAACCTTTGAGGCCCGTGACTAGCAAAGTATGTAGCCACACAAGCATATGCAAATCCTCACTCTTATGAGAGTGGGTACAAGAACACCAAACTGTATCCAAAATGACAAAACCTGTCAATATGAGAGCCAAGATTGATCACAAACTATGGCGAGTAAACTCCAGCCACTATCCCACAAAAGAATACACAAAGCAAAAGCTCAAGACACCTACTGTGTCAAAACCGGTATGCAAGCCAAAACACTGCAGAAGATGTCCTCAACTACAAATGGGTCCACATGTGGGAGTACTAGACTCAACCTGCTACTACTGGGAGTCAAAACTGGAAGCTCCAAATGGCCAAGCACTCATAGCTCAAGACCAAAAATACAGAGCAAAATACGCTCGCAATGCACCACCCAAAAGGGAAAACATTGCACACAAATCCTGAGTGCTACAAGGAATCGTAATCTCGATCGCACCAACGATGCACATAAAAATTATTGAAATTTTTTTACCAGAGTTTCGTCAGCAAAACGGCTACAAAATCAATAACCAAAGTTACTGCACGTTCAAAACCATGAGCAACCAAAGTGCATGAAACCGCACTTCAAATGCATGCATCAATCTCCACACTTTGCATACATAATTGCAAACACTTGCAAATCTAGTACACAAATACCTGCTCTACCTGTGATTGCCAAAAAAATGCTTGAGGCATACATTGCCGATCTCAAAATGCAATCACATGAGTCTCCCTGAGCATCAAAACACATGAGGCATACATCATATCCTCCCACTTGTGAGCAAACTTGCAGCCAATACCACTCTCACATCCGAGAGCAAACCATGTGTGGAATCCTCGACACACAATAAACAGCTGCTACTGCAAAAATTTCAGAAGTCAAAATCAGTCCAAATGTACATCACCGTTGCAACCGGAGTATGCCAAAACCCCAGGTTACACCCTAACCTTGCATAAATCGCATTCCATATGCAAAAGTTATGCAAAAAACACTGTTTTGGAGCCCGAAAAATGACCCGCGAAAATGAAAATCTGCATTCTTCTTGCAAGTATGGCTGCAAAAAAGCATAGACACTTGCAATACACCCTTCTCTCAAGCTTGGGAATATCCCTCAAGCTTCCATGAGCACAGATCTGGTGGTTTCTCACCGATCTCAAGCTTCCACCGAAAGCGAGCTCACCATAGTCGAAAGCTCACTTCTTTGTAGCACTCCATCTGTCACGAAGCCAAAGCTCTGATACCAATTGTGAGTGTGTGGATGCGGTGCACGTGCAAAGAGTACGAAGGGGAGAGAGGGAGAGAGAGAACACGACACAGGATGTGGGTGGAGCTCCCAAATCTCACTGTGTGAGCACCATGTGAGAATGTGAGTGAGAGCTCCTTATTCTTTGTATCTATAAAGAATAAGGAGATAAATGTGGATGGCCGGACACGAGCAAAGCACGGTGAGGCACACCACCTTTACCTAACACTAGACGTGCCTTCTGACACACATATCTCTTGAACGTTTTCATGAAACGTTCTAAAAAGAACACCTATTTGGAATGCACTGTGCATTGCTATTTTCACCTCATCAACTATGTGAACAAGAAGATGCACTTGAATGGCTAGCATGGTAGTAGGAAAGTGTTTCTCAAACATGCAAACAACCTCCATAGCATTTAGTTTGACGGATGGTATGGAACCTATATCAATCTCCTTTTGGGAGATCCATTGCACCAACTTTGCGAGTTTGTAGATTGTGGTACAGACGCTAGGGGACAAACAACCCTCAATGGCCAATGGTAAAATAAACTGCAAAACAAGTCTAGCAATGGTATTAAAGTCCACACACTGATATGCTATGCAATTTTCACTATGATCTGTTTCACTTCAAATATACCTGACACATTTTATGCCAGTCGTGTGACTTCAAACCAGGTAGCTTCCCTTCTTTAGTGAAACATGTTCAGAGCGAGTGCAATACGCCAATGGGCGTACACACACATTGAATGATCTCTTTTACTTTGCGTTCCTGGCAGGCTCTTGTCAAAATCCATGGTGCTTTAGGGAGCTTTATTGATCTGTCAGGTGCTGTCTACGGCCAATATTTCTCCATATGATCCGCATTCCTTATGTCAATTTTGGCTCCCAAAGTATCTTTCTTGTTGATGAGATGGTCCCACAACAGAGTATCCACATTCTTGAATATGTGCATTGGATCGAGCAAGCTATTAATCATGAGTCTGGGCCAATATGGAAACTCATACGATAGAGAGAATCTCCTCATCCCCCCTTGGGGGTAAACTGTCATCACGCATCTCCTTCTGCTCTAACCATATTCGAGCAGACATCCTTGGCGGTTCTCCTCCTAAAAAACCGTCGCGTAACTCGTGATCCTTTGAAAGATGCGCTTGATGACCTTTATAGATTTGCTTCTTGAGTGAGGTCACCCGACGTGTATTAAGTCTAGGGCCACATGTGACACATGCTCTGTATCCGTTTGTCTAGAGTCCTACATGTATACACATGACAATAAATCCACATGAGAAAAACAAAGGCTTATAGTGTTTGAGTTTGAGTATCACTTGAGCATCTGTTAGTCCGAGATAGTCATGCATGGTCCACATTAGAATGCCTCTGATCAAGGCATTGTATCGACCTATGTGTTGGATCATATCCACCACTTCTATGCCTAACCACAATTGTTGTAGCTCTTCCAATAGTGGACGAAGATACACATCCATATTCTTCACTTTATACCGCCCCGACACAATCAAGCTTAGAAATAGGTGCCCCTTCTTGGTCGTCAACCACGAGGGAATGTTGTAGTTGACAATGACAATTGGCCATACATTGTAAGATGTCAAACTTTGACCAAATGAATTGACGCCATTTATAGACAGGCCAATGTGAAAATTTCGAGCTTCCCTGGCAAAATCCGGCCATGTGTCATCTATATGCTTCCATGCCACACAATCTGCAAGGATCCATAACACACCGTTCGAAGATCTATTCTCCTCGTGCCATGTAAGGTCTCCAACTTTTTAGCTATCGGGAATGAACTCAAGCTTTAGGAGAAAGTATCGATCAGGCAATCAGGTAAAAACACTATCTCAAAAGCAATTAAAAATGGTATTTTTGGATCTTAAGCACAACAAACCCCGGGCTAGAAATTTTCAGAACTGAATTCCGATAAAAACTGTCATAGTTATGGCCCATGGAAGTTTACACTGTGGATTGAATTAACTAAATAAATTGTAAGATTTTGGTAATCATTACTGTAAAAGAATTTATCATAAAATCCTTAGATATTTACTGATAATTGCAGACATTTCCAAAATTAATCATGAAAAGGGTTAGATAATAGCAAAAAGTCAATTTTGTGTATCTGGGGGGCTATGTGAGGTAGTAATGAACTTGCTTAATTTGGAATTAACAGTAACAAGCGCATGTGGAGATAAAGGGCTGCCTTGGGATGCAAGTTACTGCCATTTCGAGCCTGTGACTGCCCAAAACCCTATAAATATGACTCCTTACTTCACAATTTCGGACAGACTAGGAGTCTTGGCCATTTCTATCTCACCTAGAGAGAACTCTACTCAAAAATCACCTAGAGAGCAAAAAATCTAGTTGATTATCCACGGTAATTAGCTTAACCCATTTTAATTAGAAAAATTATACTAATTTACCTATATTTTCTTAATTAATCTAATTAATTAAGAAGATTAAACTTATTACACTCTAAATTATTCTCTTAATTTTTAAAATTTTGCTGATTACTTAGATTAAGATTAGGGATCTAAATCTAATTAATTATTAAGCCATATTATGACTAAAATTAAATTTTTGATCATAAATTAAGGATAATTATACTAATTAAACTTAGATTAGTATAAAATTATTATCAGAGCTGTATTAGATTGTTAAGATGCTAGGAAAATAATCTCTTAATTTATTGTTTAGTTTATGTAATTAATTAGACAAAAATTGGATGATTTTAATCAAAAAATTGGTGAGAAAATCATTTAATTAGTTTCAAAATTCTTAAGTTAATTATCACAATTAATTATCATAGTTAGAAACATGGGATAAACTACTTATTTATGGATAATTAATCTAAGTATTTAATTAAGCTAGAATTAACTGTTTTTAGCTATAAATTAAAGGGGAAATTAAAAAAACATGTAAGATAATTATGTGTTATTTATCAAAGTTAGTTTACATGTTTAAAAAGCCATGGTTATTATCTTGAAGTTAGAAACATAATATAGCTATTTATCTAAGTCAAATTAGATTAGTTTTAGCTATAAATTAAATGAAAAAAATTAGAAAACATGTTAGATAACTATGTCCTATTTATCAAAATTAGTTTACATGTAAAATAACTTTGATAAATATAGCTATTTATCTAAGTCAAATTAGACTAGTTTTAGCTATAAATTAAATGAAAAAATTAGAAAACATGTAAGATAATTATGTGTTATTTATCAAAGTTAGTTTACATGTTTAAAAAGCCATGGTTATTATCTTGAAGTTAGAAACATAATATAGCTATTTATCTAAGTCAAATTAGACTAGTTTTAGCTATAAATTAAATGAAAAAATTAGAAAACATGTTAGATAACTATGTCCTATTCATCAAAATTAGTTTACATGTAAAATAAGCTGTGATAGTTATATCGAGGTTAGAAAAATAATGTAGCTATTTATCTAGGTTAGATTAAACGAATTTTAGCTATAAATTGAAAGGGAAAATGAGCTAAATTACTTATATGATTATATAGTAATTATCAGAGGTGGAAATCACTATTAAAAACACAAGATAAATATGTCATGCATAGATAATTAGTTCAGCTAATTATATTAGCTAATATTGTTTAATTTTGATTGTTAATTAAAAAGGGAAATTAGTAAATTAATTTATATAATTACATAGTAATTATCAGAAATAAAAAACAACATTAGGAGGACGGGACAATTATCTTAAGTAAAGATAATTAGTTTAGCTAATTATTTTAGCCAATATTGTTTGATTTTTACTAAAAATCAAAGGGGAAAATTAGTAAATCATGTTAGATTACATGATAAAAAAGCTATGATAATTATCTCAAAGTTAGAAAATTAGTATAAATATTTATATAAGTCAAATTATACTACTTTTAGCTGAAAATTAAATGAGAAAATTAGTAAATCATATTAGATGATTACATGCTATTTATCAGAGTTATATTACATGATAAAGAAGTCGTGATAATTATGTCAAAGTTAAAAAATTAGTATAGATATTTATCTAAGTCAAATCATACTAATTTTATCTAAAAATTAAAGGGGAAAATAAATAGATCATGTTAGATGATTACATGCTATTTATCAAAGCTAGATTACATGATAAAAAAGCTGTGATAATTATTTCAAGGTTAAAAAATTATCATAGATATTTATCTTAGTCAAATTATACTAATTTTAGCTTGAATTTAAAGGGGGAAATTGGTAAATAATGCTAGATGATTACATGCTATTTATTAGAGTTAAAATACATGATGAATAAGCCGTGATGATCATTTCAAGGCTAGAAAGCTAGTATAGATATTTATCTAAGTCAAATTATACTAATTTTAGCTAAAAATTGAATAGAGAAGTTAGTAAATCATGTTAGATGATTCCATGCTATTTATCAGAGCTATATTACATAATAAAAAAGCCGTGATAATTATGTCAAGGTTAAAAAATTAGTATAGATATTTATCTAAGTCAAATTATACTAATTTTAGCTAAAAATTAAAAGAAGAAATTAGTAAATCATGTTACATAATTACATGCTATTTATCAAAGCTAGATTGCATGATAAAAAAGTAGTGATAATTATTTCAAGGCTAGAAAATTATTATAGATATTTATCTAAGTCAAATTATACTAATTTTAGCTAAAATTTAAAGAAAAAAATCAATAAAAATCATGTTATATAATTACATGCTATTTATTAGAATTAGATTACATCATAAAAAATCCGTGATAATTATGTCAAGATTAGAAAATTAGTATAAATATTTATCTAAGTCAAATTACACTGATTCTAGCTGAAACTTAAAGGGGAAAATTAATAAATCATGTTAGATGATTACATGCTATTTATTTGAGTTAGATTACATGATAGAAAAGTTGTGATAATTATGTAAAGGTTAACAAATTACTATAGATATTTATCTAAGTCAAATTATACTAATTTTAGCTAAAAATCAAATATGAAAATTAAATAATTAAGTTGAAAAATTAAAAGATAATTACCAAATGTCAAAAATATTATTATCTACTTGTGATAATTATACCATAGTTTTAGTTACTTTAGAAAATTATAATTGACCAAAAGTTCTATTTTTAAGCAAAAGATTAATTAAAATAAATAGACTTTGGGATCAAAAGTTTCTAGAAAAATTACAATAAGGATAAACCAATGATAGAAAGTTGAAGAAATGAAATATTTAAGAGAAACTAAATAGAATAAGTATTAAGCTCAAAATAAGCAGATTTCAAGCTTAAAATTCGATGGAAAAATTAGAAAAAAGATATAGAAAATTATAAGAAAATTAGGAGAGCTTAGAAAACCCTTAGGAAAGCTTTAGAAAAATTTATTTTATCTACATAGGCAAATAAGAAATTATTAGGTCAAGAATTTGCCAATTAAGACTACAAATTTAACCTTGATTGAGTTACGATTGAATACAAAGGTTAAGTCTAGCTTTAGGATAATTGACTTAGTGATTAAACGTCCTTTTTTATAAGGATAAGAAGTTATGTCACCCAAAAGGACACGAGTAAATCCTACATCTGATGATGAGGATGTAGCTCCAAAACGAACTAGAGCGTCGCACGATGACGAAGCCGGGCCTAGTAGTAGGCCTACGGAGGAGAGTCTTCAGGTGCCAGCGCAGCAGTAGATGGCCGATCAATCCCTGGTGGGTTTCCATTATTCAATTAAGTCTTTAAATAGTTTAAGTTCTTTTATAAGTTAACATTGCATATGTAAGAAGTGAATACGAATCAAAAAATGAATAATTGGCCAAAAATGGAAGGTAACTTTCAAGAAACCAACGAGCATTGTTTGTAATTAGGAAAGAATTGTTTGGACTAAGACTGGTTGAATTAGGAAAGATATGATTGATCATCCTTAAGACATCTTGTCTCATGACACCTCCGACTCTTTGGTATATTTTGATGAATAATGATGGCTTTCCAGCCACGGATAAGTTGGTTACCCCCATGAATGATGAGTCTCTACTCCGTGTTATATATTGATGTTTTTACATAAATTAGGATACCGTTTTTATCGTAGGGGAGCCGCCCGGTTGTATGGGCAATTGGTTTGGTGTATGGGCACCCCGAACCTTGGGTGGGGGTTTATCAACCCCGGATTGTGAACAAGGAATGGGTGCTGTTTTTTCACCCTTAGGTGGTCTTGAGACAAGAAGAGTACTGGTCATGGTTATTATGGACAATGTTTTGACGGACAGTACCCTGTCTTAAGTTTAAAGATTTGTGTTTATCAAAAGAATGCTTTTCAATACTACCTCTCTGGAAACTGGCATCACATTATCAGATGGTAGTATGTGCGCTTTGAGAAATCTACACACAGAAAAAATGCAAAGCACTTGTGTAAGTAATTTGGTACATTATACATTTAGAGTTTCTTTATTGAAGTAGACACATTGTAATGGATCACCTGAAAAATGTTGTGACGCTAGTGTCACTCCATCCAGACTTTGCCTGCATGTTGAGAAGAACCAGGGGCGCCTTCAATCTAAATACTTGTGCTCCACCATATACAATGGCATATCGGCCTCACTTTTCATGTCCTCATAGATAAGCCTTTCTGAATCTATGATTGTCTCGATCATTTTGTCGATCTCAAGCTCAAACATAGCCTCATTGGGAATGTGCTCTACATGATCACCCTCCGAACTGTGAGAGACTACATCTTATTGCTGCATGTATGCTGCTTGAGTAAAGTGCCTGCAAATACGTCTATTGGGTTTCAAGATTGCTAGATGTTGACCAGTGGATGAGTTGTAATTGGCAACAATTCGATCTATAATGGATGGGTCAAACTTGCCAAAATTTACAAATGTCTTATAAAGAAACACGTTGTCGTGCAGCTCCGCTCCCATGCTAAGAAATATGCCAAGAAGATGCATATCAAGCTTATTGAAAGCCTACTTGATTAATGGTCAGTGATAAGGGCTTGTTAACAGGCCAAGTTTAATGATTAATGTATGCCAGATGTGGCTTAAAAGGGCCACTTGATGCCTTAATGATGCTAAAAATGATTATTCTTGAAGTGAGCATATATGGGATTTGAGCTTGGACAAGGCAAAGCGCTTTCTCTCTCTCGGCCCTTGTGAAGGTTGAGAAGGCATGAACAAGCAAGAAGGCATGAGCAAGCAAGAAGGGGAAGGAGCTTGAAGCTTTTCTGAATCAACCAAGGCAAGAAACCTGTTGAAGCGAAGCAAGCGAGAAGGAGAAGCAAGCAAGTTTCAGAAGGCAAGCAAGCAAAGCTTGAAAAGGGCAAGCTTGGTCGAAGCAACCAAAGGAGTGAGTAGAGGCAACCAAGCAAGGGATAAAGTTTTGGCTAGCAGTTGAAGAGCAAGAAGAAGTTAAAAGCTATGAGTGGCAATTAAGCCAGTGCAAAGCATAAGGAGCAGGATGTTGCAGAATAATTGGCAAAATTGAAGCTTGCTAAATCTAAGGGAACTCGAAGCAGATGAAGCGACAAGAGATAATTACCATCACCGTCATCGACTAGAGATTGATTAAATAATTGTTAAGCCTCGGTGTCGTTAACGGCCCGGTTAATTATGTAAAGTGGGAGCTTAAACTCCAAGTTAGCAGATGATCCAAGTGACGGCACTGTTAACAACCCGCTTTGGCTAAGGACTAAATTGTACTCAAAGTAATATTCAATTAATTGATGATTGCGGTGATTGTCAGAGCTGTCAGTGTCTCTTGTTCTCTCTCTTTCACACCTCCCACAATTAGAGGCCCGGCGCATGCCCGGCTTACGTAGCGAACACATATCCCCCGACAACGTCTTTTCCATTGCACAGAAGGTTTGCATTGATTACAAGGACATAACATCCTTGTTGAGAGATAGGCATTTTGGTTGGACGGCCCTACATTGTCGTCACTACTCATAGTGAATGTAAAAGCCTTGAACGTTGAACATAAATTTGATCTTCTCTTACTCTCCTTCATCTCTTATCTCTCTCTCTCTCTCTCTCTCTCTCTCTCTCTCTCTCTCTCTCTCAATCTCCCTTGCAATCAAGAAACCATATATCACACTGTAAACTACCTCAAATTCTCTAGCCATGTTTGATCCCCGCACACCTCGGTCTAGAGGTGTACGGAGATCAGAACCACCAGGTTATAATTTTGTCTTTATTGGTCAATGCCTATATTTGTGGGTACAAGAAATCTTTACACCCACATCTACAGTACAATGCATGTAGTGGACAAAACCCCTTTGCCTCTTGTTCAATTGTAGCCATTTCCTAGTGTAAACTACCTGAAGAGCTATGGTTGTAAGTGAAGCCACCATTTTGTGGTGTGCGTAGTGCAAGAGTGCTCCCGCTTCTCTAGAGTGCTTTTGAAGAAGAGCTTCTTTATTATGCGTCTTGCTCTTCATCTCTTCATAGCAACTCCTTGTTCGAGGGATTATTGTGCACATCATATGTCTGCCTCTATTCTGAGGTACTGTGCCGTTGAAAGCTTTCCAACCTAATGCTGCATCTGTGGAGAGAAAGAAAGAGATAGAAAAAAAGAGAGAGAGAAAGATAGAGAAGGTAGAGAGAAGAGAGTAGAAAGTCATTTTTGAACTCCATCTTGGGGATGTAAAAAAGATCTTGCATACAACTACATACATAAGCTCTTTACTTACTTGCAAGCTCACATGCACAAACGCCTTTCCGCGAGCCGTTTTCACATGTGAGCTTGCAAACAACTATATACCTAAGCTCATGTGAGCTACATGTAAACTACTACGAACATAGCCATAAACTTAACTCTAAATTTAAACCCTGATATATTTTGAAGTTAAACTTAAATATAAAAGGTAAATCCAAAATCTAATCTTAAATCTTAAAGTAAGCTCTCAACACTAACTATCATTAACTATCCCTAACTATGCTCTAAACATTAAATATAGAGTTAAATCCTAAACCTAAACCCAAAGCTCTAACTTTAAATCTAAACCTAAACTCTAACCTAAACTCTAACTTAAATATAAAAACTAAATCCTAAACCTATTAGATTCTCTCTCTCTCTCTCTCTCTCTCTCTCTCTCTCTCTCTCTCTCTCTCTCTCTCTCTCTCTCTCTCTCTCTCTCTCTCTTCTTTGTTAGCCAACACTTCCGATGTTATCTCCGTAATAAAAAACCCCCCTTGGTTTTCTCACTCTATCATTTTTGGATGATATTAGGTGACTTACAAACACTAGCAAATAACCTAAAAAATAGATTTTTTCTTGGTCTTGCTTTATATCTGGCTTTGTCAATCTCTCTCTCTCTCTCTCTCTCTCTCTCTCTCTCTCTCTCTCTCTCTCTCTCTCTCTCTCTCTCTCTCTCTCTATCTGGGAGTATCCTTGCCGAGATAAATCTATGGCAATACTTTTTGGAAATACAGTTCTTAAAATGGTAAAAGTGTTGTTACATCCACTGTTCTATCTCTCTCTCTCTCTCTCTCTCTCTCTCTCTCTCTCTCTCTCTCTCTCTCACACACACACACACACACACACACACACACACATTGGAAATCCAAAGCTAAAAATGAATGGAACCTTTCTCAAAGTGGCTCACTTACTGTAAACAATTAACGTGGATGAGGGCAAACAGAAAAAGTTAAAAAGGTTTTAAAGACACCGTGAGATGCATGCCTGATAAGGAATATCTAATCGCCGGTGCCTCTAACTCATTCTCTTGAGCACATGGTTGTATTGAAGGCACCGATTGGGAAACTGGTGCGCTACACTTATAAAAACGCAAGTCTGGAGTATCAAAAATCCACCAAGAAGCCCATACGCACATACATAGCGCTAATCACACTATACTGTTGTACCCAAAGGCTCTCTTCTAACCTACACATGTAGTAGTATCCTCTCTTACACACACACACACACACACACACACACACACACACACACACACACACACACACACACACACACACACACACACACACACACACACACACACACACACACACACACACACACACACACACACACACACACACACACAAGACGATTGCTACCTGGCTCTTCTCTTACACACACACACACACACACACACACACACTCTGCACACATCTTGCGGAATACTACCCCAGCGCACAAAAGCTAGAGAATCATCCAGCATGGATCGGTAGCATCTTTGGGTGGCGGCACTGCAACACATAAAGGCTTGGTACTACTCCTCATAGGTAAACAGACATTGGTTTTTACTTTATGTTCTTTTAACGCTTTGCAGTTAATAGATTTTTTGAAAGACATGTCCATTGGCTTATGATAAATTGGGAAATTGACTTTGTTGTGCATAGCATTCAATATACGTGTTAAGTATTTGTATAAAGGCATAAGAAGGGAGAACTAATCAAATATAAAAAATTGCATGTTATGAAACATTGTCCGCATGGTCCAAAACACTATATAATCCGCATGGTCCGGAACACTGTATAATGATCCTCTCATCGGCATGATAGTAGACACTGGCTGGGGATACATAGCTGATAGAAAAACAGGCAAGTAGCAGGCCAAAAGAGCTCTTGATTTCCCAAAATAAAACATTCAATAAGGAAAAGAACACTCTGATCAGAAAATAAATATAAAGTTATGCAAAAAAATCAGCATTGTGTACTAGGATATATGTTTTTAACTCCATGAGCATGCGTATGAGATACCAGTTTTTTTGTTTATTTTGGGTATAACACAAAGTTAGAAAGATAGTAAGAATTATTTTGAGAAAGAACTTCGCAATTAAGTATGTACATAATATGTCGTAACTAAAGGGACTTTTTTGAACAAGGGTTGATTGTATGTCACATAATGGTGAACATTTGCTCATGAAATAGCATCTTGTATGGTCTATTTGGCAGCCTTACATCGGGAATAATTTTGGCAGGTCTCAACACAAAGCAACGGATGACGACACCGAGCTTTCAGGTAGACTTTTGGTCTAGTGAGAGGATGTTCAACCAATATTTGGAATATTTTCTTATTGATTTTTAATACTAAGTTTATAAAACAAAGTATTAAGTGAAATTGGTCTTGAAAATGTGAAAAGCGATTGTCTTACACTTCAAGGATTGATCTAATAACTTGGAAAGGAACTTGTTTTTAATGCTTATTGATATACTTTTGTGGGAAAGTTTACCAAAATGGCTTTTTTGAAAAGAAAATCCTCATGTGAGGCTCCTCAGAGAGGAGGGCATGTTTATTTTGAAAAACATGTCTAATTACAAACAAAACTCTGCCAAAATTTTGACAAAAGGGAAAATATTTTTGTAGGTTTTAAAAGTCTGACATAGCCGTGTCTTTAAAACTGCATATGTACTTTGTCAGGTAGTTCTAGATTTTATCATTTAAAACAAAATCCTCATGAGAGGCTCCTAAAAAAGGAGGGCCGGTTTACTTTTTGAAAAATGGGTCTACTTACAAATGAAACTCTGCCAAAATTTTGCCAAAATACATTACTTCTTATTTAAAAGTAGTATATATCCTATCATTTGAAATAGATCATCTACATAACCCCAAAATGAAGCTCCTTTTCTATCTTTTTTCTCTCTATCTCTCTTTCTCTCTCCCTATCTTTCTCTTTTTATCCTCTCAAGCTCTCACTCTATCCACTTGGGTGGTAGGTTTTCCAATTTCACGTGTAATCACTATACAAAAATGTTGCTTTCCACCTTAGTTTTCTCCAGCTACTCTTAGAAGCTAGCATCTAGCATAGACCACTGATAGACAAGATCTGGTTTATGAAATTGTACTACAGGGTATGATGCTTTTTATCGGAAGCCAAACTACGGGGGATATACCATCCTTTGAGAATGGGATCCCAAAAACTCGCAACAGACGCTACCTATCCAATGGAAAGCCACGTCCATCTGCCATACATGATTTTCCAGAAGGATGCAAATTAGTTTTCATCATCAAACGAGAAACAATCAGTGTACCAGTTGATATTATGGTAGAGGAAAGTCTACCAAACAAACCTATTGTAGAAAATACCATTAAAAAACGGATGATGCCTGATAGAGAAGTAAAGAAAAAACTCCTCGAAATGCATATAAGGAGAGCGAAGGGGTTTAGGGCTTTGGAACAACAATAACAAGTAGAATAGACTGTTTGGATACCTATCTTCCCATCAAGGTTTTCCATGTTCTAATTGGCTGCTTGTGTTGGATGGTGACAGGTATAGGTCTATTCTTTCATGGATTGTGAAGCTCAATTTTTCTCCTACCAGAATCGGATGTACCAACATAAAATAATGAATTTTGTCTTCTGTCTATTTTGTCTTTGGCTATTGTCTACTGTCTTTTATTTCTTGTATAATTTGGTCAAGTTTCAATATATGGTTCTCGAAGAGGTGATATCAAATTTAATCTCTCTCTTTCTATTTCTTGAGTTGTCCTTGGTCGGACAACTACCATATATTGAACTTGCCTTCATTCTAGGTTGTGTTTAATTTTGTCTTTTAGAACATCCTTAAGGTTGGCTGGATTGTATCTCTTACATGTTTTGGGTATTCCAACGATAAAAGGATTCATATCCCTCCTATTGGTACACAATGCCTACTCTCTTGCTTTAAGGGGACTGACTTTCATAAAAGTCTTCTTGACTATGAGAAAAAGGCAATACAAGAAGAAGAGCTTTTAGCTTTAAAAACAGCTTCTGTTAATGATTGGTTAAAACTCTTAGCCCTTGCCAGAAAAGATCCTGCACAACTCATTAGTGCACTAAGCTCTTTTTTATTATCATTATGCTTTATTGATGTTCAAGATTGCTCGGATTTAGACTTCTATTTCTCATCACTACCTCCATAGTTAATAAGCTTTATTTCATTAATAATCTCCCTATCCTTCCTCTTGCAATCAAACAATTTCAAGAGATTGTGAAATCTCTTTTGGATCTAGAGCTTTTAGATCAAGAAGAAAAGGAAGCCCTAGGGCTAACTGACGACCCTTCTTGTCAAAAAATTGACAGGTCTATGCCCCAAACATTTTTTTGAAGTCATTCCACTACTCCCTTTCAGACAAATTGAGCTTGACAATGTTTGTCTTGAAAACAAACTCTAGTATTTTGAGATATTGAACCAATGTGCTCCTTTTACTATCAGTTCTTTAGCTCTTCTTTGTAATCTGCCGCCTGATGTGGTAGAACAATGCAAAACATCGACACTTCAATCTAAGCATCTACTATCACACGATTGTTGGGTCGTCATCCTAGCATAGGGGGAAGATCAACATAATGTCAATCCGAGGAGCACGATCCGGCTAGGGCATGGAAACACACAAGTGGCGTTGTGCGTGCCAAACGGAGGATTAGGAGGTGAGACCTACACACAAAGAAAGCTACGGAGTGGGTGTGGTGATGCTACGAGGAGTGAGCACACTACTAACTCTACCATTCGGCCTAATCTCTCACACACAAGCTTAATCACACACTACTCTCTAACCAACCACTAATCCAACTATAATCAAACAAACCATGAGCATAGATTAGCATAGAATGACCACATCGGGCACCAACACTCTACACAATCCTACACACACTTAGTAGCATGCTTAATCAAGAGGAAAACATGAAAAAGAGAGAGATTAATCACAAAATCAGCCACTAATCTTTGATTAATCGAGGCATTGATTACACCAAGAGCAAATGAGAGAGAAGAGGTTAGAGTTTAGCTATTGGAATGTAGCCGATTCATCCATGTGCGCGCGTAGAGAGCTCAAGGACTCCATAGCCATCTCCTTCTTCACAAAGCTTATCTCAAGTGAGTCCGAATCCCCTTTCAGATTGTGCATTTTGAGTTATATACTCACTAGACTTTTTAGAAGTGGCCGGGCGCCCAAATGGCCAGACTCACTTAATCTGCCATCTGCACTGCGTAGGATCTAAATATAGCTCAATGTTTACAACTTGGAACTCTTAATGAGCCCAAAACATGATTACAATCCGCATTTGTGGTCATTTGTCGGAAAATCCTAAAACTTAAGTGACCGTCACTTGTGACCGTAACTTCATGGATAGTTGTTAATTCTGACTCTTCTCTGCATCTGTAGCTTGTGTTGCTTCATATTCATCTTTACTTCACATCCGCATCATCTGGCCTCGTTAGTATTTACTAAAAATAGTAAATAGCATCTTTGACTGGGCCGTTTGGCCATTGTTGACTTATCCGCCAAACACTCCCCCCATCCGATTTCAGTGCACGTCCCTGTGCGCTGCCTGGTTGGCTGGCACTTGGAGAGTTTTGAAATTGGTGGTGAATGTTGTCTTGAAGAACTGTAAGGTGTTTGGTTGACTTGTTGGTGTAATATGAGAATAGGCATTTGGGTTCAAGTTGAAGCAATTGGCTTGGGTTATTATGGGAGAAAGTGAAATAAAAAGACTATGTACATTACATTAGGGTCTGGATACCCTGGATTACCAATGGGGAAAAACCTCATGGGAAAAAGTGCCCAAAGGTATATGATCTTATTATGGGAAGATACAATGATGGGTGTTGAGGGACTGAATTGAGTGGGCTTATATAAATAATGTGAAAGTGAATTGTTTAAGCCGTCTGTCCCTTCAAAAGTGTCGATGATCTGCCTTGAGTCTGGAGTTGTTTTGTTGCTGCTTGTACCTGCAAGGTGAGTGCATGGGTGGAACAATAAAAGGTGCCTAATGCAAATGTCCAATTATGGGACATTCGAAATGCTATGCATGGGTAAGTTTATGATGTGCGAGAGAAGAGTATTGATGGGTGCTCCTCAGAGTTAATGTAGCTAACAAAGTAAAATTAACTTCACTTCACAAGCTTCCACTACTCTTGAGAAGGGCGTTTGATGCACTGGTTTCCACTCTCCTAATGTGCACAAGTGCGTGTGTGTTTTGTTTTGAACACTTCGCCTCTCCACCATGATTAAAATAATACATTGACTATGCTCACCTATCCAGCATGAGCGACTCGATATAATTACGCTCAACTCTTCCAGCTTGAGCTATAGCCTAATTAGCTAGACTCGTCGACCACATAAAAATATTATGACTTGAAGCTTAGGTCTAATGCTTTGCTCATTTATCGGCTCAGCTGCCCGACTCTTGACATTTTTTTTCGACTTGACTACTGTCTTGAGCTCTCAGAAAAGTATATATCTAGACATTCAGAGCTCGGATCCTCAAAAAGAGGGTTATTAAAGGATCATATTGGCAAAGTAGGTTTTTTCTGCCATACCTGTGTGACCTTGGTTGTCAAAATTGTTTGTTTTAACTTTTGGTCCATTATCTGAGAAGATTGGCTAGCTCCTTTTTGTTGGAAGTTGGGGATGACCTCAATCTTCTTCTGCTCGTTTGTCTGTTTTGGCACCCATATGTATCTGCTACTTGATGTTGGCTTGTTTTTGCAGACGACATATTGACTTTTTGGACTTTTATCCTTGATTTGTCGCTGTTTGTAGCTGTAATGGTCTTCAAGTTGTGTAAAATCTGGTCTTGGTGCCTTGGGTAGCCAGATTTGTTTGTGTCCTTTGTAATATCCTTGCGCTTGAAGTATATCTGATGGCACAAATCTTGTTGCCTGTACTTTGGTATTCACATGTACCTCTTCCTTGCCATCTTTGGGAATCACGGGTGGTAAATTCCCTTGAAGATATGTAGGCCTTCTAGATTGAGAACTGTTTTTGAACCTGTTCCTGGCCTTGTTGTTTGATCTCCTATTTTGAGTTGAATTGGATCTTGATCCACCTGTTTGTTGTTTTGGTTTGAAGCCACTTGCTACTGTATAGCCTGCTATCTTTGGTTTAGGTAACCAAACATTTGTATGACCACTGTAGTAGCCTTGCTCCTTTAAGCTATATTGGGAGGCAATCCATCCCATTTGTTTACCTGAATTGCTCGGATTAGGATCATTTACCCAAACTGGATCTTTGACATTGATGTCATTGGTTGCAACATAGGTTTTGATTTGCTGCTTGTGTCTTTGTTTACTTTGGGTTGGGTATTTTGGTTGAAAGACCTTTTTATACTTTTGTCGAGGTTGTTGGTCTTGATTTCTCTGGGGTGTTGAATCCACTGCTGTTTGCTTTGATTGTTTGACTGCACTTGTGAGCTCCTTGTTGGACTTTTGTGATTCAGAGGAAGAGGTTAAACTATCTTGGACTTTTGCTTTTCCCTTGTCTTCTGCTGATAAACGTCGAGTTTTAATGATTTGGGAAGTTTGTACCTTTGCGTGTGGATGACATGATTTGGTGATTTCTGCATCTAAACTGACTAGAACAATCTTTTGTGCCTCTATTTTTGACCAACTGCTTGAGTCTTTGCTTTCCTCTGCCGGCCGGACAGAAGTAAGTTGACTCTTTTCTTCAGATGCAATGCTTACCATGGCCATTGGTTCACATTGCTCTTTACTGATCTCTTTGTTCATCTTTTGATAGGCTCCATGTGCTTGACGCACCATTTGCTTCTGATTGTTCAAATCAAACATGATTTGTGTCACCTTTGTGTCTTTGGCATCTTCCACTGGCGAGACAATGTTAGGATCTGATTTTATGACCGGCTCTGCCTTTTGATTTAAGCCAACCTTTGAACACATTGAGATGTCTTTTTCTTGGCTTTGAGACTTGATCTCTGGCTTTGTTGAATTCTTGGGTACATCCTTTAGCGATGAACTATCTGTGTTATTAGCAACATTATGTAGAACCTTTGATTCCACATTCCTGCTTGTTGAATTCTTCAATGGCAAGTCCTTGACTGCCCGTATCCGCTCTGGTTCTGGGTCACAGATAATTTCTTCATCCACTTCCTCTGGCATTGAATCATCTACTGTATCCTTGTTGGATCTTTCAACCTCAGGCTTGAAAAATTCCAAGCTATTTGAGACCATCTGACGTAGCTGATCCTTTTTGGCAGCTTGATTTTCAATCGAAATATCATTGACGCCTTTGACCTCCAATATTTTAGTCATCAGTTTGTCTCTGGTATCCTTTGACAAGATTTGCTTCCTTTCTAGAGACTTTCTATTTGGAGATGTCTGCTTTAATGATTCAGCTGCTTGCAGTCTGATACTGTCTCGTTTTTCCTGCTTCATCATATCTAAGTGCAACTTTACTGGGCAATCAAGTATTAGATGATCAATGCCACATTTGTAGCAATGCCCCTCAATTTCTACTTGTTCCATACCTAGTCGAGGTATCTGTCCATAATACTATTGGTATTCGTTGCCCATAGCATCTTTGAACAAGTATGTCATCAGCATGACATGTAGATACTTATAAACCAACACTGACGCTGGCTTTGACTGATTGCCTTTATCTTGTATTGTGGCATCTTCAAGAAGCTTGTAATAGCTTCCATTATAACCCTGGTAGATGGTCGTTTCAGCCCGTGCTTCAGTGACCAACTTTAATTCTATGTCTGTTATCAACATGTGATCCTTTATCTGTGGCTTATGTATAGTCTTGGGACTATGTTGTCGACTCGATCCTTTATGTGGCTTCTGTTGTCCGTTGAATTGTAAAAGAGGATTGTGACTCTCCTCCTTTGTTTGCAGTTGATAGGGTTGTCCTGATGGCAATAAGTGAGGTGGAGATTGGACTCCCCCCATCCGAGTGTGTTCCCTATCTGTAAGAGGCATCTTTATTATGCCAGATGTGGATATTCCAGCTTTGTCATCTAGCTCAGCTGATTGAGCTAGGTCTTGGTGAAGTCGTGCTAACTCATTAGCTGATACTTCCATTGACTGTACGTGTGTTTGTGTTGGTGCATTTTGTGGTGCATGTGCAGTGTTCTGTACATGTGAATGTTGTGTTGTGGCACTCATTTGTGTAATGAAAGGAGTTGAATTGTGCTCATACAAATTCACATTCTGATCCTGTGTCTGTGGAAGCCTAGGGCTTTCAATTTTCACTTCCTTATCTTCTAGCAATGGACTTTGTGCAATAGTGGTAGTATGACTAAGATTTACCTGGTTGGATATCATTTCGTCATGTGTCCGTCGTTCAATTTGGTCTTGTGGAGTTGCAGGTGATAAGATGAAAGCTACAGCTCCTTGTGAGAATTTATCTGCCATACAATCCATATCATAGTATCTTCCATCTATATCGTAGCTCTTGTCTTCGATGCGCGCTGCCCATAGCGTCCGAGGAACAAACTCGCTATATGTCCTTGCCCCTGTGATTTGAATCCATCTTTGCCAATCAGAATCCACATAAATTGGATCTTTCCATCTCGTTTCGTGGATCCAATTGAGAGCTATCACTTCACGTTGCTTGTTGACTTCCGAAGTTGTTGAAGGCAACTGTTGTTTGCACATGGCCTCAAGGAATTCTTTCCTGCTGACTGTATCTTCATTTTTTGGCAGATTGAGTATAGTAAGCCCCGTCTCTTGAGTGATTCCTCTGTTCTGAGCCACCGTTGTATCTGCATTGGAAGCTAAAGGTAAGCTCATTATCAAGCGGTAAACATTACCACTTGTCGACACGTATTTGTAACCCAACTTTGAACCATCTTCATGAGCTATGAAGCATTGATCTGGCTCTTCCGTTGCTTGATGAGTTGTTTCCGCTTTGTACCATCTACCTTCCATGTCTCTATAGAGACTGCTACAGTTTTTGTCTTTGTAATTTGACTTTATCAAGTGCATCGTGAGTCGAAAACTGCTAACCTCTGGAAGATCTTGCCTGTGCAATTTTGTTATGTCCAGCTCACTACCTGGTTTGAGCTTCATGTACACCGATCCCAAACAATCTTCCATTAAGTTCTTTTGCGAATTTGCCATGTTGGTAGCTTCTTCTACTTCCAAAACCTGTATTGTCGGACTTTTCAGAGCATTTTGCTTAGATTTTAGATAGCGATTGTTTGCATCGTCCATGTAGCATGGAAAGTCTTTGAAATGACCTATTAACTCCAACCTGACGCCAACAACTGAATTGACTATTATTGATGAGCTAGAAGCTGCATCATCACTGCTTTGATTTGCCAATATTTCCATTACTTGTGACTCTTGTATCTGCTGCTCCATTTTGCTTTTAACCCTGTTTCTGATCTGTTGAGCACCTGTATTCTTTTCTCTAGCCTCTCCCACGGGTGACCAGTGGTTTTCCTAATCCAATGTTCCCTGCTAGGCTTCGCTGTAATCTCGACGGTCTGATTTACCTGTAACGTTGTAGCACTGGTTGGCAAGTTACTTACCACTGTACTGCAACGACTATTTGCCTTTGTGAAATCTCGATTTCAGTTGATTGAGCGATGAAATGTGCTCTTAATCTGCAAAAGTCTGGATTAGCAAAGCACTTTTGAACTTGAACTAAAACGACCTCAATTTGCCTGTTGACCGCACACTTTATTTGGCGTTTAATTTAAATTAAACCACCCCACAGGTGACCAAAGGTCATCCGACTTCTGAAGTGTATTTGTCCGCAACTTTAGCTTTTCTGGCCTCACTGTTACCCTTATCCCTGGCACACTCAAATTTTTCATCTTCAATTTGCTCTTTTGATGACTTGCACGGAAAATTGTGCCTGGCAATGCTCAATTTCCGGCCTCCTTAAGGTCACTACCATTCAATACAGCTGCTTTTTCCCAGATGTATTACCACGTCATCATTAGGTGTAGGTCTAGCTGCCGTATGTAGCACTAAAATGTATCAAGCAATGCCAAATCCAAATTTTCAATCCACACCCTTGATGATCACATCCAGCTAGCACTCATACGGCATGCATAGCAAGGGAAAAAGAAGAGCATAAGATGAAAACTCTCTCATGGTAATCAAGGCCCAATTTTATGTTGTTAATCCTTTCCTCATGGACATGAAGCTTGATGGCAACAAATCACGCAAAAGAAACCCCATTACGGCGCATCGGATCAAGCATGTCGACCATGGAAATTTGTAGTTGGCCTTTAATGCCAATATATGCTTGTTCCATATAACATCATTCTTTGGTATTGCCAAAAAACCTCACAAAATTTTTTATGTTTTTTATTTTGAAGTGTCGACTGTGAGATTAGGATCATGTCTTGTAATGGTGGGAACTTCCCCTTCCCTCGTTATATTTTTCTTGTAATAAAAAGCAAAGCTCTTTATTTTTAATTCTCATTTTTCCAAGTCAACTACATCAGAAATGTGCGTGATGGTGAGTAAAGCAGGGAACAAAAAAGCACAGATGCTTGGGCCCGAGGCAGGACGCTTAGTGAATCGGTGCGGGTGCGCAACAAGCTTATGGGCGACAGTCAGGTGCAGGCCGAGAGTATTGAGGAGAGTGAAGGATGATTCCTGGTGGATGGGGCTGTGGTTTGACAGTCGAAAAGGGTGGAGTCAGTAGGCGAGAGTTACCGGCCAACTGCGTACGAGAGATTTGGGTATTTTGAGTGGGTGTGTTTGTGTGTGTGAGGTCAACAAAGCAGGCGCGAGAAAGATGGCACTGATCCCGCTTCTATTGTGTGTGTGTTTTGCTATTTTGGCAAGGTGGGCAGGTAGCATCTGGCGCGCACATGGAGTTGTGTGTCTCCAGCTTTGAAGGCGATAGAGTCAGTCCGCGTGTGTTTCGAGCCAAGGCGGGGTGGGCCAGCCTCATGAAACGTTGTGTGTGCGGGGTCGAGAGCGCGAGCGCGTAGGACAACTTCGGCCAGGATGCGTAGGAAGTCTCGGGCAGCTCGCGCACGTAGGAAGTCTTGGCAGCAACGCGTAGGATGTCTTGGCGGCTGCAGTGAACGCGTAGGAGGGTAGGTCAGGGCCACGTGAATCACGGCGAGACTAAAGTCGGGCGGCCAGCTTCGTCAACGCAACGAGACAGGTAAACTTTTTTATTTTTTATTTTTTAAAATAATTTTTTATTTTTTTGATTAAGAAAACCAAAAAATTTAAAAAAATACCGCAAATAAGTTAAAAAAGACACATAAAATCAAAAAATAAATACAAAACACACAAAAGTACAAAAATTACATTAAAAACTCATACACAAATTCAAAAAGGCTCACAAAAATTTCAAAAGCTCACAAAATAAATTAATAAAATACACAAATAATAAAAAAACACTTACAAAAATATAAAAATGAACACAAACAATAAATAAAAAACACAAATAATTCTAAAAACACACAAAAAATCAAAACATGCACAAAATTACTAAAAATCACAATTAAAATATAATAAATAAAGAAAATACAAAAAAAAATAAAAATAAAAAATAAAAAATTATATATATATATATATATAAAGAACACACAAAACAAAATTCTATAAAAAAACACAAGACAATCACAAAACACAAACAAAAATAGAAGAAAAAAACACCAAAAAAAAAAAACACACAAATCTAAATAAAAATTCAAATCTTATCAAACAAAAACCTAAAAATGTAAAAACACTCAAAAAACAAAAACATTTGCCCCGACACTCCACAATCACCTGAATTGAGCAATTTGTCGATTTTCTGAGTATAATTAGCACATTTGAGTAAAAATTAGCAAAAAACTGTCAAAAATTACCAAAAATTACCAAAAATTCTAGATCATCCCACCGACCTAAACATTCGCAATCAAGCAATCAAAACACCAAATTTGATCACTTACTTAATCAAAATCGCACAAAACATCATTCTATAAGCACACAAATCGTCTCGAAACTGCGCTTAAATGAACACAAAAATCACCCTCTCTTGCACGATGACTAATCGCACTCAAAACAACATTTCACGTCAAGTAAACATCAATTAGAGCATCCAAATCTCAGGTTTAATCAATCATTAACACGCTTTTTGCATCACATCATGCACATAAGCATACATAACCAAATTTGACCGAATTTTGGCAGCATTTCGGCGTCACAACGGAATTAGAAAAACATAACCATAACTCATTGACAACCATAAGCAATCACATGCTTCTCATAAGAAAATTGGACTCCAAAACAGCCCCAAATTGCCCCAAATAAAGCACTTCCGCCTACACTCAAGCAGGCATAAACCACACCTAGTTTTGCATTTTACGAATGTACTTGGTTTATGAACCAAACCTGCACTTAAAATCAGAGAATTAGCATTAATTTTAGCACCTTAATTGGCCACAAACTCAGCGATTAAGCACTTGATTAGTGCCCAACACACTAGTGTGTGTGTGTGTGTGTGTGTCGATCCCGAAAATCACCTACACACAACCAACACAAAATCAATGTGTAGCATCATTTAGCATTAATGTAAACACATGATCATGATGGACATGCATCAAATAATCAATACAAAATAGCACTTTGCAAAATGCCCAAATGATTAGTGAGAAATTAGTGAAAATTAGTGATTAATGAGCGATTTTGGCTACGAATTGCGCACAAATGGAGTAGGATATGAGTGTGTGGATCACATAGGCATGTTGTCCATACACCCAACTCGCTTTCTACTTGTGTGTAGCACAAAAAACACTTACCAATCAACGGGAAATTAGCATCAAAGTTAGAGAAAATTAGTGAGAATTAGTGAACTTGATGGTCAAAATTAGTGATCAAAATAAAAAACTAATGATGTGTGTGGATTGTTTTGGGATGTTCTAAGCATAATCAATGCTAATCCAAGCACTAATTACACAAAAAACCACTCAATTAGTCAACACACCTAACCTAAAAACTAACAAAATTAAGGAAAAATTAGAGAAATTAGTGTCTCCTAATCGCACCAATGGCACCTCTAGCTTAGGCAATCGATCCCCGGCAATGGCGCCAATGTTGGGTCGTCATCCTAGCATAGGGGGAAGATCAACATA
Source organism: Adiantum capillus-veneris (assembly GCF_014529385.1). Classification (NCBI taxonomy): domain Eukaryota; kingdom Viridiplantae; phylum Streptophyta; class Polypodiopsida; order Polypodiales; family Pteridaceae; genus Adiantum; species Adiantum capillus-veneris. Next base: position 138,143,996 of record NC_140932.1, read on the forward strand.
ATGTCAATCCGAGGAGCACAATCCGGCTAGGGCATGGAAACACACAAGTGGCGTTGTGCGTGCCAAACGGAGGATTAGGAGGTGAGACCTACACACAAAGAAAGCTACGGAGCGGGTGTGGTGATGCTACGAGGAGTGAGCACACTACTAACTCTACCATTCGGCCTAATCTCTCACACACAAGCTTAATCACACACTACTCTCTAACCAACCACTAATCCAACTATAATCAAACAAACCATGAGCATAGATTAGCATAGAATGACCACATCGGGCACCAACACTCTACACAATCCTACACACACTTAGTAGCATGCTTAATCAAGAGGAAAACATGAAAAAGAGAGAGATTAATCACAAAATCAGCCACTAATCTTTGATTAATCGAGGCATTGATTACACCAAGAGCAAATGAGAGAGAAGAGGTTAGAGTTTAGCTATTGGAATGTAGCCGATTCGTCCATGTGCGCGCGTAGAGAGCTCAAGGACTCCATAGCCATCTCCTTCTTCACAAAGCTTATCTCAAGTGAGTCCGAATCCCCTTTCAGATTGTGCATTTTGAGTTATATACTCACTAGACTTTTTAGAAGTGGCCGGGCGCCCAAATGGCCAGACTCACTTAATCTGCCATCTGCACTGCCTAGGATCTAAATATAGCTCAATGTTTACAACTTAGAACTCTTAATGAGCCCAAAACATGATTACAATCCGCATTTGTGGTCATTTGTCGGAAAATCCTAAAACTTAAGTGACCGTCACTTGTGACCGTAACTTCATGGATAGTTGTTAATTCTGACTCTTCTCTGCATCTGTAGCTTGTGTTGCTTCATCTTCATCTTTACTTCACATCCGCATCATCTGGCCTCGTTAGTATTTACTAAAAATAGTAAATAGCATCTTTGACTGGGCCGTTTGGCCATTGTTGACTTATCCGCCAAACAACGATAAACCTTTTACACTAAAGCAGATAAAACTGTTAGACATTGACAGTAAAAAGTGCCTAACACTTCCATGGTAGCCCGTACAAAGGGAGTATCACTCAATGAGAAAGAAAACAACATTAAAAAGTTCTTGAAGAATTGTTGGAACACATACAGACCATTCATCAAGTGCACTTGTAAGAAGAACCCTGGTTCAAGCTGCCCAACAACGATCATATGGTTTGATCACCTTCTATGGTTTGTGTTTCAAAATCTCCCAAGGTTATTTCCTTATTCCTCTGGACCCACACAAGTATATGATTTTGTCATAATAACTAAGATCTAATTCTCCTAAATGATTTTCTCATGTGAAACTGATCATTTAATATGGGAAAGTGCTAGGGGAGAAAAAGCTAGAATATTGGTTAAGCTGGCAGACCGGCCATAGTAGGGATTCAAAGGACAGAAAATAGGGATCCAAAGGGGGGCCCATCTGCAAAAGAGAAATGTGAAAAAATGGGCTTTAAAGACCCTAAGGTTCAGCCCATTAAGACTTCCAAAATGATGAGGTTCCAAAATTTAAAGGTTGTGTCCAATGGTCAAAGCTTAGTTAAATTGGATGCTTAGTGTGTGTACCAAAAAAGTCTTCACAAATCCTACAAAGGAGGGGACGAGCCTTGCAAGTAGGGGATGAGAGAAAAACTTACATACACACACACACACACACACACACACACACACACACACACACACACACACACACACACACACACACACACACACACACACACACACACACACACACACACACACACACACACACACAAACACACACAAGCCTCCTTTACACAAAGGGAATGAGGGACACATGTCAGCCCAGATGCCCATAAGGTGTACTCAAATCCTATTGGATGGCCATGGAGGTGGACCAATGAGAATTAGGCTAGAGTAAATCTAGTTTAATTAATTTAAAAACACTTAATAAAAGAACCAATAAGAATTAAGCTCTCTAGAAGACTATTGGACAGTCTCCCAAGGGGTCCAATGAGCATTCAACAGCCCAATGGCTTGCCTGATTCCTATTGGCAAGGAGACAAACGGGTCCAATGAGAGTTAAGTTCCATTAATTAATTACCTAAAGCTCTCACAAAAGGGGAAAGGGGGACACATCTTAGAAGGCTATCACTTATGGTCCTTAAATTTCATTGGCTAATGGGATGCCTGCATGAGTAAAATGGAAGAGGGGTCGACCAAGAGAGAGAGGGGGCTGAATTTTCAAGGGCATTATCTCGCACACTCACACACAAGCTCATGTGTGAAGCAAGAAGACTCTCTCTATCTCCTTCTCAAGCTTTAATGGAAAGCTTATCACCTACTCCAAGCTTGTGAGAAGGGAGGCCTACACCAACAACTCTTGGCTTTGTGATGCAAATCCAACCAAGAGCCAAGCTTCAATGCATGCTAATCTCCTCTACCATGCTAATTACTAAACTATGCTATGCTAATATGAGTGATTATGTGAGGAGATGCACATCTTTCTCGTAAGACTACTCCTTCTTCCTCTCAATCTACTTTCATACCTTGCTAGCTCTCACCATCTTCAAAGGTGTGTGAGGTCTTGGGTCTGAGACTGTGAGGGAATTGATGTTGTGTTTTATAAGTGTTTTGTGTAGTGCTTGAAGATTCCATCTTCAGCACTAGCTAGTATTGAAGGAACAAAAAGGATTGTATTGTAAAATGTCTCTCTTGATGGGAGAAACCTATAATATAAAGCCTTTTGGAGGGGGGACCGGCTCCATGTAAATCCGGTCCTCAACTGTTGTCAATAGCTTAATTTCTCTCTCTTTTGAAGTATTGTTCATGCTATCTAACTAGGTGTTATGCTTTTTGTTGCTCTCTCCACCCAAGCACTCTTGTTATGCTCATTAGGAATCTATTCTAATGAAATGCTCACTATGTTCATGCTATTTTCCACTACACACAAGTTACTAGGCCATTAAATGTTACGTTGGTATTAGAGCACAAGGTTTCTCTTTTCTTGCTCAACAAGGGAGGTCCTCAAGCTAGCTATAAATGATTGGTACTATTAATTGCAATTGAGTAAGTAGAATAGGGATTTTTCAGCCTTGCAGTGTGCCTGCCTTTGTGTAGATAACACGGCATCACCGTTGAGAGCTATGGTCTTAATAGTGGAGTCCTACGGGACTTGCCTACGGCTTAACCACTATTGAGCTATTAGAAGCTTGACAGGAGCCGGTGCTGTTTTGGTGTTGAACGACCCTCTCTTCCATTTCTTACAATTAATGGTATTCGCGCCACAAGTACAGTAGCTTCAATGCTTTTTCTAAAGGGGTAAAGAGGAGTAGCAACTAGGGCTTGAAGTGCCAAAGTACACCTAAAAAAGTTTACACCTAAAAGTTGTTAGAATGGCTGACAATAGTAAAGAGAGTGAAATTAAATGTTGATAGCTTTGAGTAGGCTACTAATGATGCCCCTATGCTTGTTAATTACCTTGTTTCTAGGCTTCAACAAGCCATGGGCAATCCATCCCTCCAAAGTGAAGTGCAACGGCAGCTTCGTGCTCATGGGATTCTCCAAACTCCCCACCATGACAAGAGAGTACCTAGGAAGCCTCCTTGTGAGACTTCCAAAGGAGGCCTCTCTCCGATTCGGGAAGAAGAAGAGGATCCATACGAAGGGCTCAAAATTTTGCTTCTTGATGACGCATCTCCTTCCCAAAGGAGAAATCAAGAGCCCCCATCAAAGGAACGAGAAAGAAGTGAGCCTCCTGCCACCTCGGTGGAGATGGCTCCACAAAGACGGCGGGCTAAGCGCTCTCCATCACCTCCTAAGTGGAGAAGACCATCACGCACTTCTCCTCACCATACTTCAAAGAGGGATGACAAAAAGCAAGAGAAGAAAAACGCGAGACAGAGGACATCCTCTTCCTCTTATGAAAGTGATGGTGCAAACAAAGAAGATCAAGGCAAGAAAAAGGCGAGAAAGAGGTCACCCTCTTCTCCATCTTCATCAAATTCTTCATCTTTTGAAGAAAGCTATGGTGCAACTTTTGAACCATAAAAAAAGAAGAGGCCGTAGGAAATCCTATGCCGCATGGAAGAGGTATCCAATCTCAAGAAGTTCAAAGAGGGAAGGAAGAGCATCTCTTTCCTTACCTACGATGGCACCTTTGGTGCTACGGAAAAGTCTTGGCCTTTATCCAACAATTCGATGCGGCGTTTGGAGATGAGGGCTTCACGGAATCCTCTAAGCTACACCATGTAGCTATGTACTTTCAAAAGTCCGCCAGGCAATGGTGGTCTAGCCTATGGGCCAACAGTGAAGCTCCACAAACATGGAAAGCTTTAAGAGCTTCCATTATGAAAAAGCAATTTTTGGCCACCGATGCCAAAGACAAAGTACTCACCGAATGGCAAAGCTTGAAGCTCTCTCCCTACGAATCCATTCATAAATATGTAGACAACTTCTGGGAATTACATCTCAAAGCCACTGTCTTCAAAAAGATGGATTTTGGAGAGAAAAAACAATAATTTTGTGCGGGCTTATTCTTTCATGGGTTCTAAAGCTCAATTGTTCTCCTACCAGAATCGGATGTACCAACATAAAATAATGAATTCTGTCTTCTAACTATTTTGTCTTTGGCTATTGTCTATTGTCTTTTATTTCTTGTATAATTTGGTCAAGTGTCAATATATGGTTCTCTAAGAAGGGATAGCAAATTTAATCTCTCTCTCTCTCTCTCTCTCTCTCTCTCTCTCTCTCTCTCTCTCTCTCTCTCTCTCTCTCTCTCTCTCTCTCTCTCTCTCTCTCTCTTTCTTTGTCTATATATGTCATAGTTATAGGGAATGGTATTTTTCAGGTCTCCGTTCCCCGTTTCCATTCCAATTTTGCATTCTGAATCCCCATTCCATGTTTCAGACGTGATTGTCTGTAATAGGTAATGTCATTTTGCACCCGTTGCCGTTCCTCGTTTTGCAATCCAATTTCTTATTTTGGGTAACTATGATATATGTTTCTCTATCTCTCATTCTCTCTCTTTCTTTCTCCTAGCTTCTTTCTCTCTCTCTCTCTCTCTCTCTCTCTCTCTCTCTCTCTCTCTCTCTCTCTCTCTCTCTCTCTCTCTCTCACACACACACACACACACACACACACACACACACACACACACACACACACACACACACACACTAAAGATATATTAGTTGACAGAGCCATTGAGCTTGGGAGAGCTAGACGTCCACGACATCGATCGAGTCTCCATCACGGGATAATGAATACTCTAGCATGATATGAAAGTCTCCCAATACGTCTAGTTACAAAGAAGGATATTGCCGAAGCTCTTCACCAATTGATGCACTACTTTCTCAAACAACACAAACATTAGATTAATCCACAAGGAGTTTCTCATCATAAACCATTTTGACATTTTGAAGACGTTAATATAACATTTCATTTCATTTCTCTCTCTCTCTCTCTCTCTCTCTCTCTCTCTCTCTTTCCTCTCTCAATGTGTGTGTGTGTTTGTTCTTTGTTTATGCATGTGTGTGTACTCTCTCTCTCTCTCTCTCTCTCTCTCTCTCTCTCTCTCTCTCTCTCTCTCTCTCTCTCTCTCTCTCTCTCACACACACACACACACACACACACACACAATGTGTGTGTGTGGGAGAGAGAGAAAGAAAGAGGGGAAGGGAACATGAGAGAGAGGAGAGGGAGGGAGCATACCTAGCTCTCCCTCCTCTCCTTGCGCGCGTATGTGTGTGTGAGGGGAGAGAGAGAGAGAGAGAGAGAGAGAGAGAGAGAGAGAGAGAGAGAGAGAGAGAGAGAGAGAGAGAGAGAGAGAGAGAGAGGCGTGGGTATACCTATTTTGCAAGAGAACCAAAACTTAGATCTACAGATATGAGTTGTTGGCGCTCGTGGATTATTTTTGTACAGGGTCAACGTTGTTATAGCTGTTGCTATACAAAAGACTATAGCGATGCTCATAGCAATGCCATGAATTTTTCACATTTGGTCGCCCCACTATTAGTGTTGCTACGTTGAAGGACCTCTTGTAGTGGGAGAAAACTCTCAAATCCAACAACACAAGAATAAGCGCATAAACTTCTCAAAACAACCACTGAGCATAAATTGCTCAAAACCACTGGTGTGTGACTGCCAACTCAAAGTCAAAAGCATAAGAAACTGTCCAGATACATATCCTATGGCGAGGGTACCGTAAAAGGGGAACTCGAGCTACCTGTATCACCGAAGGTATCTCAACATTCAAGAATACCCTAGATCATAGAAAACCTTATGCGACGACCCTCCAAAGGTTTAACCATACACAAAACGACTAGCCACAGCCTCAGAAAGGGCTCTTCAGGTCCAAGTCTCAGAAACGACCAGGAAAATTTCCAAAATAGCCAAAAAATGGTTCCACACGAAGTACAATAGGAAGTGTCCACAAATCAACATGCACGAGTGACTACGCACGAATAGACGCCAATAACTATTGCGTGCAATAAAAAGTATCCTTACGGGGATATCTGCTCTCAAAATAGCTCAATGGCACTAGGTGTGCTCAAAAGAACATGCATGTGTCCACAAAGAAACTCCTGCCAAAATTGCTTGGAATGCGTCTGGAAACCTAGAGAAACTGGTGTAGGTGGGCTCAAAAAACCCCCTGTGTACTTGTGCGTCAGTGTAGAATGGGAATGTTGGTGCCGATTTCCATCGTCAAACGGAAATATGCTAGTCGAGTAGCCACCAAAGGAGTCAAAGCTGAAAACTGTGCTGTATAGCAAAATCGGTGCACTCGGTGCTAATGCCGACTGTCACTTATCTATGGTAGCGGTACCTCACGCGTGCATGTCGCAAGCACAATCGTCCGCGAGAAAATGCTCATCCATGGGAATGCCTGTCGGGGTTGGATGTCAAAAATCCTCTGCGTAATGAGAGGTGTCAAGGTCGTCGAGAATCTGAGTCGATGTGAAAAAGTAAAACCAATGTCACCTTCTGCTACTGGGCGGAAGTAGCTAGCCAAATAGACGTAGGAGAGAATCACCAAGAGTTGATGCGGTAAAGAGTGTCATTGATGCTGAAATCGAGCTGAGAGTCAATGGCGCTCTCCCGCTCTACCTGTATGCTAATATCATCGATGTCAAAGTCGCCAAAAGCCCTACTCTCTCTCTCTCTCTCTCTCTCTCTCTCTCTCTCTCTCTCTCACACACACACACACACACACACACACACACACATGCTCGCTCTCTCTTTCTCTCTCTTTCGCTTTCTCTCTCTCTCACTCGCTATCTCTCAAGCTCTTGAGAGTGTATGTGCGTGGGGAATCGGGGTGTCAAGGGCATTCATGGGAGCGAAGGCTTGCACACAAAGTGTGTGGTAATTTAAAGTTAAAAAAAAAACTTCAATTCTCTATAACCTTTGATGAAATTTGACGAGCTGACGACAACAATGTGGTTTTGGTTTCTGCTTGCCCTGCTACTCGCTCAGGCCCAAACTGCTCTTGTTGCAAAAATGCCTTCAAGGCTCGCCCTGTTTCACGGCCTACACATTGTTGCTTGGCATTGTTTGTGGTCTATAGGCATTCTAGCACTTGGCAGTAGAGGTTGTTGTCCTAAGACAAGTTGTCAAGCTGTGGCTTTAAAACTCCTACTAGATTTGGCGCATTCCCCATAGTGTTTCTAGGTGGAGGAGGTGCTACTGGATTAGGTTGTACATACCTCTCCTTAGCATATTCCATGCCATAGTAACACTCTTCTCTCGTATGGTTTTTCCTTTTCCTCTCAATTTTGCACCACTTAAGCTCCCTCATATTAGAATTTACAAGACGAGCTAACCTCTTGACCATTTCATTATCTTGATTGATAGGTGCTGCTGGTTTTTCAATGGAGTCATTTATCTGTGAATCATTGTGCTGAGAGGATGTATCATCCTCTTGACTCTTACAATTGTCTTCTTTATATTTCTCATAATTATCCACCAGATAAAGAGATTCTTTAATCAATTTGTTTACTGTCATACAACTTATCATATGCATATCCTTTTGAAGACCCGCATGTCTCATCCCCCCGGATAAAGATCAACATCAATCGTGCTTGCGTAGGAAGTTCCACTCTTTGACAAAACTTGACATCTCTCTTGAGCCATAATGCCGCTTTGCGTACTAACTCACCTTCTTTCTCTTTGAATCTATGAATTTGCGAGACAGTATTGTGAGCTATGCCTTTGTGCAAGAATTCTTTGATGAATTCTTCAAACAACTCATCTAGAGTCTCAAAATCACATCTTTCCATTGAGTCGAACCATGTAGCTACGTCATCTTCTAGAGTCAATCCAAATCTAGCAAACTGTGTTGCAAAATCCAAAAACTTCCTTGCTTTAATTTCTGTTCTAAAAGACGCTACGTGATCTCTCCGATCTTTATCTTTGGCATATTTCTTGTTTACCCATTTTTGGATCTGCAATGGTCTTACTCGCCTTCTCTACAAGTCTAGCCATAGACTCTTCCAATCCTTCTCTCGCTTCAGGTCTTCCACTATGCCTAGGTTCTTCCTCAAAGGGATTAGTCATTCTGTTGGGAATTGGTCCATTAAGTAGATTCACTTAGGAGGCATGTCTGCCATCTTTGTGATCATTTCATCTCTCCTTATTTCTCTAGAAGGGAATCTAGGTGGCTCCCTTTTTGAAATTCTTGTAGGAATTCTCATGTTTGGTGGAGGTATTCGTGGTCCTTCATTGAAAAAATATCCACCTATTCCTAATGCATTCCATGTATTTGTGCTTTCTACAGATTTGTATTCTCGTCCATACTTATCAACAACTATAGATTTCCATTGTTGATAGTCGACTCCGTATGTATAGACATATAAGAGCTTGTAATCTGTCAGTAGATGCCCCTTGAGACATCATACATGTATGATGTCCAAGTTTATAGAATTGCAGCTTTTGTACACAGAACTCTTGCACATGCCCTCTTATATGCTCAACACCAATCATCCATGCAAAAATGTCAACAGAAAGCTATTTATTGCATTTTTTGCTCAAAAACAGACTTTTCAAAGATTTTAAATGCAAACAAGAACTTTAGCAAATAAATCAGTGATGAATCGCTCTAGATCAAAATCAAATCACTTACCTAAAGCTACTCCTACAAATCATATGGGGTTTTGTATCTATAAGTAGAAAAACACTTCAATGCCACACATGGACTAGCAAACACTTTTATCACCTCACAAATCACTTGACCACCAACAACTACTTAATCTAAAAGTCCTAACTAAATCTACCTAGTCGCAGACCCTCGGCAAGACACATGCTTCTTGGCTATCCATTTGATATTAGAATAACCTCTTCCGGATCCACTTAAGAAAAATGCTTTCTTTAGCGGAAACTAAAGCAAGCACACTCGCATGAGTGTTAGTAGAAATACCTACCTAAGTCCTTGTATCCCCGGCAACGGCGCCAATGTTGCGAAAGCGAATCACACCACCTATAAAGTGTATGCAACACAACATAGATCAGCATAATGTCAATCAAGGACACAAATGACATGATAGACACACGGAGGAAATCTCTTTAGCTTGTCAGGCTGAGACCATCCTACACACACAACAGGCTGGAAGGCCAACTAAACCACAATCTAGAATCTCATTACTCTCGACTACACCACCTACCCACCCTCACACACAATGGAAGGAAACCCATCAAATCATGCCATAATCGTATGAAACTTATAGAAAACCATCCCCTCACTAAGATACACCTGTCCCTAAGTCTCTACACTCAAAAACCTCGCTTTAAACCCATCTACAAAAAACGTGTATAAAGACAGAGCAAAATTATGAAGTGCCAGAAATTGAAGTCTATGAGTACCTATGCGTAGCTTATGTTGCTACAATTCTAATGACTACTTGCAGGCATAAAAGAGACATCATTTGATATACTTATAGCCACAAAGAGCTCGTAGATGAGCGAGCGCACTTGCTCCATCTCGCGTGGAATGCTTGCCGAAGCTAGCGCAATGGTGCAGTTGGATCTACAATGTGATGAACGAGCGGGGAGTAGTTCCAGGATGAAGATCATGCTCTCTCTCTTTCTCTCTCCCACACAATAGAGGGCACTACTAAACTTCAATCGTGATTAAGTTTTTTTTACAAAAGTGACCTAGGTACCTTATATACTAAGGCTACCTTAGGTTAACCAAAAATAGAGTTTGAGGGGTCAAATGGCTTGGTATTTGTAGTCTGGAAGTGCCATTGCACCCCGGCTTCTGTAACTAGACTATCTACCCTTGTTTTTTCTTTTTTTGGTTTTTTGTACTTTGAAATATGGTTTTGGATTCATATCATTTACTTCTATCCATTTCTTGTGTGCGCAAGTTTTGTCTTTGACAAGCTCATTTAGGCCATGTTGCATTGCAGAAGAACGCAAAAATAGTACTAATCTATTGCAGTTGATTTTTTGTTATCTTTTAGTTTTTTGAATGACATAATTCCTTATAGAGGCCTTTATAATAAAGGTGGAGAGGTACTAAATCTAAAACAAAGGAAACTCCGTCTTTTTATTTTGGTTATTTGTACTTTGCAATTTGGTTTTGGATTCATATTGTTTATTTTTAACCTATAGTCTGTGTGCAAGTTTTGTCTTGGACAAGCTTATTTAGACCATGTTGCATTGCAAAAGAACAAAAAAGTAGTATTGATTGCAAAAGCACGAAACAAGAAACTGGCAAAAAAAAATCCCCTCATGCAAAGATGAACCAGCCATTTTGGCATACCTCTAGTATGGTCATTCTTAGTCCTTTCCTCATCAAGTACATCATGTACATCTGTATCAGTAATAGGTTGACGTGTAACATTTTTAGAAACCCCCATAGGCTATACATTTTCCTCATTCAAATTTACAGTCGAACTTCCACCACTAAAAAGAGGCAACAAAGTGTCATAAATGTCCTATCATCTTACATTACTGTCTCTAGTACATGACAACAAGGGCTGAACAGAATCTTCCACAAACACAACATCCCATGAGACCAAGATACAATTTGTTTGCAAACGATACAACCTGTAAACTTTTATTTTATCACTATAACCAACAAAAATTCATTTGACATCCTTATCATCCAATTTTTTGCGTTGCATTTGTACTAAAAGGCCACTCTGCATTTACATCAACATCACAATCTCCTTTCACAAAAGACTCAACAATAGGTGTATTTGTAGTGGAACCAGCCTCTTTCTTCTTAGCCTCTTTTGCCTTCAACTTAGGACACTCCTCGATCAAGTGATCATTAGCTTTACAATGATGGCAACGCATTTTCTTTTTTCCCTTTTCACCAAAATTCCTAGACAAATTTGTGCCATAAGAAGCATTAGGAAAAGTTGATTTGCCACTCACAGAAGAACCATGAGAAGTGGCTACATTGATGTTACCACCTTTTCTTTGAGCAGCAATAAAGGCCCATTCAATTGCGTGCTCTTTAGCCCTGTTTTTTCTGGAAAGTAACACTTGCAACAACAATGTGCATAATGCATCAAACTTGACAACTCTAGGATTTCCTTGGTCATAAGTCTCCAAGTACTAGCAAAAGTCAGGTAAGAGTCTTACAAAGCATCAATTAAAGCCTGCACAAGGGAACTTTCAAAAATGAGTTTGCCTGTAGAAATAAGTTGCTCATTCATATCCTTGACACCGGCAAGAAAAGTGTCCATCTCATCTTCCTCATGCACAATCTTTGACTCGAGCTCTTTACGCAACAATGCAATTTTAGCCTCATTGTGACTTGCATAAAGATGAGCTAGAATATCCCAAGGCTGTTTTGTAGATTTTGCTAAACAAATATGAGGAGTAATAGTGTGCTTCATAGACAACGCAATCAATGCATGAGCCTACGCATCTTTTAAATCCCAACGAACTTGCTCAACCGTAGGCAAAATAGCTTTGGCAGTAGCAATCCTTCCACCAAAACCTGCAACATCCTTAACATCGGCTACATCCTTAGAACTAGGACGTACATCAATGCCCTACACAATATTTTGAACACCCTTCGACATAAGAACATGCTGCATCATATAAGCCCACAAGGTAATTGTCCCCATCTAATCTATCCTTTGCAGCAAACATCTTGAATACATCATTGTTGTTGTCAAACATGGAAAATGTTGCACCTGATGTGAAAATTGTCCAAAAACATGCTGACAATCAAGCAGTAGAACTCCAGCCATGCCAAAGGAGATCTATGATGTGGCTAAAGACCCAGGCACACAAGAAGCAAATCAAATATTAGTCTTATTCCTTTTTATGAGATAGATCCATGCAAAGTAGACTTACAGAGATCCTATGAACTCCTCAACACAATCCTGGAGGATGGAACAACAAGGATCATAGACTCATTATGATAGACAGATGAAGCCAACATCACAAAAGAGATTGTGGCAAGAGCCCTAAAGCTACCAACAAAAGGGATATCTATGAGATCCAAGGAAAGAAGTGGACTAGGGTGTTCACCAAGAACACAATTTCCACCATAGTATCACACATGGTTCACAAACCGGTAGAAGATGATACCACCAACACTTCCACTTTACAACAAAGAGACCACCAAGGTCCAGAACTCCCAATCATGTAGTATCATCATAATTCACCTTTGCATTGAATTCAAGGCAGTCAATGCCCATTGTCTATGCACTATAGGTACTAAACACTGTGAAGAGCACCAAGAAGAGTAGTGAAATCTCATACTTAGAGGCTCTAGAAGTCCTCACTAGAATTTCCTATCATGCTATCAGGATGGCAGATAATCCATCACCTATACCAGATCTCAATGCCTTACTCATAGCCAAAGTAAAGAATGAAGAGTGGAAATGAAGAAGCCAAAGTGGCTAAATGCCCAACTATCCACTCCAAGAGGAAATTGATGGACCTTTCTAAAAAAAAGGAAGAAGTTGAAGAGGGTGATGAAAAATCTAGGAATGAAGAGTTAGAAGAAATCAACAGGGATACAACTCCAGTGGAAACCATTGAAGTGGATAAATACCTACCTACCCACTTCAAGAGGAAACTGATGGACCTTTCTAAATACAAGGAAGAAGATGAAGAGGGTGATGAAGAATCTAAGAATGAAGAGTTAGAAGAAATGAACAAGGATACAACTCTAGTGGAAACCATTGATGGTGCACAAGAACCCTCTAAGAAAAAAAAGAGAAGAAGAGGGCCCCAAAAGGAAAGAAACACGTGGGTGTGTGAAGCAGCGAACGAGCAAAGGTGTCACCACCCGTCAAAATTGAGGAGCCGTTTCAACGAGCTTCCCGTCTATACAAAGAAAAAGAAGCATTTGAGATGGAAAGAGGGATTTGAGGGAATTTTGAGGAGTTCTAGAAACCAGATCCTAGAAATATTAGAATTAAAAACTTTATGTTCCATCAAGAAGATGATCCACTAGTAGGACTGGAATTTCTTTTTGGCATCCAGGATAGATAAAGAAACAGGGCCCAAGAAGTAGACACAAAGAAAATAGAATTAGATGATTCAGTGCTAGAGACTCCCGGTTTACCTTAACAAGAGTCAAGTGCAACCACTATGGCCACTAAATCTGCAACTTAGCATACAATTTTATCACCGATTCTTGAAGAGCCTCTAGAAGGTAGCCAAGTAAAGGATACACCTTGGGATCCACCGGATACCAATGAAGAAGCTAAAAATGACCAAATCAAATAAGAAGATCAAGAAGACCAAAGAGGTGGACATTCGGGTACCAATGCCTCTCAAATGTTCCCATAAAGGACAATGAAAATTACACAAAGTTTGCTTGCCACATGCTTGGAGAAGATGAAGAATGAAGTGTACACTTGGACAATCGCATATCCATGATCTAGAGAGAACACATCATTACTCAACAACACATGTTGAAGTGGAAAAATCATATTTAGAAGAATAGAGTAGCTTGCATGATTAGTCTCAGGTGGAGATCAAGAGCTTGCAAGAGGCTAACCTAAGGCAATTAGGAGAATTAACAAGCATGACTATGACCTTGGACATCTCTCAACAACAAGTGAAGATCAAGAGAAGAAGATGCAAGAAATAAACACTTATTTCTTGGACACAAAGTGCCCATGCTCATTGGATATATGTACAATTAGATGTGGCAAACCTTGAGGTAACACAAGCAAAGTCAAGGGCTTAGGATAAAAATGTGCTTATTGAAAAGCTATGGACTAACCCAACCATCCTAACACTCCAAGGATCTTGGCATATCAAGCATTGGAAAAAAGGAACAAAAATTTGGAGATGGAGTTAAATATTGAGAAAATGCAATGAAGAGAGCTTACCATCATCTTTATGTAGAAGGAACAATCCTATTAGCAAAATATAGAAAACTTAAGAAATGCCTTGAAGACTACCCAAGACAACAAAGGAAAATAGGTACAAAGGGAAGATGAGCATCTCAAACCACCAATGGGTGACTACAAAGTTCTATAGTTTGACATAGCCCATTGGTGTTGCCAAAGCTGACACTTCTAGAAATAAAACTTATAACTTCTAATGAGTGAGCACCAAAGATAAAATGTTGTAGCCATGATGGAGCTCAACACCAATGTACTTGAAGAAATAGAGAAAATCTAGAAAGAATCCATGTTGTGGGAAGAGAGGGTGGAAGATGATAGCTGGAGAAATAGAGGTTGGAACTTCTAATGAGTGAGCATCAAAGCTTAAGTGTTGTAGCCATGATGAAGCTCAACACCAACACATTTGGAGAAACAGAGAAAGTTTGGAAAGATGCCATGTAGTGGGAAGAGAGGTGCTACACTCCCTCAATGTCACTCATATCACTCCCAAAAAGAAAGAAGAAAAACGGCATTAGCATTCATTGCCTTATCCTCTCATTAAGTTTGAGATACTATCCATCAAGGAGAGGCTATTGAAGGAACATAAGACTGACTCAACAATGGTCCCAAAGTGGAGACAAATTTGGTTATCAAGGCATCCCAGGTACTTGATACTCCACAAAATTTCTCTTGAAGATATAAAAAAGGACTCGACACAATGTCTAGTGCCAAGGGTAGCAAAGGTGGAGTAGCCACAAAGTCATAAAAAAGAAACATCTGACTTGGCTCAACTATCTTAGGCTTTCACCACCAAAGGATGGAAAACCCTCTGATGAAGTTTTCTATGGTTTCTATGCTAGGTTGATGCATACATTTGAGAAGGCATTTTACATAGGGTTATTCACATTCAGATCACAAATATTTGTCCACGTTATCAAGAATCTTTGAGCCAAATTAGTTGGTGTCTAAGAAATTAAAGAAAAGAACAAGATTACCATGAAATTTATCACCCCGACTGAGAAAGGACTTCAAATTTGATATCAAAAGGCACTAGATGAGCTATAGAAGAGACACAAATCCCGCAGCACAATCTCAAAGAGTGGGAATGTTAGCTGCAAAGCTAACTAGTGATTAGATATCCACATCTATGAGCCATCATCATTGTTGTTATTTTGTCATTCTTTCAAGGAACTTGGACATTTATAGCCTTGAAATTATATAATTTGTTAATTTCCAAGTATACATGTGTAATTATGAGTTGAGAAAATAGGAATTAAATGCTTCCAAGTTGTATCAATTCGATTTTAGCCACATATGGGCTTAAAGATCAGTTTTTAAAAAAACCTAAATCCTTTTGGCTAAGGTATGGAAGCCAATTTTTGTAAATAGACTTTAATCTTTTGGAATGAAGCGTATGTCATTGAATTTGAGCGTTGTGTACTCTCCTCTAGCTCTTGATGCTTGTATCTTCCTCCTAGATTATCTGTTTGGAGTGTGTGGGACGCATGTCTAACCTCACCATCCTATCTTATTGCAGTATTAACGAGAATCACGATTAATTTGTCAAACCATGGGACGAAGCTGACTCGACTAGTGCATAGAGGCTACAAGAGGTTTTCAATCTCTCGAAAAACAACTAACAACTCGCATCTAACTCAAGCTACACTCAAGTGGCTGAAATCACCAAAAGCTAATCGCTCTCGGCAAGCAAATCATATCCGTTACAGCATCAAATGACATCCAAATGTAACAAAACTTCTAGGACAAGTTTATAAGACCTAAGTACACATGCTTATGGTCTCAAAGCCCACTTTAGGTCAAGTTCCAAAATGGCAATTATTAACAGCAGTGGATTTTTGACCTAGTCGTTTTCGATCCAGAATGCATCTAAATGCTTAGCAATGATGCTCCAATATCCCCGCCTATGCTTAGTTCTTGATTTAACAATGTAAATTCCTAGTTATGATGAAATTAGGCCACGGGGTTGGCGACGCCAAAAGCTAAGAAATACTGTGAATGGCTTACATCAATGCGTAGAGCTCTTACCTGTGGTTGCAATGCAACAAAGGCAGTCGCAATGTGACAACCGGAGAGGGAGTAGGAAGCGCGAGAAGGAGAGAAGTGAGCACCGTTAGCTCACGCTGTGCATTTCTTATCCAAAAACTTATAAAAAACTTACAAAAATTGGCTTTTATACCTTAGCCAAGGTTTTTGGGTGGTCAAAACTAATAATCTGGGGTTCTACCAAAGCTGGGTGATGACTGGCTGATACAATTTGGAAGCTTGTAGCTCCGGCTCATTAATTACAAAGTTTATCCGAGAAAATATGAGTTACAATATTCTCGATTTATCAAAATAATAAATGTTTTACAAAGAGAACTCCGAAAAATGATGTCCGTGTTAGCTTGCTGCTAACATTCCCCCCCTCCTCGCCTGTGTCGTCCCTTGACACAGCTTTATGGGCTGAACGACTGGCGAGGTGGTATTTAAGCGCGTCCAGTGCCTTTTGGTATCTGACTCTTCTTTCTTTGTCGGCCACTTACATAAATTTCTTTGGTACTTTATTCTTCAGCTCCACCGCTGAGTAGCCTACAAACTTGGATGCTAGGTTGCTGATCACCGACACAAATATCTTCGTTTGCCAAGTGAAGAGTCCAGTGTAGAAAGCTTCTTCAAAGGCCATCATATTATTTGATGGCAAGAACATACATATGGCATAGAATCCAAAAAGAACTTCTTTTGAAGGTCGCCCACTCAGATTGTAGCATAATCCTTTGTTTCCTTCCAAAAATGATAGCCTTGGGGCTCCTGTTTGCTCATGCTCATTAAAAACTTGTATACATGTTAGTAACATTCTGAGATCTTACATAGCATGGCATAGGAGAAATCTGGCAGACTCTTGAAGAAAGACATGGCGCCCGTTAGGGTTTTCACCATGTATTCTTATGTTGCTTGTCCTCTCTCTGGAGCTGGCAGCCTGGGGAAGTTAAGCCAAGTTGGCCTCTTCTTTTGCAGTGCTTCATGTGCTTGCCATGTCCTTATTCTGGGTACAGGACAGAAGATTGGATCTCTTTGAAGGGCTGCAGGTGCTCTTGTGAACAGAATCGGGTACCTTGGATTCTTGTTTAGCCAGCTTAACCTCCACTTTTGGTGGTCTTTATCTGTGCCATCTTGTTGCATATCTTTGTACAGCCTTTCTTTCACCTGTAATAGTTCCACTTTGATGAGAGGGTACGATAGGGATTGTTGATGCCATTGAGTGTTAATCTGATTGGGAGTGAGTTGAGTAATGTTGACAGAGTGTAAAACTCTCAACTCCCAATCCATTGCGGCTTTCCGCTACTCATCCACCTCTAGGGTGATCTTCTCCTTCAGTGCGTCTTCTTCAGCTTTTAACAGCTTAACCATTGGCACTGTGTCTTCATCCGTGATGTTAATCTGAAAATCTTCATCACCACGCGGCTTTGCTATGGACTGTGTCTCAAACTCAGCAAACAAGACCAAGGGTTTGTCTATCTATGGCGGATCTAAAGTGTCTGCTTCTTCCTGCATGTCTAGTTTCCCATCTCTGAGGAGTTGATTAATTTGCTTTAGTTTTGCTATCTCCTTTAGAAGCTCCTCCTCTCTCTGAACCCGCATCAATGCCAGGTCCCTACGCTGTGATTGTTCTAGCTTTAATTCCAATTCAAGGTCTTTATTTTTTTTCTCGAGTGCCTTGTACACTTCATCAGTTCCTTTGATCGAGGCCACGACCGGATTTTCTCTGATTTGTCGTAAGAAAATGGCATGATCATTGATCCTCTGTTCAGAATACTACAGAGAAGCATTGGCAACATCTAATTGCACCTGAAGTTTCTGAGCTGACAGAGATGCCGTTAGAAGTTCATTCGTAACTTCTGCCAGTTGCTTGTCTTTTGCTTTGCAGGCATCAGATAATTTGGTGAGTAGATCACCTAACTCCTCCATTTCTTTTTGTTGCCTATCTCTGGCTAACTGATGCTGTTTTTCTTCTGCCTTTGGCTCTTGCACTTGCCTTTGAAAATCAATGATGACAGTCATCTTTTCTTCTAACTCTCCTTGGAGAAAGTCAATCACCATTTCAACTTCTTTGGCCTTTGTGTTGCGGTTTAATGTTGTTGAATGGAGTCTCTCCGTCATTACCTGCATCTGCCATGCATATTCATTGACTTGGATGATTACCTCATCATTTGATTGCCACTCCTCTTGTCTTGCCAGCTGAGATGTGCCTGCAGCCTCATGTGTGGCTTCTTACTGCGTCGTAACTATTGGTGGTTCTTGTGTAGAGGTAGATGGTTGGCCTTCTTCTTGGGTATCGTGAGGTTTTGATGCCTCGGCAATTTTTGGTTGAGTGGAAGTAGGTGGTTTTTTATCAGACCTTGCTGTCTCGTCAGGTGTCGGCCTTTCTTCCTTCTCTGGCTCAGGTTCTGTCTCATGTGCAGTGGTAGACTCTTTTCCCACATCTGCTTCTTTATCAGTCTCTTGTTCAGATTTACTTGTCTTTTCCTCTTCTGGCTTTTGAGTATCTTCTGTTGCCTTCTCCGGTTCCGGTTCCGGCTCTGTCTCTTTTTCTTTTTGTCCGTCGGGGTGGTCTGCCTCTTGTGCAGATTCTTTTTGCTGAGTGAACTCAGAATATTTCTCGTTCTCAGGCTCTTCTTCTTCATTGGTGTCTTTGCCCACCGGTGATGGTGGTGGGCTAGGCATGGGATGGTCTTGTTGTTCTATATGTGATGAGGTTGGTCGAGGAGATCCATAACTTTGTTCTTGTCTAGCCATTTCCCCGGCTTACCTTTGGTCTTCCGCCTCCTTGGCTTTCTTAGCAGCTTCTTCTGCCTCCTTCAGCTTTAGAGCTTCAGCCTCTTGGTACATTCTTTCTAAATGCTCTGTTGGATAATCCGCCTCTTTTCTTGTATGATGCTTTGTTTGAGGGCCTTTAAGTCCTGCAGGTACCCATTTTTTTGGGCGTTCCCTTGTGCTTACCTACTGTGCTGGTATGCTTGTTTCTCTCTTTTAAAGCGCGCTTGTTTTTGAGCTGGCTCTTCTTGGTGAGTGGCCACAACTTTTCTCTTCATCTCTTCTCTCCGAGCGCTCTTTTCTTCATTGTCAGAGCTCTCGCTGCTGTGCCGTTCCGGCGAGCTATCAACTGACTCTTCATCAGATTTATATGATCTTTTACCTGACCTTGTAGCTCTTGGAGAGGGTTGTGCTGCCAATATCCATGTGTTCTTTTCAAGGGCAGGCGGTAGGTTGTCGGCCATGCCGATGGCATGATATGCTATTCTAATCAAGACCTCTGGCTCACCCAAGTACGTGATTTTGCCTTCCTTCTTGGTGCCCTTCAAAGTTGTCAAGACATACTGCGCGTGGTCCATGGGTTGCCTTGTTGTTGACTTGAGAACCTGAGTGAATGTGGTGGCCACGACGTGATTTGGTGTAGTGTACCTTGGTGGCCTTTTTGCCAAGAAATGGAAGTGTTGGTGGTACAAACAGGTTGGCTTTCTCACTTGTTTGTGGATAAGGTTGGCGAATGTAGCCGTGACCATCTCTTTGGCAAATGTGCCTGCGGTTTTTCAGTCTCTTGCTCGCATGGTCATTTCTTATGTGGTCAGTCTGAGTGCCTCTGCCACTATCTTTTTTGTGATCACTACTTTGACCCTGTTCCCTTGGGTGTCGGATATCTGTGTGGTTCCGTCTTCTTTGATCGTGGATAGAATCTCATAAGCCTTCTGAAAATCCACTCCACAAGGCTCTTGTTTGTAGAAATCCCTGAGCCCCAACCTGCGGTTAGCTTCTTTGGTTTCTCGTTTGGCAGCTACATCATAGACTTCTTTGGGCAGGAGTTGCCACTCCACTTGATACCCTTCTTCACTTTTGAACCTGCCAGTGAAGACTGTAGTCTGGTGTTCTTCCAGCTGTTCTCTACAGAGGTATGATGCCTTTGCTGCTTCGACTGACTCGGGGTCTAGTTGATACACGGGCAGTTCTTGTAGTTTCTCTTTTTGGTTTAGCTTCTTCTTGGCCCTCTCTGCTGCTTGCATTGCTCTTGTTCAGTGAATAGAG
This sequence comes from Adiantum capillus-veneris, assembly GCF_014529385.1. Classification (NCBI taxonomy): domain Eukaryota; kingdom Viridiplantae; phylum Streptophyta; class Polypodiopsida; order Polypodiales; family Pteridaceae; genus Adiantum; species Adiantum capillus-veneris. Next base: position 138,164,334 of record NC_140932.1, read on the forward strand.
TGCAAAGTTAGCAGATTTTTTGAAATTTTCTCTGAAATGTCCTTTAGGCTGAAATGCTGACAATTTGGTCCAATTTGATTCAAATCAATTTCTGAACAAGCAAAGATGCATAAAAACATGCAAGGAACAAAGCTGTATGGTCAAAAAAAAAAATTGCAACCAAAGTAAATAATCGCGATTATTTACAAACTGAAATTTTCAACTTTTTGCAAACTTGTCTTTATAGGCTTGAAGTATATACCAAATACATGCTCTGAGTGATATGTGGGGTCAGTTGGATGCAAAGGGTGAAAATGGTACCAGATTTTGGCTTTAGGCAATAGATATAAAGGAAACTTGAGATTTTGAGCTCCAAATTGATTCAAAATTGGCTAGTGGGCTTAACACATCATGTACTTTGGATGTATGATGGCAAAATATCAAAATTCCTCAGTTTTGACCAAAAAGTAAATAATCGCGATTATTAACTTTTCTTCCAAAATTGAAATTTTTTGGTACAAATTGGTTCTAGGCATTGTAAAGACCTTGGGCATGAGATATGAAGTGATTTGGATCAAGCAATATTGTCTCTAACCCAGATTTTGGCTTTCAAAGACTTTTGTGAATTTTTTGGCTCATACTTGATTTTTGGCATGTAATAGGTGTGTAAACATGATAGGTGAGATGATTTGACAATTTCCAAGCAAAACTAATGCAAAAGTAGATAATCGTGATTATTTACAACAGTGACAAAAACTTTGCAAAACCTATAACTGACCTAGACATGTTTCATACACTTAATACAAGTCCTAAATTGAATTTGGTCAAGTTTGGTCATGTCGGCATCACTTTGTGCTCTGCCGACTTTGAAATCATCTTTTTTTGTGACTACTCTATCTGTTTGGTTGGTCGGTCAACTTTGAGGCTTTGGACTTCTCCGTAACATAGTCGTGAAGCAACCTGTCCAATTCTGGCTCATTTGGAGTCAGTTTGACCTCGTATGTCGAATTTGACGCTTTGTAACCTTCAAGCCGTTTTCTGTTATTGGAGGGATTTGCTTGATGGATTTCACCAAACCAATCATATACATCGTATATGGACCTCATTAGCAAGCCATCTGTAGAGTTAGGTTGGAGTTCTGGCATTTGCCAAAAACCTAACTTTTCTACTGCGGACCCCCTCGACCCCTGCTGAATGGTCATCTGATGGTATAGAAAGGTTCTATTATCTTAGGGCATGCTATGGTTCAAATCCCATTCGATTTGGTCAAGTTAGCAGGCCGCTATGGTTAGTTTTAGTCATAGATCTTCGTGCACTGCTCGATTTCTAGGGTTTTTTCTAGGGCTTTAGACTAGCTACCGGCCGTACAAAATGGATCATTGTCGAGTAAAGAACTTACCCCTCATGTCTCATGTGAGATGATGCTGAAAATGGTCAAGTGTGGGCTCCAAAAAAGTCGCACGAAAGAGGCCGAAATCTCTCTCTATAAAGGCTCCAAGTGGAAATGAGGTGGTTTTAGCCTACCTTGGATATCTATACCCGGACTTCCCGAACCAAATTTCCCCAGATTCCCTCGTTAGTCCTACTAGGCCGTGAAATCTATGTTAGACTCAAAAAAATTTCCTTGATCGGATTCCTGTAGCTCATTCTGCAAGAATTTTGCAAAAGTAGGCGTGGCCGCCTAATTTAGGCTTTCCGCTTCCATATTCTGATTTCATTGAAATTTTTTGTGCTTGTTCGCCTTGTCTTTCTGATCACCATCATGTCTTTCGTTTTTTCATATGAGCTTCCTTGCTATTTATTATTAATTTTTGACCTGTTTATTTGAAAAAATCAAAGAAAATAGCAAAATGCTCTAAAAAAGTAAAGTAAAAATCCAATAATTAAGAAAATCCCTTGAAAAACACAACTTTATTATTTTTTGTTGGATTTTTCTAATTTTAAAAGTAGACCTCACAAATCCATTTTGGTGAAAATTGGATCCCAAAAGTGAGACTTAAGCCAGATTCTCAAAATCAGAGTCTGTGGACACCAAACAGTTGATAAACTTGATCAGATTTTGTCCAAACTTGTTGAAAATTGTCCAGGGACTTTAACAAGTTGTATACTTACCAAACCACTCAAAAAAGTGCAAAAAACTGACAAAAGTAAATAATCACGATTATTTACTTCTGCTATCCAGAGACGTCAATTTTGACTTTTGAACTTATACAGTGATAGACCAACATAATATAAAGCCACAAGGAAATTTTGGGTTCAATCAGATCAAAATTGATACATGTATAATCACTTTACATGTTGCAGATCAAACCTTTGATTTTTTTGATGAAGTCAAAATTGAAAGTCAAAATTTGACTCTCATAGCTCGATTTGGAGTGATACACAGAGACCAATCACGAGAGTTAGCACAAATTCTACTGTCTTTATAGAAGAATAGCTAACTTGATCAAATTTGTATAGGAATCAAGTTGCAGAAGAGGAATCAGTGGCTTGACAGAAAGTTGCAATTGAATCAGGTGGAAATTGACGACAAGTCAATCCAAAGGTGAGTACTCTATCCAGGGCTTCATAAGTCTATATGAACCTTAGATCTGGTCGTGTACTAGGAAATTAGGGTATACTCGGAGAAATTGTGGTCTACTCAACTTTGCAAGATCATCAATTTTTGAACCAGATGTAAATAATCGTGATTATTTACTCCAGCTATACTTTTGCAATTTTTTGTCCCAACTTTGACTCAAATGGTCATCAATTATCTGTCCGCAGACTAACTTTGCAATTTTAGTCACAAATTTCACTCCAATGGTTCAAATATTACCAAATTTGATTTGTGGGCTTATTACAACATGGTGAAACTAGTGGTATGCTAATTTGGTCAAAACAGTTGAAAAATAGGGTAGATGTAAATAATCGCGATTATTTACTTCTGACAAATTTTTGGTCAACTGAGCATGTACACATGTTTATCACATCAATATAAGCCTATGACTCAAATTTCAACAAGTGTGGATAAATTTTTCCCCAATTTATACTCAGATTTCAAAAAATCGGTACAAACTTTAGTTTTTACCCAGTTTTTTGCCAATTTAGTGATCCAAATCTCTTGGGCCTTTACAAAAGATGTTTGACACATGCAATGAGTCAATGTTATGAACCTTGGCCAATTTAGAGCAAAAAGTTAATAATCACGATTATTAACTTTAGGCTTAAAATGAGCACTTTTTTGCAATTTTCTCAAAGACATTCTTTATATGAGCTATTTTAAGCCTATGAATCAAGTCAAAACTTAATTTGGCCTAAAATGTCAAGAAAAAGTAAAATAATCTGAGTTTTGACCAACTCTTGAAATTTTTACCTCGAAGTGTCTTTGAGCTTACCAACTGGTTCAGACAACTCTTACGCTTACTCTCCAGTCAGATTGAGTGGATTCGAGTCTTTTCGAGCTATTTCTAGCCGTAGACCTGAAATTTTGCAATTTTCAATAACAAATCACATTTGATTCTTTCAAAGAGAGCAATGTTCTAAAATCCGTCTCGGATCCTACTTACCCTACTCCTAGATTCTCATGTAATGGGGTTGTGGAAAGTTTCCACAAACACTCGTTTTCTTGTGTTTTTTATGTTTTTCAGAGCCTTGATCTTAAGATTTGTCTCGTCTACCAATCATTCTCCAAATCCTAATCTAAATCTACAATCCTGCAGTTCTAAAGGTACTCAACAAGTACAATTACTTCCACGCTACCTCTACACAGCAAAAGACGACAATCTTAAGCTATGCGGTTTCTAAAACGAAAGTTTTAATCTAAGTGAACCTAGAGGAAGTTAAAGGACAACTACACAAAACGTTTTTGTTTTTCCCTAGCTTAGATCTCTTCGATCCCCAACAACGGCGCTGAATGTGGGACGCATGTCTAACCTCACCATCCTATCTTATTGCAGTATTAGCGAGAACCACGATTAATTTGTACAAACCATGGGATGAAGCTGACTCGACTAGTGCATAGAGGCTACAAGAGGTTGTCAATATCTTGGAAAACAACTAACAACTCGCATCTAACTCAAGCTACACTCAAGTGACTGAAATCACAAAAGCTAATCGCTCATCGGCAAGCAAATCACATCCGTTACAGCATCAAATGACATCCAAACGTAACGAAACTTCTATGACAATTTTATAAGACCTAAGCACACATGCTTATGGTCTAAAACCCCACTTTAGGTCAAGTTCCAAAATCACGATTATTAACAGTAGTGGATTTTTGACCTAGTTGTTTTCAACCCAGAATGCATCTAAATGCTTAGCAATGATGCCCCAACACCCCACCTATGCTTAGTTTTTTATTTAAAAGTGTAAATTCCTAGTTATGATGAAATTAGGCCACGGGTCGGCGACGCCAAAAGCTACAAAATACTATGAATGGCTTACGTCAATGCGTAGAGCTCTTACCTGCGGTTGCAATGCAAGAAGTGCAATCGCAATGTGACAACCAGAGAGGGAGTAGGAAGCGCAAGAAGGAGAGAAGTGAGGCCGTTAGCTCACGTTGTGTATTTCTTATCCAAAAACTTACAAAAATTGGTTTTTATACCTTAACCAAGGTTTTTGGGTGGTCAAAACTAATAATCTGGAGTTCTACCAAAGCTGGGTGATGACTGGCTGATACAATCTGGAAGCTTGTAGCCCCGGCTCATTAATTACAAAGTTTACCCGAGAAAATAGGAGTTACAATATTTATCAAAATAATAATTTTTTTACAAAGAGAACTCCGAAAAATGATGTCCGTGTTAGTTTGCTGCTAACAGAGTGTCGTCTACTTCTACACATCCATATGTGAAAGCTCTCTACAAGAATGTAAGTCTCTCGCGATGGTTCTATGAATTTTTGTCATTAATTCTCTCACTAGTTAGCTCATAACTCATTGTTTAATCATAAAAAATGCATTTTAATCATAATAGAGGTGTTAGGGTATTGAGGCTAAGCTTCTAAGTGCATTCTAGACCAAAACGGACTAGTTCAAATTTGTCATGATGATAATAATTATATTTTTTGCAAATGGTCGAAAAGTGGATTTGAGGTCCTAGGCTTGTGTGTCTAGTACATATCTACTTGTCTTATAAGTTGGATACAATTTGGAGCCTTCGATATTAGTGAACTATCATGATTTTCTTGCCAATGTGACGACTAGCTTTTCGTTGTCTGATATACAACTCAGTGTAGCTATCAAAGTAGACCATGATTGAGTGCGTCTTTCAAGAGATTGACAACCTTTTGTAGCCTCCATGCACTAGTCATGTCAGCTACATCCCTATTAAGGCTACACCTCGGTGGAGTAGGATTTTGACTTTAAAAGTGACTATGTAATAAACCTTAATATGGGGTGTGTCTTTTGGGATCTTAAGTGTAGGGATGTTTATTTATGTCAAGGAGTGTTCGGTAATAGGCAGTTTTTCAATTACGATGATGAAGAAGATGTAATGGCGGATTCCTGCGGGATTAAGAAAGTGACAAGTGTTTGGTCAACACTGTTGTCTTTTCTCTCTTTCTGTATTCTCATCAATGTAGTATTCTAAATGCACAAAGGAAGTAGCGAATCTTTCCAGAGTATGTTTGCAAGTCGGTACTGAAGTTTGTAGCAATGGCAGAAGTCTGTGAATGTTAGATTGTTTGTCAAAGTAGGATGATGTTTAAATGAGAGAGAATAAGGACAATAATACACTGGCGATCACAGTGTTGGTGAAGTGTGTTCATGGATGAAGTTACTCTCTTCTGTGAGAAGATGGAGTGCTAGGATGAAGTGGAATCGAAAAGGCATCGGCAATTATTATGACAGTTTGGTTTTGAAGAGGTCAAGTGCCATTGGGTAATCAGTTCTGGATAATTTACCACAGCCATCACATTCTTATTTGACAAGGTTAGCTGCGAGGCAGCGGGAGTTGCAGCAACAGGAGGAACAGCGTGAAGCGGGAGAGGAGCATCGTGAAGACAGAGGTTTCCAAGTTGACAATTGGGAGGAAGCATCAGAGCCGAGTACGGAGGATTTAGAGGTCATTGCACAATATGGGGGAATTTTCAATGAAGTTGAGTAGAATAGGCCATTAGACCCAGGATATGTTGGAGGTGAAGTGTTGCAGCAATTGTTTCTGACAAGGAGAAGATTAGAATATGACCCTCTGGGCATTGGCGGAAATATTCCACAGAAACCAGTAATACCGGGATCATTATCATCAGCCTCAGCAGGGCAGTTATCTCCAAATCCGCAAAGGAATATGGCGGGAGCGGCTAGAGCAGATTTATGCGTCAAGTTCGGGACCTTCTCAGGGAAATCCAAATAGGACCTTGATTGCCATGTAGCTCAATTTGAGACAAGATGGCAGTCCAGAGGATTTGACAGAGGATATGATGCAGCAGCCAAAATGCGACAATTCCAAGCGACATTGGAGGGGAAATCCATGCATTGGTTGAGTAATTTCAATGTGGGACATTTTGTGGATTATGATGCATTGAGAAATGCATTTCTGAAGAGATTCCGAAAGGAGAAGACACCAAATGATGTGCTTAATAAAGTGAAGGGCATTAAGCAGAAGAAAATATTTGTTGAGGATTATACTCAGAGGTTTAATCAGTACCTGAATAGGCTTAGCTATGCAGAGAGGCCTACGGATGAAATGTTAGCCGGATATTATATGAATGGGTTGCGGAAAAAATTGCGGAATGCAGTTGCAGGTGTTGATGTTGGAGCATGATCGGATAATTTGGTAGCAACTGCCACAAGGACAGAGAAGAGGTTTAGAGTTGTTAACCCAGGTTCCTCTAAAAAGAAGTCCAAAAAGAAGGAGAAAAAGGGTAAAAAGAAGAAGAGATTAGTAGATGACAGTAGTGCGGATGAGTCAGATTCTGATTCAGATTCTGGTAGCAATTCAGACTCCGATGAGAGTTCAGACTCATATTCTGAGCCAGAGAAGGAGGACAAGAAGAGGAAGCATAAGAAGAAGGTAAGAAGAGGGCCAAAGGGAAGTCTAAGAGTAGTACATTGGAAATGATGGTAGAGAAGAAATTGAAAGAGTTGGGTGTCAAGCCGGAGTCATGTACCAGGAAGCTCCATTGTGACATTTGTGGAAAAGATGGTCATGTTACACCTAATTGTTGGTATAATCCAAATTTTTGAGGACCAATCCCAGAGAGGATTCAACAGAATGCAAAATATGGCACAAGCAAGTGGAGTCTTTCCAGATATTTAATAATATGGGATGGCAGCGAAATCAGCAGCCATTCTTGGGGTGGAGACTACCTTTTAATCAGAATCGACCATTTCGGGGAAATTTCAATCAAGGATTTCAACCAAGGTTTGGAGGATATCATAATTTTAGGTCATGGGGAGGAAATTGGAATCAGCAACAAAACTGGCAGCAGCCAGTTTCCACAGGGCTGGCAACAACCACAAAATTGGAATCCACAAGGGTGGAATCTGCAAATAGGGAATGCGTAGGTACCACAGTTGCCTGCACCACCCGCACAACAAGCAGCAACAAAGGAAGAGGCTCACATCAATTTAGTTGGTGTTGAGGTTTTTCCGGATCACGAAGCGAATACGGTTTCGGTAGATTGTCCTTTTGAATGTGGTTCTTCAAATGATATGTGGGAAGATTTGGATAGTTTGGCAATAACACGTTCAAAAGCACGTCTTAAACTACCTCTGGATTGGGAGAAGCAAAGAGATCTAAGAGATGAAGCAGTTGAGAAAGTTCAGAAGTTGGGTCCTAATGAGACAATTTCTAAAATGATGCAAAAGCAGATGGAGAAAGTGGTCAATTCTGAATTACCGTGAGCAGCATTGTTTGAAGAACTGCTAAATACTCCTATGCACTTTACATTGGATCACTTGCTTTCGTTGGTACCAATTTTCTGAGATAGGTTTTACTATGCACACCAGGATGACAAAAGTCCCCATGACTTCAAATGCATTGGAGAAATCAATTGGGTGTTATCCAATCAATCCAAATGATGTGGATTTCACTATACCAACTGTGCGGCTCGAGTTTGATGGCCGTGTGTTTCCAGAAGTTATGTTGGATGGTGGATCCAGGGTGAATATTCTGTCGAAAACTGAATTTCAGAAGATGACAAATGTGAAGTTGGAGCCTGTACCATTTCAAGTGTAGATGGCGGAAAAGCGGAGAGTGCAGCCTATTGGAATGTTGAGATGTCAAACTCTTAAAGTGTATGGATTGTCTTTTACTGCAAATTTTGTGGTGTTGAAGATGCAAGATGCTGGAAATACTTATTCTATGTTGTTGGGTAGACCATGGTTTAAGTCAACAAAGCTTAAACAGGATTGGGAAAATAATGAGGTCATTTTGAAGAAGGGTAAAAAGTCGATGAGGATTCCGATGAGTTCCAAGAAGCCGTTGTTGACATCGATGAAACCAATGTTGGCTTAGACTATAAATTTAGTTGAGGAAGTTGAAGATGATGAGGAAGCATGTTTTATAGAGGCTAATCCTACAGTGGTTCCAATGTTTGAAGTGGATGTTGTGAAGATTTTTGAGAAGTATGTGAAGCAGGGAGAGTTGAAGAAGTCAATTAATAAGTTAGAAGCAGCAGGTGCAAAACTGAAGTCAGATAAGAAGTCACAAATTGGTCACAGTAGTGCAGAAAAGGATCAGGATAATTCCAAAGGGGATATTGCACCAAAGGAGGCAATCCTCAAAGCAGAGTTTCTTTATGATAAATTGATGGAGAAGGTTTCCAGAGTCAAAGAGGATGAATTCCAAGATCTTGATTTGGGATCTCAAGGGCGTCCTAAAGTTGTCAAAATAAGTGTCATTTGGATGATGCATTTAGGGAAGAATTGAAGCAGTTGTTGACAGAGTTATTGATGTTTTTTCTTGGGATTATTCTGATTTGAAGGGCATGGATCTGGTTGTGTATAAGCACAAAATCAACTTGAGGGAGGATGCAGTTCCAGTGATTCAGCAGAGATATAGAATGAACCCCAATTATGCTAAGCAGGTTAAAGAGGAGTTGGACAAGCTTCTCCAAGTGGGATTTATAGTTCCAATTGATCAAGCAAATGGTTGTCACCTATAGTGGTGGTTCCCAAGAAGTCAGGGAAGATCCGTGTTTGTGTGGATTACAGGAAATTGAATGCAGCAACCATTGCAGATCCATTCCCATTGCCATTTGTGGATTCAATCTTGGATGATGTAGTAGGACATGAGATGTGCAGTTTTCTTGATGAATTTTCAGGGTATAATCAGATTCGGATGGCAGGTGAGGATGTAGCTAAGACAGCATTTATTACTGAGTGGGGAGCTTTTGCATACACAGTGATGAGTTTTGGATTGAACAATGGACCCCCTTCTTACTCCAAAGCATCATTTAAAACATTTGAACCTTATTTGACAAAGTTCATGAGGATTTTTATGGATGATTTTTCGGTATTTTGTGAGAAGATTAACCATTTGGCATATATGAGGAAATGTTTGGAAAGATGACGTTTGTTTCGGATGTCTTTGAATCCATATAAGTGTGCAATTGTAGTCCAAAGAGGGAAATTTTAGGGAATATCATTTCTAAAGAAGGGATTTCCATAGATTCAGACAAGATCAGTGCAATTCAGAAGGCAGTAGCACCTGTTAATATGAAGGAGAATTCCAGGTTCATAGGATAGATTAAGTGGCATAATCGGAATTTGAGGTATTTGGCAGATGTCAGTGCACCTTTGACTCATTTGACAAAGAAGGATGTTGATTTTATCTGGGGAGATGCTCAGGAAAAATCTTTTCAGTGTTTGAAAAAGATGTTAGTGGTATCACCTATTATTCAACCTCCAGATTGGCAGTTACCTTTCCATGTGTTTGTGGATGCATCGGATATTGCAGTCGGAGCAGTGCTGATGCAGGAGAAGATCCGCAGATGGTTCAGACCAGTATATTATGCAAGTCGGATGTTGAAAACAGCTGAGAAGAACTATATTGTTACGGAGTGTGAGGCTTTAGGGATGCAGTTTGCCTTGGAGAAATTTTGACATTACTTTTTGGGGAATAAAGTGGTTTTCCATGTGGACCATCAAGCACTTATCTTCTTAGTTAAGAAGCTGAAGTTGGAGGGTAGACTTGCCAGATGGATGCTTTTGTTGCAGGAGTTTGATTATACAGTGTTGCATACACCAAGGAATCAGCATGCAGTGGCGGATTATCTTAGCAAATTGGAGCATTTTGAGGAGACACCAGGAGTGTCAGATCAGTTGCCAGACGCGGATTTGTTTTCTGTACAGGGGCAGCATTTTGACAATTGGTATGACCAAATGTTGCAGTTTTTTACAGATGGAGTGTTGCCTTCTAATATGTCATCAGATCAAAGGAAGAAGTTTGCATTGAGGAGTAGGCCATTTCTTATTATTGCTGGAGCATTGTATAGAAAGGGATCAGATCAGATCATCAGGAGATGTGTGCCTGATGAGGAGCAGAAAGCGGTTTTACAGGAAGCCCATTATGGAACAATAGGAGGGCATTTTTTTGGAGAAATAACAGGGAGAAAGATCATGCAAGCTGGCTTGTGGTGGCCATTATTTCTCAAGGATGCACATCAGTTTGCAAGGGGATGTTTGCAATGTCAAAAGATTAGACAACCTACTTCAATGGATAGGATGCAGGGTCACCCAGTTTTACCACTTGAACCATTTCAAAAGTGGGGATTAGATTTTGTTGGGCCAATATCACCGAAAGCTAGCAGAACAGGAGCAAGATACATTTTGGTTGCAACAGACTATGCTACCAAATGGGTGGAAGCAGTATCTTTGAGGGATAATAAAGCGGCAAGTGTTGCTAGATTCTTGTATACAAATATTATGACAAGATTTGGATGTCCCATTGAGTTGGTGTCAGATCAGGGTGTGCATTTTTTGAATTCAGTAATTGTAGAGTTGACAGCTACACATATGATTTTGCAAAAGAAGTCAACCCCATATCATCCGTAGGCAAATGGTCAAGCTGAGAGTACAAACAAGGTGCTAGTGAGAATTTTAAAAAAGATTGTCTCAGAAAATAGAAAGGATTGGGATGACAAATTGGATTCAGCTTTATGGTCGTTTCGTATAGCATATAAGGTTGCCACAAGGATGACATCTTTCAAATTGGTTTATGGGATTGAGGCTGTTGTTCCCATGGAGTATGTGATTCCAAGTCTAAGATTGGCAGTTCAACATAGGCTGAGTCTTGAGGATTATGTTGCATAGACAGAGGGATTTGTTGAAGTTGAAAGAGGATCGGATTCATAGTGCATATGCAGCAGATATTGGACAAAAGAGACGACAAGCTTGGATGGCAAGACAGGTTAAGTTCAAAAATTTCTAGCAGGGTGATTGGGTAATGTTGTACAATTCCAAGTTGGGACCACACCCAGGAAAACTGAAGTTAAGGTACTTTGGGCCTTATCAAATTGTAGAAGAATTAGGCCAAGGAACATTCAAATTGAGGGATGTTTTTGGTACACCTGTTGTGAAACCGGTCAATGGTTTTAGGATGAAGAAATTTTATGGCAAGGTTCCCGAGATTTCAAGATGGATGGTAAACAAGGCTGAGGAAATTGGAGTAAAATGGGTACAACCAGTGTTGGAGTTCAAGGCGGACTCTTTGGGGAGCACAGATCGCCATACAGTGTCCAGCAGTGGGTTCATGTTGCCATATGCGGTCGGATTTGGTTTTGACAAAAGTGCGGTATTGGAGAAAATCCGCAGCGGAATTGCCTTGGGTGGCATTGTCCATGGGTTATATCATCAAGGAAATCACCAGTTTACAACGCGGAATGTTTTTAAGAGAGATTCCCTTGGAGTGAGTGGTCCAATCAACACATGTGTGCGGGGTATTAACACGCACTTTCAAAATAAGGACCATCATGGGGTGGTCAACGCCCGATTTGAGGTGAAAGGCCACACTCATTTTGCATGCAAGTATCCCGCGTTCGTCGTCAAAAGGAGCTTTACCACTATGCGTGCGTTTCCTATCACCTTCGATGCCATGTCTTTTAAAAGCTTCAGAAAATCTGTAGTGCCTAAACAGCAGGAGTTACGTGAGGAGGAGATGACGCAGACCCGATCAATGAAGATGGCCATGAAGGAGCTGTTATGACCCCAAAGAGAAAGTATTCAGAGCGTTGAGGACATTGAGAGGTCAGAATCCGTTGGAGATGATACTGTGGAGGAGATGGAGGTCGATGAGATATTCGATGTTCATGATCGTGATACAGAGGCATGGCTGCGCCCGGTTGGCCTTTATGAGTATGCATGTTTACCATGGGCTCTTTGGGAGAAGAATGAGTTTGCAGAGTCGTAGATTTGCCACCTTAGGGAAATCATGGAGGGAAAGGACGTTTCCCCAAAGTTGGTGGCCGAGATTTTCAAGGTTGCTCACAATCCTTTGTACAAGGCAAAGAAAGTGACAGATGAGGTGATGAGGTCCGAATTTGGGCAGCCAGAAGGCAGTAGGGCTTATTATATGGTGCGAAATTGTGGCAAACTCCACAGTACTCACTTATTTGGTATTTGGATAGGGTTTGTTTGTTGGCAAAAACCGCCTATATGTCCAAAGAGGCGTTTGCTCCAATTCATCATGCAGAGTGAGGGCAGAAGGTGGATTGGGCATCCTTCAGTTTTGACAGGCTGCAGCTTTTAGAGCCAACGGATAAAAGGAGGTCACCATCTGTTTCCAAGGTAGCTCCTTACTTGCAGGAAATTTTCTCCTATGTGCTACAGGTACCTCTCACACCCACACCATCGAGCTTTGTTAAGAATCCAGATGTGCACAGCTTGGGTGATGCAAAGCGTCGGAAGTTGGATTGGGATATCCCTAGTGGGGACAGGCTTAAATCTGCATTGGGCCAAGGAAGTAACTTAGCAGCTGGCACAGATGAAAAGGTGCAGTCATCAGGGAAGGTCACTCTTTTCCCTTCTAGGACAGGATTGCAAAAGATCGACACCAAGAGCGGTACCATAACTCTATTTCCGTGGAAGGTTCGTAAGGGTTAAGGGGAACAGACCGCGGTGACACAGGCCTTTAAAACAACCCCTTTTGCTAAACGTGCATGGGGTGTTCTCAGTTCAAGATGCTGTTCAGAGTTTGTCGGACTTGAATCGGTTTATCTGCAATCAGGAGGCTATCATCCTCACCCTTGAGATGCAAAAGGCAGAGGGGGAACGCATTGGTAGCTTGGAGTGTGAAGTCGGTCAGCTGCAGAGCCGAGTGGATGAAGTATTGAAGGAGAAGACATTATTACAGGAGGAGTTAGCTCGGGTCAATGGGGATATGTGTAATCGGATTTTTGAGATGGCAAGAACTGCACAAGAGTTTCAAATATGGGCAGATGGGCTTAAGGAGGCCACAGAGATACACTTTCATGAAGTGGAGGATAAGATTGCACATCTTATTGCAGATAACAATTTCTTGATGAATAGGTTAACTCCATTGGTGGATCTGGAGAGGGTCACTTTGGATGGTCAGGGTGTCATAGGTGTGTTGATCTCTGATACAGATGTGTATGTTTTGAAGAAAGAGGTGTTTGATTACACCAAGGAATTGTGGCACCAAGCAACAGGGTTTTTTCAAGAACACATGGTGGAGCCGATTGATAGGTACAAGTCGTGGTTTGAAGCTGCTGGAGAGCATAAGGTCCATGAGGAGAATGTCGTGCTGCGTGAGTGGAATGCTGAGTTGGAAATGCAATGGGAATCAATCCGCAAGCAACTGATGGAGCAGCAGACTGGTATTCAAAAGGGACCACAAGCTGCAAATGTGCAGGAACTACATGCGAGTAGCATTGAGACAGTTGCAGAAGGTTCACTTCTTGTGGTTGAGGTGGATGCAGAACCGATGGCAGTACAGTTACCTGTGGTAGAGGATGCAATTGTTCAAGTGGAGCAGAAGCAGGGATTGGATGCAGAAAATCAAAGTGGCTGAACATGGATCAAGGGATCATGGGTCCGAGGTCAGCCTATGGCTCAAGCCACCGGGCTGTGCCAAGTGTTAAGGCTACACCTCGGTGGAGTAGGATTTTGACTTTAAAAGTGACTATGTAATGAACCTTAATATGGGGTGTGTCTTTTGGGATCTTAAGTGTAGGGATGTTTATTTATGTCAAGGACTGTTCGGCAATAGGCAGTTTTTCAGTTACGATGATGAAGCAGATGTAATGGAGGATTCCTGCGAGATTAAGAAAGTGACAAATGTTCGGTCAACACTGTTGTCTTTTCTCTCTTTCTATATTCTCATCAATGTAGTATTCTAAATGCATAAAGGAAGCAGCAAGTCTTTCCAGAGTATGTTTGCAAGTCGATACTGGAGTTTGTAGCAATGGCGGAAGTCTGTGAATGTCAGAGTGCTTGTCAGATTGTTTGTTAGAGTAGGATGATGTTTAAATGAGAGAGAATAAGGACAATAATACAATCCCACCAATGGACAATTATGCACATGATTCTTGCTATATTTGCAATAAGATAGAGTGAGGCTTGGCAGCCCAACAACACGGATCTTTCTCTGTGCCATGCATGTGAAGTAAAACCAGATGTTTCTCTTGGTGAGCACCTGCATTAGACCTCATTGATGCTTTCCACTTTTTGTGAATGCTTTACAATTATATGTTCTCTCTCTCTCTCTCTCTCTCTCTCTCTCTCTCTCTCTCTCTCTCTCTCTCTCTCGTGTTGACATCTTCAATTATTGGTGTGCCTTTTTAGGTTAGACTTTAAAGAAATTTAGTGAGGAACACCTCCCTCCAAATACTATGTACAATTGGTCATCAAGAGTGATCTCCTCTAGGCAAACTTTAGAACTTGCTTGAGAACAAGTGACCTGGAGAGATAGATAGATTGTATTATCGTCCATGGAGGTCAGATATGACCCATGGGACCAAAAAAAACATTACAACAATTGCGTCTTAAGCAGATGATGAAGATACATATCAGATAAGGATTGAGGGTCCATAGGTAAGATGAGGGAAGACAAAAAAACCTAAGAGGGGCTAGATGTGGGGAGAGCTGTTTTGGGGTTTCAAAACTCTTGGATGATAGCTTTACCACCTCGGTAGACTACCCATTTACCTTGTTTGCGAGCTTCATGTACCTTCTTGAGCTCTTCACTTTTGTGTTTGAGTTGTAGTGGAGTGAGTTCTTCTGCGATTCAAAGCTTGGTGTCTTTGAGAACACGTGATTGTTGGAAAATCTTGAGCCGACCTTCCCTGCTTCCAAATTCAAGGATGGCATGCCCATGTTGTATAGGCTTGTCAGGGCCTCTTGAGGTGATACAATCTATTGTGTTGTAGTCGAGCTTGATCGGCTTGAGAGTTTCGATGAGAAAGTTAATGTGCTCCGAGAAATCATTCTTGGTTGTTTCCCATGCTTGAGGTAGCCCACCAATGCGGATCTTGAGGGTATTTTCTTCTTGGAGTCGTTGCTCTTGAAGCTCTACTATCACACACGTCTTCACCTTCACAAGTGTTGCCGAGTGGGTTTCGATGGCCTTGTCTTTGGCTTCTTTCACTTTGTTGGTGGAAAGATCAACTGGAGTCAAATCGTGCTTCAAGCCTTCTAAGGCGAGATTTGAGGTTGAGATTCTCTTCCATGACCCGATCGAGATCTGCTTGAAGATGCTCAATTTGGTCAGATTTGTTCAAAGCTGCTAAAAAACGGCAGTAAAACTTGGTGGTGTTCTCGACTTCAGAGTAATTTCTTTCGTCGTCATGAGCTTCTCCTTGTCGATTACCCACACACATAAACAATTTTGTGGCCTGTGGAACCCTTGCTTAAAGCCCTTAGGACTTGTTTAGCTTTGTTAGCCTCAACTAAAGGGCCAACTTTGACCTTGTGCGGAGCCGACAACCGGGTCTTGGCAGGGCCGCTCTTGGCAGAGACCGATAGAGCCTGTCTTGAGTAGGGCTAACAAGGCAGTGGAGAGCCGGCAACGACAGGGCCTTAATCTTGAGGGGTTTGACAGGGTTGAGCTTTAGTAGGGCTAGCAAGGTCGTGGAGAGCCCGCAGCGACAGGAGCCTGAGCTTGAGGGAGTCACCAGGGTAGAGCTTAACCTTAACGCCCGCCCTGAGGACTGCCCCTCGCCCAGGGGGAGACTATGGGAGATAAAGGGAGGATAGGATTAGTGCTAACGAGCGAGAGAGAGAGAGAGAGAGAGAGAGAGAGAGAGAGAGAGAGAGAGAGAGAGAGAGAGAGAGAGAGAGAGAGAGAGAGAGAGAGAGAGAGAGAGAGAGAGAGAGAGAGAGAGAGAGAGAGAGAGAGAGAGAGAGAGTGTGTATGGAGGCTTAATCGAGCAAATGTATAGCAGGCTTAATTCACATTGCCAAAGGCCTAATTTTTGGATAAAGCTATATTTGTAGGTGTACCTAGTGCATCAAGAGTACTATGCGGGGAAAACTGCAGCAATGTTGCCTCTATTGGTTTTCTTGTAGAAGAAGCTTGTGTTTATCAACTTGGTTCTGTTAGATGAAAGCTCATCGGAAGGTGTTTCATTGTGGATTCTATGCAAAAATGAGGCAAACAGTTTTTCCATTGCTTGGAAACAAAGGCAAAGGTGGAGAAATCCTTGTTATTGGCAAAGTGTGAAGGGCCTAGACTTGTCTATCCTCCCATTTTACAAGATATGTAAGTCAAATAACTTGATTCTTAACTTTTGGCATGCCAAGCAGTTTAAATTGAACTCTGATAATGTTTGTCTTGTGCATGTCTCATTATATATCTATCCTTATAGATTCCTTTGCTTGTCATAATGAAGGTAAGATTGTTGATAGCGGAACAACACCACTCATGTACCTCTGTGATGAGCATATAAATCCCTACTCAAAGGAAAAATATCACTTGAATCTCTGTGCTTACACTTATTTTTCAGCTTGAAGTCTGATATTTTGTGTGTTTTTGTCAAAGATTTTTGATGCCATGCCAGTGAAAACATCCAAATTCTATTGGCAAAGAATGACCTGCGTGCCATGTACTGAGAGGTAATGATGTCAATCATTTCTCTCTCGAAAGTCAAAACACTCTTTTCTAGACTAGTCTTTTTTGCCTAGTGGAATTCTAGGGTCTTTGAGATTTGTTGCTTCTTGTCAACATTGAAGAATCAGGTCCCTCCCTACTACATAAAGAAATTTGTGAGGTGTATATGCTCTCTCACCTATCAAATCTTCTTGAACTGAGGAATCTTGATCTTAAACTCGGTCCCCTTGCAAGCATGCCTATTCTCTCCCTTCTATTGAAAAGATTTTTCTCTGATTTCTTCCCCTTCTGCCTAAAATTTTCTCTACGGTCTCATGTGGAAAAGGCCCACTTGTTTCTCTAAGAAGAAAGATAGGGAAGGGATAGGGGTTTATTATTTACTCAGATTCTTGCGGAGGCTTTTTAGAGCATCTCTAGTGATCAATATGTTTTAGTAGATTTGCAGCTCAAATGATGGGAGGATCATGAATTTTTGTTATATCATGGTGTACCCCAATCATCTCCCTCTGCAATAATCAACACAACAAACCAATACAATTCTGTCAGAGTTGTAGCCCCTTTTGCCATGTTGCAGTTGACTCCTTTCTTGAAGGTGTATGGCCATAGCCATTTTAAGAAGCTTTGGTTACTGTTGAACTAGAAACAGATAGAAAACAAGACTATTAGCATCTTTACCCTCAAGAAATAATGGTAGTTCATCAAGTTTAGGCCATGAAAGTAAGCAGGGATGTCAGTTTATAACAAGGAGTGCTTCTTTGCAGGTTGGTCTGTACTCGTTTTGATTTTGTTTATTTCTTTGAAGTTGATCATAATTATGCATGTTAAATAGGGTTATTATATTCTATGAACTACTATCGACGTTATAGCTTAAATCATAGATCGTTTTTATTTGATTTGATTAGTGTTTTGAGTTCAAGGTTATATAGCCTACTCTAGTTTTTTTGTTGAAGAGCATGTGTTACAAATACATTAACATTGTCTCTTAGTTAAAGTGTCATCCTATCAATGATCATCACTAATAGTAGCCATGGAAGTTAGATGATAGATAGGTGTCTAAATAGATGATAACAAGAGGTATGGCTCATGTTTGTATATATAGTATGCCTATTCTGTTTAAGGATGTTTGGATGATGGAGAAAGGATAACCTTCGTGCGTGTGTGCGTGCGTGCGTGCGTGCGTGTGTGTGTGTGTGTGTGTGTGTGTGTGTGTGTGTGTGTGTGTGTGTGTGTGTGTGTGTGTGTGTGTGTGTGTGTGTGTGTGAGTGAGAGAGAGAGAGAGAGAGAGAGAGAGAGAGAAAGAGTTGTTGTATTAAACTTAGTACATATACATAAAAGAACATAACGTTCAAAAGACAATTGGCTCAGTCTTAGATTCATTTTTGTACAGTATAATAAGAATGAAGCATCAATTCAATGATTCTATACAAAGAATTATAGAGTTGCGATGGTCATTCATGTTGAATCGGCAGATTTTTTCAAAGTCGAATAACTGCAAAGTCAAAAAACTCTTAAGTAAAGATAGAATTATCACTTGCATCCATGCAAAACAAGAAAACATATTTGTTAGTCTTGAATATGTATTACAAGTGTCAATCAAATGTTATTCATGTTCTACTTAAGAAAACCTAGCAGTTGTTATCCATGTCTTACTTTTAAAAAAATTAATTTAAACTACTATCCAAAAAGTTTTTATCTGTAAATAGATTAAGAATGTATCATCAAAAGGCCTTCACCCCTTCTGATGCAAATGGCATACTTGTTTTTTATATGTGCAAAAGGATTAAGTTTAATTTATAAAAGTGTGATTTTTAAAAAGAAATCCAAATACTAAGTATTTGAGTTATACCATATTCTACAAGCAGTAGCATTAAGCATTTTGCCAATAAAAAATGACCCTAAATAAGGCAAAGTACCTCTTGATGTGATTTTCAAATAACCAAGAGGAAGCAATTCCGCAAAAATTCCATGAGCAATTTAAGAAGTTGATACGTTGTATTTTCAATTTTCCTTTAAATTTCTACTTTTCCAAAGAGGCAAGGAAACCACTCCTTTTTTAAAACTTTCAAGTTCTCATAATTTGAGTTATCAACTTTCCCTTAGAACAAAAGAAATTCATCAAAAGGTCATTACCCTTCGTGATGCAAATGGCAAATTGTAACTAGACTCTTGAGGAACATACTAACTAAATTCATGCAATATTCTTGTTATGCAAACAACAATTTAGGTAAGTACTACGTTCCCCAAGCAAGTGATGTATTCAATTTTTCACTCCAAAAATTGTGTATCATCTTTAGCAGGTGAAAACCCATGCTATGAGCTGAGTAAATTAGAGTTTTTAGAAGCCGGATCTTTGAAAAAAGCACCCAGACATCCATTTTTTATTAGTCCATAGTTTTATTCTCGCTCTTTATTGGCCTATTTCAGATTTTATCATACATTAATAGGTGATTGTCACAATTATTCAACCGAACAACGGTTTCTACTCACTTTGTACAAAAATAACTTCAAAGAGTTAAAAGAATACTGCCTGTATATACCAAGCCATGACAGATTTAACAAATTCAAAGTAACAACGAAAGAGCACCTGAGAAGCAGTAGGTTGCTCCGCAATGTCCATGATGCACAAAACACAGATCGACAAGTGATATTACAACGACTCTCACTCTCTTTCAAACATACACACCCACATAATGCAAGGCTATGTGAGGGAGAGAAGCATCTCTCACCAGTTTAAATACCCGTACAGGTAAATGGGATCCAGATGGACACCACCAACTATCGTGTGTGTGTGTGTATGTGTGTGTGTGTGTGTGTGTGTGTGTGTGTGTGTGTGTGTGTGTGTGTGTGTGTGTGTGTGAGAGAGAGAGAGAGAGAGAGAACCATTCTATGCTTTTATGTGTGGGTGAGTTTGTTGAGAAATGGAGAATGGTCCATGCAATTCATCATGTGTGTGTGTGTGTGTGTGTGTGTGTGTGTGTGTGTGTGTGTGTGTGTGTGAGAGAGAGAGAGAGAGAGAGAGAGAGAGTGAGAGAGAGAGAGAGGGCTCTCACACCGGCACTAGAGAGAGAGAGAGAGAGAGAGAGAGAGAGAGAGAGAGATGGGGGGGAGGGAGAATAACCATTGGTCTTACAATCAACAATCGATGAAATTTGCAATCAAGAATCAAGAATTGACAATTGACATCTACAAAATCAAGAAGTGACGTGTTTGATCCAATGAATCCAAGGCAAAAAGTGTGGATATCTAATGCAAGAGTGGAGCTCAACAGTGGCAAAGGCAGACGATGGGAGGCAACTCCAATAACTCTTTGATATTTTGAAGGTTTTTACGCTAGATTTTTGTGAGCTTTGTTGCTTCCTTCCAATTGACTTCTATATTGTATAAAATGGAGCTTAAGATTTTGAAGGAAGGAGAGAACCGCCACGTGTCACACTCTTTTTCATTTCAGAGAAAACCTTTGGAAACATTTTATTTGAAATGCAAAAGTGAAGATTTGAAGTACTTAGAAGGTAAAAACTGAAAAGACCTTCTCAACGATTGATTGCTAACAATGTAAAAAAAGATTAGAACTTAATCTTGGTAATGTAAAGCCAAAAAAGTAGTACTCTATCTATATTTATATTATTTACAGTTCTTTGGGATGGCCATGGAGTCTCACTTCAGTCCTCAAATGTCAAGGGTGACCAGTGACTACTTCTTTTCTCAAAGCCATTTGAAGAGTGGTTGAGAGCTCTACTTTGCATTTTGAAGGCCATGAAGAACCCCTCTATGTGTCGCCCAATGAACCTCTCTCAACACACTTACACGAACTTTCCATGCGGGAAATGATCTTCGATCTCGACACATCTGTGTTGTGTGTGTGTGTGTGTGTGTGTGTGTGTGTGTGTGTGTGTGTGTGTGAGAGAGAGAGAGAGAGAGAGAGAGAGAGAGAGAGAGAGAGAGACCCGTTGTAGGTGTGTGTATGAGAGATAGAGTTGGCGTGCCATTTGCTGTGGTATTGGAGCGTTGCGAAGGTCTTCCACATTTGCATTGCATTAATGAAGTGCAATGAGCTCGACAATTCAACCATGGCAGTCTAATAATTTGTTGTGGATCTCTTGGACACATTGTGTGCGTACATGCACATGTGTGTGTGTGTGTGTGTGTGTGTGTGTGTGAGAGAGAGAGAGAGAGGGGGGGCTCTCACACTGGCACTAGAGAGAGAGAGAGAGAGAGAGAGAGAAAGAGGGGAGGGAGAATAAACATTGGTCTTACAATCAACAATCGATGAAACTTGCAATCGAGAATCGAGAATTGACACTTGACATCTACAGAATCAAAAATCTATGTAATAAAAAAAGTTTTTGATCCAATGAATCGAAGGCAGAAAGTGTGCATACCCAAGGCAGGAGCGGAGCTCAACAGATGAGCAAAGCCGGACGATGGGAGGCAACTCCAACAACTCTTTGATATTTTTGAAGGTTTTTACGCTAGATTTTTGTGAGCTTTGTGGTTTCCTTCGAGTTGACTTGGAACTTAAAAGTAAATCTCAAAATTTGTAGGTGGAATCGAGATTAGAAATAGCGTAGATATTTTAAACCGCTTAAAGGCAAATTAGAATTTTTGAGGTAAATCTCTAAAATTTGTAAGAGGGGTTACACTAAATAGAGTTGTGTTTTCTCCCGAAAACTTGGAAAACTTAGGTATAAGAAATTTTAGGGTAACTTTATTATATTTAAAGGCTTTTACACTCAATTTTTTTATACTTTGTAGGTATAGGTATAATTTTCAAAATCTGCAGGTGAAATTACACTAGATCTAGGTTTTTCGAGCATTTGGCTATGCTATGATTTTTCCCAAAACAAATGGAAGCAAATTTACTATAAATTTTGAAGGTTTTGCATTGAACTTCTTTGCACTTTGTAGATTCTCTAAACTTTGATTTAGGTTTTTTTAACTTTGTAGTTTCTTTGAACTTTGGAGGTAGTCTTTCCATTCAAAAGGTTGTGATGTTAAGTGTTATTCTTTTTGCATCCATGGCTTTGTTGGAGCATGGCGATGTCGTATTTTTTATGTTTCTATGTCAGTATGTTGAGTGAGTGCTGCTAGAAACAAAAATTAAAAAATTTAGAGGTGAATCTTGAAATTTGTAGGTGGAGTTACACTAAACCTGGGTTTTTTTAGCAATTGTTGTGGGTCTCCTAATCTTTAGATTAAATCTTAGAAGTGTGTGGCCTGTCCGAGAGAGAGAGAGAGAGAGAGACCCCTTTCCTTGGCACCCAATCCATTCTCTCTCTTTCTTTGCCTTGGGCTCCACCCCCCCCCCAAAGCCCTTTCCTTATGTCATGTGGCAGGGGCCTCCAAGGTGCATACGATATAGTTGAGAAATTTGTAGGTGGCATTGCACTAAACCTAGGTTTTTCTCAAGCACTTGGGTACAGAATAGTTTTCTTCTATTATTCAATAGTCCATTATCTATACTCTTTGTAATGGACCTTATAAAATTAGAGGAAGGAGAGGACCTCCACACGTCGCAGTTTTGGTTGATTTGCATGGCGCGTTGGATCAATGCCGATATTAAGATGTTGAGTCCCAGCCTTCAAAAATTGCATAAAGTAGTTCAGATTGCAACTCCATCCTTTCCCAACGACTTGCAATAGTCAAATTTGTGTGTCTAACAAGCTGTTGTCAATGTGTGTGTGTGTGTGTGTGTGTGTGTGTGTGTGTGTGTGTGTGTGTGTGTGTGAGTGAGAGAGAGAGAGAGAGAGAGAGAGAGTAGAATACGCAAATCCAACTTTTTTCAACAGCATACAGATTGTATACAGCCAAAATTGTGCACCTAATAGTTTGCATGTGTGTGTACACGCTCTGCATGCGTGCATGTCACTGTCACTGTCACTGTGTGTGTGTGTGTGTGTGTGTGTGTGTGTGTGTGTGTGTGTGTGTGTGTGTGTGTGTGTGTGTGTGATAGAGAGAGAGAGAGAGAGAGAGAGAGAG
This sequence comes from Adiantum capillus-veneris, assembly GCF_014529385.1. Classification (NCBI taxonomy): domain Eukaryota; kingdom Viridiplantae; phylum Streptophyta; class Polypodiopsida; order Polypodiales; family Pteridaceae; genus Adiantum; species Adiantum capillus-veneris. The sequence continues at coordinate 138,187,274 of NC_140932.1, forward strand.
AGAGAGTCTTTCCTTGGCAGCTTGGTAGCCCACCAAAATGACTACGAAGCACCAAAACATGTCTAGCTTCAACCAAGTGAGAGTCATGAGAAGCTTGTATATTGGCAAGCCATGGTTTTGAAAAGCATGGTACAATAGTAGAAAGTTGGTAGAAATGTGGTACATTGTCATTGATTGATGAGTAGAGAGATATAGACAACTCAAATTTTTTAGAAGTCGTGTGAAGGATAAGTTGATCGTGGCAATTGATCGACCGAAAGCACTCCATGTGTTTATTGAGAGAGAGAGAGAGAGAGAGAGAGAGAGCAAGTCTTCAACTTAAAAGAATTGAGAAATGGAAGAAAGAAGGTTATAAAAGAGATATCAAAGATCTACTTGATGATCAAGATCTAATGAGAGAGAGAGAGAGAGAGAATGCATACAAATGCATTGTTATCTTTCTAGACTGATTCCGAGGACTACAATTCCATTGTGTGAATGTGTGTGTGTGTGTGTGTGTGTGTGTGTGTGTGTGTGTGTGTGTGAGAGAGAGAGAGAGAGAGAGAGAGAGAGATCCAATTGCCATGCTTTTCTAGGGAGAGAAAAAACGTACATATATTGTTATCTTTCTAGAGTGATTCCAAAGACTAAGTTTCCATTGTGTGTGTGTGTGTGTGTGTGTGTGTATGTGTGTGTGTGTGTATATGAGAGAGAGAAAGAGAGAGAGAGAGAGAGAGAGAGAGAGATCCAATTGCCATGCTTTTCTTGGCCGCAACAACGCATGGGTCACATTTTCCTGAATAAAACATGCCTCTTTGGAAAGTTGTTCTTGAAATATAAAGTTCAATCTTTATGTATGTTCCTTGTTGTTTAATCGAGATTTACAAGTAGCATTTTAATTCTTCTCCCTTTTCTTATATCTAGAGTTTTCACAATTGTAAAGGGTAGAGGTAATGCCTTTACAAAGGAAGGAAGAAGTCCCTTCATTAAGAGGCTCTTGTGACTTTCTTGTCCTTTCTTTGTTTTAGAATGCCATAGTAAGCCTTCACCTTAACTTTTTTCAAAATGCCAAAACGGAAGCTTTTAAAATCAATGGGCTGTTGAATTGTCACCTTTAATCACTGTTAGGTTAAGTAGCCTCCAATCATTGTCAAGCTTGAAGTTACGTAAGTAATCTCCAATCATTGAATGGAGATTACTGGGTGTTCTTCTCAAAGGGTGGTCTCAGAAATACATCACTACTTTACATAACCATCAAAAATGTGTCGTTCAATATTGGATCATTTTTAAATACTTGCAAATTTAAAGCCAAGGAAAATTGTTGCTATTGGTTAGATCACTCCATGACCTATTACATTACTCCACCAAAAACATAACAAAAATGCCCAACGTATGGCAGGCCTCGGTGAAGCATGCCTTCACTCCTCGCCTTGTGTTTATGCGGATAGGGTTGTTCTCAAGAGCTCCAAGCATAACTACTCAACTGGATGTTCTAACAATTTCTTACACGGGCCTTTTGCAGGCACTTATTAGATCTGGAATCTGCCAAACTTTGAAACCGAGGGTTTACCTTTGGCGAGAAAAACGGGAATCGATCTCGTGCATCGCCCAACAGGTGCAACACATGGACGTATAAGAGAGAGTGTGTGTGTGTGTGTGTGTGTGAGAGAGAGAGAGAGAGAGAGAGAGAGAGAGATGTAGGCGAGGAGGCTTTAGAGACAGCCCCAGCAGAGAGAGAGCTACTCCACGTTATCACCCTCGCGCAGCGCAATGCCTTCTGTTGCCCTCGTTGACAAGGCCGCTTCCCATAGAGCAAGGCAAGCGGCCAGAGGTGAGGGCATCCAACCTTCGCGCTTGCGAGCTTCTTCCTAGGGCCTTATGGAAAGCGGAGGCCCGTTTCCCACTTAGGACGCCGAGACCAACACCAAATAGTGAGTGCCCACGGTTCCTATATTTCCAGATTCAAAAATGAAATCCCCATTTGATCTTTAAATATTAAGGTCAAAAATTAGGGATTTTAATTATACATCCCCATGATAACATTAGATTTAGGCGTAAATCCATATTCAGAAATGAAATCCCCATTTGATCTTTAAATATTAAGGTCAAAAATTATACATCCCCATGATAACATTAAATTTAGGCATAAATCTTCGTTGTCTAGTTAGTTTGACCTTCAAAATCAAGGCCAAGAAAATGGTTACCTTGTTCGTCCGCTCGCCTAGGCAGTTGATTTGCAGGCGCAAGGTGGTTCACATTGTACATCAAAATTCTTTGTAAAAAACAACGACAAAGATGTCAACCAATTGTCGTGGTCAGCTCGGTGAGTGCGACGCATGTAGAGCTGGAGATCGATGCCTCTCCGCACGATCGGTGCTAAAAAGAGTACTACCTCATCTAGTCGATGAGAGTATAACCAACAAGCGTGAGAATCACGCTCGTCCTTATAGTAAAAAAGATAAAATGATTTGATTTAAGTGTTTCAGAACCATTAAAGCAATATATGATGAATAACCAGAATCAAATAATGTCTCAATGAACATTATACTCCAGCCACAGTTTTAAGGCTTTGTGAGCCAGGATATGTCAATGGAGAATAAGGCTCCACTCAAAGTTTTAAGATTGTGTGAGCTAGTAAATGTCAGTGTAGAACCTTATTCACATTTCCATGTAGAAGTAGTATTTTCTTGAAATGAAGAAAATACATTTAGATTCAAAATCTAGCAAGCTTCTATTACACGAAACCAACCAAGTCAAAGAACCAAAATGGTTGTGAGCAGAAACCCCGTCTAGAGTCACAGGCAGACCACCTAACACCTGTTAACCTAAAGGGCTCACTAACAATGGGCCTGTCAGAGACTAAATACAAAATGTAAGCCAAAGCCAGCACGTCAAACTACCCAGTTGCCTAGGAAGTCCTTGTGTTTAGTGTGTGTGTGTGTGTGTGTGTGTGTTTTGTTGTATAAAGATAATACTTATACAAAAAAGAACATTATGTTCAAAAGACAACTGACTTTAGACAATGGGAAGGTGTTTGTACATGAACTTTTCTACATTTGAATAATATATGTACAATATGGTCAAAATGAAGCAACATTCCAGTTATCCCAAAATCTGGAAAACAACAAAATATGTGGATGAAAACGATCTTCATCTTCAAGTTCGATCAGCAACAATCCTAATACCCTTCAATCAAAGATAGAATTCTCACTTCATCCATAGTTTGACTCTTCTATGCAAATGCTGAGGAAAATGCAATAGGCGGTCTTATCACATGTAGTCTCACACACACACACACACACACAATTTGACACAAGATGGAGAAACAAACTTCACTAACTCAATCAACTTTGTGAAAATGTACAAGGAAAGGCTTTATAACCTACATGCTATTCCAACTAACTCACTAGTTGGGTCATAAGTAGTCCAAGTAGTGACCTCATAGCTTACGTTAAATGCAGGAAGATAGCTTAGGGATAGTCCCCACCCAACAGCGTGTTGCCATATACATGTGGCAGTGATGTGTGTGAACACACTAGGACCATCAGAGCATTTTTTCCCTCTTTAGGAGGTTTTTCCCCCGTGCATTGTATATACGCCCATCACTCTAGGGCTATCTATCTTTCCATTTCACACTAAGTAACACACTCTCAGTTGGGTGCCTTGAGCTTCCTTCATCTCCGAGCTGTGTGTGTTTTTCTTCAACCCTAATTCCAACAATTAGTATCAGAGCAAGTTGCGTCCTCCCGGGCTTAGTCGCCAGCAGCTTCAGCACACGCCTGCTCACTTTCTCCGGTTTCTGTGAGCTTTAGTGAGTGTTTGAAGGTCGACAAAAATTTTAGGAGTGCTCGTAGAGCTTAGTCTGCTCTGATTTCTAATTCGGGCTCATTTCAGCGTCCGTTTCCACTACAGCGAGGTCTGTGCAAGCAATTTCGTCATTTTGTGCAGAATTTCTATCCATACAGTCTATTGCGGGTTGTGCTATATAGCACGTGCTGGTCTTACTCAGTTTCTCCTCATTTTGGGCAGTTTTCACATCAAGTGCAGGCATTTTCCATGGCTGACAACAACACAGATGTGTTCAAGATGTTTGATGCTGAGGACAAATTGGATGGGGACAATTACCTTATGTGAGCTTACATGATGCAACATGTTCTTGTGTCAAAGGGCGTCTGGAATATTGTGCGGGGCATTGAGGATGTAGGGGATATTGAGGATGTGGCAGGTCTTGCTGCAAGGATTTCTACTATTAGAGTTGTTTTGCCTATGGCAGAACAAGCTCGTTGGGATGTAAAGGATGCGCAGGCTCATGCCTTGATTGCGTCGTCTATGAAGCGCACCATTACTCCTCACATTCATTCAGCGAAATCTGCAAAACAGGCTTGGGATATTCTAGCAGGTCTTTATGCAAGCCGCAATGAGGCTAAAATTGCTTTGCTACGTAAAGAGCTGGAATCGAAGATTATGCATGAGGAAGATGATATGGACACTTTCCTTGCTGGTGTCAAGGATATCAATGAGCAACTTATTTCTATAGATGAAATCAATTCAGACAGTTCCCTTGTGCAGACTGTTCTTGATGTCGTACCATATTCTTACTTGCTAGTACTTGGAGACTTATGACCCAAGGAAATCCTGGAGTTGTCAAGTTTGATGCATTATGCACATTGCTGTTACAAGAGTCACTTTCCAAAAAAAACAGGACTAGGTAGCGTGCAGTTGAAAAAGCTTTGATTGCTTCTCAAAGAAAGGGTGGTAACAGCAATGCAGCCACTACTTATGGTTCCGCTGCGAGTGGCAAAACTTTTGTTCGTAATGCTTCTACTGACAGCAAATCGTCTGGAAATTCTGGTGATAAGGGCAACAAGAAGATGCGTTGCCATTATTGTAAAGCTAGTGATTATTTGATCAAGCAGTGTCCTAAGTTGAAGGCCAAAGAGACTAAGAAGAAAGAGCGTGGTTCTATTGCAAATGTTGGTTCCACTACAAATGCAACTATTGTTGAGTCTTCTGTGAAAGGATACTGTGATGTTGATGTTGATGCAAAACGGGCTTTTAGTGCAAAGTGCACTTACAATCCTGATGTCCATGATGCATGCATATCGGTTGCTGCAGATTCACATGTGTGGTATTTTGACTATGGTGCTACAAAGCACATTACCTCACATCGTGAATTGTTCACCTCTCTCGAGTCTGTCCCTCATGGGAATTCAGTCACTTGTGCCAACAATGCCTCTTATCTTGTTCAGGGAATTGGAAAGATTGTGCTTACTACTGCATATGGTAGTTCTTTCACACTTTTTGATGCCCTTTATGTACCTGGGATCAAGAAGAATCTTTTGTCTGTATCTGCACTTGCTAGACTTGGACTTGTAGTCAAATTTGTGGATGACAGATGTATTGTTCATGATTTCAATTTTGGTGATGAAATTGTTGCATCTGGCCTTTTGTGTCATGGGCTGTATAAGCTCATTTTGTTTGACAAGTGTGGACAAAATTTTGCAAATGCAGTTGCAGATTCAAGGGCTCTCTCAGATGAAAAATTGTGGCATGCACGTTTTGGGCATCAGAATTTTGCCAATTTTGCTGCGTTTGCAAAAATCTGATATGGTTGCTTCTTTGCCACCTCTTGAAGCACCTGCCAAACATGTTTGTGAAGGTTGTATTTTGGGTAAAATGCAGCGTTCTAAGTTTCCAAAGGATGGTTCAGTTGGGGCCACATGCAGGTTGCAGCTTGTGCATAGTGATGTTTGTGGACCCATGCAAACTCCGTCCTTGGGCAATTACCTCTACTTCGTGACTTTCATTGATGATTACTCCAGACATGCATGGGTATTTCTGCTTAAAGCGAAGTCTGAAGTTTTTATGTGCTTCAAACAATTTCTGACTATGGCTAAAAATGTATCGAAATGTACTATGGGCACCCTCCGTTCCAATCGAGGGGTGGAGTGTATGTCCATGAATTTAATGCATTTCTGGCTAGTCGTGGGATAAAACACCAATGTACAGTGCCTTATACACCTCAGCAAAATGGTGTTGCTGGGAGGAAAAACAGGTCACTTACAAAAAGGGCACGATGTATGGTCAAAAGTCAAGCTTTGCCGCATTCTTTATGGCTTGAGGCCATCATGCGTGCCACTTATGTACTTAACAGGTGTCCTACGAAAGCTTTGCAGTCTATTACTCCATATGAAGCATGGCATGATAGAAAGCCTTCTATTGAGCACATGCGTGTTTATGGTTGTTTGGCATATGCTTTTGTGCCACAAACACAACGCAAAAAATTGGATGATAAGGCTGTCAAATGTATTTTTGTTGGTTATAGTGCTGAAAGCAAAGGTTACAGGTTGTAGCATCCGCAAACAAAGCGTATTTTGGTTTCATAGGATGTAGTGTTTGTGAAAGATTCTATTCAACCCTTGATGTCATGTACTAGAGACAATAATGTAAGCTCACAGGACATCTATGACACTTTGTTGCCTCTTTTCAGTGGTGGAGTTTGAATGTAAATTCCAATGAAGCAAATGTACAGCCTATGGGGTTTCTGAAAATGTTACAGATCAGCCAATTACTGATGCAGATGTACATGATGTACTTAGGGCTGAAAATGATCAGGCTAGAGGTATGCCAAAATCATTGGTGCACATACATTGTGTGACAGTAAATTGGATGCACCTTTGTCTAGTTGTACTTGTTCAGGCTCTGGCCATGCATTTTATGCACCAGATTGTTATGCCATTGGCTATGTCTAGCTTACATGATGTTGAGGAACCTTTGTCTTTTGATGAAGCACATAATTCAAGAAATTGGATGGCTGCCATGCAATCAGAATATGATGCACTTATAGAAAATATCACATGGACTTTATGTGATTTGCCTCCTGGCAAAAAGGCCATTGGTACGAAGTGGGTTTACAAGTTGAAACGCAAGCCGGATGGTGAGATCGATCACCATAAGGCTCGACTTGTTGCAAAGGGTTATGCAGAGCAAAAAGGCATAGAATATAAAGAGACTTTTGCTCCCACTTGTCGTATGACTAATGTGCGTTTTCTATGTGCATTGGCAGCTCATTTTGGTTTGGATGCACATCAATCTGACATTGTTACTGCTTTTTTGAAAGGTGATATATTTGAAAAAGTTTATGTAACGCAACCTCACAGTTTTGTCAAGAAAGGACAAGAGAACAAAGTGTGCAGATGTAAGAAGGCTTTGTATGGGTTGAAGCGATCTCCTCGTGCTTGGTATGAGAAAGCTGACACTCATTTGGTCAAACAAGGCTTTCGTAACAGTCCAACAGAAAACACATTGTATGTAAAGCGTGAGGGTGATGTACTTCTCATTGTGGTTCTTTATGTAAATGATTTGCTAACCACTTGTCCCAATGAGGCACATATTGCTGAATTTAAGGCTGATTTGAATGCTACTCTCAAGATGAAAGATTTGGGGTTGTTGCATCATTACTTGGGCATACAGTTTAAGTAGTGTGATGGTGGTATTTCCTTGTGTCAGAAAAGTTACATAAAGACATTGCTATGTAAGTTTGGACTTGGGGATTGCAAACCTATTGCCACTCCCATGGAAATAGGTTTGAATTTTAGTCTACATGATGTTGTTGATCCCGCTGATGTCACTCTTTTCCAAACTGCTATTGGCCGCATACATGGCAGCCTCATTCATGTATGCAACATGAGGCCGGACATTCAGTTTGCAGTCGCACAGGTCAGTAAATTTATGCATAGCCTAGGGTCTAAACATTGGCAGGCTGTCAAGAGGATTTTCTGCTACCTTAGTGGCACTTTACATCTTGGCTTGTTTTATCCGAAGGGGGGATCATTGCCGCCAGACTTACATGCTTTTTCGGACTCAGATTGGGCTGGTTGTTTTGACATGTGAGTGTCTACAAGTGGTTTTTGTTTCATGCTTGGCAGTTCATGTATATCATGGTTGAGCAAGAAGCAACCTATTGTGACCACTTTGAGTTGTGAGGCTGAGTACAGGGCAGTCTTCATAGCTACGGTTGAGTGTGTATGGCTCAGACGCCTTATGGCTGATTTGGGTGTTGGACAGGACACTTCCAACACTATCTACACTGACAGTCAGAGAGCATTGGTGGTTGCAAGGAACCCAGTTTTTCATACTCGCACAAAGCACACTAAGGTGCATTACCACTATGTGAGGGAGAGGCTCTCAGTAGGAGAGATCAACTTGGCTTATGTGCCAACACAGGACAACCTTGCAGATCTTTTCACAAAGGCATTGTCTTATGAGAAGCTTGAAGCTTTCTGCAAAGCTTTGGGCTTACTCCCATTTGTGGATTGATCATGTCCTCGGGGCGGCATGGCACTTCTATTAGCAGTGGCTAACACAGGCTACATTGGTTATGCATCAAGCAGGAGATAGGCTATGGTTATGCATAATATTTCCAACTCACTTTGTATAAGTCTTGGGGTCATTGGGAGTTCAAAAGTTGTATATGGTAGCTAGACGGCTCAAACTTAAACCCACAGTAGAAGGGATTGTGGTGAAAGCCTTTAAAAGGAAGCCTTTATGCAAGGAGGCTTCATTCTTGAGTATCCACTCTTGAGGATCCACTTTTGAGAGCTCTCTCTCTCTCTCTTGAGTGTTCACTCTATGGCCTAGCCTTGAGCTTAATGCCCATGCTTAAGAGGCTAGCCCTAAGCCATGTAATTAGAGTAAGCTCTTCTTGATTAATCTAATCCATATTTTACTCATTAGTCTTATCTTCTCTATATTTCATTATGTCATGAAGTAGTTTCACATTTTTCATTATTCTAGATTTAAGTATGTGTGATGATGTCTTGCTATTAACCACTCCTATTCTTCTATAAGCACTTGGTTTGCGATATTTAGCATCACTAACTAGGTTGATTAAGTTGGGTCTTAATAATCTTGTAATTAGTGTGTGTGTGTGTGTCCTATTGTTTGCTTGTGTCTGAATAGGTTTTATGAAACTCTAGCACTATTCACCTCGTGTGTGTAGCTATTGATGAAGTGCCTTGATTGGCATGTGGTGATTGGAGAGGCCAACACCAATGCAATTAGCGTGTGCTTATCGTTAGTGTGCTTTGGGTTTCTAGTCTATGGTAAGTCAGACTTCGGTGGGCTTGATGTGTGTAGGAATTGATTGATTAGTGATTAGAGTATGATTAGAGTTAGTCTTGCCATGGCTAATCTCTACTTCCATTGGAGAGGTATTCTCTTGAATCCTCTATTTCTATTCATCAGATGCTCGTGCTTCCATGCCCTAGCCGGGTTGCCGATCCATGTATTTGATAATTTTGTGTGGGTTGTGATTAGGTCGTTGCTACGATGCCTCCCAACATTTGGCACCATTGCCAAGGATTAATAACCTAAGCTAGTGAGTATTGGATGTTTAGAATAGAGTAATTTCATCACTAATTTCATCGGTTTTTGAGTGTGTGTAACTCAATTTTGGTTTGATTCGATGATGTTGTGCAAGAAATTGAAGCTAATTGTTGAGTTATGAATACCCCAAACCCCCAATTTCACTAATTTCATACTAACCCTTGCCAATTTCGCTTCATTTCCATGCTAATTGTACTAATTTCATGCTAATTTTTTACTAAGTTTGCTAACCTAACCACTAACATTGAAGTGTAATGTATGTTAAATCCCCTTATAAGAGGTGGAATCATCACTCTAATCAAGTTAATTGTGCTAATTTATGCCTAATTAGAGTGTTTGATTTTTTACCTACAATGGTCAAATTTGGGCCGATTTGATGGTGCACACACTTGTGTGTGCAATGATGTGTCTTCGCGTGGAGGAAAGGAATAGCTTGGAGTGTGCTTACGATGTAAGTGCGCTCACTTGCTCATGTCAATTCTTGATTGATTAATGTTCAATGTGTGCTAATTATTTGCTAAAATTAGGTGTGTAAATCAATTGACCTACACTTTGCACCTAATTTGATTCACTTGGAATGAAATTGATGGTCAAATTTTGACTAATGAACTTTGTGTGTGTCAAGATAATGCTTAATTCTCATCAAGAATTCATGTGTGTGCATAGAAATCATTGTGTGTGTAATGCACCAAAGAGGGAAAAAACTATCAAAAAATTCAAGTGTGTGTGCACCTAATCTTGACTGTGTGCATGCATAAAAATTGATAAAATTAATGAGTATACTAGGCTAAGTCAATCATTGGATAAGCCTAATTGCCAAAATTTTGGGCAAAAATTGAGTGTGTGTGCCCATCCAAGACCACTTGATTCTCGATTGATAGTCAATTGGGGCACCCAAATGATTTTTGATTGTGAAATGTGTATGCAAAGTGTGTGCAATCATGAGGTGTTAGCCTAAATGCATTGCCAATTGAGCCAAATTTGAATTTTTGTGTGTGCATTACTTGATTGAGTAAAAATAGTGCTAATTTTTTAGAAATTAAGCATGCATGCATTCACTTGTGCTTGATTGAGTTTGCAATTTGTGCATTTCAATGTGGAATTGATGTAATTTTTGCATATAATTTTGGCCTAAATTTGGGTGTGCGTGCCTACTCAATGGCATTGGATATCCAAATTAGGGATGAATAATTGGTAGCAATTACCAATTATGATGATTAAAAAACCTAAAAAGGTGATGTGTATGTAATTGATTGACTTGGCATGATTCAATTGGTACTCAATTGAAGATGATTTATGTGCATTACCTTTGTAATCAATGTGCCAATTGGATTGAAAAAAGTGAAAATTTCAATGATTTTGCATGTGCAAATGCCATAATTTATTGTGTGTCACCTCGCATACCAAAATGACAAGCCAATTTGGTTTGGATGATTAGAGAAATGGAATATGAGCAATTCAAGATTGCAATGGTTGATGATGGACTATGGAATTGCAATTGGGATGAATTTATGCTATAAATTTTTTGTATGTCATGGCGCTTGGTCAATAGTCATCATTAATTTTTGAGCTTGCATGATGATTCAATGGAGGAATGTGTGTCCTAATTGAATTGTTTGCACACTATGCGTTGGAATGCAATTAAGATCAAAAATGTAGATGATTTTGCATCTTTGATTGAGGAATTGAACGTCATTTCAAGTGTTTTGGGAGGTGAATGGGAGAATTAAAATCAAGTGAATGTGCAATTCTAATACGCAATTGAGTTGCCTTGTGTGTTTGTCATTAATGGACAATCAATGGAAGTTGGAAAGAATGGTTGATACTTCACTTTTTGGTTATAATTGTTCAACACCCAAGAGGAGCCCACCCCAAAGTCTTGAATATTTTTTGATTGAAGACTCTTTCCCTCTCTCTTCCGCTAGATGGCCATAGCATATGGCACACAATCTCAATCTCTTTCGGTACTGGCCAAGGGCACAAGCTCTAAACAAACACAAATGTTTGTGATGCTAGTGTGGGAACCCTCCCATGAGTAGGTGTTTTTTGAAAATAAAAATACAGTACAAATCGTGTTACTGAGGACAAAACACACACACACACACACACACACCTACTAGTAGGCATGAATTTGCGCTCTTTCATTTTTCGCTTTGGCTCGGACCCACTTACCTTGGCTCGTAGCTCTCCAGCCACTCAAACACACACACCCGCTTTGGCTCATAGCATATTTTCTTGGCGCTCGCTGCGGGTTGGCTCCCTGGCTGCGTGGCCTGCTCCACCTCTACCGCCTTTAGCTCACAACACACACACACACACACATATTATGACAGTTGCGCACTTCATGTTGACTGCCGCCTTTAGCTCGCTACACCTCATCACACCCACCAACCAGTTTGTCAAAATTGAAAGCCGCAACTCTTGCCCACCATCTGACCTTCCCCACTCGCTGTAGATGCGGGCCCTGACCGCTTGCCTGTGTCATGGGTCTCATCACTCATGACACCTTCATGGGCTGAGTGCCTACGTGCTGCTGCTATCCCGGAGCCGACCCTACCCAATAATTCGGGCTCATTTCAGCCTCCGTTTCTACTACAACCAAGTCTGCGCAGGCAATTTTGTCATTTTGTGCAAAAATTTTGTCAATGCCAAATACTGCATAACAGGTCCCATACAGTCTACTGCGGGTTGTGCTATATAGCACGTGTTGGTCTCACTCTGTTTCTCCTCATTTTGGGCAGTTTTCACATCAAGTGCAATCATTTTCCATGGCTGACGACAGCACAGATGTGTTTAATATGTTTGCTGTTGAGGACAGATTGGATGGGCACAATTACCCTGTGTGGTCTTACATGATGCAACATGTTCTTGTGTCAAAGGGCCTCTGGAATATTGTGCAAGGCATTGATGTACGTCCTGGTTCTGAGGATGTAGGGGATGTTGAGGATGTGGCAGGTCTTGCTGCTAGGATTGCTGCTATTAGAGTTGTTTTGCCTACGACAAAACAAGCTCGTTGGGATGTAAAGGATGTGCAGGTTCATGCGTTGATTGCGTTGTCTATGAAGCGCACCATTACTCTTCACATTCCTTCAACAAAATCTACAAAATAGGCTTGGGATATTCTAGCAGGTCTTTATGCAAGCCACAATGAGGCTAAAATTTATTTGTTGCGTAAAGAGCTGGAATCAAAGATTATGCATGAGGAAGATGATATAGACACTTTCTTTGGTGTCAAGGATATCAATGAGCAACTTATTTCTGCAGGTGAAGTCATTTCAGACAGATCCCTTGTGCAGATTGTTCTTGATGCCTTACCATATTCTTACCAAACTTTTTCTAGTACTTGGAGACTTATGACCCAAGGAAATCCTGAAATTGTCAAGTTTGATGCATTTTGGACTTCTGTGAAAGAAGATTGTGATGCTGATGTTGATGCAGAACGGGCTTTTAGTGCCGAGTGCACTTACAATCCTATTGTCCATGATGCATGCATGTCGGTTGCTGCAGATTCACATGTGTGGTATTTCGACAGTGGTACTACAAAGCACATTACCTCACATCGTGAATTGTTCACCTCTCTCGAGTCTGTCCCTCATGGGAATTCAGTCACTTGTGCCAACAATGCCTCTTATCCTGTTCAGGGAATTGGAAAGATTGTGCTTACTGCTACAAATGGTAGTTCTTTTACACTTGTTGGTGCACTTTATGTACATGGGATTAAGAAGAATCTTTTGTTTGTATCTGCACTTGCTAGACTTGGACTTGTAGTCAAATTTGTGGATGATAGATGTACAGTTCATGATCTCAATTTTGGTGATGAAATTGTTGCATCTAGCCTTTTGCACTGTGGGCTGTATAAGCTCACTTTGTATGACAAGTGTGGACAAAATTTTGCACATGCGGTTGCAAATTCAAGGGCTGTTTCAAGTGCAAAATTGTGGCATGCACGTTTTGGGCATCTAAATTTTAAAAGTTTGCTGTGTTTACAGAAATATGATATGGTTGCTTCTTTGCCGCCTCTTGAAGAACCTATCAAACATGTTTGTGAAGGCCGTATTTTGGGTAAAATGCAGCATTCTAAGTTTTCAAAGGATGGTTCAGTTAGTGCCACATGCAAGTTGCAACGTTGTGGGCCCATGCAAACTCCGTCCTTGGGAAATTACCTCTACTTCGTGACTTTCATTGATGATTACTCCAGGCATGCATGGGTATTTCCGCTTAAAGCAAAGTCCCGAAGTTTTTATGTGCTTCAAACAATTTTTGGCTATGGCTGAAAATGTATCGAAATGTACTATGGGCAACCTCCGTTCCGATCGAGGGGGGAGTATATGTCTTATGAATTTAATGCATTTTTGGTTAGTCGTGGGATAAAACACCAATGTAAATTGCCTTATACACCTCAGCAAAATGGTGTTGCTGAGAGGAAAAACAGGTCACTTACGAAAATGGCACGATGTATGGTCAAAATTCAAGCTTAGCCGCATTCTTTTTGGCTGTGCCACTTATGCACTTAACAGGTGTCCTACAAAAGCTTTGTAGTCTAGTACTCCATATAAAGCATGGCATGATAGAAAGCCTTTTATTGAGCACATGCGTGTTTTTGGTTGTTTGGCATATGCTTTGGTGCCACAAACACAACGCGGAAAATTGGATGATAAGGCTGCCAAATGTATTTTTGTTGGTTATAGTGCTGAAAGCAAAGGTTACAGATTGTATCATCCACAAACAAAGCGTATTTTGGTTTCACGGGATGTAGTGTTTGTGGAAGATTCTGTTCAACCCTTGTTGTCATGTACTAGAGAGTAATGTAAGCTCACATGACATTTATGACACTTTATTGCCTCTTTTCAGTGGTGGAACTTTGAATGTAAATTCCAATGAGGCAAATGTATATCCTATGGGGGTTTTCAAAACTTTTACAGATCAGCCTATTACTGATGCAGATGTACATGATGTACTTGATGAGGAAAGGGCTGAAAATGAGAAGACTAGGGTATGCCAAAATGGATGGCGCATACATTGCGTAAGAATAGTCGTACTCGTTCAGGCTCTAGCCATGCATCGTATGCATCAGATTGTTATGCTTTGGCTATGTCTAGCTTACATGATGTTGAGGAACTTCTATCTTTTGATGAAGCGCATAATTCAAAAAATTGGATGGCTGCCATGCAATCAGAATATGATGCACTTATAGAAAATGACACATGGACTTTATGTGATTTGCCTCCTGGCAAAAAGGCCATTGGTACGAAGTGGGTTTACAAGTTGAAACGCAAGCCGGATGGTGAGATTGATCGCCATAAGGCTCAACTTGTTGCAAAGGGTTATGCACAGCAAAAGGCATAGATTATGAAGAAAATTTTGATCCCACTTGTCGTATGACTAACGTGCGTTTTCTATGTGCATTGGCAACTCATTTTGGTTGGGATGTACATCAATCAGACATTGTTACTGCTTTCTTGAATGATGACATATTTGAGGAAGTTTATGTAATGCAACCTTGCGGTTTTGTCAAGAAGGTCAAGAGGACAAAGTGTGCAGATGTAAGAAGACTTTGTATGGGTTGAAGCAATCTCCTCGTGCTTTCTAAGAAAGCTGACACTCATTTGGTCAAACGAGGCTTTTGTAACAGTCCAACAGAAAGCACATTATATGTAAAGTGTGAGGGTGATGTACTTCTCATTCTGATTCTTTATGTAAATGATTTGTTGATCACTGGACCAAATGAAAGACATATTGCTAAATTTAAGGCTGATTTGAATGCTACTTTCAAGATGAAAGATTTGGGGCTGTTGCATCATTACTTGGGTGTACAGTTTAAGCAATGTGATGCTGGTATTGCCTTGTGTCAAAAAAGTTACATAGAGACATTGCTATGTAAGTTTGGACTTGAGGATTGCAAACCTATTGCCACTCCCATGGACACAAGTTTGAAATTGAGTCTTCATGACGTTGGTGATCCTGTTGATGTCACTCTTTACCAAAATGCAGTTGGATGCCTCATTTATGTATGCAACACAAGGCCGGATATTCAGTTTGCAGTCTCACTGGTCAACAGATTTATGCATAGCCCAGGGTCTAAGCATTGGCAGGCTGTCAAGAGGATTTTCCGCTACCTTAGTGGCACTTTACATCTTGGCTTGTTTTATCCCAAGGGGGGATCATTACCGCCAGACTTACATGCTTTTTTGGACTCATATTGGGCTGGTTGTTTTGACATTCGAGTTTGTTTTGACACGCGAGTGTCCACAATGGTTTTTGTTTCATGCTTGGTAGTTCATGTATATCATGGTTGAGCAAGAAGCAACCTATTGTGGCCACTTCTAGTTGTGAGGCTTATTACATGGCAGTCTTCATAGCTACGGTTGAGTGTGTATGGCTTAGACGACTTATGGCTGATTTGGGTGTTGGACAGGACACGGCCAACACTATCTACACTGACAGTCAGAGCGCATTGGCAATTGCAAGGAACCAAGTTTTTCATGCTCGCACAAAGAACATTGAGGTGCATTACCACTATGTCAAGTAGAGGCTCTCAGCAGGAGAGATCAGCTTGGATTATGTGCCAACACAGGACAACCTTGCAGATCTTTTCACAAAGGCATTGTCTCGTGAGAAGCTCGAAGCTTTCCACAAAGCTTTGGGCTTACTCCCCTTTGTGGACTGATCCTGTCCTCAGGGCATGGCACTTCCCTTTACTCATGTGCCAACTCTCGTTCACTGCATCACCCCTGGGGGGGATTCGTTGCCATATACATGTGGCAGTGATGTGTGTGAACATATTAGGACCACTGGAGCATTTTTTCCCTCTCTAGGAGGTTTTTTCCCTCGTGCATTGTATATATGCCCATCACTCTAGGGCTATCCATCTTTCCATTGCACACTAAGTAGCACACTCTCATTTGTGTGCCTTGAGCTTCCTTCACCTTCTCCAAGCTGTGTGCGTTTCTCTGCAACCCTAATTCCAACACAAAGCACCCTAAGTTCCTTTTTCCACCTATCGTGCAGACTGATAGTGCAAGCAAAGAAAATCTCTCTCCTTCTCTCTCCTCCGACATTTACAACTATCCCTTCTTTCTCCTCCACTTGTCATACTCGACTGCCACTTTTCCTTCAAACTGATTGGGAATCTCTTTGGATTCCCCTTAATGAACCCCAAAAGAAAAATTGGGCACGCCTACTTTCATAAAACAAAACTGATTAATCCCAAAGATCCCGAGATTCCTTTGAAGTCTACCAAGTTGAAGGCAAAAGAACCCTTTGTGTCTCTGTAATCGGCTCTACAAAGCCCCCGCTTGCCATGGTCATCTCTTTGTGCTCCTCCCCCGTTTTCCTCTCTCTCTCTCTCTCTCTCTCTCTCTCTCTCTCTCTCTCTCTCTCTCTCTCTCTCTCTCTCTCTCTCTCTCTACGCGTTCGTGTTTGATCATGTCCTACCAACTCACCCATTTAGCACAAGGCAAATACACACCCGCACCGCCACTTAGTCTGAACTTATCTTTTTCATAATGGTTAATGTCATTCTAACTCTAACATGACAAGAGAACTTACTCTGAGAATATCTTCTTGCCATGATCATACATGGTTTTGAGCAAACTTCAATGCAAGGATAAGAGGGACATGGATGACAATTGTCGAGTTTGTCCTATACTTGCATTCCATGTTTAAACAAAAATGTTGATGATTTTTTTTGTTTGCATGATGGTTGCATGTAAGGATTCTGACTTTTGTTATCTCTAGACTCTATAGCTATTCAATTTATCAAAGCAGAGGACATTTGGTATAGCTGCTTACCAGTTTATTTTTTAGATGAAGCTAAAACATCAAAATTCATTTCCATATGTACATATATTTATATAAAAATATATGTACACATTTGTTCTTACCTATGTCAATTCTCTTTTTAAATTGTCTGGATCAAGTTGTGAAGCGACTAAGCCCGGGAGGACGCAGCCTGCTCTAATACCAATTGTTGGGATTAGGGTTGCAGGAAAACACACACAACTTGGAGAAGACAAAGGAAGCTCAAGGCACACAACTGAGAGTGTGTTACTTAGTGTGCAATGGAAAGATAGATAGCCCTAGAGTTTAATTATATCATTTGGACATGTGTCCTCTTTTTCATCTTTGAGAGAAAGAACTTAATTATTTATTTTTATGCATCTAAATTCTCATTGGACCCCTTTAAAGCCACCAGGATTAATTGGGCAATTGGTTATGTAGCAATTGCTAGTTGGAAGGCTTTACAAAAGAAATTGAGATGGAATATTGCTTTTGTGTATTGATCCTGAGGAGAAAACCCAATACCTAAACCAAGCACACATTACCATAGTAGGACCACTTTGCGGAAGACCAAACTATGCAATGGATCATGAGACTTCGAGTATTTTGGCCAACCATGAGGAGTGATGTTTACTCATTTGTGAAAAATTGACTTCAATGCCAAAACCAAACACTCGTACCTCATGTGACATTATTTCAAATCTCACTCGTTCCTAAGTGGAGTAACTATATAGTTACTTACTTATCAAGTAGAAACATTGGGCGTATATACAATGCACGGAGAAAAAACCTCCTAAAGAGGGAAAAAATGCCCCGGCGGTCCTAGTGTGTTCACACACATCACTACCACATGTATATGGTAACACTTTAGAGTTGTTTATGTGTGCATCAATGTGATCCATGGGAGACATGGACAATTTTTTGGCAGGCAATGGTGTGATATTGTATTACAATTCCTGCTCGCAGTCAATGTGGTCTTTCTCTTGTGCTCGTCTGCAAGCAGTGTAGGGGATATGAGGCTGGAGGCTCTCTCTCTCTCTCTCTCTCTCTCTCTCTCTCTCTCTCTCTCTCTCTCTCTCTCTCTCTCTCTCTCTCTCTCATATATGGTGATCTACAAGGTGGGCCCCGGGTGCAGCTGCAAGAGTGGATGGTAGGAAGAGATTTTGTGGCTCGTTATGTAAAGGAAGGGAGGAGGGAAAAGGGTAGGTATGTGTGCATCATGCTAGGGGGCTTGGCAATGGAACCTCATGAAGGATGTCTAAGGTCTTGTGAGGATGCCATCTATAGCAGCTGGCAGAGAGAGTAAATGCGGGAGTCAATGCCATGCTAGGAATCATTATTAGCCCCTTATGGGGAGGGGGGAGCCATGGCAGGCAAAAGAGAGACAAACGATTTGTGAGACGGTTTGTGAAGGCGATGGTGAGGATTTTTTTTGGGGGGGGGGGGGGGGGGGGGGGAGAGAGAGAGAGAGAGAGAGCAAGAGAGAGATCCTATGTATAGATTGCAAGGCAGCACTTAGGGCGATGGAGGGGGCAGGCGTGCCCAGTAAGGATGATGACGACAAGGGGGTGAGAATTTCCTTTCAAATTTGTAGATTCCCAAGATTCATCAGAATCTGAAACACTGACTAATTATGTTTTTACAATTTAGACCCAGTAGTCTTAGTATGTCCTTTGCTCATTAGTCTTTTTTTCTGCTTTTGATTTAGCACCGTAGAAATATAGGAGTTAGTATAGAAATGTTTATGGTAGTAAACCTTTTGAGTGAAAAACATTTGAAAAAAAACCCAAAAACATTTCAATGGCAGGCAAGCAGCAAAAAAACTTTATTGAAATGTGGGTGCTCACTATTTGAAGAGATATTCGGTTCAAATTTTTGAACAAAAGATGTTGCTATGAATGAAAGTAAGGAAATTGGAACACCGTTGTCATATTGTACTTTTTATGTCCACAATTTTGCATGTACATTAAAAACCCTATACTCTATAACCAAAAAAAGAAAAAAACTTATTTATATCTAAGCTTGGCATGTCAGCTTGAAAAAGACTTCACATGTAGCTAAAAAGATTTTGTTTAGCATGCCAAGCCTAATAATGTGGCGAAGGATGAGTGCATGTGGGATTCATGAAGCAGAAGTATAATAAAAACTTGGTTGAAAGTAGACCCTTCGGAAGCATTAGCAACCATGTTGTTTTCCATGTTAGTTGTGTATCTTTGAGAGTGCAAAGGTTTCTCACGTCGTTAAGAATTAAGCTGCACTTTGAAAAGATGTCGATCTCAAGCTCTTTAGTGTATTATAAGCTTGAAAAATAATACCTCTTAATCTCTTTGAGTAAGGAGTGTTGTAAATGCAAGTTGGGAAATAGAGCATTGTGCAGATTAATTGTCCTTTGAGCCTTGAGCATAATAAGTGGCTAATGCAACACTAAATATAGCTATTATTGCATGTGTGTGTGTGTGTGTGTGTGTGTGTCTCTCTCTCTCTCTAGACGCTCTAAGAATCCATTATTCTTGAATACATATTGTCTGAGCGGTCGAGGATCATTTATTGAACAGCCAGCAAATGCTTTATGAAATGAGAGTAGAGAAGGTATCCCTCACCTGCATCCATAGCAACAAAACAACATTCAGTTAGTAATGGTGCCGTATGCAGGGGATGCCTGGGAATCCCGCATGTTATAGCTCTCACCCTACTCTATTTTCAGTATAATATATTGACCAAAAGATTTATCCATCTATTGAAAAGTTCATAAAGACATTACACTCCAATTTTAAGTGCTCACTTAGCATCAAAACTAGGGGAAGTACATGGATCATTTATATCTTTACCGAGACGGGAGAAAAAATACAGTCCTCAGGAAACCAGGCCAGAGATTACCAAAATTTCAACATAATTCTGATGTGCTGATATAAATTTTACATGTTTTCATAGTGATTCTTACCTCCATTCCCAAGTCATACCATGTCATGTAGAATTTACGAATAACACACATACTTATCTTGCCAAGACCATAATGTTATCACTACCAAAGAGTTCAAATATCTAGTAAAACCCCACATAGTAAAGCATTTTGTAACCATACACTCTTACCCAGAGTAGCCATTCCAAAACATACAGAAAACGTGCTAACTGTGTGATAGAACAACATTCAAGGATAGTAATCCCGACAATAACCAATCCCCGCAAGGCAGCATGATTAGTACATAACCGAGGATAGCTCGAAGATAATGAAATATGCAAAGAGTTAGAAAGTGCCCTCAAGCAAGAGTGTCTTTTCATTTTATCACATATACCAGCCTGTATGACTAGCCAGCTCGTCAACAATGTTCTACATCCGGCCCCAAGCCAGAAGATAACCCAAATAGGACAACAACTACTCGACAATGCTTATATCCATATTCCGGGAATAATTTCCAAAATCGTTAGTAAAAAGCCAACTTCACAACTTGTAATCAAATTTAGAACAAACAGGGTCAAGGTTTATCACACAATCCCACACAAATATATAATCAACAACAACATGCCAGTATTTCATGCCATTTGTGCAGCTCAAATAACATATGAAGAACATCCACAACCAACATCAAACATCCCATCTTTTATATCACGATTGGTATTCTTTAGGAATTTGCACCTGACAAGTTTGCAGGGTAGGAGCTGCCAAATCCATGACAACCAATTTCTCCTTCCATTTGGCCATATCGGTTTCCCCACACGCACTCATAACCAGAGGGGAAAATGGTACATTAGCAAACAACCAGACACAGGCAACATTACTAAGTGACAATGAACTCACTTTATATATTGGAAGCTTGCAGAGTTGTTGCCTTCATGTATTCCAAAAAATGAGAGCCGATAATCCCTCCACGTTGTTTGCCGATGGAACACGGCCCACCATCAACTACATTCAAGCAATCTATATCGCCGATGGAACTCCACAACAATAAGTGAAGTAACGCGGCACCAGAAGCCAAAAGAGGAGAGAGGGAAATAAAAGCATACACATCCGCATGTGGGACGTATACGTCCTTAAACAGCGGCCTTCCTTTTAAAAAAATATACAATAGTAACTAAAGTCAAAATAAGCAGTGGTGTGTAGGAGTTAGACTTTATGTTCACATTGTGCGTGAGTGTGTGCCTGTGAGATCTTCTTCACCTTTTTTAGTGGAGACTGGTACAACCATAGCCCATTCTCTCTATATTCTGTTGCTTGTAACTCTACCCTCATTCAATCATGTCAAGTTGGAAAATTTGAAAACCACATGGGATGTAGATATGAGTTGGGACTCAAGCAATTGAGCACTGTGAAGGAGGGGGCAGGATGGTGGACCTGTTGAATACCATTGCATGCATGGTGCACGCGAGTTATACTCCCACAACTGTGTGCACGCGCACGCACGTGTGCCCACCCATACCTAGGCACATATCTAATGAGGTAGTAGGCTCATTAGATATGAGCCTACCACCTTAGAATTGTAGAGAGTAAATCTACATTTATTTTAGCTCCATGCGAGTTTTTTGTTGCCAAAGTATTGCAGATATAGTTGCACACGTCGTGCCTCTTAAATCCATTTATACAAAATTTATTAATTAATGTATAAAGCTCCTCATACGCAGAAAAGAGGTAAAGTGATGAATAAATGATCAGATGTACCATCCCTACACAAGTATTGAGCGCATGCTTAAATGGTTTGTTGCTATTTCATTTGATAAACTCAGCAAACGTGAGGTTGAGATGGCCCCGTTTCCAATAAGATCTTATATTGGCATGCCCTTCAAAGGGGGAAATCAATCTAATGTCTAATGAAAGATAGTTTGTACGTGTAGTAAGAAAAGAATCAGCCAGTGTTAACCGTGTAAGAAAGGTGGGATCTATTGAAAGGCACGGTGGATAAATTTCAAACAGGGTATCCTAGAAACAAGGATTATTAATACTTAACAAATCATCCATATACTTATATGTATTGTTGAAGAAGTATGGGACGCATGTCTAACCTCACCATCCTATCTTATTGCAGTATTAGCGAGAACCACGATTACTTTGTCAATCCATGGGATGAAGCTGACTTGACTAGTGCATAGAGGCTACAAGAGGTTGTCAATCTCTCAGAAAACAACTAACAACTCGCATCTAACTCAAGCTACACTCAAGTGACTGAAATCACCAAAACCCAATCGCTCATTGGCAAACAAATCACATCCGTTACAGCATCAAATGACATCCAAACGTAATGAAACTTCTAGGACATGTTTATAAGACCTAAGCACACATGCTTATGGTCTCGAACCCCACTTTAGGTCAAGTTCCAAAATCGCGATTATACCTAGTCGTTTTCGACCCAGAATGCATCTAAATGATTAGCAATGAAGCCCTAATACCCTGCCTATGCTTAGTTTTTTATTTGAAAGTGTAAATTCCTAGTTATGATGAAATTAGGCCACGAGTCGGTAATGCCAAAAGCTACGAAATACCATGATGTGTTTACGTCAATGCGTAGAGCTCTTACCTGCGATTGTAATGCAACAAACGCGACTGCAATGTGACAATCGGGGAGGGAGTAGGAAGCGCGAGAAGGAGAGGAGTGAGCGCCGTTAGCTCACGCTCTGTATTTCGTTATCCAAAACTTATAAAAAACTTACAAAAATTGGCTTTTATACCTTAGCCAAGGTTTTTGGGTGGTCAAAACTAATAATCTAGAGTTCTACCAAAGCTGGGTAATGACAGGTTGATACAATCTGGAAGCTTGTAGCCTTTGTGGGTCTGAAATAGTCTTTGGGCTGGCGGTTGGCGAGGCGGTCTTTAAGCGCATTCAGTGCCTTTTGGTATCTGATTTTCCTTTCTTTATCTGGCACTTGTAGAAACTGCATGGTCACTCTGTTCTTCAGCTCCACCGCTGAGTAGCCTACAAACCTTGAGGTTAGATTGCTGATCATTGGTGTAAATATCTTCGTTCACCAAGTGAAGAATCCCATGTAGAAAGCTTCCTCGAACGCCAACATATTATGTGATGGTAAGAACATACACCGAGCGTAGAAACCATAGAGGACTTCTTCGGAAGGCTGACCACTGAGATCATAGCATAAACCTTTATTTCCCTCGAGGAATGACATCCACGGGGCGCCTGCTTGCTCTAGCTCATGAAAAAATTCAATATAGGTGAGCAGCATTCGGCATATCATATATAACATTGCACAAGAGAGATCCGGTAGACTTTTAAAGAAAGACATGGCATCCATTAGGGTTTTCACCATGTATTCCTTTGTGGCTTGTCCTTTCTCTGGAGCTGGCAGTTTTAGGTAGTTCAGTCAGGTTGGCCTCTTCTTCGTCAATGCCTCATGAGTTTGCCAAGTCCTTACTCTTGGTACATGACAAAAAGTGGGATCTCTTTGCAGGGCTGCATATGCTCTTGTGAACAGAATCAAATACCTCGGATTCTTGTTCAACCACCTCAACCTCCACTTTGGGTGGTCTTTATCTGTGCCATCTGTTTGCATGTCTGCATAAAGCCTTTCTTTAACGTACAGTAACTCAACCTTTATAAGAGGGTATGTCAAGGATTGTTGATGCCATTGCGCATTGATCTGATTCGGAGTGAGCTGAGTGACGTTGAGAGAGTGAAGAACTCTCAACTCCCAATCCATCGCTGCCTTCCACTGCTCATCCACCTCTTGTTGATCTTTTCTTTCAGTGCGTCTTCTTCAGCTTTTGAGAGTTGGACCATGGGCATTGTGTCTGCATCTGTAATGTTTATCTGAAAATCCTCCTCACCACTCAGCTCTATTGTGGACTGTGTCTCCAATTTAGTAAATGACATTGAGGGTATATCTATTTGTGGTGGCTCCGAAGTCACTGCCTCTTCCTGCGTTTTGGGCTTTTCTTCTCTTAGGAGCTGGTTAACTTTTTTGAGCTCAGCTATTTCTTTTAGGAGCTCTTCTTCTCTCTGGACCCGCATCAAAGCTAGGTCCCTGCGTTGAGATTGCTCCAGCTTTAACTCCAGCTCGAGGTCCTTTTTCTTCTTCTCCAATGCTTTATAGACGTCATATGTTCCTTTGATCGAGGCTACAGCTCTTATTTGCCGTAAGAAGATTGCATGATCATTTATTCTTTGTTCAGAGTATTATAAAGAAGAGTTGGCAACATCCAGCTGTACTTGAATTTTTTGAGCTGACAGGGTGGTCGTTAGAAGTTCATTTTGTAACTTCTTTGAAATGTTCATCTTTTGCTTTGCAAGCATCTGATAACTTTGTGAGCACATCACCTAGCTCTTCCATCTCCTTCTGCTGTCTATCTCTCGCTAGCTGATGTTGTTCAGCTTCGGCTTTCATTTCCTGCACTTGCCTCTGAAGATCGGTGATGATGTTCATTCTGTTTTCTAACTCTCCTTGGAGAGCGTCAATCACCATCTCTAACTCCTTGGCCTTTGTGCTATGGCCAAGTGCTGCTAAGCGGAGTCTCTCCGTCATATCCTGCATTTGCCTTGCATATTCGTTTACTTGCAGGATTACTTTGTCATTAGACTGCCAGTCTTCCTGTCTTGCTAGCTGGGTTGATGTGCCTGCAGCCTCTTGTGTGTCTCTCTGTTGTGTTGTGGTTGTTGGTTCTTCTTGTCCTTGAGGCTATGGTTGTTCTTTTTCTGCCTTGTCTTCCTGAGGCTTTGTGGATGCCTCGGCCACTTCATGATGTGTGGAGGTAGAAGGTGTTGGCTCTGTTCCATGTTCCTGCGTTTTCTTAGACTTTGTGGTCTCTTCTGGTGCACGACTCGCTTCCTTTTCTGGCTCAAGTTCTTTCTCTTGTTGCTGCTCTTGTGTAGTAGTAGCCTCTTGTGCAAATTCATCTGCCTTTTGCTGTTCAGGCTCATCTTCTTTCTCTTTTGTTGCTCTTGATGGTCAGCCTCTTGTGCAGATTCTTCTGCTTCCTTTGATTCAGATTATGTCTCTTTGGTGGTGCCCTTACATGCAGGTGATGGTGGTGGGCTTGGCATAGGATTTTCTTGTTGTTCAGTAGATGGTGAAGTGGGTCGAGGAGACTGGTAACCTTGTTCTTGTTGTGCCTCTTCCCTCACCGTTTCCTCGGCTTCTCTGGTCCTCCACCTCTTTCATTTTTCTTGCTTCTTCCTAGGCTTCTTTCAGCTTCAGGGCTTCTACTTCTTGAAACATTTTTTCTAAAGATTCTGTGGGATCTTCGGTCTCTTTTCTCGTGTGATGCTTTGTCCTTGGGCCCTTAAGTCCGCTAGGTACCCATTTTTTGGGGTCCTTCCTTGTGCTTGTCGGGTGCGTGGGTAGGCATGTTTTTCTCTTTCAAAACGAGCTTGCTTTTGCACTGCTGGCTCTTCTTGGTGGACGGCCACAGCTTTTCTCTTCATCTCCTCTCTTCTTGCCCTCTTTTCCTCATTATCAGAGTTCTCACTGATGTGCCTTTCCAGCGAGCTTTCAGCCGACTCTTCATCAGATCTGTAGGCTCTCTTTGCTGATCTTGTAGCTCTAGGAGATGGTTGTGCTGCCAATATCCATGTGTTTTGGTCAGGGGCAAGTGGTAGGTTGTCAGCCATGCCGATGGCATGGTACGCAATCCTTGTCAAGACTTCTGGCGCACCCAAGTAAGTGATCTTCCCTTCTTTCCTTGTGCCCTTCAGAGTGGTCAGCACGTACTGAGCATGGTCCACCGGTTGCCTGGTTGTTGACTTGAGAACTTGTGTGAAAGTGGTGGCAACCGCATCATTTGGTGTGGTGTACCTTGGTGGCCTTTTACCCAAGAAGTGGAAGTGCTGATGGTATAACCTGGCTGGTTCTTCCACTTGCTTGTGAATTAAATCTGCAAAAGTCACTGCGGCGGTTTCTTTGGTGAATGTACCTGCCGTTTTCCTGTCACTTGCTCTCATGGTCATTCCTTCTATGGGCAGTCTGAGTGCTTCTGCCACTATATCTTTGGTTATTACCACTTCGACCTTATTTCCCTGCGTGTCAAAAATTTGGGCGGTTCCATCTTCTTTAATTGTGGATAAAATCTCGTAAGCTTTGTGGAAATCCACTCCACACAGCTCCTATTCATAAAATTATCTAAGTCCTAGCCTGTGTTGGCTTCTTTGGTCTCAGGCTTCACAGCAACATCATATACTTCTTTAGGTAGGAGTTGCAACTCGACCTGATGTCCCTCCTCACTCTTGAATCTGCCGGTGAAGACTGTTGTGTGATGCTCTTCTAGCTGTTCTTTTGACAGATATGCTACCTTGGCGGCTTTGACTGAATCTGGATCCAATTGATATGCCGGCAGTTCGTGTAACTTTTCCTTCTGGTTGAGCTTCTTCTTGGCCCTCTCTGCTGCTTACATGGCTCCTGTTCAGTGAATAGAGTGCAAAGTTAGCAGATTTGTTGGAATTTTCTCTGAAATGTCTTTTAGTCTGAAATGCTGACAATTTTGGTCCAATTTGCTTCAAATCAATTTTTGAACAAGCATAGATGCATAAAAACATGCAAGGAATAACACTGTAAAGTCAAAACAAACTTTTGGAACCAAAGTAAATAATCGCGATTATTTACAGCTGAGTATTTTTTTCAACTTTTTGCAAACTTGGCTTCATAGGCTTGAAGTATATACCAAATACATGCTCTGAGTGAAATATGGGCTCATTTGGATGCATAGGGTGAAAATGGTACTAGATTTTGGCTTTAGGTCTTTGAAACAGTAGATATAAACGAAATTTGAGATTTTGAGCTCCAAATTGGTTCAAATTTGGCTAGTGGGCTTAACACATCCTGTACTTTGGATGTATGATGGCAGAATATCAAAACTCCCCCAATTTGGTTTGAAAGTAAATAATCGCAATTATTCACTTTTCTACCAAAATCAACATTTTTTTGTGCAAACTAGTTCTAGGCATTGTATAGACCCTGTGTATGAGATATAAGGTGATTTGGATCAAGAAATGTTGTCCATAACCCAAAAACTAGCTTGCAAAGACTTCTTTGCGTTTTCTGGCAATTTTCCAAGTTATAAGTGCCCATTTTGGCTAATACTTGATTTTTTGCATGTAATAGGTGTGTACGCATGATGGCTGAGGTGATTTGACAATTTCCAAGCAAAAAAAACTGCAAAAGTAAATAATCACAATTATTTACAACAATGACAATTTTTTTGCAAAACTTACAAATTTTGACCGAGACACATTCTATACACCTAAAACAAGTCCTAAATTGAATTTGGTCAAGTTTGGTCATGCCGGCATCACTTTGTGCTTTGTCGACTTTGAAATCACCGTTTTCTGTTACTACAGTGCCTGTTGAGTTAGTCAATCAACTTTGAGGCTTTGGACTTGTCCGCAACATAGTCGTAAAGCAACTCATCCAATTCTGGCTCATTTGGAGTCAGTTTGACCCCGTATGTCGAATTTGACGCTTTGTAGCCTTCGAGCCGTTTTCAGCTTTTCGAGGGCTTTCCTTGATTAATTTTACTAAACCAATCATCTACATTGTATATGAACCTCAAGGGAAAGCTATCTGTGGAGTCAGATCGGAATTCTGGCATTTACCAAAAACCTAGCTTTTTCTATTGGGGCCCCCTCGACCCCTACCGAATGGACAACTGGTGATATAGAAAGGTTCTATTACGTTAGGGCATGCTGCAGTTCAAATCCCATCTGATTTGGTCGAGCTGACAGGCCGCTATGGTCAGTTTTTGGTCGTAGGTCTTCGTGCACTGCTCGGTTTCTAGGATTTTTTCTAGGGGTTTAGACTAGCTACCGGCCGTACAAAATGGATCATTGACGAGTAAAGAACCTACCCTCATGTATCGTGTGAGACGGCGCTGAAAACGAGCAACTGTGGACTTTGGAAAAGACACGTGAAAGAGGTCAAAAGCTCTCTCTCCAAAGGCCGCAAGTGGAAATGAGGTGGTTTTAGCCTACCTTGGATATTTATACCCGGACTTCCCGAACCAATTTTCCCCAGATTCTCTCGTTATTCCTACTAGGCCGTGACATCTATGTTAGACTCAAAAATTTCCTTGATCGGATTCCTGTAGCTCATTCTTCAAGAATTTTGCAAAAGTAGGCCTGGCCGCCCAATTTAGGCTTCCCGCTTCCATCTTTTGATTTCATTGAAAATTTTTGTGCTTGTCCGCTTTGTCTTTTGATCACCTTCGTGTCTTCCGTTTTTCCATCTGAGCTTCTTTGCTATTTATTATTAATTTTTGACATGTTTATTTGAAAAAATCAAAGAGATAGCAAAATGCTCTAAAAAATAAAGTAAAAATCCGATAATTAAGAAAATCCATTGAAAAACACAGCTTTATTATTTTTTGTTAGATGTTTCTATTTTTAAGTCTCATTATCAATAAAAATGATGAAAAATATCCAAAAAGGACTATTTTTTGATGATTTTTTGATAGTATATACACTATTTACACTCATCGGGAAGTTATTATCAATGATTTTTTCCTTGATGATGAATTATAAGGGCATTATTAGGTAATTTTGCAAATAATCACATGTTAACATCAAACTTTCTCCTCCCTCTTCAAACATTGCCCTTAATTACTTATTACTTAGTGCCCTTCCACCCCTCCTAGATAGCGTACTCCGGGACGACTGTGTGCATGGGTTGAACAATCATGTCTATGCATAGCCGTGGTTGGCTCTACCATGCTTTGAAGATCAATGCAATTCAAACCACTATGTTGTGCAAGAGCTGGGTCTTGAGTAATTAACTCAAGGGTTTCTGAAGTCGAGGTTTGCTATTGATGTCTTCCAAAGGGCAAATCTTGTAGCTTGTGTGCTCTCTATTTAATTGTACCATCAGGGTGCTTCAGCATGCTGATTGCTTGAGCTGTTGGTAGCCCTTTTGACTGTTGTCGAGCTTTTTCTCGCCATTGGTAGCTTGGTCTGCTTGGTGTTGTATGGTGTGGTGGAGTCTTTTGAGACTTAACTCGCCATTGCTTGATTGGTTTTACGATGTGTGGAAAAGATAAGTGCTCTTTTTTCTTCGAAACCAATTTCATGTTAGGTTTCTTGCTCGGAGATGCTCGTCTCTGTGTTTTTACCCTTGGAACCTTCTTTTGTTTTGTAGGTGAAGTTTTAGGCACCCATATATGAATCGGCTTATCCTTAAGCTGTACTTTTGGTACTCAAATTTGCATGACTCCTTGCATGCTACTTGTAGCATTTGCTTTTCGAGGGGATGAAGAAGATTTACTACTTCGTGGTTTGGTGCTCTGATTGCTTCCTTTCCATTCCTCTTTGCTTGGTGCAATTGGAACAATGAGTTGCCCGCCTTTAGGTGATAGCTTTAGCTGATTTGTATCCCAATCTGGTACTGCTTTGTATGTGCGCATCTAGGGAATTCCAAGAATCAATCAATTTTCCCGTCTCCTGGTTGAGCTAGTATACAACCAATAGCAAAACTGGAAGCATCTACATGTACGTGGAATATCTTATTCCAATCTGGTGCTTTCAATATTGGTGCTGAGGTGAGAGCTTGCTTAAGCTTCATGAAGGATTCTTCACATGCCTCGGTCCACTCAAAGTGTGTAATCAAGCTATACATGGGTTTTGCAATTATAGTGTACATGTAGATGAACCGTCAGTAATATCCACAATGCCCCATGAAGGCTTGTACCCCCTTGACTGTTGTTGGTCTAGGCAAATCAGCAATGACATGAATTTTTTCAATATCAATAGCTATGCCATTTCTAAACACTATATGCCCAAGAATTTTTCCTTGTCTACCCATGAATGTGCACTTTTCAGGATTTAAGTGAATCCTATAAAGTCTACATTTTTTGAATACCTTTTTGAGTTGTTCAAAATGATCAGCCCGGATTGATAAATGTACGCATAGATCATCCATATATACTTCTAATAATTTCCTAAGATATTCTTTAAAAGCATGGCTCATCAACCTTTGAAATGTGGCTGGAGCATTAGTTAACCCAAACGGCATAACCCGATAAGCAAAAATACTCTATTCTGTTGAAAAAGCAGTTTTATGCTGATCTTTTGGGTCAACCAAAAGTTTATTGTATCCCGAAAAGCCATCTAAGAAGCTGTAAGTTTTTTTTCTTGCAACTCGTTCTAAAACATGCTCAGTGATTGGAAGAGGAAAGTTGTCTCTAATGGTAGCTGCATTCACTTTTTTGAGATTAACACACACTCGTAATTTTCCATTTTTCTTGGGTACTATCACACTTGGAAAACACCCAATCTGTGTGTTCAATTTCAGAAATGAATTCGGCTTCCTATAGTTTTTCAATTTCTTCTTTTATCTTCCTGGCAAATGTTTCATTATACGTGTATGGCCTTTGTCTACTTGGTTTCACATCATCTCTCATGGGTATGGTATGTTGACAGATTTCTGGATCAACATCCTTGAGATCCTTGTATGACCAAGCAAAGGTATTCCTTTAACAAGCTCAACAAGAGCTCTTCTTCTTCTTCTGTTAGGTCATTCGCAATATAAACAGGTCTAGGCTCTTCTCCTGGTTCAGCCAGGTCTATTTTTTTAGCGTTTTCAGGCCCTTTGTAGGACTCGCTCTATTTACGTAGTTTTCTAACAGGTTGTTCAACTATGATTTTTCGATCTTGGAGAGTATACTTTTTGTAATGGGATGTGGGATGGAACGCTCATTACATCCTTACCATCCTCTTCCGTGGTTTCCATTTCAATCGTATATATCTCCTTTAGAGCTTTTTTCAACTCTTGATATTTCTTTTTCCGCTCGACTCGAGTCATGAGTGGTTTTTTATCCTGTGGGTTTGCTTGAGTATCCTTCCTTGATTTTCTCGATGTTTTAGATATTTTTGAATTTTTGTTCAAAGGATATCTGTCAGTGATTTTGTCCTTAACACAATCATTTGCATCTATCTGCATCAGGAATTGTGTTCTACTGGAGACTGATGGCATAGGTCGTGTTTTCACGTTTCTGGTGTCTCTCTTTTGTCTATACCATTTTTGTCTTCTCCATTTCTACTTTGTACAGTCAAAAAAAATTTCCTCCCCTCCTTTTAAGAGTAGCTTGGCTCTCATATGTTCTTTTTCTAACCTCGAACCTTCTGAGGTAGCTGAGTGTTCATCTAATTCATCTGTTGCATCGTAGTAGAGGTCTAAAAAGACTTGTTGAGCTTTCATTAAGTCCTTGGTTTCCTCATTTTTGTCTTCAATGTTGAGGATTGAAATCTTATAGATGGGAATTATGTCATAGCCATCCTCATTGCAAAATTGAGTGGGCATAGACGTATTCACACATACATCCATTGTCACTAAAATTTGAGTCCACTCAAATGGCTCAAACAAATGCTCTGGAAAGGGTTTAGGTACATAGGCTTCGTCTGTGCAGTTCCTTTCTAGGATACATTCTTCTCGTTTTAAACTCCCATTTTCTGTAGCTCCACACATCCAAATAGGAGTGTCTTTGTTTAACCAGGATGGAAGCTTAGTTTCAGCCGAGGAGACTGAATCAAACTCTTGTATGGGTGTTTTCAAGACATCTCTATAAGTGTGATCTTTTAGATTTATTCTTGTTATAGATCCCACTTGCTTCAAGTAGAGATAATTGTTTCCCCAATCTTGGATAAGTTGTACCTATTGCATGAAAGGTCTTCCCAATGTGATTTCATAGTTGAGTTTTTTCCCAAAGTCTACTATGGCAAAAGTGTGTTGATATTCAATTCCACAGGAATTGACTATCACTTTTTCAAGAAGCCCAAATGGTCTCTCAACGTGTCCGTCAGCCAATTGCAATTTCATTCGAGTTTGCCTAATGGCTGGTTGTCCCCAGGATTCCCATACTGCTTTCGTGGCTATGGATATGCATGCTCCACTGTCCAGTATCGCCATGGTTTCATTGTCATTATATTTCACTGGAAGGGTGGTGTTTTCTTCTTCCCCTTCGTAAGATTCTCCGACTTTGTGCATGGGCTCAGCATAGGGTGTAACAAGCACCAATGCTTGTTCATCTATGAATCCTTCAGAGTGCATATACTTTAAAGGCACTGCATTATGTCCTGGATACGGAGGTTGTTGTCCCAACACAGGTTAAGGTCTTTCCATACCCATTGGTGGTCTTTGAGCTTGGGCCATATTAGGTTGATATCTATACATGGGTTGTCCTTGCGGCCTCATGGGCATGTACTGAACATTCCCATCATAGTTTGGTCTGAAGTAGCACTCGTGGATCTCATGGTTGGTCCATTTACCCTCGATTGCACACCATTCTTGTGGCTAATTGGTTGTCGTTTTTGAGGTTGTCATGGTCCCCTCTTAGGTGCTTTTTGCATGTTGTTCATCATGTCGTTCATCCTTTTGAGCATATCTTCTATGGCTGAAAATGGTGCTGCAACAGCAATCGTTCCCACTTGTGCTGGTTTAGTGGACGTTGTTTTCTCACTTTGGTTATCCTTAGGGACATCTTCTTCGTTGAAAATATCACAATTGTCTCCTAAGTCAATAGCATCTGACACACACTCTTCTAGGGTTGTATGCTTTTTACTATAGAGTATAGCATGAAGTTCTTTGTTTAGCAGTCCCTCTCGAAACAAAGATATGAGTTGTTCTTCTGCACGTATCTCTAGCCATGGGCATCTGGCAATGTATTGTTTCATTCGAGTTGCATAATCCCTAACAGACTCACCATGTTTCTATTTAAAGCTATAGATTTGAGCTACTGTATTATGTTTGATCCCCATTCTGGAACAAGCAGCTACAAATCCATGAGCTAATGTGTTCAAGTCCATGATTGATCTTGGTGGAATGTTTTGGAACCATGTCAATGTTTTTCCTTCTAATGTCATTCCAAACCCCTCGAATTGAGTATGGAAATCGAATATACATTCAGCTCTTAGCACTTGCTTAAAGCTTGCTAAGTGGCCGTATGGATCCCCCGATCCATTGTATTTTCTGACCCATTGCAATTGAGTATGGAAATCGAATATACATTCAGCTCTTAGCACTTGCTTAAAGCTTGCTAAGTGGCCGTATGGATCCCCCGATCCATTGTATTTTCTGACCCATTTCTGAAAATCAGCTGGTCTGACGTGTCTATTTGGTTCAACTCCGGTCTCCTGGCAGTTGGTCATGTTCCGAGTCCTTCAAACCAGACTCGTATAGCCCTGGACTGGCCTTAGTGTCACTGGGTTTTCTACGTGATGAGGTGGTTTCTGGTTTCTTTGCATTACTCTCAGATGATCTCTCATGGTGTTCATCTCTTGGAATTGTTTCTGGTCCTTGTCCCAATATCCAATCCCTTATGGAATACCCTTGGTATTTGGTTTGTTCTACCTCCTCAGGAGTCATCATACAAAGTTGTTGTTATAACAATCCCTAAACAAGTAGGTTGGTAGGTATGTTGACCCCTTATCTTTGATCTTGAAGATATAGATGATCTTCATGGCCGTTAGCTGTCCTGGTTTGGCATGCGAAGTCCATAGAAGATCTTTTTATGTTTCTATCTTCCCAACAATAGACTCCAATCCTAGGATTATCCATACTAAGCCGTTTCAAAGGCTTCAAATCTACTTGATCGTATCCCTCGAATTATAATGTTGGTGGTCCTTCTTTTGCTGACATATCCGGGATTATGGTGTTTACTTCTAACGCCCATTTGTCTACCACATCAGGGTTTTCGACTTGTACATACTGAGTTCCGTTTCTATCTTTGTACATTTTTTTCTTGTTTGTTTACCCTAATCTCTTCTTCGAACTCAATACCATGGTCATCAATGCGAATAGCATACTCCTCGTTAGGGTCTAAGTAAATCTGGACTCCATGACGGTTAGTCTTGTAAAAAGAGAGTATATGCTTATAGCGCATTGTTGTTCCGGTTTCTTAGTGAGTTGAATAAGAAGACATTTTTTATGTTGAATCTGATAAAGTGTCTGAGACTTCTTCAGGAATTGTGCGCAAGGAATTGCCTTGATTCACGCTTTCTTCGGTGGATCCTCTACTGGAGGTTTCTCCGAGTATGCCTGATTTCCTAGTACACGACTAGATCTAAGGTTCATATAGACTTATGAAGCCTTGGATAGAGTACTCACCTTTGGATTGAATTGTCGTCAATTTCCACTTGATTCAATTGCAACTTTCTGTCAAGCTACTGATTCTTTGTCTGCAATCTAATTTCTGTACAAATTTGATCAAGTTAGCTATTCTTCTATAAAGACAATAGAGTTTTTGCTAACTCTCGTGATTGGTCTGTGTGTATCACTTCAAATCGAGCTATAGGAGTCAAAAATTGACTTTCAGATTCGACTTTAGAAACAATCAAAGGTTTAATCTGCAACCTAGAAATTGAGTGAACATGTACCAATTTTGTTATGATTGAACCCAAAATTGCCTAGTGGCTTTGGTCTAACACTGTATAAGTTCAAAAGTCAAAATTGATATCTCTGGATAGCAGTAGTAAATAATCGTGATTGCTTTGGCAAGTATACAACTTATTAAAGTCCCCGGTCAAGTTTTTTGCACTTTTTGGATTGCTTTGGCAACTATACAACTTGTTAAAGTCCCTGGACAAGTTTCAACAAGTTTGGACAAAATCTGATCAAGTTTATCAATTGTTTTGTGTCCGCAGACTCTGATTTCAAGAATCTGGCATAACTCTCACTTTTGTGATCCAAATTTCATCAAAATTTGATTTGTGAGGTTTACTTGATATGCTTGACCTTGTGGTATACTCACATTTGCAAAATTATCAAGTTTTGAAGCAGATGTAAATAATCGCGATTATTTACTCCAGCTATATTTTTGCAACTTTTTTCCCCAACTTTGTTAAGCACCTCAAGTTAAGGTCACTAGCCAAGTTTCATCAAGTTTGAACAATTTTTGGTCAAATGGTCATCAATTTTTTGTCCGCAGACTAACTTTACAATTTTAGTCATAATTTTCAATCCAGTGATCCAAATCTTACCAAATTTGGTTTGTGGGCTTATTAGAACATGGTTAAACTAGTGGTATGCTGACTTGGTCAAAAAATTAAAAAATAGGACAGATGTAAATAATCGCGATTATTTACAATTGATAACTTTTTGCATCTTTTTTGTCAACTAAGCATGTACACATGTTTATCACATCAATATAAGCCTATGAATCAATTTTCAACAAGTTTGGACAAATTTTTTCTCAATTTATACTCAAAATTCAAAAAGTCAGTACAAACTTTAGTTTTTACCCATTTTTTTGTCGGTTTGGTGATCCAAATCTTTTGGGCCTTTACAAAAGTTTTTTGTACACATGCAATGAGTCAATGGTATGAACCTTGGTCAATTTAGAGCAGAAAGTTAATAATCATGATTATTAACTTCATGCTTGAAAGCAACACTTTTTTGTAATTTTTTCAAAGACAGTCTTTATATGAGTTATTTTAAGCCTATAAATCAAGTCGAAACTTAATTTGGCCTATAATGTCAAGAAAAAGTAAATAATATGAGTTTTGGCCAACTCTTGAAATTTTTACCTTGAAGTGTCTTACCAACTGGTTCAAACAACTTTTAAGCTTACTCTCCAGTCGGATTGAATGGTTTCGAGTCTTTTCGTGCTATTTCTAGCCGTAGACCTGAAATTCTGCAACTTCCAATAACAACCCACACTTGATTCTTTCAAAGAGATCAATGTTCTGAAATCCGAGGTATGTTCTGAAATCAACCTCGGATTCTACTTACCCTACTCCTAGATTCTCATGCAGTGGGGTTGTGGAAGGTGTCCACAAACACTTGTTTTCTTGTCTTTTATGGTTTTTTGAGCACTGATCTTAAGACTTGTCTCGTCTACCAATCATCCTCAAAATCCTAATCTATTTATACAATCCTACAATCCTAAAGGCACTCAACAAGTATGATTACTTCCAGGTTACCTCTACACAGCAAAAGACGACAATCTTAAGCTATGCGGTTTCTAAAAGAAAGTTTTGAACTCTAAGTGAACCTAAAGGAAATTAAAGGATAACTTCATATAACGCTCGTATTTTTTCCTAATTTAGGTCTCTTCGATCCCCGGCAACGGCACCAAATGTGAAACGCATGTCTAACCTCACCATCCTATCTTATTGCAATATTAGCGAGAACCGCGATTAATTTGTCAATCCATGGGATGAAACTCACTTGATTAGTACATAGAGGCTATAAGAGGTTGTCAATCTCTCGAAAAACAACTAACAACTTGCATCTAACTCAAGCTACACTCAAGTGACTGAAATCACCAAAAGCCAATCGCTCATCAAAAACAAATCACATCCGTTACAGCATCAAATGACATCCAAACGTAACGAAACTTCTAACACATGTTTATAAGACCTAAGCATACATGCTTATAGTCTCAAATCCCACTTTAAGTCAAGTTCCAAAATCGCGATTATTAACAGCAATGGATTTTTGACCTAGTCGTTTTCGACCCAGAATGCATCTAAGTGATTAGCAATGATGCCCCAATATCCCGCCTATGCTTAGTTTTTTATTTGAAAGTGTAAATTCCTAGTTATGATGAAATTAGGCCGCGGGTCGGCGACATCGAAAGCTACGAAATACTGTGATGTGTTTACGTCAATGTGCAGAGCTCTTATCTGCGGTTGCAATGCAACAAACGCGACTGCAATGTGACAACCGGGGAAGGAGTAGGAAGCGCGAGAAGGAGAGGAGTGAGCGTCGTTAGCTCACACTGTGTATTTCATTATCCAAAACTTATAAAAAACTTACAAAAATTGGCTTTTATACCTTAGCCAAGGTTTTTGGGTGGTCAAAACTAATAATCTAGGGTTCTACCAAAGCTGGGTAATGACAGGTTGATACAATCTGGAAGCTTGTAGCCCCGGCTCATTAATTACAGAGTTTATCTGAGAAAATAGGAGTTACAATATTCCCAATTTATCAAAATAATAAGTGTTTTACAAAGAGAACTCCAAAAAATGATATCTGTGTTAGCTTGCTGCTAACAAGAAGCCAAGGTGTTGTCATCTTAGCGGGTCTTCAAGTTGCTTAAGTATCCACTTGTACTCAAAAAAGAGAAGATATAGATTACACATAACCGGAGAGCAAGAAAAGCCCATTGGAATACTGCAAACTTCCCGAAAACAGTAGTTGCTGATTGAATAATGCTTTGATTAAGGATCCATTGAATATGTTCAATAACATCATTTTTGTCAAAATGCAACGGCGGCTTTTTTGTCTTTTCTCTAATCCACTTAGGATTCTTAACCAAGGAGATGCATTTCAACCTATTACGACATTTTCTAGAAAAAGCCATATTAATTAAATCTATCAGAACATTAATAAGACCATAGTCACCAATTAAAGGGAACTTCTCATAAGATTGTGTAATATCATAGAATAAATGTTTTTGGGTAGGTTAATAAAGACTTCTGTCAAATTCTTGACCAACCAAAAGGACTGTATATCAGTTCCAAGGAAGAGACGCACATCTTGTCCTTTAAGCGCACATATATGAAACATTTCTTCTAGAATCATATTGAGGCAAGAGGTAACATTATTTGTAATATTTGTGACAATACAGTCAGAGGCATCAGAATTTCACTGAAACTTATTTTTACAACTCTTAAATGTTGGGAAGAGTATCGGCAATTTAATGATTTTCATCGTATATCCAAGTTCCTTTAATCCTTCAAGGAGCATGTTGGCAACCTCTACAGGACCATCTTGAATTCTATAAAACTCCTCCCATTCAACCTATTAAGTGCAGCTTCAAAGGCTAATTTTTTACATATGAAAGAGACTAAGTTAGCAGCCTTGTCCAACCCAACAACAAACCATTCCTCATAAGTAATCTTATTTTAGCTTGTAGTACATTCCTGAGTCAAGTGGTCTCATGCCTAAGCCACATTGTGCTGGCAGTTTTTCTATTAATTTAAAGAAAACGATATGGAGTCGTTTTGTTAAATCCAATTGGATTGCAGACTCTAATCAGAGTTTTAAGACCAAGTCGGCCAGACAATCTCTTAGCGCCAAAAAGGTAGATTGTGGATGAAGTGGATATGTGGGGATATGATTCAAACCTTTTGCGAGAAGACATCTCACTGCCAAATTGGGTATAATATGATAATCAATGGTACACACATGTATTCCTAGCTCCCCAAAATCCTTAACGAACCGAGAATGACTCCAGCACTGACATGCCACAGGTTTCTCCTTTCTCATAAAGTCATTCGAGTAAAAAATAAAATGAAGCGTTTCAGTATATTTCTACCCAAACACTACCGTATTAAACAAACCTTGGTTTCAAAACACTGGGAGATAACAAGCCTCGACGGGAAATATTCAAGTAATTTATTAGCAAATAAACAATGTACAAAAATATCATTGTCCAGAGCTTCGGCTTTCGGAATCATCAACGTGCCAACCTAAGTAAAGATAGAGTCCTCACATGCATCCATATAAATAAGACAACACATTTGGTGTCAACGAACCTATCAGTTGTTACCCATGTCCTACTTAAAATCTTTTTTAACTTATACTTACCATCCATGTAGTGTTAAATATCAACAAGTATCCATTCTCAGGTAAGTAAAGCAAGCCAACTAGTATCTTCCTGCCATCAAGTCCCAAATCTTAATAGGATAAGAGGATGGGAGATCCAAGATTCCCATCTCAAAGCCATACGGATCAACCATGCTGAATAATACCATACACCATATCCCAATCCATGCATAAGTAATGCCAACGTAAGAGTCCAAAATCGAGAACCATTTCAAATAAAAATTAGATAGAATCATGCACTTATTAGAAGTAGGGATCAGATGTATAAATCCATCCAAGGAAACTAGAGTGCTAATATATTTCTAGAAGCATCCCAATGAGGCAACACCAATAAAAGAACACTCCTTTTTTTTTTTGCAAACCAACTTATACCCAGTCAATCATCCAAGATGAGACATATTAGTTTAAACATGGTGTTCTCAATCGAGACCCCAAAAAATATATAATCTACAGACTAGCATCCGGACTGTCATAAGTCTTCATTTTATTCTAGTATTCCATCTATCGCAAATGACAAGATTTATTTACACTTGGCCTCTAATCAATATTAGAAAAGGAGTAAAAACCAGGTAAAAAAACACAGCTTTACATGTAATTTCAGCATACTTTACTCCATTATATCGATAACTATATATACCAATTCGAGAGTATAGCAGTCCAATAAGGCTAACACAACAGTCCATAAAACCATTAATCTTACTACGGCTACGATCAACAAGCCAATCCTTTATGACAACTAATTGTGATATGCAGACCATTATTGCAACCACTAGTGATAAGGCAAGTAAAAAATAGACGAGTGTACACACAGCAAGTTTAACAACCAAAAGAATCATTTAAGCACAGCGAAGGTTATTAAGTAAGAATTCCAAATGGGTACAGATACTGAGGTAAGTATTGAATGTTGAAACATCAGCCTGAAAGGAGCAGAACCAGGCCAGCATCGATTCAATGTAGGGGGGAGAGAGGGAGAAAGAAATAGCAGAGAATGAGGGGCGGCAATACTTCAGGTTAGTACCCCATCATGAATGTGGTAGGTAGTATAGGGAGTTCCCACCAGATGGAAAAAAAAAAAGCAAAGGTCCATCTGTTTTTTGGCTCTGTTAGCTAAATGTTGTTCAAGAAAATCTCAGATAGGTCAAAGACATCAAATAGTATCAAATTTTGCATGCAAAAAAAAGGAGAGTCTTCATGGTTCTAAGGATACAAGGTTCTTATTTTATTGAGTGCAAATCCTTGTTTGTCCCACTTAATCCTTGCCATAAGAAGCTTCCTATTAATGAGAGTAGTCTTTTGCCTGGTCATTGAATACATAAGTCCTACCATTCAAATAGTAGGAGACACCATGGGTCTAAAATATTGATAATACTTAGTTAAGCTCACACGCTTTTTCCACATAATGAGAAATGGATAGTTTTTAAAAGGAGTTAAGCTCAGAAGACTTTCTCATGTTAGTGGCAAATAGGTAGTTTTTACAACCTAATCTCCAAGCCACCTTTTAAGCTACTAGGAATGTGTGAAAAAAACCCACCAGGATAATTTATATTTTTATATTGTACATTGGTAAAGAGAATGGGAGCTATGGTCCCTAGGCAAAGGCCCTTGTGAGTCAAGAGCATGTTACTAAAGGCCCTTGCGAGTAAAGAGCATGTTACTGTACATTATCACAAAGAACAAAATTGTTTGAAGGACACACAGCTTCATTTATCTCTATTCCATGTACATCACATCCCCAAAGAGTTGGTATGGTGGTAAGGCTTTGGCCTCTCAATCTACGGGATGTGGGTTCAGATCCCCCGTTGGGTCACGCATTAGATGGACACCTGGTGTTCATGTTGCTAGGAATGGACACTCGAGTGCATCCTCCTGTTGGCGTGTGTCATCCAAGGAGGAGGTTCCTAGTTGGTTGCTACGAGTTCTCTCTTTCGTTCCCAGCACCTGGTGCATCAATTAGTTGGCCATGGTGATGCCTACGCATGGCTCTTGCCAGATGGTACGCGGCCCTTGCCCAACTATGTAACATGGCTAATATCTGGAAGGGATAAGCATCTCCCCTTGTGGGCCCTCTGGTGTGTTGAGAAAAAAAACATGATATTCCCTTCACTTGATGTTTGGAAGATGGTTTTTATCATTGCTTTGAACTTCTATATACTATAGATGTAAATGATCTTTGGTCTAAAAGTTTTTATCATTGCTTTGAACTTTTATACCCTACAAATATAAATGATATTTGCTCTAAAAGTGATGTACATACTTTTTCTTTTCCCGACACACCAAGGGCCCACAGGGGGAGGTGCTTATCCCTTCCAAATATTAGCCATGTTACATGGTCAAGCAAGGGCCGCGTACCATCGAGCAAGAGCCATGCATAGGCATCACCATGGCCACCAAATTGATGCAACATGCTGGAACGACGGAGAGAACTAGTAGCAACCAGCTAGGAACCTCCTCTTGGAGTGACCCACCCCAGGAGGAGGATGGATGCACTCGAGTGTCCAAGGGCAAGACCCCTAGCAACGAACACCAGGTGAGCACAAGGTGTCCCTCTAGAGTGTGATCCAATAGGGGATTTGAACCTACAATCCGTAGGTTGAGAGGCCAAAGCCTTACTGTTAGACCAACTCTTTGGGGACGGAATATCATGTTACTCAACTGTTGGTGGGCAAAGAGGTAGCTCTACAAAAGGTAGCTCCATCAACACACTCTCTGAAAAAATACACACCTGGAAAGTGAGACAGATCTCTCACCTCGTTCATATAGCAACTAGTGTGGAGAGGCGGCCGCCTCTCTCTCTCTCTCTCTCTCTCTCTCGCCCCCCGTGTGAGCACTGTCCTCATCGTAGCCGAATAAAGGAAATTGCGACACGTGGCACTGGAAAACCAGTCTCCTTAATATATAGTATAGATGGCCTTGAAGTTAGAATAGCCAAGTGGACAAAAAAGCCTTAGCTAGGCAAGCAAAACAATTATAGGCTCCTTGTACCAATGCTATAATGTATAGTTTCATTCATTAAAAAAATTGGCTTTAAATGAGATGCAATATAGTTTTGATAGTTTTCTGTTTAGATACAATCATACCCTTCTACTGTCCATCTACATGGAATTATTGTTGGCATACAAAATTTGAAAAAAGACTTCATTGATGAAACTTGTGTGATTCCCCCCTAAGAGTATAGTTTAAACTGTATGTTCGCTTTGCATCATTGCACCACTTCTCTTAAAAAGAGCTATGAAAGCAAAAACATTGCATCAATATAAGCCAAAATCAATCCTCTTTTATTATAACTTGGCATAGAAATTCAACTTGTCAATATGAATTATGTTTTAAGATGTCAAATTCTATAAATAAGGATGTGGAGATATGTTAAAACTCAACTACCGAAAGAAAATGTAAATTTTTAGATTTCTGAGAAAGCAACTCCAAAGTTCAGTGAGATTGTCGGATTTGTGACCCTCTCAAAATAGTATTGAACGTGGCATTGGAATTTTATCCGATGTTTTTCGACTCATACACTAACTACAATATCAACAAAACCTTCCAACCTTGTTTTGAGGGGTTCATGAAATAATACAGAAGGTTGGTGAAACAATAAGACATTGAATTGTCCCAAGACAATGTTAATTCCAAGGATGTTTTGCTTGATAAGACATTTTTCAATA
This sequence comes from Adiantum capillus-veneris, assembly GCF_014529385.1. Taxonomy (NCBI): domain Eukaryota; kingdom Viridiplantae; phylum Streptophyta; class Polypodiopsida; order Polypodiales; family Pteridaceae; genus Adiantum; species Adiantum capillus-veneris. The sequence goes on from NC_140932.1 coordinate 138,229,546, forward strand.
GTGAAATTGGAATTAAGAGTAGCCTTCACCATGTAGAGCTTTAAATAAGGCTAATAGCCAAAAGGATATTCTTATTAGAGAAGGTAGTGGAAGCAATGCTACATGTACACTTGCTACAAAACTGTTAGGGAGGAAGTGTATACACTAAAGTTGGAGGGAGGGATGATGAGTCTTTGCTACCCATGCACTTGAAGCCCTCTTCCGAGGTTAGAAATCACACTCTGATACCAAGTTGCTTTGATCATTGTCTTACAATCCTGGCCACATGGTGCCTTACCTTCAGGAGCAGCTTTGCCATTGCCATCATAGCCACAAAGCGGGAATTTCGCCTAGACCACTTTGCTGCTTTCTTCCGTGTTTGCTTCAACCTGGCTATTTACCTCTCCCCTTTCTTTGCATTCTCCTGCTTGCAGCCTATCCAATTCCTTGCCCATATATGCCAGCTGTTGACAAATACCTCTTAGCTCTCCCCCTCTCTCTCTCTCTCTCTCTCTCTCTCTCTCTCTCTCTCAAGTGTGGTAGATTGGTTATCCCAGTTCCCTCGGGTTATCAAATCTTGAGTTCAAGACTCGTCAGATAGATCTTTGAGGTCTCTTGGGATTGCTCCTAGGATGTAAAAAATCTCACGGTTGTGTGTGTGTGTGTGTGTGTGTGTGTGTGTGTGTGTGTGAGAGAGAGAGAGAGAGAGAGACCAATCCGTTACGAACTGGTGAATTTGATACCATGTCTGGGTTTTGAAAAAACCAAACGAGATACGAAAACGAATCTAGAAGTGGTACTAGCTGGAACTGTGTGGGTATGTGTGGCCACTGATACAATGGGTGCTCAATACACGAGGGTGATGAATCCATCCTCGTCTATACTCTGGACACACACACACAGAATAAGAACAAAAAATTGGAATAACCTTTCTATCACCCAAGTGTGGTAGATTGGTTATAACAGTTCCCTCTGAGAAGTATCAGGTCTTGAATTCAAGACTAGTCGGATAGATCTTTGAGGTCTCTTGGGATTGTTCCTGCGACCCTAAAACTCTCTCTCTCTCTCTCACACATTTCACATTTCACATCTCACACTTCATTTTTCATTTTTTACATTTTACATTCAATACTTCAGACATTGTACTAGATTCGCCACTTTGTATCTGATGGTCTCATAGGTCATTTTGGCCTTTTGAAGACGTTAATATATCATTTCATTTCTCTCTCTCTCTCTCTCTCTCTCTCTCTCTCTCTCTCTCTCTCTCTCTCTCTCTCTCTCTCTCTCTAGAGAACATCTTCTCCACCTCACGAAGGACGGGTTTGTGATTCGACCTAGCTATACATCTTTCTCATGGTTTGCGTTGTGCCATTCGCCAAATACGCACATCCTCACATCAGCTCGAGATTGAGACTGGTAGATCCAGAGGGATATCAACAGATAGTAGGATATGCCGCTTATGTCATCTAGAGCCAGAGACAGAGATACATTACATATGCCATTGCACAGTGTACTATGAGATACGAGGCCGTTTCCATTGTCTATTCACAGAGGGTTTTGGGCCTCTATCTAGGGTCATGAGTTATGAGGATCAGAGATGTCTTGGACTGTATCTACTTGAGTTACATAGGCATAGAGACACTTTACTGAGGAGAGCCGGAGAGAGACAGTCCCAGAGACAGATTACAGATTTCTTTACACTAGATATTGGGCACCCAAAGGAGCAGCCAGAGGAGCAACCACCATTGCAGAGCTTTGCCCGCACTCATACTACCACTACTGGCATTCTCATAGACCGAGCATTGGAGCTAGGGAGATCTAGAAGACCGTGATTGTGGAGAGGAGCTACACAGTATAGACGGAGACTACAGCAGAGGATTCGAGCCATACTTTCTCGACGGCCATAGTGCGGACGAGGATGGATCTCTGCCATAACTATCTTCTCCCCCCCTTCTCTCATTGGACTACACAATGTATTGGGCACCTTGTATTAGCTGGCACATCCATACAGTCACAGTTTGTAGTAGTTGTATTTTGTTTCAATTCTTTTTGATTCCGGACATGGTATCAGATTCACCATGTTGTAACAACTTGGTCTCATAGGTCATTTTGGCCTTTTGAAGATGTTGATATATCATTTCATTTCATTTCTCTCTCTCTCTCAAGCTGGGATATGATCATGATGATGTAACCTCTATTGGTTTCATAGGTATTTTAGGCCTTTTGCAGATGTTAATAAACATTCCATTCCCCACTCTCTCTCTCTCTCTCTCTCTCTCTCTCTCTCTCTCTCTCTCTCTCTCTTCTCTCTCTCTCTCTATATATATATATATATATATATATATATATATATATACATATATATGCTACTTCCCTCCGAGTACCTCAGTCTACTCCTCACCTAAAGGACAATCCCCTTTCTCCATATTGAATAATGACATGGAGTTCTCTCGACGGCCATAGTGCGGACGAGGATGGATCTCTACCATAACTATCTTCTCCCCCCCTTCTCTCATTGGACTACACAATGTATTGGGCACCTTGTATTAGCTGGCACATCCATACAGTCACAGTTTGTAGTAGTTGTATTTTGTTTCAATTCTTTTTGATTCCGGACATGGTATCAGATTCACCATGTTGTAACAACTTGGTCTCATAGGTCATTTTGGCCTTTTGAAGATGTTGATATATCATTTCATTTCATTTCTCTCTCTCTCTCTCTCTCTCTCTCTCTCTCTCTCTCTCTCTCTCTCTCTCTCTCTCTCTCTCTCTCTATCTATCTATCTATCTATCTATCTATCTATCTATCTATCTATATATATATATATATATATATATATATATATATATATATATATATATATATATATATATGCTACTTCCCTCCGAGTACCTCAGTCTACTCCTCACCTAAAGGACAATCCCCTTTCTCCATATTGAATAATGACATATGGGAGTTCTCTAGAGATGGAGACATCGTTCTCTTAGGAGACTTTAATGCTAGAACGGCCAACTCTCAAGCAGTATTCTATGATACTTCTGAGGAAATGCTCCGAGAAGTGGATTTATCACAGAGAGGGCTTACTAGAAACTCACAAGATAAAGAACACACTGAATATGGGAGACATCTCATGGAGATGGCAACTATACATGGTTTGGCCATACTTAATGGTCTAGAGAATTTCCCATTATCTAGGGGATTCACATGCTTCCCGCACAGGCATGGGGCCAGTACAGTGGATTATGTCATGACTTCACCAAGCTTTATTTCTAGTATCAAGGACTTTATGGTGGGACCAAGGCCGGTTGGGATTGCAGTGGATCATGCTCTATTGACCTTATCAATCTCCTTCCAATACAATGCCTCTCAAGTACAAAGGAAGAAGACACACACAAGATATACTTTCACGCCTGAAACTGATTCAGTCTATGTGGAAAAGATCTATAATAGGATGTGGGCAGCCGAGCCAGTATATACTGTAGAGGAGATTACTTCTCAATTAACACAGATACTACATGGAGCAGCACAAGAGGCATACCCACATACTCAACCTGATCAGAAGAGAGGATCTGGGAACACGCCTCAAAACAGTTGGTATGATGAGGAATGCAGAGAGACGAGAACCCAAGTCCAGAAAGAGCTTACACTTGGGATCATCACATATAAGCAGTCTCGGATTGCTCTTCGGCGTATAGTACGTCGCAAGAAAAGGGCATTTTTAGCCAAACTGGAGAAGGATTTATATCAGCTCTTCTTGAGTCAGGACTCACATGAGGCCTGGCACTTATTTCGCGAGCACTCACCGCATCCGACGATCACTTCTCCTGAGATCTGGGGTCAATATGTAACATCATTATATATGGTATCTGGACAGCCTCCATTACCAGATCCGCTAGAGCCATGCCCTGCTACTAGTACTTTCTTTACTACGGAAATGGTGGAAAAAGCCATTGATAAGATGAAGACAAGAAGAGCATATGATCATGAGGGTTTAGTAGCAGAACATCTGATCCATGCCAGGGATCTACTTTCAGAAGTCCTTGCTCGTCTGTTTAATCGGGTCATGTGTGAAGGATTCCCTGAATCTTGGAAATTATCTACTATCATACCTATTTTCAAGTCAGGGGATCCTATGATACCCGGGAACTACCGTACCATTATGGTAGGTCACACTTTGACCCGACTGTACGCATCCATTCTTGAACAAAAATTGAGTAGATGGGTAGAGAATGAGGGCATAAGGGCAACAGGACAAGCTCGATTCAGAAGGGATTATTCCACTTTAGATCATATTCTTACGCTCAAAGCCATTATTGAGGAAGGAAGAGCAAACGGGAGAAGGATGTATTGTTGCTTTGTGGATTTTCGGAAAGCTTTTGATACAGTACCAAGGGCCATACTGATGCGTAGGATGCAAGAGTTAGGGGTCCCCAAAGAGATTATTTGGGGGATCATGGCCTTATACGGATCAGTAACTGGTTATGTACGTACTCCAGAAGGGGATTCCGACGTTGTTCATTCCACCGTTGGAGTAAAGCAAGGATGCCCACTGTCCCCTACTTTATTTGGTATGTACATCGATGAGGTATCAGATTACATTGAGAGAGAAGGTGACAGAGGTGCTCAACTTGCAGGGTCATGGATCCCTTTGTTGTTGTATGCAGATGATATTGTATTGATAGCAAAATCACCAAATGGAATGCAGAGGCAGCTAGATGCTTTACATAAATTCGCAGAGGACAGTGGACTGTCGGTAAACTTGGGTAAAACCAAAGTTACGGTGTTTAACACCACACCGCAGTGGGTTAGGAGATCGGCACCTACATTTGCATATGGCCAGGATACAGTAGAGTGCACAGATGCATACACATACCTTGGGGTGGTATTTGCAGGACCGAAGTTTACTCTTAAGAAAGCAGCGGATGCTAGATTATCTAGAGCCTCTGCGGCCTTGGGAGGGTTGGAGAGGATGTGTTCACAAGTGCAGTTTCAGGAACCACGAACAAAACTGTGGCTCTTTGATACTATGGTGGCTTCGGCTATGCTTTATGGGGTCTAGATTTGGGGACCATCTGTGGATCAGGATAATTGGAAGTCAATGGAGAGACCTTTGGTATCTATGATTTCCCGATTGATTAGAGCCAAGGCCTCCGTACCACACGCGATTACCCGAGCGGAACTAGCGGCCCCTCCGATAGAAATTGAAGCTCTTACCATATCAGTGTCCTTTATGCATGGTTTGTGGGATACAAATAACTGCCGATATACTAGATTGGCCCTCAAATCCTCTTGACAATTGGCAATGAAAGGGGATACATCATGCTGGTATGCGCAACTATCATCGTGGTTTCAGAGACAAAGGTTCAGTATGGAAAGATTACCCCCCTTCCAATACTCACTTGAGGCTCCATCACTGGCAAGTACACGAACGGAGATTAATAAAATCATCCGACACGATCTTATACAGTTGGATACTAAGAGGACATGGGTAGACCCTACACAAGAACCGGGCTCGAAGATGGCCGACTACAAAGAAAACTTCCTACAACTATCTGAAGATGGATTTGTGATTCGCCCGAGTTACATGGATACCCACCTGTCTCACGGTTTGAGATGTGCTATTGGTCAGATTCGTACATCCTCACACCATTTGGAAATTGAATTTGGCAGATTTAGGGGAATCCCACCTGAAAGCAGAATTTGCAAGTTATGCGGAATGGAGCCGGAGACAGAATTACACTACATATGCCACTGCACAGTATACTACGAGATACGTGGGCGTTTTCACTGCCTCTTTAAAGAAGGCTTTGGACCTCTAGATAGAATCATGCAATACCAAGATCAAAGATGCTTAGGCTTGTACCTACTGGAACTACATCGGCACAGGGATAATCTAATGAGAAGACAAAGAGCACTACAGCCTCAGAGGCAGATCACAGATTTCTTCGGATCGAGTGAAGCAGGAGTGGAAGGGGAAGCAGGAGGCCAGCAGCCAACACAAAGGAGTACCCACATTCATACCAAAGGCACCCTAATTGACAGAGCGATTGAGCTTAGGAAATCGAGACGACCAAGACCAAGAGGCAGAAGCACACTTCACTGGAGGAGACTACAACAAAGGATTAAAAGCATTCTAGCCAGACACCCAGAATGCTCCTAAGAAGTTTATTTAATACTTTGTATTTAGTTTTTCACATTCACTTTCACACTTTTCACACCTAGTACTTTAGTACTAAGGTACCCAGACATTGTAACAGATTCACCACTTTGTATCAGTTTGGTCTCATAGGTCATTCTGGCCTTTTGAAGGCGTTAATATAACATTTCATTTCATTTCTCTCTCTCTCTCTCTCTCTCTCTCTCTCTCTCTCTCTCTCTCTCTCTCTCTCTCTCTCTCTCTCTCTCTCTCTCTCTCTCTCTCACCTGGTCCTCTTTGCTTTGAGCAAACTCCAGCAGTTCCTCATTGATGCTGACAAGCTCATCAATGCGCTTCTTTTGCTCCTCTGACTCCGTTTGTATTGCTTGGATTTTTCCAAGGAGCTCAAACTTCTCAAAGATGATGGAGTCGGCGCCTATTTGCCCCGCTTTTAATCTTCTGTTGAGGTCATCCAGCTCTTTCTCCTTTTCCTGTAGCAAGCACTCGAAATTCACGCAATTATCCTCGTATTGCACCACCTGCTGCAACAGCTTGTCCCTTGTCTCTTGGTAAGTTCCCAGCTGCCCAAACATTGCAAAAGCTTCAAAGTGAGATCAATAAATGTTCTCAAGCAACAGTACTACTTCTAAAAAAGCAACAACAAAGAAACTACAAAGGAGGCTCATTGTACTCAGCATCAACCTCGTTGCATTCATAAATACATAATAAATCTCTCTTTTCTGCAGAAGGTATTGAACACATTCCATAAACAAGGAAACTAAATGATACTTGACCAAACATGGTGTTTTTTTGTGCATTTTGTATATTTTTGTAGAAGTTCCCCTCTCTCACTCGTCCCCATGATGTCCTCTTGCTTTCTAATCTTAATCAAATCATGCATTGCTATGGCAAGAGAAAATTGGTATTTTTGGCCTCTGACAAAGCTCAAATTCTTTGTTCTTCATTTCAGTTCTATTAATGTTCTCAATTTAAAGTCCATAAAGTTTCTGAAGCTACAAAGAAGACTCATTGTACTCATTATGGATGTCATTGCACTAGGCATGGATATGTGGGTCTCTCCCTCCGTTTATTAAGTATGGATGAATTTCTTTGCAAAAGGTTTTGATCACCTTCCATAGCAAAAAAGTTATAAGAAAAAACTTGAATAGATATGGGTTTATGTATGTTTTGTATATTTTGGTAGAAGTTCCCCTCTATCACTCTTATCCCCCTGATGTGATCTTGCTTTCTTATCTAAATCAAGTCGCACAATGTTATGGCTAAAAATAATATGGTGTCTGTGGCTTTTGATACAGCTAAATTCTCTGTTCTTGATTGGAGTTCTCGTTACAATTCTCAATTTTAATTCCATAAAAACTGTCAAAACTTAGGAAGTTGGAGCATAGGTACTTAAGTTATGAACAAATGGTGGTTTGAGTGTGTCCTTGGACTCTTGCCCTTGTGCAACAACAGGTAATGCAAAATTCTTACTTTTGCAAGCTGCCTTGCAGAGTTACGACGTAAGAACTGGCTCTTTGCCATTACACCTGTTAGGTGGGTTGCTGTTTCCTCTTCACAATGTTGATGTTAGAAAACAGAAGCTCCAGTTGGGGTGGCATCAGGGGGTAGGGTTAGATTGTGTCCTACCCAAATCCTCCTCACCATTTGGGCATTCCTTGAGATTTCCAAGAATTAGAAATCAGCTCCTTTTTGTTGTTGTTGTTGTTGTCGCCGCTTGCCAATTAAGTGCTCGCAGTTCTCCCTGCACAAGGGCTCCATCAGCTGTCTCCACCGGCCCCCTTGTGCAAGCCTCGTTCGGTAGATGGCCGCGCTGCCTTGTGTCTACTGTTGCTTCTCACCTTGGAGTTGATAATGCCGCCAACCTTCTACTACCATTGTGTAGGTGACCCACCCCCTCAAAACCGTTCCCTTTCTCTGCCCTCTATGTTTGTTGTTTGCATGCTTCTTTGTTGCATGTGGCTTGCTTGCGAGTTGTGTGCATTTCATGAGAGTATGTGTGCAGGTTTATGAGTAGGGGGAGGGGGAGGTGAGCTCTTGAGTGTGTGTGGTGGTCCGGGCGTGTATTGGTTGTGTGAATGGAGCTCACCTTGTCTTCGAGGGCCATGGGCTGTGTATTGGTTGTGTGAATGGACTCTAGAGCTCACCTTGTCTTCGTGGGAGAGGGGGTGGGGGTGTTGGTAGGTTGGTTATGTGTGTGTGGGTTTGAGTGAGTGTGTGTGTGTATTACCATCCTCTATCGCATGGATCTCCTGCGCGCCACAGCTGTTCTCTGCGCCCTCGCCAGAGTGAGTGAGTGAGTGTGTGTGTGTGTGTGTGTGTGTGTGTGTGTGTGTGTGTGTGTGTGTGTGTGTGTGTGTGTGTGTGTGTGTGTGTGATCCCCTCTGCGTTTCGTGTTGCTGATGGGGTCTATGCGCGCGTGAGGGAAGGGCTATTCGTTGCCTACGTCAGATGTTTACAACAGCGTGTCAGAGTCGAAGCTCGCCACTTCCCAGCTGCTCTGTGCAACTATCCCAGGCCTCCAGGTGATCCGCCCCTGCTGCCTTGAGCCTGCTCACCCACTGTCAGCTCTGTGCGACCTGCTACAACAATTGCGCTAGAAAATCTGCAGCAAGTGACAGTATGCAGTTTTCCAGGCAGTAACAGTATACAGCTTCCTAGTCAGTATTTAGTCTAAACCCCAAACCCTTAACAGTCCATCACAGTATACAGTTTTTCAGGCATTTATTTTGCGAGATGTATGTCCTCTATGGGAGATGTATATATTTCTGAGGGCACTGTAAATAGATACAACAAAGCAAAATACGACAAAACTCTTTTGTTTGGTTTTCGCTCGTGGTTTGCTTGTTGTGTGTCAAAAATCCGGTGTGTTTTCAAGCGTCGTAAAGCCATGGACAATGTCTCAGAGAGTGCTTTTGAAATCAAAAGTTGTCAGTATGAAGACTTTGAAGAGGCCCGGAAAGCATGGAATGGTCAGGCACCTGCCCTTGAGGTGCGAATTCCAATACAGGACCTTATGGATCCGGTCGCGCAATATGCCATGAATGCGGTCATCTTGTTTTTCCCGGGCAAAATGCTCATTGCGCAGGATGTCGGACAATGGGTTGATTTCCTTCTAAAACGCCAAGCTATCCGAGGCATTTATTTTGGTGCTCGGGGTTTCTATGAGGTTTTACTGGTAGACGCTGAAGCTAGAAACCTTTTGCTGGAGATGTCTCCACTCTTTTTTGGCACGCAGACGACTCATGTTCTACCGTGGGCACTTACGAAGGACTATCAAAGCCTTATTCGTCACAAATGTCCTGTGTGGGTGGAAATTGTTGATTTCCCTCGCACGTGGAGGCATTTTCTTCCGTTGCTGGCTACTCAGCTTGGCAAGGTAATTTGCCCTCCGAAATTGGATGCGAATACCAATAGGTTTTGCATTCTTTGGGATACGGACAAGCATATCCCGGATGGAATTATGGTGGATTCAGGGGATCCATGGGTTGGCAAGCGTCCTTTTAAACTCAAATCGGGCAAATTTGCAAACTCCTGTTTCCGATGTGGAGATTTGGTCAGATGCAATCTGAATGTCCTGAACCAGTTCTACAACCCCCTCTTTGGTTGTTCCTGCTTTTGCCCTTGCCCCTATAGGCAAATCTGTTGGTGAAGCTAAATTGAATGGAGTTTCTACTATGAAGGTGATCCCCAATGTAGACAAAGGGAAAAACAAAATTAGTCTGCTGATGTTGGGAATGTAAATGCAGGGAAAGGCAAAAATGTTGCATCGGATAATGTGAGCTCATGGGCGGTGCCTAAAAAGACAGTGAAAATTCGTGCTCCAACTTCCTCCCGTAATTATGTTCCTCTGGTTAATGCAAACAAGAATGTATCGTTTAAGCAGCTTCCCTACAATGACAATTGCACGTTGATTGATGCCTGAGAAAAAGCAATGCATTCTTATAAGGATGTGCTTTTGGGTGAGGCTTCCACCTCTCAGGCAAATCTTATGGACAAGTCTCCTTCTTTCACTCAACGGATGAGTTTTGGCATAGATGTGGTGGATGGAGATGTCCATATGGACATCTCGACTTGATCCATGTGTTTCTTGCCGTTGTACATATGATTTCTAATGCACAGTCACATTAAATACATTACCTATATGTAAGGTGCAGCTGAAGTGAATGTTGAACTTTGCTCAAGATGAGTGCTCCGAGCTGTGCTCAAGGGTTCCTTTTACTTACGGAAGGGAGAGCCTTCCGTTCCTTTAGTGAGAGAGTGCAATGGACACAAACAAAGTGGTGCACACTGTGAGTGAAGGTGTTGAGATTGAGAGATAGAAAGAGAAGAATACGACACCAGACAAGTTGTCAAACCCCTCCTCCGAAGGCCCCACTCTCCATAGCGAGAGCGGTCTACTATTGATTGCACAAATCTCTACAATGCTTTGGACTTGCCGACGATGTCGACAACGATGAGGACGACGACAGACGGGGGCTGAAATCTGCAAATCTTTATCTATTGAATTCTGACTCTACGTTGGTGACATGTCTATTACGACGATGCGCTGAAAATGCAAATGCTGAAATCTGTGTTTTCCGGGCTGAATCTGCAAACTGCACTGGATCTGACCGTGCGGCGAGGATCTACTGTGTTAAAGTCATATGTGCATGATCAACAGTCTTAGTGGGAGCTCTATCTCCCATTGGTTAAGGCTATTTTGAATGACTCTTTTTCTTCTGTCATTGATCGAACTCCGTATGAGGCAGCTTTTAGCCGTCCATTCCAGTCACTTTTGACTCACTCGGTCGGTCAAATGTTTGATGCCAATGCTGAAAGTCAGTCATTAGATGAGATCTCTAAGAGTGTGAAGCTTCGGCTAAGCAAGGCTCAGGAATCTTATTCACTGCAGGCTAATAAGCATCGTTAGGATGTTTCGATCAAGGAAGGGGATTGGGTGTATTTAAGAATCATGAAGCAACATCTTCAGCAAGTTGGAAAGAAGTATCCCAAGTTGTCTTTTCGTACGTATGGTCCATTTCCAATCATTAAAACGATAAATGAGGTTTCAATGAAATTGCAGTTGCCTAACTCATGGTCAATGCACAACGTTTTCCATGTTTCTTGGTTGAAAGTGTTTTAGGAAACACCTCCAAAGGACATTTCGAAAGAAGAAGAACCGGAGATCATCGATGAAGCTGAAGTCATGGAGCCGGAGCAAGTGTTGTTGCATCGGTTTCGACATGGTTCGAAGAAGCAAGTAAATAATTACTTTTTGAAGTCAAAGGATCGAGGGACCCACGAAGCGGTGTGGGTCGACGAAGAGTTTTTCAAGGACTATCCAGAGTTGTTGGCAAACTACAAGGAAGCCATGAAGCTCGGTACCAGTACCTCACTTTAAAAGGAGGGAATGTCACGTGACACATCCAACCCTATGTGTCCGTAGACAAGCTACTTTATAACAAGGGTTCTGTCAGTCCAGTCATTCTAGATTAGCAAGTGTTCTGGCACTTTTTGTGAGTCTATTCGCAGACCGTGCATGCCCAGGCACTTAGTGTAGATGCATATCCTCTGGTTGCACACAACATGATCATAAGCATTCCCATCAGAATCCTTCAAGGGAATTTTCCAGTGCATTTAACCTATTTTTTCTTTTTTTGACATTTTTCACTTATTAAATTAAGTGACTTTTGTTGGGAAACTGAGTAGGGCAAATTGGGTAAGATAATATATAAGCAAACCAAGGCTAGCACTAATTGGCAGAAGAGCAAGGAGAACACAGGCCACAGGCAACAGGCTCCACCTCTCTCTCTCAAGCAAGACATTTCTCCCCTTGGTGGCAATTTCCTCCAAGCAAGACCTCCAGCACCCCTAGCGTTTTCAGCAATAGCCTCGTCGCCATAAGACCCCAGCACCTGACGTTTTCATCAAAGACATCATCGCCACAACGCCCAACCCTTGGCGTTTTTTCAGCAAACCAACATCGCCCCCCTTTCCCTAGCGTTTTCAGCATCACCAAGTCAGTGATTAAAGCCTCAAGATTTCAGCAATTAAAGACCAGCCAAAATAGCGTTTTTGGAGGACTTCAAAGGGCTGCAAATCAGCGTTTTTAGGGGCAGCCGAAGGCACGAAAAATCTGCAGCAAAACAACGTTTTACTTGCGTTTTTGCAGTAGCAGATTTTAGCCCATTGGCATTTTTGGACAGCAGAGCAAGTGCATCAGTTTTCAGCCATAGAGTCGGTCTCGTCATCCTCGTCGTCGACATCGACATAGCCTAGACTTGCATCAGTTCTCGTGCATCCACTTTATACCAGTTTGTGCAATCAATAGTAGACCACTCTCGCCAACGAGAGTGGGGCCTTCGGAGAAGGGTTTTACAAAGTCTCTGGTGTCTTATTCTCTTCTCTCTCTATCTCTCAGTCTCGTACACTTTCACGCACAGTGTCCATTCACTTTGTTTGTGTCCATTGCACTCTCTCATTAAGAACGGAAGGCTCTCCCTTCCATAGGAATAAAAGGAACCTTGAGCATAGATCAGAGCACTCATCTTGAGCAAAGTTCAAACATTCATTCCACTACACCTTACAATTAGGCTCAAAATGGTTTCATTCCACGCCGCCAGATTATGGACAATTTGGCTAATGTTATGATTGAAATGGAGTATGCTAAGTACACTCATCAAGATGTGCTGGTTATGCAAGTTGATATTGAAAAGGCCTTTGACACTGTACAGTGGGATTTCATTGCTGCCACGATGAGGTGCCTAGGGTTTGGTCCTAATTTCGCCAATGTGGTTTATTTCTTGTATGCATGTAGCACGTCTTCGAGAATCTTGGAAGGCGAATTAATAGAATCTTGACCTCTTGGTTGTTCAGTCGGGCAGGGTTGCCCCCTTAGTGCTCTATTGTATGCTATAGCCACTCACCCACTGTTGATTTATTTTGATCAATTGACTTCTATTGAGCGTCTTCATGGTTTGCAGTTACCTTCGGGTCGTACCTTTGTTGGCCAGGCTTACGCAGATGATTCGTTGTTCATGCCTCGTAATCACAAGGCTGATGTCGAAGTGATTATGGAAGCCTTGGAACTTTTTGGCATTGCGGTTGGGCTTAAAGTCAACTTTTGTATATCGAAGCTTCTGTCTCTTCGTTCTTGTGATTGGCGCAGCCTATTGTAGCCAAGTGAGATTATTTCTCCAAACGTGATTACTAGGTATTTGGGTTATCCAATTGGATGGAATGTCACTCATTCTCAAAAAGTGGATTGGGTTATGCAACGTTTGAATGTCAAATTGCACTACTGGAAGTTATCCACTTGGCCATTGCATGTTCGTCCGCGAATTGTTCAAAGCATCATGTTGGCATATGTTCAATTCTTTTTGCCGCCGATGCATTGACCTCGTCGTTGTCTTGATTCTCTTATATCGGACATCATGTCCCATCTGTGGCAGACCCATGCTCAGAAAAAAGGCTTGCGCTTGATGTCCATGGAGAAGCTTTGCACCGCGCCATATTCGCCCCTCCTCTTGCGTCCGTTGCTCCAATGCAGAAGAGGATGTTTGCCACTTGTTGTGGGATTGTTGCATTACTAGAGACTTCCTTCGCCGTGAATCGGCCTGTATGCGACACTCCTGGGGTTGTTTTTCACAAAAGGTTCTGGGTATTTGGCATTTTCTCATCGACACTACAGCGTTTTGCGGTCTTCTTTACATGGGTCAGATACTGGGCTTATTGGACCCTATGGAGTCAGCATAATGCTTACATGTTTCATCGTACTCATGCAGACCCGTTCCCACTCTTCAAGCTTTCCCTTAGGCAATCATTACGGTTTTCTTTGGAAATTGGTGATATCACCGCAGAGATACATCGGCTTTTCTATGAATGTTTCTAGCTACTCTGTACAGCTGAGTAGTTATGTGTTCTTCCCCTTGTACATTACCCTTTCGGTGGGTTTTCCTCGCTTTGAGGTTTCCCACTAGTAAATTAATCAAATTGATTTACAAAAGAAAAGTGTGTGTGTGTGTAGGCTTGCCTCTCCCTCCTCCCTCCTCCCCTCTATCTCCAATCTTTGGGGTGTGCATATCATGCTTGCTTTTCTGTTTTGCCTATTTTTAGTTTGCTTTTTATCTTTGGTGTATCAATGCCTTTGTGTGTGCATGTGCATCTTTGTGTGGGGATGGGTCCTCTATCTTCTCTCTACTAAGTCCTACAATAAGTCTTCAACAGGGTTTGTTTCAAGTTCTGTTGTAAGTCTTAAAGAGAGTTCTTGTTCTTGCCTTTTTGCAAAGATGCACTCCATTTTGCAATTTTCAGTAGCCACCTTGAGCAAGTGGAATGGTTTCAATTCAAAGACGCCAGTGCTTTACCCTTTTAGGAGTTTGGTTGTGGGGTTCTTGGTCTCTACTAGTAGCCTCTTCACCTTCATTCCCAATTAGAGTTGCTCCTTCCTACTTGATTAGAGCCAATGGTAGGTGACACTGGTTGGAGGCTTTTAGCCCAGAATATGGGTAGCTGTTTCTTTAGGGCAGCAGCTACTACCATCACCCACTGCCGGCTTCTTGTTGTCATTGAGATCGTCAAGTGTGGTGTGCCGTTGATTTGAGGTGTCTATCTTGTTAAAAGTCCTCTTTCCCATGTAAGTGGCCAGAACACTTCTTGTCTTTTTAGCAAAGGTTTTCCCCCTAGCCTTTTTTAGTTCTTAAAGTCTTTTACATATGCCCTTGTGGCTAAGCTGTCTTAGCATTCTTAGTTTTCAGCCTACCAGCATGCTTTGTACTTGAGGCGATTTTTCAAGCAATAGAATACATTCTCTTTTTATGCGAGAGAGCGAGAAAGAGAAAGAGAGAGAGACAAAGGAATAAATAAAATGTTGCTTTACGTCTACAAAGAGCCTAAAAGACTTGTGAGACCAAAAACTACATAATTGTCATATGATCCAAATGTGTAGTAAAACAACTAAGGTAAAATGATAAAAAGGTAAACATATACGAGAATAAGTAGAGCCGGCTCGTAGCATATCTGCCAAAGCAAGATCTTCTAAGTAGGTTGTCACTATAAGTTGTTGGAATGTAATGGTGGATTAGATTCACCTAGATTTAGATCTAGTTACATTCACCTACTTTAGTCACATACCCTAGATCAGTGGGATCTACTTCTAGATCATAGTCACCTAAAAGTAGTCCTAAATCACACCTACTTCATCTCTCATGTTGCATGTAAACAAGTTGTACTCTTTCACTTCTATTCAGTAGTGAATTCAGTCTCGAGATGTCCTATTCGAGTATTTGTCTCAATCTTTATCATTTTTGTCTTATCTCTTTCAGTTATCTTTTTATTAGTGTTAAGGTTAAGAGAAAAGTTTCCACGTGGTATTAGAGCTCCACTAATCTTCATTAGCCTTCATAAGACCGTTTGTCTACAAGAAGTGCTCAACAGTGTTGTTTGTTGTGTCTTGTAGCATGCATATGTAAGCATTTGTGTTACATTGTGATGTGCCACTTGAGTGAGATTGCGTAGGTATGTAACTTTAGTGCATTGAGACATCCGTTACAGATCAGCGCAGTCTGGGTGTGATGGCTAATTTTGCTACGCCAGAATATCAAGAGCTTTGATATGGAATGAAAAATCTAAATGACCCTCAGATATTTTTTATCTATCTTGAGTTGTTTTGCACATATAAACACAGATGATTACTCTTCTTTCAAGAAGCGGGGATGTCACAAACTACTAACGTTCAAGCCATTGAAGACCCAAAGGGTTAGGGCTCTCCAAACCTAACCCTAGCCAACCTGCAGATCCCGGCCAAGGGGCCTAAACCCTAACAGAAGCAGAAGAAGCAGAAGGGTTACCAACTTACAAAGTCTTGTCGAGTGGCCCAATTATTAAATTAGGGTTAGGATTAAAATCCTAACCCCCAGCAACTTATGGTACCCTCGTTCGATGGGGCTTAAATTAAAGTAGGCACACACTCACACGAATTATTGCATAGAGAGCTGATGACATGGAAGTTGTACGGACACTCACATTTTGCATTGACTGCTCACATGGTAGCTGTACGGATTTCCACAAACTACGTTGGTGGCCTTTGGTGCTAGCTTTTAGGAGGGACCATGTAACATTTAATGGCCCAAAAACTTGTGTGTAGCGGAAATTAGCATGAACATAGTGGGCATTTCATTAGAATAGATTCCTAATGAGAATTACAAGAGTGCTTGGGTGGAGAGAGCAACAAAAAGCATAACACCTAGTTAGATAGCATGAACAATACTTTCAAAAGAGAGAGAAATTAAGCTATTGACAATAGTTGAGGACCGGATTTGCATGGAGCCGGTCCCCCCTCCAAAAGGCTTTGTATTATGGTTTCTCCCATCAAGAAAGACATTGTACAATACAATTCTTTGTGTTCCTTCAAGACTAGCTAGTGCAATGAAGATGAAAGCTTCATGCACGAAGCAAAACACTTATCAAACACAACATTAATTCTCCCCGATCTCAGACCCAAGACCTCACACACCTTCGAAGATGGTAGAGCTAGCAGGGTATGAGAGTAGATTGAGAGGAAGAAGGAGTATTCTTACGAGAAAGATGTACATCTCCTCACATAATCACTCATATTAGCATAGCTTAGCTTAGTAATTAGCATGGTAGAGGAGATGAGCATGCATTGAAGCTTGGCTCTTGGTTGGATTTGCATCACAAAGCCAAGAGTTGTTGGTGTAGGCCTCCCTTCTCACAAGCTTGAAGTAGGTGATAAGCTTTCCATTAAAGCTTGAGAAGGAGAGAGAGAGAGAGTCTTCTTTGCTTCACACATGAGATTGTGTGAGTGTGTGTGATAATGCCTTGCAAAAATCAGCCTCCTCTCTCTCTTGGTCGACCCCTCTTGCTATTTGCTCATGCTACCCCCTCATTGGACCTCCCTAGGGCATGTTGTTTTCTTTCTAACTCCAGCTCCCTCTTTAGTGCAGCCACTTCTTCTTCTGGATGGACTACTGGTGTTGTTGGTAGCGACGTTTTTTGCTTTTTAGCGCGTTCGATTTCTCTTGCTTGGATATCTGTTACTGCTCTTAAATCTTTGACTTCAATTTCGATGACGACTTGCAAACTTGTGATGGCCTCTAGCGCATCTTGCTTTTCCTTTTCCAACTGTTATTTGTTCGTCTCTTTCACTGGCATCTTCAAGGAACACGTTTATTGTATCTTCACATATGGCATTGAAGTCTTCCGATTCCTGTAAATTGTCCTTGAGAAGATTTACTGTGCCTTTGAGCCCCAATATTTCAGTATCTCTGATGTTGATCAGCTTTAGAGTGTCTTCCCTTTGCTCTTGCAGTCTCTGAACTTCCTCATCACTTTTTTGTAGCTTCATTTTGTTGGACTGGTTCTGATCAGCTAACCATTGACTGTGCAGTCTTGTTCGGTTTAGTATTGTCTCCATTGACTGCAAATCTTCATCAATAGTAGCTTCCAACTCAATTTCTTGAGAGGAGGAAGCTTTATCTTTAGACTGATCCACCACCTTTTGCTTGCCTTTATCACTTTGTGATATGGTTCCAGTGTTTTGGCGTCTATCTGTTCCTTCTTCTTCTTCCTGTTCACTGGGCGGTGTGTGAACTCTGTCATCTCGATGTGAGCTTTCTGAATGCGAAGTAGATTCAGCAGGTGGGCTAGATTGCCTCTCACTTGTATCTGGCCTTGGAGATGGCGGCGGTGTCTCTTGATCACGTGAAGTCGGCCTCAGCTGAATTCTCAAAGTTTGGAGATCCTCCTCTTCTAGTAGCAGTTCTGGCTCATCCCTCGCATTTCTTTCTTGGATGTATTTCTCGAACCAGTCCAGCTCAAAAGCTGGGTTGTTTCTATTCTTCGTTCTAAGTGTGAAAGTGCTACTAGACGGTTTCCAAGTGGCACCTACATCGCCTCGTAGAGATCTTTCTAGAGCAAACCCTTCTAGCATCCTTTCCATCTTTGCTATCTTCTACAACCTGGTGTTGTTTTCCATTTCCGCTTTTCGCTTCTTTAGTCGGGCTTCTTCATCTTCAGTTCTTTTTTCTTCAGCCATCTTTTCTTGTGTACTTCTTGTCACTCTTTCTAGCTTGCGTCCTCCAATGGTATTAATAGATACCGGTACTTTCCTTTGTGATCCGTCTTCGCTATTTTCCCTTAATACCATCCAGTCGTTCTGATGAGGGGCAGGTGGCAACTGATCTGCCGCGCCTATGGCATGGTATATTACTCTGGTTAGGACTTCTCCTCCTGCAATGTAATTGGGTCTGTCTAGCCTTAGCTTTGTCATTTCTTCAAACAGATATGACGCATGATCTATGTAGAACTCACGGGTCATTCCCATAGCCCATGTCAATGTGGTTGAGATGCTCCTGTGCGGTGTAGTGTATCTTGGCGGCCTTTTGCTGTAGCTCAACAAACACTGACTGTAGATCTGTGTCAGCTCTCTTACTTCTGGGTTTGCTATGAGTAAGAAAGAAGGTAGTTTGGACTTTTGCAAGTAAACTGTGAGATTTTTCCTTCTTTCTCTCATGTTTGCTCCTTGATCTGACAATTTCAATGCCTCTTTGATGATCTCTTTGGTGATCTGGATCTCCATCACTTCATTATCCATGCCTGCCACTCTGCAAGTTCCATCTTCTTGGATAGTCTCTATTAGATGCTGTACCCTCTTGAAATCTATCCCTACTGGTGGTAGTGATACAAAGTTCCACAAGCCGACTTTTTTGAGCCATGACCTTTGCGGTGATCTTTTCAAGTAATTCTCTGCCTCCTTGGGAATCATCACCGTATCCACTAAGTTTCTTTTGTCATCCACATATGAACCTTGATATATCTAAAAGGCCGCTGCTTGTTGCACATCTGCAGGTATCCATGTGGCTGCTGGCTTTAAAGAATTGGGTAGAAGTGCATAGGGTGTTGCACCTTCCGTTGCTAGGTTCTTGCCTTTTCTTTTTCCCTGAGAAGCCTCCATAGATCTTGTCATCACAATTATCAATTAATGCACAAACATAGTACTACTCTCCTAAATTGATTACCACTTAATCATGCATCTAGATGAGCCTTCTTAATCCCAAGATTAGTTAAGATAAAATGTTAGCAGATAGACAAGTTCTTCCATTGTGCGACTTTGGCGGCTTTAAATTGATGTTGTTGGTGAAGGAGAACAAGTCCCAATGCCTTGAAACTTTGTGTGGTGTATTCTCTCATGGCATGTAAGGCCACTCCATAAGCCAAAGCTCAAAATCTGTCCCTTTGCTACTTTTTCTTAGTCTATCGCGATAGACTGGCATTTTTTTTATCTGGGTCTTTTTTTGCAATTGTGACTCCACCACTTGGTTTCCCATACCTTGCACATGGTTTGATCCCCTTTTCACCTCAAATGAATGTCAAGTGACCCCTTTTTGGATCAACTCCCAATTTTCTAGATTCCCTTCAGAGAGATATTGGTCTATCTCCTTCATTTTGTGTTGTTTTGGGCTCAAACTTAGTAGGTGGTCATCTTGCATCATGTTGAAGACAACTGCTAATTCAAATTTTTGATAAGATGGTCCAATATCCCTCTGCTTGGTCTATCGCGACAGACTGGGACTTAGTGCCAGTTTGTCATTTTCTGGCTTTGTGACTATCTGTCTGCCTTCTCCCAGTTGATGCAAGGTTTCTTGACCCCTTATATGTAAATTTTACCTGTCTGCCCTTGAGAATTTCTGTTCTGACTCTGAGTTGTCTGCATGTCTTTCTCAACTTGCTATATGAGTCCATCTTGGCACCAAATTTGGTGTATTGCCTTCATTTGCTTCCCCAAGTCTAGCTTATAAAAATTTGAAAAGTCCTTCCCCCCAAAAATTGTTGCATCAAGTCTATCGCGATAGACTGAGCTTTTTGGCCAAAATAGATTTTTCTGGCACTTTAACTTGATATTGGTGGTTAACATTCCTTGTTAGCACCCCTCATGAAGCCAAAGTCAAAGTTTCCCTTATCTAAGTGCAAGTTCAAGTCTATCACAATAGACTGGGCACTTTGTCATTTTTACCAATTTTTTGATGTTAGTTGACATTCATGGTGTTAATAGGCCCTCCTAGACATACACATCAAGTTTTAATCAATTTAGCAGAATATACTCCCTGTTTGCAGCACTTAGCTGGTCCTGAAGTCGAAGTAGACCACTTAGGTGATAGTCGCGGTTCCTTTTGGTCTTTGTATGATTCCGGTTGTCTTCTACTTCCTTTTGACCTTCCATCCAGGCAGTCGGTTGTTGTTTTGGTGTTTGAAACACCAAGAACGACCATTTGGACGTCTTTCTGGCCTGTTGCCGACATTTGCCCTAGTGGAAGAACTTTTTTTCCTGAGTGGACACATTCCATCTCGTAGTTGACCTCCTTTGGATGTTCCTTGTTGAATTTGGTGTAATTTTGTCACTTGGTCGGCCCGTTAGAGTATCGTGACGCTTTGTGCGGTTTTGTCAGATAGGGACTTTAGGCTCCGTTTTGACGAACTTTTTCGTAAACTAACCCTTCAGTCGGTTTGTCGGGTCATTGGCTTGCTGTCTATGAATTTTGGCTCATTTCCAATCACCTTGGTTTTGTCGCCCATTTGCAGGTCCTGCTAAATTAGGGTTTTCTGAGCGGCTTCCTTCACGCTTACCGAGGTCATAGGCTCGATCCCTAAGCTATTAGCATTGTGCCTTTCACTTTTGGTCCCATTTGGTGGCCTCTAGGTCTCCCTAACAACCATTCTACCGTATGTGTGCACAGGCTGTGATTGTGATGCCGGCTAGGTTTTGCGACTAACTGAAGTAAACAACACTTAGAGTCAATGTTGACGAGCATACCTCTCATATCTGATGTCGATCTGGCGACCGTGCGCGATGGATGAGCTCCTGGAATTCTCAACTGCCGTAGGGAGCTCTCTCTCTCTCACTATGGAAAATGACTCAAATGAGGGATTTCTAGCCTAGTCTCTCTATATGTAATCGAGACTCCGACACCAAATTTTCCCATCTTTTACCTGTGGCCATAACTTTTTGCGAGATGCGGTTTAGGCTCGCAAATTTCCTGATTTGGACTTCGGTTGCTCCAATTTTACCATTTTTGTAGATTTCTCCTTTTGGAGATCCCTTCATGACCGTGGTCATTTTGCTATGTCACCTTTGCAGTCCTTATTTTTTATGTGTCTTCTTTACCTTGCTCTGATCAGGCGTCTCTTCTTTTGTGTTTCCATCTGGATTGCGGATTTTTTTCTATAATTTTTGCTAGAAAATGGCTAAAATAAAGCAAATAAATTCCAAAATATCCCGAAAATAGCAATTCTAACCTAGAAAAATACCAATGAGAAGCAAAGCACTTTGTAGCTCACTTTTCTCTTGTCTATGTACAATCTCGCTCACTATCGTCAACCTTGGCCTATTTTTTTTTGTTTTTAGACAATTTTTGGTCAGATTTGACTCTCTTTATAGTCTATACACATCCCTAGGGGCTCATGAATGATGATTTGGTCCCCGATTCTGATTAATTATGAGGGCATATTTTTTTTTTCAAAAATCACAATAAAACGCAAAAAATGGTTGAAAAATTGCTCGCAAACATTGCCCTCTAATATATGACATGAGGAGTCCGCATTTGGAATGCCTCCCCCCCTCCTAGTCGGAGTCCTCCCGGACGACAGGGTATCATCAAGGGTATGTGTTGTGCATGGGTTTGAACTCGTGCTAATGCAAGCCTTGTAATATAGCCCTATATGCATGTACGGTCAATGCATGTAGAAAGAATGTATGCAGTGTAAGAGGAAGGTATAAGCGATTCGCTTATTGGCATTTGTCATCGAGGTTTCCTGTGGTATCTTGAATTGGCTGACAGATTTTCTTTGCAAGTAGTAGTTGTAACTCCGCCGCCCGTTGTTTGATTGTTTTCCACTGGTTTTGAATTGGTGTATGTGGTTCCTTTGAAATCGCTATTGTCGTATTTGGTGGAACATTCTCTCTTGCTGCCTTGATGATTTGTGTCTGATACATCCTTGTAGTTTTCGTTGTTGATTCTGTTTGTTTCCTCGTGCTGTTTGTATGATGTTGCTTGACCTTGACGGTTGTAGATAGCTGCACAATTGTCATCTTTGTCCGCCCTTCTTTTGTTGTTGGCTCGTTTTGAATTGGCACTTTTGGACTCCATACCAATATAGTTCGTTGCGTATTTGACAGATTGACTATGTTTCTCTGTAGATTTGCTGGCTTTCGGTGTTGTGTCTCTTCTTCAAACTCCTCTTTTATAGGAATTAGGCTGTCGCGCCTTATCCACACTTTGTATTGTCGCTTTTGATGTAATTGTGCCTCGGTCAGCTCTGTACGCCGTACCCAAACTTGCCTGGTTCCCTACATGGTTGCTGATTTTTTATAAGACGTTGCTGGACTTGTAAACTTTGTTTGTTGTTGGACAGATTTTTGCGGTTGTATTGACTTTTGTTTCCTCCTTGATATGAATTGGTTATATGATAAGGAGGGTTCTGAAAAGTTTTCTTTTCTGAACAGTGCCTCATTCGTATCCAAATCAATGAATACCCTGTTAGCTTTCATCAATGACACTGCTAAGATACATGGAGTTGCTGACCTACTTGGTGGCAGTACATGGAATTTTGTAGTGTACAGGTGTGCCTGCATTGTGATTGGTATTATAATAGACCACATCGTGGTCACCTCATCACCCGACGCTACTTTCAACTTGTGTGTCTCTGGAATCGTCTTCATTGGTCCAAGTTTCTGAAAGAGCTCAAAGCTGATGACATTCATTTTTGCTCCAGTGTCCAGCAATGCATAGATTTCAACTTGTTTTGTGCTTGCATAAGCTGTTATGTAAGGACTACACCATGTATCTTCCAAGTCGTTGATGATGCTATCGTCTTGAACCCTAAGGTCTGTCATGGTCTTTTCTAATTCGTCGCTTTGTATATCCGCTTCGATTGTTTGGGATGTTGAAAGAGGATATTCGTCAGTCATCATTGGGGTGACCATGTTTATTGTCCTGAGAAACTGCTTTTGTTTAGCAATCCGTTCCTTTGCTTCTTGTTGTGCCTGGTCTTGAATTCGTTGTTGTTCCTGTCTATATGTTTTTCCATAATGCAGTTGAAACAACATTTCCGGTGTTAAAGGGAGATGATATTTTATTAAACGACACCCACTAATCCAGTTCGGCATTTCTTTTCCATCTAGTGTCGACAGTTTTACTGCTCCACTAGACGATATTTCTTGGATCAAATAAGGTCCCATGCCCCTTTTCTATATCTTTTTGGCATGCTATTTAAGGGTGTATACTAAGACAGTTGCCCGTTTTAAAGTCCTTGTTCTTGACATGTTTGTCAAAAAACTCTTTCTGTTGTCTTTTTTTTGCATAGATGGCCGCTACAACGTTGAGTCGTAACTCATCTAATTTTTCAAGGTCCTCTAACCTCTCTGAAAGTTCATGCCCCGTCCAGTCTAACTGTTTTGCTACCCTTAGTGTGGGAATCAAAAAGTCAATAGGCAATATTGCATTTAACCCATATACCATATTAAATGGTGTAGCATTGAGTGTTGTTTTATATGCAACTCGATAAGCCCACAATGCCGAATAGAGCATCTGATCCCAATCTTTTCTTGTTTCACTAACCAGTTTCGTGAGAACCGTGCACAATACTTTGTTGGTCGCTTCCGCTTGGCCATTGGCTTGTGGATGATAGGGTGCAGATTTGCGATGAATTACCATAAACTCATTTAAGAGATGTTGGATAACTTCATTTACAAAGTGTGTCCCTCTATCACTTACCAGCTCGATTGGAAGGCCATAACGTGTAAACACATATTCATATAAGAACTGTGCCGTGGTTCTAGCGTCTGCTTTCGTTGTGGCTTTTGCTTCCACCCATTTGGTCATGTAGTCCGTGGCCACTATGATATATTATGCTTATGAACGATACGCTGGTGGAGTGATAGGAGCAACAAAGTCCAATCCCCATTTAGCGAATGCTCGAGCACTCATCATTGGTCTTTAAGGCATTTCGTCTCTTTTAACTAGTACCTTAGTGCGTTGACATTCATCACACGTTTTCACGAATTCTGCTGCGTCTTGAATCATGGTCGGCCACCAAATCCCTGCAGCCATAATGATTTTTACGGTTCTCTCTGCTAAAAAATGACCACCTGCTATGCCAGCATGAGCCTATTCCAATAATGGAAAGTAGTCATTTTCATGAGGAACTAACCTCAACTGGTCATCAATTCCTCTTTTATACAATTGGTCACTAATGATGGTATACCTATTCGCTTCGATTTGTAAAGCCTTTTGTCCAATCTCCTGGCAGCTCCTTATTAGTCAAATAATCCACAATAGCATGACTCCATGAGGGTGCTACTGTCACTTGGTATAATGTGGCATAATCCACAGTGGTATTGGATGTGCAAAAGTCGCATTTCTTGATGTAATTGGCTACATCACCTGCCATTCCTTGCCAATACACTCCAAGTCTTCTTAATTGTGCATACATCATTTGATTTCCTCTATGGAATCCCCCTGTTTGTGTGTGGGCCTCCTCTAGATACGCTTCGTACTCCTCTGGGCCTATACACAATCTTAGAATCCCATCGTTTCCATGATGGTACATTCTTCCCGCAAGCATTGTGTAATTTAGTACTTGTCTAATGTCTTCCACCGTGTGTTTGTCGTCAAGATTCATTCCATATGTCAGCAACGGAATAATTTGCTCTGACCATTTCGGTACCATCTCTATATTAAACAGGTATGCGTCTGGGAGATCATCATCTACTCCGGTAGCTTTTTCGCCATGTAGTAATCGAGAAAGGTGGTCTGCTCTTTGATGAGTTTTTCCTTTCTTAACCACTACCGTAAAATCAAACTCCAGCAACACAATGAACCATCTTACAATTCGTCCCGTGTTGCAAGGTTTGTTTACTAAGTATAAGAGTGCCTGATGATCCACAAAGAATGTGAATTTGTTCGCGAGTAAGTAATGCCGACATTTCTTTACGGCATATATCATACCCAATCCTTCTCTTTCAGTGGTAGTATAATTCTTTTCTGCACTGTTGAGTTGTCTACTAGCATAACTGATTGGAAAATCCGTCTTTTCCTCATCTGGTTGTGCTAGTATACAGCCTATTGCAAATGCCGAAGCATCTACATGTACATGGAAGATCTTTGACCAATCTGGTGCTTTTAGAATTGGTGCAGATACCAATGCATCTTTTAATTTCTGGAATGACTCCTCACATTCATTTGTCCAAATGAAGAGCGTGATTAGACTATACAAGGGTTTTGCTATTATAGCGTACATGTAGATAAAACGTCGATAGTATCCACAATGTCCCATAAATGATTGTACCTCTCGTACAGTGTTTGGTCTTGGCAATTCTATGATCACCTTCACCTTGTCTTCATCAGTGGTAATTCCATTAGCCGACACTATGTGGCCTAAGATTTTACCTTGTCGTACCATGAATACGCATTTTTTTGGGTTGAGGCAAATCCTATACGTTCTGCATTTTTCGAATACCTTTCTCAGATAATCTATATGGTCTTCTCTCAATAGCGAATAGACACACAAGTCGTCCATATAAATATCCAAGAATTTTCACAAGTATTCTTGAAAAGCGTGTGTCATTAATCTCTGAAATGTGGCTGGAGCATTGGTCAAGCCAAATGGCATTACCCTAAACGCATATATGCCCCATTCTGTTGCAAATGTTGTTTTGTATTGATCTTCTAGTTTGACCCCCAATTGGTTATAACCAGAGAATCCGTCCATAAAGCTATAGGCTTGCTTGCCAACCACTCATTCCAGGACGTGTTCAGTGATAGGTAGAGGGTAGTTGTCTCTTATAGTTGCTGCGTTTACCTTCTTGAGATTTAAACACACTCGTAATTTCCCGTTTGTCTTAGGTACCACCACTATCGGAGACACCAAGTCTGTGTGTTCTATCTCATAAATAAATTCAGCCTCCATAAGTTTGTCTATCTCCTCTTTTATCCTTTTGGCGAATGTCTCATTGTACGTGTATGGACGTTGTTTGCTTAGCTTTGCATCAGACTTCAGAGGGATTGAATGTTCACAAATGTTAGGATCCACTCCCTTCAAATCTCTGTACGACCAGGCAAATACATCTCGAAATTCCTTAAGTGTTTTGATCAGTAAGTCCTCCTCTTCTCGACCTAGATCTGTGGCAATGTAAGCAGGTCGAGGATTTTCTCCTGGCTCTGCTAAGTCTATTTTCTTGGCGTTCTCTGGCCCGTCGTAGGACTCGTTTGATTTAGACTCCCTCATTGGTTGCTGAACCACCAATCTTCTTTCCTGAATGGTGTACTTACAATAGTGAGGAGGTACATCTATCTTTTTACTCCCATCACTAGCGTTCGTTCCATCGCTACTTTCCATTTCAGTTGTCCATACATTTTTAATTTTTTGTTTCCACTCATTGTATCTCGTTTTCCGTTCAATTTTCGTCATAATTGGACTAACATAGACATTCAGTTTTTCTGTTGGAACTCTTTTTTTTGGTTTGCTGGTTTTCTTAGGTTTCAACGGTCTGGACTTAAATCCTGAGTCTTTAGCAACCTTAAGAAATCTTCCTGACACTTTATCCTTAGCACAATCAACAGCATGAATGTTCATAAGGAAATGTGTCTTACCCTCAAACTCCGGCATGGGTCTCAACCTGGTTGGTGTACTGATGTGGTGTCATTTACTCTTGTATCTTTTTTGACGTCTCTCGTTTTGGTTTGGGAAATTGTAGAAGACGTCATTGTCTTGATCTTGATTGTCGTCTCCCTTTGTATTTTCCGACTTCTCGTCATCCGCGTTATCCTTGTTTTCACTTTGATCATAAGAATCATAAAATTCTTCTCCTTCCTGCTTGATTTCTTTAGTGGGGATGTCTACATAGCCCACTATCTTAATCTCAAGTTTCGTTTCTGTTTTATGGATCCTCGTATTCTAAGTATCTACCTCGTCCTCGTCCTCCTCCACAATTTTGCTCAACATGTAGTACGGTATGATATCGTAGCCATTCTCATCACAAAATTTGGTGGGAGTGACTTCATTGACGCATACATCCAATGTAGCTAAAATTTGAGACCATTCTAGGGGTTCGAGCTTCTCTTCAGGAAAAGGTTCTTGTATATAGGCATCGTCTTCCAAGACCCTCTCTAGTGTCCTTTCATCGTGGTCAAATTCACTACATTGAGATGCCCCATACATCCATATCTCTTTTTTCTTACAAAGCCACGCTGGGACTTCTGATCCACTAATGGTGGCTGAGTCAAATTTTTCCACTGGGATTCTCGTGACATCATGGTAGCTATGATTTTTCATGTTTACGCGTGTAGTAGTTTCAACATGTCTTAGATACAAATAATCATACCCCCAGTCCTGCACCATTTTGAGTTGCCTCATGAACGGCCTACCAAGGATAATTTCATAGTTGTTCTTGCCGAAATCTACTATGGCAAATGTATGTTCGTACTCTATGCCACAGGAAGATACCACGATTGCCTCAAGCAATCCTATACCAATGACAATTAAGCAGCATAAGTGATAGCCTTCTGACATGTGTCCCCCTTTCCCCTTTTGTGAGAGCTTTAGGTAATTTAATAATTCAACTAAACTCTCATTGGACCCCTTTGCCTCCTGGCCAATAGGAATCAGGCAAGCCATTGGGCTGCTGAATGCTCATTGGACCCCTTGGGAGACTGTCCAAAAGTCTTCTAGAGGACTTAATTCTCATTGGTTTTTTTATTAAGTGTTTTTAAATTAATTAAACTAGATTTACTCTAGCCTAATTCTCATTGGTCCACCTCCAAGGCCATCCAACAGGAATTGGGTACACCTTGTGGGCATCTGGGCTAGGGAGCTGACATGTGTCCCTCATTCCCTTTGTGTAAAGGTAGCTTGTGTGTGTGTGTGTGTGACTTTCTCTCTCATCCCCTACACGCTAGGCTCGCCCCCTCCTATGTAGGGATTTGAAAAGACTTTTGGGACACACACAAAGCATCCAATTCCCCCCATGGTTGACCTTTGGACACAACCTTTGAATTTTGGAACCTTAGCATTTTGGAAATCTTAATGGGCTGAACCTTAGGGTCTTTTAGCCCATTGTTGCACATGGCTCTTTTGCAGATGGCCCCCCCCTTTGGATCCCTATTTTCCCTCCTTTGGATCCCTACTGTGGCCGGTCTGCTAGCTTAACCAATATTCTAGCTTTTTCTCTCCTGGCACTTCCCCATATTAAATGATCAGTTTAACATGAGAAAATCATTTGGGAAAATGAGATATTGATTATTATGACAGACTAGATGCTTTTGAACGTGGTGCCTTTCATGTAAACTGCTTTTGGATGGCCAAGGGCTTTATATACGAGTTGCAGGCTCAACTCTCGGCATCCTACCGTGTGGAGATGCAGAGGAGTGCCGCCAGAGTTGCACCATGTTGAAGCAATATAAAGAAATACCGAAAGAGGGGCCACATTTTGGAGCCAGTGCTCTCTGGGGGTGGAATTACATCGCTCTATGTCTTGTGTAAAGTCTCTCTCTTTCAATTTAGTTGTTTTGAAGCGTCTCCTTTTCCCTTGAAACATGGTGCCCTCCCGTTACCATGAAACATGGTGCGCTCCATGTCTTGTGTAAAGTCTCTCTCTTTCAATTTAGTTGTTTTGAAGCGTCTCAAGTCTGTTCAATTTGTTCTTTTCCCTTGAAACATGGTGAAACTTCTCTTAGATCATAGTCACCTAAAAGTAGTCCCAAATCACACCTACTAATCACACCTACTTCATCTCTCATGTTGTATATAAATACATTGTACTCTATCATTTCTATTCAATAGTGAATTCAATCTTGATGTGTTCTATTCCAGTATTTGTCTCAATCTTTATCATTCCTGTCTTATCTCTTTTAGTTATCTTTTTATTAGTGTTAAGGTTGAGTAGATAAGTTTCCACATAAATACCATCACACGGAATCTTTGTGGGTCTATCCAAGAGAGCCCCATGTACTAAAAAGTGACAATATTGTCGTCTTGTGGAGGGGTTGATTCGTAGGCGTCGCACATCTGTTATCTTAAACCACCTAGAAGAGCCTCTCACCAAAGAGCTCTTGACATAGGAGCACTGCCAAAGAACTATCCACCCAACCGTACGAGTCCCATCTATGTAGCCTGGTTGTGGCATGTTCACCCTTGGCTAGACATTGGCCATGCATGACTAAACGTATGGTGTGCCAGGCTATACACCCGTGTGGCCGTCCATGGCCTCCAAATATCATGTATGGCATCCATTGGACTCAGCCCCAAGCTCTATGCATCCGCAATGTGCTTTACACACTCTATCTGTGTATGCCATGTGTGCTCTATGGTCCCAATCATAGTAGCCGTGAAGTTTTGGAACAAGTTCCAAAGGTTTCAGGAGGTTTCGGCCCACGTATGAAACGCCATCCCAAAGGTTTCATAAAAAACTTTAAGATAGATGTTGATATATTTACATGGACACTAATTGTTCGAGAGGTTTCATAAAAAACTTTAAGATGTTTATATATTTACATGGACACTAACTGATCATGCACATTGTACAACATGTCATAGCAAGACAAGAATTAGGTGGTCATGGCTTACTTGGAACTTGAAATTCAAATGGAACATATGTCCCATGGCAGAGGGTCGGACCCGCATGCTAGGCAATTGGCTTCAGTTTTCAAGTTTGCCAGAAGAGGTACAAAGCATCTAGCTACAGGGCATGAGAGGGGTGCAAAGCATGTGCCAGGACATTACAGAGGCTTTGCCAGCTGAGTGGCTCACCCGTCTAGAGTCGGTAGCTCCCAGATGGATGGGGGCCTTCACGCGACTGGAGGTCCTCATTGCAGTTCGAGCCTGCTCGGAGTCTGTACCCCCCATGCTCTTTGAGATCCAAGGCGAGGGTCGACTACACGATCTCAGTAGAGGCTCCACACGTTGCAGAGTGTTGTTTCCAGAGGATACAAGTAGTGGGCATCTATGGGAGGACCTGTGTCACAGATCCTGACCCAACAGACCTTGAGACAAGCCACTAGAGGCTTTTGGCTTAAAAAGTTGCCCTCTGGCACGAGTGTAGTGGGACACTGGAGAGTGGTTTTGGAGAGACCCCTTCTCTTCAGCCGACCACCTTGGGATCCCTTTCTTTCAGTACACTGTTCGATTGGGGCAACACATACTGGCAGCACGGAGAGAGGCTCGCCCTGTGCAGCACTTCATTGGCAAGAGGAGGGTCTCAGCTGAATTCTTGTCAGGCTTATGGGAGAGGTTGTGAGACTCTAGACAGCCGAGGCGAGTCACTTTGTTTCAGTGGCTAGTTGCACACAGAGCTACAGCAGTGGCAAGTTGGCTCGTACATAGTGGCCTCTCGACAGCTTGTGCAACTTCGACCATCCTTGGGAGAGTCAACGTCACTGTCTGTGGGACTGCCCCATGGCACAGCAGGTTTGGCTTCGGGTTCTTCGACTGATTCAAGCTCTCTCCAGAGCGCGAACAGGTTGAGAGCTTGAGAGAGAGGGTTTAAAGCCCTTCTTTATATAGGAGACGATGAGAAGGACACCCCCTCCCCAAAGTTCAAAAGAGCTGACCCAAACAGCCATTTTTTCAAACTTGGGCGTTCCGGATGGTCCGGTTCCACATTCCGCTTGTTGTTCCAAGCCCTGTCCCGGGTGACCAGTTATGCCTGGGAATGGAACGGCGTTCTGTACTCGTTCCCGTTCCGAGAAAGGGCTTGGCTTAGGAACGTGTTCCGAGAACGGGAAGGCCCCGTTCTGCCCGTTCCTTGTTACTTTGGTTCAAGATAGTTAATTACAAATGACCTTAATTTTATTTAGGCATTCCAAACGCCTGCTTACCTCAAGTGGAGGCTTAGCTTCCTCCACTCTTTAGAAAAAGGTCGAGTCCTCTCGACCTTAGTCTATGTGGCAATTTCCAAGAAATTGACCTTTTAAACTAGCTACTTTATGATACTCAATTACATGCATAGATGCTTCCAGTATCTTGTCAAATGCACGTTGTGCCATGTGCTCTTTGCGCCAAATGCACGTCATGATGTCAAAAGACTTGTGTCATATTGTTTTTCTGCCAATTTGCATTAGTCAAACATGAATGCTACTTATCATGACCCATGTCTAAGGGTTAGTACTATAATTTCCCTCCATGAAAATATGCACGCCAAGAAAAAGTGAGTGCCATACATTTATTATGCCTTTGCAGTGATTCGTAGGCTACCTCTAACTTAAACCACCTCGAACAGCCTCTCTCCTAGCAGCTCTCTGACATAGGAGCACTCCCAAAGAACTGTCCACCCAGCTATAAAAGTCCCATCTATAAAGTCTGGCCTTTGCCTGTTCACACTCTGCCATACACTTACCGGAGCATGTTCAGGCCTATGATGTGCCACACTACACACCCGTGTGGCTGTCCTAGGCCTCCTAAATTCTAATATTCTGTATGGCCCATCCATTGGCCTGCACTCCCAAGCTCTCTACATCCACAATGTGCTCTACACACTCTATCTACATATGCCATGTGTGCTCCTTGGTCCCAATGTTGTAAGTGGCATGACAGTGGTGCTGCCCTAGAAGAAATCTATCACCCATCTATGCATAAATCCTTTACTAGAGCATGTCGAACTCCCTATTAATAAAGCTTGTCCATGCTTTCATGACACTAGCAAGAAAAGCCCAAGGCGTCTTTGATCAATGTAA
This sequence comes from Adiantum capillus-veneris, assembly GCF_014529385.1. Lineage (NCBI taxonomy): Eukaryota > Viridiplantae > Streptophyta > Polypodiopsida > Polypodiales > Pteridaceae > Adiantum > Adiantum capillus-veneris. Next base: position 138,261,404 of record NC_140932.1, read on the forward strand.
TCCATCACCCTAGACACAAGCCCAATGTCTTTCTGAAGAGACGATGAAATCAACTCCGTATCCCATAATACATTGGGCACCACATAAGTGATGCTCCTTTGTAAAATGCTCTTTGCCTTTTCCTTCCCACTCTCACCTCCTAAAGAGGAGTCACCCATATCCACTCAAAATCAAATTTGCATGAGATCCTGTCTAATAATCATGTTGATCTCTAAACGTGTGAACATGAGCAATGGTGCCTCTAAGGAGTACTAAAAAGGTGGCCATTTGTCCGTAGTAAAGCCATTCAACTCAAACCAAGCTGCCATCTGAGTGTAACATAAGGAAGGGTGCAATACCGGGACTTCCCGGGAGGTCACCCATCCGAGTACTGTTCTGGCCCAAACACGCTTAACTATAGAGTTCTCATAGGATCTGATGTATTGGCAAGCCCGATCACGAGGGGTGGACCGAAGCGGGCCAGGGGGGGAGGAGAGGATTCTTTTGGGCCAAACACAACATGGAAAAGGGACGGGTGCAGTCAACATCACCCACTTCTCCAAAGCTTGATGGAGTTCCAGCTGTTTAAATCCCACCTCATAGTAGTTGATAGAGATGAGATTTCTCTATTCATACAGTTTTTAAAAAACCCTCTCTTGATATGTCTAAAGCTGAAAATCTTGCCCATGTAAGAGCTTTGAGAGGCTGAAAACCAGGAAGTAGCCTTGATGAATGTTTTAGATTTTCAGGATTCCGCCACTACTCTCATTGGAAATTTTAGACTTTTATCTCGCTGCTAGCCTCGTGATGTATATTAAATATAGATATCTCCTCAGGGTGGTGTTTTGTGGTGGTGTTGGTGGTGGTGGTTGGGGGGAGGGGAGAGGGGGGAGAGAGATTACAGTAGCTGTGAAGCTCCAACTCTGAACAGTAAGAGACTCAACTCTAAATACAAGAGAGGTTTTGCACCTTGTCTTCCTCAGCTTGAGAAATTTCCAATAACTCTTCATTGATACTGAGCAGCTCCTCAATGCGATGCCTCTGCTCAGCTGCTTCTTGTTGCATCTCGCGGATGACATTCGTAAGCTCGTACTTCTCTATCATCAAGGCCTCCCTCTCTTTCAAAACAGCATGCACCTGGCTTTCAAGATCCTCCGCCCTCCTCTCTTTTTCTACAAAAGACGACTCCAGTGCAATGACCTTAAACTCAGCTTGAGCAAGCTGATGTAGCATCCCATCAATAGTCCCCTGCAAGTTTTCCAACTGCAAGCAACATCAAACTAACTTGCTCGCATACACACTCACTACAAGCCATAAAATAGCTATTGCCAAAACCATTAGGATGAAGTGCAAAATTTCTTCTCATTAACAGCATTCACAATAAGCACCCCTGATGGACTCATGACAAATCTTGGAATGCTATTATTGCAGGTTTCTACCAAATCCTCTCAGATGTACACATAAATGGCAAAACCAATCAGACATGAGCAAACACGATCTAAGATATTTGAGCAACTAAATCACAAACAAGTTTCACCCCTTCAATGTCTATTGATAGATGTATCAGACAAAGATTGACATACATTTGATTTGATGGAAACTAATTCCTTTGGATTGCTTACCTTCTCAGATTCCACTTGGTGATTTCTGGTCTCGCAGTTGAAAGATTCTTGGCACACATCCTGAAGTCTGCTAAGCGTCTTCTTCAATATGAAAAGCTCATCTGAACCAAACAATTAACACAATGTCCACAGAACAAGAAGGAAGACAAAAAATCTAATAACCTGGATTGTATGACTCCATGCATGTACCTGCAAGTGAACTTTGAATGGTAATGCTTGCAAAAACTCACACATGCTCGTGCCCACAAGTTCCATAATGGTGTATGTGCATATGGACACTGTATGACTCAGTGTCTTGTTCACAACAAAATGTGCAACATGAATGTGTGCATGCATACATATCTCCAAGGTCTACAAATGTTGTGAAAAAGATAATGAAGGTTGCCATTGATGTGAGTAGTACCACACCATACACGTCAAAATGCCTAGCCCATAAGAATTTGTACATGAAATCAGTCGAGACTCCTGTAAGCTTACCATCGATTGCTCCACTATCGATCTTTGACGAATCGGTATCTCGTGGCTCACGCATCTTGATGTTATTGCATAAGTTTTCCACAGATGCTTGCATAGTTGAAAAGAGAGAACTGATCAGTTGTTGCACCATGGAGCTACTGTTCGAGCAATCTGATGCTGAAACACACCTGAGCCAGCATCATCAATCGGCAAGTCAGCTCCACAAAGTCTATCATGTTCGAGAAAGAGCAGAATAAAGACCAACTTTGACAGGATATCATGTATCACAATAAGAAGATATCTCTACGTCCAGAGTTCACAAAATGTTGAGAAGCTGCAATGGTGAAAGAATGCATTACAGCAAGTTTCCTGGTGCAAAGCTGGTGGATTGAACACCAATGACAGCTGATGTCAGGCCCACTAAGGCAAGGGAAGAGGCATAAGATGTGCTCCACTCATTTCATTTCATGCGTGATGCAGACTCTATTTGGCCAAGATTTTTCTAAACCTCTGCAATTAGTCCTAAGATGCAGCTGTTTGGCTATATAATATATAACAACATTGTGAAAATTTTATTGCATAATTACAAAAGTAAGTGTGTGTGTTGTGGGGTGGGGGGGGGGGGACCAACTCCTACACTTGGGAGTTTGACATATCCACTGGAGAGTACACATATATTCATATCTATCTTTCCGTATGCAAATATATATTACATATACACTTATCACGTACATACTGCCTAGTGTACATAGCTATACATAGATGCACACACCATACATGTAATTAAGTATGTAAGTATGTATCTAAGTATGTTCACAAGTATGTATGTGCATGCATTTGCACACGCGACAATATATATGTATACATTGTACATCAAGAGAGTGAGGGACAGATATACACATAGAGAAAGAGAGCAACCTCTCAAGTTCTAACCCTACAGACGGTGCCCTGACATGTTCTCTCCTTCCTCTCCTTGCAAGACTTTCACGCATGGACCGAAAACTCCCCTGTAAGCTAAGGTTGCTTCTCCGAGGCGTTCCACACCGGGAATCGGAATTCCCTTGTCCATCCACAAGAGGGTTGTGTGCATGTCCTTTTGAACTGTCAACTGGACCCTCACTTGTAGAATGACTAGAACTTAAGTCAGCTTTGACATGTTGTAAAGCTTCATGGTTGCTCTGAGGCCTAGATAATGTGTGCCCGCTTGAGTTCACTGTGTTAACCTGCAAAAGACCTCATCTTTCACTAGGGAAAACGTAAAACAGACTATGGCATGTGTGCAGACGCAGACACACACAATTATACATTAGCAGGCCAGTTTATTCAATTAGTTACTCAATGATGAAATCAACATATGCTTGAAAATAGTTATTTGCAAAGATACTGGTGTGGAGGCATTACGAGGGTACAAGATAACTATATCTCAGATGTTGGTATTATGCGGTCATGGATGCAATGTAAGCCATACATGAGGAAGAACTAGAGAGGTTTGCAAGAAAACCACAGAAAATGTGGCCGTATACAAATTTGGCATGCTTGCAAACAAGGCATACACAAACTTAGGTAAGATTTACATGCATTCAAAGCCCGATTCATAGCTCCAACAAAACTTTCTTTCACATACAAGACGTTGGTCTGATGCTCGGTATGTCATGAGCTGATTGACGCAAGAAAACACAAGTGCGCTGCGCAGTGAAATTCAGGTACCTCATGGTCTTGAAATCAGATAGAATCTCAAAGGCTTGCCTATGAATGTACATTAACCGACAGTCATTGCAATCCAAATATTATAGGCATTGCTTCAGAACAGTCTCTAACAAAACACAAGGCAGTAATAATGGAGTATCATACATGCCAATCAAATCTGATATCAACATTGAAAAAAATGAGGTCAGAAGTTGATAGTCCTTGGAATCCTTAGAAACAATGAAGCACATTGCCCAATCTGCTACCTATGGAATCAGCCCAGAAGCATGTCAACATACAAATGCACAAGGAAATGGACATAGCAAGGCAGTTGCTAACAAGTCAAATGCAGAAGATGAACACTGACCTTATCAACATACTTGTCAGATATAACATTTCTCTCATCCTCAAATTCGAGTGCTCTAAGCTTATGCAATTCAGCTTTAAGTCTTCTCATCTCAAGATCTTGCCTTTGCAGGTCCAATCTGAGTCTCTTTATTTCTAAATCCTTCTCGTCATCTCTAATCCTTTCAGCAAAGGACCTGCTTCGAAGACCATGTCCTCCATCTTCAACAAACTGTGTCCGGTACATGATGCTGCCCCTTTTATCATCATAGATGGGTGACACATATATGCAGCTGTATGGCCCCATAGGAACAGGGGAACTTCCTTGTGTCTCCCATGTTGGTAATTGAGCAAAACTGCTTGCATTGTCATGGATCATATGTTGAGGTGCCTTGTTGAATGAATTCGATCTCTCGAGTACACGCAAACGTCTGTCTAATTTGTGCACATCCGCCTCTGCATTCTCCCATGCCATCTCTTGCCTTCTTACCGTATGCAAGAGGTCTGAATTCACAGGAGACTTTGAATGTGTACTGATATTTGTACATGTGACATTGTTTGCATCTACATGATGATGGTGCCCCATTTCCTGATAAGAGAAAGCATGATGCTTGGTTTGATAACATCCGCACGAGTCTCTATCTGGTGTCTTTGGCACTTGCACTTGGTTTATGTCAAAGGTGTGGGTAATGCTTTTGCGTACTTCGACCTGCATGTTCTCCATTTAAGCTAGCAAGCCCTTTTCTTTCTGCGAACAGCTTCCGTAATCTGTATACCAGATCAGTTATCATATCAATCCCGCACACGTGATGTATGTAGTGGTGTCCATAGGGATCAAGGTAATGAGAGGATGGGGTTACCTTAATGAAAGGAGCCTGTTTCTGTAGCTTTGAAATAGTGGCTGCGTGCAAAAGACCAGACAGAGTCCGGGTGTAGGTGTGTGTATGTGCGTGGACCCAAAAAATGGAAATGGGTCCTAGTTTTAGTCTCCTGAGGAATCTGAAGTGGAGTTGCTGGGTTGGGAGAGAGAGGGGGGATGAGAGAGAGAGAGAGAGAGAGAGAGAGAGAGAGTTTGTGCGTGTGTGTGGGTGTGTGTGTGTCTGCATGCATAAGAAACTGTCGCGATGTTGGCGGCTCGAGGGGACGTTACAATTTGGGATGAAAAGAGGAGAAGGCAGCATATCTTTACTTCATCTCCGTTGCTCCAACTGCCCTCGAGATCTTCCTCTGTGTGTGTGTGTGTGTGTGTGTGTGTGTGTTCCCTCTCGCGCTCTCTCTGAGCTTCGCTGCAATGCTTTTTCCCTCCCAATTCAAGAAGGGAAGATTCAAAGCAAGATGGCCCCTCACATCTTGCCACGTGGCCTTTCTTGACATTACCAAAGTGGCCGGCAGTGCCCGGCACGAAGGCCGATTAAAACTAATGGCCATAATTTTGGCACGCATTTAAATTACTCAAAACTTGCACGTCTATATGTCACTTTTTTAAGATGCAAGTTTTTTTATTATATGTATTATCTAGACGTGCCCATGTAGACAGCATTAAGCACCAACGTTGGGATGTCCTAAGCCTTTTACTCTATTTAGAAGAGGTGGAAGAGGTGTTAGAAGTAGAAGAGGTGCCTCATACACATTTAGTTATTTTAAATGCTCTATGCATTGAGGGCCATACCATACTTCCTGTTTTGAGACTTTGAGAGATTTGATGACCTGATAATGGTGGCGCAAAACGACCCTACACAATTTCTTTTCCATCAGAGCCATGGAAGTCATACTGAGACAGGAAGAAACATAACACACGTTGTTAAAGAAACCTATAATAAGAAATATGTACCCGAAGGTCTCCACCACATAAGGAAATTTCAAGACAAAATTAAGCAAGTAGCAAAGCAAGACATCTTGGGCTAATAGAAGATGCTTTTGTTTCCTATCCTTCATGTCGTTGCACTTCATGCGGCTTTGTTTGGATTAAAAAGAGACCTCAATTGGTGGATACATATTTATGAGGACAAACAAACCATGAAGGCTACAATGTTGATGAAGTAGAAGTGGGGAGAGATAACAGTTTTCAAAAATTGCAAAAAATTTGCTCTCACTTATTTGGCAGATATATCATCCTTCAAATAATTGACTTCAAGCTGTAAATGATGACGCTCGAGTCGTGATTAATGGCAGCAATGGATGTGGCGTATTGCTTGTGAATGTCAATTCCATTATCTGTCACACTTTAAAACATTTAACCTAGGCCTAGGGGCTTGGCTTTTTATTCATTGTCTTATCTAACTGACTTGGAGGCACGGAGCTCTATTGCTCCATATGTTCCCACACAGCTTTGTTTAGAAAGCCATCTAATGTACTCAATTCTTTTCCGAATACAATGAAATAGGTCCAAATTCTAATAATATAGAATGTCAACTATTTATCTCTTTCTACTCTCCGATTAAGCTCATATCACTTTACAATGAAACGGGTCCAAATTCTAGGAATATAAAATGTCAACTATTTATCTCTTTCTATCCTCTCATTAAGCTCGTATCACTTTTTCAATGCATAGTTTTTTAACATACGCAACACCCACACAACAATAGTTCTTGATGGTATCAAGAAAACTCTATTTGGGTTCCAAATATGGATCATGATCCATGTACCCCTAGCTCAGCATTGACCTAAGCAAATCTTCTCTAGTGTTTTAGACACATTGTTCAAGTTTGGTCAACTTTGAATCACATTTGCTTAAGTTATGTTCAATTTTCAGTTTATGATCAATTTTACACTAAAGAAGAGTTTTCAACAAGTTTGCGACCAGATTGTTGGCAGTAAAATGAGGTATTTTGTTAGCAAGATGCCTCAAAGATGCATGCCAAAGAAGTGGGAAGCTGCACCTTACGAGATTGTAGACATTTTATCCAATGAAAAGGCACATATCAAAGAAGAAGAACTGGAGCTCACCTAGAGCAGATACCAGCCAACATTTTCATTGGCAAGTTTCAGAGATTGTTGATGGAACAAAGGTCAAGGTTACCATATTCCCCGAGGAATTATGGACTCTCCACCAAAAGCTTGAAGTACTTAATGATGACAGGTGTCTACAAATGGACAGCTTCTTTCGTTGGCCACACCATGGGGCACATATTTTCAAAGGGCACATGAGCTAAGGTCCACCATACAATACAATGGTGACATAACCCTTGCTGACAAAGATAGAGCTACCGTGAAGGTGCACATTACCAGTGAGATAATATGCCATGCTCTTCACTTACTTGTTGGCCACCACACCTACTATTGAAGACAAAGGCAATAGACAACAACCAAACATTTATCAAGCAACAAGGCCACAAACTCACATACAAAGATTTGATTTACGCATAAATGAAGCCTTCCTTGAGGCTAATTTAATTTCACAGAATATCAAAGTACAAAAGCCACCGAGATACACAAAGTCGCTTCTACATTTGGTGGTGGTCATGGCCATGGGATTGTCACAACATCATATCGCATCAAGTGCGACATTCGCAACTACATCTTGGAGAACCTGGTAGTGGCCAATGTAGACGGCTAGCGCGTCACCATGTGGGAACATGTTCTTAGAAGATGGGCAGTGAATCACTTAGTAATTACTAGAGTAATTACTACGGTAAACCCGAAGCATATAAATAGGGCCCATTACTTTGATATCGGGGGGGCAATTGTTATCACTTGTATTAGCGCTTTGAGCTATAATTGCACTTGAGCATCAGTGGCAGTATTATCGGCTATACTTTCTCTCTCTGTAATCATATTCACTGTAATCTCAATCATGATATATATATATATTCCAGTGATACTGACTTCTCGACAGTCTTCTGAATCTGAATCTGAACTTTATTCCAGTCTTTAAGTATGATTCTCATTTCAGTATTCATATTTCAGTCTAGTCTGCTGTCTGAACTTTTCCTACTCTAAGTAGCTGAAATCCTTCAACAATGGAATTAGCTGTCTCAAGAGATCAGCTCCAATTCCATTTTGGCGATCACGATGGCTAGAGCTGAAGCTCGTTGACTGAAAGACTCTTCTCCCGGTTGAAGTTTTCAGCAAATGGTACCAAAATCCAATCGTGGCCGGAAATCTACCAATCGTGTGGACCCCATTCCTGAGGAGTCAGGAAGAGAGTCTGACCCCAAGCAAGCGAAAATGATTGACACTGAGGCTTAGGAGGAGCATAGTCAACCTGATGAGGCGCAGGACTCACAACACTCCAATCATTCTCGACGCAGACAGGCAGAACGGGAAGCTCGAAAGGCAAAGAGTTCCAAGAGTTCTCAGTCTCGCCAGAAAGATGAGCATATCAAAGGCAGAAAGGGAAGTCACCGAACTTCTAGCAGACAAAACAGAGAGGATACTGATACTGAGACAGAGATAGAGATTGACTGGGATGCTGACACTGACAATTGCAAGAAGGTTCCCGAGCGTCAGTCTGAAGCCAAGAAGAGAACTGGCGGGATCAGCAGTAATCGAAATGATTACACCGCTTCCCTGAAGATTTCCTTTCCCATGTTCAAAGGAGGGAAAAAGGATGATCCTGATGTTCACATACAAGCTTTTGAGCAGTATGCTGAACTAAAAAACATTGATGAAGATGATTGGGGGGAATACTTTCCACAAACCTTGAAGGAAGCAGCAAGGAAATGGTATTACCATTACCCTGCATGCCAACTGAGATCATATAATAAATTACTTAAGGCCTTCAGGTTGGAATATTCCGACAATCGAGGGGATGAGGATATTCTCTGCGAATTGGATCAGATCAAACAGAGGAATTTGTCAGTCCGTAGCTATGTCAAAAAGATCAAAGAACTGACCAGACAATTGCAAGAACCACCGTCTGAGAAGAGATTAAGGGCATGGTTTCTGAATGGGTTCAGAAGCAAGAAGCTGAGAGAACAAGAAGTACCAGCCCCTACAAAGAAATTCAACGACCTGGTCCAGCGAGCATTAAAATTGGAACAGCAGGCTAAGAAAGAAAAGAGCCACAAGAAGCGAAGGACCAGTAGCAGTAGTTCGGCTACTGAAGCAACCGATTCCAGTGAAACATCTAGCAGCTCCGATAATCGGACAAAGGAAAAATCAAAGAAAGGATCATGGACCAAGAGAATTGAAGAAATGTCTAGGCAAATTGCAGAGATTAGCCACACAAGACAGCCGGTCCAGAAGATGGAGACTTGGTGTCCAAGATGTAAATCCAAGGACCACATCTCCACGGAATGCCCACAATGTACCTACTGCAAGGCCTTCGGTCACCTATGGAATAATTGTGGCATCCGAATTCATCATTTTAAGAAAGGAAAGGATCTATCAATGGTTGCCTACACTGAACCAGTGAAGGCAGAGCCAATCAAAGTAGCCCAAGAAGAAGGACCAGGTACCAGTGGTACTGGTCAAGGACGAGGCAGATACCAACCAGGAATGGGCAGAGGAAGAGGCTGAGGCAACTTCCAGACCAGAAGCATGAATTGCTACACCTATGGGAAGTATGGTCATTTTGCAGCCCAATGTTTAGATGCACCAGTAACGACTGCTACTGAGGCTAAGGCACCAGAGCCAGTCCCAGTCAGAGTAGTTACCAGGAGCAGGGAGTGATCATTGAAGAAATTCCAGACATTTTAGAAGTACCAGCTAATCCTAACAACAGCAAGTGGGCCCAGCAAAGGGAAGTTTGGAAGGCCAAAGGTAAAGAAAAGGTGGTAGATGAGTGGCAAGAGCAGCGGGAACTAGCAGCTAAAATCACAGAGGATTTAGCTAAGAAGCTGCCAAAGCAGCCGAAAAGTTCCGAGGCTAGGGTCATTCAGAAGATACCAGCCCAATCGACTGATAAAGATCAGTCAGTACCGGCCATGACAGAGACCATGCTAGCTGTAGTACACGGACTAGCTGATGAAATGGGAGTGGAAGAGTGTGAAGACACTAGTTCTTCAAGTTCTGACAATCAGTCTGACCAGGAGCGAGAGCTAATTCAGGTGAAAATTTGTGAGAGAATCCAGAAGCTGACTGTAGAACTGGAGGATATAAGAAAGACCTTACCGGAGGTGGCCAACTTTATCAGACAACGCAGGCAGACTGAGGCAGAGGCCAGAACGGTGGACCTGAAGGTTGTCTGGGATGATGAAGTTCCACTTATTCAGGTAGATTACAAGGTCAGGAAGCAGTGGGAACCTCTCTCAAGCGTCATACTGGATGGAGGAGCAGGAGTCAATATAATGGGAGCCCATCTTCAGCAAAGAATGGGTATCACTAACATGAAACCAGCACCATTCAAAGTAAGAATGGCAGATTATCGAGTCGTACAAGCGACGGGCATGATTGAAAACATGCAGATAAGAGTGGGGAGGGAAAATTTCAAAACTAGTTTCCTAGTTTTGGATGTCCAGGAAGCATATGGAATGCTATTAGGCCGCCCATGGTTAAGAACAACACATGTTGTTCATGACTACGCCAACCCAGACCTTAACCATAGAAGGGGCCAGTGGCAGAATCAAAATCTAGACCAACAACACCAGGAGCTGGAAAAAGGAACTGAGGCCGAAGGAGTTGTGTCAGAAATACCGAGCTAAGAAAATTGAGCGAATGCTAGCAGCAATGAACATCTTTCCTTTGGTAAAAATTGATTTGAATGCAGTCCTAATAAACAAAGAACAAGCTGACAAGCAGAAGAGACAATTCCCTTATCAGTTTACAGAAGTCAATACAGGGGAAAGAACCGTTCAGCTAACTGGAAGAATGGAGGAACCAGTGGATAGTGGCAAAATACAAGAATCAGTATGTTTTGAAGAGGATCCACTAAATCAGAATACTGAATGGACCTTCTTGGGACTACGCTGAAGATTCGACCAAACGAAAAGGAGGAGGACCAAATTGGTTGCTTCCAGATGATCAAGAAGTGGAGGAGTGGAACCTGGGATCAGAGGAAAATCCCAGAATGATCAAAGTCAACAAGCACCTGAAACCGGCAATGAAGGAAAAGGCAAGGAAAATGTTCCAGAACTATAAAGATGTATTTGCCTGGGAACATACAGATTTGAAGGGAGTAGATCCTGAAGTCTGTCAGCATTGAATACCACTGAAACCAGAAGCTAGGCCAGTCAGATTGCAAAAGATACCGGATGAACCCCAACTATGCAAAGAAGGTCAAGGAGGAGATTGATAATCTTCTCAAGGCTGGGTTCATTACGAAGGTAGCAAGTAGTGATTGGTTATTTCCAATAGTCGTCGTTCCTAAGAAGAATGGGAAATTAAGGGTTGGTGTCGACTATAGGAAACTAAATTCACAGACCATCAAGGATCCGTTTCCCTTACCTTTTACTGATATGTTGCTTGATGAGATCGCAGGATATGAGATGTATAGCTTCATGGATGGTTATAGCGGCTATAACCAGTTACAGATTGCTCCGGAAGATAGGGCCAAGACCACTTTCATCACTGAGTGGGGAGCATTCATGTATCTGGTAATGCCTTTTGGCTTGTGCAATGCACCAACTACTTTTCAGCGGTGTATGATGGAGATGTTTAATGAATTTCTTCATGGGTTCCTCGCCATTTTCATTGATGACTTCACTGTCTATTCAGCTGAGGAACAACACCTTCTATTCCTTGAGATGGTTTTTAAACGCTGTCAGGAGAAAAGGATTTGCTTGAATCCATTTAAATCAGTATTTCTGGTTTGGAAGGGACAGCTACTGGGACATGTGGTTTCCCGCAATGGAATAGAAATGGCCAATGACAAAATACAATGTGTCCAGCAAGCTAAAGCTCCCAGAACTGCTTCTGAGCTGAGTTCTTTCTTGGGGTATGTGAATTTTTATAGAATATTTGTACACAAATTTGCTTCTCAAGCAGTACCACTATATGAGCTTACAAAGAAGACCAGTAAGTTCAATTGGACTGCTGAATGTGAGGAGAGTTTCCAGAATTTGAAAAAAGCCAATACCAGCAAACCAGTCCTCAGGCAGCCGAATTGGGATATTATTTTTCATGTACACGCAGATGCTTCGGGATTGGCAATGGGGGCAATATTAGCTCAGCCAGATGGCAGGACAGACTATCCGGCCTATTTTGCTAGTCGAAGATTCAGTCAGGCTGAACAAGGCTATACGACTACTGAAAGAGAAGCCCTCGGAATGGTTTTTAGCGCTACAAAGTTTAGGCATTACCTATTGGGGAAGTTATTCCATTTTTATGTGGATCATCAAGCTCTTCTGTTTCTGATTAACAAAGTCATTATTCAAGGCAGGCTTATAAGATGGATGATGTTCCTTATGGAATTTGAGTTCAGAATTTTCCATAAGCCTGGCCGAAACCACTGTGGAGCTGACTTCCTTTCCAGAAGTACAGAAGGATATTCAGAATCACCTCTGAGAGATGAACCAGTGGATGCTGATTTATTTCAATTAGAAGCAAAAGAATCAGTGGATCCTGAATGGTATGATATTTATCAATTCCTTTCCCAAGGTGCCTTTCCAGAAGATTGGAAACAGAATCAGAAGAAGACTCTGATCATAAAAATCCTGAAATTTACCATCATTGGGGGAGTACTTTATCGATTGGGTGTGGATGGTATACTTCGGAGATGTGTTCCAATGGAGGGAAGAATGCAAGTTATCTCAGAGGCACATAATGGAGAGTCTGGTGGACACTTTTCCAACGAAGTAACCTACAAGAAGATTCTGCAAGCAGGTCTGTGGTGGCAAACAATGATTGCTGATGTCAGAAGCTTTTGTAAAACTTGTGATATATGCCAGAGAATGGGCCGACCAACAGCTGCAGACATGACTCCCTTAATGCCAATACAACCATTGGGAGTATTCATAAAATGGGGATTGGATTTTATGGGACCTTTTAGGAAGGTGACTCCTTGGAAGAACAAGTACATCGTGATGGCTACTTGTTATGTTACCAAGTGGGTTGAAGCTAAGGCTCTTCCTGACAACACAACCAAGTCAACTGCAAGATTTATGTTTGAGAATATTGTCTGCCGATATGGATGTCCAGTGGAAATTGTGACCGATCAAGGGACACATTTCATCAATGATACTATGGAAATCCTATTGGATATGCTTTCAGTCAAGCATCGGAAATCTACTCCTTACTATCCCAGATGCAATGGACAGGTTGAAAGTAGCAATAAGACAATTAAGACTATTCTCACTAAGGTGGTACAAAAGAAACCAGACCAGTGGGATTTGAAGCTTCATACTGCTCTCTGGGCTTATAGGACAGCTTATAAGGTAACTACTGGAATGACACCATTCAGAATGGTGTATGGAACTGAAGCTGTGGTTCCTATGGAGTTTATAATCCCCGGTCTGAGAATGGTTGTAAAGTATGGACTAGACTTCAACCATAATGTTAAGAAAAGACTGGATGAACTGATGCAGTTAGATGAACTCAGGCAAAGAGCTATATTGGAACAGGAAATTGTTCAACAAAGAAGGAAGCACTGGCATGATCGCGAATTAAAGTCCGAGAATTCCAGAAAGGAGACTTAGTGCTTCTATATCAGTCAAGATTGGGTCCAAAGAAGCCGAATTTGAAGATTGCCTGGGCAGGACCTTTTGAGGTTGATTGGGTCTTCTCCAATGGCACAATCAGATTAAAAGACTTATCGGGACTGATGTTGCCGGGAGTATATAATGGAGCAAAGATCAAACTTTATTACTCAGAGACCAGAGAAACTGGGTTAGAAGAAGTCACTAAGGAACTGGAGGTTGTTGATCAAGAGATACCAGAATCAGATATTTTTGGTCTTTTCCATGTGCAACCAGTTTCAGCTTCAGAACCAGTACCTGAAGAATCAGATCATGCTGATTTAAGAACCAGTACCACTATGGTCCAGCAAGAGTGGGAATCAGTTCAGAACCAGTATGAACACATTTTCCAAATTTTAAGTGGCCAACGGTCTAATGGTATGCCAGTGTGATAATTATTACAAGGATGGGTTGCAGTGTTGTCCAATGCATGTTTGCCACGTCAGCAACGGCGCACACAAGTCTAGGTGCGGCAAGTGGTGGAGCTTTTATGGCGCGAACACGTATAACAGTCAGGAGAGTTAGCATTTTTCCTTATAAATCTCCTACGCGACGTTTTCCTCCTATCAACCATTCGCCATCGCCAAGCTCCGAGGTTTCTTCACTACAGCCGCAAACTTCAACCTCTGATGAGACAGCTGACTGTTAGACAACCTTACCAGCGACACCAGGCAACGGCTTTAACACAAGTAAGTCCTCTTCGCCTTCGCCTGTTTCATCGTCGTCGACCTCACAGTGTATGGGTAGAAGGAAACGTTCAGAGAAGATGCAGGAAACTCTTGAAGAAACCCAGGCTATCGTTGCAGAGGAAAAGGCAAGCCTTCCTGTTCTTCCATACAGTAAAATCCAACGATATGTCTTTACTGATCATGCAATGACTCTGCTACCACTCTGGGATTTGCGAGTTGTATTGCAAGCGACAAGGATTGCTTTTGATGCAGGGATCATCAAGCAAGTTCTTGATTCCTTTGATACAGAAAACAACAGTGCTATGATAAATAATAGGAGGGTGTCAGTGACACCAGAAGCCATTGCATTTGCATTTCGGATGCCCAATGAGCCTAAACCATCGGTGGCAACTGCGCAGCAAATAAGTATTGCTCTAAAGGAGGATGAAGCAGCTTGAAAGAAGCGCAAGGCAAGTGCTCAAGGAGTTCCAGTAGCAGGACTGAAAGCCTCCGCTGCTTACAAGTTTGTAGCCAAAGCAGTCAGTCTTAAGAATAACCCAACTTATGTGTCATAAAAATTATTTGCTATGTTGTTGGCCAAGATATTGGATCCACAAGTCCATATCAACCTGTGTCAAATACTCTCGCATAATGTACTTCAATAGACTGCCAAGTTGAAATCTCAAACTGTTTTCAAGGCATGGTATGTCTGGCAATTTCTGTATTGGGCTACTACTGCAGATGTTAATGAGTAGGTAAAGCTGGCTTGGAGTGAGCAGCCTATTTTTGAACCTAAGAAAATTGAACTGTCCTCAGACGATGAGGAAACGGACTGTCCTCAGAAAATTGAACTGTCCTCAGACGATGAGGAAACGGACAGTCAAACGATTTCCAATGACCTGAAAAGGAAAGCCACTGCAGAGGAAGCTGGCAGTTCAAAGAAGCCAAGAATTACACTGACAAAAAGCAGTGAGTTTCTGAAGCAAATAGAAAGCCAGGTTAAGGCAGTGAGCACTGAGGAAGCTGAGAGAAGTAAAACGGAGCAGCATATTGTTCAGCAAATTGTGCCTGATCAGTTAGTTGGTGCTACTGGAAAAGATCAGGTAAAGCCAGTCACTCAGGCAAAGGTACCAGACCAGTCATGGGACAAAGGCAAGAATCAACTGGATAAGGGGAAAGGTCCAGCGCCTCAACTATGTCTGAAACAGTTCCTGTCATTTCTCAAAACCCTCTGCAACTGGTTAAAAAGGATAAATTACAGCAAATGCAAACTCAGAAATTAAGAGGGCATCTCTTACTCACCAAAACTGATTATGCATCTCTACCTTATGTGGCTCCTGTAGCAATATATGAACCAGTTGATTCTGATCCAACAACGGTCAAAGACAGATGTTCAGTACTGATACAGTCCTCTTGGAATACCATTGTCAGCTGTATGGGACAATTGGTGGAGGCTGCTGGATCAGAAGATGAAGTGAAAAAGCTTAAAGCTGACTTGGCAGAAGCACAACATCAGATTGCCACACTCCAAAAAGCCCAGGAAGTGCAGAACATACAACACAGGGTATTGGAAGCTCAATCAGAAAGAGCTCAGGAGTTGTTGAACAAAAAGTTAGCTAAAGATGAGTCTGAAATTATGATCATAAAGAGTCAAAGGAATGAAGCATCGAGAGCTGCTGAGCGAGCTGAAATGGGGCTCAGAACGAAGCGGGCAGAATTTAGAAAGCTGCTATTACACCATACAGCTCTGAAGCGTTCGCTAACGAACAGATACATCTACAATAGCTTGTTTGAAATTTTGAACCCCGCAGGCAATGCTGTTTTTTATTTAGAAAATTTAAAGTCCTTGATGGAAAGTCTGCAAAGTGATTTGCAGGACAAGGTGAGTGAGTTCAACAATGCTCTGATGAGCCAAGCCATCATGGATTATATTGAGCAGCAGACATCCCCAGAGGAGGATGAAGAAGAAGAAGAAGATGAAGCTGATAAGGAGGAGGATGATCAAGAAGCCGGGCATACATAGGATGATGATGATGCCCCACCACCATCTCCACCCCTAGGACCGAGTACTGGTGTGACAGGGCCAGATGAAGGAGGCCAGTCACAGCTAGACCAACCAGACCAGACTGAGGAACAACAGGAAAGACAGGAAACAGAACAACAGTCGGGTCATCAACAAACTAAAGAACAGCAGCCCAGTAACACTGGAGATGAGCCAACTAATCAGTCCCATCACAGCAGAGAGGCTAAAGGGAAAATGAAGGTTAAGGATAAAGGACCAGTGATTGATCATCAGCATTCACTGCAGCTCATTACCTTGAATAAGCAGCTGAGACATCAACAAGCCTCCATCACCAGACAATATCTGGGGATGATGCTCTATGGATTGATTTAGAAAGGTTCCAAAGATTATATGTGGGAGCCAGGGAAATGATGGAAAATTGGAAATCTGCTGCTTTCCATGATACAGAAGCCTGCAGACTACCTACACATCCCAGTACAGTTCAGCTGTTGGAACGAGTTCCAGAATGGATACTCAATGCTGATGAGAAAGTGGTAAACCCGCACTGGCAAAAACAATCTATTGCAGATTGTCACTCTTTAGCTCTAGAACTGGAACTTCTACTGGGTAACAAACCAACTTACCGCTGCATGAAGGATGTTAGGGTCCAACTTAAGGATGTTCTGGTACAACTGCAAACTACCAGAGGTGTTTTGGACCAGAGAGTGAAAGCTATCCTGGAGGACCGGACAACCACTAGCAGAGGACCCCAAACGCGAATGTCAGTAGGAGCATAGGCAACTGCTCTCCGAACCCTATTCCAGCTAGTAAGAATTACTAGGAAGATGATGCAACAAGAGAACCAGGCAGTTCTGAATTTCCTGGAATTTGTGTCTGATTCTCCAGTTCTCTTGTATGCTGTTCTAGCAAGAGAAACTGAGTTGCCAAGATTTTTTCCAGCGCTGTATCCTCAACATCAAGAACCAGTTGATCGACTCACATATTTCAAAATAACTGATGAGCTTAGGGATTGGTGTGAGCGATCAACTGTGGAATGGAAAACTTGGCAGACATTGCTCAATGATGCTCTTCAAATCAATGACATCCAGGAAATGAAGGAAGAGCTCCACAGGATTCAGTTGTGTATGGGCTAGTGGAAGATTCAGGTCTGAGGATTGACTAAGATTACTAATCAGCTACTACAGCTCACGGTCACGAATCTTCCAAACTGCCTGAGAAAGACATTGCAGCAAAGCTGGGTTTGGCACCGCAGTACAGGGAGATGGCTGAGATTCTTTTCGAAGCTCGCATCAAAACCAATCAGCCTCTTCCCGAAGGATGGATCCATACTGCTTGGCATTGTCATAAACTGGCCAGAACCAGATTGAGCAAGGGCAGGCGTACACTCTATGATCCTGACACCAAAACCTATCATTCTCTCACACCTTATGAGGTAGAGATGACCACAGACCGGAGGGATCAGCTTGAGCAGGAGGCCATTTACCGACTGATTCAGAAGGAGAATGCTAATGTTGGGACTTCTCAGGCACCAACACGGTCAAAGAGCAAGGGCAAAAGGAAGACGGTCCAATGGAAGGATAATGGGTAGTTCTATCTCAGAATTCAGGGGCGACTTTTCTTCTCAGCAGGCAGGGAGAGATGACAGCTCCACCTTGGCCTTTTCAGCTGCCTCTCAAAAAGATAGCGCTCTTTTCTAGAGCTCTGCATCCTTCACCATCTTCTCAATGTCAGACTCTGACAATCCACCAGAAGATGGATTGTCAACATCAGAACCAGAAGATGGATTTTTCAGTTCCACATTAGAACCAGACAATGGATTTTTCTGAAATTTTGGAATCTTGCCAAAATTCAAAAAAGAAGGGAAGGATGTATGTTGGGGTATAAAGCCCAATGTGGTCGCCCAGGTAAGTGGGCGGGCCGCCAGGTATGTACACATGTTCTTTTGTAAAAACCTAATAAGAACTCACTATGCTCTACACATTGTAGTAGAGCGAGTTCACCATATCGTCGTGCTCTTCTTCTCGCACTCTTTCTCGCGTCGCACTTCCGCTCGTACTCCTTCAACTGGTATCAGAGCTCAGATCGAGGCTCGGGGTAGCACTGCAGGAGGCTAGAGTCACCAGCTCAGATTGGAGTGAAATTCGACAGGCGAAGACACGGCCCCAAATCTCGTGGGAGGGTACGAAGGGCTTGGTGTCGTCAGAATTTCATTCTGAGGTCATCTCGGTCACCGATTGGCTTTGACAAAGTTCTGCGCAGGCCATTTTCGACTACGTGGTCTCAGCGGGTGCAGATCCGACTCTGCAAATTTGGGGTTTTCGGCCTACGACTGCAGGTGCTGAGGATATCGACACTCCCAGAGTGTTGATTTGTTGATTTGTGGTTGTCTACACATCGAAGGATGGCTCACAGTTCTTGGAGGCGTGTCACATACGACACGAACGCATCTACACACAGACTGTAGGCAACATCCACTAGTTCATCAGGTAGCTTGTGTTTGCTGCTTGATATTCTAGATTTCATCCTGACATTGCAGGTACTTCCACATGGGATGTATTGTCAGAGATGATGTATGTTTGTTGAGGGTTTGCTGGCTGTGAGTCACGCAGCAAACAACCGCCGCAGCGGTTACAACATATAGTGGGAAATTTGTGGATGTATGACTTTGTGGAAAGTCTATGTACTGTCAGATTTACTGCAGCCTTTGTTGAGGGTCGAGTGAGGTTTTATTGAGCTGGGGGATTCTCGAATGTTGAGATCCTTTCGATGATACAGGTCTTGGAGCGATCCCTCGAGCACCCTTAGATAGGCAGCTAGGATGTATTGACTGTGAGTTAGACAGTTGGGATTGCATCTTTGCTTTACTGCCATTGAGGCAATGTCACATTCTATGCTTACAGGAAAGTGACAGGACATTGAGAGACAGTACAGGTGCAAGACAGGTTTACCCGCAGCTTACAGTGTCAGAGAGACAGTGTTTTTTGAGCTGTTTTTTGGTTTGTTTTTTGAGTACACCAGAGCCATTTTACAAAGGAGACTCTGCCGAAATTTATGCAGAATCTGAAGCTTTCTTGGTTCATTTGACAGGTTGATATTGGTTCAGAGGTCAGTTTACAGGGGAAACTCTGCCGAATTTTTCCCAGGAAAGTAAATCACTGTGAAGCGTAGCTATGGCTGGATCACAGGACACTGCTCTTTACAATATCAAGAAGCTGGATGGAACCAATTTCCCATTGTGGAAGAAGCAGATTTGGCACGTGTTGGTACAAAAGAAGCAGATAAAACCTATAAAGCTCAAGGGGATAAAACCAGAAGATATGGACGAAGATGAATGGAGCGAAATGGATGAATTGGCACTTTCTACCATTATGCTGACTTTGGCAGAAAGCGTTTACTTCAATGTAGCAGACGAGATGTCGGCTTATCAAGCATGGTTAAAGCTGAGTGATCTTTATGAGAAGCAGAGTGCAGCTTCACAGGTATACTAGCTTAAGAAGCTTGTTGACTTGAAGATGAAAGAAGGGACACCTATGTCCAATCATCTGAATGAATTCAACACCATCTACAGTCAGTTGTCAGCTCAAGGTGTCAAGTTTGATGAACCTGTTAGAGCTATGTTCCTGTTGATCACATAGCCAGAAAGTTGGGACACTTTTCGCACAGCTTTGAGTAATTCTGCACCTCCAGATGGTTTGACCATAGCAGGTGTAGAATGCAGTCTGCTTACTGAAGAAACCAACAGAAACACAATGGAAAAAGGCAAAGGAACAGCCTTAGTTGTCAGGGGAAGGACCAAAGAAAAGTACAAAGGTGGAAAGAGGAATCAGTCTCGTAGCAAGTCCCGCAGTGCTAAAGGCAAGAGTGACATAGAATGCTACCATTGTGGCAAGAAGGGTCACATGAAAAGAGACTGCAGAGAATGGAAAGCAGAAAAAGGCAAAGAGAAAGCTGAAGACCATGGTGAGAAGAACAAGTCCTGAGTGAAGATTCAAGAAATAAATGTGACAAACACTGCTGCAGAGGATGACAGTCTAGTGTCAAGAGACATGTACTTCTTGAAGAATACAATGGACTCAGCTCTTCTTACAACATCTGATGGATTATAGACTCAGGGGCATCACTTCATGTGTCTCCAAACAAGGAGTGGTTTACTTCTTATGTGACCACTAAAGATCATGTTCGGCTAGGAAATGGGCAGACATGTGAGATCTTAGGTGTTGGAGATGTTCAATTGAAGTTTCAGAATGGCTCTTCTTTCACGCTGAAGAATGTGAGACATGTTCCCGCAATTACAAAGAGCTTGATCAGCACAGGTTTACTTGATGATGCTGGCTACGTCACCATTTTTGGACAGAACATGTGGAAGATATCCAAGGGTTCTATGACAGTAGCACATGGAGTAAAGTCTAGAGGACTTTATATGATTTATGTATCAAATGTCTCTAAAAAT
This sequence comes from Adiantum capillus-veneris, assembly GCF_014529385.1. Taxonomy (NCBI): domain Eukaryota; kingdom Viridiplantae; phylum Streptophyta; class Polypodiopsida; order Polypodiales; family Pteridaceae; genus Adiantum; species Adiantum capillus-veneris. The sequence continues at coordinate 138,282,187 of NC_140932.1, forward strand.
GTAATCAATGTAACCGAGCAGCCGAACGTTTCTTTGTGGCATAGCCGGTTAGGACATATGTCCAAGAAGAGAATGGAAATCTTGACTCGTTCTGGTTATTTTCCTGGCTTTTCATTTAATGATTTTGAATTCTGTGAACATTGTCTGTATGGTAAGCAAACACAGCAGCCACATAAGCATAGAAGCAGTAGAAGAGATACACAGTTGGCACTTGTTCATAGTGATTTGTGTGGACCTATGCCTAACCTATCTCTAGGGGGAGCTTCTTACTTTATGACATTTATAGATGATTACTCGAGGAAAGTATGGGTTTACTTTCTCAAGCACAAGGATGAAGCGTTTCATGTTTTCAAAACGTTTGTGATACTTGTGGAGAATCAGAGTGGCAAGAAGCTTAAATGCTTATGCACTGACAATGGTGGAGAGTATGTTTCAAAGGCCTTTCAGGACTTTTGTGAGTCAAAAGGTATAAAATGTGAACTTACTTCTCCTTACAATCCTCCTCAAAATGGTGTTGCTGAGAGGATGAATAGGACCATACAAGAGAAGGTCAGAAGTATGTTGTCTAATGCATAGCTGCCAAATGGGTTTTGGACTGAAGCTGTATCAACAGCTGTTCATCTTGTAAATAGATCTCCTAGCAAGGTTTTGCAGAAGGATTCAGTGCCAGAGATGGTATGGTCAGGCAAGGTGCCCTCATACAAGCATCTCAGAGTCTTTGGCTGAGAGGCATATACTCACGTTGCAAAGGAATTTAGGAACAAACTTGAGCCAAAGAGTAGAAAGTGCATCTTTCTAGGCTATGGTAATTCTGGTGAGATGGGGTACAAACTTTGGGATCCCGAATCCAGAAAGGTTATCCGCAGCAATGATGTTCACTTTAATGAAGCCAAATATCATTCTAAACCAGAGAAAGTTGAGGAGATTAGAAGAGTTGTCTTCCAAGAAGATGGACCTGCACGTGCAAGACAAAATGTCAGGGCTCAAGAGGAGCAAGGACAGGATAGATTGGAACCACAGGTTGTGGCTGAACCTGAGCCACCTATTGTGCGTAGATCTGGACGTGTCACGCGACCTCCTGATAGGTTTGTTCCATCTATGAACTATGTCATGTTGACTGATTGCAATGAGCCTTCATGTTACAAGGAAGCAGTGCAAATGAAGGACTCCGGGAATTGGCAATTGGCCATGCAGTCAGAGATGACAGCTCTGCATAAAAACCAGACATGGAAGCTAGTTAAATTACCACGGGGCAAAAAGGCTCTACCCTGTAAATGGGTTTACAGGTATAAGATCACCGCTCATGATAGTCAGCCAAAGTACAAAGCAAGGCTTGTTTCCAAGGGCTTTAAGCAAGAACAAGGCATTGACTTTGATGAAGTCTTCTCTCCGGTGGTCAAAATGACTACATTGAGATGCTTTCTTGCATTGGTTGCCATATTAGATTTGGTGTTGCACCAAATGGATGTCAAGACAGCGTTCTTGCATGGTGATTTAGATGTGGAAAATTACATGCAGCAGCCAGAAGGGTTTGTTGAGAAAGGTAAGGAAGATTGGGTATGCCAGTTGTTAAAGAGTCTTTATGTCTTAAAACAATCACCAAGGGCATGGTACCATAAATTCCACAAGTTTATGCTTTCTCAAGGCTACAAACGTAGTGAGTTCGATCACTGTCTATATACAAAGAAGGCTAAGGATGGCAGTTGGTTGATCCTTATTTTGTATGTGGATGACATGTTGATTGCTGGCAAGCACTTGGAAGAAATTTCAGCTTTGAAGTCAAAGATGGCAAAATCGTTTGACATGAAAGACATGGGTGAGGCAAGTCATATACTTGGTATGCGCATTGAGAGAGACAGATCAAAGAAGTTGATTTGGTTATCTCAAACAGAGTATATTGACAAGGTTTTGCAACGTTTCAATATGGAGAAGGGAAAGGCATTGAGTGTTCCATTGCCACCATGTGTGAAACTTAGCAAACAAGATTGTCCTGTGTCTGAGGAAGAACAGGCTGAAATGGATAAGATTCCATATGCGTCTGCAGTGGGTAGTTTGATGTATGCAATGATTGCTACTCGCCCAGACATTGCATTTGCAGTGGGAGTAGTAAGTCGATACATGTCAAACCCAGGCAAGAAACATTGGGAGGCAGTGAAAGGAATATTGAGATACCTGAAAGCTACAAAGAGTATGCGTATATGCTATGGGAGTCAGGAGCTAAGTGTAAAGGGTTTTACAGACTCAGATTATGCAGGTGACTTAGACAACCGAAGGTCTACGTCAGGGTATGTCTTTACATTGGCTGGTGGAGCAGTATCATGGCGTTCTAGATTACAAGATTGTGTTACTCAGTCTACTACAGAGGCTGAATATGTTGCAACATCAGAGGCATGCAAAGAATCAATTTGGCTTAATCGACTAGTAACAGATTTGGGAATCAAAGAAGAGATGCCTGTGTTATATTGTGATAGTCAAAGTGCTATACAATTGGCTCGCAATCCAGTTTATCACTCAAAGACAAAGCATGTGGATGTGAAGTATCATTTCATCAGGGAAATGCTCGAGGATAAGAAACTTCGGCTTATCAAAGTTTACACCATAGAAAATCCTGTTGATCTACTTACAAAAGGACTTCCCTCAGAGAGCTTTGCGCATTTTCGCAAGCAGTTAGGTGTAGGGTAGTACATCACTTCCCTACATCTCTTGTATATTAGCTTGTATAGTAGCTTCTCTCACACTTAAAGTACCACATTGGACTTTAAGTGGGAGGTTGTTGGGGTATAAAGCCCAATGTGGTCGCCCAGGTAAGTGGGCGGGCCGCCAGGTATGTACACATGTTCTTTTGTAAAAACCTAATAAGAACTCACTATGCTCTACACATTGCAGTAGAGCGAGTTAACCAAATCGTCGTGCTCTTCTTCTCGCACTCTCTCTCTCGTCGCACTTCCGCTCGTACTCCTTCAATGTAGACGGCTGGCACGTCACCATGTGGGAACGTGTTCTTAGAAGATGGGCAGTGAATCACTTCGGTAAACCCGAAGCATATAAATAGGGCCCATTACTTTGATATCAAGGGGGGCAATTGTTATCACTTGTATTAGCGCTTTGAGCTATAATTGCACTCGAGCATCAGTGGCAGTATTATCGACTACACTTTCTCTCTTTGTAATCATATTCACTGTAATCTCAATCATGATATATATATATATATTCCAGTGATACTGACTTCTCGACAGTCTTCTGAATCTGAATCTGAACTTTATTCCAGTCTTTAAGTCTGATTCTCATTTCAGTATTCATATTTCAGTCTAGTCACTGATTCCTGTCTAGTCTGCTGTCTGAACTCTTCCTACTCTAAGTAGCTGAAATCCTTCAACACTGGAATTAGTTGTCTCAATAGATCAGCTCCAATTCCAGCCAACCTCAAGAGCAATAACAAAATTAAAGTTACATGAATGTTGGGTTGGGCCAATGTTGGCTCGCATCGCGTACCAAGCTCTTGGCATGATCAACAATCTCCTAGAAGCAGATCACGGGTAGATTTCTTGCACACGTTCAAACACACTATACAAACACATGTTCAAACACACTATACAAGCTGTAAGGAGTGCTTCAACAACTCCCACCAAAAGAAACACCTGGCTTGACCTCCAAGGCACTTGTCACAAACAATGAAGTCACATAATCGGATACAGAGCTCTAGGGCAAGATCCACAAAGATGGCATTCCTTTAGATTATCAAATGACCAAGGAAGAGGAAGAGATTGGGATACCCCTTATTAGGAAGAAACCACAGTAGGAAGAGCATATTCCAAAGGTCCATGGAAGAGGCTCAAAGTCTTCGAGCAAAAAGGCTAGCCAAGAGGGTTGAAGAACAAAAGAAGACTACCAACAAGTGTCATCTTCCTCGAACATAGATGATTCGGGATTGGATGCTATATTGCAAATGCTCAAGGAAGGAAACACAAAAAACTGCGAGAGAGAGCCTCAAGCTAGGTGAAGCACAAAGACAATGAATGCAAAAGGAGCTACATTGTAAAATTGAAAAGGGAGATGTAGAATCCAAAAGGAAAAACAACTACAGAGCTTGACTGCATCCTCGACTCTTCTCCCAGTCTTTAGAATCCATTGATACTTGGGTGGGCTTCTTATGAATTTCAACTATCGTTTTGGTTGCCATTGCCAAGTATAATTGCTTTGAGGTTGGCGAGATTTTGTGCCATTTTGTTTTGGTTTCCCCTTTTTGAGTTGTGGCCTTGGGTATCCATACCTGCATAGGTTTGGTGTCCATGATTGATTTCTTTACCCATACCTTCTTTGTTGATTTTTCATTGATTTATCGTATAGACATAGGTGTTATCATTTATTGTGGATCAGGAACAATGAGTACCTCCCACAAGTGATCATTGTTTGCTAGTGGAGTGACATAAGAGGTGTTGTTAAGTATGAACTTTAATGCATCCTCTCGCAAGTAACTTGGTATGTTCGTATCCAAGGAACACCTATATTTTTTTTGGTAAGAGTCTAGCAATGCATTGAGAATAGTCTACACAAGTGAAGTGTCAAAATGAGCTTCACCTATAGAAATGAATGGATCGTTGATATCCTTGATACCAACAAGAAAAGTGTTGCTCATTAATATCCTTCATACCAGCAAGAAAAGCATCCATGTCATCTTTCTCTTGCATAATCTTCAACTTTAGATCTTTATGTAGCAATACAATTTTAGCCTCATTATGACTTGCATTAAGACCAGCCACAGTATCCCAAGTCTATTATGTTGTGCAATTGTGAGGAGTAATAGTGCGCTTCATAGTTTATCCAAGAAAAAAATTTGTGTCCTTTCAAACTAGAGCTATTGTATTATATAGCTAGGGCTTTAAAAAATGGCCATTGGCTAGCTATTTTGGTCTTTCATGCATAATGAGACATTTACAACCCAAAACCCTGTAGCTCTAGGATCAAAATTACATTATCTCCTGTACATGGCTCTCGAAAAAAATAAAGTACAATGTATAAAAAAATTGGCCAAACATAAGCTATAATGGCCAAACACTCTCCCCTTCCTAGTCAATGCACATCCTCGTGCATGTTTCAGAAGATCTATCTGTAATTTTTGAAGTGTCGATGCACATCCTCGTGCATGTTTTAGAAGATCTATCTGTAATTTTTGAAGTGTCGCTTCTCAAGGGACTTTGGTACTTTATTGAATTTTGTTGCTCGTGTGCACCATTATCTCCGCCTCAAAGGAGAGATCTCAAAGAGGGGTGTTGAGCAGGGTACTTTTATACGACACATGTCGTGCTTGAAGCTCCATTGTTAATGGATTGAATATGTTTGAATCCATTTCAAAGAACCCTTTCATGAAAGCCTCTTTGAAGGTCTCCATGTAGTGTGAGGGAAAAACTATAATGCGATCATACATGCCCATAATAGCATTTTGAGAAGGAGCCTCTTGTAGATTCTAACTGATGTCATTTGTGCCCTCAAAAAAAATCTCCCAAGGGTGCTGCGCCTTGTTGATGTCATCAAAAGCCTCTATAGAAGTGAATCATCTTTGCTATTTTTTACACGTCCTTTGACATGTAAGATCTGGAACATCTCTCACCCATAGGGTGTGGAGCATGTATACTTCAGTGGGCTTGGCATATGGTTTAGGATTGGCAAGGACTATAATTTTTAACACCATATTCCTCTTGCTCCTTCACATTGCATAGCTATTCTAGGATTGCCTTCTAGGAATAGGGTAGTAGATCGGGCTCAGATCGGGTCGATCCTTAGGTGCTGTGGTGCATTCCTGTATATTATTTCATCTTGGGGCTGCTTCTCAAACCATTTCTTTCTCCACAGGGGCTGGCTCTCAAGGATGAGTAAAACTTATTTCTTTGTTACTGCCACTCCTTCATATTCTCCATGGACATTTGTCTCTAAAGAAGGAAGAAATTTCCTTTTCCATTCATGTTTCATGAGAGGCAATGCTAGCATGTCGTGGCCAAAATTTTGGTTTGCTCATCTAGCTCGATCATCAGTAATGCCATATATTCTAAAACTTTGAGCTCAAACTCCATATATTCCTTGCCTATGTTGCTTGACATTTTTGCTATCCACTGCTTTAGCTCACCTGTCCTCATTAAGGTCCTGAATACCCTCCGCAGTTGATGTACTGGTGGGTAGGTTTGTCAGTGGCATATGCTTAATACTATCAAACTTAGTAGTTTGGGTCGATCCTTGGGTGTTGTGGCACATTCCTATATATTGTTTCATCTTGAGGCCACTTCTCAAACCATTTCTTTCTCCATGGGGACTGGCTCTCAAGGACGAATAAAACTTGTTCCTTTGTTACTGCCACTCCTTCATATTCTCCATGAACATTTGCCTTTAAAAGGCAATGGTAAACTATCGTGGCCAAAATTCTTGGTCTGCTCATCTAGGTGGATCATTAGTATTGTTGCAGACCATCCGTTTGACAATTTTGCTATCCATTGGTTTAGCTCATCTCAAGCATCTACATTGGTCTGTCCTCGTCCAGTTCCTGAATACCCCTCACAATTGATGTACTGGGTAGGTTTGTTAGTGGCATATGGTCAGCACTATCAAACTCAATGTGTGTGGATTGGACTATCAGCATAGATTCAAGTATTTGGGAGGTGCTGCCCAAGTCCACAGCTTTTGCTTTTAGCTCAAAGCGTGCATCTCTGCTTGTGTTGCCAAATCTGCTTTTTCCTTTGCAAGTTGTTCTTGCAGCTCTTAGACCTGTTGCTCATGGTGGGAATTTGTAGCGAGCATTCTTGTCATCATTAGTTGTCTATGCAACCTCTATTGTTCTAGCTTTGCTTTGAGTGCTTTGATTTCTTTTGGTAGAAGGAAGAGGAGTCAATGTCGATAGCAGAGTTGCAACTTGGTTGGTGAGTAGAGTGGAGAGAGTATGATTTATAGCATCATATGAATTACATAATTTTGAGTTCTTTTCTCTCTCCTTTCCTAGTTTCTCTTCGAGTTCGTTACGCTTGATTTGAAAGTGGACATTGGCATCAATCTCCTTTTTAAGAATTTTATAGGTAGCTTCAACATCCTTTTTTACTTTCTCTAGCTCTCTTTGCAACTCTTGCTTTTCCTTTTTGTAGCCCTTCCACCAGTTTCTTGAGCTCTACCACCTCTTGATTTTCTTTAGCTATGGTTTCCTTGGCCTCTTCTGCCTCTCTAATCCCAACCTTGGTCGTGATTTTATGATAGTTGAAGTATGTCAAGGGTCTCTTGAAGATCAAACTTCTCAACTATTCTCATTGCCACATTTTCATCTTTAGGTTGCAATGGAGGGATATCCCTCTTCTAGGTGTCCTCGTTTTTTAGTAATAGATCATTATGTTGACGAGGTTGTGGAGGTGACGATGGTATGTTAGTAGCTTCTTCCTGTGCAAAGTGCTACTCTTCAACATGTAGCGGTTCCACATTTGGTTGATCACGCATCAACTCTCTATGTTCTTTGGTTTGTAGTTCCAAAGTTTACTACTCTGTCATAATCTCTTGTGTGGTATCAATAATATTTTCAATAGCTTGAGAGAGAGGTAATGACGAAGCATGTTCTCCTTCATTTACGGTAGTAGGTGATAGGTTGTCCATGTGCCTCATTCAAACTTACATTCAAATTTCCACTGTTAAAAGAGGCAACAAAGTATCATAAATGTCCTGTGAGCTTACATTACTGCCTTTGGTACCATAGTACATTTAGAGACATTTTCAGCCATAACCAAAAATTGCTCGAAACACATGAGCACTTTGGACTTAACTTTAAGCGGATACACCCATGCATGCCTAGAGTAATCATCAATGAAAGTCATGAAGTACATGTAATTACCCAAGGATAGAATTTTCATAGAGTAATCATCAATGAAAGTCATGAAGTATAGGTAATTACCCAAGGATGGAATTTTCATAGGCCCACAAGCATCACTATGCACAAGTTGCAACCTAAGCCCTTATTGAACCATTCTTTGGAAACTTGGAATGCTACATCTTACCCAAAATACAACCCACAAACACGGTGTGACGTGCTTTGGCAAAATGGTGCGGGCCACCCCAAAGTCGTAGAGAGATGTTTTTTGATGCTTTTGGACCCCTTTGATGTAAATAAATCATGCTTGTAAAAATTGTACAAAGGCGGTGTGTGCCAGCTGCCTCTATGCATGCGGGCCAATTGTGCGAGGTACATACTTTTACTGTTTTTGTACATAGAAGTGTCAAGAATTAAAAAAGTGAGTAAATAATTAAAAAATATGATGAAAAAATGAACTTTTATTAGCTCAGGATCATGAGTTACGGGGGTTTTCAACTGTGAAGAAGAAAGCCTATGTTATTGTAGTGTGTGCATGCGAGGGCATGGAGCCTTGATTGGAGAGTGTGTATCTCATCAAGAAGGCCATAAACATGGGTGGTGACCTCTGAACTTTCAACCCTCTTCTCTCTTTTTGGTGATGGAAGCTGCGTGAAGTGGAGCTCTCTTTACGCGTGTGCCTGCTACTTAAGTTTGGCAATAAAAGCCCCTTGTTATTGTTGTGAATGGAAGGGTGTTTCCCCATGTTATCCATGGTTTTTTCTGAGTTTTTTAATACCTCATGATTGGTATGGTTTTTGATGGGTTTATGTGCATGGTTGGGAGCGACTATGGAGCCCCATCTCGCATATGCAAGGGCCGCCAAGATGGTGTGAGGGTATGGTGTTTATGAACAAAAGTGCATATATATATATATATATATTTATTGGTTTGTTTTCCCAAAATTTAGTGGCTTTTTTGCTTCCTTGAGTGAAATTGATCATAGCTAGGGCTATGGCAGTATAGAGGGAACCTGGTCGAGTGTAGGTGGGGTTTTGTGTGTGTAAAATGACAAAATTTAGATGCCCAAAACGTACATGCCAAAGTTTGGCATCTAAAACAACATTTGAATCCACAACTACATTTGAAAAATTTTGCCTACACTTTTTATACAAATTGATGAGTCACTGAGTGTCTGGCTATAGGTTTATGTGCTTTGGGATTCTCTACAGGTTGTCTTGCTCCTCTCCAAGGTTTTGGAGAGCTTTTGAGTCATAGTTTTGGCATGATGTATGACATCTATGGATGAGAGACTCGGTCTTTGTTTTTGCAAATAACATAGTTGGCTTTATTCACAAGTTTTGTGTATGCCAATTTTGGAGATTTATTATAGATTTTTCTCAAATTACAAGGCAAACTCTACACAATTTTCCTAGATTCTTGCCATAATTTAGGTATCTATAAATTTACTCTTTAATGGTATAGTGGTCGAGCATTACTCCCACTTTGATAGTAATAGAGGTTTTACCCCCACTTTGATAGGTTTTGCCAGCTTCAAACACGATTTTGTATGTTTGTATCCACTCTCGCAAGAGTGAGATTATTTGTATGCTTGTTGTGGCTACAGGTAGAGGATTGGAATAGAGCGAGCTTTTTTCAGATATTGCTCAGGTGACCAAATCCAAAAAAATAAGATCTCTCTAAAAGGATTTTTTGAAGCGAGCTTTTTTCTCTCTCCCTGACTCTCTCTCTCTCTCTCTCTTTCTCCTTCTCTATCTATATTCCCCTCCCTTTTCCTTTTTTTTTGCCTACCCCAAAGAGGGGAGGCCTTGGTGATGCCCCCCCTTTTTTCTAATGATGGGTGCTTTTGCTATCTTGAATCACCCTCAACCCATCTCCATCTCCAACTCCATCTTTACCATCATTGTGTTGTATCTCAGAGTGTTGAGTTCTCTTTCTCTCTCTCTCTCTCTCGTCATCTTCTCAACAGGCAAGCAAGGAAGCCATAACTCTGCTTTTCACGGCAAAGTTTTTCCCTCTTCCCTTTTGGTGATACGATGGCCCCAAAGCGAGCAATTCAAAGATCTAAGGATACTCTTGTCGTTCCACCTCCAAGAACGGTGCAAAGAAAGGTATCATCTACTGCAATTGTAGCTCAAGCGGTTGTATCAATTGCAGAAGAAGCTAAAGCCGCCCAACCTCCAACACGGGAGGTAATTGAACATGTCACTAATTTGATAAGATATGTATAATTATGCATTGCTATTTTGTTTGACCTGGGAAGCCAAGCATAGGGATTTCCTTAAACCATCCAAAAAATGTGATTCTATCATAAGAAACAAGCATATGTTTTTGTAGAATAGTGAAATAATTATTTGATAAATTGTCACTGTTTTATAAATTATTATTGCTTGATAAACTGTTATTGTTTGATAAGTTGTTACTATTTTTATGAAGAGTTAGTTGATCATGTTTGAAGATTCATTTAAGAAGAAGATTTTTTGAAAGAATATCTTTTGTTCCTTGCGAGTAGCAAGATGTCTTGCGGTTAGCAAGATGAGCCCGCGGTTAATAAATATTAAACTAAGGTTATTGGCTGTCTTTTTATCCCTCATGGTTAGCGAGATGCTTGGCGATTAGCGAGATACATCGTGGTTAGCGAGATGGAAAGGTTGCACAATTCGAGGTTAGCAAATAACTAAATCCTTTACAAAGGCCCTGTTGGTTAAACATAGAAAGTCTGCAAGTAGTGGCAAACTCATAAGAAATTGGAAAATTTCTTTTTGTTAAAATATAGAATTGTTTTCATTAGGCCTTGTTTGAATTGTTTTGGTGTTGTTTGAAGGGTTGTATAAAAGAACTTGTGTTCGGAATTAATAAAGGAACATTGTTTGTACATGCAAAACAATGTGGTAGTAATTAAAAAATAAGAGGAACGGGTGAGTGTGGTGTAAAAGTGGGAGACCAGTATCCAAACAAATCTATGTCTACAGACGGGTGGACTCGATTAGTCGGGTACTTTTCACAAGATTACTATTTAGTTTAGACTAAGTCTCATATTATATTTAGGGTTTATGAATGGCAGCCATGCCTCTTAAACGTGGGGAAAAAAGATGTTGTTTATGGATTCTAAATATGTCAATGGGATTTTATATTTGTGATATAGGAAGTAGCTCCCATTGAAATCCCTTGATTTTATATTTGTGATATAGGAAGTAGCTCCCATTGAAATCCCTTGATTATTGATCTGGCTTGTGTTGTATGACCCTTACAACCACGATCACAATGGATAGAGGACTCCCTCTCTTTTGTTGCTCGTATCTCTGCCTCGTGGAAACGGAGTAGAGTGTCATCAAAAGAACTTGAGAATAAAGGAAGGCCTTCTATTAAGTCGCCCCAAGCGTGTGGGGTTGGAAGACCTCGCAATCGATATTAGAGCTTTAGGTTAAAAGTTTTCATTGGTTACCCCGGGCTTCCTCGTGTGTATCATTTTCTAAACCCATGGCTTAAAACACCAAAATATTACGTCATGACAGTTGATGTCTACCAGAGTTATGGTTGAAACCTCTATTATGTTTTTTCGTGGAGAGATATTTTGTATGACATTTTGATGACTTTATGAATAGGAGATCGAGTTGTTTTTTTTCAAAAAAATATATTTGTTTGACTGGTTAAGTCATGTAAGTGAGTGGATTGGATAAGCCATGATTGGTTAAGTCATGTGATTGGATAAGTCGTGACTGGTTAAGCCATGTGATTGAGGTAAGTCATGATTGGTTAAGTAATGTGATTGAGTTTTGATGGACTAGATAAGTCGTGATTGGTTAAGTCATGTGACTGAGTTTTGATGGACTGGATAAGTCATGATTGGTTAAGTCATGTGATTGAGTTTTAATGGACTAGATAAGTTTAAGTTTGGAAATTACCTTAATGCCTTGGGTTATTATTTACATTGATGTTAATATATGCATACACTCAGGAGAATCCTCAAAACCCTCCTATATTGGAGAACCCTCATAACGATGCTATTTACACAAAAATTCAGGAGAAGAAATTGTTGCTCGAACAAATGCAACCACCTTCTTTTAAAGGAGTGGGTGCTAATATTGAGAAAGATGCAGAAGTATGGATTGAAACTATGGATGATTACTTCTCTGCTGCAAGGACCACACTTGCAAATCAAGAGATGTTAGGGATGTTTTGCCTCTCAGAGAAAGTGAAATTATCGGAGAAACAACATTGTCGCGATATGGGAGTATTGGAAAACTCCCAGAGTTGGGGAGAAATTAAACAAGCAGTGAAGGAAAGATACTTACCCCCTGCCCATGAAACGTTAAAGATGAATGAGTTCTTTAGCTTGAAACAATACACTTAATCCCTAGAAGAGTACTACTAAAAGTTTGTAAGCCTTAGGCATTACGCTCCGCCAATGACCATAGAAAAGTAGGTAGCCCGTTTCTCCAAGGTTTAAGAGAACCAATTACTTTGCAATTGGAAGCCCTAAAACCTACCACTGTATAAGATGCTTTACTATGAGTTAAAACTTTAATGAAGGAGAAAGGGATTAGAAGAAGAGTTGAACAGAATCAGAGCTTCAATGATAGACAACCACAAAGAGCTTATGCTGCTAATGTGCAAAATCCTCAACGTTTAGATGTTGGATGCTTTGAATGTAGAGAGTTGGGACATTATTGAAACAGTTTCCCACGTCTAACTAATACAGTAACAATAGCAACTGAAGCACACTAAGGAAACTATCCTTTTTGGACATAATGGTGGACGAGCTCGTAATGAGAGTAGGACTACCCTCACTTTTTCTTGAGATGAGCCCATCTCAAATCCCTAAGTTGGGGAGGTTATAATGTACCCAATATTTTTAAATAAAAACTATTTCATTCACTTTACAAAGTCTTTAAGGTTCGCATTTTGTTGACTCCTAGAGAGTTTTATGGGGACAATCGGATCGAAAACCGGACTCTGCAACTATTAATTATGGCCCATTTTTCACTTGGACACGATAGGTTGATATGAAAAACTTAAGCCTCAAGACTATATCTAAAGATGAGAGTTGACCCTTAAGAAAAAGGGAAAAATTTTAGGCTAAGTTTTAGGAAAGAAGCAGTAGTTTTAGGAAAAGAGGAATATTTATAGGAAATGAAGAGTAATTTTCGGAAAGAAAGAGTATTTTTAGAGAAACAAGAGAAGTACGTCAACTTTAGAGCTTCTTTTCTTGGAAGCTAAGCTTCTCCTAGAACTAGACTCTCAAAATTGTGCATCGGAATGCGTGTCTGAATAATAATAATAATAATAATTAAAAAAACCGTGAACGAGCACGAACTTATCTCTTTGCTTTTTGCTATTATTAGCTCTTGCTTTCGGCTCTTGAGAGCCTATATAAAGACCCTCTCCCCTCACTTTCAACACACACACACAAAAGTTCTAAGAAGCGGAAGCTCTCTTGCCTTGACGTCGAAGTTACCTTCTCAATCTCAATCTCTCCCCCTCAAGCTCTTACCCTCAACCCATCTGGATATTTACCATCATCGTGTTGTCTCTCGGAGTGTTGAGTTCTCTCTCTCTCTCTCTCTCTCTCTCTCTCTCTCTCTCTCTCTCTCTCTCTCTCTCTCTCTCCCCCTTCGTTGTCATCTTCTCGACAAGCAAAGAAGCCATAACTCTACTTTTCACGTCAAAGTTTTTCCCTCTTCTCTTTCGTGATATGATGGCCCCAAAGCGAGTGACTCAAAGCTCCAAGGATGCTCCTACCGTTCTACCTCCAAGAAAGGTACAAAGGAAGGTATCATCTATTGTAAACATAGCTCAAGCGGATGTATCGACTGCGAAAGAAGTTGAAGCCGTCCAACCTCTAACACGGAAGGTAATCGAACATGTGGCTAATTCGATAATATAAATTTATAATTTTTACATTTCTATTTTGGTTGACCTAGGAAGCCAAGCATAGGGATCCCCTTAAACCGTCCAAGAAATGTGATTCTATCACAAGAAACAAGTATATAATAGTGAAAGACTTGTTTGATAATTCTCGTTGTTTGATAAATTGTTATTGTTTGATAAGTTGTTGCTGTTTTATATGAAGATTTAGTTGATCATGTTTGAAGAATAATTTAAGAGGAAGATTTTTTGAAAGAAGATCTTTGTTCATTGTAGGTAGCAAGATGCCTTGCATTTAGCAAGATGTCTCGAGATTAGCGAGATGAGCCCGCGATTAGCAAAGATTCAACTAAGGTTATTGGCTCTCTTTTTATTCCTCATGGTTAGCGAGATGTTGGTGATTAGCAAGATGCCTTGTGCTTAGCGAGATGGAAAGGTTGCACGATTCATGGTTAGCAAATAAATAAATCCTTTACAAAGGCTCTATTGGTTAAACATAGAAAGTCCACAGGTAGCGACAAACTCATAAGAAATTAGAAAAATTCTTTTTGTTAAAATATAGGATTGTTTTCACTAGGCATTGTTTGAATTGTTTTGGTGTTGTTTGAAGGGCTTTATAAAAGAGCATGTGTCCAAAATTAATAAAGGAACACTATTTGTATATGCAAAACAATGTGGTAGTAATTAAAAACAAGAGGAACGAGTGAGTGTGTTGTAAAAGTGGGAGACTAGTATCCAAAAGAATCTATGTCTACAGACAGGTGGACCCAATTAGTTTGATACTTTTCACAAGATTACTAGTTAGTTAGTCTCATATCATATTTAGGGGTTATGAACGGCAGTCGTGCCTCTTAAACATGGGGAAAAAAGCGTTGTTTATGGATTCTAAATATGTCAATGGGATTTTATCTTTGTGATATAAGAAGTAGCTCCCATTGAAATCCCTTGGTTATCTTTGTGATATAAGAAGTAGCTCCCATTGAAATCCCTTGGTTATCGACTTGGCTTGTGGCATATGACCCTTACAACCACAATTACATTAATGGATAGATGACTTTCTCTCTTTTGTTGCTCGTATCTCTACTTCATGGAAATGGAGTAGGGTGTCATCAACGGAACTTGAGAATAAAGGAAGGCCATCTACTAGGCCGTCCCAATCTTATGGGGTTGGGACCTCACAATTGGTATTAGAGATTTAGGTTAAAAGTTTTCATTGGTTACCCCGCGCTTCCTCGTGTATATCGTTTTCTAAACCCATGGCATAAACCACCAAAATATTACGACATGACACTTGATGTCTAGCATGGTTATGGTCGAAACTTCTATTATATTTTCTCGTGAGATGGGATCTTTTGTAGACCCCTATATGACATTTTGATGACTTTATGAATAGGAGATCAAGTTGTTTTTTTCCAAAAAAAAATATTTTGTTTGACTGGTTAAGTCATGTAAGTGAGTGGATTGGATAAGCCATGACTGGTTAAGTCATGTGATTGGATAACTCGTGACTAGTTAAGCCATGTAATTGAGGTAAGTCATGACTGATTAAGTCATGGTATTGAGTTTTGATGGACTGGATAAGTCGTGATTGGTTAAGTCATGTGACTGAGTTTTGATAGACTCGATAAGTCATGATTGGTTAAGTCATGTGATTGAGTTTTAATGGATTAGATAAGTTTAAGTTTGAAAATTACCTTAATGCTTTGGGTTATTATAAACATTGAGGTTAATATATGCGTACACTCAAGAGAATCCTCAAAACACTACTATATTGGAGAACCCTCATAGCGATGCTATTTACACAAAAATTTAGGAGAAGAAATTGTTGCTCAAACAAATGTAACCACCTTCTTTTAAAGGAGAGGGTGCTGATGTTGAGCAAGATGTAGAAGTATGTATTGAAGCTATGGTGATTACTTCTCTGCTGCAAGGACCACACTTGCAAATCAAGTGATGTTAGGGATGTTTTGCCTCTCAAAGAAAGTGAAATTATCGTAGAAACAACATTGTCGTGACATGGGAGTATTGGAAAACTCCTTAAGTTGGGGATAAATTAAACAAACAGTGAAGGAAAGATACTCACCCCCTATCCATGAAGCATTAAATATGAATGAGTTTTTTATCTTGAAACAATACAGCTTATTCCTCGAAGAGTACTACTCAAAGTTTGTAAACCTTAGGCGTTACGCTCCGTCAATGACCATAGAGAAAAAAGTAGCCCGTTTCTACCAAGGTTTAAGAGAACCAATTAGTTTGCAATTGGAAGCCCTAAAACCTACCATTGTACAAGATGATTTACTATGAGCTAAACATTTAATGACGGAGGAAGGGATTATAAGAAGAGTTGAATAGAATAAGAGCTTCAATGATAGAGAACCATAAAGAGCTTCAATGATAGACAACCATAAAGAGCTTATGTCGCTAATGCGCAATATCCTCCACGTTTGGATGTTCGATACTTTGAATGTAGAGAGTTGGAACATTATTAAAATAGTTGCCCACGTCTAATTAATACAATTGCAGTAGCAATTGAAGCACACTGAGGAAACTATCCTTTTTGGACATAATGTTGAACGAGCTCGTAATGAGAGTAGGACTACCGTCACTTTTTCTTGAGAGGAGCACATCTCAAATCCCTCAATTGGGGAGATTATTATGTACCCAATATTTGTCAATAAAACTTATTTCGTTCACTATGCAAAGTGTTTAAGGTTCACATTTGTTCAGTCATAGAGAGTTTTATGGAAACAATCGGATCGGAAATCAAACTCTACAACTATTAATTATGGCCCCTTTTCACTTGAAACAATAGGTTGATATGAAAAACTTAATCCTCAAGACTATATCTAAATATGAGAGTTGACCCTTAAGAAAGAAACGATAAATTTTAGGCTAAATTTTACGAAAGAAGTAGTAGTTTTAGGAAAAGAGGAGTATTTATAAGAAAGGAAGAGTAATTTTAGGAAAGAAGGAGTATTTTTAGAGAATCAAGAGAAGTAAGTCAAGTTAGCTTCTTTTCTTGGAAGCCAAGCTTCTCCTTAAATTAAACTCTCAAAATCGTGCATCGAGATGCGTGTCCGAATAATAATAATATAAAAAATCATGAACAAGCATGAACTTATCTCTTTTCTTTTTGCTATTAGCTCTTGCTTTTATCTCCTGATAGCCTATATAAAGACCCTCTCCCCTCACTTTCAAAACACACACACACAAAAGTTCTAAGAAGCGGAAGCTCTTTTGCCTTGACGTCGGAGTTACCTTCTCATCCTCAATCCTTCTCCCTCAAGCTCTTACCGTCAACCCATATCCATCTCCAACTCTATCTTTACCATCATCGTGTTGTCTGTCGGAGTGTTGAGTTCTCTTTCTCTCTCTCTTTCATCTTCTTGGCAAGCAAGGAATCCATAACTCTACTTTTCACGGCAAAGTTTTTTCCTCTTCTCTTTTGTGATACGATGACCCCAAAGCGAGCGACTCAAAGCTCCAAGGATGCTCCTACCTTTCACCTCCAAGAAATATGCAAAGAAAGGTATCATCTACTGCAATTGTAGCTCAAGTGGATGTATCAACTACGAAAGAAGCTGAAGTCGCCCAACCTCTAACACGGGAGGTAATCGAACATGTCACTGATTCTATAAGATAAATTTATAATTTTGCATTGCTATTTTGGTTGGCCTGTGAAGCCAAGCATAGGGATTCCCTTAAACCGTCCAAGGAACATGATTCTATCACAAGAAACATGCATTTGTTTTTGTAGAATAGTGAAAGAATTGTTTGATAAATTGTCAATGTTTGATAAACTATTATTGTTTGATAAGTTGTTACTGTTTTATATGAAGAGTTAGTCAATCATGTTTGAAGAATCATTAAAGAGGAAGAATTTTTTAAAGAACATCTTTGTTCCTTGCAGGTAGCAAGATGTCTCACGGTTAGTGAGATGAGCTCGTGGTTAGTGTTGGTGCCTGATTTGTCAGGGCACTTACTTTTTAGGTGTAATCAAGGTCTTTGCTTTAAGCCTTAGGGGTTTGTCTACACAAGAACTTTATGCCTAGTTAATTTTTAAAAGTCTAGAAGGGTCATATGGCATGTAGCAATTTTCGGATGTAATCGACATGCAGTTTTGGCAGTCTCCTGCAGTCGTACTATTGCTTTTACTATGTAGTTTGATTGTGATGATGAACATGCAGTAAATGCTACAGTTTCTTATCTTCATTATGGTCTTTCTCATTCCTCCATATGCATTTCTGTGTTTTAATATGTAGTCTCTTGCCTTGTTTATCTATACACTGCATGTTTCTTGCACTTAATACCTATTAGGACTGTGAGCTCCTAACACCTTGGCGATCCTGCAATTGGTTCGAATTCAGCCTGAACCGTATGGTAGTTAGGAATACAGTGGGGAACTGATATGCAAGTTGACAGAGACCACCTGAGGGAATTCTCCAATTGGGTAACCCCGCAGGAAGAGTCTGAGGAATATGCAACCAAGTTCTTGAAGGAGTCCTTCCTCAATTTGCAAAGGGAAATCAAAATTGCAGTGGCTGACAAGGTAGTTACTTCATTTCTACCTTTTGGGGCATGCAATTTACCTTCATGTTACAATCTATATGAAAGGAAAGTGTTGGTACAGTATTTAAAACTAGAAAAGAAGAAATTATGTATGAGTGGGTCACGACCAGGGTCCAATTTACCACAACACTCATATGGCACCAAGTTTAGACTGAGAAGAGAGTTTGCTGCAAGAGGAAGACACGAAGAAGAGTCAAGTAGTGATGACCAAGAAGAACCTGTAAAGGGGCTTGTTCAAGAGAGGAAGTTGTTTGGGCAGGGACCAAACTGCAAGAACCTGAACACAGGCTGCATGAGACCCCACTTGCAAACCAAGAAGGCTAACAAACAACTCCTCCCACAGTAAACCCACTTTTGGGACAATTGGTTAATGTACTGCTAACTAAGTCAATTTTAGGGACAAGAAGACAATTGCAGTTTGTACCATCAGGGACAGGTACTTTACCTTTTAATCCACTCCCGATAAAGAGTACTCAAAACACTTTTGACACCTCCAATGGCTGCACCAAATCCCAAAGTGGGGGCGGCAAAGTTCAGCGGAAAAAAGTCCTAAGATGTTGATAGCCATGTTGATCAGTTTCAAACAAGGTGGTCTGCAAGTGGTTATGAGCTGTTACATCCAGATGTAGTGAAGAAAGAGCATTTTGTAGCAAAACTGCAGGATAAGGCCATGGATTGGTTCTTGCAGTACATTGAGCTTTATAGATTTCTGGATGGTTTTAGTGGATACAACCAGATCTTAATGGCACTTGAAGACATGGAGAAAACAACTTTTGTCACTGAGTGGGGAATTTATGCTAGCAATGTGATGAAATTTGGCTTAAAGAATGCTCCACCGACATTTCAAAAGGTGGTCCAGCGTGTGTTTGCTGAATTCCTTTCCTTACAACATTTATGAGGGTGTTTCTAGATGATTTTGGTGTTTTTGGAAAGAAGCAGGAGCACCTTGAGCACTTGAGGTTGTGTTTTCAAAAATGCTGGGAATTCAGACTGTCACTGAACCCATCCAAGTGTGCATTTGCAGTTATTAAGAGAGGAATTCTCTTGGGACATGTAATTTTTAAAGAAGGAGTATCTATAGATCAAAGGAAGGTGGAAGTAATTAGTAAAGCATGAGAACCAAGGACAATTAAGCAGTTGAGCAGATTTTTGGGTCAGGTGAAGTGGCATAACTGATTTTTGAGATATTTAGCACATGTCTGTACACCACTAATAAAGCTTACAAAGAAGGATGCAGTATTTGAATGGGGAGAAGAGCAAGGAAGAGCATTGAGGGTTCTAAAGAAGATGTTAAATGTAGCACCAAATTTAATTGTTCCTGATTGGAATTTACCATTCCATATTTTTGTGGATGCATCTCATGTGACAATAGGTGCATGTTTGGCGGACGAAGCAATGGTCTCCAGAGAAAGAGTCATATTTTTCAGGGAATCTACATTTTTGCAAAAATATCATCCTTTTGTAAAAGAGCTTCTCTAAGCCGAGAACTTGTAAAGAAATGGATTATTTTTCCAAGAGCATTTGTATAGTGGAGATCCATTTAGAAGTTTAGGACTTTTTGGGCGGACAAGCCATTTGTAAAGACCTAAACTATAAAGGTCAGATTTGTAAGTTTGAACATAATCCTCTTTTAGGTGGAGAAGACAGCATACGTTTGAGAGCTCTATCTTGCTCCAACTTGTAATCTTCGCTACTGTGGCTACGGTAATCCGAATTCAGATTTTTTTATTGCATTGTGTTCCTCTTACTTTGCGCTTCCATTCAAGTGTAATCATTCAAGATTCAGTGTAGGTGTTCAACTACGAGTTTGAGACCTTAAATCGCTGTTTTGAGTGTTTAAACACGTATTTTATGTTGTTTTGACCCACCCTAGGAGAGGCTTCAGGGACCCTACAACGATCCTTTGGGATCACCTGCTCACTGTTTTTGCTGACTTTGGGATGAACGATCGTGATCTTTGTACCTCTCCAGAATGCTGTGACAGTGATAGGACAGATTCTAAATAGTCCCCTGTAGCTCCCCTTCAAGTTTCGTGTGAATTCGACATGATTTGCATGGTAAACATGCGTGATGACTGTAGAGCTGTGTAGAAGGACATAGACAGATTACTTGACTTTAGTGCGTATGATTTTCTTGCAGAGTTAGTAGTTGCATCTCATCGAGTTCACTTCATTAGGAATGACACCCTAGTGAGTTTCCATGCCTCATCCTGGTCGCTTCTCTTGTATTGATATTTTATGTTGATGCGTGAGAGCTATGCTATGGACGTCCGTCGCGGACCCACCCGCAAACATTGGCGCCGCTGCCGGGGAATGCACCTTAGGTGATGAGTGACCGAGTGCGCAGTTAGCTTCCTTAAAAGAAGATCAATCCACAAATCCATTTTACACCTCAGTTAGGTTGCTAGACAGGGGTTTAAAGCTTAGTGGAGTCTAGAGTCAGTGGACCGGCTAGATCCTCTCTTAGGAGATTTAGGGAGCTGTGAGTGAGAGTGTTCAAAGCATTTTTGTTCTTCAACTTCTCTAATTCGATTGAGTACTGAAATCTCACCCGAAATCCGTCTTGTTTGTTTTGTTTGATTCATTTCTTTATGTTCTTTCATTTTTGTACTTAGGAGTAGGATAAGTAAATCACATTCCAGTCAGATTTGGGGCAAAAGTTAGAGTCGAGAAACCAGGAAACCATAACTTTGGCAAAAGGACCATAAGACTCTGAAATTTAGAAAATATGACCAAACAGGGTTGATATTGATTCAAATCACCAAGTGGTAGCACAAAACACTGTAAAACACTTGTCAGAGGGAGCATACTAAATTTCATCAGATTTGGCCCAGGTACTACGATCGCGATCGGTGTACATCAGTGCCAGAATTGTACAAGATTTGACATGTGCCTTCCTGATAAGATTCTAAACAAGTTTGTCTAAAGCAACCACACCCAAAAACATCAAAAATCAAGGAAATCAGGCTACTTGGGTAAAACTAGCCTGACAGACCCAGAAACTGTAAAATCTTGACTTTTGGTGATCCAAATGCAAAAAAACTTGGGGGATAGCCTTAAAACATCAATGCCTACAAGCATGCCAAATTTGGTTGAATTTGGGCTCAAAACTACGATCGCGATCGGTGTACCTAGACCTCAGATTTGCACCAGATTTGATGAGTAGACTCTTCAAGGGTATACAAACATAAAAGTCTAAAGGACCTAGAGTCAAAAACCACAAAAAACTGGTCAAAACCACTGAATACAGATCCAAGTCAAAAACTGCTAAACTGGCATAGAAATTGACTTTTAGTAGACCAAAACACATCAAAACTGGGAAGAAACCATGTAGAGGGATAGCCTGTGCATAGGACAAGCCTAGGTATCTCTCAAATCCCAAATCAACATCAAAATCAATCAAACCTGATAAAATTGGAAAATCAGGTACTTCAAACCAAGAACTGATAAAAGCTTGACTTTTTGGGGTTTGAATACAAAAGTATTTGGTGGGTAGCTTTAAAATAGCCTAGTGAACAAGTTGGTGAAATTTCATCAAATTTGGGCACTGTACTACGATCGCGATCGGTGTACCTCTGTGCCAGATTTGACTCATTTTTGACATGTTCATAGACCTAGACTATTTAAGATATCAGGAATTGTCAAAACCCAAATTGGACATACTGTCAATAATTTGCAAGCAAAATTGTGTTGAAGTCATTGTGAAGTTGTTGAATCTGCTGACAATTGGAATGATACAGTGATCTCATAGCCATCAAGTGTATTAATTTGCAGAGACCGATCAAGTAACAATCCATGCAGTCGTGAGAGTTGGGAGATCACTCCATCTCCAGGTAAGAGGTTTGGATTCAATCGGTAAATTCCACTTTCTTCATGTTTTTGAGATCGGGAAAACAAATCAACAACCAACACTGAAATTTAGCGGATCAAGCAAGTGTTTTATCAACGGAGGAGAGTGTAAACCAAGGTGTAGTACGACCGTTAGAGTCGATCCTTGAAGAAAGTATTTCCGATACTTCTTCAGAGAGATCTTACGAGTATTTCACGGAACACTTGGGACATTTAAAACTAAACGAAAGAGAAAACATGGCAGCAGGACCATCAAACCCTTCGGCCAAAATGAAGCTATTGTTCATCAAGTATCAGTATGATAACAAGCAAGGTGCCAAGATCTACAAAGATGGTATGGACCGCTATTGTGTGAAAATAGAAGATAGACCAAGTGAGTTCAAGGACTTAGTGCCTGTGAGCTATAGTGGAGATAGATACCTAGATGACAAAGGTATCATGTACTTGGTAGTCCTGAATCCTAACATTGTGGACAAGTGGGGATTGATGGGCACGAAAGAGCCAAAGTAGATGAGGAACCTAAGGAGAAAGCACCAACAATGAGCTTCCCTGATGCGAGGTTAAGGCGAGAAAACGAAACTTTGAGAGTCAACACAGACAACGTCTACTTTGGGTTATACAAGTATAATAATGGAGAGCAAGATCTCTATTATAGATGCGAGGAACCCTACGTTGGAGAGTTGACAGAGTGGAAAAGACTTTATGTCTTCACCTACACAGAGGGATCGGAAACGAAAATCACCACATGTGACAAATATGGAAGACAATACGCAACAATTGATAAAAAGGAGTTGGAAGGATATACGTACTTTGGGAGACCACTCCACCAGTATTATGTCACTCCAAGCCCACTGAGACCAACACCTACAAATGTCATGCCAGACCCGATGGCGACAGGTGGAGAGAGGACTCATGTAGCCGATTCTTTCAGTCGACCTTAGTATTCTATGCCAAGCCCCATGGGAACATTACATTCCAGAGAATCAATGGCTGACATAGTGCGGTTCCTATCCCTACACATACCGCAATAGGTCCGACATTTGAAGCAACACCATCCCATTTGCCTCCTAGTAGTAGATTCGTGGCAGGGGAGCCAACGAGAGCAACCCACGACATCCATGATGTACAAGAACGATTAAGTCGAGACACGGGAGCATTGAGATTGGTCGTAGACCATAGACGGATGAGGCCATCCTAGGTAGCGAAGTGCATGCCAAAGAAGTATAGCGGATCAGGGGATCCATATGCCCATGTGTCGCTCTTCAAGCAAGTCTTAAGAGCAGAGCAGATCACTGATTTCCATACTCAATATGAGGGATTCGGGTTGACCTTGGAAGGGACGGCTTTAACATGGTTTCAACCTTTGAACCCTGAAACTTGTCCGAATATTGAACATGTATTACGGGAATTCTCAAAACGAAGAATTCTCAAAACGGGGTATAAAGCATAATACTGTATCATAGATATATGCTTTTAAACAAAAGGAGAACAAAAAAGTGAAGGAAGCATCCTTGAGATTCAAGCAATACATTGAGAGGTGCCCAAGGAGAGAATTACCGCAGGACGAGAGATTGGATGTGCTCTTCATTGAAGGACTTAAAAATGAAACCTTGAAAAAGGACCTTCACTTGAAAGCCTGTAGCACATTTGAACAGGTTACAAGGGAAGCGTTATATCTTGTTGATAATTGCAAAGCATATGGGGAAGATTCACAGAATACTGATTCAGTAACCAGTGGCTCTTCATCTATTAAGAGTGAACCCTCTACCAAGAAAGATGCTCAGGCTTCTTTGATGCCGACAGTTGACCAAATGATAGAGGAAGTAACGAAGAGAATGTAGCAACATATGAGATCAAATCCGGTGATGAGACAATCTCAGATGAGGAAATGTGACATATGTGGGGGGGATCACCTGACGCCATGGTGCACACAACAGCCGAAAGCACCAGTTGCGAATGGACGAGTACTGAAATGGTGCACCATAGAGCAAAAATGGACGAACATGGCACGGATGAGTGTTTTTACAACAAAAACTATGTGAGGGAAAGGCCGTATGGACCTCCAGCAAGACCACCCCAGCCACCTCCTCCAAGATATCAAGTTGGGCCAAATGTGAATATGGTAGCAGGAGCAGACATACCTCAACCTGTGTTGGGTCAACAACCTCCTTTACCATAGGAAAATAGGGCCATGATTAGGTATGCTCAACCTTACAAAGCATCACCAGGAACAAATAAAACACCTCAAATTTCTTATTACGAGGAACCGAATGAGCCTTACGTAACTGAACCTGAACCACAGATGTACGCAGACGAAGCCTATCAACCGTGGGGAAATACCGAGGGTATGGCACCACCAACGTATGTAGCACAACCTTCGAGGGATCAATATTTGGTGGACGAAAGAACGCTAATGTTCATTGCGAACCAGAACTACAAACCAAGAGGATATCCTAATAGGGCAGGATAGCCTATGGGACCACCTCCTCAAAATCAACCACCAATTGGACCGTGCTATAACTATGGAAGTTCAGATCATTGGGAGTGTAGTTGTCCTTTCAAGGATGAAAGAGTGAAAATTTTTGGGTTTTGTGATGGATGTGGTGTGAATCACATACTGCCAAATTGCCCAAGGAATCCGGACAACAAGGGAAAAGCAACTATGAATATTGTGGGGGTGTTACCAAGTGCAAGCAGTGGATCAGAAACCGAACCCGTGATCCAAATCAATGCGGTGTCAGGAGTTTTTTGGAGCAAGGGATTGCGCATATGTACATACCCATGCATGGTGCATCAAATAAAGTATTGCCCATTTTCCAGAGCCATGTGGTTACGTGGGGCCCACATGTGTACATGTAGGACATCATGTACATAGTGCATCGTTTTCCACTATCACCAGTACCAGTGTGTTTTTTATATAATAATGAGGAGTTGATAGCGCGTAAAAATTCTCGAGGAAGCTACCCGTGGGCTGACGACATGAGGTAAGCAGGTGCGTCAGATGGCATCTAGTAGCGTCTGGAGGCCGAATGGGGTCAATACTTGCACGTGGATGAGTACGGACACAACGTGGATGTTTTCTTGTGATAATTATGCAGAAAGGTCATCATGAGGACCATCTTTTGGGGCCACTTCACGTGGTGGCGGAATGTATTATTGGAAAAAGTTCAGTGTCAAGTGTGCGGATGGATGCAAAAAGGTGACAACTATGCACTGCGAGGTCAGTTTTTGGCCTGTTCGGGGTCCGTTTGAGGTCATCTAAAAGGCCAAGGGTGCCCAAGTGATAAAGCTAAGTGTGGGAACTGAAAAAACAGAGAGAAGACCAGAAAAAACGTGGAGAAGAGAGGAGGAACAGCCGCAACTCTGTTTTTGCTCATTTTGGAGCCTGTTTTGGCCGTAAACTGCTCATCCGAGGTTGGATTTGAGCACTTTGACATTGTAGACTGGGGTTTTGGGCCGTTCCGGACGCGATGGAGCTGTCCATTTTTCCAAATTCCTCATTTTTTGTCTGCTGTTTTGGCTGTGTAAGTTTCTCCTATGAGCGAAGCTTCTGCTCCAATTTGTGATTGTATCTGGTATCTTTTACCCATATTGTGTGAGCTGTTTGCCCCATTGGTGTTGGCCCAAGCTCATTTGTACCTAATTATCAGAAGTTCTCCTCTTTTAAGCTGAGTTTTTTTGGGTGTGTGTGTGTGTGTGTGTGTATGTGTGTGGAGTGGACAAGTGGATAGTCTCTCTCCTCTCACTCCAGAGGTGTATTCCCTGTCTTGGCCAGGTGTGTTGTGTAAGCCGAGTGGTGCCCCATAGTGTGTGTGTGTGTGTGTGTGTGTGTATCATTCCAAGAGTGTGTGTCGGGTCGTTATAGAGACGCTGTGTGTGTTTTCATCCCGCTCACATTCTTTTGGCGCCCCCACGGAGGATCTTCTTCGAGTACCTTCTGCTTCGAGCTTCAAGCTTCGAGATTCGGGATTACAGGTTGCAAACTACAGGTTACAGGTTACAGGGACATGTACAGGTACAGGTGATTCACACAGGTACAGGTAGCTGGAGTACAATGATATACTAGCAGTGGTGTCACTTGCAGTTGTTGTGGGTATGCATCACTTGGCGCCTGTTTGAGCGCATTTTCTGTTGGATTGTACGTTACTTGTGGAAACTGCCATTGTACGCCTTTGTGGAGCCATATTTGGTTTTATTTGGCAATCCCAACCATTTCTAAGACTTGGTCTGGAAGATAGTCATTTCTGAGACTTGACTGTACGTGATTTGCATTAGCCTTCGTGTGAGGGTCGATAGCGTGAGGTTTTATTGAGCTGGGGGATTCTCAAATGTGGAGATCCTTTCGGTGATACAGGTAGCTGGAGCACCCTTTTCGTGACCTCGCCATAGGCTATGTACTAGTGAGTCCTATTTGATGCTCGGGTTCTAGTGTTGACAGTTTATGCATACATATACAATCTATATTTTGGGTTCCTACTGCTCTACTTCTGGGGAAACTCTGTCAAAATTTTTCCAAGTTATGATGGCTGGTTTTTTGGTCTTTTGAGCCATTTATGCTGTTATGCTGCTGAAATTTTGGCAAAATCAGAGGATAAGACAGGTGTTCCTTCTTGGGAGCTGCATGGTTGACTTTAATGGATGATCAAAATGGACCTCAGTTCACTCCTTTTCATTTAACTCAAAGAATCCAGATTAATGTTCATATGTCTAGGAAGATTTTTTTCTAGGAGCGTATAGTCTTTATGTTCGGGCCAAGAAGATTAAGGGAGATACTGGAATGTCCTTTGCCTATTGTAATTCCGATGATCAACTATGAAAACTCATTTGATGTGCATGTGTTTGTCCTTATCTAAAGACAAGCTCCATTGAAGTTTCTGGGGATTGAGTAGTGAAAAGTTTTGGGTTCTTGCACGTGTGTTCGAAGAGGTTCTTAAAGCATTAAGCTTGGGTAGCCATGACTTTCTCTTATCCGGAATTTCATGGAAGAAGTGGTGAAGATGCGGAAGACTTTCTGGAGCAAGTCGAGGTGGCATGCATAAGCAACAATATGTGTGATGAGGAGAAGATTTTGAGGCTATTTGGATTGCTTTTGAAAGATGAGGCCCTTGTTTGGTTCATGGATTTGGAAGCTAAAGAAGCAGTGGCTTCTTCTTATGGTTTGAGTCTTGACAAGTTTATAGAAGCTTTTTTAGAGCGTTTCCAGGTTTTTGAAGATGCAAATGCAGTATGGAATGAACTCAATGCTCTTAAGCAAGGTTCTTGTCAATGTGTTGATGCCTATGTACAAGGTTTTACAGATTTATGGACTCGTTGGTGTGTTGCTCTTAAGGATGAGACCCCCCCTTGTTCATTGAAGAAAAGTTCTTTTGTTGATGGTTTGTCACCTTGGTTGCAGTTCGAGGTTGAGTTGAAGAGGCCTGAGTCTTTTGAAGATTCGGTATGCATTGCAAAGCACAAGGAATGGAAGTTTAAGCGTCTTGAGGAACATGGTATCAATACAGGTATGCATGTGCAAGATGGATTTGGCATGGAAGATGAAGTTAAGCCTAAGCAGGTGAAAAGTAGCCTATCCTATGATGTTTCTCGTTTCTTCCCAAGGTCTATTGTGAAGCGTAAAGAGGTCTTGCAGGTTGACAGGTTTATGGAAGAGCCTAAAGAGGTGAGTAATGCTTTGGATACAGGATTGAAAAGTCTTGAAGAGGATGCATTGGCTACTTGTATACATTGTGATTCTGTGTGTGAGTGTGAGGTTGAGGTTATTGATGATGAGCACATATCTTTGGATACTAGTTCCTTGGAAATTAGGGAAGAGGGCAAGGTTGAGAGCCATTTTGTGGATTTGTTGGATGTGGAGCCTGTTTTGAAGCCATATTTTGATGCATGTGCAGTGATTGAACCGATTTGTGAGCATGGTTGTGGTTTAGAGCAGGGATCTGTATCCTTGGAGACTGATGAACCCATGCTAGAAGCTATGGATAGTGGTGATAGCCATGATTATGATGTGGATGAAGTTATGTGTGATGATGAGTATGCTTATGATGATGAGAAGGGGTTTGGCATATATGAGTCCAATCTTAGCTATGTGGATGCCTATGCTAGGAATATGTGTGCTGCGGGGATACTTTTGTGCTTTGGATATCAACAACTTTACCTTCACACAATGCTTTTAGCTACTTGGGTGCATGATTTGCAGGTTGTTGCTATGGCTGGTGAAGCCAAGATGCCAGGTGATGAGTCACTTGAGTTGTCTCTATCGGGTGGGTTGAATGTGGCATGCAGTATTTATTCTTTTGGAAATCCAGACAAGGCGGATGTGTTAGTTGGATATGCCTATGGTGCATTTTGGTTGATTGTTGACAAATGTAGGTGTGGTGTTATGATGCTTCTTGTGAATCAGGCGATATGCCTTTGGCCTTTTGATCCAGGTGGAATGAGCATCTACTAGTGCTGCTGCTGAGCATGAATGCTCTAGCAGGCTAGGGGGTCGGCAAATTATGTCAAGAGTTTTTTGGAGCAAGGGATTGCGCATATGTACATATCCATGCATGGTGCATCAAATAAAGTATTGCCCATTTTCCAGAGCCATGTGGTTACGTGGGGCCCACATGTGTACAGGTAGGACATCATGTACATAGTGCATCGTTTTTCACTATCACCAGTACCAGTGTGTTTTTTCTATAATAATGAGGAGTTGATAGTGCGTAAAACTTCTCGAGGAAGCTACCCGCGGGTCGACGACATGAGGTAAGCAGGTGCGTCAGATGGCATCTAGTAGCGTCAGGAGGCCGAATGAGGTCAATACTTGCACGTGGATGAGTACGGACACAACGTGGATGTTTTCTTGTGATAATTATGCAGAAAGGTCATCATGAGGACCATCTTTTGGGGCCACTTCACGTGGTGGCGGAATGCATTATCGGAAAAAGTTCAGTGTCAGGTGTGCGGATGGATGCAAAAAGGTGACAACTATGCACTGCGAGGTCGGTTTTTGGCCTGTTCGGGGTCCGTTTGAGGTCATCTAAAAGGCCAAGGGTGCCCAAGTGATAAAGCTAAGTGTGGGAATTGAAAAAACAGAGAGAAGACCAGAAAAAACGTGGAGAAGAGAGGAGGAACAGCCGCAACTGTGTTTTTGCTCATTTTGGAGCCTGTTTTGGCCGTAAACTGCTCATCCGAGGTTGGATTTGAGCACTTTGACATTGTAGACTGGGGTTTTGGGCCGTTCCGGATGCGATGGCGCTGTCCATTTTTCCAAATTCCTCATTGTTTTTCTGCTATTTTGGCTGTGTAAGTTTCTCCTATGAGCGAAGCTTCTGCTCCAATTTGTGATTGTATCTGGTATCTTTTACCCATATTGTGTGAGTTGTTTGCCCCATTGGTGTTGGCCCAAGCTCATTTGTACCTAATTATCAGAAGTTCTCCTCTTTTGAACTGAGTTTTTTTGGGTATGTGTGTGTGTCTGTGTGGAGTGGGCAAGTGGATAGTCTCTCTTCTCTCACTCCAGAGGTGTGTTCCCTGTCTCGGCCAGGTGTGTTGTGTAAGCCGAGTGGTGCCCCATAGTGTGTGTGTGTGTATCATTCCAAGAGTGTGTGTCGGGTCGTTATAGAGGTGCTGTGTGTGTTTTCATCCCGCTCACAGCAGTAACCAGGGCCCAAGCCAAGGACTTAGAGAAAAACAAGCCATTGGAAAAAAAGGTCGAGTTGCAAATACCCACAGAAAACGAGAGTTTATCTGTGAGAACACAACGAAAATCTTGGAAGGCAAAACGAGACAGAATAAAAACAAGAAGGATAAAAACCCAAATTGCCATGCAAAATGAATTACATGAAACAAAAGAGCAACTGAAACAAGAGAGAGATAGTAAAACTGTTGAGGACAACAACAAGCCGAGGAAAGCATCCTCAGGGGGATTAGTCTTGGTTGAGAAAGTGCTAGAGCCTTTAAATGCTCTATTACAAGTGTATGAAGAAACGCTAAAAAAAAAACCAAACCTTAGAGCAGAGATGGTTGACTTATCCTCAACCAGAAGTGGAAACGAAGCGTTTGGAAATGTTTAAACACCTCATTGAAACAACCCAGGCATTGATGGAACCTAATGCGATTAGAATCCCATAACAAGAAGTGTTGATTCACAAGGAGCGAGAAAAAATGAAGATCGATGAATCAGAACATGTAAACGGACCCAGGCCTGAAACGATATTGTCATTGGATCACAGAGTGGTGCCGAACACCACTGATGATGCTAAGTCAATGACTATAATGCCAATTCCAGGAGTGGAAGAACCATGGCGACAACACTCATAGGAAACCATTAGAAATAGAAAGAACGGAAGCGTGATGTTACAGTTTGCACCAATTCCTGAGGTTAACATGGACAATGAATTTTATCCAGGAGATATACAATCGCTGTATGGAGATCCAGGAACGGAGGTTTCGATGGAAAACAAAGCTCAATCCCTGAAAACCCTGCCTTCATTTATAGGCGAACACGAGGCACAATCGTAGATAAGATTAGTTCCATCCCAGAAGAGAGCTATTCCACAAAGGATTGACTCAAAAAGTCTTCAAGAGATGTTGTCGACACCTGTAACATGCACAATCACACTGTCAGAACTCTTGAGAGTCAGATCACACTTATGGGAACACATGGGGAAACATTTGGAGAACAAAGGAATAAAGATTCCTCTTTAGACAAACCCTACGATTGAAGAAAACAAACGGGAAGGTCAAGCCAAAGCCCAACCTGTGCCCATAAACAAGGTCGAAGATTACTGTGAAGGTGAGGAAGGTAATACAACCTTACCTGTCGAATATCAAGATATAAAGACGATAGCTATCCTAGACAGTGGGGCGGGAGTTGCGATTGCTACAAAGAAAATCTGGGAGAAATGGGGCCGTCCATCTCTCAGAAAGACGAGAATGAAACTGCAACTCGCAGATGGGTATGTAGAGAGACCATTGGGAGTCCTGGGCCAAATAGTTGTAACTTCGTGTGGAATTAACTATGAGCACACCTTTGCCGTGGTAGATTTCGGAAAAACGAACAACTTTGACATTATCTTGGAGCGACCTTTTATGCGTCAACTTAAAATGATACAAGATTGGGGGTACGACCAAATTTACCTAAGGTATGAGGAGCTAATAACGAAAATCAACGTGAAGGATCACAGCTATAGAGACGTTGCAAAAACTTCAGTGCAAGAATTTGATTCAACCACAGTGAACGGAAAAGAAATACCTGTGTGGTTACAAACGAAAACACATGTCTGGATGTGTGGAGCATCTGATTGTGGAGACTTAATCAAAGAGGAATGTGTGTTGGAAAGGTCAGTAGAAGACGAGGCTTATCTCCCAGAACCTTTCCCTGAACATTTATTTGAGCCATTTGGGTGGACTCAAATATTGTCAACCTTGGATGTATATGTTAACGAATGCACACCTACAAAATTTTGTGACTATGAAGGATACGACCTAGTAACGTTGCAAATGGCTAGAGTCACCCTTGAGTTAGGATCAGAGAGCGAGGAACAAGAAGAACCAGTACGTGAGACCGAGTGTAAAAGAATAGTTGATGAGATATCTGTAGTGGACGATAGGAATCAAACAGAGGATGAATTCACAGATTCACTAAGCGGTAACCTTCCATCACTGGGTGATGAAATCCAAATGATAGATGCTGACGACGAAAGATCAAGTGGATCAGAGACGAATAGGAAGTATATGTCGAGATCGGACAGGTTTTATGAGTTTCCTAACCAAAAATCTAGTTGACAAGAGCGGTATAGATCAAAGAGAACAAGGGAATCAAGAGCAAATAAGCATAACCCCATGCCTCTTGTCGATGCAGAACGGGATATCTAAGGCTTGTAAAAGATGACGATTGTGTCAAAGACAAGGTCACTGGCCGGTTTATCAAAACTAAACCATGGAAAAACAACAAGAAGAACAAGCGCGAAAAGCAAACGACTGAGACACGTAAGGAGGGGGAAACAGGGTGTAGAATGACCAAAACAGAGAGGAAAGCAGAATACAATAAGCTCAAACAGACCCTCAAAGACATATGGACAACTGAAATGGAAACCGATGAGGATACGAATTCTGACAAGATGGATGTGCCGTCCCATTATAAGAAGTATACCATACAAGATAGAAAAATCATAGTGCAACAACCGATGAGGGAATTGAAGGAACCTGGTACATCATACGACGGTCCTGAAAAAGCCAAACGAATAGATCTAGCGGAGCCAGGAGAAGATCCAAAACCTGCATATATTGCCACGGATCTTATTGAAGAAGAGGAAAAGCTTTTGATAGCTACTCTTAAACAGTATAGAGATGTGTTTGCATGGTCATACAAAGATCTTAAGGGGGTGGATCCAAATATCTGTCAACACACAATACCCCTTAAGAA
This sequence comes from Adiantum capillus-veneris, assembly GCF_014529385.1. NCBI lineage: Eukaryota > Viridiplantae > Streptophyta > Polypodiopsida > Polypodiales > Pteridaceae > Adiantum > Adiantum capillus-veneris. The sequence continues at coordinate 138,314,711 of NC_140932.1, forward strand.
TGACGCGAAACCAAGCAGACAACGTCCTTATACTTACAATGAGACGTTTGCAAGGAAGATCAAGGAGGAGATAGATAAGCTGAAAGAGACAGATTTTATTTACGAAATTGAGCACACTGACTGGGTTTCACTGATTGTGGTGGTCCCGAAGAAAAATGGAAAGTTGAGAGTATGCGTCAATCTCAAAAAAGTAAACGCTGCTACAATTCGGGACAACTATCCCCTACCCATTACTGATCATGTAATAGAAAGAGTAGCAGGAAAAGAAGCTTACAGTTTCTTAGATGGCTTTTCAAGCTACAACCAACTCGCAATAAAGCTAGAGGATCAACACAAGACGGCTTTTGCAACTGAATGGGGCATTTTTGCATTCAAGGTAATGGCTTTTGGCTTAACAAATGCACCAACCACATTTCAGAGGTTGATGGGTCATGATTTTAAAGAATATCTAAGACAGTTCTTAGAAATTTACATGGATGACTTGTGCGTTCACTCTCTCGTGAGATTGGAGCACATAGAACACTTAACCAAAGTGTTAAACAAATATGACTGAATCGGATTTGCCTGAATTCGGAGAAATGTGTATTCATGGTAAGACTAGGCAAAATATTGGGACATATAGTGTCCAAAAATGGTATTTTGACAGACATGGAGAAGATCAGCGTAATCGTTGATCTACCACGACCAGTAAAGGTAAAGGAGATACAAGCATTTATGGGCCATTGTGGATATTATCGCAGATTTATCTACTCATACGCTATAATTGTGAAACCACTTTACGCGTTGATAACTAAATTTGAGTGGATAGATGAGTTCGAAAAAGCTTTTCAAACTTTGAAGCAAAGATTGATATCTGCTCCAATTTTGAAGGCTCCGGATTGGGAAAAGATATTCCACGTCCATGTAGATGCATCAGCATATGCTATAGGATGTATACTTGCACAACCTGAAGAAAACAACATGGATTTTCCAATCAGTTACTCCAGTAGACAACTAAACAGTGCAGAGAAGAATTACACAACAACTGAAAGGGAGGGCTTGGGTATGATCTATGCTGTGAAAAAGTTTAGACATTACCTACTTTCCAATAAATTTGTATTCTTCGTCGATCACCAAGCATTGCTGTACTTGGTAAACAAACCTTGCAGTATGGGGTGGATTGTATAATGGTTCATCATACTGCTTGAGTTTGACTTCACGGTTGTAGTCAAAAAAGGAACTACACACCAAAGAGCGGACCATTTATCTAGAATGGTGCATGGAGAAAACCCTGTAGGAGTTGATGATGATTTGCCAGATGCATATCTCTTCAACATAGAAATGGTTCTAAGATGGAGCGAGGATGTAATTCCTTTGTATACTATTGAGTCATTGAATTTGACAAGACAACCATCTACCATTGCAGCATCTAGATCATTGGTAATGCTGGCTGGAAGGCTATACAAACATGGATCGGATCAAATCCTTAGACTTTGTGTTGAATCAAGTGAATAGGACTTGTATCTAAACCAGGCTCATGTACAAACAACGGGGATTCACAATGGGCATGCACAGACGTATCAAAGATTGATGAGAATGGGTGTATATTGGCCGAAAATGCAACAATGTTCATATGCATATCAAATCATGTATTATCTGCACTTTTCAAAATCCAATAGAACACGCGACTCTATTCAAATTATATGTAGCACCCAGATGGACTAACTACATTATAGAATACCTCACCACCGGGATACTGCCTGAAGGGATGAGTAGATCACGTATCAAAACGATCACGAAAGAGGCAGAAAACTATGTATTGATTGAGGACAATATTTACAAGAAAGGAAAGGACAATCAATTGAGAATGTGTGCGATAAAAGGGGAATACATTCCTATCTTAGAGCAAGCACATGGCGGACAAGCTGGAGGGCATTTCTGAGCTGACAAAACGGCCAAAGCAATTCTTATTGCTGGCATATGGTGGCCTACCCTATTCATGGACGCCGAAGAGTTTATGAAATGATGTGATGATTCCCAGAGGATAAAGATTCCTAGAGCACGAGATGACATGCCCTTTGAGGCCAATGATGGGGGCAAGAGTGTTTGCAAAATGGGGAATAGATTTTGTAGGACCAATTGCGCCTCCTGGATATAAAATGCACGCTCAATACATTATTGTGGCAACATCTTATCTAAAAAAGTGGGTTGAAGCGAAAGCAACAACCAAAAATGATGCAAAAACGACAGCACAGTTTTTGTATGAGAACATTTTCACCAGATATGGCTTACCAATAGAGATAGTGAGCGATAGAGGGACTCATTTCGTCAATGAAGTGATCGAATTTCTATTGGGTGAATTCATGGTAATTCACAGAAAGTCAGCTCCCTATCACCCACAAGCTAACGGCCAAGCAGAAAGTACGAACAAGATTTTGGTGAAAATTCTCACAAAAATTGTTAGTGAATCAAGAGCCGACTGGGATCAGAAGCTGCATTTAGCTTTATGGGCATATAGAGTAGCGTACAAAACCTCAATCGGAACGACTCCATTCAACATGGTTTATGGAATTCAAGCAATTTTGCCACTTGAATTTCTTATCCCCACACTTCGGGTAGCTAAAGAATTAGAATGGACGGGCCATGAATTATCCAATCAAATAGATATCCTGAAAAAACTGGATGAAACTAGATTGAGAGCAGTTGCATCAATCTACGCGCAAAAACGAAACATGAAATCATTCTTTGATCAACATGTTATCAGCAAGGAATTTGCTATGGGGGATTACGTTTTAATGTATACCCTGAAACAACATTCCCAGAAACTCAAAAAGCGAGGCAATGGACCCTATGTGATTCATGACATATCATCTAGTGGTGCCATTAAGCTTGCGACATTAGAGGGAGAGGAGATGCCTAATTAGATTAGTGGCTGCAGATTAAAGAAGTACAACCTACCACTAACCTCAGAGATGCTTGCCAAAATCCACTCTGCGAAGGAGTGCAAGAACAAAGCAAATGAGACAAAAGCTCAAGCACAGGAGGAGGCCAGAATCAGGATTTTAAAGCGCAAACAGAAATTAGAACAACAAAGAATTCCTCAACCAGCAGATACGGCTCAAATTCCTCTTTCTATAATTCACACTGACGAGCAATGGGAAATATGAATCGATGTTCGCATCAATATCAGATTTCCGAATGGAAGATATCAACGAGCATTGATTGACATAGGGACAAGGGTCAATGTGGTCAACTTCTCCACTTACAAGATGCTTACCGACGAACCCCTAGTGCAATCCACACGATATTTACAAGCCGCGAACGGGGCAAAAATGCCAACATTGGGCATAGTAAACTTACCAATCAATATTGATGGAAATAGTTGTCCTCATCAATTTCTCGTAATGAAAGACGAAGGAATCAGAGAATCACTATGTTTGGGAGTTCCATGGATGATAACGTACAATGCAGTTACTGGATGGTCAGAAGATGCGCTGATGTACACACACAACTCTAACACACACATGACTTCAATCGCCAAAACAAATCACTCATGGCCGATTATCCCCATCGACAAAAAGCAATCAGCTCATCAGCCAAAAACATCGAAAACGGCTATTCGAAAAGTATGGATAAAGAAAATTATCGTGCAGAACAAACAAAGATCGATATGGCTGCCCAAGTCACAACTCCCGATGATAGCAACACCATATCAAAGACCTTCAGGAGCTAATCCAGAGTGGAAATGGCAACCAAAGCTAGAGACAACCAAAAATTCAGCGACAAAGATCGAAAAGCGACCAAAAAGTCAACACAAAAAGCATGAACTAACAAAATGGCAATGGAAACCTAAGAAAATTTAGGAACCTACATTAAAATCTGCAAACATGAAAAAAACTGAATACAAATGGGTTCCAAAATAAGTTGCCATAAAAAAACCAACAATCAAGGAGAGAGCAATTAAACTGCAAGCTCTTTGTTCCATAAACAGCTAGCCTCGCCATCCAAAGCCACTGAAAATTACATTCAGTCCCCGCATCTTGCACAACACTTTGTTTTCCAATGCATTGTCTCAAACATGAGGATAGGGCCACATTACACGGCCGTGCATAGACACAGATTTCAAAACCCATGCACATGCACACAACCTTCGTCCGGGATGACTCAGTCTAGGAAGGGGGGAGTAATTGCTGAATCTAGCAGCAATCAGCACCATTAAGGGTCCCAACGTGTATATATTTACATAATGCGTGTGTTTGTTTTTTTCATTTTTAGAGTTCAATTTCGAACAAATTTGATCAAAATCTGTCATTTTTTAGCGTTTTTATCATCCAACCAACATAATAATGAGCCGTAATGACAAAATCTGGAGCATTGGGATGCTTCTAGTGAAAATATATGCTTAGGGATGAGTATAATAATTTTTGGCTAATTTTCACAAGTTAATAAGTATTAATTATTTCTTGTTTGATTTTCGTTAATAATCTTTCAAAAATTAAAAAATATCGTCCACAGTGTCAGAATCAAGTTCTAGAAGCAAACGCCAAAGTATCATGATAGGGTTATCAAGCATGGAAGATATGAAGCCAATCTGAAGATGTCGAATTTCAGCCTTAATGATCATGACCACATTTTGCCAAAATCGCATCAAATGGTCATACGATGCCAGAATGACGAACAGTTCGACCCACAGATGGTATGCAGATTATATCGGGATCAAAGGTAATGAAAATAATACCTATGTCACGAAAACCTTGGGAAGATATGGGTCAAGTAGGCCAAAAATCTAGCTCATTGTTCAATTTCCATTCTGAGAGAGAGAAGAGGAGAGCTTCTTGACCTAGAGCGAGCTGCCATATTTCTACTCTGTACGGACGATCGAAGCTGGCATTTCACACCAGATTTCATAGAATACCTCGCCATAAGCAAGCAAGGCAGTTGACAGCAGCACCATATGAAGTGGATGAGCTCTCTACGAACGAAAAAGCTCACATCTTGGATGAAACACTAGCTCACATCCCCGCTCACATTTTCATCGCGAAGTTTAGGGATGCTGATGGTGACATGGTAAAGACGACTATCATGCCACGGGAAATATGGAATCTCCACCGAAGGTCGGAGGTCACCGAAGCTGTGCGGCTATTCATTTGGAGCAGTTTTTTAGATTGCAGCCATGGGGAACAGACTTCATGAGGGCTCACGAGCTCATGAGCTCGATATAGTATGATGGGCAAGCAATGCTCACCGACAAGGATGGTTCAAAGGTAAAAGTAAAGATCACGAAAGACATCATCAACGAAGCTTTGCACTTTCTTCCAGGGGAACATGACTTGCTGGCAAAGACCAAGTCACTAGATAACGAGAAGGCATTTATCAAAGCAAAAGGAAACAAGTACAAGTACAGTGACATGATATACGGTGAGCTGGAGTTACCAATGAGATTGATCTCTCAACATTTGAGGGTACAAAAGCCTCCTCGCTACACCGAGCTGATCCTGCACATTGCAGTGGTCATGGCTCTAGCAACAACTGAAAACAGAACCATCCGATGCGATTATGGTTCTTACATCTTGGAGAACTTGGTCGAAGCAAATTTGAAAGGCTCGGCAACGAACAAAAGCTACATGAGTGCAGGGCCAATGCTAACAAGAATAGCATACCAAGCTTTGGAAATGATTGAAGACGTGCCAACGGCCAGTTCTCAAATGGCCTTGATTCAGAAAGCAAAGCTGGTTGCTCACTCAGTAAGGACGACCACTAGCGCAACATCATCGCGCTCGGCCAAGGCATCCAACAAAAGCTCAAGTGATGAAGAAAAGCCGAAGACTGGAGACGAAGGAAACTCTCAAGGGTCAAAAGACAAAGGACCATCTGAATTTGAAGAAAGCGAGGAGGAAGACACCACCACACCGCTTGAGAGAAGAAAAAGGGAAATAAGTACAGTGCCGCAGTCTGAACTTCAAAAAGCATATGCAGAGGCCCAACAAAGAATTGAGGAAAAAAAGACAAAGTTGCGGGCCGACAAAAAGGCAAGGGCTGCTGCAACACAACAAACAGAAAAACGAAGGTTCGAGAAGGAAAGACAAGCAAGAATAGAATGCAGCTCGCATATGGGCTGAAAAACAAAGGTTAGAAGTGGAACAAAAGGCTGTAGAAGTGGACGTTTCTTCTCAGTCCACTGAAGGAACAAAGGAGAAATAAGTGGCTGAAGACACGAACCAAGCAGAGCAACTGAAGAAAGCTCAAAGAGAGAAGAATGTGGAAGCATGAAAAGCGGCGGAATGGACTCGCCAAAGAATAATAAAGATTTTAAAGAAAAGAAAAGCAGACGCGTCTGCTTCACAGCCAAGGGAAGATGCATCGAAAAAGAGGCATGTACAAGAAGTGGAGAAATCCCCACCTCCTCCCTCACCTAAATCACCACCTCCTCCCTCGCCGAAATCACCTCCTCCTCCTCCTTCTCCATCAACCCAAAAACCACCACCTCCTCCTCCATCATCTGCACATAAAGAGTCTGTGCCCCCTCCTGAAGCAATAGGGTACCAAGAAGCATGTCAGGCTATGGCTGAATTTGACTACAGAAAAACCTTGCAAGATCTGGAAAAACAATTCGCCATCACGTGGTGCTAGAAGAAAAGGAAAGGCTGGTACAGGAGGCTCAAAACATGCAAAAATCTGGGCAAGAGGAGTTAGAGAGCCTGCGGGCACAACTGGATCTCACAACAAAGGAAAGAGACATTGAGCGACAAGCAGGCTCAGTCTCTGATCAGAGACCTGGTGGATGTCAGGACGGAGTTGACAGCCAAGGAAAAAGAATGCCAAGATTTGACAACAAGGGTACAGAAAGCGATGGAGTAGCTCGATTACGAAAACGCAAGGTTCCGGAGAGTTAACAATTCATACCTCACTGTCAAAAATACTCTGACAACCTTGATGGCGAACCACAAACCTGCTGGAGCATTGGTCTCCTCATTAGACAATGCTACAGTAGTGAACACCCTAGCGGTGCTGAAAGAGGAGCTAGAGCAAGAAAAACTTCAAAGACAGCTACTCTTATCGGGAATGATGGCCCAGACGGCGGCCAACGAGCAAAAAGTAAAAGAGCTGGAGCAGCAACTCGCACAAGCAAGGGTCGAGTTAGAGACTCAGAAGTAGATTAGTGACACATTGTTGAAAGAAAAAGAAGCATTGAGTTCTCAACCGCAAATCAGAACAGAGGAAGCCCAAGTGCAACCGCAACTGCTGCCAGGACAAGAAATGCCTGACTTGCCTAAAACATCACACCAAGGAGAACAAGAGCAAGGATCAGCAGAGGCAAATCTGGAGATAAGAGATGATCTAACTCAGACCATCAAGGACATGCCAGAGGGACCAACAAAAGATTACATGATATACGAAAAGAAGATAATGGAGTCAACGGCCCTAGCGTTCTTACAGCCAGAAGAGCAGGTGGAGGGTTTTGGCCATGAGTACCTACCTTTTCCCTTGATATGCCACGAAGCAATCCTATGGAAGGAGAAGATGCAGCCGACCCTGCCACGAAACAAAGACGGGGGTTACGAAGGTGTAGCATTGACATCTGAAGAAGCACAGGTACTCATAGACGACCACCCAAAGTGGAGGCAAAAGTGGTTGGACAAGCATCCACAGGATCTAACCAACTACCACAACGCTCCTCAACACATTCAAATAGGTCCTACTTTCTGCCCAGTCCCTAGAAGACGCACATGGAAGGAGTTTGCCACATGGAAAGGCTCAAGGCAGCAAAAGTTGAACTACCCAGTCCTGATAGCGCAAAACCCTCCTACAGTAGCCTACATAGTAAACACTCTCAATTCGACAATCGCTTTGCTGTGGGATGTCCCCGACGTAGCCTGTCAGATGCTAGTAAAGATAGCCCGAATGATCATCACCTGCATCCAGGTGTTCAAAGACACTGAAGGGGACGATCATCCGTGGAATCTGTTCTTAGAAGGGCATAGAGGAATTTGCTGAAATTTGCAAGATTCACCACCCGAACATATCCTGATGGCAATGTACTCCAGACTCATGTACCTGCCATCACATTACTTGCAGACATTCGAGGAGGCCTTCATCACAGGTTTTTTTGAAATCGACTCAAGAATCTTTCATCCTATGGCGAAGGACCTCAAGGCACGGTACATAGCATACCAGCACACATTAAGTGAAAACCCTTTCAGACAACATCAAGAAGCCCTGGAGGCTGTACTCCGCACGCGAAGCTTTTCAGCAACACTTGCCTCCTTGGAGCCCCACCAATGACCAAAGCTCTGAACATGCACGAGGACGTGCAAGGATAAGGAAGGGGGGAGTGTTTGGTGGACGAAGCAATGGTCTCCAGAGAAAGAGTCACATTTTTCAGGGAATCTACATTTTTGCGGAAATCTCATCCTTTTGTAAAAGAGCTTCTATAAGCCGAGAACTTGTAAAGAAATTTGGATTATTTTTTTGAGAGCATTTGTATAGTGGAGATCTATTTAGAAGTTTATGACTTTTTTGGCGGACAAGCCAATTGTAAAGACCTAAACTATAAAGGTCAGATTTGTAAGTTTGAACATAATCCTCTTTTAGGTGGAGAAGACAACGTATGTTTGAGAGCTCTATCTTGCTCCAACTTGTAATCTTCGCTACTGTGGCTACGGTAATCCGAATTCAGATTCGTTTATTGCATTGTGTTCCTCTTACTTTGCTCTTCCATTCAAGTGTAATCATTCAAGATTCGGTGTAGGTGTTCAACTACGAGTTTGAGACCTTAAATCGCTGTTTTGAGTGTTTAAACGCGTATTTTATGTTGTTTTGATCCTAGGAGAGGCTTCAGGGACCCTAAAATGACCCTTTGGGATCACCTGTTCACTGTTTTTTCTGACTTCGGGATGAACGATCGCGATCTTTGTACCTCTCCAGAATGCTGTGACAGTGATAGGATAGATTCTAAATAGTCCCCTGTAGCTCCCCTTCAAGTTTCGTGTGAATCCGACATGATTTGCATGGTAAACGGGCGTGATGACTGTAGAGCTGTGTAGAAGGACATAGGCAGATTACTTGACTTTAGTGCGTATGATTTTCTTGCAGAGTTAGTAGTTGCATCTCATCGAGTTCACTTCATTAGGAATGACACCCTAGTGAGTTTCCATGCCTCATCCTGGTCGCTTCCCTTGTATTGATATTTTATGTTGATGCGTGAGAGCTATGCTATGGACGTCCGTCGCGGCGACCTGCAAACATTGCAACATTGATGCAAGAAACCAGACAAGGTTAGTTTATGCCAATTTAGTATGCAAGCAGGGTACTGACACATGCAAAAAAGAATTACACAGTTACAATGAGGGAATGCTTGGGAATGATTTATGCATTGAGAAATTTAGACATTACCTTTTGGCCAATAGGGTAATCTTCCACGTAGATCATCAAGCTCTTATCTATTTGGTAAACAACCACATTTATCAAGAAGGTTGGCCAAATGGATATCGCTCTTATAGGAATTTGAATATGTGGTAATACATACTCCTGGGAGACTTCATGTTTTGGCTGACTATGTCAATAGATTGGAAACATGTGAGGTTGATTCCTTAGGAGTACCTGATCAATTACCTGATGCAGAGTTGTTTTTAGTTCAGGTGACAAATCAGTCAGGGGATTGGTATGAAGACATGCTTCAGTTTTTTATTGAAGGGTGTTACCTGAAGCAATGACTAAGGATCAAAGAAAAAGATTAGCATTAAGAAGCAAACCTTATGCAGTAATTGCAGGGGTATTGTACAAGAGAGGAATTGATAAGGTGATTAGGAGATGTGCTCCCGAATTTGAACAAAGAGCAGTACTGGTAGAAGCTCATGCAGGTAATTCAGGAGGACATTTTTCAGGAGATGTTTGTGCAAGAAAAATATTTCGAGCAGGACTTTGGTGGCCAACTGTTATAAAAGATGCTCAGGAATTCACTAAGAAATGTTTGTTGTGTCAGAGAGAGGGCAGGCCACTGAATGTAGATAGGATGCCCTTGCAATCTATATTACCTTTGGAACCATTTTAGAAGTGGAGATTAGATTTTGTTGGTCCAGTCAAGCCACTTGCAAGGTTTACATAGAACAGGTACATATTTTTAGGAGATGTTAGTGCAAGGAAAATATTTCAATCAGGACTTTGGTGGACAACTATTATAAAAGATGCTCAGGAATTCACTAAGAATTGTTTGTTGTGTCAGAGAGAGGGCAGGCCACTGAATGTAGATAGGATGCCCTTGCAGCCTATATTACCTTTGGAACCATTTCGGAAATGGAGATTAGATTTTGTTGGTCCAGTCAAGCCACCTGCAAGGTTTACATAGAACAAGTACATATTCGTTGCAACTAATTATTGCACAAAATGGGTAGAAGACGTGGCTTTAAGAGATAACACAACAAGGAGTGTGGGAAATTTTTTGTATAAAAATACTATGACCATGTTTGGATGTCCTATTGGGCTAGTTTTTGATTAAGGAGGACATTTCATTAACAAAGTGATCAGTAAACTGACTAAGTTGCATATGATCTTGCTTAAGAAATCAATTGTGTACTACCCCCAAGCAAAATGGACAAGCAGAGAGTACAAATAAAATTTTGATCAAGATAATTAGGAAATTGGTCAACCAGAATAGAACAGATTTGGATAAAAAGTTGGATTCAACACTTTGGGCTTTTAGAACTGCATTTAAAGTGACAACAGGCATGACACCATTCAAGTTGGTGTACGGGTTGGAAGCAATAAATTCTATGGAACTTTTAGTGCCAAGTTTAAGGGTTGCAGTTCAACAAAACTATCACCTAAAGAGTCAGTAAACTGCAGAAAGGAAGCATTACTGAACCTGGAGGAAGATAGAATTCAAAGCATGTATGTTGCAGAGGTTATCCAACAAAGAAGGCAAGCATGGATCAACAAAAAATATAAAGTTTAAAATTTTCTCTGCAAGAGATTGGGTGATGGTTTATAATAGCAAGCTAGGACACAAACCTGGAAAATTGAAATTGAGATATGCGGGTCCATTTCAGATAGCTAAAATTATGGGGCCAAATACTTTTGTTTTAACTGATGAGTCAGGGCAGCTCATTGCTAAACCAGTTAATGGTTTTCAATTAAAGCCATTTTTTGGAGAAATAATCGGGCCTCGAGTGGAGCATATGTTTAATGATGATGCTGGGATAGAGACAACTTATCCATGTGAGATGGCTAATGAGGTGACTATTAGCAAGAGCGCTACTACGAGTTTCGATTCTCTGCATTTTTTTGTTGTGTTGAGTGCTTCTCCTTCCTATAATATGTCAAGCCATCACAATACTTCTGGGGGAGCAGGGTCCAACTCGCGTTTGGAGGATGATGAACGTCCTATCATGGTAAGGAATTTGCATAAAGACAGAAATCAACGGGCCATCATCCGTGACTCCAATTCTGAAGAAGAGCCTGAGTTGCTAACACCTCTCAAGGATGTGCCAATTGCAAAGGAAGAACCAATAACGGAAAATACTTTTTTGGATTTCAAATATGATTTGGTAGCCAATGATGACAATGTAAGATGGTTGAGGAGCATAGGGCTATTGGATTCTGCAAGACTGCCATGGGTGAGTTGGAGGCAGAATCAGATGCCCATGGTTTACTTGAAGTATTTACAGGCAAATGATGGGCGTATTTTTGCTCAGGATTATCTAACTAAAGCCCTGATTGCACAAGTGTTTGATGTGCCTACTGTTGAGGACAATGAAGTCAGTAAAGCCATAGAAAAGGATATGTCAAAAGCTTTTGGGCCATCTAAGGGTGAAAGACACTACCAACTGTCAAGTATGAAACACCAGGTCAGGTGGTTGATTGAAAGAGTGTTTTTATTGGTTAAATCAGAGTACATAAGCAGGGAAAACTATGAAATATTGCTAGCAACTGAAGGAGGTAGACAAATCGGATGGGCCAATATTCTCTTTGACAGGACTAAATTTGAGATTTATACAAAACACAGAAGGAAGGACAAAATAACCAAGGTGGATCCATACTTGGCAGCAATTTTTCAATATGTCAATAACAAAAGTATATTGCAGGGGAAGAGCTTTCTATCACCAAAAAAATGATTGAAGACTCGAGGTCTGCTCAAAGAAAGGAGAAAAGGCAAAAACTGCAACATGACAGGAAACCCCTCTAGATGACAATGGATATGGACACACTGATGGCTGCAGGTTACTCAAAGAAAGAATCTATGGATGTAGTAAAAGTCAAGTTAGATAAGGAATTTGGAGATTTATTTCCAGAGTCTACATTTCAAAATCCCTGTGAAAGAAAGGAAGTCATTGTGGCAGTAAAATCAGGTATCAAACTCAGAAAACTGAAGGGGAAACTTGCAGGAGAGGATCCTGTAATTACAGTAGGAGATTCTATAGTTCAAAAGATGGGCATGTCTAAAGCAAGTTTTCCAAATGTATCTTTAAGTGAGGTACAAACTGCATTGGGTGTAGTGAAGGAGTATGTGGATCAACAAGCCATGGATTTTACCTTTTTGAGCAGGGAAAATGAGGGATTACACAATGAGTTGAAGCAAATCAGAGAGGGTGCACAAAAGGAAAAGAAGACTCGGTCTGAAATGAAGATCTTGCAAAAGTAGGTTAAGGAATTGGCTGAAAACCAAGAGCTCATGAAACAAGAGTTGACATCTTACAAGCAGTTGGCAATATACAAAGAAAAGACTTCAAGAAGAATTGCTCAGTGGAAAGATGAGTGGCTAGGTATGCTACAGGGGCAGTTAACTGAAATGACAACTTTGAATGCAACACTTGAAGCAGTAATAGAGTTCTATTGAATAGTTACAACATGAGGAAGAGTGGAAGAAAAGATCAGGGAGACGGCAAAAGAAGAGTTAGATGTAGAGGGTTGGTATTTAGTTTCAGCTCTGCTGATGTGGACAAAATGAAAACTGAGTTAATGGAGTACATGAAAGGAGTGTGGGAGCAGATCAAACTTAGAATGTATGATGTGGTTAGAAAATCATACCAGATTTTTGCAGAGAAAGAAGCCAAGGAGGAAAATGTGTTTCTGCAGAGACAATTTGATGAATTGAAGAAGAAGTATGAAGAATTACAGCTACAGCTGGGTCAACATGGAACACATCAACTTGAACAAGTGATTACTCAGAGAGGTATTGTGATATTGGAGCAACCTGAAACTGTAGCTCAAGAACATTTAACTGAAGATGCAGTCACAGTTTCAAATGCAGTTGCAGATGAAGGAGCAGGTGGATTGTGGATGTGATACTCACTGAAGATGATGCTGAGGTTCCAATGAAGGCACTTGAAGCTGAAGTGGATGCAGGATTTGGTAAATATGGTAAGGAAACTGCAATAGAAGGGGAAAGTTAAAGCAACCTGAAGTTAAAGATCATCTTGATGTTGAAGTTTCTCATCAAGGGATGGGTTCTCACAATGTTTTGAGAAATATTGCCCACCGGGTGTGGCAGGTGTTGGTGCCTGATCTGTCAGGGCATTTACTTTTTAGGTATAACCAAGGTCTTAGCTTTAAGCCTTAGGGGTTTGTTTACACAAGAACTTTAGGGCTAGTTAGTTTTTAAAAGTCTTGAAGGGTCATATGGCGTGTAGCAGTTTTTTGGATGTAGACGACATGTAGTTTTGGCAGTCTCTTGCAGTCGTACTATTGCTTTTGCTCTGTAGTTTGACTGGGATGATGAACATGCAGTAAATGCTACACTTTCTTATCATCATTATGAAGTTTCTCACTTCTCTATTATACAGTTCTATGTTTTAATATGCAGTCTCTTGCCTCGTTTATCTATACACTGCATGTTTCTTGCACTTAATACTTGTTATGGCTGTGAGCCCCTAATAGTTAGCAAAGATTAAGCTGAGATTATTGGCTCAGTTTTTATCCCTCATGGTTAGCGAGATGCCTAGCAATAAGCAAGATGCCTCCTGGTTAGCAAGATGGGAAGGTTGCACAATTTGCAGCGGTTAGCAAATAAATAAATCTTTTACAAAGGCTCTGTTGGTAGACATAGCAAGTCCACAGGTAGCGGCAAACTCATAAGAAATTAAAAAAATTCTTTAGGCCTTGTTTGAATTATTTTGGTTTTGTTTGAAGGGCTGTATAAAATAATTGTGTCCAGTATTAATAAAGGAACACTGTTTGTATATGCAAAACAATGTGGTAGTAATTAAAAAACAAAAGGAACGGGTGAGTGTGATGTAAAAAGCGGGAGACTAGTATCCAAAGGAATCTATGTCTACGGACGAGTGAACCCGATTAGTTGGGTAATTTTCACAAGATTACTAGATAGTTTAGACTAAGTCTCATATCATATTTAGGGTTTATAAATGGCAGTCGTGCCTATTAAACGTGGGGAAAAAGGCGTTGTTTATGGATTTCAAATATGTCAATGGGATTTTATCTTTGTGATATGGAAGTAGCTCCCATTGACATCCCTTAATTATTGACCTAGCTTGTGGCGTATAACTCTTACAACCACAATCACAATGGATAGAGGACATCACTTCTCTCCTTCTCGCGCTTCCTACTCCCTTCCCGGTTGTCACATTGCAGTGCCGTCTGTTGCTTTGTAACCACAGGTAAGAGCTCTACACATTGACGTAAGCATTTCATGGTAATCCATAGCTTTTAGCGTCATCGACCTGTAACCTAATTTCATCATAAGTAGAAATTTAAGCTTCAAAATCATAAAATAAGTATAGCCGGGGTATTGGGGCATCATTGCTAAGCATTTAGATGCATTCTGGGTCGAAAACGACTAGTTCAAAAACTCACTGCTGTTAATAATCGTGATTTTTGCACTTGACCTAAAGTGAGATTTGAGACCATGAGCATGTGTGCTTAGGTCTTATAAACATGTCCTAGAAGTTTCGTAACGTTTGGAAGTCGTTTGATGCTATAACGGTTGTGATTTGTTGGCTGATGAGCGACTAGCTTTTAGTGATTTCTGTCATTTGAGTGTAGCTTGAGATAGATGTGAGTTGTTTGTTGTTTTTCAAGAGATTGAAAACCTCTTGTAGCGTCTATGCACTAGTTGAGTCAGCTTCGTCCTATGGATTGAAAATTATATTCGTGGTTCTCTCTATGTCTGCAATAAGATAGGAGTGAGGTTAGACTCCCACATTTGGCGCCGCTGCTACCGGGAAACGAAGAGACCTAAACTAGGAAAAAACATGAGGGTCTTGTGAAGTTATCCTTTAACTTCCTCTAGGATCACCTAGAGTCAAAACTTTCTTTTTAAAACTGCATAGCTTAAGATTATCGTCTTTTGCTGTGTAGAGGTAGCTTGGAAGTAGGTTGTACTTGCTAAGTACCTTTTAGGACTGTAGGATTGTAGAATTAGATTAGGATTTTGAGAATGACTGATGGATGAGATAAGTCTTAAGATCAAGGCTCATAAAACCATAAAAACAAGAAAACGAGTGTTTGTGGACACTTTCCACAACCCCATTGCAATATAACCTAGGAGTAGGGTAAGTAGAGTCTGAGGTGGGATCTCAGAACATTGCCCTATCCAAAAGAATCAATTGTGAGTTGTTTGTGTGAAGTTGCAAAATTTCAGGTCTACGGCTAGAAATAGCACCAGAAGACTGTCCAACATTGTGACTGGAGATTATGCTTTAAAAGTTATATGAACCAGAGGGTAAGCTTAAGGACGCATTTGAGGTAAAATTTCAAGAGTTTGCAAAAACTCAGATTATTTACTTTTTCTTGATATTTTAGGCCAAATTAAGTTTTTACTCTACTTAGAGACTTAAAATAGTTTATAAAAAGACTGTCCACTGAAAAAGTTGAAAAAACTGCTCATTTTAGGCCAAAAGTAATTAATCGTGATTATTTACTTTCAGCTCAAAAAAAGTGACCAAGGTTGATACCAGAGACTCTATGCATGTGTACAAACATATTTTGTAAAGGCCCATAGAATTTGGATCACCAAACTGACCAAAAACTTGGTAAAAACTGAAATCTGTACTAATTGTCGAGAACTTGAGTGTAACTTGGGAAAATTTTGTTCAAACTCAGTGAAACTTGACTCATAGGCTTATATTGAAGTGTTAAACAAGTGTACATGCTCAGTTGACCAAAAAGATGCAAAAATTTACCAAAAGTACATAATCACGATTATTTACTTTTGTCCCATTTTCAACTTTTTTGACCTACCCAGCCTACCACTAGTTTTAGCATATTATATTAAGCCCACAAATCAAATTTGGTAAGGTTTGGATCATTGGAGTGAAAATTGTGGCCAAATTTGCAAAGTCTATCTGCAGACATAAAATTGTTGACCATTTGAATAGGGATTATTCAAAATTGATGAAACTTGGCTAGGGAGCGTAAGTTGAGCTGCTTAACCATTTTGTGTCAAGATTGTGGCAAAAAATTGCATAAAACTACTAGGAGTAAATAATCGCGATTATTTACATCTGCTACAAATTGGATATTTTGCACATTTGAGGATACCACAAGGTCAAGCATATCAAGTAGACCACACAAATCAAATTTGGTGAAATCTGGATCACAAAAGTGAGACTTAAGCTAGATTTTTGAAAATTGAGTCTGTCGACACGAAACAGTTGATAACTTGGACAAATTTTGTTCAAACTCAGTGGGACTTGTCGAGAGACCTTAACAAGTTGAGTACTTGGCAAAACAAGCCAAAAAGGGCAGAAAATTGAGAAAAGTAAATAATCACGATCATTTACTTCTGATACACAGAGACACCATTTTGGACTTTTGAGCTTGTACAATGCTAGACCAACATGCTACAAGGCCACCGGTCAATTTTGGATTCAATCAGATTTCAGTTGGTACATGCTCACTCAGTTTCCATGTTGCAGATTAGTCCTTTGGCTTTTTGCAAAAGTAGAATCTAAAAGTCTCAATTGTTGACTCACCGAACTCAATTTGAAAAGTACACATAGACCAATCACAATAGTTAGCAAAACATTGTACAGTCTTTGTGAAAGAATAACTAACTTGATTAAAACTAATACAAGAATTAGGTTGCAGACAAGGGATTGAAATCTTGACAGAAGGCAATCAAGTCAAGTGGAAGAAGTTGACAACAAGTCAATGCGACGGTAAGTACTCTATCCAGGGCTTCACAATTCTATATGAACCTTAGATCTGGTCGTATACTAGCAAACCAAGACATATTTGGAGAGAGAGCTAGTAGATTATCCACCGAAGAGAATGTGAATCAAGGCGATCATTTGGACACTATCTTTGAAGAAGTCTCAAACACTTTTTCAGAATCAACATTTGAAATGTCTTCCTATTCGACTCAATCAGGAACTGGAACGACAATGCGTTATAAGCACTTACTCACCTTTTATAAGACTAACCGCCATGGAGCTCATGTTTACCTGGATCCTAATGAAGAGTATGCCATGCGCATTGATGACCATGCCATAGAGTTTGAAGAGGAAATCAAGGCAAACAAACAAGGAAAATGTATATGGATAAAAACAGAACACAATATTTACAAGTTGAAAACCCTGACATGATAGACAAATGGGGGTTTGAAGTAAATACCATAATTTCAGATATGGCATCAAAAGAAGGACCACCGACTTTAAAATTTGAGGACATGATCAAGTTGATTTGAAGCCCTTGAAACAACTTAGCATGGATAATCCTAGGATCGGAGTCTATTGTTGGGAGGATAGAAACGTCAAAGATCTTCTATGGACTTCTCATGCCAAATCAGGACAATTAACACCCATGAAGATCATTTATATCTTCAAAATCAAAGACAAAGGTTCATCAGATCTACCAAAATACCTATTTAGGGATTGTTATAACAATAACTTTGTTATGATGAGTCTTGAAGAGATGGAACAAACTAAATACCAAGGGTACTCCATAAGAGATTGGATATTGGGCCAAGGACCAGAAACTATTCCAAGAGATGAACTCTGTGAGAGATCTTTTGAGAGCAATGTTAAAAAACTAGAAACTACCTTATCACAAAGAAAACCATGTAATACTAAAGCCAGTCCAGGGCTATATGAGTCAGTATTTCCAACAAACTGGTTTGAAGGACTCGAAACAGGACCAACTGCCAGGAGACCGAGAGTTTAACCAAATAGATGTGTCAGACCAGCTGATTTTAAAAAATGGGTTAGAAAATATAGTGGATCTGGGGATCCATATGACTAGTTAGCAAGCTTTATACAAGTGCTAAGAGCTGAATGCATTTGACTTCCATACTCAATTCGAGGAATTTGGAATGACATTAGAAGGAAAAGCATTGACATGGTTCCAAAACATTCCACCAAGGTCAATGATGGACTTAAATACATTAGCTCAAGGATTTGTAGCTGCATGTTCCAAAACAGGGATCAAACATAATACAATAGCTCAAATCTATAGCTTCAAACAAAAACAAGGTGAGTATGCTAGGATTGTGTAACTAGAATGAAACAATACATTGCAAGATGCCCATAACTAGAAATATCTGCAGAGGAAAGGTTAATATCATTGTTTCTAGAGGGACTACTAAACAAAGAACTTTGTGCTATATTGTATAGCAAGAAACATATGACCCTAGAAGAGCGTGTGTCAGATGCTATTGACTTAGGAGACAATTGTGATATTTTCAATGAAGAAGATGTCCCTAAGGATAATCAAAGTGAGATAACAACATCCACCAAACTAGCACAAGTGAGAACGGTTACTGCATCACCGCTTACAACCATAGAAGACATGCTCAAAAGGATGAATGAAATGATGAATAACATGCAAAAAGCACCTATTAGGGGACCAGGCCAAGGGATACCTCAACAGGGACAAACAATTAGGCCGAAGAATTGGTGTAAAATTGAGGGTAAATGGACCAAACATGAGACCAATGAGTGCTATTACCGACCAAAGTATGATAGAAATGTTCACTACGTGCCTATGAGGCCACAAGGACAACCGATGTATAGATATCAGCCTAATATGGCCCCAGCTCAAAGACCACCGATGGGTATGGAAAGACCTCAACCCGTGTTGGGTCAACAACCTCCATATCCTGGACATAATGTAGTACCTGTAAAGTACATGCATTCAGAGGGAGTCATAGATGAACAAGCACTAGTGCATGTTACACCCTATGCCGAGCCTAGTCCATCTATAGTAATGGTAGAAGGAGATTGGTATAATTCACACCCACCACCAATGGAAGAACCTGTGACTTGTACTACAACAGAGCTTGCACCGATGTACTATGTAGCTAATCAAGGTGTTAGACCTCTGATGGTAAGACCCATGATTGAGCCAAGAACTGGGAATTGTCATAATTATGGTGCAGATGATTACTTGAAAAATGAATGCCCAGAGCCTGACAAGAACATTAAGCTAGTTGAAGCTTTTTGTATACAATGTTGCAAAAAGGGGGGATACTTCCCTGAAGATTGTCCAAAAAATCCTTTAAACAAGGACAAAAGAGTAGTGAACATAGTCCAAGTGATACCTAGTAGCTCATCAGAAAGTGAACCTATTGTTCCAATCAAGGTAATCACCAGAGCCCAGGCTAAGAAAAAAGAAACATAACTCCTATGATGATTCAGAGAATACTAAAATTTCCTCTCAAAAGACCAAGAGAAGCAGAAGCAAAAGGTATGAGGTGAAAAAACAGAAACAAAGGGCTGAAATCGAGGAGAAAGCAAAGAAACTATTCCAGGAAAAAGTGAAAGAAATTGGACGTGAAATCAAGAAAACCACAGTGAAATCTGGAGGATCAATTTTGGTAGAATTTTGTTTTGATCCAATCAATGCAACCTTGGAAGCTTACCAAGCGGAACTTAAAGCATGCCAAAACATGAAAAACAAATGGAAAAACTATCCTTCTCCAGATATGGAAGCATCTAAGCTTGAACCTTATCAAAATCTGGTAAGAATTACTCAAGAAATGTTGGAAAAACAAATACCCAAGCTCGAGAGTATGGAAAAACCTGAGGAGCTTGTGGTAGGGACCAATAAAGAGAAATATGAAGTGGTGGTAGAACCCCACATTGAAACTAAAGAGCCAGAACTCATAGTCCTGATAGTGAAGATGCCTTACATGGAATTCCATTTGTAGAAGAAGACTAGCCAGGACACTTATGGGAAAAAGTTAGAGAGATTAATGATGGGAGCCTAACTTTGAAGTCAGCTCCTATAGAAGAAGTATGGTTAGACAATCTACCTCCTGATATGGACATGGATGTACAATCCTTGTATGGGGATTGCAGCTATGAAGCTTCAGGAATATCTAAACCTATGACTCTGGAAACACTACCCTCTTACTTGGGAGATAACAAAGACAAATCCATAGTGTGTAAAACCACTCAGATAAAGAGGGCGGAAGAAACCTTAGAGGTAGACAACATCCATTCAATCATGTCTACATCCATTCAGTGCACTCTTACTTTAGGAGAACTGTTAAAAATTAGACCATATCTATGGAATGATCTACGAAAAACTCTAGAGAATGTGGGGATAACAAGGCTAATCGTAAAAAAATTGGAAAAATTGAAACACAAATTGGATAACAAAGAGATTAGACCCGTTCCAATGAACAAAGTTGGAGAATACTATGAAGGGGAAGATGGAAACACAACCCTTCCAGTGAGATACAATGATATAGAAACCATAGCAATACTGGATAGTGGGGCAGGCATAGCCATAGCCACGAAAGCAGTATGGAAATTATGGGGGCAACCAACCATTAGACAAACTCGAATGAAATTGCAATTCGCTGATGGACACATTGAAAGACCCTTAGGATTGCTTGAAAAAGTGATAGTTAATTCTTGTGGGATTGATTATCAACACACTTTTGCAATAGGGAACTTTGGAAAGAAACTCAATTATGAAATCATCTTGGGAAGACCTTTCATGCGACAAGTACAACTCATCCAGGATTGGGAAACAATTATCTGTACTTGAAGCAAGTGGGATCAATAACAAGGCTTAATCTAAAAGATCACACTTATAGAGATGTCATGAAAATGCCCATACAAGAATTTGACTCAGTCTCATCGGCTAAAATGAAGCTTCCATCTTGATTGAGCAAAGACACACCTATTTGGATGTACGGAGCCTCAGAAAACAAGAGCTTAAAACGAGAGGAATGTATCTTGGAAAGGGATTGCACAGACGAAGCCTATGTACCTGAACACTTTTCGGAGCATTTGTTTGAGCCATTTGAGTGGACTCAAATTTTGGCAACAATGGATGTGTTTGTAAATACGTCTATGCCTACTCAATTTTGCAATGAGGACGGCTATGACATAATTCTCATACAAATGATCTCAACCCTTCACATTGAAGACAAAATTCAAGAATCCAAGGACTTAATGAAAGCTCAACAAGTCTTTTCAGACCTCTACTATGATGCAACAGATGAGTTAGAAGAACATTCAGCTACCTCTGATGATTCGGGGTTAGAAAAAGAACATGTGAGAGCTAAACTACTCATGAAAAGGAGGGCAGGACAAGTTTTTTGACTTTCCAAACCAAAAACCGAGAAGACAGAAATGGTATAGAAGAAAAAAAGACACGAGAAACTCGAAAGCTAGATCTATGCCATCAGTTTCTAGTAGAACACAATTTCTGATGCAAATAGATGCACATGATTGTGTCAAAGACAAAATCACTAGTAGATATCCTTTAAACGAAAAGCAAGAAATATCAAAAACATTGAGAAAAACGAGAAAAGAAACTCAAGCAAACCTAAATACCAAGGATTCAACCATGATACGAGTTGAACGGAGAAAGAAGTATCAAGAGTTGAAGAAAGGTCTAAAGGAGATATATACAACTAAAATGGAAACCACTGAGGAGGAAGGTAAAAATGAAATGAGTATTCCATCCCATTTCAAGAAATATACTCTCAAAGATAAAAAAAATCATAGTCGAATAACCTGTCAGGGAACTATGAAAACAGGGAGAGTCCTACGAAGGACCTGAAAACGCAAAAAAAAGATAGATCTAGCCAAACCAAGAGAAGAGCCTAGACCTGCCTACATTGCAAATGACCCGACAAAAGAAGAAGAAGAGCTTTTGGTAAGCTTACTGAAAGAATACCGAGATATCTTTGCTTGTTGGTCTTATAAGGATCTCAAGGGTGTTGATCCATAAATCTGTCAACATACCATACCTATGAGAGATGATGTGAAACCAAGCAGCTAGAGGCCATATACTTATAATAAAACATTTTCCATAAAGATCAAAGAAGAGATTGAAAAGCTAAAGGAGGTAAAAATTCATTTATGAAATTGAACACACAGATTAGGTGTCTCCAATTGTGGTAGTACCCAAGAAAAATGGAAAATTACGGGTGTGTGTCAATCTCAAGAAAGTGAATGCAGCTACCATTAGAGATAACTTTCCTCTTCCAATCACTGAGCATGTTTTAGAACGAGTTGCAAAAAAAGAAGCTTACAGCTTTTTAGATGGCTTTTCGGGATACAATCAACTTTTGCTTGACCCCAAAGATCAACATAAAACTGACTTTGCAATTGAATGGGGTATTTTTGCCTATAGGGTTATGCCTTTTGGGTTAACTAACACTCCTACCACCTTTCAAAGATTGATGAGCCATGCTTTTAAATAATATCTTTGGAATTTCTTGGAAGTATATATGGATGATCTATGTGTGTATTCATCAATTCGGGCTAATCATTTTGAACACCTCAAAAAGGTATTCGAAAAATGTAGACTTTATAGGATTTGCTTGAATCCTAAAAAGTGCACATTCATGGGCAGACAAAGAAAAATTCTTGGACATATAGTGTCTAAAAACCACATAGCTACTGATATGGATAAAATTCATGTTATTGCTGATTTGCCTAGACCGACAACAGTCAAAGGGGTTCAAGCTTTCATGGGACAATGTGGATATTACAGACGATTCATTTACATGTACTCTATAATTGCAAAAGCCATGTACAGCTTGATTATACTCTTTGAATGGACGGATGAGTGTGAGAATCCTTCATGAAGCTTAAGCAAGCTCTCACTTCAGCTCCAATATTGAAAGCACCAGACTGGAATAAGATATTCCACATACATGTAGATGCTTTTAATTTTGCCATTGGGTGTATCCTAGCTCAACCAGGAGACGGGAAAATTGATTTTCCTATATCTTATGCTAGTAGACAGTTGAATATGGCAGAGAAAAACTACACAACCATCAAAAGGGAAGGATTAGGAACGATGTATGTCGTAAAAAAGTATAGACATTAGCTATTAGCTAACAGATTTGTGTTCTTTGTGGACCACCAAGCCTTATTGTACTTGGTCAACAAGCCATGCAACACAGGAAGAATAGTGAGATGGTTCATCATTCTTTTGGAATTTGATTTCACTGTAGTTGTGAAAAAGGGCACCGCTCATCAAAGAGCAGATCATTTGTCAAGGATTATTTCAGGGGAATCACCAAAGGGTGTAGACTATGATCTACCAGATGCATATCTGTTCTCCGTGGAAATGATTCCTCGACGGTCGAAAAATATGGTATCATTGATGACCATAGCTCAAGTGGATTCACAAATACCCCTTCCTATTACAATCAGATTAATTGATCAATCGGCTATGTATCAATTACTAGCTAGAAGGATATACAAAAGAAATCGAGATGGAATATTTCTTTTGTGCATTAATCCTGAGGAGAAAACCCACTACAACAAAAAAACGTGTTATCGACGCAGATATCGACGCGGCCCGTCGCTATGCGCGTCGCTGTGAAACCAGTCGCTATTAGCGGCGCGGATAGCGACACGGATAGCCACGCGCATAGCGACGACCATAGCAAAAAAAAAATTTCTTGGGCAAAGGGCAGGTAGCCTGGCCTGTGCCCAGTTAAAAGATGGACACAGCCACAACCAGACTTCCTGCCCTCTGCCCAAGAAAGCGAGCAACACCAACATATCAACCATGCTCCTGTGCGCAAAAATTTCGGCAGAGTTCCCTTTGTTTTTACATAAACTTTTCAAAAAAAACCATATCATGTATACGGCTCCTACATGCTATCCATGTAGGATCTCACATGAGATTTAAGGCCAATGAAAGACAACCATACCAACTGAAAAGCATAGCCATAACTTAAAAGCATAACCATAACGAACCATAACCATAACTTAAAATCATAACCATAACGAACCATAACCACAACTTTAAAGCATAACCATAACTTAAAACCATAACCTTCTATAACCACTTTGATCAAAACCATAATGCAGATAACCATAACCATAAACAAAATTAACAATAACCATAAGCATAACCAGAAAGAGAAACAATAACTGTCTATACAATGACAATGACAATAATCATAACCATAAGGGAAACAATAACTGTCTGAACACTAATTGTTTGTACAAAAAAGAGACACAGAAGCGTGTCTGTGTCTCACAAAGCATATAGATGAAATTTGGTCCACTAATGACTAGGCATCGCAACCTGCACATAGGACAACTTACAAAATTAGTATTGATATTACTTCACTTATACTGACTTAATTAAATCAACTCACACATATTAACGTCTCACCTCAAGCGATCAGCGAGACTGTAAGGCCTCCCAGTCTACAGGCTCTCCTGAAGCTTCAAGATCATTCAGTACTTCATAGATACCTCTGCGATATCCATCTGACTCCTCCTCGCGTGATGGAGCTCGATGCATTGCAAGATTCTGCGTTTATACAAAAATCAAAGTAATAAGAATACATGATTCATCGCGTTTTAAAAAACGCCATAGTTAAGATTGGATTAGAAACTCACAAACTCATAGCGAAAGGTGTCGAAGCCTCCGCGACCAGAAGTAATCACCTTGAACCACTTCACATCCAACAAAAAAATCTCAAATCAACTGAAGCTTACTTTCAGGATATCTGACACCAGACCACAGTAATCCAGGTTGCTAGTGCTCTCATTCGTGTCTCTAGCACTGGCCCTGCTCTTTTGCATGAAACTAACCATTACCCCACTGTCAAACGTGTTTCTTCTGCTGTCAATTTTTTGTGTTCTGAAATGCTTTCCATGCGATCACAATGCCATGTATGTATGATACTTCCACTCACATCCAATAGCCAGCTCTTCCTCTTCTAGAGATATGGGTTCTCGGATCTGTCGAGCTGCTCTCACTGTCTTGTCCAACCATGCCATTGTAGGGAATTCAGGTAGAGGAGCGAGATAGTCTGGCAAGGGTAAGCCTCTAGTCGTTCGACTTCGCCTGAAATCCTGTCGCTCTAGATTGTGTCTCTCTTTCTCTTCTTCGTACCTTTCAAGCCATTTTTGCATCGGCGGTGAATTTAGTATACAGAACTTCATGATCTTTTCTCGCATGGCCACGTTCATTTTCTTCGGCACCCCTTGCCCTTGCGGCTCCTCTCCCACCAGTCTTGCATCCTCCTCATCGCTCCACAATCGAGGCATTTCTGGGTCAGAAACGGATAGAAATTCGGTCGTCAATACAAGAGACTCTTGCACCAGCCATCCTTCTGCCATGCTCCCCTCTGGACGCGCTTTTTGGCGAACAAAACCCTTAAGTGTTTTCATGAACCGCTCTAGAAAGAACATCCAACGGTTGTGGACTGTACCTGCCACTGCAACCTCATCTACTACATGGACGAGCAAGTGCATTTGGATAGTTAGGCATCTCGTGGGTAGATACTTCTCAATCATGCAAACTGCCTCAATGGAGTTAGCCCTTGCGACTACAATAGATTCCTCCCGTATCTCCTTGGAAGAGATCCACCGCACTAGCTCTGAAATCTTGTATATGCAGGTCCACACTTCCTCCGTTAAACACCCCTTGATCGCAATTGGAAGAATGAATTGCAAGAACTTATGCCAGTCGTGCGATTTCAACCTTGACAGTTTATCATCACGGGTGAATGCTGTCTTGAGACATCGCATATATCCTATTCGCGTCCTGAACTCTGAAATCACCCTTTTCACTTGTCGCTCTTCGTTTTTTTAGCAATACCCATGGCGCTCTTGGAAGTTTTGTTTGACCAGCTACATTGGTGAAAGGCCACAGCCCTGGCATCTTTTCAACCGACTGCAAATCATCTCGTGAAGCTCGATTGTCTTTCATTCCCATGATTGTCTTCCAGAGGAGCTCTCCCACATTTTTGAATATATGCATTGGATCCAGCAAATGGTTAATTAGTAGATCACCCCAGTACGGCAACGTATGGAGAATGGACAAACGTTTCATTCTTGGAACAGGTTGCCCCTCACGTTGCTCCCATCGGCGACGCCACTCTTGTACATGCATAGGACGACATTCGACGCGACCAAGCTGGCCTTCGCGCAAGTGATGGCCATCTGGAAGATAACGGTGGTGGCCTTGATAAATTGTCTTTCGAAGAGAGGTAGAATAGCACACATCCAAAGACTGCCCGCAAATTGGACATGCATTGTATCCCGAAGTTGTTAGTCCTGCATATATCAAAGCATGAATCAGGCCAAGGCAAAGGTCTTGCGAATAGCGAGAATTTTGTAAATCAATAACCATTACGAGAAGCTTCTCCGTATCCTGGCCAATCATGCATAGTCCAAATAAGAAGTCTATGGATCCTTGCATGCTGTTGTCCTACTGGTTCAACCGCATCTGCTATGTCAATCCCATGCCATAACTCGTGGAGCTCGTCAACTAGTGGAGCTAGATAAACATCCATGTTTTTTGCTTTGAACTTACCAGGTACAATCAAGCTTAAAATCAAATGACCCTTCTTGATAGCAAGCCACGACGGGAGGTTGTAATTGATAAGGCACACAGGCCAAGTGCTCCATGACGAGCTTCTCAAGCCAAATGGATTGACTCCACCCATTGCCATGCCCAAACACAAATTGCGTGGTTCACTCTTAAAATGTGGCCAAGTATCTTCAATGTGCCTCCAAGCCTTCGAATTAACGGGCACCCTAAATGTTGCGTCAATGGATCTATTCGTAGAATGCCACCGCATCAACTTTGCAATGGAACCACAACGAAACATGCTTTTTATCCTAGGAATAATAGGGAAATGCCGCAACACTTTAGCTGGCACTGTCTTGCCAACTGCATCTTGTTTGTAGCGCATTGCTCCGCACTTAGGACACGACAGACAATCTGTGAATTCATTGCGAAAAAGAATGCAATCATTTGGACATGCATGAATCTTGTTGTAGTCCAAGCCAACTGAGGTCAGAAGTTGCTTTGCGTCTGGCCTGGAGGGGGGCATTTCATTGCCAGCCGGGAGAAGTTGCTCCCGCAATAACCTGTTTAAGCCACATTAAATTAAAATTAAAGCTCTCCGAGCACATCACCGTTGCAATCGGAAAATCTCTTTTGTAAATTATGTACCTAAACAAAACAGTGACGCTTGCATCTGACCACCCGTACACTGACTGAAGATTCAAAAACGCTAGATAAGTACGAAGAACAGATATTTTGGCGCCTTCATAGATTGGTTGACGTGCCAAATTTCTCAACATGTCTTCAGTAGATAGGCGCAAAGCTTCTGGTTCTGCTTCGTTCGCGTTCTCCTCGCTTGTCTGGAAGAAGGCATCCAGCATCTCCTCCATGCTGTCGTCTTCTGTCTGTAAGCCCTTTTCTGCTTCCATCCGTGGCTCTATATTGGTCGGACCTTCACGCATAATCTTTTTTTTTTCTCTCTCTCTCTCAGATGTAGGTGCTATGTCGCGGAAATCAATGCCCGTTCCGTAGGAGTCGTATCGCAGATTCTGTACGGTTTCTCTAGCAAACTCTCCGTACTTGTGCACATGCTCATTACATATCCTACGCTTGCACAGGATTTGATACTTGCAGAGCGTGCACGAGCATGTAATATTTTCCTCCATGTTAGTTGATGACGTTGCCATCTACAATGATTATGAATGTTGTTTTAATATATATATATATATATATATATATATATATATATATATATATATATATATATATATATATATATATATATACTCCTCACAATGTAAACTACCTCGCATTCTCTAGTCTTGCCCAATCTCCGTACACCTCGGTCCAGAGGTGTACGGAGATCAGGACCACCGGGTCAAAATCTCGTCTTTATTGGTCAAATCCTATATGGGTAGACACATACGTGCACTCCCAGGTGTACATGGCAATGCATGTAGCAGGCAAAACCCCTTTGCCTCTTTTAGTTCCATAGTTTCTTCTCTGTCTACGTACCCTATCTCTCGTTCTTTCTCTCTCGATCTCGCTCTCGCTATCTCTCTTTCTCTCTCTCTCTCGATCTCGCTCTCGCTATCTCTCTTTCTTTATTTTCCTATCTCTCTCTATTTCTCTATTTTCCTATTTCTCTGCCATAACTCCTGGAGCTCCACTTCCCTATCTCTCTCTCTCTCTCTGTCTCTCTGTCTGTCTCTCTCTCTCTCTCTCTCTCTCTCTCTCTCTCTCTCTCTCTATATATATATATATATATATATAACTCTCTTTCTCTATCTCTCTATTTCCTATCTCTCTAACGATCGAACGAGCAACTGATCTAGGGAGATCTAGACGCCCACGATTGTGGAGGACTACACAACATCGACAGAGGCTGCATCAGAGGATCTAGCTAGGTCACTTTGGCTCGACATGCACAACGTCCGGTCAGAGTACTGACCATGGAGGAGATCTACCTATCCCAACTAGCTCATTTAGCCGTTTAGTCCACACCCAGCAGTTTAGGATTCCATAATATTTTATTTTGTCATCTTCTTACTCTGACTTTGTATCAGATCCATCACATTGTAACTTTCTTGTCTCATGTCTCATATATAGGTCACTTTGGCCTTTCAAATACGTTAATATAACATTTCATTTCTCTCTCTCTCTCTCTCTCTCTCTCTCTCTCTCTCTCTCTCTCTTTGATTACCAACACACACACACATTTCTCTCTCTCTCTCTCTTTCCTACACACATGCACACACACACATTTCTCTCTCTCTCTCTCTCTCTCTCTCTCTCTCTCTCTTTCCTACACACACACACACACACACCGCTCTCTCTCTCTCTCTCTCTCTCTCTCTCTCTCTCTCTCTCTTTCCTACACACACACACACACACACACACACACCTCTCTCTCTCTCTCTCTCTCTCTCTCTCTCTCTCTCTCTCTCTCTCTCTCTACACACGATGTAGAGGTAGGGAGAGAGAGAGAGAGAGAGAGAGAGGTCGGGGAGGGTGGAGATGGACATAATACCTGCGCAGCAAGTTTCGGCCAAGACTCGAGCAAGCGAAAATGGCCACTGCACACGGGTTTTGCTTTTTTCCCCCAATTTTTTTGGCGTCGATATACGCGTCGCTATACGCATGGCAAATAAAGCCTTTCCACGCGTATATCGACGCACATTGTGACACGTATAGCGACGCCCGCTAATGTCATCAATATACGCGTGGAAAGGCATGGCCGTCGATATCTTCATTTAGTGTTGTAGTGACCCAATACCTAAGTCAAGCACATATTACCGTAGTGGGACTTCACTTTGTGGAAGACCAAACTATGCAACGGATCTTGAGACTTGGAGTATTTTGGCCAACTACGAGGAGTGATGTTCACTCATTTGTAAAAAACTTCCCTCAATGCCAGAAACAAGCACCCATACCTCATGTGACATTGTTCTGAATAGCACTTGTTCCTAAGTGGAGTAACTATCTAGTTACTTACTTATCAAGCCGAACATTTCCAGAGGATATGAATAAACACCGCCAAAGAGCAATTGAAACTGAAGCAAGAGACTATACTCTTATTGGAAACCAATTGTATCGGAGAGGAAAAGATCAACATCTGCGTCTTTGTGCAAATGAAGATGAATATATTCCCATTATAGAACAAGCACATGCTGGATTTGGCTGGAGGTCACTCTTCTAGTGAAACCACTGCAAGAGAAATCTTAATGGCAGGCATATGGTGGCCAACACTTTTTACAGATGCCAAGGAATATGTTCGAAGGTGTGATGCATGTCAACGAGCTAAAATGCCAACCGTGTAGATAACATGTCTTTAAGACCAATGATGGGGGCTAGAGCTTTTTCAAATGGGTTATAGACTTTGTTGGGCCAATACAACCACCTGCTTATAGAACCCAAGCTCAATATATCATTGTAGCTAGGGACTATTTGACCAAGTGGGCAGAGGCTAAAGCAACCCAAAAGAATGATGCTAGAACCACAACCACATTCTTGTATGAGAATGTGTTCACAAGATATGGACTACCAATAGAAATTGTCAGAGATAGGGGAACTCATTTTCTCAACGAGGTAATTGAGTATCTGCTTAATGAATTTATGGTCATCCATAACAAATCGGCTCCCTATCACCCAAAGACAAATGGACAAGCTGAGCATACGAATAAAATTCTTAGCTCGATATTGACTAAAGTGGTTAGTTCAGGATGGACAGATTGGGAAATGAATCTCCATGCCGCTCTATGGGCTTATAGAGTTTCATTAAGACAGCTTTAAATGTTACACCCTTTAACCTTGTTTATGGTCTTGGTGCCATACTGCCAATAGAATTTCTATTGCCGACACTAAGGGTACCTAAGGATCTTGAGTGGACTAGACATGAGCTATCAGAGAGCTTGAAGGTTTAGAAAAGCTTGATGAGCAAAGGCTTACAGCTGTAGCTCACATCTATGCACAAAAGTGGAAACAAAAACAATTTTTTGATTCCCATTTAGTCACAAAAATCTTCAAAAAAGGGGACTTAGTTTTAATCTATTCCCTTAAGCAACACATTCCCAAGTTTAAGAAAAAGGAAAATGGATCGTTTATCATTGAAGACATATCTCCAAGTGGAGCAGTTAAGTTGTCCACCCTAGATGGTGAACCAATGGCTAATTGGATTAGTGGGTACCGTTTAAAAAAGTACAAGTTGCTGCTAACCAATGAACTGCTAGAAAAGATGCATGCAGCAAAGCAAAGAAAGATAAAACGACAGCATGTCATTGAGGAAGCCCAAGAGGAAGCTGGGCTTAGAGTACTCAAAAGGAAAGCTGCTCTCAAAAATCAACAAATACCTATTTCCATCAACACTCTGGAACTAGATGACCGACTATGGGAAGTACAGAAAGATGAGGTATCAATAGATAATGAATGGTTAGATGGAATGGACCTTCGCATCAAAGTACAATTGAATAATCATAGCACAAATGCATCGGTCGATACACGAGCTCGAGTAAATGCAGTCAGTTATTCCACGTACAAGAAAGCAACAAATTAGTCTTTGACTTCAAGAATATCGACTTTTAAAGGATGCAACAAGAACCCAACACTCACATTGGGAGTAGTCAACTTAAATGTGATAGTACATGGATGTTCATGCCCTCATCAGTTTGTATGCTTACCAGATGAACACATGAATGAACCAATGATTCTTGGAATCTCATGGATGCGGACGTACTAGGCAGTACTAGATTGGGATACCAATCAAGCTATCACCTAAAGGTGGACAACTCATTGTTCCAATTGCACCAAGCAAAGAGGAATGGAAAGGAAGCTACCAGTAGAACAAACCATGAAGCAATCAATCTTCTCCATCCTATGACAAGTAAATGCTACAAGTAGCATGCAAGGAGTCAGGCATATATGGGTACCAAAGGCACGACTTAGGGACAAGTCGATTTAAATTTGGGTGCCCAAAACATCATCTACTGTACCAAAGACGATTCCGATGTTTAAAACATAAAGAAGAGCATCTTCGAGTAGGAACCTTAAACAAAAGGGATTTCGAGGAAAAAGGAGAACTTATCTTCTCCGCCAGCTGTAAAACCGATGAAGCACTGGAGGGTTAAGTCTCAAAACACTCAACCACAACATTTCATTGAAGAAAAAACAAGATACCAATGGCGGGTAAAAGCTCGACAACCATCATTATTGATACCAGCAGCTTAAGAAATTAGTGTGCCAAAGCATCCTGATGGTACAATAAAGCAAAGAGCACACAAGCAACAAGACTTGCTCTTTGGGAAACAGCAGCAGGAAACCTCACCTCAGAAACCCTTGAGAAAATTACTCAAGACCCAACTCTTGCACAACATAATGGTTTGAATTGCATTGATCTTCAAAGGTTAGAGACAACCAAGGCTATGCATAGACACGATTGTTCAACCCATGCACACAGTCGTCCCAGAGTACACTATCTAGGAGGGGTGGAAGGGAACTAAGTAATTAAGGGCAATGTTTGAAGAGGGAGGAAAAAGTTTGATGTTAACGTGTGAAATTTTGCAAAATTACTTAATAATGCCCTTAACAAGTCATCAACAAGGAAAATTGAACTGATAACATCTCCCCAATGAGTGTAAATAATGTATACTATCAGAAAATCGTCAAAAAATGGTCTTTTATGGTTATTTTCATTATTTTTCTTGATATTGGAACTTAAATATGGAGAAATCCACCAAAACCAATAAAGCAGTGTTTCTCAATGGATTTTCCTAATGATTGATTTTTCACTTTGCATTTTTAGTGCATTTTTTATTTTCTTTGATTTTTGAAATAAACATGTCAAAAATTAATATAAATAGCAAATGAGCTCAGATGGAGAAACTGAAGATACACTAATGATCAGAAAGACAAGGCGGATCGGCACAAAAAATTTCAGTCGAATCGACAGATGGAAGCAAGAAGCCTAAATTAGGCTGCCAAGGCCTACTTTCGCCAATTCTTGTAGAATGAGCTAACGGAATCCGATTGAAGAAATTTTTGAGTCTAACATATATTTCACGGCCTAGTAGGACTAACAAGGGAATTTGGGGGAAAGTAGCTTGGGAATTCTGAGTATAGATATCCAAGGTAGCCCAAACTCACCTCATTTCCACTAGTCACTCTTGAAGAAGAGAGCTCTCGACCTTCTTCGCGCGCGATTTGCAGAGTCCACAGTCGCCCTTTTACAGTGCCGTCTCACACAAGTAGTGAGGGGTAAGTTCTAAGATTATCAATGAACAATTCTACATGGCCGGGTAGCAAGTCTAGGCTCAGAAAAAAACCCTAGAAACCCAGCAGTGTATGAAGTCCTACGACCCAAAATTGACCATGGCGGCTTGTCAGCTCAACCAAATTCAACAAGACTTGAAATGTAGCATGCCTCTATATAATAGAACACTTCTATATCATCAGATGACCATTCGGCACGGGTTGAGGGGGATTCCAAGTAGAAAATCTAGGTTTTTGCCAGATTCCATAATTGGATTCTGACTCCAAAGACACCTTATAGACTGGGTCTATGCACAATGTACATGGATGGTTTCATGAAAACAGTCAAGGCAAGCTCTCAAAAAGCAGAAAACAGCTCGAAGGCTACAAAGCGTCAAATTTGATATATGAAGTCAAACTGACTCCAAATGGGCCAAAACTGGATGGGTAGCATCAGGACTATGTAGCGGACAAGCCCATAGCTTCAAAAGCGACTAACCAATTCCACAAGCCATCTAGTCACAAAAATCGATGGTTTCAGAGTTGATAGAAGTAGGAAGTGATGCCGACACGACAAAACTTTACCAAATTCAATTTATGACTTGTTTTAGATGTATTGAATATGTGTAGGTCATCAAATTGTCAAGTCTTGCAAAAAACAATTGAATGTTGTAAATAATCGCGATTATTTACGTTTGTGCTTGTTTGGCTTGAAAATGATTACTTCACCTCACCTATCACTTGTACACATCTATTACATGCCACATTTGAAGTATGAGCCAAAATGATCAAGAAAAACTTGGAAATTGTCAAAAAATGCACCAAAGTCTTTTCAATTTAATTTTTGAGTTATTTGTTACATTTTTTGATCCAAATCACCCCATATCTCATACACAGGGTCTACATCATGCCTAGAACCAAGTTGCAAAAAAAAAAGTACATTTTGATGAAAAAGTTCTATAATCGTGAATTATTTACTTTCTTGCCAAAATGGGTGAAATCTGTAACTTTGATCTTATGGGACCAAAGAACATAATGTCCCAAGTCCACTGACCAAGTTTGAGTAAGCTTGGGTCTCAAAAACTTAAAATCTCAGTATATGTATTGTTTTAGGGACTGAAAGCCTAAATCTGGCACCATTTCCATCCAATGCACTCAAATGAGCCCACACTTTGTTACCATATACATGTGGTAGTGATGTGTGTGAACACACTAGGACCGCCGGGGCATTTTTTCCCTCTTTAGGAGGTTTTTCTCCCCCCGTGCATTGTATATACGCCCATCACTCTAGGGCTATCTATCTTTCCATTGCACACTAAGTAACACTCTCTCTATTGTGTGCCTTGAGCTTCCTTCGTCTTCTCCAAGCTGTGTGTGTTTCTCTGCAACCCTAATTCCAACAATTGGTATCAGAGTAGGTCACGTCCTCCCGGGCTTAGTCGCCAGCTGCTCCAGTACACGCCTCCTCACTTTCTCCAATTTCAATGAGCCTTGGCGAGCGTTCGCAGGTTCATTTCGGCCTCCGTTTTCACTACAGGCAGTACTGCACAAGCTATTTCGTCATTTTGTGCAGAATTTCTGTCAGTGCCGTTTTTTGCATAACAGGTGCCTTATAGTCTTCAAAGGTTTGTGCTATATAGCACAGGTTGTTCCCGCTCTGTTTCTCCTATTTTTGGGCAGTTTTCACATCAGGTGCAGCATTTACCATGGCTGACAACAACAACACAGACGTGTTCAAGATGTTTGCTGCTGAGGACAGGTTGGATGGGGACAACTACCCTATGTGGGCTTATATGATGCAACATGTTCTTGTGTCAAAGGGTGTAGGGAACATTGTGCAGGCCATTGATGTACGTCCTGGTTCTGAGGATGTAGGCGATGTTGAGGACGTTGCAGGTCTTGCTGCAAGGATTGAACCTGTTAGAGTTGTTTTGCCTACGGCAGAACAAGCTCGTTGGGATGTAAAGGATGCGCATGCTCATGCATTGATTGCGTTGTCTGTGAAGCGCACCATTGTTCCTCACATCCGTTCAGCAAAATCAGCAAAACAGGCTTGGGATATTCTAGCAGGTCTTTATGCAAGCCGCAATGAGGCTAAAATTACTTTGCGGCGTAAAGAGCTGGCGTCGAAGATTATGCATGAGGAAGATGATATGGACACTTTCCTTGCAAGTGTCAAGGATATCAATGAGCAACTTATTTCTGCAGGTGAAGTCATTTCAGATAGTTCCCTTGTGCAGACTGTTCTTGATGCCTTACCAGATTCCTACCAGACTTTTGCTAGTACTTGGAGACTTATGACCCAAGGAAATCTTGAAGTTTTCAAGTTTGATGCATTATGCACATTGCTGTTGCAAGAGTCACTTTCTAGAAAAAACAGGACTAGGCAGCCTGCAGTTAAACAGGCTTTTATTGCATCTCAAAGAAAGGGTGGTAACAGTAATGCAGCCACTTCTTATGGTTCTGCTGCGAGTGGCAAAAATTTTGTTCCTAATGCTTCTGCTGGCAGCAATTCATCTGGAAATTCTGGTGATAAGGGAAAAAAGAAGATGCGTTGCCATTATTGTAAAGCTAATGATCACTTGATCAAATCGTGTCCTAAGTTGAAGGCCAAAGAGGCTAAGAAGAAAGAGGGTGGTTCCACTACAAATGCAGCCATTGTTGAGTCTTCTGTGAAAGGATACTGTAATGCTGATGTTGATGCAGAATGGGCTTTTAGCACAGAGTGCACTTACAATCCTGCGGTCCATGATGCATGCTTGTCAGTTGTTGCTGCAGATTCACATGTGTGGTATTTTGACAGTGGTGCTACAAAGCACATTACCTCACATCGTGAATTGTTTACCTCTCTCGAGTCTGTCCCTCATGGGAATTCAGTCACTTGTGCCAACAACGCCTCTTATCCAGTTCAAGGAGTTGGAAAGATTGTGCTCACTGCTACTAATGGCAGTTCCTTTACACTTGTTGATGCACTTTATGTACCTGGGATCAAGAAGAATCTCTTGTCTGTATCCGCTCTTGCTAGACTTGGACTTGTAGTCAAATTTGTGGATGCAAGATGTACAGTTCATGATCTCAGTTTTGGTGATGAAATTGTTGCATCTGGGCTTTTGTGCCGTGGGCTGTATAAGCTCACTTTGTATGACAAGTGTGGACAAAATTTTGCAAATGCTGTTGCAGATTCAACGGCTATTTCAGATGCAAAACTTTGGCATGCACGTTTTGGTCATCTGAATTTTGCCAATTTGCTGCGTTTGCAGAAATCTGATATGGTTGCTTCTTTGCCGCCTCTTGAAGCACCTTCCATACATGTTTATAAAGGCTGTATTTTGGGTAAGATGCCGCGTTCAAAGTTTCCAAAGGATGGTTCAATCAGGGCCACATGCAGGTTGTAGCTTATGCATAGTGATGTTTGTGGGCCCATGCAAACTCCGTCCTTGGGCAATTACCTTTACTTTGTGACTTTCATTGATGATTACTCCAGGCATGCATGGGCATTTCCCCTTAAAGCGAAGTTCTAAGTTTTTATGTGCTTCAAACAATTTCTGGCTATGGCTGAAAATGTCTCAAAATGTACTATGGGCACCCTCCGTTCCGATCGAGGGGGGGAGTATATGTCTCATGAATTCAATGCATTTTTGTCTAGTTGTGGGATAAAACACCAATGTACAGTGCCTTATACACCTCAGCAAAATGGTGTTGTTGAGAGGAAAAACAGGTCACTTACGAAAATGGCATGATGTATGGTCAAAAGTCAAGCTTTGCCGCATTCTTTTTGGCTTGAGGCCATCATGTGTGCCACTTATGTACTTAACAGGTGTCCTATGAAAGCTTTGTAGTCTATTACTCCATATGAAGCATGGCATGATAGAAAGCCTTCTATTGAGCACATGTGTGTTTTTGGGTGTTTGGCATATGCTTTGGTGCCACAAGTGCAGCGCAGAAAATTGGATGATAAGGCTGTCAAATGTATTTTTGTTGGTTATAGTGATGAAAGCAAAGGTTACAGGTTGTATCATCCGCAAACAAAACGTATTCTCGTTTCTCGGGATGTAGTGTTTGTGGAAGATTCTGTTCAGCCCTTGCTGTCATGTACTAGAGACAGTAATGTAAGCTCACAGGACATTTATGACACTTTGTTGCCTCTTTTCGGTGGTGGAAATACGAATGTAAGTTCCAATGAGGAAAATGTACAGCCTATGGGGGTTTCTGAAAATGTTTTAGATCAGCCTATTACTGATGCAGTTGTACATGATGTACTTGATGAGGAAAGGGCTGAAAATGAGCAGGCTAGAGGTATGCCAAAATGGATGGTGCACACTTTGTGTGACAGTAAATTGGATGTACCTTTGTCTAGTCGTACTCGTTCAGGCTCTCGCCATGCATCTTATGCATCAGATTGTTATGCTTTGGCTGTGTCTAGCTTACATGATGTTGAGGAGCCTCTGTCTTTTGATGAAGCATAGAATTCAGAAAATTGGATGGCTGCCATGCAATTAGAATATGATGCACTTATAGAAAATGACACATGGACTTTATGTGATTTGCCTCCTGGAAAAAAGGCCATTGGTACGAAGTGGGTTTACAAGTTGAAACGCAAGCCGGATGGTGAGATCGATTGCCATAAGGCTCGACTTGTTGCAAAAGGTTATGCACAACAAAAAGGCATAGATTATGAAGATACTTTTGCTCCCACTTGTCGTATGACTACTGTAGGTTTTCTATGTGCACTGGCAGCTCATTTTGGTTGGGATGTACATCAATCAGACATTGTTACTGCTTTCTTGAATGGTGACATATTTGAGGAAGTTTATGTAATGCATCCTCGCGGTTTTGTCATAAAAGGACAAGAGGACAAAGTGTGCAGATGTAAAAAGGCTTTGTATGGGTTGAAGCAATCTCCTCGTGCTTGGTATGAGAAAGCTGACACTCATTTGGTTAAACGAGGCTTTCGTAATAGTCCAAACAGAAAGCACATTATATGTAAAGCGTGAGGGTAATGTACTTCTCATTGTGGTTCTTTATGTTGATGATTTGCTAATCACTAGACCAAATGAGAGACATATTGCTGAATTTAAGGCTGATTTGAATGCTACTTTCAAGATGAAAGATTTGGGGCTATTGCATCATTACTTGGGTATACAATTTAAGTAGTGTGATGGTGGTATTGCCTTGTGTCAGAAAAGTTACATAAAGACATTGCTATGTAAGTTTGAACTTGAGGATTGCAAACATATTGCCACTCCCATGGAAACAGGTTTGAAGTTGAGTCTACATGATGCTGGCGATCCTGCTAATGTCACTCTTTACCAAAGTGCTGTTGGCTGCCTCATTTATGTATGCAACACGAGGCCGGATATTCAGTTTGCAGTCTCACAGGTCAACAGATTTATGCATAGCCTAGGGTCTAAGCATTGGCAGGCTGTCAAGAGGATTTTCCTCTACCTTAGTGGCACTTTACATCTTGGCTTGTTTTATCCCAAGGGGGGATCATTTCCGCCAGACTTACATGCTTTTTCGGACTCAGATTGGGCTGGTTGTTTTGACACGTGAGTGTCCACAAGTGGTTTTGGTTTCATGCTTGGTAGTTCATGTATATCATGGTTGAGCAAGAAGCAACCTACTGTGGCCACTTTGAGTTGTGAGGCTGAGTACAGGGTAGTCTTCACAACTACAGTTGAGTGTGTATGGCTCAGACGCCTCATGGCTGATTTGGGTGTTGGACAGGACATTGCCAACACTATCTACACTGACAGTCAGAGCACATTGGCAGTTGCGAGGAACCCAGTTTTTCATGCTCGCACAAAGCACATTGAGGTGCATTACCACTATGTCAGGGAGAGAGAGGCTCTCAGCAAGAGAGATCAGCTTGGCTTACGTGCCAACAAAGGACAACCTTGCAGATTATTCACAAAGGGATTGTCTCGTGAGAAGCATGAAGCTTTTCGCAAAGCTTTGGGCTTACTCCCCTTTGTGGACTGATCCTGTCCTCAGGGCATGGCACTTCGCTTTACTCATGTGCCAGCTCTCGTTCATCGCATCACTCCAGGGGGGATTTGTTACCATATACATGTGGTAGTGATGTGTGTGAACACACTAGGACTGCCGGGGCATTTTTTCCCTCTTTAGGAGGTTTTTTTCCCCTGTGCATTGTATATACGCCCATCACTCTAGGGCTATCTATCTTTCCATTGCACACTAAGTAACACTCTCTCTATTGTGTGCCTTGAGCTTCCTTCATCTTCTCCAAGCTGTGTGTGTTTCTCTGCAACCCTAATTCCAATACACTTCACTCGGAGCACCTAAATGCTATATGTTTCAAGCCTTTGATGTCAAGAATGCAAAAAGCTGAAAAAAATCCCTAGCTGTAAATAATCGCGATTATTTACTTTTGTTACAATTTTTACCTGAACTGCATGATTGTGATCTCTACATGTTTTTATGCATTTATGCATGCTCCAAAATTGATTTGAAGCAAAATGGACATCATTTGTCAGCAATAAAGACTGAGGGCATTTCAAAGCGAAATTAGTAGAATTTTCTATCTTTGGCATTGTATTCACTTATTAAAAGCAATGCAAGTTGCCGAGAAGGCAAAGAAAAGGGTATCCCAGAAGGAAAAGTTGCAAGAGTTGCCACCCTACCAATTAGATCCAAGTTCAGGAAAGACGGCAAGGCAACGTACTTATCTAAGGAACAGCTTGAAGAAAACAACACCACGATTTTCACTGGTAGGTTCAAGAGCGAAGAAGGACACCAAGTGGAACTGCAAATGCTACCAAAGGAGATATATAATGTAGCTGCCAAGATAGACACCAAAGAAGTCAACAGAAGGCTGGGCCTCAGGGACTTCTACGACCAGGAACCATGTGGCGTGGATTTCCAGAAGGCATATGAACTACTATCCATGATCAAAGAGGATGGGTCAGCCCAAATCACTGATCAACAAGGGAAGAAGGTAGAAGTAGTAATCACAAAGGAGATAGTGGCCGAGGCACTGAATCTGCCGATTAAGGTATGATGATGCGAGCTAGAGATAGAAACATAGCAGGCACATTTACCAAAGAGATTGCTGCTGCCACCATTTTAGATCTCATCCAAAGGCAAGTGGAAGAACCAGCTCGCCTATACCATCAACACTTCCACTTCTTATCAAAGAGACCGCCACGGTACACCACCCCAAACCATGCGGTTGCAACCACCTTCACCCAAGTGTTGAAGTCGATAACCAGGCAGGAAATTGATCATGTGTAGTATGTGCTAACAACATTGAAAGGCACAAACAAAGAAGGCAAAATCACATATCTGGGCATGCCTGAAGTGCTGACAAGAATAACATATCATGCTATTGGAATGGCCGATAATTTTCCGCTAGCCCCATATCAGAACACCTGGATTATATCCGTGCAACCTTCTCCAAGAACCACGCGTTCATCAAAGAGAGTATATAAGTCAGACGAAGAATCTGCCGAAAGCTCCCATGAAGCTCATAGTAGTGAGAGCTTGGACAATGAAGAAAGACGGGCAAGAATTGAAGAAATGAAGAAGAAAGTAATAGCCACACACCAAGAAGAACCTCAGCAAAAGAAGGCAAGGTTTGAAAGAGAAAATTGGACTTATGAAAGGAGCTGCCAAGCTGCAGGTGAGGACCCAGAAAGATGGGTTCCAAGAGATATAAGGGGACCCAAAGCCAAGAACCCTGCAAGGAAAGGAGCAGAGGATCCCAAGGATTTTCTTGAACGAATGTATGCAGAGGCAGAAGCCTTGCAATTTAGAGAAGCTCAAGAAGCTGAAAGGAAAGCAAAAGAGGAAGCGGTTGAACAACAAAGACAAGCAGAGGCTACTAAACAAGGTGAGTCACACCACGACCAGGGGAATGTGTCTCCAAAACCCACTTCACCCACTACGGAGCAAGCAGACCATTCAATGCCAAGCCCAAACCCTTCACCAAAACAGCTAAACCCAAGGAGGGTGAGGAAGCCAAGGAAAAAGAGCCTGAGCAACAGGCAGCAACAAGCTTTGCATAGCCAAAAGAAAAAAACAAACTGAAGCTGAACCTTCTACGACAACCCAACTGGAAACAACAAAGGCATCCGCAAAGCCTCAAGCAACAGAAGCAGCCAAGGCAACTGCAACGCCTCAAGGAGGAGAGGTAGAACCCCCGCCACAACCACAAGCAGCAACCACAACACCACCTAAAGAGCCACAAACCAAAACGGAAAAAACATCTAAACATGAGCCTAAAGAATGGCAAATGGATGACAAAGTCATCATGCAGGTCAATAAATATGCCAAGCAGATGCAGCTGATGACAGAAAAAATGCGAACATTAGCACTTAGCCACAGTGCTAAGGCTAGGGAGCTTGAGCTAGTCATTGATGCTCTACAAGGAGAGATAGATGATAGGATGAACATAATCTCAGATCTACAAAGACAGATCAAAGAGTTGAAAGATGAAGCAGAACAACACCAAGCTGCAAAAGAGAAGCATCATAAAGAAATGGAAGAGCTGGGAGAGCTTCTAACCAAGTTATCCGATGCATGCAAAAGCAAAGATCAACAACTGACAGAAGTAACCAATGAACTTCTAACCACTACTCTGTCAGTTCAAAAGATCCAAGTGCAGCTCAATGTAGCAAATGCTTCTCTGCAGTACTCAGAGCAAAGGATCAATGATCAAGCAACCTTTTTGAGACAGATAAGAGAGAACTCTGCTGTCGCTTCGATCA
Source organism: Adiantum capillus-veneris (assembly GCF_014529385.1). NCBI lineage: Eukaryota > Viridiplantae > Streptophyta > Polypodiopsida > Polypodiales > Pteridaceae > Adiantum > Adiantum capillus-veneris. The sequence continues at coordinate 138,356,344 of NC_140932.1, forward strand.
AAGGTACAGATGAAGTCTATAAGACTTTGAAAAAGAGAAACAAGGACCTCGAGCTGGAGCTGAAGCTAGAACAATCACAAAGATGAGACCTTGCACTAATGCGGGTCCAAAGATAAGAGCAACTGCTCAAAGACATAGACAAATTAAAGAGAGTCAATCAACTACTAAGAGAGGAACAACCAGAACATCAAGAAGAAGCAGGTACCTCTGAACAACCAACTATTGACATACCCTCAATCTCTTTTGCTGAGATGGAAACACAGCCGTCAGAAGGACTGACAGGAGAATCAGACTTTCAAGTACCACTCAGTGAAGCTGAGCAAGTGCCCATGGTCCAACTTTCTAAAGCTAAGGAAGATGCACTAAAGGACCAGATTGCCAAGAAACAGATGCTGAATGGAAAGCAACAATGGATTGGGAGTTGAGAGTTCTCTACTCGGTAAATGTAACTCAACTCACTTCCAACCAAATTAATGCTTAGTTGCATCAACAATCACTGCCATACCCCTTGATAAAAGTGGAGTTACTACAGGTAAAGGAAAGACTATACAAAGATATGCAGGCAAAAGGCTCAGAGGATATATACCTCAAATGGAGAAAGAGCTAGTTAAACAAGAATTCAAGATATCTAATTCTGTTCAGGGTAAGGACCTGGTAGGCATATGAAGCACTAAAAAACAAGAGGAGGCCGACATGGCTAAACTATCCACGACTAACAGCTCCAGAGCAGGGACCGACAATAGAGGACTACATGGTGAAAACCCTAACGGGCACCATGACTTTCTTCAAGAGCCTTCCTGACATCTCATGTGCCATGCTGTACAAGATTTGCAGAATGCTGCTCACCTACATTTAAGCTTTTCACGAGCCAGAGCAAGCCCGAGCACCATGGATGTCTTTCCTTGAAGGCAATAAATGTATGTGTTATGACTTAAGTGGCCAGCCTTTAGAAGAAGTCCTTTACGGATTCTACACCTGGTGCATGTTTTTGCCCTCTAGCAATATGCTGGTGTTTGAGAAAGTCTATACAGGTTTCTTCACTTGGCAAACGAAGATATTTGGGCAAGTGATAAGTAACCTTATATCCAGATTTTTTGGCTATTCAGTCATTGAACTTAAAACCAGAGTCACCATGCACTTCTTGCAAGTTCCTGACAAAGAAAGAAGACTCAAATATGAGAAAGCACTACATGCGCTTAAAGACCACCTCGCCAGCCGCCGTCAACCCAAAGACTACTTCAGTCCATGAAGCTGTGTCAAGGGATGACACAGTCGAGGAGGGGGGGGGGGGGGGATGTTAGTAGCAAGCTAACTCGGATAACATTTTTCGGAGCTCCCATTGACATCCCTAAATTATTGACCTGGCCTATGGCGTATGACTCTTACAACCACAATCACAATGGATAGAGGACTCTCTTTTGTTGCTCGTATCTCTACTTTGTGGAAATGAAGTAGGGTGTTATCAATGGAACTTGAGAATAAAGGAAGGCCATCTCTCAAGTCCCCCCAATCTGACGAGGTCGGGGACCTCACAATACAGATCAATGAACAAAAAACTTTGGATTCTATGACGGTTGTGGAAGAGTCCATCTACTCCAGCACTATGCTAAGAATCCAAACAACAAGGGAAAAGCAACAATGAACATTGTAGGAGTGCTACCCTCTTCAAGCGGATCTGAGATAGAACTAACAGTTCCTATACATGTGGTGACAAGATCTCAAGCTCAAGAAGCTGCCAAAAACAAATCTATTGAGAATGAACCCATGTCAGTTGTTCAAATAGAAATTGTGAACTTATCTACATGAGGATTGGAAAAAAAATCTTGGAAAGCAAAAAGAGACAAAATGAAAGCGAAAAGGATGAAAGAGAAAACGGATCTAAAAACCGAGATGCAACAACAAACCAAAGAGCAACTGAAACAAGCAAAGGAAAACTAGGAATGAACTAGAAAAGGGAAATCATCCAAGATTTCATCGAAAGGTTTAGTTTGGTTGAGAAAGTGAACGAGCACTTAGATGCCATGGTGCAACCTTACGAGGCTAGACTGAAACCCAATCAAAAATTAACACAAAGATTGTTGACATATCCGCATCCAAAATTTGAAATAAAATGGATGGAAATGTGCAAACGGTTCATAGAGAAAGCTCAATCTCTAATACAACAAAAAATATTGAACATCCCCGAACAAGTTGTGCATGTACCTGAAAACTAGAACGTTAGCGCACGAAAAGAAAACAAATTAAGAGAACCAACTAAATTAGGGAATGAAAAGCCATTGGATACGAGGGTTGTTGAAAACACGACGGATGAGGCCAAACCTCACAAAATGCTGTCAATTCTTGAAAAGGATGGGTTGCATTCACAATCCTTGTGGGAAACAATCCGAAACTAAAAAGATTGTAGTGCTATTTTATAGTCTGCACCTATCCCTGAGATATAACATGGAACATAAATTTTTCCAAGGAGATATACAATCGCTATGCATTTATGAAGAGTCTATCACATATGAAGAGAGCAAACCACACTCTCTACAGACTTTTCCATCCTTCATAGGAGAACATGATACAAAATTGGAGGTTAGAGTGGTACGTTCTCAGCAAAAAGCCACACCTAAAATGATGGATGTCAAAGGCTTGTACAAATACATGTCTTCTCCTATACAGTACAAGTTTACACTCTCAGAGTTGCTAAAAATTTAACCACATTTATGGGTCCAAATGGGCAAAAACATGGAAAGAATAGGAGTGAAAATTCCTCATCAAGACATCCCCGTAGATGAAAATATGGGTGAAACTTCCCGTGAGAAACCAAAGGCAAAGCCGATACCTATGAATAAGGTGGGTGACTATTACGAAGGAGAAGAAGGGAACACCACCTTACCACTAGAGTACAAAGGAGTAAAAACAATAGCCATACTTGATAGTGGGTCTATAATAGCCATTGCTACAAAAGGAATTTGGGAGAAATGGGGAAGACCAGCTCTCAAGAAAATGCGCATAAAGTTACAACTAGCAAATGGATATGTAGAGAAATCCTTAGGGATGTTAGGACAAATTATTGTATTCTCTTGCGGAATAGAGTCCGAGCACACTTTTGCTGTAGTTGAGTTTGAAAAAGGCAAAAACTTTGAGGTTATTTTGGGATGACCATTCATGCGTCAACTCAAAATGGTTTTAGATTGGGGCTATGACCATCTCCACTTGCGGCATAAGGGTGTCACAACAAGGGTAAGCACAAAGGATCATATTTACAAAGATGTAAAACGAACTCCAATAGAAGACTTCAGTGTAACTATGGATTTGGAAACACAACTGCCTGCTTGGTTGGTAAAGGACATGCATATTTGGATGTGTGGAGCATCCAAATGTGGAAGCCTGAGGAAACAGGATTGCATCCTAGAGAGATCAGTAGAGGATAAAGCTTACATTCGAGAACCATTTTCAGAAGATTTATTTGAGTCCTTTGGATGGGAGCAGATTGTTAGCAGCAAGCTAACTCGGATAACATTTTTTGAAGCTTTTATTCTAAAAACACTTATTATTTTGATGATTCAAGAATGTTGTAGCTCCTATTTTCCAGCTAAATAGTGTAATTAATGAGCCAAGGCTATAAGCTTCCCAATTGTGTCGACCTGTCTTTAGTTAGAGATCCCAAATTATTAGTTTTGACCACGAAAACCTTGGCTAAGGTATAAAAGCCAATTTTTGTAAGTATTTTTATAAGTTTTGGATAATAGAAACACAACGTGAGCTAAAAACACTCACTTTTCTCCTTCTCGCGCTTCCTAATCCCTTCCCGGTTGTCACATTGTAGTGCCGTCTGTTGCGTTGCAACCGCAGGTAAGAGCTCTACGCATTGACGTAAGCATTTTATGGTAATCCGTAGCTTTTGGCACCGCCGACCCACGACCTAATTTCATCATAAGTAGGAATTTAATCTTCAAAATCATAAAATAAGTATAGACGGGGTATTGGTGCATCATTGCTAAGCATCTAGATGCATTTTGGGTTGAAAACGACTAGGTCAAAAACTCACTGCTGCTAATAATCGCGATTTTTGCACTTGACCCAAAGTGAGATTTGAAACCATAAGCATGTGTGCTTAGGTCTTATAAACATGTCATACAGTTTTGTAACGTTTGGATGCCGTTTGATGTTGTAACGATTGTGATTTATTTGCTGACGAGCGACTAGCTTTTATTGATTTCTGTCATTTGAGTGTAGCTTGAGATAGATGCGAGTTGTTTGTGAGATTGACACCTCTTGTAGCCTCGATGCACTAGTCGAATCAGCTTTGTCCCATGGATTGACAATTATATTCGTGGTTCTCGCTATGTCTGCAATAAGATAGGAGTGAGATTAGACACCCATTCCACACAGATACTGGTGATTGTAACTGTGTGCATAAACAAAATAACGCCTACAAAGAGTTAAGTCTATGTAATTTATGTCTGATGAAGTGAAGGGGGAAGTTCACAAGACACTCACGTAGTGAGCACAACAAGGTATGAGTGGAGAAGATTCTACATCAAAAACCCTTCTTGGAAATGTGGAATCTATTGTGACGTCCTTTGATATCACATGTGCTACATTTGTTCCCTGAAGTACCCATCAACTCCATCTTTCACACTGCATGCTTTTGTTTGATAAATTTATTGTATGCATATAAAGTATCCCATAATTGACACTTGCATTAGGCACTCTTTCTTTGTTTCTCCCAAGCACTCACCTTGCATGACAGATACTTCAAGTGGAACTGCTCAATCTTAATAAGAGCGTATACCAAAGAAACTTTTTCCCACTAGGTTTTTTCCCTTTGGTCATCTAGGTTTTAAGACCCTATTCTAGAGACACCCATAACCATCCTCTTGTGTATATTTATTCTACATCAGCATTAAGAAAATGGCTACTCAAATCAAGATTCAAAGAATCAGAGCAACAACTATAGATCTCCACTACCTGTCAAGAGCAACTCTTATCTTCAAGGACAACAACAATGCTCCATCAAACGCGAGCAAGATGCAGAATGGCAAACAAAGACAATGGACAAGCAATGATGAATTCATCTAGAGACCTCTCAACAAAAAACATAAGGATCTTAACAATGCTGAAGCTGAAGTATTACAAGATACCAAGAGCGGGTCCATCATCAAGTCACAAACAAAGGCAGGCACATCAAAAGCCATCCTCACAACCAAAATGCAAAGAATAGCAAGATAAAAAATTGCCTTGACAATTGAAGTCCAACACATGCATCACCTAGAACACAAGAGATATGAACCACTCAAGGAAGGGGGGAGAAAAAGCACTTTCCAAGCTAAAGACCAACATTGAAGACAAAGCTGCAAACAATTATACCAACAAGATTGCACATGGTTGTGTCAAGGGACGACACAAGCTAGGAAGGGGGTAATATTGGCGGATTGATTGAACGTGCTCCCACATGGTTGGACATGTAGTCGAACACCACATTTGTGCTCTGTTATTTTTCCAAGCTAGTGTAGCTACATTGTGTGTAAATCTTGATTCCAGAATAGCAATTCAATCCCCTGAGTTGTAGTTCTATCATGACATTTGTAAAAGCCATGTGAGCCGGCCACTAGCCATTTAGAAAGCCCTAGGTATAAATGACAATAACCTTAATGTGAAAGGGAGGCTTCTCTTTGGAAGAAGAAAAATAAGCTCTGTTGCATGCATGCTCAAGCATCTACGAAGCTCAAACTTGAAATCATCACAACTAATGATTGGGTAATCCATTTTCAATTTTGAAACTTGCATTGTGTTCCTCTTTCCACGCTCTTTCATTCAAGTGTAAGCATTGTCAATTTTATTGAGGGTCGTGACTATGCAATAGTGAGCATAGTCTTCAGATTTGAGTGCTTAAATTACTATTTTTTGATGTTTTGACCATAGCAAAGTGCTCCTAAACCATAGGGCAACCTTTCTGGATAGTTCTGTTGCAATTTTTAGGACCTTGATCATGATGGATCGTGATTTTTGTACCTTGTCGGATTGCAACCAGACTTGGTAGGATAGTGTCCCTATGTATCTTAGACCTCCTCCTAAAATTTCGTTGCATTTTGACTTTGTTTGAGTGCCAAAATTGTGTGATAACCTAGAGCAGTGAGGTAGGACATAGGCAGATTTTTTGATCATTGAGTGGTGGTTTTCTTGTTGAGTTGGTGTGTTTTCTTGCTAGGTTCACTTCTTGAGATTGAAAATTTCAAAGAGTGTTCGTGCCCCATCAGAGTCGCTTCCATGAGTACTGCCATATTATGTTAGTGTCAAACAGCTATGTTGTAGACATTTGATCGTGAGACAACTCGCTAACAATGGTCCATTGTTGTCATCAACGATGTTTCATTTTGCTTGGAATCACCTTCACACTAGCACATTCACAATGCATTTCACATTAGTTTATTACGACCCTTTTGAGGATCCCTATCTGCACATCATATATATGAGGAACCAACTACACTTGTAGATCAAGAAGAGCAACTTGTCCCTGATCAAATAGTTGATCATGAAACCACCACTACATGCATTTGCATGATCTATAATCGTTATCTTTTGACTTTTAAAGGCCACCCTAAAGAATATGCTAAATGGATACCTAACCACCACTACACTCTCTTTTATGGTTTATAATCATTATCTTTTGACTTTTAAAGGCCACCCTAGAGAAGATGCTAAATGGAATTTTTTTTGTTGGAAAACTTTCCAGAGCTTCTCCACACATTTCATCACTGACGGTCTACAATTGATTATTGAGAAACTAAGGATAGTTGCTATCCCTAGAGAGAGGGATGTTACGAGATTGGGTACCCTTCTATTGTTTGTGGTTAACTACAATTAGGATAGCTAGAGCGTAATGGTTAATTATTGTACTATCTTTATATTTTTACTAACAGTGAGTTGATGACTTGTAGATTGGAACTCTGGGAGTTGAGGAGAAGTTGTCGGCAATAAATAAATCCCTCGGCCATTTTATATTTGCATAGTGTCTTAGATCTTTTATCAATAAACCACTATGGATGCTTTGTAATTAGGATAGTGAGAACTCACCCTAAGAGGATCATGCAATAAGTGATATGCTACACTCATAATCTAAAGTGGAACTAAGTTTAAAAGAGGGGCCTCAAATTTTTGGCATCAATAAGTTATATCAAATATTAAATACCAAACTCCACAAGAGAGGTGTTGTGGAGTTTGAGGCTACAATATTTAGGCCATTGATTTGTAAGATTCCCCCCCCCCCCCCCTCTCTCTCTCTCTCTTATTATGTGTTATGCTATCCTGTGTACTCTCTAATCTTGTCTACATCACCTTCTCCTTACAACTTTCACTATTAAGTCTATGCTTGTGTGTATGTGTGTGTGTGTGTGTGTGTGTGTGTGTGTGTGTGTGTGCGCGTGCATGTGTTGTCATAGTCTAGGTGTGTATACTTGGGATTTGGGAGAGAGGGTGAGAGATTGACAGGTAGGTGTGCAAGAACATTGGAATTGTGAAGCAACCGTTCTCCCCCACTACTCCCAATAGCCTATGGAGGTTCCAAAAAATGCTATGGATTAGCCCAAAACTGATGTAGATATACATGATGTACTTGATGTGGAAAGGGTTGAGAATGAGTAGGCTAGAGGTATGTGAAAATGGTTGGTGCATACTTTGTGTGATAGTAAATTGGATGCACCTTTGTCCAGTCGTACTCGTTTAGGCTCTTGCCATGCATCTTATGCATCAGATTGTTGTTACCATATACATGTGGTAGTGATGTGTGTGAACACACTAGGACCGGTGGGGCATTTTTTCCCTCTTTAGGAGTTTTTCCCCCCGTGCATTGGATATACGCCCATCACTCTAGGGCTATCTATCTTTCCATTGCACACTAAGTAACACACTCTCTATTGTGTGCCTTGAGCTTCCTTCATCTTCTCCAAGCTGTGTGCGTTTCTCTGCAACCCTAATTCCAACAATTGGTATCAAAGCAAGTTGCATCCTCCCCGGGCTTAGTCGCCAGCTGCTCCAGCACATGCCTGCTCATTTTTCTCCAATTTTAGTGAGCTTTGGTAAGCATTTGCAGATTGGCAAAATTTTTGAGAGATTTCGTAGGGCTTAGTCTACTCAGATTTCTGATTCGGGCTCATTTTGGCCTCCGTTTCCAATACAGACAGTACTGCACATGCTATTTTGTCATTTTGTGCAGAATTTATGTTAGTGCTATTTTTTTCCATAACAGGTGCCTTATAGTCTTCTACCATTTGTGCTATATAGCACGTGTTGTTCGCGCTTCATTTCTCCTCTTTTTGGGCAGTTTTCACATCAGGTGCAGCATTTACCGTGGCTGACAACAACACAGATGTGTTCAAGATGCTGCTGAGGACAGATTAGATGGGGATATTTACCCTATATGGGCTTACATGATGCAACATGTTCTTGTGTCAAAGGGCATTTGGAATATTGTGTAGGGCATTGATGTACGTCCTGGTTCTGAGGATGCAGGCGATGTTGAGGATGTTGCAGGTCTTGCTGCAAGAATTGCTGCTAGAGTTGTTTTACCTACAGCAGAACAATCTCGTTGGGATGTAAAGGATGCACAGGCTCAGGCATTGATTGCGTTGTCTGTGAAGTGCACAATTGTTCCTCACATTCGTTCAACAAAATCTGCAAAACAGGCTTGGGATATTTTGGTTGGTCTTCATTCAAGTCGCAATGAGGCTAAAATTGCTTTGCTGCGTAAAGAGATGGAGTGGAAGATTATGCATGAGGAAGATGATATGGACACTTTTGTTGCTAGTGTCAAGGATATCAATGAGCAACTTATTTCTGCAGGTGAAATCATTTCAGAAAGTTCCCTTGTGGAGACTATTCTTGATGCCTTACCAGATTCTTACCAAACTTTTGCTAGTACTTGGAGACTTATGACCCAAGGAAATCTCGAAGTTGTCAAGTTTGATGCATTATGCACATTGTTGTTGCAAGAGTCACTTTCCAAAAAAAACAGGACTAAGGCAGTGTGCAGTTGAACAAGCTTTTATTGCTTCTCAAAGAAAGGGTGGTAACAGCAATGCAACCACTTCTTATGATTCTGCTGTGAGTGGCAAAAATTATGTTCCTAATGCTTCTGCTGCTGGCAGCAATTCGTCTGGAAATTTTGGTGATAAGGGCAAAAAGAAGATGTGTTGCCATTATTGTAAAGCTAATGATCACTTGATCAAGCAGTGTCCTAAGTTGAAGGCCAAAGAGGCTAAGAAGAAAGAGGGTGGTTCCACTACAAATGCTGGTTCCACTACAAATGCAGCCATTGTTGAGTCTTCTGTGAAAGGAGACTGTGATGCTAATGTTGATGTAGAATGGGATTTTAGTGTAGAGTGCACTTACAATCCTGTTGTCCATGATGCATGCATGTTAGTTGCTGCAGATTCACATGTGTGGTATTTCGATAGTGGGCTACAAAGCACATTACCTCACATCGTGAATTGTTCACCTCTCTCGAGTCTGTCCCTCATGGGAATTCAATCACTTGTGCCAACAATGCCTCTTATCCGGTTTAGGGAGTTGGAAATATTGTGCTTATTGCTACAAATGGCAGTTCTTTCACACTTGTTGATGCACTATATGTACCTAGGATCAAGAAGAATTTTTGTCTGTATCTGCACTTGCTAGACTTGGACTTTAGTCAAATTTGTGGATGACAGATGTACAGTTCATGATCTCATTTTTGGTAATGAAATTGTTGCATCTGGGCTTTTGTGTCGTGGCATGGGCTGTATAAGCTCACTTTGTATAACAAGTGTGGACAAAATTTTGTAAATGCAGTTGCAAATTCAAGGGCTATTTTAGATGCAAAACTTTGGGATGCACGTTTTGGTCATCTGAATTTTGCCAGTTTGCTGCGTTTGCAAAAATCTGACATGGTTGCTTCTTTGCCGCCTCTTGAAGCACCTGCCAAACATGTTTATAAAGGCTGTATTTTGGGTAAGATGCCGCGTTCGAAGTTTCCAAAGGATGGTTCAATCAGGGCCACATGCAGGTTGCAGCTTGTGCATAGTGATGTTTATGGGCCCATGCAAACTCCGTCCTTGGGCAATTACCTTTACTTTGTGACTTTCATTGATGATTACTCCAGGCATGCATGGGTATTTCCCCTTAAAGAGAAGTTCTAAGTTTTTAGGTGCTTCAAACAATTTCTGGCTATGGCTGAAAATGTATCGAAATGTACTATGGGCACCCTCCATTCCGATCAAGGGCGGGATTATATGTCTCATGAATTTAATGCATTTTTGGCTAGTCATGGGATAAAACACCAATGTATAGTGTCTTATACACCTCAACAAAATGGTGTTGTTGAGAGAAAAAACAGGTCACTTATGAAAATGGCATGATGTCTGGTCAAAAGTCAAGCTTTACCGCATTCTTTTTGGCTTGAGGCCATGATGTGTGCCACTTATGTACTAAACATGTGTCCTACAAAAGCTTTGCAGTCTATTACTCCATATGAAGCATGGCAAGATAGAAAGCCTTCTATTGAGCACGTGCGTGTTTTTGGCTGTTTGGCATATGCTTTGGTGCCACAAACACAGCACAAAAAATTGGATGATAAGGTCATCAAATGTATTTTTGTTGGTTATAGTGTTAAAAGCAAAGGTTACAAATTATATCATCCACAAACAAAGCATATTCTGGTTTCACTAGATGTAGTGTTTGTGGAAGATTTTGTTTAGCCCTTGCTATCATGTACTAGAGACAGTAATGTAAGCTCACATGACATTTATGACACTTTGTTGCCTCTTTTTAGTGATGGAAATACGAATGTAGTTTCCAAAGAGGAAAATGTACAGCCTATGGGGGTTTCAAAAACTGTTATAGATCAGCCTATTACTGATGCAGATGTACATGATGTACTTGATGAGGAAAGGGCTGAAAATGAGCAGGCTAGAGGTATGCCAATATTGCTGGTGCATACATTGCGTGATAGTAAATTGGATGCACCTTTGTCTAGTCATACTCGTTCAGGCTCTAGCCATGCATCTTATGCATCAGATTGTTATGCTTTGGCTATGTCTAGCTTACATGATGTTGAGGAACCTTTGTGTTTTGACAAAGCACAGAATTCAAAAAATTGGATGGCTGCCATGCAGTCAAAATATGATGCACTTATAGAAAATGACACATGGACTTTATGTGATTTACCTCCTGCCAAAAAGGCCATTGGTACAAAGTGGGTGTACAAGTTGAAATGCAAGCCAGATGGTGAGATCGATCGCCATAAGGCTCGACTTGTTGCAAAGGGTTATGCACAACAAGAAGGCATAGATTATGAAGAGACTTTTGCTCCCACTTGTCATATGACTACTATGCATTTTCTATGTGCATTGGCAGCTCAATTTGGTTGGGATGTACATCAATCAGACATTGTTACTGCTTTCTTGAATGGTGGCATATTTGAGGAAGTTTATGTAACTCAGCCTCGCAATTTTGTCAGAAAGAACAAGAGGACAAAGTGTGCAGATGTGAGAAGGCTTTGTATGGGTTGAAGCCATCTCCTCGTGCTTGTTATGAGAAAGATGACACTTATTTGGTCAAAAAGGCTTTTGTTACAGTCCAACAGAAAGCACATTGTATGTAAAGCGTGAGGGTGATATACTTCTCATTGTGGTTCTCTATGTTGATGATTTGTTGATCACTGGACCAAATGAGAGACATATTACTGAATTTAAGGCTGATTTGAATGCTACTTTCAAGATGAAAGATTTGGGACTAGTGCATCATTAGTTGGGTATACAGTTTAAGCAGTGCGATGGTGGTATTGCCTTGTGTCAAAAAAGTTATGTAGAGACATTGCTATGTAAGTTTGGACTTAAGGATTGCAAACCTATTGCGACTCCCATGGAAACATGTTTGAAATTGAGTCTTCATGATGCTGGTGATCCTGCAGATGTCACTCTTTACCAAACTGCTGTTGGATGCCTCATTTATGTATGCAACACGAGGCCGGATATTCAATTTGTAGTCTCAGAGGTTAGAAAATTTAGGCATAGCCCACGATCTAACAATTGGCAGGTTGGCAAGAGGATTTTTTGCTACCTTAGTGGCACTTTACACCTTGGCTTGTTTTATCCCAAGGGGGGATCATTGCTGCCAGACTTACATGCTTTTTTGGACTCAAATTGGGCTAGTTCTTTTGACTGTGAGTGTCCACATTTGTTTTTTGTTTCATGCTTGGTAGTTCATGTATATCATGGTTGAGCAAGAAGCAACTTACTGTGGCCACTTTGAGTTCTGAGGCTAAGTACAAGGCAGTCTTCATAGCTACGATTGAGTGTGTATGGCTCAGACGCCTTATGGCTGATTTGGGTGTTGGACAAGACACTTTCAACACTATCTACACTGACAGTCAGAGTGCATTCGCAATTGCAAGGAACCCAGTTTTTCATGCTCACGCAAAGCACATTGAGGTGCATTACCACTATGTCAAGGAGAGGTTCTCACCAGGAGAGATCAGCTTGGCTTATATGCTAACACATGACAACCTTGTAGATCTTTTCAGAAAGGCATTGTCTCATGAGAAGCTTGAAGCTTTCCACAAAGCTTTGGACTTACTCCCCTTTGTGGACTGATCATGTCCTCAGGGCATGGCACTTCCCTTTACTCATGTGCCATCTCTCGTTCACCGCATCACTCCAGGGGGAATTTGTTACCATATACATGTGGTAGTGATGTTGTGTGTGAACACACTAGGACCACCGGGGCATTTTTTCCCTCTTTAGGAAGGTTTTTCCCCGTCCATTGCATATACGCCCATCACTCTAGGGCTATCTATCTTTCCATTGCACACTAAGTAACACACTCTCTATTTTGTGCCTTGAGCTTCCTTTGTCTTTTGCAAGTTGTGTGCATTTCTCTACAACCCTAACTCCAACAAATGTTATTCTTTGGCTATGTCTAGTCTACATGATGTTGAGGAACCCCTGTCTTCTAATGAGGCATAGAATTCAAAAAATTGGATGGCTACCATGCAATCAAAATATCAGGCACTTATAGAAAATGACACATGGACTTTATATGATTTTTGTCCTAATGTTAAGGACATTGGTACAAAATGAGTTTACAAGTTGAAACGTAAGCCATATGGTGAGATTGATCGCTATAAGGCTCGACTTGTTGCAAAGGTTATGCACAATAGTAAGGCATAGATTATGAATAGACTTTTGATCCCACTTGTCATATGACTACTGTGCATTTTCTATGTGCATGGATAGCTCATTTGTAGAGTGCGCAGGTGATGGAGAAGGTAGGAAAGAAGACTACACACACACACCAACACACATCGAGACACACACACACAATCGTTACCCTACAGCAGCCATTCAACGAGCTGCTCTTCTCTTCTTCTCTATTGAACTATTATCCAAAGTATATTTACAACATAGTATAGTCAGTGTCGAGCCGCCCATAGCACAATGGACATATTCTTTAACATCATATTCTTTAACACTCCCCCTCAAGCTCAGAGTGAGCTTGCATATGATGGATTCCCAATGCTTCACGAAAGTAACAAAACTTATCCTTTCCAAGAGCTTTTGTGAATATATCCGCAACTTGATCATTTGTCTTCACATACACCAAATCAATCTCATTTGCCAAAACTTTTTCTCTAATGAAGTGATAATGTACCTCAATGTGTTTAGTGCGAGCATGGTAGACTGGATTCTTTGCCAACATGATGCTGCTAATATTGTCACAATATATAATGACACTGTCAAGATAGTCAAAACCAAATTCTACCATAAGCACTCTCAACCATGACTCTTCACATGCTGCCAAAGCTGCTCCACGATATTCAGCTTCTGTACTTGATAATGCTACAGTTGATTGCTTCTTGCTACTCCAACTTATCATGCCATTGCCAATGGAAAATGCATAACCACTTGTAGATCTTCTATCCATAAAATCTCCTGCCCAATCTGCATCTGTGTAACCATAAAGACAAAGCTTCCCATTCTTTTCATAAAACATTCCATAACTGACAGTGGCTTTCACATATCTCATAATCCGTCTCACTGCATCAAGATGACTTTTACATGGATTTTGCATGAATTGACTCACAACACCCACTGCATAACTCAAATCTGGCCTTGTTATTGTCAAGTAAATAAGGCTTCCAACCATCTTGCGATACATAGTGACATCCTCAATGTAATGTCCATCATTAAACAACTTCACATTTTGATCAAGAGGTGTATCAACCGGTTTGCACGCTGTCATTCCATACTTCTCAAGCATATCCAATGCGTATTGTCTTTGTATCATCCAAATTCCTGATAAAGTATTGACAATTTCAATTTCCAAGAAATATCTCAACTCACCAAGGTCCTTCATGTTGAATTCTCTCAACAAACTCTTCTTGACATGCAAAATTTGCTCAGCATGACTTCCAGTGAGAATCAAGTCATCAACATAGATAACAATAAGGACGATCTCTCCATCAACATGCTTCAAAAATAATGAGTGATCAACAGTAGATTGTTTAAATCCAATCTTCTTCAAGAATCTGGTTATCTTTTCACACCAAGCTCTAGATGCTTGCTTCAAACCATACAATGCTTTCTTCAACTTACACACATAATATGGAAACTCTGGATGTTGATAACCCTCTGGCTGTATCATATAAACTTCTTCTTCCAAGTCACCATTCAAGAATGCATTATCCACATCCATTTGCCGTAACTTCCAACCGAACATACTTTCCATTGCTATCACCAATCTGACTGTTGTCATCTTTGCAACTGGACTAAATGTCTCATCATAATCAAGACCTTTTGTTTGTGCATAACCTTTAGCAACAAGCCTCGCTTTGTATCTTTCCACACTACCATCTGACTTGCACTTGATTTTGTATACCCATTTTGAACCAATTGCTTTCTTTCCACTTGGCAAGCGAACCAAATCCCAAGGGTCATTCTTCACAAGAGCATCCATCTCATCATCCATAGCTGACTCCCATTCTGATTTTCCAATTGCCTCTTGAAAACATGTAGGCTCTTTATGTTGCACACGTGAAACCATGTATGCATAATGTGTACGCATGTAACCGTTGTATGTCAATCTATCAACTGGATAACGCACCCTCTCTGATCTTCTCAACTATGGTGCACTCTTCTCTTCAACTCTTGCATATGGGGGTACATATTTCTCAATATACTTACTGCCATGTGTCCTCAAATGTGGTAAACCATGCTCTTCATCGAGGCTTTCATCTCCAGAACTCTCTTCAACCACTTTCTTCTTGCCTTTCTCATCTTGCTTCTTATCTCGCAAACGACCGCTCCATGGGTTGACACTTCCTGTACTCTCCTCTGCCATATGTGGTCCTGAAATAGTTCTTGTTGATGGTCCTCGCTTATCAACAACATGACGCACATTCTCTTGCTCTTCATACTCATCTTCTATCATCACAAAATCTGACATCTCTACTGACATAAACTTGTCTTGTCGTAGGATCATAGCACTTGTAACCTTTCTTTTCAACTGGGTAGCCCAAGAATATACACTTCACTGCCTTTGGCTCCATCTTCTTTCTTGCTTCATTTGGCACATGAACATAGCAAACACATCCAAAAACTTTCATGTAGGAAACTGTTGGCTTGATCCCATAAAGTCTCTCATAAGGTGAAATTTCATGAATGGCAGCTGTTGGTGTTCGATTCATAATGTGTACTGCTGTATGAACTGCTTCAGCCCAATATATTAATGGCATATTCATCTCATTCATCATGGCTCTTGCAATCTCTGTTATGACTCTATTCTTTCTCTCAGCAACTCCATTTTGTTGTGGTGTGTATCTGCAAGTAATCTGTCTTCTTATGCCTTGTTCACGTAAGTAATCATCAAAACTGTGTGACATGTACTCTCCCCCTCCATCTGTACGTAGACATTTAATTTGACAACCATTCTCTTTTTCAACCATAACTTTGAACTCCAAAAATACCTCAAATGCCTCTGACTTTGCCTTTAGAAAGTAAACCCATGTCATTCTGCTGTAATCATCCGTAAATGTGATAAAATATCGACAACCATTTGGCGTAGCATGATCACAAGGTCCCCAAATATCTGAATGAACAATTTCCAAAGGACTTTGGCTAATTCTCCCCCTCTTTGGAAATGGTAAACGAGATTGCTTTCCAAATTGACAAGCTTCCCAAACATGATCAAAATTCAATCTACCAAACTTTGGTAATCCACGTACAATTTGATTTGATTGCATATGCTTTAGTCTTCTAAAATTGACATGACCAATTCTCTTATGCCATAAATTTGCCCAATCATCTTGAGTGGCTGATTTGTTTGCATACATACCACTGTGTAAACATGGATCTCCAGCTTCCAATGAGAACAAGCGACCTTTCTTTCTTCGACGTGCCAATATCTTGCCTGGTCTGCCGTTGTGAAACTCCTCTATGAAGCAGCCATAACGATTAAAACGGACTTGCAACCCTTGATCTGTCATTTGTCCAACTGATGCTAAATTCTTTGTGATTGAAGGCACATATAGAACATCTCCCAATGTGTTGTATGTCCCATCTTTTTCTAGCAATGGAACTGAACCAACATGTGTAATCCGATGCATAGTATCATCACCTATAGCGACAAACTCATCCTCTTCTAACTTCTCTTTTCTGTCAAACCATTCACCATGATATGTCATATGATTTGTGGCACCACTATCTAAATACCAATCATCTGTATGATGTGGTTCCACCATGCTTCCAACAACATGCTCCATAGGAAATAAATGTCCACTCGACCTATTGTCATATATATTTTGATCATGAGGATTGTATCCAACAACGTTTCCTCCATGTCTGCCATAACCTCGGCCTCTTCCACCACGATCACGATTTTGATTTAGCCTTGTGTAACATTCTCTTTCAAAGTGACCATAAATGCCACATCTGTTACAATATCCATCTCTTTGAGGATGTACAAATCGTCCACCTCCACGTCCACGAGTTCGGGCTCTCCCCCTGCCTCTTTGGCTATAATCGTTGTAACTTTGACTTTGTTGGTTTTGCCATTGACCTCTTCCAACATTGTTTCCACGACCATAGTTTCCTCTTCCACCTCTATTGTTTCCACGACCTCTAGAGTAAAAAACCTGATCTCTGGAATTGTTATTTGATGTAGAAGGACCTGACTTGCCTAACTTCACCTCTTCTTGCAAACAAAGGTTTACTAACTCTTCAAAATCAGGCATGTGTCCTCGAACAGATATAGATGTATCCAATGACTTGTATTCCGGTCCCAAACCATTCAATGTCACTGAAACTAAGTCATCATCTGGAACTTCAACATTAATGCTCGCAAGATCTTCCTGTATTTGCTTTATCTCTGTCACATAATCTGATATGGATCTATTTCCTCGCCATACACAATGTAACCTTTGCTTCAAGTGAACTTTTCGTGGTTCTGTATTGGAGCTGTTCATTCTTGCTAGTATCTCCCATGCTTCCTTTGGAGATTGAGCCTTCTTCACATGTGGTATAAAGAAGTCACTAATGCATAGTGAAATCCAATGCATCACTTTCCTTGAATTCTCGATCCACTTCTTGTAAGCTTCTACTCCTACTTGCCATGTTTTATGTGCTTCAACATTCTCTCTATTTGGTTCCAAACCAACCTCGGGACACTCTTGTTCACCTGTAATGTAATCCCATAAACCTTTGCCCATGATAAAGTTCTCCATCCTGTAAGACCATATGCTGTAGTTCTCTCTGGTCAGCTTCTCTCCAACAATCTGTGTGACTTGAGTTGAACTTTCTGGCATCTTCACTCTCTCAATTCCTTTCAAAGGATTTTGATAAAATTTCGACAGAGTTTCGTTTGTATTTGGACAATATCTCAAGTGAAAATCTTAACCAAAGTGCTCATAAACACTGACAGAAAATCTCTCACTGCCAAGGGAAAATCCACTGACTCACTTTGCCACAGACTGACTCAGTACTATGCATAAATACTCTAAAACAATGTCCACATGGACCTGTATGCAAATGCAATCCATACGCTGTCGTGTACCACATATCCATACATCCACCTTCTTCCCATAGTCGTAAACGACATATGAGGTCTTTCGCGGGGCTAGTCGGGGGTTCGCTCCAGTACCTAATCCACCTTGCCAAGGTACCAAAGCTCCCAAGGCAAGGCTTCAAAAAGCCTCACTCGACCCTCACAAAGGCTGCAGTTTTCCAAAATACATTGACCGCATATCCATACATAACCACAAAGAACTCAATCTGACAATATAACCGCCTCAACTTCTTCCCACAACCTTTCTTACATAGGCGACTGTCCATAACGGACCCACAACAACCAAACATAATCTTCGATAACACAATATCATGATGCAAAAGCTCTATGTCGCTCTCCAAAACCTGTGTAAATGCTGAATTCTTCACCTGTAACCTATAAATCTACTGTCGAGTGCAAAACTGGACATCTCCTATGCTTGTGTGAGCTGGCTGTTTGCTGCAAAAAATTGCAGATTTTGGCAAATCTGAGTATGCCAATGCGTCCTGAATGCCCAAAAACATAAAGATAGACTCGTGGATCACTGTATTCCGAGTTCGGGGGAGGGAGTTATGACCAAAAAACCTCTCTTTTTTGCTGTTTTCCAGAGCTGCGGAAACCTGTGTATTGACTGTAGCTCCTCAAACTGAGCTCTGATACCACTTTGTAGGGTGCGCAGGTGATGAAGAAGGTAGGAAAGAAGACTACACACACACACCAACACACATCGAGACACACACACACAATCGTTACCCTGCAGCAGCCATTCAACGAGCTGCTCTTCTCTTCTTCTCTATTGAACTATTATCCAAAGTATAATTACAACATAGTATAGTCAGTGTCCAGCCGCCCATAGCACAATGGACATATTCTTTAATATCATTTTGGATGAGATGTAATTCAATCGGATATTGTTACTCCTTTTTTGAATGGTGATATATTTGAGAAACTTTATGTAACGCAACCTCGTGGTTTTGTCATTAAAGGGCAGGAAGATAAAGTGTGCAAATGTAAGAAATCTTTGTATGGGTTGAAGCGATGTCCTCGTGCTTGGTATGAGAAAACTAACACTCATTTGGTTAAAGGAGGCTTTTGTAACAGTCCAACAAAAAGCTCTTTGTATGTAGAGTGTGAGGATAATGCACTTCTCATGATCGTTTTTTATGTTGATAATTTGTTGGTCATTGGACTCAATGAGACACATATTGTTGAATTTAAGGCCAATTTGAATGCTACTTTCAAGATGAAAGATTTGGGGATGTTGCATCAGTACTTGGGCATATAGTTTAAGCAGTGTGATGGTGGTATTGCCTTGTGTCAAACAAGTTACATAGAGACATTGCTATGTAAGTTTGGACTTGAGGACTGCAAACCTATTGCTACTCCCATGGAAATAGGATTGAAATCCAGTCTTCATGATGGTAGTGATCCTGCCAATGTCACTCTTTACCAAACTGTTGTTGGTTGCCTTATTTATGTATGCAACATGAGGCATGATATTCAGTTTGCAGTCTCACAGGTTAGCAGATTTATGCATAGCCCAGGGTCTAAGCATTGGCAAGCTGTCAAGAGGATTTTTTCCTACTTGAGTGGCACTTTGCATCTTGGCTTGTTTTATCCCAAGGGTGGATCTTTGCCGCCATATTTACATGCGTTTTTGGACTCGGATTGGGCTGGTTGTTTTGCACTTAAGTGTCCACAAATGGTTTTTGTTTCATGCTCGGTAGGTCATGCATATCAAGGTTGAGCAAGAAGCAACCTATTGTGGCCACTTCCTGTTGGTGAGGCTCAGTACAAGGCACTCTTCACAGCTATAATTGAGTGTGTATGGCTCAGATGCCTTATGGATGATTAGGGTGTTGGCCAGGACAATGCAAACATCATCTACATTGACAGTCAGAACGCTGGTGCAGCCAAAGTGTGTCGACTCTAGAAGGTGGCATGGACAAATGTGTGTAGGCAAGCAGAAGCATGGCAAAGGACTGGACCAGCTAGGAAAATCATGGGATAGTAGGTAGCAGCGGAAGTGTATGCATGATGCGGCTTATGGGCCAAGGAAGTCTCCATGAGGGGCTAATTGGGGTAGCAGGTGAAGGAGATGCAAAGTGCAGCCTTTGGGTCTAGAAATGAAGCGCTTGAAGTGCTGAAGGAGCAGGTCCAGATGGTTCATCAAACCGAGCTACGGAGCCCAAGTTATTGAAGGTTGAAGCTTTGGTGGTTTGCAATTTTTGCCAAACAGGGCAACTGGAGACAGGTGGTCCAAGGAGCTCAATTCATGGAGCCTCGTCTTTTCGGATTGTGGATCGGAGCCATGGTTTGCAAGATATGATCAGTTGAAGTTTTCCCGGGGGCCGGGTCGAGCCCACTTGGCCGCATTGGAGGTTGTGCCCTCTGCAATCTTTTGAGCCTCGACATCATAAGGAGCTAGCAAGAAGTGACTGCATGCCAAACGGAGTCCGGAGCAAAGAGTTATAGCGGTCGGGAGCTGGGGTGCCTTTGTCCAAGGTTGGTCGCAGATGATTTTTTCTCCTTTTGAGAGCCTTGGTTCGAGGATGCCGAGAAGTCAAAGTGCAGATACAGAGAGGGTGATTGTAGCTGGCAAGATGGAGTTTCGGTCGGTGTTTGCGGCTTGGCAGAAGGAGGTGGGAGCAGAAAATGGGAGGCAGACAAAGGTAGGCTAAAAAGATTTTTTTGATGTAAAAAAAGAGGGGTTTTTTTTGTTTTTTGAAGGCCTTAAAAGGAAGTGGGGCTGCGGAGCCGCCATGTGGCGAGGCTATGATCCCATATGCGCAGTAGTGGGGCAGGAGGCTGTGGTATAAAGCCTAGGTTGTGAGGCCCATTGGTTATGTAACAAGGGCGTGGAGAGCTCTTGGAGCTCCTAGGCCATGGCGCATGGGCGTGGCTCTGAACGCGATGCTGTCTTGGCCGAACGCAATGCTGCAGTGGCAATGGCTGGCGGTGGCGCCCGTGGGCGGCCGTATGGCAGTGTGATGGCACATTTCGGTGATGATGTGGCAGGGGTGTTCCCACGGCCCATGGGGCCCCGAATTTTTAAAGGGAGGAGAGGGCATTAGCGACATAGCTATTGCCTCCCCCCCTCGTGTAAGGGAAAGGTCCCACAGTAGCATGCAAGGAGAGCGGGAAGGAGAGTCCGAGAGCAGTCAAGTGGACAAAGCCAAATGCAAGGCCAAGAGAGGAGGAAGTCCGGCCGGCCAAATTGGGCGGACCAAAGCCCAATGTGCACACCATGCAAAGCTTTCCAAAGTAAACTAGGACAAGTGTTGGCAATGCAAGTTAATGCTAAATAAAACTCCAAATGAAGTGCACGACATGGAAGACTCACCCATTTTTTCTTTTTTGGGGCTCCTAGGTACACCCCTATAAAAGGAGGTTTTTGTTCATTTTTTAGGGTCTTTTGACCAGTCGGCTTTTTTGCCTGTGTGAGTAAGTGAAAGCTTGAAGCTTGTGTGCTGCTAAGCTTGCCATTGAAGCTGCATACATTGGTTGTACTACTCCCTATGCAATAATACCACTCGTTTGCCCCAATCTCTTGTGTTGCTTCCCCCCATCCCCCTCCTCTTCTCTCGCTCTTTGTGTATTGGCCATTGCTTGCAGAGGGTTTGCCTGCAGCTCGAGAGGTGCTACCAAGAGGGTCGATTAGGAGTGTTTTGTGATTCGGAAGGGTGAGTTGAGCAGTGTGGGTGTTTTTGTGTTGTGGGTGTTTTTTGCAAGGTGTGAGGTAGTTGTTTTGTATGCTAAAGCGGAGTTGTTAGTGCAAATAAGCCAATTTGAAGGTGTTTTTTGAGAGGTTAGGGGTGTTGTGGAATCCCTGGGCTATAGAGAGGCAAGTATTTTGTGTGCTGGGTGTGTTCCCTATTCCCCCTCTCCATCTTCTGGTGCCCCCAGTGAGGAGCCGTATGATGCTCCAATTTGAGGTTCAAAGTGGTGTTTTTTTGCCGACAAAGAGGTTGGCTGATGGTCGAGATATTAGATGGTCCAGTTTGAAGATGACAGAGATGGTGGAGCCAGGTTTTGGCCCCATATTTACGGGCGTCAAAGATCCCGAGGATTGGTTAGCAGATTTTGAATTATGATTGTTGTCGATGTGTATGTTGACGGATGCACAAAGATTACAGACGGTGCCGTTGTTGATGCCAGGGCGAGCCAAAGTGTGGTTCGATGGCTTAGAGAGCAGTGATCAAGAATCATGGCAAAGGTTGCAGAGTCAGTTTTCGGAGCGGTTTCGAGAGGTGATTACAGCAGGAAAAGCTGGTGCAAGGCTGAAGGTGGTACACCAGGATGTAAGTAAAGACTTCTCTATTTTCATTGAGAAGTTTGAAGCTTGTTGGAAGTAGTTAGAGATTGCTACTGGGGTTAAAAGCAATGAATCTTTGAAGCTGTCAATGTTGTTAGAGTGCTTACATCCGAGGATTAGAGAAAAGGTCGAAGATGGTGCCGATACCTATGAAGACATGGTCTATTTGGCAAAGATAAAGAGCATAAAGGTGAAGCGGAAGTTGGAGTTGGGAATGCTAAAGCCAACAGATTATATACCTGTTGCGGAGGTAGCAAAGTGCTCTTGGGTCCAACCAAAGGTGATTCTAGTTGTGCAAAATGCAAGGCCTGTGGAGGTAAGTCCTACTATTGGTTATGTTCCTTGGAGGTTTCCAGTTTGTGATGTGCATGTGCCGAGGGTGGAAGATCTTGTCAACGAAGAGAAGCTCCATGTCGAGGTGAACCAAGATGCAAAAGTGGTAGCAGATGTGGAGGTTCCAGTACGGATTGAAGAGGTAAAGCATGTGCTTGTTGAAAGTTTGCATGAAAAGGTAGCAGAATGTGATCGAGATGTAGATATCGAGGGTCCAGAAGCTGATGAAGAAAGTTTGCAAAGCGGTAGAGATGGTCAAGCTTTTGTGGAGCAGCAAGTGGAGGCAGATGCTGATACGGAGTCGGTATATGATGCCAGTGCCGATGATGATACAACCTCGATTAGCTGGGAGACAAGTGAGGAGAATAATGCGGATGAGTATACATCCTATGAAGAGGAGACGGAATCTGATGAACCTGAACTAATAAAGGTAAAGCTGCCCTCTTATATGTTTGATGATATGATGATAGCACATGTGCAAGAAGAGCAGGGAACAGAGCAAGCCGAGATACTTTATGAAAGCCAAAAGGTGCGGTTTGGGCCTACAGATGAGTAAATGCAGGTGAAGGTGGTGTGCGGTGCCATGCTAATGGCTGTGCTGATGAAAGTAGCGGTGGAATGTGCCATGGTGGCGTAGCAGATGCACCATTTTTCCAAGAGAGATAAAACGGCCGTGTCTATGGAGGAAATGGAGATGGATGCGGTAGAGAACGAGTTTCTCTCTTCCTTAGAGGAGCATGATGCAGCGGTAGAAGAGGTGATTGAAGAGCAGGAGACCGTGGCTGGTCAAAAGGAAGTGATGAGCGACCTTGAAGGGCCAATCGATGATGAAGGGCTTGATGACAGTGTAAGTGAGTTCGAAGAGGAGGTGCAAGAGAGCATGAAGCCAGTGCAAGAGATGTGTTCTATGGCATATGGAGGAGGTTCCCAAGATGTGTCCAAGCTTGCAAAAAATATATGCAACCCATGGTTGCAAGGTATGCTTGTAAGTGCAACTGTGCAGTATGTTATCCATCAGATACAGGGTTCCTTTGAGAGGATCTCTACTTTACATGGCTAGGAGGGAGGGTCAGAAGTGTTGGTTCATACAGATGATGTGTTTGCAGAACCAGTTCTTTTGGTTGGTTCAAGTAATCTGTTTGCAGAGCCATATAGGTTGATGAGGCAAGATGATGTTCGAAGAGGTGCTAAAGTGCTATGGGCCTTTTGTGTGCATGGATGGCTACATGCTTGGGTAGGGCACTATTGGAGGTTGTTGCAGATGGGTGAAAGTGAAGAGAGCCAGGTGTTTGATCCAGGTGGAAGCTATGTGATGCAGGGGGTGGGGCAACCCACTTGAAGGTTTGATAATAGGATGCAATAAAACATTGTACATATGGTTTGAGTTTTCTCATAGTGTGCGCCAGGTTTTGCAATTCATAGTGGAATAAAACTTTTATGTGGTTGAGCATAAATGCTCAACAGGGGGGTGGGCAATGATGGTGCAACCAAAGTGTGTCGACTCTAGAAGGTAGCATGGACAAACGTGTGCAAGCAAGCAGAAGCATGGCAAAGAACTGGAGCAGCTAGGAAAATCATGGGATAGCAGGTAGCAGCGGAAGTGTATGCATGATGCGGCTTATAGGCCAAGGAAGTCTCCATGAGGGGCTAATTGGGGTAGCAGGTGAAGGAGATGCAAAGTGCAGCCTTTGGGTCCAGAAATGAAGAGCTTGAAGTGCTGAAGGAGCAGGTCCATACGATTCATCAAACTGAGCTACGGAGCCCAAGTTATTGAAGGTTGAAGATTTGGTGGTTTGCAATTTTTGCTGGACAAGGCAGCAGGAGATAGGTGGTCCAAGGAGAGCTTGAGGTATCGATGTGTAGAGCTCAATTCATGGAGCCTACCCGTCTTTTCGAGTTGCGGATCGGAGCCATGGTTTGCAAGATATGATCAATTGAAGTTTTCCCGGGGGTCGGGTCTGAGCCCACTTGGTGGCATTGGAGGTTGTGCCCTTTGGCATCTTTTGAGCCTTGGCAAAGTTTTGGAGCAGGTTGTACATCATAAGGAGCTAGCAGGAAGTGACTGCACGCCAAACGGAGTCCGGAGCAAAGAGTTATAGCGGTCGGGAGCTGGGGTTCCTTTGTCCAAGGTTGGTCGTAGATGATTTTTTCTCTTTTTGAGAGCCTTGATTTGAGGATGCCGAGAAGTCAAAGTGCAGATACAGAGAGGGTGGTTGTAGCCGGCAAGATGGAGTTTCGGTCGGTGTTTGCGGCTTGGCAGAAGGAGGTGGGAGCAAAAAATGGGAGGCAGACAAAGGCAGGATAAAAAGATTTTTTTGTTGTAAAAAAAGAGGGGTTTTTTTTGTTTTTTGAAGGTCTTAAAAGGCAGTGGGGCTACGGAGCCGCCACGTGGCAAGGCTATGATCCCATATGTGCAGTAGTGGGGCAGGACGTTGTGGTATAAAGCCTAGGCTGTGAGGCCCATTGGGTATGTAACAAGGGCGTGGAGAGCTCTTGGAGCTCCTTGGCCATGGCGCGTGGGCGTGGCTCTGAACGCGGCGCTGTCTTGGCCGAACGCAATGCTGCAGTGGCGATGGCCAGCAATTTTGGCAGCAATGGCCGGCGGTGGCGCCCGTGGGCGGCCGCATGGCGGTGTGATTGCACATTTCGATGATAACATGGCAGGGTGTTCCCACGGCCCATGGGGCCCCAAATTTTTAAAGGGAGGAGAGGGGGCATTAGCGACATCACTATTGTCTCCCCCCCTCGTGTAAGGGAAAGGTCCCACAGTAGCATGCAAGGAGAGCGGGAAGGAGAGTCCGAGAGCAGTCAAGTGGACAAAGCCAAATGCAAGGCCAAGAGAGGAGGAAGTCCGGCCGGCCAAATTGGGCGGACCAAAGCCCAATGTGCACACCATGCAAATCTTTCCAAAGTAAACTAGGACAAGTGTTGGCAATGCAAGGTAATGCTAAATAGAACTCCAAATGAAGTGCACGACATGGAAGACTCACCCATTTTTTCTTTTTTGGGGCTCGTAGGCACACCCCTATAAAAGGAGGTTTTTGTTCATTTTTTAGGGTCTTTTGACCAGTCGGCTTTTTTGCCTGTGTGAGTAAGTGAAAGCTTGAAGCTTGTGTGCTGCTAAGCTTGCCATTGAAGCTGCATACATTGGTTGTACTACTCCCTATGCAATAATACCACTCGTTTGCCCCAATCTCTTGTGTTGCTTCCCCCCATCCCCCTCCTCTTCTCTCGCTCTTTGTGTATTGGCCATTGCTTGCAGAGGGTTTGCCTGCAGCTCGAGAGGTGCTACCAAGAGGGTCGATTAGGAGTGTTTTGTGATTCGGAAGGGTGAGTTGAGCAGTGTGGGTGTTTTTGTGTTGTGGGTGTTTTTTGCAAGGTGTGAGGTAGTTGTTTTGTATGCTAAAGCGGAGTTGTTAGTGCAAATAAGCCAATTTGAAGGTGTTTTTTGAGAGGTTAGGGGTGTTGTGGAATCCCTGGGCTATAGAGAGGCAAGTATTTTGTGTGTTGGGTGTGTTCCCTATTCCCCCTCTCCAACGCATTGGTAGTTTCAAAGAACCTAGTTTTTCATGCTCGCACAAAGCACATTGAGGTGCATTATCACAAGAAGGAATCACCAATATTAGAATCTAAAATATATCAAGATATATTTTAAAAATACCACATATAGAAAATTAAGAACAAATTTAAGTATATCTATCAAAAGAAATTAGAGAAAGAAGGACTCATGACAAGAACCAAGATCTTAAAATACGATGAACTTGTTAAGAGATACAATGAAGATAGATTTGTTTTAACAAGTCAATAAGCCCATCGATCACATGATCACAAAACCAACTATCACGAGTAGGACACATATTAGGCCTTTCATCCATAGAAAGAATTTGCTGTGAAATTGTTGCACTGATCTCTCTCGTATGAGGTAAGAAGTTAAAGGGCCCTTTAAGAGATAAACCAAAGTGAGGGTAAAGATACATCTTTTGATGAGGAAGGAATTGTGCAAGCAAAAAGACTCATTCAAAAAACTCTTGATGCATTGACCTCATCATGCAGTAATATTGAGAACCCAAACCCATAGCTTCAGATCAAGCTCATATCGCTCCACAAAATATCTCCTCATAGATTCACTTGCTTGTTGAAGATGAGGTATACTCTCATAAAAAACTTACAAATTTTCTTGATTATGCATTCATATTCCCTCTCAACATAATAAGTGTGTGATATTATTTTTGGGGTTAGTACCTAATTCTCTCAAGAGGAAGTTGAGCTTTGAAGGGTAATTTTATCATAATGAAAGTTTTCTTTGGAAGAAGGATCCCATTCCCAGTAGGGTTATCCCTCCCCTCTCTTGTCAATTGGAAAACCCAAAATCCTTAAACCACTCCTAGATACAAAAACAATCCTCTCCATGGTAGTAAAGTATGCCTAAATTCCATCTCAAAGAACAACTTTTTAATCATTCATACTTCATTGCATGCGCATTTCTCACTACACTAACGTGTCCACTCTTAAGAATGTCGTATTTTTATTCTTGCACTATCATTCATTGAAGGGTTATTCTTGCATAACCAATCATTCAACTTTTGCATAATCAATTAAAGAGGATATTTTACCTTAATATTACAAGTTGGTGCATTCTAAAGTTTTGTGTTTACAACTCATGATTCATACTAAAGCATTGTAGAGAGCATATGCATTGTTCATTTCAAATTTGTCTACTTTCAAATTTGTTTTTCAATTACGAAGAAGGGAGTAAGGAGATAGCTTCACGGAAGTGACGACCGTGTTGCTTGAACATAAAACTCTCATTGCTTCCATGGAGTGCCCCATGGATAGCAAATGATGCAAGAAAAACAAATGGGATTCGCCCAAGACGGGGTTAACTTGAAATTTATGTCGAGATAAAACTTTAAATTCCCAAAAACTCATTGTTTTTTAAAGACTTGATTAAGTAGACATGAAAAGGAAATAGGAACTGGGGGATTATAACTCAAGAAACTCACTCTAAATTTCAACTAGGATTAAAACTTTATTGAAAAAAATTGACATTAATATCCTAGCATAACCTCCACAATATCTTGCACGAGCAACTTCAAATGGGATCTACAGTTAAGGGGATTCGGAGCGTCAGATGCACATTTGTAAATTCGGGACATTTTGTAAATTTGGAGAGAAAAGTAAATTCCGGTAGGCTTGTAAATTTAGGGCAATCTGCACCCTATCTCTTGAATCCCCGACCTCTCCACTACGAGCCATGTGCACTAACCACTAGGCCCGCATGCGTTCGTTGAAATATAGGGGATTCGAGTATGTCATATTATAAATGTGGGATGATTAGTAAATTCGGGGCAGATTTGTAAATTTGGGCAGGCTAGTAAATTCGGGGCATTTGTCGAATCCGACAGTCCACGATTGGCGCGCCCCGCTTTTTCCTCCTCCACCATTGATCCCATATGAGCATGCCCTTGTGATATAGTGATGAGGGGAGGTGTAGCATAACATAGAAGTTTTAAGTGTGAAACTTGTTTTACATCTTTAGAAAAACACCGGCACATGTGTTTACATGTGGGATGCAATGGGGATGGTTCTTTCTGGCTAGGATTGATAACCGTTGGTCTATATTTTGAGCTCAAGTTCATTCAATGTCTTGGAATTGGGATTGGATGGGAGTGAGTCCTAATCGAGTGGTGAGACCCATGGATACATTTGGAAATCGGCATAGTTCTGGTAGGCCTAATGCCGATGAAAAAAGAAGGAAAGAAAAAGGCATTCCAAGAAAGGATCAAATAAGGGAGAAAGATGTGATTTAATTAATAAACTCTTCTAATTGTTTTGTAAAAAGGAACCTTGGAAAGGCTAGGAACCTCAATCAGCTATCTCGCAATTGTCCTCATCAATCGGACCTTTACTCTACTTCGCAAAATAATTATCTAAAATGAATTTAAGATAGTATAATTTTTAAGCCTTTCCCAAACAAGATAAAGAAAAATAAGAATTAAAAATTGTGTAGAGGAGCCACCTCTACACGTGGAGGATGAGACCTGATACCTGATTCCTAGGACGAGGATATGAATATTTCTGGAGAAGTATATGTGATTGCTTGAAAGATAACTATATAACTTTAATAATACTAAAGAAAAAATGATGTAAAATAATCTAAAATGGAAAAAGGTGGGAACGATATGATAAATGCATACTTGCAAGGGTATGCAACAGTTTGCAAGCTGCTTTCAAATGCTTGAAATGTATTCTTGGTTTGATATGTTTGGTAAATTGTTTTGCTAGTATCATACTACTACCTTGGAGATGTGCATTTATCGAATGGTTTTTGCAAGGACCTCCTCTTAACCCTTACTCTTGATCGACGCATCTAAACCATCAACTCAGAAGAAGAAAAAATTCGAGTAAATTTGAACTAATTCATTTTGAGAAAATTAGCATAAAGAAAAAGATAAGATAAGAAAAAATAAAATGAAAAAGATAAGAAAAAAGAAAAAGAGAAGATAAGGATAAGCTGAGTAAGTAACTTATTGAGAAAGTTTTGAAAAGCAAGATAAGCTATCAAGATAAATAAAAAAATAACTTATCGATAAGGAAGATAAGCTATCAAGAAAAGTGAAGGCACTTATCTAAAATGTGTATAAAAAGAGGGCTTCTCTTCTCATTTTACATTTCTCTCCTTCATTTCTCAAGGTGCAAACTTGAGAGTAAGCTTGAGAAAGCCATAGATAAG
The DNA here is from genome assembly GCF_014529385.1 of Adiantum capillus-veneris. Classification (NCBI taxonomy): domain Eukaryota; kingdom Viridiplantae; phylum Streptophyta; class Polypodiopsida; order Polypodiales; family Pteridaceae; genus Adiantum; species Adiantum capillus-veneris. The sequence goes on from NC_140932.1 coordinate 138,385,788, forward strand.
CCTCTTTCACACACACACCCTCTCCAAGAGAAGCCATGTCCAAAACCCTAATCAAGTTTGTTAAAACTTGATCTTGTTCTTCACATTACACTCTCCCTCTCCTCAAGAAGGAGTAATTAAGCAGACAGCTCTCGTGATCTTTCAAGGATCTCCATAGGATAAGAATTGAACTTCTTAAGGTAACAATCCAAACTAAACCCACAACCTTTTCCACCCAAGGCAAAGATCAAGCTCAGCTTTTGAAGCCTCGCGTTGGTGATTGTGGATTAAGCTTTTGCAGCACTGTCAAATTGCCATAATGACTATCGTAAACAAGCGATTAAGGAGAGAGAGAGAGAGAGAGAGAGAGAGAGAGAGAGAGAGAGAGAGAGAGATCTTGCAAATTAATGGCCTAAAGATTGTAGTCACAAACTCCACGGCACCTCTTATGGAGTTTGGTATTTAATATTTGATATTGCTTATTGGTGCCAAAAATTGAAGGCCCCTCTTTTATACTTAGTTCCACTTTAAATTATGAGTGGATCATATCACTTATTGATGATCCTCTTAGTATGAGTTCTCACTATTCTATTTACAAAGTAGCCATAGTGACTTATTGATAAAAGTTCTAAAACATTGTGCAAATATAAAATGGCCAAGGGATTTATTTATTGCCGACGCCTTCTCCTCAACTCCTAGAGTTTCAATCACAAGTCATCAACTCACTGTTAGTAAAAATAGAAAGATAGCACAATAATTAACCATTATGCTCCAGCTATGTAGTTAACTACATACAATAGGAGGGTGCCAAGTCTCATAACATCCCATCTTTGAGGTATGACAATTGTCCTCAGTTGCTCAATAAAGAATCAACTCTATCATGAGCGATGAAATGTGTGAAGAAGATCTTAGAAGTTTTAATCAGGCATTCATTTAGCATCTTCTCTATGGCTGCCTTTAAAAGTCAAAAGATAACAATTATAAACCATGCCAGTGCATGTAGTGGTGGTTTCATGATCAATGATGTGGTCAAGGATGAGTTGCTCTTCTTGATCTACAAGTGTAGTTGGTTCCTCATATATATGACGTGTAGGTAGGGGTCCTCAAAAGGATCATAAAATAAACTAATGTGAAATGCATTGTGAATGTGCTAGTGTGAAGGTAATTGTAAGAAAAATGAATCATCATTGATGACAATAAATTTTTTGAATGGACCATAAAAATGAAGAGCAAGTTTGACAAAAAAACATTTGATCAACACTTTTAATTCTTCTCTTTTCAATTTGAAGCATAACATAATGTCCTTCGTTAAATTCATGTGCTTTGCGGTGCTTGTTAGCATGCTTAGTGTACAGTTCTTGTGAATGTGAATGCTTAATAGCAAAGTGTACACTTTTATAAATTTCATAAAAACTTGTAGTAAAAGTATCAGCAGCAAGCATAATGTTAGAAACTCTTGAAGTAGGAGTAGGAAGAGACTGACCATACACAATTTGAAATGGAGACGTACATGTAGCAGAGTTTGTGGTGTTGTTATAAGCAAACTATAAAATATGCAGGTAATCATCTCATTTCTTGGGTTGAGAAGACACATAAGCTTTCAATAAATCAATAATAGTGTGATTAGTGACTTCTATCTGAGCATTAGATTCAAGATGGATGCAAAAGGTAAATCAAGTGTAGTGCCAATATTTTCAAAAATTGTAGTCCAAAAAGCACTATAGAATTTGGAGTCTCTATCAGATATGATCGCTTTTGGCAAACCATGATGAGAGAAAACTTTTTTTAAAAAGGGAAGTGTAGCTTGATGTGCAATGAGAGTTTTCTTACATGGAATGAGATATGCTTGCTTAGAAAAATGATCATTAACAGTTTAAAGCATATCATGTTTGTGAGTAGTGAGTGGAAAACCAATAACAAACTCCATAGAAATGTGTTCCCAAGGTATTTCAAGAATAGGGAGAGGGTGTAACAGACCTAATTTCTTACATGTTGCTATTTTAATCTTTTGGCAACTTAGACAAGATGAAACATGCTATTTAACATCACTTTTCATAGCAAACCAATAAAAATCATGACATAAATTCTAAAAAGTAGCAACAAAACCTCTATGTCTAGCATAAGGTGGTTTATGCAACTCTTTAATGAGCAAAACACAAAATTGTTTAAAGTAAAGGAAATTTTCTTGTATAGTGTATTTACGAAAGGTGTGCACTAAATTTTCAAGCATAAGCAACCTAGTGGTTTTGAAATCATCATCTTTTGCATAAGTATCATGCATAGTATCAAACAAGTTCTCGTAATAATAGATAGATTGTTAAGAGAGGGTCTTCGACTCAAAGCATCAGCCACGATGTTTTCTTTATTAGGTTGGTACTGAATGTTGGGCTGAAAACTTTGAATAAAAACAACCCACTTAATATGTCTATCATCTATTAGTGGTTGAGATAACAAGTACTTGATCCTTTGCTGGTCATTTTTAAATATTAAGTCATCACCCATTAGATAGTGTTTCCAAATTCTCAAGGCATGCACTACAACAGTCAACTCTTTTTCATATGTACTAAATTTAGATTCAAATGGTTTTAATTTATGACTTTCAAATAAAAGTGGATGGTTATTTTGCATAAGAACTACACCGATACCTTTTCCACTAGCATTAGTGACTACCACAAAGAATGGTCGGTCAAAGTCAAGCAATTGTAACACAGGTGCATTAATCAAAGCATTCTTGAGTGCACTTAATGAGCTTTCTTGTAGATGAGTCCATACATATGGGGTGTTTTCTTTAACAAGAGAGTCAAATAGTGTGATTTATAGACAAAATTACGAACAAACTTCCAATAGTAACTGCATAGACCAATGAAAGAATGTAACTCATGCAAGTTTTTGTGTCTAAGCCATGGTTTTATAGCTTCAATTTTCTTGGGGTCTACATGTATTCCCTTACCCAATACAATGTATCCCAAATATTCTATTTCAGATTGAAAAAATGAACTCTTTTCAGGATTCAACTATAGATGTTTTGTGATAGAAGGTCAAAGACACGTTTTAAATGATCCTTATATTTTTTCTCAGATTTTCTAAACACCAAATATCATCAAAAAATAAAATAAAAAATATTGATGGTCAATGAAAATTTGATTCTTCATATGAGTGAAGGTAGCTAGTACATTTGTCAAACCAAATAGCATGACAAGGAATTCATCGTGCCTTGTTTGTGTTCTGAACACAGTTTTATAGACATATTCTTCAAACATTTTAACTTGGTGATACCCCAATTTAAGGTCTATTTTGCTAAAGATGTTTGCCCCTTTGTGTTTGTCCAGTAGATCATTCACTCTAGGAATAGCAAATCTATTCTTAATGGTGATCTTGTTTAGAGCCTTGTAGTCAATACATATACAAAAGGTTTCATTTTTCTTCTTAACAAAAGGTACTGGAGCTCCGTATGGTGAACTGCTACGTCTAATAAGTCCCCGGTCAAGTAAGTTTGTGATTTGAATTTTGTATTTCCCTATGTGCAGCTGGGTTTACACGATATAGTGCTCAAGTAGATTCACTACCCGGGATAATATCAACTTTGTGGTCTAACATGAAATCATGGCTACTACCCATCATCTAAAAGAATTGTGATATTTTAATTGTGCCTTTGACTTTGAGAAGAGTCTGTAGAGATATAGGAATATCTAGAGAAGGATCGTCATTGGCATCATACTCTGGATCATAGCCCTCACCATAATTGACCTCAGCTTCATTGTCGTCGAGATTAGCATCTTCGATGAGGTTGATTTTTGCACCGTTTGGGAGGTTGTTATTGGATGGTCTTCGATTGTGGTTGTGTGCGACTCCGTTAGATTGGCCATTGGAGTGACCGTTGTTCTTACCAGGGTTGTTTGGACACTTATCTACATAATGACCAAATTGACAACATTTGTAATATTTCACCTTTTTATTACCGTTGGAAGATTGATAAGGACGTTAATTGTTGGAAGGATTTTGGTTGCCTTTTTGCTTCATGGGGCTATTGTTGTTGCCATGAGGTTGAGAAGATGTAGCAGAGTTGTCAACTTTGCATCTCTGAAAGAAGGTACGGCTTTGATTTTTGTTCCTGTCAAAGTTAGTGGAGGAAGGAACTTTCTTGTTACGGTTAGTGTCAGTAGCTTGATCAACATGAAGTTGATGTTTGCCTTTCTTTTTCTCCACATTGAGTGTCAAACTGATGGCCTTTGACAGTGAATCTGGCTTAAACGAATCGACTTCAGCACCAATTTGAAGTGCTAACCCATATATATACTTACGAGTTTTGATAGCTTGAAGCTGAATGAGACAATTCCAAAAACAGTCAATGTAAGCATGCACATCTTCATTTCTACCTTGGTGAATTAAATCCCATTGGCGACGTGCTTGCGCTTTGTAGTGTGTGGGTAGAAAATGGGGTAAAAACAACTTCTTGAATCCATGCCCTGCAGATACGAGGTCTTCTATCATGTTGCCATTCCACCATATTGCAGCTCTAACGGTAAGGTGATTTGATGCACACTTAACCATATAATGCTCAAGGAATCTTTATCATGGAAGTAGTCATTCAGTTGACTAACCCATGTCAGTACTATGCTGGCAGCTTTAGTGCCATCAAAATCTTTAACTATGAAAGCTTTTTTTCTTATTTTAATTTTCTCTCGAACAAGTGCAAATTCAGTGCCGGCAGCGTGAAATTGGACACTTATCTGCATAATGACCAAGCTGAAAGCATTTGTAACATTTCACCTTTTATTACCATTGGATGCTTTATTAGGGTGTTGATTGGTGGAAGGATTTTGATTTCCCCTCTATTGCATGGGGTTGTTGTTATTGCCATGAGGTTGAGAAGATGTAGCAAAGTTGTCAAATTTGCATCTCTTGAAGAAGGTACGACTTTGATTTTTGTTCCTATCAAAGTTAGTAAAGGAAGGAGCTTTCTTGTTACGGTTAGTGTTTAGTAGTTTGATCAACATGAAATTGATGTCCACCTTTATTTTTCTTTGCATTGAATGCCAGATTGATGGCCTTTGCTAGTGAATTTGGCTCAAACATGCCCACTTCAGTACCTATTTGTAGTGCTAATCAAGATATATACTTACACTTTAATTTCCTACGGCTAAGATGCTCTCGATAGCTTGAATCTGAATGAGACAATTCCAAAAATGGTCAATGTAAGCTTGCACATCTTCATTTCTACCTTGGTGAAATAAATCCCATTGGTGACGTGCTTTAGCTTTGTACTATGTGGGTAGAAAATGGGGTAAAAAACAACTTCTTGAATGCATGCCAAGTACGAGGTCTTGTAAACAATTTTGTATGTGTATTGACTACATGGCTCTAAATAAGATGGGAGAATTAATTAGAAATTTATTCAACAATTTTTGCTTATTGGCACCCAAAAATGGGTATGTGCAGCTCTTGATTCAAAGAGATGGCTAACTCTTGTGGATTGTGAAGACGGAATAATGAGAGTTGAAGAAGCAAAAGGATTCAAAGTTTTGGAAAAGGAGGTTATCAAGAATTGGCCATCGAAGTGCTTAAATAAGTTTTGGCTTAAGCCATAGAATTATGAAGGCCACTCTTGAGATTAGAAGGAGTAATTAAGCAAACGGCTCTTGTGGTCTTTTGAGGCTCTCCATGGGATAAGAATTGAACTCTTTAAGATCATAATCGGAACCAAACCCACGACCTTTTCCATCCAAGGCAAAGATCAAGCTCAACTTCTGCCCAAATGTTGCACAAATTGACGTCATCAAAGATGCTCATCCCGATGATAATGAAGTTGAGGTCAATTATGGAGGGCTATGATCCTGAGTATGATGCCAATGAAGATCCTTCTCTAGGTATTCCTATATCTCCACACACTCTCCTCAAAGTGAAAGGCACAATTAAAGGTGAAGATATCACAAATTCTCTTGAATGATGGTAGTAGCCATGATTTCATCTCTACACAATTGGCACAACAACTATCTCTTTCACAACTCTCTTCACCCCACAAAGTGGAAACTGTTTCTAATAATCAACGTTTTAAGTGTAAAACTCAAGTCACTGTTGAAGTTTGCATTGGTGAATTTTCTCACACACATACATTTATAGTCGCACCCTTGTATGGCATTGATATGATTTTGAGGATGCCTTTTCAACATGAATTTAACCCACCAATCAATTACAAAACACACACTTTAACTCTCACCCCCATGAACACAAATCCCACTCCATCCAAGAAATCCTAGAACACCAAAAATTCCCACTATTCTCTCACACTCGAACCAAACGAGCAATTCAAAAGCAAGCAATAACCTATCCAGTGCTTGTAAACCAACTTTTTGCTCAAATTGAAACTTCTCAACACTCTTCACATGATGAATTTCACTCACAATTTAAAAATTGTTTCATGCATAATCTACCTCCTAGAATACCACCATCACGTCTTGAAGATCATAAAATTGATATTATCCCGAGTAGTGAACCTCCTTATGGAACACCATACCATGTAAACCCAACTACACATAGGGAAATACAAAATCAAATCACATACTTACTTGACCGGGGACTTATTGATCCTAGTAGTTCTCCATATGGAGATCTAGTACTTCTTGTTAAGAAGAAAAATGGAACCTTTTGTATGTAAATTGATTACAAGGCTCGAAACAAGATCACCCTTAAGAATAGGTTTCCTATTCCTAGAGTGGATGATCTACTGGACAAACTCAAAGGGACAAACATATTTAGCAAAATAGACCTTAAATGGGGGTATCACCCAATTAAAATATTTGAAGAATATATCTACAAAAATGCATTCAAAACACAAACAGGACACTATGAATTTCTTGTCATGCCATTTGGTATGACAAATGCACCAACTACCTTCACTCATATGAGGAACCGAAGTTTCATTAACCATCAAGATTTTGTCATTGTATTTTTTGATGATATTCTTGTGTTTAGGAAATCTGAGCAAGAATATAAGGAGCATTTGAAATGTGTCTTTGACCTTCTATCACAAAACCATCTATACTTGAATCCTGAAAAGAGTTCATTTTTTAAATCTGAAATAGAATATTTGAGACACATTGTATCAGGTAAGGGAAAATATGTAACATTTAATGGCCTAAAAACTTGTGTGTAGCGGAAATTAGCATGAACATAGTGGGCATTTCATTAGAATAGATTCCTAATGAGAATTACAAGAGTGCTTGGGTGGAGAGAGCAACGAAACGCATAACACCTAGTTAGATAGCATGAACAATACTTTCAAAAGAGAGGAAAATTAAGCTATTGACAACAGTTGAGGACCGGATTTACATGGAGCCGGTCCCCCCTCCAAAAGGCTTTGTATTATGGTTTCTCCCATCAAGAGAGACATTGTACAATACAATTCTTTGTGTTCCTTCAAGACTAGCTAGTGAAATGAAGATGAAAGCTTCATGCACTAAGCAAAACACTTATCAAACACAACATCAATTGTCTCCGGTCTCAGACCCAAGACCTCACACACCTTCGAAGATGGTGAGAGCTAGCGGGGTATGAGAGTAGATTGAGAGGAAGAAGGAGTATTCTTACGAGAAAGATGTACATCTCCTCACATAATCACTCATATTAGCATAGCTTAGCTTAGTAATTAGCATGGTAGAGGAGATGAGCATGCATTGAAGCTTGTCTCTTGGTTGGATTTGCATCACAAAGCCAAGAGTTGTTGGTGTAGGCCTCCCTTCTCACAAGCTTGGAGTAGGTGATAAGCTTTTCATTAAAGCTTGAGAAGGAGAGAGAGTCTTCTTTACTTCACACATGAGATTGTGTGAGTGTGTGTGTCAATAATGCCTTGCCAAAAATCAGCCCCCTCTCTCTCTTGGTCGACCCCTCTTGCTATTTGCTCATGCTACTGTCTCATTGGACCTCCCTAGGGCTAGCGCCAATGACAATTAAGCAGCATAAGTGATAGCTGTCCCCCTTTCCCCTTTTGTGAGAGCTTTAGGTAATTTAATAATTCAACTAAACTCTCATTGGACCCCTTTGCCTCCTGGCCAATAGGAATCAGGCAAGCCATTAGGCTGTTGAATGCTCATTGGACCCCTTGGGAGACTGTCCAACAGTCTTCTAGAGAGCTTAATTCTCATTGGTTCTTTTATTAAGTGTTTTTAAATTAATTAAACTAGATTTACTCTAGCCTAATTCTCATTGGCCCACCTCCAAGTCCATCCAATAGGAATTGGGTACACCTTGTGGGCATCTGGGCTAGGGAGCTGACATGTGTCCCTCATTCCCTTTGTGTAAAGGGAGCTTGTGTGTGTGTGTGTGACTTTCTCTCTCATCCCCTACACGCTAGGCTCGCCCCTCCTATGTAGGGATTTGAAAAGACTTTTGGGACACACACAAAGCATCCAATTCCCCCCATGGTTGACCTTTGGACACAACCTTTGAATTTTGGAACCTTAGCATTTTGGAAGTCTTAATGGGCTGAACCTTAGGGTCTTTTAAGCCCATTGTTGCACATGGCTCTTTTGTAGATGGACCCCCTTTGGATCCCTACTGTGGCCGGTCCGCTAGCTTAACCAATATTCTAACTTTTTCTCCCCTGGCACTTCCCCATATTAAATGATTAGTTTAACATGAGAAAATCATTTAGGAGAATTAGATATTGATTATTATGACAAAGTAGAAGCTGTAAAATCATGGCTTAGATCCCAAATCTTGCATGAGCTACGTTCTTTCATTGATCTATGCAATTATTACAGGAAGTTTGTTTGCAATTTTGCCTACAAATCACACTATTTGACTCTCATGTTAAAGAAAAACACCCTAAATGTATGAACTCATCTACAAGAAAGCTCATTTATTGCATTCAAGAATGCTTTGACTAATGCACATGTGTTACAATTACCTGATGTTGATTGATGATTCTTTGTGGTAGTGATTAATGCTAGTGGAAAATGTATCGGTGCAGTTCTTATGCAAAATAACCATCCACTTGCATTTGAAAGTCATAAATTTTAAACCATTTGAATCTAAATTTAGTACATATGACAAAGAGTGGATTCCTGTAGTGTATGCCTTGAGAATTTGGAAACACAATCTAAGGGGTGGTGACTTAATAATTAAAATTGATCAGCAAAGTATCAAGTACTTGTTATCTCGACCCCTAATAGACATATTAAGTGGGATGTTTTTTTGCAAAGTTTTCAACCGAACATTCAGTACCAACCTAGTGAAGAAAACATTGTGGCTGATGCTTTGAGTTGAAGATCCTCTCTTAACAATCTAGCTATTATTATGGGAACTTCATTTGATACTATGCCTGATATTTATGAACAAGATGATGATTTTAAAACCGCTTGGTTGTATATGCTTGAAAATTCAGTGCACACTTTTCTTGAATACACTATACAATGAAATTTTATTTACCTTCAAAAAAGAAACTGTGTGTCATAAAACCATTTCGTGTTTTGCTCATCAAAGAGTTTGTGCGCATATGTCGCACGTGTCAATGCAAAGAACTTGCCGATACACTGTGTGCGAGCCACAAATGGCTCCAGGCACACAACAAGCCTAAACTAGTAAGCTCAAGGATGGCGATGGTGTCTCACTCACCACTCTACGCTTGCTGTCGTGGAGGATTCCTCGCCGCGAAGAAGAGGGAGACGTTGCTACGCTGTGCTCAACCGCCTCGCTGCCGTCGTGCCGCCGCAATGCTCGATCGCGCACACTCTCTCTCTCTCTCTCTCTCTCTCTCTCTCTCACACACACACACACACACACACACACACACACACACACACACACATACACACACACACACACACACAAGGAGATCAAGAAGAAGAAGATGGAGATGGAGCAAGAGCACTTTTCAATTGCACAAATGAGAGAATGAGTGAATTTTAGGTTTAGTTGACTTTTATATGAGCTCTCCCCATTCACACTTGGGCGCCCATGCTTAGTCAACTAATCCCTTGAATGTTCCAGTTAGAGTGCGCCTCTCATCGGTGATCACTCTTACCCTTTTCCTATTGGACCGACAAGCCCGGTACCTGACTCTACCAAGTAAATAATACAACGTCTGTCGTAGGTGATAGGGTGTCCGTGAGCCGTGAGGGTTAACATGCCCCCCTTCCTGATGTATATTCCGTCCTCGGAAGCTATTGAGTTGAAGCTCATTCGTCGAGGTGGAAGAGCATTTGAGATGAATGTCCTTAGCCTTCTTCAGTCACTGCAAAATCAAACAACATTGGCACAGTAATTGCATTCTCATATACAATTAAAAATCATATGCAGTTTTAGACAAACAGATTGATTGATAACAAAAATTTAAACCATTTGTCAGCAATAAACATTAAATTGCAATATAATCAAACTCATAAACAGTTGGGAAGGTAAAAAACTAAACAAGTTCGGGGTCACTAATTCAACGATCGAAGGGCACTAAAGATCGACTATTAATACCATGGGTAAGCTTCTTAATTTTCTCTGGTCAATTATTGTTTAATCGCGAGAGCCAAGTATTTCATGTTCGGTGGCTGACTAGAGTCTATATCTAGAAGACCTTATAGTTAAGATACGATAAAAGGAATTCTCATGAAATCATCGCCTGACTTATTTCCTTTTCTTAGACCCCCCAAAGTCTTTTCACATTATTCCAATTTTGATGGGTGTGCTTATTTTGTATGCCTTGGGTTTTTTACTTTTCAAGGAAAAGCGCCCATACTGGGAACCTCTAGGGCTCTAGTATCATAGGCGATACATGTGAGTGAAGTACCCAATCAAGCTGAGGTTTCTTTTTCAGCTTAAGATTTTACATTGTGGCACTTTGATTTTTTGTTTGTTCGTTTTCAGCATTTTAATTTTGTAACTTTGGGGGGTCATATAACACTGTTACCCTCCCCAGGCTCATCAAACTAGTAAACTCCCTTTATAATACTTAAGCTAAAGGTCAATAAGGACTAAGCCCACTAGAAAGCCCTAGTACATTTCACACAATGCTGCCTAAATCGGATTAAGAACCTAAGTAACCATTGATAATTAGGAAGGCATTCCCCATGGTATTAGGAGAAGATCTCTAACACCTAGCTTGGTCAAACTAGCTTAGTCGGACTGCTTGATTTTTAAACCTAGACAAGTGATTATGACAAAAATCACATTGAATTTAATGTTTGGTACTAATCAAATGCGTTGAATATTATGCTACCAATCACAATTAAAGCAGACAAACATGGATGTAAAAAGATAAGGGGCAATGCTAATGGACAAGAAACACCTGTTTGTGTTAATGATCGCGCTTGGTTTGAAGAGTGAACAAGAGAAAGATTCCATGAAGGTTCAAATCCTAACCACCACAGCAACACGTTCCTGTACACACGAGGAAACACAAAGAATACCTCTAGGAGGCACATCAGTGGGAAAAAAGAACTTTGCTAATCACTCAATTCTAAAACAGAAACACTCCTATCGTACTAATCCTACCTACCCTCCATCACTAAAGTGATGAGGATCAAAGGTGTTTGATGACATAGGTTTCTGTTTCAGTATACTGGATATGAATGTGTAGGTCTTGGTCAATGTTTTGACTTTTATTGTGCATACTCGTTTGCTAATTGCTCTTGCTCTTTACTATTTATTGTTTTTTGTGAGTATAAGGCTTTATATATACATTCCCTAAGATTGGGATATTGAGAGGCCAGGGAGGAAGGTTGAGAGGGGAGTGAATGAATGATGACTGTCAGCAAACGCTCCCCCCTACCTTGGGTAGATCATACCATTTGAAATGTGCTCATCACCCTTTGAAACCAATTGTTACAGTTGGTAATAGGTGAGGATTTTTGCCATTATTTTTCTATTATCTTTGGTGCCTCATCGAGTTGCAAGGGTGGTAAGATACTCTCCCAGGATCGAACTTGAAGTGGTTCATCAGGTGATTCTTGAATACTAGGAGGTGTGGATTTCTTTATAGCTTTATGGAGGTCCACTATTGTAGGTGGAGGCTGTGGAGAAGTTGTTACCTCTATGGATGCATTACATGAGGAGCTAGAAGCTTCATGGGACTCCCCCCTTCCTGAGCTAGGTGGAACAAATCGTTCTTTCTTCGGTACCCAAACTAGCTCTAGAGCGGGTGTGTAGCATTTTGTGATTTTTTTCTTTCCACGATTGTCGATTCGTTTTGGAGCTATGGGATTGGGCTCACATGGGTCAGGTGACAAGTAAGAACACAATCTACGTTTTCGCACCCAGATTTGATCATTTCCTTCATAGTAGCCTTTGGCTTCCAATAGTCGTTTAGGAGTCCATCGCCACATTTCCTTACATTTCTTGGAGCGAATGGGACGTTTCTTACAAGGCTTCTGTTTTTTAGCACTAGCTATGGTCACTAAAGAAGCTTTAGGAACCCACTTGTATGTTTTCTTCATTATATTAGGATGAGTCTTGTCAGAAGCTATATGCATTGCTTGTAGCATATTTAAGGGTACGGGCATTTCATCCCCCTCAGGTGTTACCCAGGTCGTCCCCCTGTTTCTCCAAGTGTCTATGGTTGCTGCTAGGTGGACCCAATCCACATTGTCCGACTCAGTCATCCCAGGTAGTACATCCATATAAGGAGAATCTTCCCCAACATCAATGTCCGCTTTACACGTGTAACAATACTGCAATGGGTCCGAGTGAACTGTGGTGTCAGATCTATGATCAATTATAAATCTGTTTCCTAGGGGATGTGCTCGACCAATCACAAGATCCACTCGAATGATAGAATATTGGAATTGCAAGTAAACACGGTTTTTAGACCAAGCATGCACCATTTTTGCTTCCCTCATGAAAGGACGTCCTAGGATCATCTCTGATGCCATAATGTGTTTGGAGAAATCCATAACAATGAAGGTAATCCTTATTTTATGTCCAAAGACCTTGATCTTGAGATCTTCTAGCATTCCAATAGGTTTAACAATAGACCCGTTGGCCATCTTCACTACTATGGTTGTGGTCGCAAGGTGAGGTCTTCCCATAGTTTCCCAGCAATTTTTAGTCACAATGCTAACCCCAGCGCCACCATCAAGGATTCCCTTCTCAGTTGATCCCTTAGTAGTGATTGGTATGGTTGCATTGGATTCATCACCCTCAAAGTATTGTCCCAACTTGTTAACAGGTATTTTTATAACAAGGTTCTCATCTAGGTTGGGTTGTGGATCTAAGTGTTCCTCCTCTATTGGCATCTCCCCATCTCCATCCATCTGTGCAAATTGTGGTAGCCCAAAATTTAGTTCTCCATTGAGGAAGGCTCAAAGAGCTGAGACTAGCTCAGGGTCTTTATATAGTTTGGACATGATGGTGGTTCTAACTTCTAAAGACATAAAATCCATCAATTTGGCAATGTGTAATGACACCTTTTGGGTTTTAGTCCCTTGATGTGGGAAAGATGGGCTCTCCATTTCTTCGATAGGATCAGGTAGTCCCTCTGTAAACATTCTTTCCATCAAGAAGTGAGGACGCCCACTTTCCCATCACTTTAAGTCACTTTCTTCTTAGATGACACTAGGTATGGCTAAGGGTCTATGGAATTGGTGAGGTTGTTGTTGTGTAGGGAACACGGTGTCTGTAATCTGGATCTGCCTAGGTGCTAGTTCTAGATCCCTTTGGGTATCTTCTACAAAACTCCTTAATTGCTTGACTCGCTCGACCTCCTCTGTAGGGTTTGGATAAGTTCCTATCTTCTTCTTGGATCCTGGCCATTGTGGCTCATGAAGATCTTCCTTGTTGGTTTCTATCTTAGTGGTCGTTTTGATCTCCATGGTTTCACCTGAATCAGAATCCTCTTCAACTTCATTCATATATACGGTGTCGTCACCAGTCCCTATGTTGGTCTTTGAACTGGGGTTTGACTTCGTTGCTTTTTGCGATCTCTTCCTTCGTGTTTTCTTCTTTTTCTAAGATTGGGAAATTGATGCCGTGTCTCTTTCCTCAAGAATATAATTTTGTTTTTGGAGCATCGACCGTGTGAGTACGTTTACTGGTACCACAAGTATACTTTGTGATGGCTCCTCGATAACTTCAATCAAGTTTAATGGCGTGATCTTCGGTGCATTTGGATTATTTGGATATTGGGCAATCAATTGATCTATGCCACATCGATTACACATGAGTATCGGCATTGTAGACGTGCATGCTTGATTGGTTTGTATTAGTGTGGCGTTCTTTTGTAGTCTAATAGGACACTCGGCTGCACGATGTGGACCTCCACACTCATAGCATTGAAGAGGTGGTCTCTTAGCAGTGTAATTGATATTTTGGCCTCTTGCCACAAGAGCAGCTACTTGATATACAGGTTTGACTTGTCCCCAATAGTCCTCCATGTAGTATTGTGGACTTTCTTCAAGCACATCCATCCCATAGGCAATATTAGGGTCCATATCTTCCTCACAGCCTTCCAAACAAGCAATAGATTACTCACAACCCACTTGATTCACAAAAGTGATTCTCGAAAGTGGTGGTTGCGGTCCTAGCACTGGAGGTGGTAAGGGTGTTGTTTGAACAACATTTTGGGCCCTGGGGACCATGTGTTGTGACATTTGTTCAAGAGGTGGGGCCGGCATCAATGCAGGCACTTGAGGTGTGTCTGTCCATGCTAAGGTTGGTCTATTGGCCATCGCGCGCTTAAATACTATGCAATCCTTAGCTTGATGACCATACCTCCCACAGGCATTGCAGTTCCCATTGAATTTTACTCTAAAAGTAGGGCATTCACTGGTACTATGTGGTCCATAGCATACTGAGCACCATTGTTGCTCCCTTCTTGGATACATATGATTGTTTTGTGGAGCATGATTGTCTCTAAGACTCTCTTGAATAGCCTTGGTGAGATCTGCTAAAGTCATCTTAGATACCTTTGGCTCCTTAGCAATAGGCTTTAGGGTCATTGGCTGATGCCTTGATGCTTGCGAGCTAATAGATTTAGGCTCAACAGACACTCTTTCTCCTTGAATCATTAAATTATCCTCCAATTGGATCGCATTGGTGATGACTGCTTCCCAAGTGGTGATACCTCTAATGACTAGGCCATTGTAGATATCCTCATGTCGTAATCCCCTAATGAATCTATCAAGCAATTGATTATTATTGAAGTGCTTATTTGGATTACAATGAGAATTCAAATGCTTCAAGAAACTAATAAAGTCTCTCACCGACTCTCCTTCCTCTCGTTGGGCTTTCTGGAGCTGAGAGGCTACACCCCAAAGCACTCCCTCTTGTATGTATTCTTTCAAGAACAGTCTCCTACGAGTAGGGTAAATCGTTTTTTCTTCCACCCTTAGGGTTCTATACCAATCCCCAACCTTTCCACTTAAGGTTAGGCTTAAAGCATTGCTCTTATGCAGGTCATTGTGTTCTCCTAGAGAATCGCATATTTGTTCAAACACTTCGATAGGCTTTCTCACATCCTCGTCTCCACTAAATTTTTGTGTGATCTTGGCTATTTGTACTGCCTTACTTCCAGGCTCTCTATCAGGCATGTTACGCATATTCTCAGCAATAGATCGACCAATAGCTTGAGAAAATGTTGCCAAGTCACCTAAGTGAGCAGGAACAGTGGGTGGAGGTGCTCTAGAGACTACATGTGGAGTAGGTATTGGCATCGGGCTTGGCGCATAGGAAGCCCTTGGGTTCCATGTTTGGTATGGTGTTGTGCCATGTGGTGGTCCAAAGTTCATATGTGTGGCCCTAGGCATAGCAAACGTTGGATGTGACATGCTAATGATAGCCAGTATAGTCCCATGGAAATAAGAACTTGGGTGTTGTGGTTGTGGAGCATAGGTAGTTGAAACAATGGGAGGAGTAGGGACTACATGAGTACGAGGACCCATGGGTGTATATGATTGGTACACACTTGTAGGTACTGTTTTGTAGGCATTGAGCTACCATGTAGTGGTGCTTTACTAACAAATGAGGTCCATGGCGTGTTTCTCGGCATGCCTATCATTGGGGTAGGCATGGTAGCCGTGGTGTCATCAAGGGAAAGATGAGCTAGACTTGGAAAGGTAAAGCTATCACTTGTGGTCTCAGATTGCACTGGGACCCTTGGCGAAACAACAAATGGAGGATCCATCGGACTTACCGAGGGAGTCTCCATTTGCGATAAGGTTGGTTGTTTAGCCTTCCCTAAATCCAAGAATCTCATGAGACCCGTTGAAGGCATGTTGATCCCCTTGTTCTGTCTCTCTAACTCAATGACCCTATGGATGACCTCACAAACTCTTTGTTGTTGATCCTCCACACTAGTAGCACCCATTGTGGATTGTAGGACATCTAACCAACCCACGTGATAGGTGTCACTTGTGTATAGGTCAGTTAGAGTTTTCGTTTGTATTTCGTACTCCAAGTTCTCATTTAAGAACGTTCCATCTAGGATTGAGGTGCTAGGGGTGTCCTTTGAGCTAGATGCAATGTTGGTTTCTAGGGGTTGGCCCTTAGCGGTTGCTAAGTCAGGAGCACTTGATTGCTCTCTTAGCAAGGATATTGACATAGGGGCTTTCACTTTTAACTCTCTTCGTTGCTCCACCTTGCGTAAGCTCTCGATTTCCTTTTCCCTTGCTGCAAGGATATACTGCTCAACCTCTTCCACTTTGGCAAGGCTTCTACCATCGGGTAATATGACCTCGAAGGGGAATAGCTTTGAAGAGTCAGGAGGTGCAGTGAATGAAGTATTCACGTGCACATTCTCTAAGGGCATAGGCTCTACGTTGGTCATGAATGGATAATTTACTTCCCCACCCCCCTCATGTACATCATTAGCTCCATGTTCGGAGCGAGTGGCTCTACTAAAGGTTTCCTTCAAGCGGCTAAGGACGCTCGGCCCGGACCGCGGGCCCATGTCATGCATGTATTGGCTTGAGCTATCGGTATTAAGAATTGGGAAACCCTCCATGACGTTGTAGTCAGAGGAAGAGTCACTAGCCGCTATGTTCAGGTCTTGGTTTGTACTACCTTGGGTCCCCGCCGAGGGCCCGGAACCTAAGGTGGGTAGATATTGAGAACTCGCATAAGTCGAAATTCTCTCTAGTTGCTCTGTCTCTAGCACACGACCAAAGCGCAGACGCATGTGCCTTTGGCACCCTATAAGTGTAAGTGAATAACCTCGAAGGTTAACCACTTACTTTTTTAGGTGTCCGTTTTTACTCGTGTTTTTTATGTTTTTAATGTTTTTTTAAGGTTTTTAATGATATTTTCTTTTAATTAAAGTGTGTGATAGCTCGAAGCAAGCGTATCACTCAGAGGGTCGCGGTGTGCTTTACAACACAACGTTCGGTCACCTGAAGCTCCGTTGGTCCTCAAAAAAGTCAATTTTTAGCTACGTGTGAACCTAAAACTTGTAATTTTTAAAGGCGACCGAGGCCTAAACCTGAGCGTGAGCTTGGGCTTGGGTCTGGGAGATATTCCTGATCCCGGTCCTACCTTTAAAAAAAAATTAACTTTTTTTAATTTTTTTAATTTTTTTAAAAGGATAAGGTTGTCGCGGCCTACGCAAGAGCACACACACTCTACCTACCTACTTACAACTAATACACCTACTGTTACACACTAACACACTTCATTAGCTCTCACAGATCTACTTCCTACTTACTGTACTTTGCATTACACAGAACTAACAACCTTAATACTAATTCCTTATGACAGAGAAAAAACACAGTACCTTTGAAAACTTCATGAACAAAGAAATACACAGTACCAACACAAAATCCTTCTTCTCAACACACACATCTTCCTTTATTACCTTTCCTACAATTGAAATTGGACCACAAAAGAAGCACAGAGTGCCATTCAAGCTTAGTGTATGGCATTCCCCGACAGCGGCGCCAAAAATGTGTGCGTATGTCGCACGTGTCAATGCAAGGAACTTGTCGATACATTGTGTGCAAGCCACAAATGGCTCCAAGCACACAACAAGCCTAAACTAGTAAGCTCAAAGATGGAGATGGTGTGTCACTCACCGCTCTACGCTTGCTATCGTGGAGGATTCCTCGCTGCGAAGAAGAGGGAGACGCCGCTACACCGCGCTCAACCGCCTTGCCGCCATCGTGCCACCGCAATGCTCGATCGCACACTCTCTCTCTCTCTCTCTCTCTCTCTCTCTCTCTCTCCCTCTCTCTCTCTCTCACTCATACACACACACACACACACACACACAAGGAGATGAAGAAGAAGAAGATGGAGATGGAGCAAGAGCACTCTTCAATTGCACAAATGGGAGAATGAGTGAATTTTAGGTTTAGTTGACTTTTATATGAGCTCGCCCCATTCATACTCGAGCGCCCATGCTTAGCCAAATAATCCCTTGAATGTTCCAGTTAGAGTGCGCCTCTCATCGGCGATCACTCTTACCCTTTTTCTATTGGACCGACAAGCCCGGTACCTAACTCTACCAAGTAAATAATACAACGTCTGTCGTAGGTGATAGGGTGTCAGTGAGCCGTGAGGGTTAACAGAGTTACAGAAACCACCTTATGCTGGGTATAGAGATTTTGCTGCTACTTTTCCAAATTTATGTCGTGATTTTTATTGGCCTATTATGAAAAGTGATGTTGAATAGTTGTTTCATCTTGTCTAATTTGCCAAAAGATTAAAGCAGCAACATGTAAGAAATTATGTATGTGATACCCTCTACCTATTCCTGAAAGACCTTGGGAACACGTTTTTAAGGACTTTGCTACTCATTTTCCACTCACTACTCACAAACATGATATGATTTGGACTATTATTGATCATCTTTCTAAACAAGCATATTTCATTCCATGTAAGAAACTCTCATTGCACATCAAACTGTACATAAACCATCTTATGTTTGACATAGAGACTTTGTTGCTACTTCTCATAATTTAAGTCATGATTTTTTTTGGCCTGCTATGAGAAGTGATGTTGAACAACATGTTTCACTGCACATAAACCATCTTATGCTGGACATGGAGATTTTGCTGCTACTTTTTAAGATTTAGATCGTGATTTTTATTGACTGCTTTGAAAAGTGAAGTTGAACAGTATGTTTCATCTTGTCTAATTGGCCAAAAGATTAAAGCAACAACATGTAAGAAATTAGGTCTGTTACACCCTCTGTCTATTCCTAAAAGACCGTGGGAACACATTTCTATGGACTTTGTTACTGGTTTCCCACTCACTGCTCACAAACATGACATGATTTGGACGGTTCTTGATCATCTTTTTAAGCAAGCACATTTTATTCCATGTAAGAAAACTCTCACTGCACATCAAGCTGCACTTCTCTTTTTAAAAGATATTTTTTCTCATCATGGTTTGCCAAAACTAAACATACCTAATAGAGATTCTAAATTTTGTAGTGCTTTTTGGACTATTGTTTCTGAAATACTTGGCACTACACTTGATTTCACTTTTGCATTCCATCTTGAATCTAATGGTCAAACAAAAGTCACTAATCACATTATTATTGATTTATTGAAAGCTTGTGTGTCTTCTCAACCCAAGAAATGGGATGATTATCTGCATATTTTACAGTTTGCTTATAACAACACCACACACTCTACTACAGGTAAGCCTCCATATGAGATTGTGTATGTTCATTCTCTTCCTACTCCTGCTTTAAGAGTTTCTAACATTGTGTTTGCTACTGCTGTTGATAATTTCATTGTTTGAATTTTTTAATGAAATTTATGAAAGTGTACACTGTGCTATTAAGCATTCACAAGAATTGTACACTAAGTAAGCATGCTAACAAGCATCGCAAAGCACATGAATTTAAAGGAGGGCATTATGTTATGTTTCAAATTAAAAAAAGAAGAATTAAAAGTGTTGATACAAATATTTTTGTCAAGCTTGCTTCTCGTTTTTATGGTTGTTGACAGATTGATTGAATGGGTGTTCACGAGGCTGAACACGCAGCTGAACACTACATTTGTGCTCTATTTTTTTATAAAGCTAATGTAGATACACTCTGTGTAAATACTGGTTATAGAGTAGCAAGTCTATCTCTGAGTTTTAAGTCTATCATGACATTTGTAAAATCCTATGTGAGTCAACCACAGGCCATTTAGAATGCCCTAGGTATAAATGACAATAACCTTAGTTTATCTTTGGAAGAAGAGAAATAGGCCCTGTTATGCATATGCTCCAGCGACTACAAAGTTCCAACTCTTAATCATCGCAACTAATGATTGGGTATTTGTTTTTAGTTTTGAAACCTGCATTGTGTTCCTCTTTCCATGCTCTTTCATTCAAGTGTAAGCATTTTCAGTTTTATTGAGGTTCATGACTATGCGTTAGTGAGCCTAATCTTCATATTTGAGTGCTTTAGTCATTGTTTTTTGATGTTTTGAAAATAATAGAGTGTTCCTAGATCATAGGCTGATCTTTTTGGATAGTTCTGTTGTGGTTTTAAGGGCCTTGATCATGATGGATCATGATTTTGGTACCTTGTCATATTGCAACCAAACTTGGTAGGATAGTGGCCCTACGTGTTTTAGACCTCCTCCTAAAGTTTTGCTGCATTTCAACTTTGCTTGAGTGCTGAAATAGCGTGATGACCTAGAGCGGTGAGGTAGGACATAGGTAGATTTTTCGATCATTGAGTGGTGGTTTGCTTGCTAAGTTGGTGTGTCTGCTTGTTAGGTTTACTACTTGAGATTGACAACCTCAAAGAGTCTTCGTGTCCCATCTGAGTCTCTTTTCTCAGTATTGGCATATTATGTTAGTACTTGACAGCGGATCACGATCCATGTATCTTAAGGACCTTTTTTGTAGAAAATTTGTCAGTGACAATGTGCATTAGTGGGACATTGTTATGAGAGTTTGTTTGAAAGAAAAACTAAAAAATCACATCAAATTTGGCTAATAGGGTAAAAAACAATAAAAACCAGAGATTTTAGACACTAATTTGGGCATATTTTGAGATTTTTTTATTTAAATTCAAAAGAAAGTTGTGTATGCACATCTACAAGGCATAGGTAACCAACTGGCCAAATTTCATGTCAAAATGGTGTGAAACATGGATTACGATCCATGTTCTAGTAGTTGATACCACATTTGGAACAACTTTCACAAAAGGCACCATAGCAAAAAACTGGAAAAAATTGGTCAAAAGTGCTAAACACAGAAACTAGTCAAAGTTCATAGCGTAGATAGAAAAACTCGCTTTTGACTGACAAAAAGTTTTTCAAATCCAAAAATAAGTGGTGGACTAGACTACTAATACTACAACTAATCAGCAGGCCAAATTTGGTGTTCAGGTCTGATGGACCATGGATCTTGATCCATGTCTCCCATCAAGATTTTTTGCTGAGATTTGAGCAGTAGCATTGCCAAAAAAGTTGAATAAAAGTGGTCAAAAACACAAAAAATAGTTCAAGATGAAAGCAACTAAAACGACCTAGGGATTTATTTTGCTTGACCTAATAAAGTTCATATTGTACAAAAATCATATAGCTAACATTTGCGGACCAAGAGCAAGATGTGTGCCAAGTTTTTGTGCATTCTGACACACGGGTACATGGATCACGATCCATGTCTCCCCATCACAGACTGATACCATATTTGCAGCATAGCCAGAGAAGGTCACAAAGAGTCTAGTGGTCTTTTCAAAATTGAATTTGGATATAAAACAAGAAGGTACAAGCGCAAAATTGCAAAGAACTGACCTAATTTTCAATCCAGAGGTCCAAATCCAAAAATTTGTGATACTATATGATCTACTAATCATGCAGATCCTAATGGTACCAAGAAAAGTCAAATTGACGTCCAAACATGGATTGTGATCCATGTACCCATGGTGACAGCTTGACTTGAAATTTTCCAGATAAGTAGTACACACATAAGGAAACATATTGCCAAGCCTAGTTTTGGAAAAATAGGAATAAATTTGGGCCAAAAGATATCAAAACAGGTGATAGACTGAAATTTGCAATGCAGACCTAGTGTTGGGCATTTGGCCTAGCAAAACAAGTCCAAATTCAAAAATATTTGAGATTTAGCTTGTGGACATAGTGAGTAACAAGCTGCCAACAGATCAAGTCAGATGTGGTTGAACATGGATTATGATCCATGTCCCCCAACCTCAAAATTTGATGAAACTGGCACAAAGTTTGCATATAACATATGGACAAGAGTACAAACTTGTTGATCTGATTGACCTAGAAAGGTATACATACAAGGGTGCTCCAATCTCTACTTACTTTCAGCAAAAAACGAGGCCATATCATATATGAGAGAGGATTCCACCAGGATCTATTCCAAGACAAGAAGAGAGAGTGAGAGATGTCTTTGCAAGAGACCACGAACTGGTTAGATTCTTGATTGAGCCACAACAAATGAGACCATATCAAGTGGCCAAATGTGTCAAGACAAAGTAAAATGGGTCAAGGGATTCGTACACTTATGTCTCATTCTTCACATAGTATAACTAGACATAGGTGCATCCAATTTACTGTCACACAAAGTGTGCACTAGCCATTTCAGCATGCCTCTAGCCTGCTCATTCTCAACCCTCTTCTTATCATGTACATCATGTACATCTGAATCAGTAATAGGCTGATTTATAGCATGGAATGAAGTATGCTTGTTTGGAAGAATAATCAATGACATTCTTTATCATATTATGCTTGTGAAAAAGTGAGTGGAAACCACTAGCAGAATTCATAGAAATGGGTTCCCAAGGTTTTTCAGGAACGAGGAGAGGGTGTAAAAGACCCAATCTATAGTTCGTATGATGAACAAGATTTTGTCATAGTCTTTTTTTTAATGATATTTAGATGTTTAGTAAATTTGAATAATACCATAAAGAACATTTCACATGTGTATTTGATCTTCTTTCACAAAACCACTTGTATTTGAATCCCAAAAAAGTTCACTTTTCCAACCTAAAATTGATTATTTATGACACATTGTATCGAGAAAGGGAATCCATGTAGACTTTAAGAAAATTGAAGCTATTCAATCATGGCCTCGACCCCAAAATCTGCATGAGCTACACTCTTTCATTGGTCTTTGCAGTTTTTTATTACATGAAGTTTGTTTGTAATTTTGCTTATAAATTTCATTATCAAGCTTGATGGGAGCGTGTGTGAGGAAAATTGAATAAATTAAGCATTTGTTCTCTCGATCGTTCAAAACCCAAGTTACACACAAATAGACAAGGACACCATAACACACACACACACACACACACACACACACACACACACACACACACCACACAAGAATAGATATGATAGTGATGGCTTGTAAGAGAAGGAGATATAGAAACAATTCCTACACACACAACTTACCATAAGAGTTGAGAGGGAGGAATCTTAGAGAACGGCATAAAATTGTTGGCCCCAAACTCGAAGGCACCTCTTGTGGAGTTGAGCGTTTAATTTTTTTGTTGACCTATTTTTGGTGCCAAATATTGAGGCCTCTCTCTATACTTTAGTCCATGAGTGGTGGCTATTATTTATTGCATGACTCTTTATAGGTTAGGTTCTCACTGAAAATTATACAATGAAGACATATTGTCTTATTGGCAAAATAACTACAACATTGTTACCATATACATGTGGTAGTGATGTGTGTGAACACACTAGGACCACCGGGGCATTTTTTCCCTCTTTAGGAGGTTTTTTCCCTCGTCCACTATATATACGCCAATCACTCTAGGGCTATCCATCTTTCCATTGCACACTAAGTAACACACTCTCTATTGTGTGCCTTGAGCTTCCTTCGTCTTCTCCAGGCTGTGTGTGTTTCTCTGCAACCCTAATTCCAACAATTGGTATCAGACCAGGTCACGTCCTCCCGGGCTTAGTCGCCAGCTGCTCCAACATACGCCTGGTCACTTTCTCCGATTTCAGTGAGCTTTGGCGAGCGTTCACAGGTCGACAAATATTTTGGGTACACTTGAAGAGCTTGGTCTGCTCAGAATTTTGATTTGGGCTCATTTTGGCCTCCGTTTCCACTACAGACAGTACTGCACAGGCTATTTCGTCATTTTGTGCAAAATTTTTGTCAGTGCCGTTTTCAGCATAACAGATGCCTTATAATCTTCTACGGTTTGTGCTATATAGCACAGGTTGTTCTCGCTCCGTTTCTCCTATTTTCAGGCAGTTTTCACATCAGGTGCAGCATTTACCATGGCTGACAACAACAACACAGATGTGTTCAAGATGTTTGCTGCTAAGGACAGGTTGGATGGGGACAACTACCCTATGTGGGCTTATATGATGCAACATGTTCTTGTGTCAAAGGGTGTCTGGAACATTGTGCAGGGCATTGATGTACGTCCTGGTTCTGAGGATGTAGGCGATGTTGAGGATGTTGCAGGTCTTGCTGCAAGGATTGCAGCTGTTAGAGTTGTTTTGCAAATGGTAGAACAAGCTCGTTGGGATGTTAAGGATGCGTAGGCTCATGCATTGATTGCGTTGTCTATGAAGCGCACCATTGTTCCTTACATCCGTTCAGCAAAATCTGCAAAACGGGCTTGGATATTCTAGCAGGTCTTTATGCAAGCCGCAATGAGGCTAAAATTGCTTTGCTGCGTAAAGAGATGGAGTCAAAGATTATGCATGAGGAAGATGACATGGACACTTTCCTTGCTAGTATCAAGGATATCAATGAGCAACTTATTTCTGCAGGTGAAGTCATTTCAGACAGTTCCCTTGTGCACACTGTTCCTGATGCCTTACCAGATTCCTACCATACTTTTGCTAGTACTTGAAGACTTATGACCCAAGGAAATCCAGAAGTTGTCAAGTTTGATGCATTATGCACATTGTTGTTACAAGAGTCACTTTCCAGAAAAAACAGGACTAGACATCGTGCAGTTGAACAGGCTTTTATTGCTTCTCAAAGAAAGGGTGGTAACCGGAATGCAGCCACTTCTTATGGTTCTGCTGTGAGTGGCAAAAATTATGTTCCTAATGCTTCTGCTGGTAGCAATTCCTTTGGAAATTCTGGTGATAAGGGAAAAAAGAAGATGCGTTGCCATTATTGTAAAGCCAATGATCACTTGATCAAGTCGTGTCCTAAGTTGAAGGCCAAAGAGCCTAAGAAGAAAGAGGGTGGTTCCACTGCAAATGCTGGTTCCACTACAAATGCAGCCATTGTTGAGTCTTCTATGAAAGGAGACTGTGTTGCTGATGTTGATGCCGAATGGGCTTTAGAGTAGAGTGCAATTACAATCTTGTTGTCCATGATGCATGCTTGTCAGTTGATGCAGATTCACATGTGTGGTATTTCGACAGTGGTGCTACAAAGCACATTATCTCACATCGTGAATTATTTGCCTCTCTCGAGTCTGTCCCTCATGGGAATTCAGTCACTTGTGCCAACAACGCCTCTTATCCAGTTCAGGGAGTTGGAAAGATTGTGCTCACTGCTGCTAATGGACGTTCCTTCACACTTGTTGATGCACTTTATGTACCTGGGATCAAGAAGAATCTCTTGTCTGTATCCGCACTTGCTAGACTTGGACTTGTAGTCAAATTTGTGGATGACAGATTTACAGTTCATGATCTCAGTTTTGGTGATGAAATTGTTGCATCTAGGCTTTTGTGCCGTGGGCTGTATAAGCTCACTTTGTATGACAAGTGTGGACAAAATTTTGCAAATGATGTTGCAGATTCAAGGGCTATTTCAGATGCAAAACTTTGGCATGCACGTTTTGGTCATTTGACTTTTGCCAGGTTTGCTGCGTTTGCAGAAATCTGATATGGTTGCTTCTTTGCCGCCTCTTGAAGCACCTGTCAAACATGTTTGTGAAGGCTGTATTTTGGGTAAGATGCAGCGTTCTAAATTTCCAAAGGATGGTTCAGTTCGGGCCACATGCAGGTTGTAGCTTGTGCATAGTGATGTTTGTGGGCCCATGCAAACTCTGTCCTTGGGACATTACCTGTACTTCGTGACTTTCATTGATGACTACTCCAGGCATGCATGGGATTTCTGCTTAAAGCGAAGTCCGAAGTTTTTATGTGCTTCAAACAATTTCTGGCTATGGCTGAAAATGTCTCGAAATGTACTATGGGCACCCTTCGTTCGGATCGAGGGGGGGAGTATATGTCTCATGAATTTAATGCATTTCTGGCTAGTCGTGGGATAAAACACCAATGTACAGTGCCTTATACACCTCAGCAAAATGGTGTTGCTGAGAGGAAAAACAGGTCATTGACGGAAATGGCACGATGTATGGTCAAAAGTCAAGCTTTGCCGCATTCTTTTTGGCTTGAGGCCATCATGTGTGCCACTTATGTACCTAACATGTGTCCTACGAAAGCTTTGCAATCTATTACTCCATATGAAGCATGGCATGATCGAAAGCCTTCTATTGAGCACATGCGTGTTTTTGGATGTTTGGCATATGCTTTGGTGCCACAAGTGCAGCGCAGAAAATTGGATGATAAGGCTGTCAAATGTATTTTTGTTGGTTATAGTGCTGAAAGCAAAGGTTACAGGTTGTATCATCCGCAAACAAAACATATTCTGGTTTCTCGGGATGTAGTGTTTGTGGAAGATACTGTTTAGCCCTTGCTGTCATGTACTAGAGACAGTAATGTAAGCTCACACGACATTTATGACACTTTGTTGCCTCTTTTCAGTGGTGGAAATACGAATGTAAGTTCCAATGAGGCAAATGTACAGCCTATGGGGGTTTCTGAAAATTTTCTAGATCAGCCTATTACTGATGCAGATATACATGATGTACTTGATGAGGAAAGGGTTGAAAATGAGCAGGCTAGAGGTATACCAAAATGGATGGTGTACACTTTGCGTGACAGTGAATTGGATGCATCTTTGTCTAGTCGTACTCGTTCAGGCTCTAGCCATGCATCTTATGCATCAGATTGTTATGCTTTGTCTATGCCTAGCTTACATGATGTCAACTGGTATCAGAGCTCAGATCGAGGCTCGGGGCAGCATTTGCAAGTAGCCAGAGTCACCTGCTCACATTGGAGTGAAATTTGACAGGCGAAGACACGGCCCCAAATCCTGTGGGACAGGCTGAAGGGCTCGGTGTTCTCATAATTTCATTCTGAGGTCATCTCGACCACCGTTCGGCTTCGACAAAGTTCTGCGTAGGCCATTTTCGACTACGTGGTTTCAGTGGGTGCAGATCCGACTCTGCAAATTTGGGGTTTCGGCCTATGACTGTAGGTGCTGAGGATATCGACACGCCCAGAGTGTTGATTTGTGGCTGTCTACACATCGAAGGACAGCTCACAGTTCTTGGAGGCGTGTCACGTACGACATGGGCGCATCTACACACTGACTGTAGGAGACATCCACTATCATCAGGTAGCTTGTGTTTGCTGCTTGATATTCCAGATTTCATCCTGACATTGCAGGTACTTCCACATGGGATGTATTGTCAGAGATGATGTATGTCTGTTGAGGGTTTGATGGCTGTGAGTCACGCAGCAAACAACCGCCGCAACGGTTACAACATTTAGTGGGAAATTTGTGGATGTATGACTTTGTGGGAAGTCTACGTATTGTCAGATTTACTGCAGCCTTTGTTGAGGGTCTAGTGAGGTTTTATCGAGCTGGGGGATTCTCGAATGTTCAGATCCTTTTGGTGATACAGGTCTTGGAGCGATCCCTCGAGCACCCTTAGATAGGCAGCTAGGATGTATTGACTGTGAGTTAGACAGTTGGGATTGCATCTTTGCTTTAGTGCCGTTGAGGCATTGTCGCAGTATATTCTTACAGGACAGTGACAGGACAGTGAGAGACAGTACAGGTGCAGGACAGGTTTACCCACAGCTTACAGTGTTAGAGAGACAGTGGTTTTTTGAGCTGTTTTTGGTCTGTTTTTTAGTACACCATAGCCAGTTTACAAAGGAGACTCTGCCAAAATTTCTGCAGAATTTGAAGCTTTCTTGGTTCATTTGACAGGTTGATATTGGTTCAGAGGTCAGTTTACAGGGGAAACTTTGCCGAATTTTTCCCAGGAAAGTAAACTACTGTGAAGCGTAGCTATGGCTGGATCACAGGACACTGCTCTTTACAATATCAAGAAGCTGGATGGAACCAATTTCCCATTGTGGAAGAAGCAGATTTGGCATGTGTTGGTACAAAAGAAGCAGATAAAACCTATAAAGCTCAAGGGGATAAAACCACAAGATATGGACGAAGATGAATGGAGCGAAATGGATGAATTGGCACTTTCTACCATTATGCTGACTTTGGCAGAAAGCGTTTACTTCAATGTAGCAGACGAGATGTCAGCTTATGAAGCATGGACAAAGCTGAGTGATCTTTATGAGAAGCAGAGTGTAGCTTCAAAGGTATACTGGCTTAAGAAGCTTGTTGACTTGAAGATGAAAGAAGGGACACCTATGTCCAATCATCTAAATGAATTCAACACCATCTACAGTCAGTTGTCAGCTCAAGGTGTCAAGTTTGATGAACCTGTTGAAGCTATGTTCCTGTTGATCACATTGCCGGAAAGTTGGGACACTTTTTGCGCTCCATTGAGTAATTCTGCACCTCCAGATGGTTTGAACATAGCAGGTGTAGAAGGCAGTCTGCTTACTGAAGAAACCAATAGAAAGACAATGGACAAAGGCAAAGGAACAGCCTTAGTTGTCAGGGGAAGGACCAAAGAAAAGTACAAAGGTGGAAAGAGGAATCGGTCTCGTAGCAAGTCCCGCAGTGCTAAAGGCAAGAGTGACATAGAATGCTACCATTGTGGCAAGAAGGGTCACATGAAAAGAGACTGCAGAGAATGGAAAGCAGAAAAAGGCAAAGAGAAAGCTGAAGACCATGGTGAGAAGAAAAAGTCCTGAGTGAAGATTCAAGAAATAAATGTGACAAACACTGCTGCAGAGAATGACAGTCTAGTGTCAGGAGACATCTACTTCTTGAAGAATACAATGGACTCAGCTCTTCTTACAGCATCTGATGGAAATGCACTGAGTGACTGGATTATAGACTCAGGAGCATCACTTCATGTGTCTCCAAACAAGGAGTGGTTTACTTCTTATGTGACCACTAAAGATCATGTTCGGCTAGGCAATGGGCAGACACGTTAGATCTTAGGTGTTGGAGATGTTCAATTGAAGTTTCAGAATGGCTCTTCTTTCACGCTGAAGAATGTGAGACATGTTCCCGCAATTACAAAGAGCTTGATCAACACAGGTTTACTTGATGATGCTGGCTACGTCCCCACTTTGGACAGAACATGTGGAAGATATCCAAGGGTTCTATGACAGTAGCACATGGAGTAAAGTTTGGAGGACTTTACATGATTTATATATCAAATGTCTCTAAAAATGTAATCAATGTAACCGAGCAGCCGAACGTTTCTTTGTGGCATAGCCGGTTAGGACATATGTCCAAGAAGGGAATGGAAATCTTGTCTCGTTCTGGTTATTTGCCTGGCTTTTCATTTAATGATTTTGAATTCTGTGAACATTGTCTGTATGGTAAGCAAACACAGCAGCCACATAAGCATAGAAGCAGTAGAAGAGATACACAGTTGGCACTTGTTCATAGTGATTTGTGTGGACCTATACCTAACCTATCTCTAGGGGGAGCTTCTTACTTCATGACATTTATAGATGATTACTCGAGGAAAGTATGGGTTTACTTTCTCAAGCACAAGGATGAAGCGTTTCGTGTTTTCAAAACGTTTGTGACACTTGTGGAGAATAAGAGTGGCATGAAGCTTAAATGCTTACGCATTGACAATGGTGGAGAGTATGTTTCAAAGGCCTTTCACGACTTTTGTGAGTCAAAAGGTATAAAATGTGAACTTACTGCTCCTTACAATCCTCCTCAAAATGGTGTTGCTGAGAGGATGAATAGGACCATACAAGAGAAGGTCAGAAGTATGTTGTCTAATGCACATCTGCCAAATGGGTTTTGGGCTGAAGCTGTATCAACAGCTGTTCATCTTATAAATAGATCTCCTAGCAAGGTTTTGCAGAAGGATTCAGTGCCAGAGATGGTATGGTCAGGCAAAATGCCCTCATACAAGCATCTCAGAGTCTTTGGCTGTGAGGCATATACTCACGTTCCAAAGGAATTTAGGAACAAACTTGAGCCAAAGAGTAGAAAGTGCATCTTTCTAGGCTATGGTAATTCTGGTGAGATGGGGTACAGACTTTGGGATCCCGAATCCAGAAAGGTTATCCGCAGCAATGATGTTCACTTTAATGAATCCAAATATCATTCTAAACCAGAGAGGGTTGAGGAGATCAGAAGAGTTGTCTTCCAAGAAGATGGACTTGCACGTGCAAGACAAAATGTCAGGGCTTAAGAGGAGCAAGGACAGGATAGATTAGAACCACAGGTTGTGGCTGAGCCTGAGCCACCTATTTTGCGTAGATCTAGACGTATCACGCGACCTCTTGATCGGTTTGTTCCATCTGTGAACTATGTCATGTTGACTGATTGCAATGAGCCTTCATGTTACAAGGAAGCAGTACAAATGAAGGACTCCGGGAATTGGCAATTGGCCATGCAGTCAGAGATGACAACTCTGCATAAAAACCAGACATGGAAGCTAGTTAAATTACCACAGGGCAAAAAGGCTCTACCTTGTTATTGGAATTAGGGTTGCAGAGAAACACACACAGCTTGGAGAAGACGAAGGAAGCTCAAGGCACACAATAGAGAGTGTGTTACTTAGTGTGCAATGGAAAAATAGATAGCCCTAGAGTGATGGGCGTATATACAATGCTCGGGGGGAAAAACCTCCTAAAGAGGGAAAAAATGCCCCTGTAGTCCTAGTGTGTTCACACACATCACTACCACATGTATATGGTAACAAATCCCCCCTGGAGTGATGCGGTGAACGAGAGCTGGCACAGGAGTAAATAGAAGTGCCATGCCTTGAGGACATGATCAGTCCACAAAGGGGAGTAAGCCCAAAGCTTTGCGGAAAGCTTCAAGCTTCTCACGAGACAATGCCTTTGTGAAAAGATCTGCAAGGTTGTCCTGTGTTGGCACATAAGCCAAGCTGATCTCTCTTGTTGAGAGCCTCTCCCTGACATAGTGGTAATGCACCTCAATGTGCTTTGTGCGAGCATGAAAAACTGGGTTCCTCACAAGTTCCTCACAACTTCCAATGCGCTCTGACTGTCAGTGTAGATAGTGTTGGCAGTGTCCTGTCCAACACCCAAATCAGCCATAAGGCGTCTGAGCCATACACACTCAATCGTAGCTGTGAAGACTGCCCTGTACTCAGCCTCACAACTTGAAGTGGCCACAGTAGGTTGCTTCTTGCTCAACCATGATATACATGAACTGCCAAGCATGAAACAAAAACCACTTGTGGACACTCGTGTGTCAAAACAACCAGCCCAATCTGAGTCCGAAAAAGCATGTAAGTCTGGCGGCAATGATCCCCCCTTGGGATAAAACAAGCCAAGATGTAAAGTGCCACTAAGGTAGCGGAAAATCCTCTTGACGGCCTGCCAATGCTTAGACCCTGGGCTATGCATAAATCTGCTAACCTGTGAGACTGCAAACTGAATATCTGGCCTCGTGTTGCATACATAAATGAGGCAGCCAACAGCAGTTTGGTAAAGAGTGACATCAGCAGGATCACCAGCATCATGTAGACTCAACTTCAAACCTGTCTCCATGGGAGTGGCAATAGGTTTGCAATCCTCAAGTCCAACTTACATAGCAATTTCTCTATGTAACTTTTCTGACACAAGGCAATACCACCATCACACTGCTTAAACTGTATACCCAAATAATGATGCAACAGCCCCAAATCTTTCATCTTGAAAGTAGCATTCAAATCAGCCTTAAATTCAGCAATATGTCTCTCATTTGGTCCAATGATCAGCAAATCATCAACATAAAGAACCATGATGAGAAATACATCACCCTCACGCTTTACATACAATGTGCTTTCTGTTGGACTGTTACGAAAGCCTTGTTTGACCAAATGAGTGTCAGCTTTCTCATACCAAGCACGAGGGATTTCTTCAACCCATACAAAGCCTTCTTACATTTGCACACTTTGTCCTGTTGTCCGTTTATGACAAAACCGGGAGGCTGCGTTACATAAACTTCCTCAAATATGTCACCATTCAAGAAAGCAGTAACAATGTATGATTGATGTACATCCCAACCAAAATGAGCTGCCAATGCACATAGAAAACGTATAGTAGCCATACGACAAGTGGGAGCAAAAGTCTCTTCATAATCTATGCCTTTTTGCTGTGCATAACCCTTTGCAACAAGTCGAGCCTTATGGCGATCGATCTCACCATTTGGCTTGCGTTTCAACTTGTAAACCCACTTCGTACCAATGGCCTTTTTGCCAAGAGGCAAATCACATAAAGTCCATGTGTCATTTTCTATAAGTGCATCATATTCTGATTGCATGGCAGCCATCCAATTTTCTGAATTTTGTGCTTCATCAAAAGACAGAGGCTCCTCAACATCATGTAAACTAGACACAGCCAAAGCATAACAATCTGATGCATAAGATACATGGCGAGAGCCTGAACGAGTACGACTAGACAAAGGTGCATCCAATTTACTGTCACGCAAAGTGTGCACCAACCATTTTGGCATACCTCTAGCCTGCTCATTTTCAGCCCTTTCCTCATCAAGTACATCATGTACATCTGCATCAGTAATAGGTTGATCTAAAACATTTTCAAAAACCCCCATAGGCTGTACATTTGCCTCAGTGGAACTTACATTCGTATTTCCACCATGGAAAAGAGGCAACAAAGTGTCATAAATGTCCTGTGAGCTTACATTACTGTCTCTAGTACATGACAGCAAGGGCTAAACAGAATCTTCCACAAACACTACATCCCGAGAAACCAGAATACGTTTTGATTGCGGATGATACAACTTGTAACCTTTGCTTTCAGCACTATAACCAACAAAAATACATTTGACAGCCTTATCATCCAATTTTCTGCGCTGCACTTGTGGCACCAAAGCATATGCCAAACATCCAAAAACACGCATGTGCTCAATAGAAGGCTTTCGATCATGCCATGCTTCATATGGAGTAATAGACTGCAAAGCTTTCGTAGGACACATGTTAGGTACATAAGTGGCACACATGATGGCCTCAAGCCAAAAAGAATGCGGCAAAGCTTGACTTTTGACCATACATCGTGTCATTTCCGTCAGTGACCTGTTTTACCTCTCAGCAACACCATTTTGCTAAGGCGTATAAGGCATTGTACATTGGTGTTTTATCCCACGACTAGCCAGAAATGCATTAAATTCATGAGACATGTACTCCCCCCCTCGATCGGAACGGAGGGTGCCCATAGTACATTTCGAGACATTTTCAGCCATAGCCAGAAATTGCTTGAAGCACATAAAAACTTCGGACTTCACTTTAAGCAGAAATACCCATGCATGCCTCGAGTAGTCATCAATGAAAGTCACGAAGTACAGGTAATTGCCCAAGGACGGAGTTTGCATCGGCCCACAAACATCACTATGCATAAGCTGCAACCTGCATGTGGCCCAAACTGAACCATCCTTTGGAAATTTAGAACGCTGCATCTTACCCAAAATACAACCTTCACAAACATGTTTGACAGGTGCTTCAAGAGGCGGCAAAGAAGCAACCATATCAGATTTCTGCAAACGCAGCAAACCTGGCAAAAGTCAAATGACCAAAACGTGCATGCCAAAGTTTTGCATCTGAAATAGCCCTTGAATCTGCAACAGCATTTGCAAAATTTTGTCCACACTTGTCATACAAAGTGAGCTTATACAGCCCACGGCACAAAAGGCCAGATGCAACAATTTCATCACCAAAACTGAGATCATGAACTGTACATCTGTCATCCACAAATTTGACTACAAGTCCAAGTCTAGCAAGTGCGGATACAGACAAGAGATTCTTCTTGATCTCAGATACATAAAGTGCATCAACAAGTGTGAAAGAACTGCCATTAGCAGCAGTAAGCACAATCTTTCCAACTCCCTGAATTGGATAAGAGGCGTTGTTGGCACAAGTGACTGAATTCCCATGAGGGACAGACTCGAGAGAGGTAAACAATTCACGATGTGAGGTAATGTGCTTTGTAGCACCACTGTCGAAATACCACACATGTGAATCTGCAGCAACTGACAAGCATGCATCATGGACAGCAGGATTGTAAGTGCACTCTACGCTAAAAGCCCATTCTGCATCAACATCAGCATTACAGTCTCCTTTCACAGAAGACTCAACAATGGCTGCATTTGTATTGGAACCAGCATTTGCAGTGGAACCACCCACTTTCTTCTTAGCCTCTTTGGCCTTTAACTTAAGACACGACTTGATCAAGTGATCATTGTCTTTACAATAATGGCAATGCATCTTCTTTTTGCCCTTATCACCAGAATTGCCAGACGAAGTGCTGCCAGTAGAAGCATTAGGAACATAATTTTTGCCACTCGCAGCAGAACCATAAGAAGTGGCTGCATTACTGTTACCACCCTTTCTTTGAGAAGCAATAAAAGCCTATTCAACTGCACGCTGTCTAGTCCTGTTTTTTCTGGACAGTGACTCTTGCAACAGCAATGTGCATAATGCATCAAACTTGACAACTTCTGGAGTTCCTTGGGTCATAAGTCTCCAAGTACTAGCAAAAGTCTGGTAGGAATCTGGTAAGGCATAAAGAACAGTCTGCACAATGGAACTGTCTGAAATGACTTCACCTGCAGAAATAAGCTGCTCATTGATATCCTTGACACTAGCAAGGAAAGTGTCCATATCATCTTCCTCATGCATAATCTTCGACTCCAGCTCTTTACGAAGCAAAGCAATTTTAGCCTCATTGCGGCTTGCATAAAGACCTGCTAGAATATCCCAAGCTTGTTTTGCAGATTTTGCTGAACGGATGTGAGGAACAATGGTGCGCTTCACAGACAACGCAATCAATGCATGAGCCTGCGCATCGTTAACATCCCAACGAGCTTGTTCTGTCGTAGGCAAAACAACTCTAACAACTGCAATCCTTGCAGCAAGACCTGCAACATCCTCAACATCGCCTACATCCTCAGAACCAGGACGTACATCAATGCCCTGCACAATGTTCCAGACACCCTTTGACACAAGAACATGTTGCATTATATAAGCCCACATAGGGTAGTTGTCCCCATCCAACCTGTCCTCAACAGCAAACATCTTGAACACATCTGTGTTGTTGTTGTCAGCCATGGTAAATGTTGCACCTGATGTGAAAACTGCCCGAAAATAGGAGAAATGGAGCGGGAACAACCTGTGCTATATAGCACAAACCGTAGAAGACTATAAGGCACCTGTTATGCAGAAAACGGCACTGACAAAAATTCTACACAAAATGACGAAATAGCCTGTGCAGTACTGCCTGTAGTGGAAACGGAGGCCGAAATATAGCAGTACTGCCTATAGTCGAAACGGAGGCCCAAAATATTTGTCGACCTGCGAACACTCGCCAAAGCTCACTGAAATCCGATAAAGTGAGCAGGCGTGTGCTGGAGCAGCTGGCGACTAAGCCCGGGAGGACGTGACCTGCTCTGATACCAATTGTTGGAATTAGGGTTGCAGAGAAACACACACAGCTTGGAGAAGACGAAGGAAACTCAAGGCACACAATAGAGAGTGTGTTACTTAGTGTGCTATGGAAAAATAGATAGCCCTAGAGTAATGGGCGTATATACAATGCTCGGCGGAAAAAACCTCCTAAAGAGGGAAAAAATGCCCCGGCGGTCCTAGTGTGTTCACACACATCACTACCACATGTATATGGTAACACTTGTAAATGGGTTTACAGGTATAAGATCGCCGCTCATGACAGTCAGCCAAAGTACAAAGCAAGGCTTGTTGCCAAGGGCTTTAAGCAAGAACAAGGCATTGACTTTGATGAAGTCTTCTCTCTGGTGGTTAAGATGACTACATTGAGATGCTTTCTTGCATTGGTTGCCATATTAGATTTGGTGTTGAACCAAATGGATGTCAAGACATCGTTCTTGCATGGTGATTTAGATGTGGAAATTTACATGCAGCAGCCAGAAGGGTTTGTTGAGAAAGGCAAGGAAGATTTGGTATGCCAGTTGTTAAAGAGTCTTTATGGCTTAAAACAATCACCGAGGGCATGGTACCATAAGTTCCACAAGTTTATGCTTTCTCAAGGCTACAAACGTAGTGAGTTCGATCACTGTCTATATACAAAGAAGGCTAAGGATGGCAGTTGGCTGATCCTTATTTTGTATGTGGATGAGACGTTGATTGCTGGCAAGCACTTGGAAGAAATTTCAACTTTGAAGTCAAAGATGGCAAAATCGTTTGACCTGAAAGACATGGGTGAGGCAAGTCATATACTTAGTATGTGCATTGAGAGAGACAGATCAAAGAAGTTGATTTGGTTATCTCAAACAGAGTATATTGACAAGGTTTTGCAACGTTTCAATATGGAGAAGGGAAAGGCATTGAGTGTTCCATTGCCACCATATGTGAAACTTAGCAAACAAGATTGTCCTGTGTCTGAGGAAGAACGGGCTGAAATGGATAAGATTCCATATGCGTCTGCAGTGGGTAGTTTGATGTATGCAATGATTGCTACTCGCCCAGACATTGCATTTGCAGTGGGAGTAGTAAGTCGATACATGTCAAACCCAGGCAAGAAACATTGGGAGGCAGTGAAAGGAATATTGAGATACCTGAAAGCTACAAAGAGTATGCGCATATGATATGGGAGTCAGGAGCTAAGTGTAAAGGGTTTTACAGACTCAGATTATGCAGGTGACTTAGACAACCGAAGGTCTACGTCAGGGTATGTCTTTACATTGGCTGGTGGAGCAGTATCATGGCGTTCTAGATTACAAGATTGTGTTACTCAGTCTACTACAGAGGCTGAATATGTTGCAACATCAGAGGCATGCAAAGAATCAATTTGCCTTAATCGACTAGTAACAGATTTGGGAATCAAAGAAGAGATGCCTGTGTTATATTGTGATAGTCAAAGTGCTATACAATTGGCTCGCAATCCAGTTTATCACTCAAAGACAAAGCATGTGGATGTGAAGTATCATTTCATCAGGGAAATGCTCGAGGATAAGCAACTTCAGCTTGTCAAAGTTTACACCACAGAAAATCCTGCTGATCTACTTACAAAAGGACTTCCCTCAGAGAGCTTTGCGCATTTTCGCAAGCAGTTAGGTGTAGGGTAGTACATCACTTCTCTACATCTCTTGTATATTAGCTTGTATAGTAGCTTCTCTCACACTTAAAGTACCACATTGGACTTTAAGTGGGAGGTTTTTGGGGTATAAAGCCCAATGTGGTCGCCCAGGTAAGTGGGCGGGCCGCCAGGTATGTACACATATTCTTTTGTAAAAACCTAATAAGAACTCACTATGCTCTACACATTACAGTAGAGCGAGTTCACCAAATCTTCGTGCTCTTCTTCTCGCACTCTCTCTCGCGTCACACTTCCGCTCGTACTCCTTCAGATGTCACTCTTTACCAAACTGCTGTTTGCTGCCTCATTTATGTATGCAACACGAGGCCGGATATTCAGTTTGCAGTCTCACAGGTTAGCAGATTTATGCATAGCCCAGGGTCTAAGGATTGGCAGGCTATCAAGAGGATTTTTCGCTACCTTAGTGGCACTTTACATCTTGGCTTGTTTTATCCCAAGGGGGGATCATTGCTGCCAAACTTAGATGCTTTTTTGGACTCAGATTGGGCTGGTTGTTTTGACACGCGAGTGTCCACAAGTGGTTTTTGTTTCATGCTTGGCAGCTCATGTATATCATGGTTAAGCAAGAAGCAACCTACTATGGCCACTTCCAGTTGTGAGGCTCAGTACAGGGCAGTCTTCATAGCTACGGTTGAATGTCTATGGCTCAGACGCCTTATGGCTGATTTGGGTGTTGGACAGGACACTGCCAACACTATCTACACTGACAGTCAAAGCTCATTGGCAGTTGCAAGGAACCCAGTTTTTCATGCTCGCACAAAGCACATTGAGGTGCATTACCACTATGTCAGGGAGAGGCTCTCAGCGGGAGAGATCAGCTTGGCTTATGTGCCAACACAAGACAACCTTGCAGATC
The DNA here is from genome assembly GCF_014529385.1 of Adiantum capillus-veneris. NCBI lineage: Eukaryota > Viridiplantae > Streptophyta > Polypodiopsida > Polypodiales > Pteridaceae > Adiantum > Adiantum capillus-veneris. The sequence continues at coordinate 138,423,783 of NC_140932.1, forward strand.
TTTTCACAAAGGCATTGTCTCGTGAGAAGCTTGAAGCTTTCCGCAAAGCTTTGGGCTTACTCCCCTTTGTGGACTGACCCTGTCCCCAAGGCATGGAACTTCCCTTTCCTCATGTGCCAGCTCTCGTTCACCGCATCACTCCAGGGGGGATTTGTTACCATATACATGTGGTAGTGATGTGTGTGAACACACTAGGACCGTCGGGGCATTTTTTCCCTCTTTAGGAGGTTTTTTCCCCCGTGCATTGTATATACGCCCATCACTCTAGGGCTATCCATCTTTCCATTGCACACTAAGTAACACACTCTTTATTGTGTGCCTTGAGCTTCCTTCGTCTTCTCCAAACTATGTGTGTTTCTCTGCAACCCTAATTCCAACAAACACTATACAAACGTAAATGGCTGAGAGATATTATTTGGCACCTTCTTCTCAGTTCCCAGAGTTCCAATGTACACAGCATCAGCTCAGTATTGATTAAAATAAAAGAAAACATCGTAATTAACCATAGCATCCCAACTATCCCCATTGCAATGCTAACCACATACAATAGGGGGGTGACCAATCTCATAACAAAAAGAGCCTTACAACATTCACAAGTTGCTAATATTTGGTTTAGGGGTGTGGATGGTTTTTTAAGGAATAAAAAAACTGAAAAATTATCCTTAGATAATATTTTGTTTGAGAAGCCTTGATGGAATTGGGAAATAAACCTAAAGGTGTCAAAAGCTCAAGAAATATCCATTATGATGTGAGAAACAATGTCGAAAATACAACATTAATCTTGGGTTCAAAACGACTCCCGAACTTTGATTTTTGTGTTTCAAGAGAAGTACGAGTATTATATAGGAAGACCACCATATAAAATGGGGCTTATGATAACTACATGGATTGCACTTGAGTTGTTGATCACTCACATAATGCTTAAAAAGGGAAGTTTGACACGTTAATGAAGAGAAATAGGGAGAAATATTGGGATCTAGCTTGCCATGCAAGGTATCTCCTAATCATAGCAGATACACGGCTCTTTGCACTGATTTGGGTGTCATCTCTCTTTGGAAGTGTGTGTGTGTGTGTGTGTGTGTGTGTGTGTTGAGCCAGGAGAGGATCACACCCACATTTTTGCTCACACTCATCATTTTGTAACCATTGATTGTAATAAATGTCTTTCCGACATTAATTTTGATTTGAGCCATTCATTAAGTAACGAGACTCAATTGAGTTTCCAGCTTGTAATCCCGAAGTAATTTCACTTGCTGATGTAATTAGTTAGAGATGTTCTCAGCTCCAAGGCTGAGGTATATAAGCCAAAGTTTTTGTAACCTAAGGGGGGGATTCAGATTATTAATCAAGGTGAGTTTTTGAGCGCCGTGACTGTGTCTGAGAGAGAGTGAGAGAGAGAGAGAGTTTTATCTACTTGCTACGCGAGCTACGGAGCCGCCATTGGAGAAGCGACACCGCCATTGTGTTAGCAACGGCGAGAGCTACGCACAGATACCAAGAGTGCGCGCTATCGGCTTCTATGTGTGGTAAGTTCCTACGAGCTTCGGTGTGAGTTTTCTTCCAACTCGTGTGTCGGAATGGAGCGTGCAGCATATCTATAGAACCACAACGAGTAGAGCTACACATTGGTACCATCGGGGTCAAGTTTCAATCACCTGTATTTTTCGGCCTGTCTTCATACGCGTTTGCCGCACGGAGTGGTTATAGGTTGATTTTGCAGTTCAAGTCTTTAGGGTGTTGTTCTTACCTAGTGTATAGACTTCCCCTTGAGTTTGAGATCGATTCAATGATTCTAGATCCTGTTTCGTATAGCATTCGTTCGTAGTAAGGATTTCAATCACTTGCGTATTTTAGAACTTAGATTTGATTTCCTTAGTAGTGATTGTCATTAGAAGGTCGAGTAGGTGATTTGACACCCACCTAGTTGTTTCCATGCGCCTGCAGGTCAAGCTCCGTCCTCGTCTGACAAATTCTGTTGTTGGTTGAGTTCTCGCTATTTAGCTTCCGCTAGCGGCGTAACCGCCTTAACATTTGGCGCCGCTACCGGGGACGAGAGCCCTAAGTAGGTGACCTTAGACTAATCCTACGAGGTGAGTCGTATAAACTACTTTGTATACTTTAGTTAGAAAACATCTAGGAGTGGTGGACTCCGAAGATCTCGAGAGATACTAGGAAGTGGGGTATTCCTGGGTCTTCCGTGTTGACAGTATTTTTAGATTAGCTTAGATTTGTTTGTTGTTTTGTTGGTGTTGAGTAGTTGTTGATAGAAGAAGAATTTGCTAGTCCGTGAGTGGCAGTGGGTCTCTTTAAAATCACAATTACCAAACCCATTTTATGATTAGGAATAGCTTAGGTAGGACTTCATTTGATCCTGATCTAGAGCTAGTAATCATTGGAGTATTTGCTTGATATGGTTGATTGCATGTTAGATCACTAAACCATCGAGTTAGTAGTGAAACTTGCAATAAACAAAAGTCAGAGAAATTTTCAGTGTATCTGGGAGCTGCTGAGCACTTAAGAAAGCTTTAGGAAGGATTCTGTGCCAAAAAACTTGAAATCTGCAACTTTAGACATCATACGCGTATGATGTCTAAATGACCAAACAGAGACCAAAACAGAAATTTTGACTTTACCAGAGTGTTCAAAAGGGGAGTTATACCCTAATTTCAACTTAAAACAAGAGCATTAACACTCAAAGAAACCCAAAAAGACAAGTCGGAGTCCAAGAAACGCAAAGAATAGGAAATTTTGGATTCAGATCTTGTTTTTACATTCAAACCTGACAAAAACACTTGAAACTCAATTATAAACATTGGAGAAGGCTTAAAACCAAGAATAGTCAAAATCTGGGACAAAAGACATCATACGCGTATAATGTCTTTTAGCACATCCACTACTTATTTTTGATATCTGACCTGACAAGATTGTTACAAACACTGTAGAAAGCATAAATATCAAGTCTTGACTCAAATTGATGAAAAAAACATCATACGCGTATGATGTCTTTGACCTAATTTTGGACATATTTTGATACTTTGCCAACACAGATCCATTGTAATAGCTGTCTAGAGGTTATATTTCAAGCTTCATCCCATTTGGATCACAATTGACCCAAAACAAGTCAAAAGCGGAAAATTACCAAGAAAAGCCTAAATTAGCCATAACTTGCTCAAACAGAGTTCAAACTGAATTTTGTGAGTGGACAGAGCATAAGGGGGCTACTGAGAGTGAGCATAACCAAAATAGTCCAAATCTGTGAAAAAAGACATCATACGCGTATAATGTCTTTTTCAACATAACTGCAACAAAATTCTCACTTGATGAAACAGAAGTTGTCCAACTGACAAGATTAAACAATAGACCAAGTATCAATCAGTTTGGATCAATTCTGACCACAAAAACTTGGGGAAAACAAATTGCCGAGACGGAAAAGTTAAAGTCCTTTAGGGGAATTGATGAATTTGAGATCGGGCAGGAATCTCCAGAATAACCAACCAAAACAAGGGGAACAAGCAAGTGTCATATCAACCATTAGAAGTGTAAACCAAAGTTGGGTGCAACCATTAGAGCCGATCCTTGAAGGAAGTGTTTCTGATACTTCTTCGGAGAGATCTTATGAGATTTTCATTGAACACTTGGAACACTTGAACCTGAACAACAGAGAAAATATGGCAGCAGGATCATCAAACCCTTCCGCCACAATGAAGCTATTGTTCATAAAATACCAGTACGACAATGAGCAAGGTGCCAAGATCTACAAAGATGGAATGGACCGCTATTGTGTAAAGATAGAAGAGAGACCTAGTGAGTTCAAGGACTTAGTGCCTGTGAGCTATAGCGGAGATAGATATCTAGATGACGAGGGTACCATGTACTTGGTAGTCCTAAACCCTAACATTGTGGACAAGTGGGGATTGATGGGCACCAAAGCCAAAGTAGATGAAGAACTCGAGGAGAAAGCACCAATCATGAACTTCCCTGATGCGAGGTTAAGAAGAGAGAATGAAACTACAAGGATCAACACTGATAACATCTATGTGGGGCTATACAAATATAATAATGGGGAGCAAGATCTATATTATAGATGTGAAGAACCCTACACCGGAGAGTTGACAGACCAAAAAAGACTTTATGTCTTTACCTACACAGAGGGATCGGAAGTGAAAATTGCTGCTTACGACAAGTATGGGAGGCAATACTCAACAATGGGCAAGAAAGAATTAGAAGGATATACATACTTTGGGGGACCACTACATCAGTATTATGTTACTTCTAGCTCACAAAGACCAGCACCAACAAATGGAGGGCAAAACCCAATGACGACAAGAGGACAAAGAACTCAGGCTGCTGACTCTTTCAGTCAACCTCAGTACTCGAAGCCCGGACCAATGGGATCATTACATTCCAGAGAGTCAATGGATACGAATCGAGGTAGTGCAGTTCCAATCCCCACATATACCACTCCAGGTCCAAGGTTCGAAGCGGAACCATCACATTTACCTCCTAGTAGTAGATTCAGGGCAGGGGAACCGACAAGGGTAACCCATGAAGTCCATGGTGCTAGAGAAAGCTTTAGCCGGGACACAGGAGCAATGAGATTGGTAGCAGACCATAGACGTATGAGACCATCTCAAGTAGTGAAGTGTATGCCAAAGAAGTATGGTGGTTCAGGAGATCCGTATGCACATGTGTCACTCTTTAAGCAAGTCTTAAGAGATGAGCAGATAACAGATTTCCATACACAATACGAGGGATTTGGTCTTACTCTAGAAGGTACGGCATTGACATGGTTTCAACCACTGAACATAGGGGGATTCCATGACATTGACCATTTGCTAAGAGAGTTTGCTGAGGAATTCTCAAAACGAGGGATTAAGCACAATACGGTCTCACAAATATATGCTTTTAAACAGAGAGAACACGAAAAAGTGAAGGAAGCTTCACTTAGCTTCAAACAATACATTGAGAGATGTCCAGTACGTGAACGACCACAAGATGACAGACTATCTGTTCTCTTTATTGAGGGACTGAGAAACGACACTCTCAAGAAGGACTTGCACTTGAAAGCTTGTACAAGTTTCGAGCAAGTAACGAGAGAAGCATTGTATTTAGTGGATAACTGTACGGTTTATGGAGAGGTGTAAGCAGATACAGATTTTGTATCCAGTAGCTCTTCCTCCGTAGTGAGCGAGACTACCACTAAAAAGAATGTTCAAACAACAACCATGCCAAATGTAGAGCAAATGATAGAAGATGCTCTAAAAAGGATGGCACCATACCAAAAACCATTGCCAAAAACACTGAAATGGTGTGCTATTGAACAAAAATGAACAAACCATCCAACAGAGGAGTGCTATTACAACAAAGGGTATGTAAGGGAGCGTCAGTATGCACCTCCTGCTCAGTTAGCACCACCTCAAGTACATCCAGTACCTCGATACCCAACGGGAAATGTACCAAGACCTATGGGGATAGAAAGACCGCAACCGGTATTGGGACAACAACCACCTTTACCAGGAGCAAGACCAGTAGGCATTAGATATGCACCAACCTTAGAGAATCAGGAAGAACAAGCCTTAGTGCCTGTTCAAGCCTATTATGAAGAATCTGGTGCACACATGTCTCCAACTGTGTATTACCCACCAGAAGAACCCAAACAACCAGAACCATGGGGCATGATTGGGAATGTTGGAATACCAACAGTTACAAGTGCTTCTGATGAAGAGAGGTACAATTTGGACGCAAGAACATTGATGTTCATAGCTCATGGAGGGTTAACAGGACAAAGACCATCCTATCCACAAAGGACGAATCAAATGGGACCAAGACCAGCACTAGGACCCTGTTACAAGTGTGGAGGTGACCATCTGATGAATGTTTGTCCACATACGGAAATCATTAGAATTAACGCTTATTGCACTGAGTGTGGGGTTACTCACTTCATTGAGGATTGTTCAAAGAATCCAAACAAAGTGCAAAAGACGACATTGAATATGCTAGAAACTATTCCTACCAGCAGTGGGTCTGAAAATGAAACTCTGATACCAACGCAAATTGTTACTAGAGCTCAAGCTAAGAAAACCACTAGAGAACCTGAGAATGGAAAGTTAGCGACTGAAGTGGTTAGTCAAGGACCGCGGAGTCAAAGAAACACATGGAAAGCTAGAAAAGCACGCATGAAGTTGAGAAAAGAACGTGAAGACGCTATTCTAGCTGAGGAACTAAAGCAAACTAAAGATAGATTAGAAAAACTTGAGAGTCAAAACGGGAAACGAGAGATGAGCCCGGAAAGAACGAAACAAAAGAGTATCAAAGAAACAACGAGCTTAAGCTCAGGGGGATCAGTGCTAGTCGACAAAGTACACGAACCATTGGACGCACTGATGAGAGCTTACGAAGCTAGGTTAAAGAACAACCAAACACAAGAACAGAGGTGGATGACATACCCAAACGCGGAATTGGAAAAGCAGAGACTTGAAATGTGCCAGAGAATGATCGAGACTGCACAAGCCTTATTAGAACCACCAAAAGAAACAATGAATTGTGGAACGGAAAACCCAATTCAGTAAGAGACTATCGTTTCACGGGTAGCTGAAAAGACTCCCAGTGCACAAAAGCCTGAAAATACACACAAGGATGACCGCATAGTATTGAACACAACCGATCAGGAGATAGAGAGTTTTCATCCAGTCATACAGAGGTCTTATGAAAGAGATGAGGATTACAATGAATTTTGGAAACAAGTGAGAGAGGCAAACTTTGCAAACGAGCTAAGTTGCCAAGCTAATCACACAAATTGGGAAAAGGACATCAGGAATCCTCCCATAGTGGAATTTGAGGCAGGATATTAAGTGGACTTGGATCTGCAATCTTACTGGGGAGATGGGGGCTCTGTTAGAACAATGGAGAGCAAACCTCACTCACTGAATACCTTACCTTCATACTTAGGAGAGTATGAAGCAAAATCCGAGACTAGAGCACTTCCCTCACGAAGAATCTCATCAGAAAAAGTCATGGACTCGCAAGGATTGATAGAGATCTTGTCAACACCAGTGACATGCACTATCACTCTAGCTGAGCTTTTGAGGCTAAGACCACATATGTGGACAACTGTAGGAAAATGCTTGGAGAAATTTGGGATAAAAGACCCAACATCGAGACTGCAAGAGGGTATACAAGAGCTGAGTAAACCACAAAAGAACGCTAAGCATGTACCCTTAAACAAGGTCGGAGAGTATTGCAAAGGTGAAGAGGGGAATACAACCTTACCAGTTGAATTCCAAGGAGTGAACACAATGGCAATACTAGACAGCGGAGCTGGGGTAGCCATTGTTACAAAAGAAATCTGGAAAAAATGGGGGAAACCAGCAATAAGGAAGACTAGGTTGAAACTCCAATTAGTAGATGGACACATGGAGAAACCTATGGGGTTATTAGAGAAAGTCGTAGTGACTTCTTGCGGCATTGAATACGAACATACTTTTGCTATTGTCGATTTTGGCAAGGAGAATAACTATGATATCATACTGGGAAGACCATTCATGAGACAGTTGAAAATGGTCCAAGATTGGGGCTACGATCACATATACCTGAGAAATATGGAAACCACTACACGTGTGAACCTGAGAGACCATAGCTACAAAGATGTGAACCGAACACCGGTAGAGGAGTTTGATTCAGCTACTTTGGCGGGATCCGAATTTCCAGCTTGGTTAGGTAAGCCCAAGGAGTTATGGATGTGTGGAGCCTCGAAATGTGGAAGTCTGAGGCGAGAAGAATATGTTTTAGAAAGGACTATCGAAGACGAAACTTATATAGGAGAACCCTTTCCAGAGGACACACTTGAACCATTAGAATGGACACACATTCTAGCAACCCTAGATGTTTGTGCAATTTCGGATGGTCCCACAACGAAATTTTGCGACAAGGACGGGTACGACGTGGTTCCGTACTTCATGTTGAGAACTGTACTCGAAAAAGAAACTGAAAAGAACGATACACTGGAAAAGGAAGATGAAGAGGAGGTGTTTCACGACATTCCCGATCATCCTGAGTGGGGAAATGAAGCAGACAACGAGTCAACGGACAATTCAAGCGGAAACGAAGAAACTATAACGGATGTCCGATTTTATGATTTTCCGAACCAAACTCAACAACGCCAGAAACGGTATAGAGCAAAGAGAAAAACAAAGGGGGTTAGAACCAATCCGATGCCTAGAATAAGAGGAAAAAATCAATTCCTAATGCTAGTAAAGGCGGAAGATTGTGTTAAGGACAATATTTCTGGAAGAATGAGAGGCAATGATCAAAAGAGCTTACGAAAAGACAAAAGAGGCTCAAGAAATCAAGTTCAAAGGAATGGAACGAAAACTGAAACAGAAAAATCAGAAAAGAACAAGCGCAACAGAGAACACACAGAGTCCAAGTTAGAACATAGAAACAAGTACAGAGAGCTCAAGAAAACTCTGAAAGAAGTTTGGACGACAGAAATTGAGAGTGGAGAGGACGAAAACGCCAAAATCAAGGAAAACATGGATGTTCCCTCTCACTACAAGAAATTCACAATTGAGGATAAAAAGTTGGTATTAACCCAACCTATTCGAGAGAGAAGGGAGAACGAATCTTATGACGGACCGGAGGATGCAAAAAAAGTGGATTTAGCAGCTTCAGGTGAGACACCTAGACCGGTGTACATAGCCACGGATTTGTCTCCATGCAAGGAAGAGAGACTTTTGAGTCTTCTCAGAGAGTACAGGGATGTGTTTGCATGGTCTTATTGTTGGAATTAGGGTTGCAGAGAAACACACACAGCTTGGAGAAGACGAAGGAAGCTCAAGGCACACAATAGAGAGTGTGTTACTTAGTGTGCAATGGAAAGATAGATAGCCCTAGAGTGATGGGCGTATATACAATGCACGGGGGAAAAAACCTCCTAAAGAGGAAAAAAATGCCCCGGCGGTCCTAGTGTGTTCACACACATCACTACCACATGTAAATGGTAACAAATCCCCCCTAGAGTGATGCGGTGAACGAGAGCTAGCACATGAGTAAAGGGAAGTGCCATGCCCTGAGGACAGGATCAGTCCACAAAGGGGAGTAAGCCCAAAGCTTTGCGGAAAACTTCAAGCTTCTCACGAGACAATGCCTTTGTGAAAAGATCTGCAAGGTTGTCCTGTGTTGGCACATAAGCCAAGCTGATCTCTCCTGTTGAGAGCCTCTCCCTGACATAGTGGTAATGCACCTCAATGTGCTTTGTGCGAGCATGAAAAACTGGGTTCCTCACAAGTTCCTCACAACTTCCAATGCGCTCTGACTGTCAGTGTAGATAGTGTTGGCAGTGTCCTGTCCAACACCCAAGTCAGCCATAAGGCGTCTGAGCCATACACACTCAACCGTAGCTGTGAAGACTACCCTGTACTCAGCCTCACAACTCGAAGTGGCCACAGTAGGTTGCTTCTTGCTCAACCATGATATACATGAACTGCCAAGCATGAAACAAAAACCACTTGTGGACACTCGCGTGTCAAAACAACCAGCCCAATCTGAGTCAGAAAAAGCATGTAAGTCTGGCGGCAATGATGTGGCAATGATCCCCCCTTGGGATAAAACAAGCCAAGATGTAAAGTGCCACTAAGGTAGCGGAAAATCCTCTTGACAGCCTGCCAATGCTTAGACCCTGGGCTATGCATAAATCTGCTGACCTGCGAGACTGCAAACTGAATATCTGGCCTAGTGTTGCATACATAAATGAGGCATCCAATAGCAGTTTGGTAAAGAGTGACATCAGCAGGATCGCCAGCATCATGTAGACTCAACTTCAAACCTGTTTCCATGGGAGTGGCAATAGGTTTGCAATCCTCAAGTCCAAACTTACATAGCAATGTCTCTATGTAACTTTTCTGACACAAGGCAATACCACCATCACACTGCTTAAACTGTATACCCAAGTAATGATGCAACAGCCCCAAATCTTTCATCTTGAAAGTAGCATTCAAATCAGCCTTAAATTCAGCAATATGTCTCTCATTTGGTCCAGTGATCAGCAAATCATCAACATAAAGAACCACGATGAGAAATACATCATCCTCACGCTTTACATACAATGTGCTTTCTGTTGGACTGTTACGAAAGCCTCGTTTAACCAAATGAGTGTCAGCTTTCTCATACCAAGCACGAGGAGATTGCTTCAACCCATACAAAGCCTTCTTACATTTGCACACTTTGTCCTCTTGTCCTTTTATGACAAAACCGCGAGGCTGCGTTACATAAACTTCCTCAAATATGTCACCATTCAAGAAAGCAGTAACAATGTCTGATTGATGTACATCCCAACCAAAATGAGCTGCCAATGCACATAGAAAACGCACAGTAGTCATACGACAAGTGGGAGCAAAAGTCTCTTCATAATCTATGCCTTTTTGTTGTGCATAACCCTTTGCAACAAGTCGAGCCTTATGGCGATCGATCTCACCATTTGGCTTGCGTTTCAACTTGTAAACCCACTTCGTACCAATGGCCTTTTTGCCAGGAGGCAAATCACATAAAGTCCATGTGTCATTCTCTATAAGTGCATCATATTCTGATTTCATGGCAGCAATCCAATTTTCTGAATTTTGTGCTTCATCAAAAGACAGAGGCTCCTCAACATCATGTAAACTAGACACAGCCAAAGCATAACAATCTGATGCATAAGATGCATGGCGAGAGCCTGAACGAGTACGACTAGATAAAGGTGCATCCAATTTACTGTCACGCAAAGTGTGCACCAGCCATTTTGGCATACCTCTAGCCTGCTCATTTTCAGCCCTTTCCTCATCAAGTACATCATGTACATCTGCATCAGTAAGTGGCTGTTCTAAAACATTTTCAAAAACCCCCATAGGCTGTACATTTGCCTCATTGGAACTTACATTCGTATTTCCACCACTGAAAAGAGGCAACAAAGTGTCATAAATGTCCTGTGAGCTTACATTACTGTCTCTAGTACATGACAGCAAGGGCTGAACAGAATCTTCCACAAACACTACATCCCGTGAAACCAGAATACGTTTTGTTTGCGGATGATACAACCTGTAACCTTTGCTTTCAGCACTATAACCAACAAAAATACATTTGACAGCCTTATCATCCAATTTTCTGCGCTGCACTTGTGGCACCAAAGCATATGCCAAACAGCCAAAAACACGCATGTGCTCAATAGAAGGCTTTCTATCATGCCATGCTTCATATGGAGTAATAGACTGCAAAGCTTTCGTAGGACACCTGTTAAGTACATAAGTGGCACACATGATGGCCTCAAGCCAAAAAGAATGCGGCAAAGCTTGACTTTTGACCATACATCGTGCCATTTCCGTTAGTGACCTGTTTTTCCTCTCAGCAACACCATTTTGCTGAGGTGTATAAGGCACTGTACATTGGTGTTTTATCCCACGACTAGCCAGAAATGCATTAAATTCATGAGACATATACTCCCCCCCTCGATCGGAACGGAGGGTGCCCATAGTACATTTTGAGACATTTTCAGCCATAGCCAGAAATTGTTTGAAGCACATAAAAACTTCGGACTTCGCTTTAAGCGGAAATACCCATGCATGCCTGGAGTAATCATCAATGAAAGTCACGAAGTACAGGTAATTGCCCAAGGACGGAGTTTGCATGGGCCCACAAACATCACTATGCACAAGCTGCAACCTGCATGTGGCCCTAACTGAACCATCCTTTGGAAACTTAGAACGCTGCATTTTACCCAGAATACAGCCTTCACAAACATGTTTGACAGGTGCTTCAAGAGGCGGCAAAGAAGCAACCATATCAGATTTCTGCAAACGCAGCAAACTGGCAAAATTCAGATGACCAAAACGTGCATGCCAAAGTTTTGCATCTGAAATAGCCCTTGAATCTGCAACAGCATTTGCAAAATTTTGTCCACACTTGTCATACAAAGTGAGCTTATACAGCCCACGGCACAAAAGCCCAGATGCAACAATTTCATCACCAAAACTGAGATCATGAACTGTACATCTGTCATCCACAAATTTGACTACAAGTCCAAGTCTAGCAAGTGCGGATACAGACAAGAGATTCTTCTTGATCCCAGGTACATAAAGTGCATCAACAAGTGTGAAGGAACTGCCATTAGCAGCAGTGAGCACAATCTTTCCAACTCCCTGAACTGGATAAGAGGCGTTGTTGGCACAAGTGACTGAATTCCCATGAGGGACAGACTCGAGAGAGGTAAACAATTCACGATGTGAGGTAATGTGCTTTGTAGCACCACTGTCG